>NC_140592.1:651553875-653953875 GCF_964204655.1 Triturus cristatus | reverse complement strand
TCTCCTCCCCATGTCTTGCAGCCTCCTTTCCGGGTTACTCCTCATTGCTCCCACCACCTTGGTTTAATTATTTCTGTTTCCACAGATACAACCCCCATCTTTTTGTACATCATTCGCCTCCATCCTATAAACTAATATCTGGGTCATTTTAATTGTTTCCCTTGAGACTTCAGGGAAGAATATTAGGTCCACTGTGCAGAGATACACAAAGGGACACCCATGGCATGACTCAGCATTTATCGCTGCAAGCTGCCTTTTTGTAGTCTCACCTAATCTCGGTCCCCACCCTCATCTACATTTATTCTGTACTTATCGGGCACATGTTTTTTTTTTCTATGTCCTCCCCAATTTACCTAATTTGCCCACTCTAGAATACCACCAGTAACAGCACAATATATTGTCTTTATCAGTATACAAGTCAAAACACTTTAACTGAGATTTAGAAACTTATATTGCACAACTACTCACCAAGCTACAACATAAAATAAAACAGCCTATTAATAATCACATAGGCCAAAACTATTGCATTTACCAATCCTTGTTTAATATGGGAGCATTCAAGCCATACCGAGGGAGTGTGGGAAGGAACCACAGGCAAGGGTAGGAAAAGCTAGAAAATAGCCACTGACCTCCTGCTCGGAATTCTTTTTAATATGCACAGCTGTTGTACTAGGAAGTGTTATATTTCCTGTAGGTACCCCAATATAGGTCCAGGTAACATCATAACCCTTCACCTACATTCTCTCCTATACTACATATATAATGGATTTGAAGGACTGACCTTTTACCTAGTTACGATACTACACACAGGGGCATATGTATGAAGCCAATTATCCAGTCGCAAACGGGCCGATTCTCAGAATCGGCCCATTTGCAAATGGGAGAAAGACTTTTGGGATATATCATCCCAAAAGGCCCTCACAAAATAGGGAATCGCAAAATTTGCAATTCCCTATTTTTTGAATGCATTTAAGGAATCTCAAATTGTGACTCCTTAAATGCGATGTAGAAATCACCAAAGTTGTGCGATTTCTCCGAACTTCAAGTACGTGGTAATTTGCAATTTCTTTGAAAAATGCACTTTTTGGCATTTTTCAAAGTGCCATGTGGCGCTCATACATGCCCTTAGGGCATGTATGTGCTCCACGTGTGCAAACATGCTCATTTCAGGGGTGCAACAGGGTATCCTTATGACACCCTTGAAATTGCATTCGCAATTTGCGAGTACCTAATGGATACTCGCAAATTGCGAATGTCTTTCTATTCACTCCTATGGGCCAATAGGCCCATAGGAATAAATGGGAAGCCATTCCTTAATTGCGACTCGCAATTTGCGAGTCACAATTAAGGAATGCAGAGGAATAGCAAAATATTTGTAAATTTTTAATTACATCTCGTTTTGCGATTCTCAAATAGCGACTCTCTAAAAATCGCTCTTTGAAAATCGCAAAATCAGTATTTGATACCTATGCCCCACAGTACGTAGGGTTTCTCCCTGAACACTGGCCTCATAAACTATGCATGAGGATTCTTAGATTCTTGAAAACTCAGCAGGACCACCATCTCCTGCATAATAACTATGTATAAAGCTCATTCCCGTCGTCATACTTGGTCCAACAATGGTACAGCATGGTAGAACCCCTGGGACACCTCTAAGGGTATATAAACACCACATCTTGCTGAGATAGGGAGAGGAGATCAGGACTTCCCCGACCAACACACTGACGCAAGACGTTGAGGTTCCTACATGCAGATACTCCAGCTCACAGTGGTCTGACATCCCTTGCGGGGTGTCCAGCTCGAGACCAGAACGGAGCCCCGCAGTCTCACATCAGGTCATGTGGTTGGCTTTATCCTAGAGGGATTCCTGGCTTCCCACCTACTCACACACTAGGTACACTTAGGTACATCTAGTTAGGGTTGCATAGTAGGAGTACGCATTGTATTGCCTTGTATTTTATATACTTGCCTGTATTTATGATTTTAGGAAAATGGTAGAAACCTACCATCTGTTTACCTTCTTAGTGCTTCTACTCATTTATCTATGCTACTGTCTACTGGTGATTTCAGTACACTCTTTTTACGCTAGAATAACAACTGTTCAATAAATGGCTATTGAAAATGTCCCAATCTTTTATTCTGTGTATCTCTCCGTGCGCAGGAATGACTGAGCGAAAAGTAAGTTACTGTTTCCACCGTCCTGAGGGATCAGGGCTGTCATATTCGATAGTTGCCAAGAACTATTCTCTCCTTGGTAAGAGTAGGTTATAGTGGCATTGCGAGCTGGCTGGCACACAGGCTAACATACCCGGTGGGGATGTCTGGAATCAGTCTGGACACCAGTCCCGCAGTGTATGTTGTCTAAACGCACAGATCCTATATAGGGTTTATAGGAGCTATACAACAGAAGTTCAAAACATGGCAAGGCTGGTACTATTCCTCTGTACTGCAGGAAGCCCAGTGCAGCATACCTCGCAATTCCTATACAGCATGCATAAATTATTAAGATAGTCCAGTAGGAAATGCCCCTGTTGCAGGGAGCTGTATGTAATCTGAGGTTTGAAACTATCAATTGTCGACGCAACCTTTCATCCTTCTACAGCTGATAACCACTTTGAATTAAGCAAAAACAACTTCTAGTTACAGCATTATGTTGGGACTCGCTTTGCTATTATTATGGCCCGATTAAAAGTCTGGCAGGAAACGGACAGCCAGACAATCGGGGGCGCGGCAGTGGCGATCTCCTGACAGCCATTTTAAGAGTTGGCTGGTGAACCCCCACAGCCCCGCAACAGCCGCCAGGGAACCGCTGTTCCCTGGGAGTGTAGCGGCAGTCAGGAGACAGTAATATGCTTGGCTGGACTTCCACGGTTCCACCAAGTATATTACAATTTTCCTCTCCGCCACTGTTTTCATGGCAGTTCCTGGTGCCTTTCACCCTGTGGATGCACACAGAAGAGCACAATATATGCCCCCCTGTGTGCATGCCCCCCAGTTTCTGCACGGCATGGACTTTGCAGTCTATGCCGTGCAGGAACTGTTTTTGGCATTCCCATTGTGGTGCTCATTTCCAGGGCACCGCCGTGGTGACGTCAAAAACTGATGCCAGCAGATTGGGGTCAGAAGACGGGTGGATGTAAGATGGTTGTAAGTGAAGTGAAGAATGTACATAATGTGGACAATGAGTAATAGAGTTTACTTATGGTTTAATTCCATACTGGACTCTAAATGATGCGCCTAGAAGAGATACACATTTGACAATACTCTGTGATGCTGTATCCGAGTCGCTGTCTCTCTACTACACTCTGGGGTAGGCCTTATCTTCTTGCTATAGCTACGTGTAGCGATTCAAGTAGACAAGGAAAGTAACTTAGTTATTGAATTTGAATTAAATAGAATCTTATGCCTCACAATTGCCTTATTCCTTTGGTCTCTCATCTGTACACATTAAGAATGCTTGAAACAGGCCTTGCTAAGGTAGCAATTGCCATAAAAGCTCTTTGACAAAGACCGCCTCTGCTGCTTTGTCCAAACTTGCACTATAGGAGTTGCTAATCAAAGGAGCATTGTGAGAGGTTCTTCTCATAGTTATTTGTCTTGTCAGTGCATGTACTTACTTTCTTGCTCTTGAATATATCTCTGTGTAATTTTAGATACTTGTAAAAAAGTCCTCTGTGTCCCTAGATTGTTTTCAGCTGATCCTATTAAAATCTGTTATAATGTTTTGTTGAGATGTGAATTACAGATAGCACAGTATACATGCTTCCTTGATGAGGACTAGCCTTTTTCTGCACTTGTGTGTTAACACTCAATACTGAAGTAAAGGGTGAGAAGTGCTTGCCAGATATTCAAGCAAATGCTTTGTAGGTTTCAGTACGGTGCTTCCTTCAAGACCAGCACAATAACAGGATAGTTGAAAAGATATGTACTAGAAAGGGCTCATGCATGAGTTAAAATTTTGCAATAGGCATGTGCCAATGGTTGCGGGAATTATTTTCAGAGGTGTGTACGGCCATTAATGTTACATCACTGACGTCAGGGATTGTGAAAATTCTGCGTATCACACAAAAACAAGTGTGGCCAATGTATTCAGCAGGGGATTTTTAAGAATGTGTTATGTAGCTGGTAGTATATTTTGAAGTACACAGCTGCAAATATATTTCTAAAGCATGGTGTAGTAGTGCACTGCTAATACAAAAACCGCTCTATCTATTGAAATTACCATTACATTTCCACAGATATAAGATTTACTGATAAAACTAAACAGCACACAGACGATAATGTGAGGAAATCAGCATCACCTAGTGTGCTGATTCGTTTTGATAATATCAAAATCTTTGTTTCCACCACACTTTAGGATTACAAACTGCATTTTGTTGTAATACAGTGGTACTACTATATGCTGCAAAATGGTATCCACAAACCTAAGGCTGGAGGCCTCTGCCCCTCCTATCTCCATTGTTCAGAGATCTTTGCACAAATAGGTATATGTTTCTGTCATAAATGTGGGAGGGACATGGGGAAGTGGGTAGAAAATGGTGAATACTTACTCCCAAATGGGAGGGTGATGGGAAAATTTAAGGAGGGGGTTGAGGGAGGGACATGTCCACAAAAGAGTGTGAACATTGCTATTCATAAACTAAATGTCTAAGTTGATACAGATTTAAACATGTCAAAACTGGTGTAAATGCATTCCAGGGTCCTGGAGTAAGCCACAGATATGAACTTCCAAGTTATTTATTCCCATTATTCTGTCTTTGTTCAGACAGTACTATGGTCATGTGGATGGTCTCAGGTCTTTATTTTGTAGTCTTCTGTGTTTTTCATGCAATCCTGCCCTACCTTTATAAGCCAGTAGGGAGTGGTGTGGGTACTCCAGGGCTAGCAGTCACTGTATCTTTGTCCCTGTTTTCATCTTTTCATCATTAATATTAGATGACACAGAGTTCTAGATGGTCCAGTATACAAACCCATGTATAATAGAACATATTTGATTGGGTATACTGTTCTGATAGTGGGTTCAAGGTAATATATTAAATACCAAGAACACAGTATGCCTCTAGGAGCATCTTCTCATAGAGGCAAGAGCGTTCACCCACCCAAAGGTGGGATGCGTGGGTTCACTGGCATAATATCGACACTACTAATATTGAGCTACAAAATTATCGAACACACAAATATCAACATTAAAAATTTCAGCAGCCTATATTTAATGGAAAAACCCCACAAATATCAATATCAAAATATCGCCACAAAGTTCATCGAAACACTCAATATCAAAACCAAACATATAGGATACAGAAATATCATAAACATTAAATAAATATAGAACATAACAAAAATATCGAAGCTAAAAATATTGACAACATAAATATCATACAACCACAAATATAGCAATCTTAATAACATTTGAAAAATTATCAAATCTAATAACAACACCAATATAAACATTATTCAACTCACAAACATAATTATAAGTACTATATAAACAATATTTCAACTTAAATAAAACAACACTCCACTTTTTATTGAATTTCTTTCTTCACCAAAAAGAAAATATCATACAATAACACAACTTTAAAAAAAACCATATTTCAAACATATAATAAATTAATCTCTTAAGACAAATAATAGTTATATATAACTAAATTAACGTTGAGAGCCAAATATCACTTTATTTAAAAATAATTAGCGTTTTCTAAATAAGGACATAACTGTTAAACAATTAAAAAATGTTCTTTAAAATGTAAATAAATGAAACTACAAACAACAGCAACCAATACAAATCTATCAACAATTAAATAAACACTGTGGGCCCAATTGCGAATGTCGGGCGGAAAGTCTCCAACTGCTGGCTGGTCAAAGGCTTTCCGCCCGACATGGTAGGTTTAAAGTCTGACCACCGCATTAGGATGATGGCGTTCAGAGTTTAAACTGGTGAGATAATCCGACGCGATTCCGACTATCAGTCGGAAAGGCACTATAATCCCTTAAGGAAGTTGTTTCCGCCGTTAGGAATATGATGTCGAAATTGGCTGCCGCAAACTGACTTTTGGGTCCCCTGGCAGGGTCCCGTACCCCTCTGGTGCTTCGCATTTGATCCTGGGGGTTCCTATGGTGCCCCCTCAATATGGATGCTTACAAACTTACATTTTTCAATGGGAGCTTGTGCTGCAGACTTTTCAGACAGGCGCACAAGCTCCAATTGAAAAATAGAAGTTTCGGACTGCACTATGGGCCTGATTACGATGAAGTCGAAAACGGTTCCGATCTTTTTCGGAGCCTTTCCGACCGCATTGTAATATGCCGGTCGGATTCCTTTCCGGCCACCTCATTACGATGGAGACGGTCGGAAAGGACTCGGAACGGTCATTTCGATTGGCTTCCGATGGACTCGGAGAGCCCGTCCACCAGTCGGAATGCGGCCAGTAATCCCAAGGGCGGCTCTTTTCGGCCCGGGGATAATGATGTCAGGTTTCGGCAGCCTTTAGGTGCCGGCCTTTCCTACACAGAAAGGCTGTTGGAACTCGACTTTGGGGACCCCCAGCAGGGCCCCCTTTGGTGCACGGCCTCTGGTTGGAGGCAGAGGGGGCACCAATGGTGCCCCCCTGTTGATTCCTGCTCCCTGTGGGGGAGCAGGGATGAACTGCACCTCCTATTTTACAATGGAGCATGCATTCCGGCCGGAATACATGCTTACATGTTTATTATATCAGTGGAAGAACTCTGGGCTTGGACAGTGGAACCCCCTACCTCAAGTCTTAGATGATAGGATTTACATCTCCAGACAAGCACAGCTCTTCCTCTGGAAAGGTTTTCTCCAAGAGTGTCTTAACTTGCATCCCATGCCATATTAAAAACACCAGAAAAGTCAGTAGCACAGCTGTGTTCCATGTTATATCTATACGTGTGTGGGACAGACCAAAGCCGATTAACCAGTGAAGTTGTTTTCTGTCCTTGAACACGGTGTACAGACTAGAACACAAAGAAAGCCGAAATGGAGAAAGGTAGACAGTTCCTATGTGAAGCAGCACGAGCAAGAGTGTTTACGGAAACCAAGGCATGTAGTGTCGTGTGCATAAGTGGCAAGATGGCGGTGATGCAAGTCACAAACTAATGCTAACTTAGCAACGTCCGCTGGCACCCCTAGACCCTCACAACACCCTCCCCATGGGCAGTCCTACACATAGTGAGTTCAAAAAGTCTGAGCAACAAGAGCGTATGCGACCTGGAATCAAAGAATGTTAATATGGTGTGAAAAAAACTAAAAGCAATGAAATCAAGTGAGAGAGAAAAAAATAAAAAAAATGTCTGGGTGGCCTGGTCTTATCAATCAGTGTGTAAGCGCCGGGTTGTGAACGATCACAAGAGGGGCAGCCATTTCTGAGCAAATCAACAGGAAGACCCCGGCAGCTAAAGCCAGTATTAGCGGCAATCCGCCGTAGACGCTGGAAAAAATAGAATGAATAAAAGCCGGGATCACACCAAAAATAGTTTGAAAAGATGTTACAAGGCCAGAGCCCACAGTTTTAAATAAATGAGCCAGCCCCGTTGTATGCGAAGCATTGAAGATAGAATTAATTAGCTCACCAAAATGTTGTGGGAGGTCAGTGTTTAAAAGTGCTTGAACTTCTGTTCTTGTATTAGCCACCTGCAGGGCATAGGTCTCACGGGCAGAAGTGAGAGAAACTTCTCTCTGGGACAATAAAGCTCTTATTCGGCTCAGCTTGTCGAACTCTGCCTTCAAGGTGGAATGGAAGGCCAAATTGAGATATCGGGACTCCCACGAGGTGGAGGAAACAGCACATTTTGCAGCAAACTACACGTTGTGACACAGTCACAATGTACGGTATGCCTATTAACATGCCATAACATTCTTCATTATTCAGAACTAAATAACTACCGTTAGACAACAGTGTGAAAGTTGGTTTAATTGAGGGGACGGGCTTTCCCTTTAAAATGGACGCTAAATTAGGTGCTTCTAAATTACAGGCGCCGTGCAATTGTATATTTTTGCACACAAGGGAGTGTCCAATGGAAGAATCACAATATTCACCAGTCAGATACACCTCTGTGTCATCAAGCAAACATCTAAACGTGAAGGGGAGTGACCAAACTTCATGAAGGAACGAGTTTCCTAATGGTTCATAGCGACCTAGGGGAAAATGTTTCATGCATGATGTAAATTTAAATAGGGAGAATGGCAGTATTATAACCCCATAAACGAGCCAAACAGTAGATTTTGTTTCCGCTACTGAGAAGGGTAAAGGGTCTAATTCTTCTATTTGTAAATCGGTATAGGTTGCATCTTTTATGGACATAAACTGTTGTCTGTCAGTCCAATTAAAAGGTAAAAACAAAGATGACGAGTTTACATAGTCCCATGGCACGCGACCCATTTTCAGATTGGTTCTGACCATGATATAACACAGATACATCATCCTGTACAATATCAACAACAGAAGAAACAATATTGTCCAATGTGTATATCATGGAAGAAAGGGTATTAATTAAGGGTGGGCGTAGTGGGCGTAGTGGGGCTACGTGAAGCAGCACGTAGTGTGCCCAAATCTACGCACACTACGCGCTTCGCGTAGCCCCACTACGTGCCACCCACCTCCCGCCCGCCCTTCTTTTAAATAATATCAGCAATATAAAATAAATTAAAGTAAAGCGACTTACCGTAAGCGCGGCGTCTCCGGGGCTCCCTCTTCTTCGTTTCTAATTTCTTCTGACAAATGCGCATGCGCGGACGCCCGCGCATGCGCATTTCTCGCGAGAAATGCGCATGCGCGGGTGTCCGCGCATGCGCATTTGCCAGAAGAAATTAGAAACAGAAAGAGGGAGCCCCGCAGACGCCGCGCTTACGGTAAGTCGACTTACTTTAATTTATTTTTCATTGCTTATATTATTAAAAGGAGGGCAGGCGGGAGGTGGGTGGCGGGTGGCAAGCAGCTACGCTTCGCCCTCGGCGTGTGCATAGCGCTGCCCTGCTTCGCCTACTTCGGAAAGTGCGAAGCAGGCAGCGCTACGTACACTACGTGGGCGAAGCGTAGTGCTACGCCCGGGGTTAGTATTAATACTGTTATCGACTACAGCAAGAACGTTTTCAAGATAAGCTTGGTCTATAGCCCTTAATCGTGAAGCAGCTTCAATTTGAGACAATTTGAGACAATTTCCAAACTTCATTGTAAACAGCATATATCCATCGTTTAGGCTTAGGGCCAATCGGGCCTTTTATGAAATCTGCTAAATCCACATCATTCAATAACATTGACAAATGCTGTTTAACAGAAGACAAGGTAGAGTGTTGCAACAAATTTTGACATAATATACCAACAGAATACGTTGTAACAGAATGTGAAGTCAAAAATCATGGATCAGGCCTGTCCTGTGTGTAACCTGGAGCCCTGTCATGGAAACGCATTTGGCATGCATCTGCACTGGTCTGCCAAACCAACCACCACATAGAGTCAAATTCAAAAAATTCAAAATAAGCTTTATTCGATTGTGAAGAAACAATCATAAAAGCGCAATAAAATATAATTACAGCAACAATTCATGGATAAAAACAAGTTCATAGGAATTCATTTACTAAGAATTTATAAAATTTCCATAAAGATAAGACTTTGTTAAAACTGATAGATCCCCCATTTGAATTAGAGAAACATTAGGTGAGCCTTTGTTTTCTTTGACTCAGGACCTTATTCAGGAAAATTGCCGTCCTGTAGACAGAATGCATGTTGTCTAATTGTTGTAAAGCCAAAAGTGCACGTTGACATTGGCGAAGCCCAAACAATTTTAATACGGGTACTAAACACAGTCTTCTAGCAAAAGAATAAAATCTACAAAAAGAATAACATGTATCGTAGGTTGTTTAGAAGTATTATCACAGGGGCACAGCTGGAGGTCGTGAGACCAATCGTTCACTTTAGGGAAAGTGACTAATCTATGGAAGACCCCCAGTCGAAATCGAGTTAATAGGAACCTGTCATAAACTTCTGCCACACAAGTATGACAGGGTTGAATATTAAAAAAGATTAAGATCATCTGATTGTGTAGGACAGTGGGTTTTGCTATCTCAGATGACAGTCTAGCGATGTCTAACAGTGACAGGCCCGCCTTCTTTAAGTCCTTCCTGGTGATTTCCCCGATAGAGCTAGGATTGGTAAAATACTCTGAGTATCCAAGGTCTTTCATGGTGTCCTCATGGCCCCATCCAATTTCAGGACATCCAAAAGGATGTCTCTGTTTAATTGTGCCTCTTCTTCAGTCCAGAGTCTGTGCCATAGCAGCACAGGCTCAAGTTTAATTAAATCAGAAATGAAAGGGAGGCCCAACTCTGCATGACATATACATGCTGAGGTACCATTAGGGACAGATAAAATATATTTTAAAAATGAGTTTTCTACTCTTTGGATGGGGAGCAGATCAACTGGCCCCTAGACCCTAGTCCCGTACACTGCAGCTGAATCGCATTTTGCTTTATAGATCTTAATAAGCTCCTCAGGTGGTCTTTTACCTAGTTTTTTGACGAAGGAACTAAGGGCGGCTGTGGTGCGTAGTAATGCCAGTTTTTTCGCTGCCACTGCTTGCGTCTAGGAATCATTATGGGCGAAGAGAATCCCCATATATCGAAATTCTTGGTGACCCCGATCTTTTGCCCAGCCACAAACATATCTTTGTGTTTTTAATGCTGTTGCCACAGTACATTATAAAAGTTTTAGAAGAGTTAACTCTTAACCCGAAATCTTTCATAAAGTTTGTGAACCTATCCAGCACCCTCTGAAGTCCTACTTGTGTGGGGGACATAAGCACCACATCGTCTGCATACAAGAGGGCTGAGATAGGTCGCCTTGCCACTTGGGGGAAGTCATGATTATCATTTAAAAGAGCCTCCCCCAATCCATTTATATACAAATTAAAAAGAAACGGGGCCAGGACACAAACTTGCCTAACACCACTTTTTATAGGAGAGAGGGCTGAACGTTCACCCTTTACACCACAACGCATTCGTGCATTGGCATTACAATAAAAACGTTTACGAAAATAAATAATCTGAATATCAACCCCCATTACTTCTAAAATTGACCAGAGTTTGTTATGGATCACGCAATCAAATGCGGCTGTAAGGTCACCAAATGCTAAGAATAAATTCCTCTTTTTTTCCTGGGTGTATTTGCCTACCAGGAGGGACAGATTCTGTATTACAGATCAGACAGGACAGCATTCTCCTCCGCCCAGCCCTGAAGGCGTTCCAATATAATTCTGCCTGCCACTTTTGTTGTACCATCCAATAGGGAAATTGGCCTATAGCACGCCAGGTCCTGTATATCCCCCTTTTTAAAAATAGGCACAATTGTTGATTCTACCCAAGTGGGTGGGGAACACTGCACTGCAGCTAGCGTTCAGCACTTGTGTTAAGAGAGGGGTCAACGGAGGAGAATTTAATTTAAACAAGTCTATTGGGACCCCGTCTGGTCTGGGAGCCTTACCACCCTTACTAAGAGAACATGCCCGCTCAACCTCATCAAAGAGTGAACAATAGAGCGTTGTGTGGGGACGGAGGCTTCAATTTGCAATAGCCCTGTACCCTGCTATCCATCACATCTGAATTTCCCTCACCCTGGTACACTTTTGTGAAGTGCTTAATCCATCTTTCCTCAGCTATTGCTATTTCTAGTGATGGACCAACCCCTCTAGACAAAAAAGGAGCCCTAATAGCTTTCCAAAAAGCCGCACTATCATTGGCTATTGAGGCTGAGTATAGAGCGTCCCGTGCCTCTTTCTTTAATGTGGACTTTCTAGTGCTTGTTTATATGCATCTCTGGCCAGCTTTACGTTATGTTTGTTTCTCGGAATTATGTGTAACTCCTTTTTTAAGTGGGAATAGGCTTGGGTGCACCCGGAATCGAACCAACCATTCTGGTGCCCCTTGTTCCTTTTGGGTCTGATAAGAGAGTCTCTGACAGTGTTAAATATTACCCGAAATGAGTCTAAAATATTTTATGGGGTAGCTGTGTCGCTCAAACATATCTCAATAGCTAAATAACATTTACCCACCACTGTTTTAACCAAAGTTGCTTGATCCACCATGGTCCAGCGGAGAGAATATCCGTTGGTACTCCCTATATCTAAATTTTCTAACAGTTGGTTATTCTTTTTATGTCTTAAAGCTGTGTTAGACGGTGGTAGAAAAGCAAAGCAAAGAGGGAAGTGATCAATAAGGCAATTTTAGGAAACATAAAAAGAATGTAAGCTGTGTGCATGGCTATTAGAAACTAAGACATAATCAATAGTGGAGCAGGCACCCCTGCCGTTAAATGGCCAGGGAATGGGGACGGGAACATTGCACATTTCTTTTACATTGCCCAGATCAAGGGAGAAAATGAGCTCGTTAAGTTGTTCCCCCAGGACTGAATGTCGGAAATGGGACACATGTGCCTCGTCGTCGTTTAAAGCTTCACATAAATTATTCCTGGCATTCACACATAAAGTACAATTAAAATCCCGACAAGTATAATCATTGTATCTTCCACCTGACTGCTACCAACGTTTTTCAACACTTTCAACAAATTTAAAATAATGACTCTCACTTTGTCAGGGGGAATATTATTGTAAAAATTAGTGACAACTATGGAGTGCGTTGAATTGAAAACCAATTTAACTAAACGGTAATGGTTATCATTAGCAAGCATTATTATATCTTTGGTTTTTATATTAGTTGATATATATGTGCAAAGGCCACCCTTAGCCCTGCCACTCAGACTATTGACTGCTGCAGTATGGTATGTGTTAAAACCATTCAAGTGGACCGCTTCCTTTGTCCAGGTTTCCTGAAAGCACAGGATCCCAAAGTGACTGATAAATTCACCCCAGAGTTGATTATTTATCTTTGAAGAGATACCAGCAATGTTCCAAAAAAGAACATTGCAGAGGGCGAGTTTACCATTCATGGGACGATTAGCTATAACTATCCCGATTGAGTCTTCGGTACTATCACAAGTAGGGAGAGGAGCATTTAAAGTACCCAAGGGTTCAGCCAGCTCATTTACCTCCATATCTGTCAGTCCCTGGACCTCACCATCACCACATCTTCCAACAAGAACAGGGAAGGATTCGGCCCACCCCACCGCAAGGGAACCAGAACATCCCCCAATACCAAACCCAGTCACCACAGGATTATGGAGCACCGGATTCACCACACCCAGTCAGTCAACATCCTCCAGTAAGTTTAAGGCATCAAGCGATTATTCACTGGAACTGAGAATCTAAACTCCCCGGGTCCCCTAAAATTGCCCCCCCCATACATGTAGCCTCGGGACTTTGGGACGGTCCGTGGTTTATAAAAAATGCCCAACGGTAAAATATGTATATCATTGGAGTTGTGAGGCCCATTGATGCCCCTCTCAAGGATAGTGTGCACCAAGAGGGGCGAGCTGAAGGTTAACACAACACAATCACCTCAAAATGACTTAGGTGAAGGACCAAACCACCCTATTCTTCGGGCCATTTTGAAATCGGAGAAGAGAGAGTTGTCGAAGCCAGTCCTTAAGCTCAAAAAATGGAGTGACTTATTCCTTAAAGCTACCCAGTGTTCAAAGGCATTATGAGATAAAAAGGGGCCGTTTGCCAAGACTACTGTATATGGGGTGGCTTCTGGGGGCAGATTCAAATTATGCGGTGGACACTGGGGAATTTCTAGTTGGTCTCCAAAATGTGGACCTTTCTCTTTCTCCCTGTTCGTTCCAGGCATCCTAACAGTCAATGTTCCTCACTCTGTCTTGGAGGAGCTTTTGAGGGGAACCGCGGGGATTCCTTCTTTACAGGGAAGAGCCCTGGTGCTGGCTGATATGTTTGCTGCACTTGGGTCCTTATTACTAGAGAGACTACCGACCTGTGTTTGTCCATTTGAGGTACAGCTAGATAAATTGTCATCCCCTGTTTCTGCCTCCCTGGTGTTTGAAGCACGGTGGGTTGGCTTGGAGCTATCAGGTGGGGTGACTGGATGTTTATTGCTAAGGAGATCCTCCACCCTGGTTAGCCTGGCTTCCACAGTTGTTATTTTTAATATAATGGGTTCCAATAGAGTTGACAGCATGGTTTCTAGTCTGCCCCAGAAGTTCCCATCTTGAATACTATTGACCGGTTTGTCTGTCTCAGTAGGGTTAATAGCAGTCGATTGGCCCTCGCCAAGATCTCTTGTTTTAGCAGATGTTTTGACTGTCTTTCCATTTAATCTTTGCCCAGGTTTGCTCAATTTCCAGGGATTCCTACTCGTCCTTTTTTTTGTTAAAGGTATTACAGTGTGTTCGATATCAGGCTTAGCTTTTTGCCCTCGGGTAGTGAAAGTAACCCTAACAGGGCTGAGCTCTAGCTCAGAGGATGAAGAGGACACAATATCCACCGATTGGTTTACTGTGACATGTGATGTTCTATCAGGCCCGGGGGAGGATGCCTCGTTGTTGATCACCGCACTTGATTCGATCAATACAGGGGTCATGGAAAGTCTACTGTGTGCGGGTAGAGGCTCCAAGGACAGCCTACGCTCAGTAAGTTAATTTCATTTATAAGCACTCATGCGGCCCTCTGCAGGAAAGTGTCTAAGGTGCCTACTGCCCCTTGCCCTTTATTTAATCTATGCTTGCTCATTTTCGCAGTGCCCCATAACAATTAGTGATATAAGCCCAGGCACGACCAGTCAAAATGGAAGACTACAAGTATCGTCCTTAAGCACATTAGCTTAGAGGGGTGGCCCAGCCCAGCCTCTTACTGTCTCTGACGGGTTCAGATGGGCCCGCCCTTGGTCCGGGCTTCGTCTGGGCTTCATCCGGGCTGCGTCCCGTGCCGTGGTGTCAGATGCAGTGCTTTATGCATGATCACAACGCCTCCCTCTCACTCTCGGCAGCTGTGATGGCAAATTTGCACCCCGGGAGTTGCAGTCCTCTCCCAGGGTGATGGCGGTGATGCTAGATTAAATGGCACGCAAGCTCGGGGCCCTCGTCCCTCCGGGGATTCCTCCTGGGATGACTGTCAGCACCGGAGTGATCCTGCACAGTCCAGTAGGCAACAGGGCAACAGGTGGATAAAAGGAAAAGAATAAAGGTCTCCGTGCCGCGGTGGGAGAGGCATTGCTTTATGCGCAATCACCATGCCTCCCTCTCACTCGCGGCAGCTGTGATGACAAAGTTCCACCCTGGGAGTTGCAGTCCTCTCTCAGGGTAATGGCAGTGATGCTGGAGTAAATAGCACACAACCCCGGGGCCCTCGTCCCTCTGGGAATTCCTCCTGGGATGACTGTCAGCACTGGAGCGATCCAGTGCCGTCAGTGTGCTCGAACGCCGAGGGCAAGCTCCCACGTCCCACGTCCCATACCTCCTTTCGGCTCAGCCTTTGCTGCAGAGGCCCGGCCCTGAACCTTCCCCCTCGGTGCCCTGCCAGCGTCTACTACTCTCTCATAGAGTCAATATTAGAGATATTAAATGTTGCATTTGTAAATAGAGACTGCATCTCCTCAAATGTGTAATTGGTAGTAACATTCCAGTCTGGATATTCTGCAAGGGAAGGAAAAGCAGGAGCCTTCAGTTGTTTAGCCGTAGCTACACCCAGACAAGTAGTCTGATAGATGGAATCGTTCAAGAACAGTATTTGTGTTGGTATAAGACATGCACGATACAAAGCTGCTATGCCCTGCACCTGCCAGGTTTTGGAACCCCAAACTGATTTTAAATCAACTGTATTTTTCCAATGATCATAGCCACCCACCGCCAACTTAAGGATGAAGGAATCGGAGTATAACAATTTAGTGTGGGTAAGCATAACTTTCGTATTTGATTTAGAATTTAATTAAAAATAGTAAGATTCAGGGTTTGAGTTATCAAAACTCGTAAAATATTATTCAACAGGGTCTTTGAACTCCCTAAAGGTGGGGCGGGACAATGTTCCCATTGTGTGTAATTGAATACAGTTGCTTTATGCAAATAAGGGTGGCCATAATGCTGATAGCAAAATAAGTCAGCATAATTTGCAGAATTAAAATACAAGTCTTCAGCATCAAATGCTGCATAGTATTTTAAATCTGAAAACAGAGAGTGTATTGCCCGCACATCCCAGTCATCCGAACGTATGTTATATTTAACCACATCACCCATTGAGACACGAAGTCCATTTGGAACATTAACAATCTCTGTCGGACCATGAATTTGAAACGGGACTGTATCCCAAACTATTCCATCCGTAACTGGCCAGGCTGAAATGTTGACGAAAGTCAAGTCCCTCTTCATGATGTGCGATGAAGAATGCGGGGCCAAAGTTCCATCTACCAGTTGTACAGCAGAGCGTTTTTTAAGGTAGTATCCCTTGATTAAAAAAAAAAAATACTGTCACAAAACCAATGGACATAAATAGAAAATTAAGAATGAGTGCCAGCCAAATATATATCCATGGGGTAACCAAATAGGTGCGTTTAAACCAGGAGATAAAAATTGAAAATTTGAATGGGGTTAAAGTCGATGTTGAATTAGAGTCAAATGAAAAACGTGACTCGTTCCTGGCTGCAGCATTGAAACCAGTCAAAGATTCACTTGTAGGGTAAGTATATTCTTGTTCATCATTAACATCTGTGGATTGTAGGGCCAGCACAGGTTTAGCAACAGAGTCCATCTCTATAGCAGTGTCAGGATTCCCTGGAATAGTGGCATATGATGACGCCGGAGGCAAACTATTCAGAATCGGCCAGATGGTGTAGCTTGACATTGTCAATTGAGACGTATCTGTTGTCCTTGCGACCTGGAAGTGGTGGTAAAATTACTGTACGAGTACCCTGCACGCCCAGCACCGGAAACAGAGCTCGATATGATGGACCAAATTCTTTTTTGTTCTCCACCTTTTCTCGGACCAGTTCTCCAACTTTAGGCAGCCAGCCGATCACTGGAATTTGCAGTGCACCATCCTCTTCGGCAGGTAAATGTTCTTTTGCAAGACTGTCTCTTGTGTCTTGTAGGCTCTGTAAAACAGCACAATGTTCATCTACGTCAAAAGGGATGGCCGCAGCCGCCAAGTCTAGACAATCAAGGTCTGGCACAAACATTTTCATGCCAAAGAGCAATTCGTAAGGGGTCCACCCACCAAGAGGTCTTCTAGGGAGATTACTAAGTGCACATTGTACGCTATACAAAATGGGCGAGCCAGTTCCTGCCAGTGCCTATGACTCTAGCCTTTAAGGATTGCTTTAAGTTACCGTTCATTCGCTCCACAACAGAATTGCCCTCAGGCCGGTATGGAGACAAAAATTTGACATGCACCCCCAAAGACCGCATGGATTCTTTGTACGCCTTAGAGGCGAACGCAGGACCCTGGTCCGAATGTAAGGTGCCCACAGCAAAAATTCCCACAAAGACCCGCAAATCCCTGACTACAGTTTGAGCGTCAGGGCTGCGTTGTGGCCAAACCCATAGAAAACGTGTGCATGAATCAACTGCTACTAAGATGAATTTATAGGCAGTATCAGAAGAAAATGGGCCGCAGTGATCCAAATAAACACAAGCAAATGGTCTATTGGATATGCATAACGGTGTCTCTGGTGGACGACTCACAGTAGATGGCTTGATTTGCTGACAAATGTCACAAGAAAGCACATAAGTACGTGTTTGTTTATATAAGCCATGCTACCAGTAACGTTGTTGCAAGATACTGACTGCAGCAGACACACCAGCATGCGCCAAGGCCATGCCCTCGTGTGCTGCGATTATCAGTGTAAGCCGGCGGTCCACGTTGGGAATCAACCTCTCACCAACGTTATTAATTGTCAGATAGGGAACGTTATCAGGGTTTAAATGAAAAGAGCATTTGGAAGGGAATCCTTTCGGATAATTACCTCCCTTTTCTGTAGCATCTATAGCTGCCAAGATGTCATCATCAATCTTACTCATGGATCTTGTAACTGCTTCTACTAAGCACTTGTCCACTGCCGACTTAGCTGCTTCATCAGCTAAGCTGTTACCAACTCCTACACGTTGGTGGCCAAGAGTATGAATCACATGCGTGAGCGTCAGGCGTCCTTTCAGCTCTGCCACCCGAACCCATAGCATCTTATGCTTAATTGTCTTGCCTGTGGAATCACGGTATTCATTTTGTGACCAAAAAAATGAATTCTCATCAAAAGATTGTACACAGTAAAAGGAATAACTTACAATTAAAGTAGTCACATTATGATCTGTAAACTCCAGTGCGAGCACCAAAGCACGCAGCTCAGCCAATTGGGCTTGAAGTCGCCGAGTGCCTGTGTGTGGACCACACTGGACTTAAACTCCCCGTTCACTATGGAGCCAGCCACAATCGCACAGGCTGCAGAATAAGAATGTTTAGATCTAATCCCGGTTGCGCCGAACCGTCAGTGTAAATGATACAATGGTATTCTTCGAGCGGGCGCATGGACAGAGGGAGCTGGATGAAGGAATTCATATTGCAACGACTCCTGAGTCTGTAATGAAGAATCATAGATAAATGTGACCTCCGGGGACGTCAATGAGGTAGCTTATTGTATCCACCGCGGATGTAAAGCTTTGGAATTAGGAACGCTCGCCTTTGTCACTGCTTCCAGAGCAGGATATGGTGTTACCACCAACATGCGTTTTCCTTGAGCCAGGAAGCGTTCTTTTAGAATCGCCATCTGGACTGCCGTCAAGACTTTTTCGACAGAGGAAAACCTCAGTTCTGCTGAAGTGCACAAGTGCGACTTGTAAGCAATAGGGACAGTGTCTCCTTCATTAAACGTCAAGTATATGAAACCCACCGCGCCTGGGACGATTCGTATCACCAGGTTAGTATGGTTGTCACAGGTTATCAAGAGTTTAGATTCAAGTAAATCAGACTGCAAAGACTGCAGTATATTTGTATGTTCCGAAAGTCGGCATGATTTCGCAAATGTTGGTTGTATCAAAGCATAAATAGGCTTGATACACTGGGCATACTCTGGTACGTAAGTACGACCAAAGTTCAAGAAACCCAGCAAAGATTGTAATTTTTTCAGGGTTGTAGGAGGACGCAAACGTGCGCACTTCTCTAGGAAGTGCGGTGCCAAACCGCGTCCTTCATTATTGAGCTTGTAGCCCAAGAACAACAATTCGTATTCAGCAATGTGTGATTTTACAAAATTAAATTTGTAACCGTAGTCTGCAAACTCCACAATGATGCGGTCCACGCGACAAAGATGCGGATCTAACTCGTCGTCTGTGAAATAAATGTCATCTACATACGAATATGCATCAGGGTCGATTGTGTCTAACAATGAGACCACACGTGCGCCGAAAACACCTGGGCTGTTTTTATAGCCCACCGCTAATCTTGTAAACTATTGTTGTTTGCCGCCATGTGTAAAAGCTGCCAACTGACTTGACAAGGGGGACAGATTGTGACTAAAAAAGCCATTGCATATATCTAGCGTCGTTTTATATTTTTTCCGAACTAGACTGTCCACTAGGGCTGAACTATGGGTATTCTGTACCGCATTCTTCTGACAATGAGAGTTCAAATGTCGGTAATCCAAAATTATGCGGTACGACCTGTCTGGCTCTGTTACTGTAAAAAGAGGGTTATTCATAGGTGACACACATGTCTCAATTACCCCTTGATACTCCAATTGGTTGAGTATTTCCGCTACAGGAGCCTTTGCTTCCCTTCGGATGGGTTATTGGGGTTGTGCCTGTGGCATGGACCACAATGGAATCTCGTGGTGAGGAGATGTTGTATCCCATCCCACCTGAGTATGGTATCAAGCCGGTGCAAGCACAGAATCCCATTGTGCTGCAAAATGTTGCGCATGCTCTTTCGAGACACGGTGTGAAAAACTACGGAGGATTACCTCCTCTACTCTCGGAGCCGCCAGAACAAAAGGCGGGGGCCAGTCTGCCTCCACCAACAGGATGTCATACGAGGAAGTCAGATTTTCCCAAAGAAACCCTTCGATTATGCGTTTTATGTCACCTTCTATGAGAATACTAATTTCATATAGTCTGTCATTGGGAGCCACTCGGGTGTCAGCAGTTTCAACTGTAATGAAAGTATCAGTTGCTGTCGCCTCCAGAAATGGACGCAGTGCTTGCCGCACTACTGTAACCTCCGCTGTGCTGTCTAGCAGCGTTACTGCCCATGTTAGATCCCGGAGCTGGGTCCTCACCGTCCGTGGCATAAGTCGCAGTTAAAGCGGCCACCTTCTTCTTCTGGAATGGAGGGCGCTGATGAGGGAAATCCTCTTGTTTACCCTTTCTGTCACGTGTCTGTGGCTGCTCACATCCCTGCGGGGCACCTCGACCTCTACGCGCTCCTGACGATCACCTACACCGGCATATGAGCCTGATGCTTCCTGTGAAGAACGAGGAGAACGTGTATCAGGAACCTGGAATCGATCAGGAGATTTAATTCTCGCGTGGTCACGCAGTTCATAAGTGCGTTCTGGGATCGAACGTGTAGAGGACGATGCACGTCCCCCTTGCTTTTGTTGTGTCTTCTCCTGTTTATTATTCTTCCAATTCTTTTTGGGGAATTGAGGAGGGCCTCCTTGATCAGTTTGAGGCGTCCGTTGAGCCTGCGGTTGTGCAGGCACTTTAGCAAAAGGATTAACACCCAAACTATTACGACCAACTGTTTTATAAGCCTGGGGAATAATCTTAGGTAATTTGTGGGGCTTGTCCACATCAGGGGCAAGCGCCAAAGCATTAGACACTTGAAAGTTGACTGCATCACCCTTAACATTAGCAAGGATTAGATCAGCAACCACGTCATACGCTCCAAATAAATCCTCATCCCAATTCGACTGCCGCCTCTGGTCCGTGTTCATCTTGTACACGTTTAATTACAGAGGGTAGTACTGTCATGGATGGTGTGCCAAAACAATTTGTATAAACTTCCGCGAATATCTTACCCCAACTCTCACAATCAGTGACTTCAGGTACTAAGTCTTTCTGTAAATTCGGTGCTTCTCCACCGGAGTGGTATATGGAAACACCTCTTCCAGCTGGTCAAATTTCTCAACAAGTCAATAAGGTAAATATTCCTTATTTGGGGGAGGCTTGCCCATAACCGAATTAACCATTACGTGGCTAATAGTAACACCGCCTGCACCAGCTGGTTGCTGAGCAACTCCAGGTGCTCTCACCTGGATGTTGTGGTTCACATACTGAACCAATGCTCTATACACACGGATTAGAGTAGTGTACATGAGACATAGGGCCGCCACATCACACGTTAAATGCCGTGTATACGGCGTGTAACACGCCAACACGGGCCAAGTGGCCTCATCAATCGACAACGGGCCCAACATGACAGGTGTCAGGGGTACGGGTAGGGCGCCATCAAACCAAATGCGATGTTGCCCTGCCGTCAACGGAAATTCGAGAGTTCTATATGGCCGATCCACAGCAGGAAGTGCGGTATGGCTGTATTTATGCCACCAATGATCCGCTCCTTCAGCTGCTGGAAACATGACCCAGGAATAAAACACTTCATATCTGTATACTGGGTCAGCTTGGACAACAAAGATCAGATTTACACCTGCGTCTGGCACCCCACATGCTTGCAAATGATGCCGGACCGCCACAAAGGCTATGTACCGCGATGTCATCTTCCATATAGAAACTTGAAAAGGAAATACTTAGGAAAAAAGGTGGCAAGACAATGTTAGGTCGTAATTCAGTATAGGAACAATACCTTTCTGTAAATTTCAAGCTTGAATCACCTGTAAAAGCGACAATATAGGTAGGTAAACCATCACCAAGGTTTTCCGAAAACAGAGGCGAGAGGATTGTATACAAGTACTAAAGTGCCTCGTAAATAAGTACCAGACCAAACGTTAGGTGCACCATGTTGCAGGGATTCTGCACATATACAGAACTATGCATAGGAAACCAGGACTTTGGTGTATTGTGGGGTACCAAAAACACGCCTCAGTGCCCAGAACCCCTATCCGGCTAGCTATAGTATCCCATTCGTTCTCCGTACTACAGCGGAGCTACCAACGATTGGATATCCTAGAACATGCGACTCAGGGCCTCTCAGAATTCGTGGGAACAAGACACTCTTTCACCAAATACTCATACCTGTTCACAATGAGAGTAACCACAGACACGGTATAGTTTAAAACTTTTATTTCAACTAACATGCTCTGTAATGCAGTACACGTGCTAAAACTAGCACAAAGAATGCATAAAAACAATATTAGCAGCATAGTTACAATTCCATATAATACGAAAGGGGATAGCAAATTATAATGACAGTGGATTAAGCCTTATAGCGCTTTACCATCCTCCCCGTGTTACAAGCTATGTTTATTATATCAGTGGAAGACCTCTGGCCTTGGACAGCGGAACCCCCTACCTCAAGTCTTAGATGATAGGATTTACATCTCCAGACAAGCACAGCTCTTCCTCTGGAAAGGTTTTCTCCAAGAGTGTCTTAACTTGCATCCCATGCCATATTAAAAACACCAGAAAAGTCAGTAGCACAGCTGTGTTCCATGTTATATCTATACGTGTGTGGGACAGACCAAAGCCGATTAACCAGTGAAGTTGTTTTCTGTCCTTGAACACGGTGTACAGACTAGAACACAAAGAAAGCCGAAATGGAGAAAGGTAGACAGTTCCTATGTGAAGCAGCACGAGCAAGAGTGTTTACGGAAACCAAGGCATGTAGTGTCGTGTGCATAAGTGGCAAGATGGCGGTGATGCAAGTCACAAACTAATGCTAACTTAGCAACGTCCGCTGGCACCCCTAGACCCTCACAACACCCTCCCCATGGGCAGTCCTACACATAGTGAGTTCAAAAAGTCTGAGCAACAAGAGCGTATGCGACCTGGAATCAAAGAATGTTAATATGGTGTGAAAAAAACTAAAAGCAATGAAATCAAGTGAGAGAGAAAAAAATAAAAAAAATGTCTGGGTGGCCTGGTCTTATCAATCAGTGTGTAAGCGCAAAAAGTGGCGACAGCTTCCAGCAGGAATTCATTGTCATCTGCTGAAAAAGTAGATGCCATCCAGTTTAAAAATTCAAAGGAGCAAACATGCTCATTAATGTTGGGTGCTTCCAGCACCAACGGTGGGCAACATGCGTAGTACCCGATGTAACTCCGTTGCAGGAAATCATGTGCTTCTGCACAAATATCCCATTGAGCTAGCACTCCGAGCACGGCTGCACAGGCCATCAGACCCATACCGGAACAGTCCTGCTCATGAGACACTAGGGGGATCATCAGTAAGGCAAAGGCCGGGTCAGGAGACGCTGTGTTTGTGAGGCAGAGATCCAAAGCCCATTGAAAAGGACACTCCAAGCATGAGAAAACTGGTTGCACGCAAGTGTACCATGGAAATCGGCAAGATTGATTTTAAGCCACGCTTAGAGTGGCTAGTGGCAAGGTACCGTAGCACTGAAGCATGCGGTTACGAAGTAGCTGTAGCTGGGCCGGGTTGTGAACGATCACAAGAGGGGCAGCCATTTCTGAGCAAATCAACAGGAAGACCCCGGCAGCTAAAGCCAGTATTAGCGGCAATCCGCCGTAGACGCTGGAAAAAATAGAATGAATAAAAGCCGGGATCACACCAAAAATAGTTTGAAAAGATGTTACAAGGCCAGAGCCCACAGTTTTAAATAAATGAGCCAGCCCCGTTGTATGCGAAGCATTGAAGATAGAATTAATTAGCTCACCAAAATGTTGTGGGAGGTCAGTGTTTAAAAGTGCTTGAACTTCTGTTCTTGTATTAGCCACCTGCAGGGCATAGGTCTCACGGGCAGAAGTGAGAGAAACTTCTCTCTGGGACAATAAAGCTCTTATTCGGCTCAGCTTGTCGAACTCTGCCTTCAAGGTGGAATGGAAGGCCAAATTGAGATATCGGGACTCCCACGAGGTGGAGGAAACAGCACATTTTGCAGCAAACTACACGTTGTGACACAGTCACAATGTACGGTATGCCTATTAACATGCCATAACATTCTTCATTATTCAGAACTAAATAACTACCGTTAGACAACAGTGTGAAAGTTGGTTTAATTGAGGGGACGGGCTTTCCCTTTAAAATGGACGCTAAATTAGGTGCTTCTAAATTACAGGCGCCGTGCAATTGTATATTTTTGCACACAAGGGAGTGTCCAATGGAAGAATCACAATATTCACCAGTCAGATACACCTCTGTGTCATCAAGCAAACATCTAAACGTGAAGGGGAGTGACCAAACTTCATGAAGGAACGAGTTTCCTAATGGTTCATAGCGACCTAGGGGAAAATGTTTCATGCATGATGTAAATTTAAATAGGGAGAATGGCAGTATTATAACCCCATAAACGAGCCAAACAGTAGATTTTGTTTCCGCTACTGAGAAGGGTAAAGGGTCTAATTCTTCTATTTGTAAATCGGTATAGGTTGCATCTTTTATGGACATAAACTGTTGTCTGTCAGTCCAATTAAAAGGTAAAAACAAAGATGACGAGTTTACATAGTCCCATGGCATGCGACCCATTTTCAGATTGGTTCTGACCATGATATAACACAGATACATCATCCTGTACAATATCAACAACAGAAGAAACAATATTGTCCAATGTGTATATCATGGAAGAAAGGGTATTAATTAAGGGTGGGCGTAGTGGGCGTAGTGGGGCTACGTGAAGCAGCACGTAGTGTGCCCAAATCTACGCACACTACGCGCTTCGCGTAGCCCCACTACGTGCCACCCACCTCCCGCCCGCCCTTCTTTTAAATAATATCAGCAATATAAAATAAATTAAAGTAAAGCGACTTACCGTAAGCGCGGCGTCTCCGGGGCTCCCTCTTCTTCGTTTCTAATTTCTTCTGACAAATGCGCATGCGCGGACGCCCGCGCATGCGCATTTCTCGCGAGAAATGCGCATGCGCGGGTGTCCGCGCATGCGCATTTGCCAGAAGAAATTAGAAACAGAAAGAGGGAGCCCCGCAGACGCCGCGCTTACGGTAAGTCGACTTACTTTAATTTATTTTTCATTGCTTATATTATTAAAAGGAGGGCAGGCGGGAGGTGGGTGGCGGGTGGCAAGCAGCTACGCTTCGCCCTCGGCGTGTGCATAGCGCTGCCCTGCTTCGCCTACTTCGGAAAGTGCGAAGCAGGCAGCGCTACGTACACTACGTGGGCGAAGCGTAGTGCTACGCCCGGGGTTAGTATTAATACTGTTATCGACTACAGCAAGAACGTTTTCAAGATAAGCTTGGTCTATAGCCCTTAATCGTGAAGCAGCTTCAATTTGAGACAATTTGAGACAATTTCCAAATTTCATTGTAAACAGCATATATCCATCGTTTAGGCTTAGGGCCAATCGGGCCTTTTATGAAATCTGCTAAATCCACATCATTCAATAACATTGACAAATGCTGTTTAACAGAAGACAAGGTAGAGTGTTGCAACAAATTTTGACATAATATACCAACAGAATACGTTGTAACAGAATGTGAAGTCAAAAATCATGGATCAGGCCTGTCCTGTGTGTAACCTGGAGCCCTGTCATGGAAACGCATTTGGCATGCATCTGCACTGGTCTGCCAAACCAACCACCACATAGAGTCAAATTCAAAAAATTCAAAATAAGCTTTATTCGATTGTGAAGAAACAATCATAAAAGCGCAATAAAATATAATTACAGCAACAATTCATGGATAAAAACAAGTTCATAGGAATTCATTTACTAAGAATTTATAAAATTTCCATAAAGATAAGACTTTGTTAAAACTGATAGATCCCCCATTTGAATTAGAGAAACATTAGGTGAGCCTTTGTTTTCTTTGACTCAGGACCTTATTCAGGAAAATTGCCGTCCTGTAGACAGAATGCATGTTGTCTAATTGTTGTAAAGCCAAAAGTGCACGTTGACATTGGCGAAGCCCAAACAATTTTAATACGGGTACTAAACACAGTCTTCTAGCAAAAGAATAAAATCTACAAAAAGAATAACATGTATCGTAGTTTGTTTAGAAGTATTATCACAGGGGCACAGCTGGAGGTCGTGAGACCAATCGTTCACTTTAGGGAAAGTGACTAATCTATGGAAGACCCCCAGTCGAAATCGAGTTAATAGGAACCTGTCATAAACTTCTGCCACACAAGTATGACAGGGTTGAATATTAAAAAAGATTAAGATCATCTGATTGTGTAGGACAGTGGGTTTTGCTATCTCAGATGACAGTCTAGCGATGTCTAACAGTGACAGGCCCGCCTTCTTTAAGTCCTTCCTGGTGATTTCCCCGATAGAGCTAGGATTGGTAAAATACTCTGAGTATCCAAGGTCTTTCAAAAAGTTTCGGATATAGCTTATCCATGGTGTCCTCATGGCCCCATCCAATTTCAGGACATCCAAAAGGATGTCTCTGTTTAATTGTGCCTCTTCTTCAGTCCAGAGTCTGTGCCATAGCAGCACAGGCTCAAGTTTAATTAAATCAGAAATGAAAGGGAGGCCCAACTCTGCATGACATATACATGCTGAGGTACCATTAGGGACAGATAAAATATATTTTAAAAATGAGTTTTCTACTCTTTGGATGGGGAGCAGATCAACTGGCCCCTAGACCCTAGTCCCGTACACTGCAGCTGAATCGCATTTTGCTTTATAGATCTTAATAAGCTCCTCAGGTGGTCTTTTACCTAGTTTTTTGACGAAGGAACTAAGGGCGGCTGTGGTGCGTAGTAATGCCAGTTTTTTCGCTGCCACTGCTTGCGTCTAGGAATCGTTATGGGCGAAGAGAATCCCCATATATCGAAATTCTTGGTGACCCCGATCTTTTGCCCAGCCACAAACATATCTTTGTGTTTTTAATGCTGTTGCCACAGTACATTATAAAAGTTTTAGAAGAGTTAACTCTTAACCCGAAATCTTTCATAAAGTTTGTGAACCTATCCAGCACCCTCTGAAGTCCTACTGGTGTGGGGGACATAAGCACCACATCGTCTGCATACAAGAGGGCTGAGATAGGTTGCCTTGCCACTTGGGGGAAGTCATGATTATCATTTAAAAGAGCCTCCCCCAATCCATTTATATACAAATTAAAAAGAAACGGGGCCAGGACACAAACTTGCCTAACACCACTTTTTATAGGAGAGAGGGCTGAACGTTCACCCTTTACACCACAACGCATTCGTGCATTGGCATTACAATAAAAACGTTTACGAAAATAAATAATCTGAATATCAACCCCCATTACTTCTAAAATTGACCAGAGTTTGTTATGGATCACGCAATCAAATGCGGCTGTAAGGTCACCAAATGCTAAGAATAAATTCCTCTTTTTTGCCTGGGTGTATTTGCCTACCAGGAGGGACAGATTCTGTATTACAGATCAGACAGGACAGCATTCTCCTCCGCCCAGCCCTGAAGGCGTTCCAATATAATTCTGCCTGCCACTTTTGTTGTACCATCCAATAGGGAAATTGGCCTATAGCACGCCAGGTCCTGTATATCCCCCTTTTTAAAAATAGGCACAATTGTTGATTCTACCCAAGTGGGTGGGGAACACTGCACTGCAGCTAGCGTTCAGCACTTGTGTTAAGAGAGGGGTCAACGGAGGAGAATTTAATTTAAACAAGTCTATTGGGACCCCGTCTGGTCTGGGAGCCTTACCACCCTTACTAAGAGAACATGCCCGCTCAACCTCATCAAAGAGTGAACAATAGAGCGTTGTGTGGGGACGGAGGCTTCAATTTGCAATAGCCCTGTACCCTGCTATCCATCACATCTGAATTTCCCTCACCCTGGTACACTTTTGTGAAGTGCTTAATCCATCTTTCCTCAGCTATTGCTATTTCTAGTGATGGACCAACCCCTCTAGACAAAAAAGGAGCCCTAATAGCTTTCCAAAAAGCCGCACTATCATTGGCTATTGAGGCTGAGTATAGAGCGTCCCGTGCCTCTTTCTTTAATGTGGACTTTCTAGTGCTTGTTTATATGCATCTCTGGCCAGCTTTACGTTATGTTTGTTTCTCGGAATTATGTGTAACTCCTTTTTTAAGTGGGAATAGGCTTGGGTGCACCCGGAATCGAACCAACCATTCTGGTGCCCCTTGTTCCTTTTGGGTCTGATAAGAGAGTCTCTGACAGTGTTAAATATTACCCGAAATGAGTCTAAAATATTTTATGGGGTAGCTGTGTCGCTCAAACATATCTCAATAGCTAAATAACATTTACCCACCACTGTTTTAACCAAAGTTGCTTGATCCACCATGGTCCAGCGGAGAGAATATCCGTTGGTACTCCCTATATCTAAATTTTCTAACAGTTGGTTATTCTTTTTATGTCTTAAAGCTGTGTTAGACGGTGGTAGAAAAGCAAAGCAAAGAGGGAAGTGATCAATAAGGCAATTTTAGGAAACATAAAAAGAATGTAAGCTGTGTGCATGGCTATTAGAAACTAAGACATAATCAATAGTGGAGCAGGCACCCCTGCCGTTAAATGGCCAGGGAATGGGGACGGGAACATTGCACATTTCTTTTACATTGCCCAGATCAAGGGAGAAAATGAGCTCGTTAAGTTGTTCCCCCAGGACTGAATGTCGGAAATGGGACACATGTGCCTCGTCGTCGTTTAAAGCTTCACATAAATTATTCCTGGCATTCACACATAAAGTACAATTAAAATCCCGACAAGTATAATCATTGTATCTTCCACCTGACTGCTACCAACGTTTTTCAACACTTTCAACAAATTTAAAATAATGACTCTCACTTTGTCAGGGGGAATATTATTGTAAAAATTAGTGACAACTATGGAGTGCGTTGAATTGAAAACCAATTTAACTAAACGGTAATGGTTATCATTAGCAAGCATTATTATATCTTTGGTTTTTATATTAGTTGATATATATGTGCAAAGGCCACCCTTAGCCCTGCCACTCAGACTATTGACTGCTGCAGTATGGTATGTGTTAAAACCATTCAAGTGGACCGCTTCCTTTGTCCAGGTTTCCTGAAAGCACAGGATCCCAAAGTGACTGATAAATTCACCCCAGAGTTGATTATTTATCTTTGAAGAGATACCAGCAATGTTCCAAAAAAGAACATTGCAGAGGGCGAGTTTACCATTCATGGGACGATTAGCTATAACTATCCCGATTGAGTCTTCGGTACTATCACAAGTAGGGAGAGGAGCATTTAAAGTACCCAAGGGTTCAGCCAGCTCATTTACCTCCATATCTGTCAGTCCCTGGACCTCACCATCACCACATCTTCCAACAAGAACAGGGAAGGATTCGGCCCACCCCACCGCAAGGGAACCAGAACATCCCCCAATACCAAACCCAGTCACCACAGGATTATGGAGCACCGGATTCACCACACCCAGTCAGTCAACATCCTCCAGTAAGTTTAAGGCATCAAGCGATTATTCACTGGAACTGAGAATCTAAACTCCCCGGGTCCCCTAAAATTGCCCCCCCCATACATGTAGCCTCGGGACTTTGGGACGGTCCGTGGTTTATAAAAAATGCCCAACGGTAAAATATGTATATCATTGGAGTTGTGAGGCCCATTGATGCCCCTCTCAAGGATAGTGTGCACCAAGAGGGGCGAGCTGAAGGTTAACACAACACAATCACCTCAAAATGACTTAGGTGAAGGACCAAACCACCCTATTCTTCGGGCCATTTTGAAATCGGAGAAGAGAGAGTTGTCGAAGCCAGTCCTTAAGCTCAAAAAATGGAGTGACTTATTCCTTAAAGCTACCCAGTGTTCAAAGGCATTATGAGATAAAAAGGGGCCGTTTGCCAAGACTACTGTATATGGGGTGGCTTCTGGGGGCAGATTCAAATTATGCGGTGGACACTGGGGAATTTCTAGTTGGTCTCCAAAATGTGGACCTTTCACTTTCTCCCTGTTCGTTCCAGGCATCCTAACAGTCAATGTTCCTCACTCTGTCTTGGAGGAGCTTTTGAGGGGAACCGCGGGGATTCCTTCTTTACAGGGAAGAGCCCTGGTGCTGGCTGATATGTTTGCTGCACTTGGGTCCTTATTACTAGAGAGACTACCGACCTGTGTTTGTCCATTTGAGGTACAGCTAGATAAATTGTCATCCCCTGTTTCTGCCTCCCTGGTGTTTGAAGCACGGTGGGTTGGCTTGGAGCTATCAGGTGGGGTGACTGGATGTTTCTTGCTAAGGAGATCCTCCACCCTGGTTAGCCTGGCTTCCACAGTTGTTATTTTTAATATAATGGGTTCCAATAGAGTTGACAGCATGGTTTCTAGTCTGCCCCAGAAGTTCCCATCTTGAATACTATTGACCGGTTTGTCTGTCTCAGTAGGGTTAATAGCAGTCGATTGGCCCTCGCCAAGATCTCTTGTTTTAGCAGATGTTTTGACTGTCTTTCCATTTAATCTTTGCCCAGGTTTGCTCAATTTCCAGGGATTCCTACTCGTCCTTTTTTTTGTTAAAGGTATTACAGTGTGTTCGATATCAGGCTTAGCTTTTTGCCCTCGGGTAGTGAAAGTAACCCTAACAGGGCTGAGCTCTAGCTCAGAGGATGAAGAGGACACAATATCCACCGATTGGTTTACTGTGACATGTGATGTTCTATCAGGCCCGGGGGAGGATGCCTCGTTGTTGATCACCGCACTTGATTCGATCAATACAGGGGTCATGGAAAGTCTACTGTGTGCGGGTAGAGGCTCCAAGGACAGCCTACGCTCAGTAAGTTAATTTCATTTATAAGCACTCATGCGGCCCTCTGCAGGAAAGTGTCTAAGGTGCCTACTGCCCCTTGCCCTTTATTTAATCTATGCTTGCTCATTTTCGCAGTGCCCCATAACAATTAGTGATATAAGCCCAGGCACGACCAGTCAAAATGGAAGACTACAAGTATCGTCCTTAAGCACATTAGCTTAGAGGGGTGGCCCAGCCCAGCCTCTTACTGTCTCTGACGGGTTCAGATGGGCCCGCCCTTGGTCCGGGCTTCGTCTGGGCTTCATCCGGGCTGCGTCCCGTGCCGTGGTGTCAGATGCAGTGCTTTATGCATGATCACAACGCCTCCCTCTCACTCTCGGCAGCTGTGATGGCAAATTTGCACCCCGGGAGTTGCAGTCCTCTCCCAGGGTGATGGCGGTGATGCTAGATTAAATGGCACGCAAGCTCGGGGCCCTCGTCCCTCCGGGGATTCCTCCTGGGATGACTGTCAGCACCGGAGTGATCCTGCACAGTCCAGTAGGCAACAGGGCAACAGGTGGATAAAAGGAAAAGAATAAAGGTCTCCGTGCCGCGGTGGGAGAGGCATTGCTTTATGCGCAATCACCATGCCTCCCTCTCACTCGCGGCAGCTGTGATGACAAAGTTCCACCCTGGGAGTTGCAGTCCTCTCTCAGGGTAATGGCAGTGATGCTGGAGTAAATAGCACACAACCCCGGGGCCCTCGTCCCTCTGGGAATTCCTCCTGGGATGACTGTCAGCACTGGAGCGATCCAGTGCCGTCAGTGTGCTCGAACGCCGAGGGCAAGCTCCCACGTCCCACGTCCCATACCTCCTTTCGGCTCAGCCTTTGCTGCAGAGGCCCGGCCCTGAACCTTCCCCCTCGGTGCCCTGCCAGCGTCTACTACTCTCTCATAGAGTCAATATTAGAGATATTAAATGTTGCATTTGTAAATAGAGACTGCATCTCCTCAAATGTGTAATTGGTAGTAACATTCCAGTCTGGATATTCTGCAAGGGAAGGAAAAGCAGGAGCCTTCAGTTGTTTAGCCGTAGCTACACCCAGACAAGTAGTCTGATAGATGGAATCGTTCAAGAACAGTATTTGTGTTGGTATAAGACATGCACGATACAAAGCTGCTATGCCCTGCACCTGCCAGGTTTTGGAACCCCAAACTGATTTTAAATCAACTGTATTTTTCCAATGATCATAGCCACCCACCGCCAACTTAAGGATGAAGGAATCGGAGTATAACAATTTAGTGTGGGTAAGCATAACTTTCGTATTTGATTTAGAATTTAATTAAAAATAGTAAGATTCAGGGTTTGAGTTATCAAAACTCGTAAAATATTATTCAACAGGGTCTTTGAACTCCCTAAAGGTGGGGCGGGACAATGTTCCCATTGTGTGTAATTGAATACAGTTGCTTTATGCAAATAAGGGTGGCCATAATGCTGATAGCAAAATAAGTCAGCATAATTTGCAGAATTAAAATACAAGTCTTCAGCATCAAATGCTGCATAGTATTTTAAATCTGAAAACAGAGAGTGTATTGCCCGCACATCCCAGTCATCCGAACGTATGTTATATTTAACCACATCACCCATTGAGACACGAAGTCCATTTGGAACATTAACAATCTCTGTCGGACCATGAATTTGAAACGGGACTGTATCCCAAACTATTCCATCCGTAACTGGCCAGGCTGAAATGTTGACGAAAGTCAAGTCCCTCTTCATGATGTGCGATGAAGAATGCGGGGCCAAAGTTCCATCTACCAGTTGTACAGCAGAGCGTTTTTTAAGGTAGTATCCCTTGATTAAAAAAAAAAAATACTGTCACAAAACCAATGGACATAAATAGAAAATTAAGAATGAGTGCCAGCCAAATATATATCCATGGGGTAACCAAATAGGTGCGTTTAAACCAGGAGATAAAAATTGAAAATTTGAATGGGGTTAAAGTCGATGTTGAATTAGAGTCAAATGAAAAACGTGACTCGTTCCTGGCTGCAGCATTGAAACCAGTCAAAGATTCACTTGTAGGGTAAGTATATTCTTGTTCATCATTAACATCTGTGGATTGTAGGGCCAGCACAGGTTTAGCAACAGAGTCCATCTCTATAGCAGTGTCAGGATTCCCTGGAATAGTGGCATATGATGACGCCGGAGGCAAACTATTCAGAATCGGCCAGATGGTGTAGCTTGACATTGTCAATTGAGACGTATCTGTTGTCCTTGCGACCTGGAAGTGGTGGTAAAATTACTGTACGAGTACCCTGCACGCCCAGCACCGGAAACAGAGCTCGATATGATGGACCAAATTCTTTTTTGTTCTCCACCTTTTCTCGGACCAGTTCTCCAACTTTAGGCAGCCAGCCGATCACTGGAATCTGCAGTGCACCATCCTCTTCGGCAGGTAAATGTTCTTTTGCAAGACTGTCTCTTGTGTCTTGTAGGCTCTGTAAAACAGCACAATGTTCATCTACGTCAAAAGGGATGGCCGCAGCCGCCAAGTCTAGACAATCAAGGTCTGGCACAAACATTTTCATGCCAAAGAGCAATTCGTAAGGGGTCCACCCACCAAGAGGTCTTCTAGGGAGATTACTAAGTGCACATTGTACGCTATACAAAATGGGCGAGCCAGTTCCTGCCAGTGCCTATGACTCTAGCCTTTAAGGATTGCTTTAAGTTACCGTTCATTCGCTCCACAACAGAATTGCCCTCAGGCCGGTATGGAGACAAAAATTTGACATGCACCCCCAAAGACCGCATGGATTCTTTGTACGCCTTAGAGGCGAACGCAGGACCCTGGTCCGAATGTAAGGTGCCCACAGCAAAAATTCCCACAAAGACCCGCAAATCCCTGACTACAGTTTGAGCGTCAGGGCTGCGTTGTGGCCAAACCCATAGAAAACGTGTGCATGAATCAACTGCTACTAAGATGAATTTATAGGCAGTATCAGAAGAAAATGGGCCGCAGTGATCCAAATAAACACAAGCAAATGGTCTATTGGATATGCATAACGGTGTCTCTGGTGGACGACTCACAGTAGATGGCTTGATTTGCTGACAAATGTCACAAGAAAGCACATAAGTACGTGTTTGTTTATATAAGCCATGCTACCAGTAACGTTGTTGCAAGATACTGACTGCAGCAGACACACCAGCATGCGCCAAGGCCATGCCCTCGTGTGCTGCGATTATCAGTGTAAGCCGGCGGTCCACGTTGGGAATCAACCTCTCACCAACGTTATTAATTGTCAGATAGGGAACGTTATCAGGGTTTAAATGAAAAGAGCATTTGGAAGGGAATCCTTTCGGATAATTACCTCCCTTTTCTGTAGCATCTATAGCTGCCAAGATGTCATCATCAATCTTACTCATGGATCTTGTAACTGCTTCTACTAAGCACTTGTCCACTGCCGACTTAGCTGCTTCATCAGCTAAGCTGTTACCAACTCCTACACGTTGGTGGCCAAGAGTATGAATCACATGCGTGAGCGTCAGGCGTCCTTTCAGCTCTGCCACCCGAACCCATAGCATCTTATGCTTAATTGTCTTGCCTGTGGAATCACGGTATTCATTTTGTGACCAAAAAAATGAATTCTCATCAAAAGATTGTACACAGTAAAAGGAATAACTTACAATTAAAGTAGTCACATTATGATCTGTAAACTCCAGTGCGAGCACCAAAGCACGCAGCTCAGCCAATTGGGCTTGAAGTCGCCGAGTGCCTGTGTGTGGACCACACTGGACTTAAACTCCCCGTTCACTATGGAGCCAGCCACAATCGCACAGGCTGCAGAATAAGAATGTTTAGATCCAATCCCGGTTGCGCCGAACCGTCAGTGTAAATGATACAATGGTATTCTTCGAGCGGGCGCATGGACAGAGGGAGCTGGATGAAGGAATTCATATTGCAACGACTCCTGAGTCTGTAATGAAGAATCATAGATAAATGTGACCTCCGGGGACGTCAATGAGGTAGCTTATTGTATCCACCGCGGATGTAAAGCTTTGGAATTAGGAACGCTCGCCTTTGTCACTGCTTCCAGAGCAGGATATGGTGTTACCACCAACATGCGTTTTCCTTGAGCCAGGAAGCGTTCTTTTAGAATCGCCATCTGGACTGCCGTCAAGACTTTTTCGACAGAGGAAAACCTCAGTTCTGCTGAAGTGCACAAGTGCGACTTGTAAGCAATAGGGACAGTGTCTCCTTCATTAAACGTCAAGTATATGAAACCCACCGCGCCTGGGACGATTCGTATCACCAGGTTAGTATGGTTGTCACAGGTTATCAAGAGTTTAGATTCAAGTAAATCAGACTGCAAAGACTGCAGTATATTTGTATGTTCCGAAAGTCGGCATGATTTCGCAAATGTTGGTTGTATCAAAGCATAAATAGGCTTGATACACTGGGCATACTCTGGTACGTAAGTACGACCAAAGTTCAAGAAACCCAGCAAAGATTGTAATTTTTTCAGGGTTGTAGGAGGACGCAAACGTGCGCACTTCTCTAGGAAGTGCGGTGCCAAACCGCGTCCTTCATTATTGAGCTTGTAGCCCAAGAACAACAATTCGTATTCAGCAATGTGTGATTTTACAAAATTAAATTTGTAACCGTAGTCTGCAAACTCCACAATGATGCGGTCCACGCGACAAAGATGCGGATCTAACTCGTCGTCTGTGAAATAAATGTCATCTACATACGAATATGCATCAGGGTCGATTGTGTCTAACAATGAGACCACACGTGCGCCGAAAACACCTGGGCTGTTTTTATAGCCCACCGCTAATCTTGTAAACTATTGTTGTTTGCCGCCATGTGTAAAAGCTGCCAACTGACTTGACAAGGGGGACAGATTGTGACTAAAAAAGCCATTGCATATATCTAGCGTCGTTTTATATTTTTTCCGAACTAGACTGTCCACTAGGGCTGAACTATGGGTATTCTGTACCGCATTCTTCTGACAATGAGAGTTCAAATGTCGGTAATCCAAAATTATGCGGTACGACCTGTCTGGCTCTGTTACTGTAAAAAGAGGGTTATTCATAGGTGACACACATGTCTCAATTACCCCTTGATACTCCAATTGGTTGAGTATTTCCGCTACAGGAGCCTTTGCTTCCCTTCGGATGGGTTATTGGGGTTGTGCCTGTGGCATGGACCACAATGGAATCTCGTGGTGAGGAGATGTTGTATCCCATCCCACCTGAGTATGGTATCAAGCCGGTGCAAGCACAGAATCCCATTGTGCTGCAAAATGTTGCGCATGCTCTTTCGAGACACGGTGTGAAAAACTACGGAGGATTACCTCCTCTACTCTCGGAGCCGCCAGAACAAAAGGCGGGGGCCAGTCTGCCTCCACCAACAGGATGTCATACGAGGAAGTCAGATTTTCCCAAAGAAACCCTTCGATTATGCGTTTTATGTCACCTTCTATGAGAATACTAATTTCATATAGTCTGTCATTGGGAGCCACTCGGGTGTCAGCAGTTTCAACTGTAATGAAAGTATCAGTTGCTGTCGCCTCCAGAAATGGACGCAGTGCTTGCCGCACTACTGTAACCTCCGCTGTGCTGTCTAGCAGCCTTACTGCCCATGTTAGATCCCGGAGCTGGGTCCTCACCGTCCGTGGCATAAGTCGCAGTTAAAGCGGCCACCTTCTTCTTCTGGAATGGAGGGCGCTGATGAGGGAAATCCTCTTGTTTACCCTTTCTGTCACGTGTCTGTGGCTGCTCACATCCCTGCGGGGCACCTCGACCTCTACGCGCTCCTGACGATCACCTACACCGGCATATGAGCCTGATGCTTCCTGTGAAGAACGAGGAGAACGTGTATCAGGAACCTGGAATCGATCAGGAGATTTAATTCTCGCGTGGTCACGCAGTTCATAAGTGCGTTCTGGGATCGAACGTGTAGAGGACGATGCACGTCCCCCTTGCTTTTGTTGTGTCTTCTCCTGTTTATTATTCTTCCAATTCTTTTTGGGGAATTGAGGAGGGCCTCCTTGATCAGTTTGAGGCGTCCGTTGAGCCTGCGGTTGTGCAGGCACTTTAGCAAAAGGATTAACACCCAAACTATTACGACCAACTGTTTTATAAGCCTGGGGAATAATCTTAGGTAATTTGTGGGGCTTGTCCACATCAGGGGCAAGCGCCAAAGCATTAGACACTTGAAAGTTGACTGCATCACCCTTAACATTAGCAAGGATTAGATCAGCAACCACGTCATACGCTCCAAATAAATCCTCATCCCAATTCGACTGCCGCCTCTGGTCCGTGTTCATCTTGTACACGTTTAATTACAGAGGGTAGTACTGTCATGGATGGTGTGCCAAAACAATTTGTATAAACTTCCGCGAATATCTTACCCCAACTCTCACAATCAGTGACTTCAGGTACTAAGTCTTTCTGTAAATTCGGTGCTTCTCCACCGGAGTGGTATATGGAAACACCTCTTCCAGCTGGTCAAATTTCTCAGCAAGTCAATAAGGTAAATATTCCTTATTTGGGGGAGGCTTGCCCATAACCGAATTAACCATTACGTGGCTAATAGTAACACCGCCTGCACCAGCTGGTTGCTGAGCAACTCCAGGTGCTCTCACCTGGATGTTGTGGTTCACATACTGAACCAATGCTCTATACACACGGATTAGAGTAGTGTACATGAGACATAGGGCCGCCACATCACACGTTAAATGCTGTGTATACGGCGTGTAACACGCCAACACGGGCCAAGTGGCCTCATCAATCGACAACGGGCCCAACATGACAGGTGTCAGGGGTACGGGTAGGGCGCCATCAAACCAAATGCGATGTTGCCCTGCCGTCAACGGAAATTCGAGAGTTCTATATGGCCGATCCACAGCAGGAAGTGCGGTATGGCTGTATTTATGCCACCAATGATCCGCTCCTTCAGCTGCTGGAAACATGACCCAGGAATAAAACACTTCATATCTGTATACTGGGTCAGCTTGGACAACAAAGATCAGATTTACACCTGCGTCTGGCACCCCACATGCTTGCAAATGATGCCGGACCGCCACAAAGGCTATGTACCGCGATGTCATCTTCCATATAGAAACTTGAAAAGGAAATACTTAGGAAAAAAGGTGGCAAGACAATGTTAGGTCGTAATTCAGTATAGGAACAATACCTTTCTGTAAATTTCAAGCTTGAATCACCTGTAAAAGCGACAATATAGGTAGGTAAACCATCACCAAGGTTTTCCGAAAACAGAGGCGAGAGGATTGTATACAAGTACTAAAGTGCCTCGTAAATAAGTACCAGACCAAACGTTAGGTGCACCATGTTGCAGGGATTCTGCACATATACAGAACTATGCATAGGAAACCAGGACTTTGGTGTATTGTGGGGTACCAAAAACACGCCTCAGTGCCCAGAACCCCTATCCGGCTAGCTATAGTATCCCATTCGTTCTCCGTACTACAGCGGAGCTACCAACGATTGGATATCCTAGAACATGCGACTCAGGGCCTCTCAGAATTCGTGGGAACAAGACACTCTTTCACCAAATACTCATACCTGTTCACAATGAGAGTAACCACAGACACGGTATAGTTTAAAACTTTTATTTCAACTAACATGCTCTGTAATGCAGTACACGTGCTAAAACTAGCACAAAGAATGCATAAAAACAATATTAGCAGCATAGTTACAATTCCATATAATACGAAAGGGGATAGCAAATTATAATGACAGTGGATTAAGCCTTATAGCGCTTTACCATCCTCCCCGTGTTACAAGCTATGTTTATTATATCAGTGGAAGACCTCTGGCCTTGGACAGCGGAACCCCCTACCTCAAGTCTTAGATGATAGGATTTACATCTCTGGACAAGCACAGCTCTTCCTCTGGAAAGTTTTTCTCCAGAGTGTCTTAACTTGCATCCCATGCCATATTAAAAACACCCGAAAAGTCAGTAGCGCAGCTGTGTTCCATGTTATGTCTATATAAGTGTGTGGGACAGACTAATGCCGATTAACCAGTGAAGTTGCTTTCTGTCCTTGAACACGGTGTACAGACTAGAACACAAAGCACAGCCAAAATGGTGAAAGACAGACAGTTCCTATGTGAAGCAGCATGAGCAAGAGTGTTTACGGGAGCCAAGGCATGTAGTTTCATGTGCATAAGCGGCAAGATGGCAGTGATGCAAGTCACAAACTAATGCTAACTTAGCAACATCCGCTGGCACCCCTAGACCCTCACGACAATGTTGCAAGTGTTTTTTTCTTCCGCCTGCTGCACAAGCTCCCGTAAGAAAATGGATGTTTCCGATCGCACTGTGTGTGGTCGCATCCAAATGATGCGGTCGAAACCGCCGACCTGAGGTCAGTCGGTTGCCAATCTGCAACGGTGTCAGGCGGACGTGAGTCCGCCCTACATCCTAATCAGGGCCATAATTTTACACTTTCAACAACAACTTTTCAAAGTAAGTATATTATCTACTATATTTCAAAAGTAACCAAAATGCAAGTAAATGCAATTAGAAATAAATTAAATAACTTATTTGTGCTTTCTATACATTATTTATTATTATTATTAAAAATATTTATAGAGCGCATAGCTCCCCGAAGGCATCCCAGCGCTATCTGTGGCAACAGACTGGCAGGCTAGATGGTTTATGGGTGGTGTTTTGGAAAAGCCAGGTCTTGAAGAGCTTCTGGAAAGAAAAATGATTGGTCACTGAGCGAAGATGGAGAGGAAGAGCATTCCACTATTTAACAACATTGTAAGAAAAAGAGCGGCCACCACATCTTACTCTTTTTATTCAGGGACTGAGACTAGGCAGAGGTTGGTCAATTGTAGGCATCTATAAGGACAATAAGAGGAGATGAGGGTACGGTTGATTTAGGGCCCTTTCCCCAAAAAAGACTTGTGGGCTATGCACAGAGATTTGAATGTTATTCTCTCTGTGATTGGCAACCAATGTAAGGTATTCAATGCAGGCTTGGAAGATTGGCTAGTAGGGATTTTAAGCAGCATTCTTGCTGTGCAGTTCTGTATGACTTGAAGCTTCTTTGTGGTTGACAAAGGAGCCCCAAAGTAAAGGGCATTTCCATAGTCCAGGCGAGAGAGAATTAAAACCTGGACCATGAGTCTCATTGCCAAAGTGGGAAAGAGATTAAGAACTTTACAGAGCATCATGGGAATGCCAGAACAGGTAGCTGCCAGTTTCACCGCCTGGTGGTCAAATTTGAGGGACTTATCCAGCTACATACCTAATTATTTTAATCTTTGCTTTAGGGACAGGGGCAGGGCCCAGACAATTTGGCCATGCTAATCCAAGGTCAGAGATGGAAGGATTGCCCAGGAGCAGAAGCTCTGTCTTCTCTCCATTGAGTTTAAGGCAGGAGAATTTCATCCAATTAGCCATGTCCTCTAAGCAGGATTCCCACCAGGATGGAGAATTCTTGGAGTGATTCAAAGCAACAACTAGTTGAGTGTCATCAGCGTATATGACTAGGTTAATACCATAAGGAAGAACAATCTCTGCAAGGGGTCTCATATATACATTAAACAATGTAGGGCTCTGAGACGAACTCTGAGGTACTCCGCAGCTAAATGAGAGGCTCTTGGAGGTATTACCTCCTTCAAAGACCTGGAAAGTCCTGCCTTCCAAGAAGGACTGCAGCCAGGTGATAGCACCACCTGGATTCCAACATTCCTAAGTCTGTTAATAAGGATGTCATAGTTAACAGTATTGAATGCGGATCTAAGATTGAGAAGATAATAGCCGCTGTACCACCTTGGTCAAGAATTTTCTTAGGCACTTTGACCATAGCAAGAAGAGCAGTTTCTGTCCCATGTTGGGGTCAAAATCCAGATTGGGAGGAATGCAATAAGTTGTGGGATTCTAAAAATATTGAGAGAACCATGTTAATATGTTTTTCTAGAATCTTGCTTATTCCAGGGAGATTGGAAATGGGACGATAATTTCCCCAAATATCAGGGTTTAAATTAGACTTCTTTTGCAGTGCCTTCACAATAGCACATTTCTAGGGTAACGGCACTTGGCCAGTAGAGAAAGACAAATTAATCTTCTTGAGTATAGATGGAAGGACTACTTCCGCATCCTGACTCAAAAGTGAGGAGATGCTGGGTTAAGAGGAGAACCAGATTTTACTTGGGAGAAAATCTTTAATAGAGTGTCTATATTCATCGTATTTCTTCTAGCAGGTGCTCAGTATGAGGGAGTGGGGGCATTGTCCCTGGAGAGATGGTTACTGGAGCAGGAAGAGTGAGAGAAGGTATTGTATATATTTTTTTGTGAAAGAATTCTGCAAGTTTATTGCACCGAGCATGAGTAGCATCCAGAGGAGTATTTGGAGGGGGAAGCTTCAAAAGATTTGTCGCAATACAGAAGATTTCCCTAGGAGAGTTAGATGCTAGAGTGATATTTTCCTCATCGTAAAGTGCTTGTGCTATTTTAACTTCAGTTTGATAAAGGTAAATGGAGTCCCTGTATTTCTGTTTACTTAGTTAATTAAAATCCCTTCTCCATTTCCTTTCCAATCTTTTACAGGTTTTTTTTATATTCGGGAAGCTTAGGTGAATACCAAGGAGATGTATTTTCTCTAACACTTTTATGGCTAAGTTTCTTTGGGATAACTCGATCCAAAGAGGACTCTATCCACTGATTACATTTTTGTTAGAAGATGTAGGATTAGAATCTAGCGTAGGCCTTGTATCTTTAAGAACTGAGATCCAAGGTTCCAAGGGTAGTTTAGACCAGGCACGTTCCCAGCTACTAAAGGTTCTTATAGAAGAAGGTTGTCTTGAGGTGTCCCAGGACAGAGGGATCAGGAAATGATCTGACCAAGGCAGAGGAATGGGATTTCCCACTAGAACCTAATTGTTGTTAGTAAAAATAGGGTCTAGTCGGTGACCTTTGCTACGGGTAGGGCTGATGACTTATTGATTCATCTGAATAGCTAATAGGTCTTGAACGAGTTCAGAGGCTACAGAATTTGACGAGTCATCCAAATGCAAATTAAAATCCTCTAAAAGAGTGAAGATAGAGAAGAAACTAGCCTAGTTGGCGGCTGTTTCAGGTAATCATTTAAAAAGGTGTCCATAAGCTCCTGGGGGACGATATATTAAGATACCCGAAAAAGTGTGGGTGGCAGAGAATGTGATTGAAAAGAAAAAATTTCACAATCAGCATTTAAACAAATCTTTAAGTATAATAGCAATACCTCCACCTTTTTTGCGGTCTTTCTGCTGAATATAATAGCCAGGAAGCAGGGTTTGCACATGGTTGTGTTCAGACTCCTTGTGAAGCCATGTTTAAGGTAAAAACAAAGCATTAGGGTGTTTTTCTTCTAGAATAATGTAGAGATCAGAGGAGTGTTTAGGGAAGGATCTGCAGTTTATTTCTCCTTTACAGGACTTCTGGACTAAAGTCAATATCAATAAAATCTTTATTCGATCCATTAAATTCCCTGCAATGTATCGCCAAATCAAACCCTTCGGTTTTAATGCACGAAGAGAACTTTAGGTACAGTCAGCATATTTTTTAATTAGATCCCTTCCGCTCTTGTGAATCTTCAAGGAAGCATACTGCTTTCCTATGCTCCTACGCGGACGGTCTTGTCCTCGCGGCTGCCTACGGGCTTAAGGGATCTTATTAAAAAATATGCTGGCTGTACCTGAAGTTCTCTTCATGCATTAAAACCGAAGGGTTCAATTTGTTGATACATTGCAGGGAACATATAAAGGTTCATACGAGTGGATGAGTCAATTTTCACTTGCCCCTGGCCATTTCAGGCACATATATGTTTTTGGGTTGTTTTGTGTTACCCAAATCCTGATGAAGCCCAAACTAGTGGGCTGAAACGCGTCGACCAGAAGAGGAGGAGTCTAATGAATGTATTTAGGAATGTGAAAACACACACAATACATGGGCTGAGTAGAGGAAGAGTTTCTCTCTGATTCTTTGTGTGTAAAGGATTACGTCCCCCCAGATTGCTTATATATATGTATTTTATTGCAACCGGGTCAAAATGGATGGTATGGAAAGGTTTAATGAGTTTTTGTTAGTTTATTGAGTTGTGAATGTACATTGTTTCTTGTATCATAAAATATACATATATTTATATAAAAAAAGAGATCAAAAAGAGACGTGAAGGAATTGAGGAAAGCTCCGTGAGCGGTTAAATTCTTTGTGAAAAACCCTTGGGAACTAGGCTCCCAGGTAGGGAATAATATATGTTTTTCCCTAGGTGAAATACTTGGTGTTTATCAATCCCTTGACAAGCCCATAAAGGCCACATAAATGTTTCCACCATTCACTCTGGTATATTTATCTATGGTTAATGATAGATTCAAGCACTAGTCAACAGTGCCCTTTCCCTGTTGGAACCCATACTGCGCCTGCATTACAATATTCTTCTCTTGGGTCCACCCTTCCAGCCTGCATCAAAGGAGTCGGCCCATGAGCTTGGCAGTTGTGTCCAACAAGGAGATTGGCCTATAGTTCTGTGGGCTTCCCCTGTCCCCTTTTTTATATATTGGGGAAATTACGTGGGATTTCCAGGAAAGTGGTGGACTGGCTACAGTTATGCTGTTAAAAACATTGGTTAATAGTGAGATGCACAGATCTTGGTTTTCCTGGAAAAAATCTACTGGTACCCCATCGGGCCCTGATCCTTTCCAGCACTACAGGCCGCCAGCACTCTTACAACTTCTTAAAGTGGGAAAGACAAGTTTCCCTGCAGTTTAGGATCTATGCTAGAAGGGGGGATACTGGAGGCAAAGATATGTTCAAAGTGTGTCGCCCATGTTTCTTCACCTACATGAGTATCCAATGTCAGATGCTTAGGGTTTTTGAAGCAGGGAGCATTGATCACCTTCTAGAAATCTCTGCTATTTCCTGTCCTGGCAGCATGGTCAAGTTCATCCCAGGCCTCCTCCCTCATGTCCCTTTCTCTTTTCCTTCTTGCTGACTTATAGTCACTGCGTAATGATCTCATTTGCTCTGCGTTTTCTAGGTTGGATTTTCAGGGCTTTAGTGAGTGCTTTTCTACTTTTTGTACAGGGGGAATCGAACCAGCGCTTGGATGTTAGACTGTTCACCGGTTTGCGCTGGGTAAGGGCCAATTTTACTTTCCTTCGAAGGTCTGTAAAGTGTGATACTAGTAATGCTGGGCTAGACTCAACTTCTAGTTACATTTAAGGGTAAACCCAAAGGTACTGGGACCTGGGTAATAGACAGTACAGTATAGGGTGGTCCCAGTAAACAGTATTTTGCCAATAAACACAGTAAACGTACATTGACAAAATGTAAAAAGAAACAATACATACATTAAATAATTGACCAGTGTTATTTAATCACATTGTCATATTCTCAAATACATAAGTAACATCATAAAATTCATACACAAAGTGCCCGGAAGAGAAGGAAGGGGGGTTGTAGGAAAAGTGGGTGGTTTTCGTGAGGATGAAGTGATATGGAGAGGTAAAGAAATTGTGCAATCAACTGATTCACAGTTAGCATCAAAATTAGGCTGGTTATTTCGCCAATAATACACAATTGTTGGCATAACTAACAATAGCCATGCTACATAAGCAAACACAGTAGAACAATCTCCGTTGTTTTTAGGCTGGCTCAAAGGGAAGTGTCGATGTTTTGACCCCAAATACTTGTAGGTTTATTAACACCTTACATGGGGATCTTCCTCAGGACTGTGATAGGGGAGTGGGCACCATATGGAGACCTACAGGGAGGGCTGAGTTGTAAATAGATCGGGTGCGTAGGCTCCAATACAATGAGAGCGTGATACCTGCATGCTCAATGGATACAATCCGACATGTCACATCCAGACTAGTTAGAGCAGTCCTGCCCGTGTTCATCGGCTACGACCTCGCAGTTAAAAATCTGCTATATCTTCCAAAATTCGTTTCACTCGAAGGCACAAAATCGTTCCTCGGTGGTGCGGAGATGTCTCAAAGGGAAACCCGGACCAAACGATGCAGAATTGCTATACCCTCCATCCTGATTCAGACAGCACCAGACGTATGGCGATTCTGCATCGTTTGGTCCGGGTTTCCCTTTGAGACATCGACAGAAGATATAGCAGATTTTTAACTGCGAGATCCTAGCCGATGAATACAGGCAGGACTCTCTAACTAGTGTGGATGGGACATGTCGGATTGTATCCGTTGAGCGTGCAGGTATCCCGCTCTCGTTGTATTGGAGCCTACGCGCCAGATCTATTTACAACTCAGCCCTCCCTGTAGTGCTCCATATGGTGCCCACTCCCCTACCACAGTTCTGAGGAAGACCCCCACGTAAGGTGTTAATGAACCTACAAGTATTTGGGGTTGAAACCTCAACACTTCCCTTTGAGCCAGCCTAAAAACAACGGAGATTGTTCTACTGTTTTTGCATATGGAGCATGGCTAATATTAGTTATGCCAACAATTGTGTATTATTGGCGAAATAGCCAGCCTAATTTTGATGCTAACTGTGAATCAGTTGATTGCACAATTTCATTACCTCTCCATGGGCCTCATGTAGGTAAATAAATTTTACCGGTTCTTAAATACCGAGCCGTACCGAATCGGTAAATTAGAATCGGTAAGTTATATGTAGGTAAAAATTCGGTAACAGTTACCGATTCGGTAACAGTCGGTAAATACGAATCGGAATTCACCGAATCGGTAAATACCGAGGTGGTATCCACCGAATCGGTAAATACCGAGGTGGTATCCACCGAATCGGTAAATACCGAGGTGGTATTTAGCGATTCGGAAAATACCGAGGATACTACCACCTTCCCTCAACTAAGTAGCCAATATCACAATCATGTCATCACGGAAGGTCTCTCAGGCTTGAATAGGGGACCCCATACCTCAAAGATCAGCCTAGTGAAATCACATCACAGGAGCATCAGGAGTCTCCTCGCAGGAAGGCTCCTCTTCGGTCTGAACAACAAACATGATGTCTGCAATATTAAAAGCACCAACTTTCAGGTATGTGCAGCTGCGCGTGTGCCATGGCTAAATCGTGGGTCGAACAACCTAGAGTGGAAAACATGCATTGTGTGAAATGCCAGACTGTGTGTCACATCATGTACAGACCAAGGTCGCTGCGCAGAGCTTGGGATGGGAACAACAGAATGCACTCGTCTGAAGGAAGTTTCGAGTCAGCAGTTTATTCAAGAAGGAACATGTAAACGCAGTGTCGTGTGCAAAGACACAAATATGGCTACATAACATTCAACGTGGTCATGCCAACTGAACAATGCATGTTCGTATTCAGGGAGAACTCACTACACGCCCCCTTGAGCGAAGCAATATGTAATAGGCAAGAAAAGAGAGAACGCAGAGTACAGTTGCGTCAGAGCAGGACAGGGCGTAACCAATGCAGCGCCAAAGTCCTACAGTCCAATTAATTGCAGCATACAATTGTTAAAAACACAATGCAAATATAGTAAAAAACTCAAGCAGACCATCAGGAAGAGATAAACGAGAAATAAAAGAAATGAATGTTGCGCCAGGGTGCTGTCCAGTAGCACAGGCGCAATGGACGACTATCCAGTTAATCCATGAATGTATAGGCAGCATATGTGGCCACGGCTTCCAACAAGCAATCGTTTTCCGGGCCACTAAAAGTCTCAGCCATCCAATTGAGTAACGAAAAGGAACATACGTGTTCTCCAACCAACGGAGCCTCTAGCACAATCAGAGGGCACACGGAATGTTCCTCCAAATAGCTCATGGACAAGAAGTCGTAGGCTGTCGCTGAGATGTCCCAATTACCCAGGATACCATGCGCCGCTCCACACTCCATGATCCGGACACCAGAACAGGACAACTCGTGAGACACTAAGGGCCGCATCAGTCGATCGAAATCCGGCACCGGAGACACCATGGTGGTCAAGCACAAATCCAGAGGCCATTCAAAGGGACAATCCAGGCAGTGCAATACAGGTTGTACGCAGGTGAAGTAGGAATACCTGAAGGATAATCCATAAGCCAGGCTCAAAGTCGCCAATGGCAAAGTACCATAGCAGTCAAGCATCCTATCACGAAGAAGATGCAGACGGGACAGGCGCTTGTGTGGCACAGAAGGAGCAGCCATTCCGTAGTATGAAAAGTAAAAGCAGCACACCTTCCACCAGCGCCAGAAGCAGCGGAACACCTCCAAAGATGCTCGGGAACAGTGAATGAACAATGCCGGAATTACACAAAAAATAGTGTGGAAAGAGGTCACGAGACCCGAGCCCCACATGTTCAAAAAAATTGAGCCAGGCCGGTCGTGGACGAGGCATTGATAATACTTTGGATCAAAGAGCCGAAATGCAGGGGGAGGTCAGTATTCAGAAGCGCCTGTTCCTCAGTGCGCGTAGTAGCAACGTGAAGGACAAATAATTCACGAGGGAAGTCAAAGGCACCTGTTTGTGGGACAATGGCGCTCTATTCTGCTCAACTAGTTGGACTCTGCTTTCAAGGTTGGAATCGAAGGCCAGATGGAAACATCCCGCCGCCCATGCGGGGGTGGAATAAGAACAGTATTGCAGCAGACAACTTCATGCGAGACAGTTATGTACGGGATTACCACTCACATCCCGCAGCAAACATCATTAATCATATTGAAATGAATACCGTTTGCAAGCACAGTGAAAGAAGGTGTAATCACAGGCACTGGGATACCTCGTAGGACGCACGCCAAAATCGGGGCTTGTACATTGCATGCGCCGTGTACTTGCATGTGCCTATTGTCTCATGCATGAATCCTAGGAGTGAGAGTGCTAGTGCTAATATCTATAACGGCTTAGGCCTTCTCCATGTTCGCTTGGTCAATAGCTCTCAGTCTGGAAGCCGCCTCACTGTGCGACAACTTGCAGACCTCGTTGTAAATAGCATACGCGCACCTTTTGGTTCTGCCACCCACGGGACCTTTCACAATATCATTCCATTCGGTATGCACATTGATGGAGTGGGTGGACTTCCTGATCCTGTAGATGTGCTCTGTGTCAGCTGGTGGACAGAGTGGGATGTGTGTCCCATCAATGCAGCCAATGTAATGGGGGAATAAATTCCTGAAGGAACGGGACAGGCAACTCTGGGATACACCACCCACCGCAGCTGTCACCACCTGAGAAATGCCGGATGCCAACAGATGTAGGCTGCAGAGCACCTGCACATGTGGGGGTCTTGCGTGCGCACTTCTTATTGGCTGGTCCAGGAGTGGGTGCGGGTCCCTGATTGAGTCCATGATGGTTTCGGGGTGTAGCCTGTACCTCTCATGTATCTCTGCATCAGTCAGCTGGAATAGTGTGATGCGCTGTCTGTGGATGCGTTCCTTCCGTCGCCAAACCCTCAGTCCTGCTGCCTGTAGACGTAGGCGCATTGCAATGACGTGCATAGCTGCCAGGCTGTCCACGCTGTTGCATTTTGGGATTGCTGAGCTGCACTGTTGTTGGTTACCACCTGCTTTCAATCCGTGTTAATTACCGACTCTTATTTACCGATTTTCCTGGATTTCTTATTTACCGAGTGCTCCTACATGTCATTTTAATTTTTACCACTTCATATTTACCACTTCATGTTTACCGATTCGTTAATTATGTATTCGGTAACTATGAATCGGTATTTACCGCCTCATATTTACCGAAAAGTGGTTTTTGGACTCCTACATCTCACTTGTCTGAATACCGGTCGGTAACGGCATATTTACCGAAAATCGGCCGTTACCGACCGGTATTTCGCTACCTACATGAGGCCCCATATCACTTCATCCTCACGAAAACCATCCATTTTTCCTACAACCCCCCTTTCCTTCTCTTCCGGGCACTTTGTGTATGAATTTTATGATGTTACTTATGTATTTGAGAATATGACGGTGTGCTTAAATAACACTGGTCAATCATTTAATTTATGAATTGTTTCTTTTTACGTTTTGTGAATGTATATTTATTGTGTTTATTGGCAAAATACTGTTTACTGGGACCACCCTATACTGTACATACTCAAGTTCTAGGCAGTTGAAAATGTGATCCAGTATATTCGATATAATCCCAGGGACCAGTTTCAACTTGTCAGTTTCGACAGACTTTAGTTGGAAACACTTCTTTCTTGACAGAATTGGATTTTCTATTTCCCGATGCTGTGTCACTTCCTCAATGGCCAAACTTAGCTGTATAGTTAAAATGGCTTGGTCACTAAAACTTGTGAATAAATTGTCTACGTGGCTAACCTTATCGTTAAAAGGAATAGTGACAAAAATAAAGTCAATTGTAGATTCTTAATCATTTTGTCTAAAGGTTTTCCCTACATAGTCTGTTAATGAATTCGGGTTATTAGCTATTTTATTTATTTATTTATTTAGGAGCTTATAAAGCACACTTATACCCAAGGGTGTCCTGGCACTGCACACTGAACTTCCCTGGAGAACGAGGGCTCAGTCCCTAAATAACAAAGTCTTCAACCCCCTCCTAAAAGAGAGGAGATCCTCACCTTTCGTAATGTGCGCCGGCAGGCTGTGCCAAGCAATCGCCGCACCATAGGAAAATGTATTTCCTACCCAGCTGGCCTTTTTCATCCGGGGCACAGCCACTAGTTTGCTTTCGGCGGAGCACAGTGCTCTCCCTGGCACAAACCACTTGAAGCAGTCATTCAAAAACTCTGGGCCACTGCCCTTCAATGCTTTGAATACCGTGCACAGCGCCTTAAATTGAACTCGTCTGTATACCGGCAGCCAGTGCAGTTTCCGTATTCTTTCTCGGACAGAGGCAAACCTGGGAGTGCCTGTTAGCAGTCTCGCCGCCACGTTTTGTACCATCTGTAGTCTGTGCAGATGTTTTTTTTTTCAGATTTAGGTACAGACTGTTGCAGTAGTCCAAACGCGACAGAATAAGTGTTGAGACTGCTAACCTGAAACCATCCTTAGGAAGAGACACTGTTGCGCCACCGTGAGTCTGGCAGTCGAAACACCACCAGACTCGTAATCAGCCCCTAAGACTAGAGCAATCTGTAATATAACTGTGCCCTAAACTAACAAAACAAACTAAAACAATGTATGAGCATTTACAATTCAAAGTTAGACTCTATCAAAATACAAAAGGTCTAGAATACTTAGAAACCATAGCAAAATCTATACTCTAAATCTAATTCATTTCCTTCAAAACATTCAATAGAAATGAAATAAAACAGCAAACTAAATCTTAAACTTTAAAAAAAAAATTTAATATCTACATTATGTCAAAAAATATATATGTAACAAGTAATTATGATTTGATATAATACAAATAGTTTTAAACTTAACAAAAATTATAACTAAATAAATATTCTACAAAAATAGAAAATTACCAAATAAATCTACCACAATCCTACAAACATAGAAATAAAAAACTCATATTAATCCTAATCCAAAAACCACAAATGAATAAACAAAAATTCCCAACCACTTTAAATAATTAAATGCTACTTAGTTTGGTAGCTGTAGACCTTGATCTAAACAAGTGTTAAGGAACAGCAATCCTTGTAAATCCATTTTTGTATTGTAAAACACCCCCAAAAATGGAAAAATACAACTGTCCAAAAATAAATCCTCTGTAGCGTGCAACCATAAAAAACCCAAAAAAGAGATTGAAAAAAAACACTCCAGGAAACCCAAAAAATAAAGGAAATGTACAATAATGATTAGTTTATAATAAACTAATACACATTTATTAAAAAAAAAAAATAATCAACACGATCCTCATCAAACTCCAAATGATACACAAATCCACCTATTGAAAAAAACACAAATCCCTCCTCACATACATATACTAATAATACTATAAATTACACTTAAAAACAACTACAGTTACTCAACACATACATATGTACACATAACTAAAATTTAACAATAGTACATATCACTAAAGATACTATGCCTTAACGGTACTACAGATATTATTACCTACACACTACACCACGGTACAACAACCACAAAAATACAATATAACCCCTATACAATATCTAACTACCTCCCCTTATCCTTAAGTTACCTTTAAAATATTTTAAACTAAACTTACCTTAACCGATGCAACGCAGCATCCAACCGCAAGCTTTTCTCTCCAAAAATGCCCAAATAATGAAAGGGATAGAATAACAAATCCACTTCGACCAAAAAAAGTGGCTGCCTCATTGAAATAGAACGAATACTATTTTGCAGTGAAGTCAATGCAAAACAATGGGCCTGACTACAATGGACTAGGGACCATCACCGACAGGCTGTTGGTGGCGGTCCTTCGGCCATCGTAACCGGGATCTCAGTCTGCCATATTACAATGGCTTCTGGACGGGTGGCAGTCGGAAACATCGACTGCCATGGTCCTGACAGGCAGTCTTTATCCTACTGCCTTTAGGACCTCCCTGTAGTCCCAGAATGGCAGCGGTGCCTGTCAGGCGCCGACCTAGGGATTACAATATCCCTTTTTGCCAGTCGTTCTGCGGTGGTCAAACTGCAGCAAAACGGCAAGCAGAAAGGGATTTGGGGGCCTTTAGTGGGCCCCCTAACCCTCTGGGCCAGGGACACAGGCCCTGGGGGGCACCTACGGTGCCCCCCTACATATCCCTACACCATGTGGTAGGCACTGCATGGTGCCTGCCATGTAGTGCAGGGATAAATGTGGGGTGTCTGTTTTGTCTTGCGGCTGCTGTTGCAGAGTGCAGTCCCCGCCGCAGTACAAACCATGGGCAATGCTACCACCACAGTGGTTATCGCATCCTAATTTGCCCTGTGGGATTGCCGCCGTCTATACGGGTGGTCCCAAATACAATTGGATGACGGACGAATGTCCGTCCGCCATTCTCATAACCCCCAATGTTATTATAAAAATGTATGCTTCAAAATGTATTTCATTGTTAAAAATGTAAAAGATTTTATACAAATGTTTAAAAAAATTGTATAATGTATAGTAAATAGTGTTCTAATATACACAATATTCTTTACTAGCTATTGAAAATAATTTTCACCATTTTTAAAAAAGATACACAATAATTTTTAAAATGTGAAAATGATTATAAGTATCACAAAAAGATAAATATGTATAAAATAAATTATGTCACAATTACTTTGTATGAACACTGTAATTTATTTTGTACTTGTGTATTGAATAATATTATTTAAAAATATAATATTATTTAATATTTAAAAAGTTATACATAAAAATAAAAAAGGAGATATGCACTATAATGTTTGTAAAATATATAAAAAATGAAAATATATATACTATATATATATATTTTTATATATATATTAAAAATAATGTAAAAAATATCGTAAAAAATGAACAATATAAAAAGTAAAAAAATATATGACAAGGGCCTAATTATGATGTTGGTTGGATCGCAACAAACAGGTCGTCAGTTGCGGTCGTCTGGTGCCGCGGTCCGACCGCGGGATTATGATATGGAGCAGTCAGAGGCAGCAGGCGGAGGGACCAACCAACGTTTCTGACAGGCTCAAGAGGCCCGTCTGGCTGTTGGTCAGAATGTTACACTCTACAATGGGGCGGTGCCTGCTCAAACACCGTCCACGGGATTACGATGTCCTTTTAGACAGCCTTTCTATGGCATTCCAACCGCCTCAGTAGGGCTGTTGGAAATGGACTTCAGGGGCCCCTAGCAGGGCCCTCATTCCCCCTGTGGCCTCTGCTTTGGGGCCTGGGGGGCACCTGTGGTGTTCCCCCAAACATTCATACCAGGCACTAACATCCGTGTCTGACACACGGTGCATGGATGTTTCTAAACATACCCTTTACCATTGCAGCTTGTGCTGCGAACCTTTAGCGACAACCAGTACATGCCACAATAGTAAAGGGTATGTTTCCGATTGTCATGCTGACGGTCGCATTGTAATACCGCCGGTGGGACAGCCAACTCTTTTGTCAGTCGATCCCATTCCTGCTGCAATGTCGGTCAGTCGCTCATCCAACCAACATCATAATTAGCCCTTCAATGTATATTTACATGCAAAAATGTCTTCTACATTTTTTATATGCCACTTAAAAATGTATATGTTTATATTCAATACCACAATATATTGTCAAAAAAATGAAGTAAATATTATGATGAAAAATAAAGTTATTTAATAAATATGATTTCAAAATATCTTACATTACAAAGTAATAAATGTATTTTTATTTTCTTAAATGTACTTGCTATACATAAAAATGTAAACTAATGTTTTTTATAATACAATAATAACAAACTAATTCAAACAATTATTGTAAATACCTGTTCTATGTATTATGTATTTCGATAAATCTACATTTTAGTTGCAATACATTTTATATACATATTACAAAAACCTAGCTCAGTTTCTTATCTGTATAAAGGAAAATGTACTTTACCAAATGTATATGTGTTTTCAATAATTTAAAATACCAATCACTAAACATACATAACTTACTATTCCCACACCAATCTACTTTAAATCGCAGAAGGTGCTAAACACTACACATGGATAATTTACTATTCCCACTCGAACATACCTTAAGTCAAAGAAGGTGCTATACACTACACATACACTATACACTACACATACATAATTTACTATTCTTACCCCAATCTACCTTAAGTCAAGGAAGGTGCTGGACACTCAACATATATAATTTACTATTCCACTTCCAATATACCTTAAGTCAAGGAAGGTGCTGGACACTCAACATATATAATTTACTATTCCCACTCCAAACTACCTTAAGGCAGGAAAGGTGCTGGATACTAAACATATAATTTACTATTCCCAGTCCAAACAACCTTAATGCAGGGAAGGTGCTGGACAATGAACATATATAATTTACTATTCCCGCTCCAAACTACCTTAACGCAGGGAAGGTGCTGGACACTAAACATATATAATTTACTATTCCCACTCCAAACTACCATAAGTCAGGAAAGGTGCTGGACACTAAACATATAAAATTTACTATTCTCGCTCCAAACTACCGCTAGTCAGGGAAGGTGCTGGATACTAAACAGATATACTTTACTATTCCCACTCCACACTACTTTAAGTCAGAGACGGTGGTGTACACTAAACATATATACTTTACTATTACCACTCAAACCTACCTTAAATCAGGGAAGTTGCAGCACACTAAACATACATAATCTACTATTCCTACACCAGTCTACATTATTTCGCCGATTACGCCGGGGCCCGGAAAGTCTCCAACTGTCTCTCAGAGCCTTTCCGTGCCCCATCTCAGTTTACTTTCAACATCAGGTCAAGGAAGGTGCTAGACACTGAAGAAACATAATTTACTATTCCCACTCCAATAAAGCTTAACTGAAAGAAAGATACTGGACACAAATCATAAATAATAAAATATTAACACCCACATATTTCCTAACTCAGTAAAATTAGTAAAACTAATCATACAATTTTTTATATTAATACTACAAAATGCCTTAAATTAAGGTAGAATTTCATCATTAAACTTACATAATTAATTATTACCGCATCAATGTATGTTAAACCATACAATGTGCTAAACAGTAAACAATTGAAACTTATTGTAAACTTTCAAATATAAATAATGTTAATGTAGAAATTGAAAAGAGATCATACATAATTTATCTAATATAATCGCATAAGAACTCATTTCTATAAACTAAACAATACATTTAAAAAAATAAATTAGTATTCTCTCTCAAAACCTAATTTTTGATATTGAAATTTTCAAAAAACACTACCACTTTTTTAAAATGAATAACTAAAATATTAACATTTTAATATAAAATGCAAATATTTCATTTGTTTATAATAGCAAATAAACTTTATTAACCAACAATATTACCCAGTTTACAGTTTATTTATTATGATTTGGGACTCCGAAGAGTTCCAAATAAAAGAAAAAAATACATCTAAATATCAACATTACACTCCATAAAAAGAGAGACAGTGAAGTACTAAATTCATCATATCATATCATATAAAAACAAGGAAAAACGTATGTATGGGAAACATTCAATAAACTTTCAAATACCAAGAGGATTGATCCATAATAAATCAGATTACCATCGATGGGTACTTAGGGGACTTCTACGAAGATTACAATCTAATGCTATCATGAAAACGTTCAAAATTAAAACCATATATTAAAGTGCAGGGATTTGTCAATTCACAATACAGTACAAGATAACCAGCAGCATAACCATGTAGTGAAAAGCGGGAATGTGTCAATTCACACTACAGTACAAGATAACCAGCAGCATAATAACAGTGCAAGAATATTTGAAAATTCACAGAAACATTTTCAGCATATAGTACTCAATAGCTAGCAGCAAAAAAGGTTGGAAAAGTGCAAGTGCTCAGAAACATACATAGTAAATCAATCAATACTGTTCTAATGTATATTTAAAAATTGTTCAGATGGATGTGCCAGCAGACAGTTACGGGCCTCTTCTGCTAGGGTGATATTATACTTTAAAAAACAATTCCTTAGGTATCTGCGACGTACTGGTTGTAATACGGGACAAACAAATACGACATGATTTAAGTCTTGTATACAGGAGTTACATAAGTGACCAACTGGCACATGCATCAAACATGTCATTTGCGATTCCTTATTAGCGAAAAATAAGGATTCGCAAATGAGGAATCGCAAAAGCCTATGCATGTAGGAATCACTGAGAAAATAGCAATTCCTACAAATTCCTTAATTGCGACTCGCAAATTGCGACTTGCAATTAAGGAATGGCTCCCGCCTGCAGGCCCATAGGAATGAATGGGAGATTGCATGTACTCGCAAATTGCGCATACAATTTCAAGGGTGTCAAAATGACACCCTGGTGCACCCCTGAAATTTTGATGTACACCCATGTTGCGCACACACATGCCCCAAGGGCACATGTGTGCGCAACATGAAACTTTGAAAAATGCACTTCAGTGCATTTTTCAAAGTTTTCGCAAATTAATGACCAGTTTAATTGATCAGTAATTTGCGGCCCCAAATAGCGAAATCACATTTTTAAAGTGGGTCTTGCATTGCATATAAGGAATCGCAAATTGCAATTCCTTAAATGCAATCGCAATTTAAGAAATCGCAATAAATTGCGATTTCTTAAATTGCGAGTGCCTTAAACCTTGATAAATCGCAAAAGCCCTTTTTGCGGGCGCAAACGATCATTTTATGCGAATCGCACCATTTGCGCACGCAAAAAAGGTTGAGGCATGTGCTGAAAGTCTTTCCTGTCTAGCAATGCCCCCCCAAGCTCCTGTTACGATTCTTAGAGGGAGTAAATTTAGTCTAAGCAACAGAATAACTCTACATACTACGGTGCCTATCACGATCCGGTAAAAACCGGGTACGAACCGTCGGACGGAGCATATTCTCCGTCCGACGCGTACCCGGTCGTCAAAATTTACAAACAAGGAATTACGATTCGCACGGAACACCATTTCCGTACGATTCGTAAAAAAGCCCGACCGAACAAAATAAACCTACCAATGCGATCCGGGAAAGGGCCGACCTGACGTCGGGACGCTCGCAGTCTGCCATTCACGAACCAGGAATCACGATTCGCACCAACGTCATCCCGCACGGTGAATATTTTCCGGCTGCCAAAAGCTGCCGGGAAATCAGGACGACGCGAACAAGGACCACCAGTACGCGACGGACAGACAGGACGCCGCGAACAAGGAGGACCAGTACGCGACAGGACGATGCGAACAAGGAGTACCAGTACGCGACGGACAGACAGCACGACGCGAACAAGGAGGACCAGTACGCGACAGGACGACGCGAACAAGGAGGACCAGTACTCGACGGACAGACATGGACCCGAACCTACGTGTCATCCCGGCCCTCATAGCAGTCCACCTCCTCTACAGGTTCCGACGCAGACGCCGCAGAAGGTCAGAACAACTAAGGGAAGGGGGAAAGTGGGGGGGGTGGGGGTGGCAGGACCAGGGCAGGCCACAAAACCCCCACCAAAGTCACACACCACACATGCCCAGGACATACCTGACACCCATGCCCTGGTCACTACGAGGGGGTGGGGGCGTGTCCAGCGAAGCCAGCGACCGCCACAACGGAAGTCCGTCACCACGCGAACCGGCAACACAACCAGACCGGTACGTCCCGTACCCACGCCTCAAGAGCGTGGGTACGAGACGTACCATGCCCACACCCACATCACCCCAACAATGGCGGGACGGATCGTACCCACGTGGCAAAGGCCTGGGTACGGCCCGCACAAGCATCACATAGCGTGGGGACGGATATGTACGGACCCTACCCCCACCCGCGTACGTATGGAGCGTACACCCACCCCACCAGTGTAAGTACGACTCGTACCCTCACCCGCGGACGTACGGACCGCACCCCCACCCCAACATTGTAAGTACGACTCGTACCCTCACCCGCAGACGTACGGACCGTACCCCCACCACACCAGTGTAAGTATGACTCGTACCCTCACCCGCGTATGCATGGAGCCTACCCCCACCCCAACATCGTAAGTACGACTCGTACCCTCACCCGCGTATGCATGGAGCCTACCCCCACCCCAACAGTGTAAGTACGACTCGTACCCTCACCCGCGGACGTACGGACTGTACCCCCACCACACCAGTGTAAGTACGACTCGTACCCTCACCCGCGGACGTACGGACCGTACCCCCACCACACCAGTGTAAGTACGACTCGTACCCTCACCCCGTATGCATGGAGCGTACCCCCACCACACCAGTGTAAGTACGACTCGTACCCTCACCTCGAATGCATGGAGCGCACCCCCACCGTGTATGTTCCAAGCGTACATATCCAGAAATAGGAGGTGTGTGTGCAGAGTCCTCCCAGCAGTGCCCTGAGACAGGAGGGGTGGGTGTGGAGTCCTCCCAGCAGTGCCCTGAGACAGGAGGGGTGGGTGTGGAGTCCCCCCAGCAGTGCCCTGAGACAGAAGGGGTGTGTGCCTATCACTCCCAGCAGTGCCCTGAGACAGGAGGGGTGGGTGTGGAGTCCTCACAGCAGTGCCCTGAGACAGGAGGGGTGGGTGTGGAGTCCCCCCAGCAGTGCCCTGAGACAGGAGGGGTGTAACACATGTGTGTGAGGCTGGAAGTACACACATGCATACTGCCTACAAGGGAACATGTCCCCATGAACTCATGTCAACAGACTCCACACACAAGTACAGTGATCACCAAGGATGCCACGAATGTTGCAGGCGGAGACATGGCCCTGCATGCATGGCCAAAGTAGAAGGGCTCCGTCACCGTCACACACACAGCTCATGTAGACACAGCTCTGCGCTAAACATTGGGAACACCCTGCAGGGAAGATATCAGGGTACACAGAGGAAGGAATACACCCTGGGACAATTGCACTATGCAGCAACTGCTTACATGAACAAAGAAAGTTAGCTAACACCTTGTGATGGCACACAGATCCCAGGGTCCCCCCAATGAGCAGCACACTACTACATATCCCACACACCCAACACATAAACACCACCCAAAACCATGTAGCAGCCCCACCAACACCAATACCAGCATAGCAGTAGTGTGATAATGAAAAACAAATTAAGCTTTATTCAGCATGAGCACAATGTCCGTGGATCGCAGGCAGTTCAATATTCACAAAGCCCATAGGGCAGTCAATGAGTCTCAGCTGGATGGGGGACACAGTGGGATGCGTGTCCCCTACCTTGCCTGCACAGTTACATGCCATCGTCTTCCGCAGGGGTGAGGGCATCATGGGGGGGGAAGCACCAGGCACCGCAGGGACATCAGGGCAAAGGGGAGGCGTTGTGGGTGCAGGGATGGAGGACTCCACCACAGGGGGTGGGGCAGGGCCAAAGGCGGAGGCCAGGATGGCACTACACACCTTTGCAAGGTCCTCCAGGGAGTCCCCTGCACCCGAAGGAACCACAGGCCCCAAGGAGGGGGTGGGTCAGAGGGATGGGTCGCAGCACCACCGGGGGAGGGTGGAGACAGGGGGGGAGAATCAACCACCCTGACCGAGGACTTCCTTGACCGCTTGCGTGGTGGTGTCACTGTGGGGCTCAGGGACAGAGCGGCCATGAAGGAGTCCTTGGGGGAGATGTGGCCAGGAGAGCTGAGGGGAGGGGATTTGGAGGGAGTGGACTGGGTGGAATGCGGACTCCCACTATGGCTGCGTGTCACACGTTTGCCCCCCGACCCAGTGGGTGTGCCTACCTCACCCTGTGTGTGCGTGTCAGGAGGAGTGCGGTGGACCTTCCCTGCTGGTGTGGTGCCTGTGTCTGTTGATGTGGGTGCATGCCGACGTCTGGGTGTACGTGGGACAGGCATGGGAGTGGGAAGTGTGGATGGGGCAGGGGTAGGTGGGGGGAGGTCGCGCTGCAGGAGACCCACTGCTGCAGTCAGTGTGGAGTCTATGGACCTCAGCAAGTTGCGTTGGTCAGCCTGCGATGAATGAATGCCCTCCAAGTATGCCTCGATGTTGGTGAGGGTTTGGCCGTGGGCATGGAGGACATTAAGGATCGCAGCCTGACCAACCTGCAGCTGCCGCTGGATGTCCACAGACTCGGCATTGGCGGCAGCAGTGGAGACAGGGGCAGGGGGTGCGGTGCCTGGCATGAAGGAGACATGCTGTGACCGGGCACGCTGGGAAGGGACACGAGCAAGTGGGAGGCGGCTGATGGGAACTGAGGGGGCGGTGCGAGGTGTTGTTCCGCTGTCAGCTGCTGGTGCAGCCTCCGCCCACTCGGAGACATCCTCCTCGGACCTGTCAGCTTCGTATTCTGATGTGCCAGTCGACAGGTCCTCGGCCGCACTATCCTCCGCCTCTGTCCCACTCGATGTGCCAGCCCCGATGTCACGGCTGGCACTGGTGCTCGGTCCCTCCGCCTGGTCTGTGTCCATGTCTCCCTCTGTGTCCCCCGACGATACTGTGGGCAGGGTGGAGAGACAGAAATTAATCAGACACCTGTACACATCTGTCACATGAGTCCAATCTACATAGGTAACATTGCATAGCCTGAAAAGGAAGATCCCTAACATCTACTAAACAAGGTACCGATGTAGGGCATGAAACACACAGTTGGTTGAGCCACCATGCCACTGAAATACCATGGAGAGCATGAGACAATAGCAAAAGACAGGAAACAGAGTCTGACATAGCACCCAGGCCCTGGGGACAATCCAGCACTGCATCTGCACCACACAGCGTTGGCGAAAATACGGATGACCAGGGACCATATCCATGAACTTGAGACACATGCTGCATAGGTAATGCTGAAAACATGCCCAACATGACTGGGTCACTGCACCTTGCGTGTGTGTCCAGACAAACATCACACACTGGCCAGACCCAGCAAGTAGAAATCAGGATTTGACATATAGGCTTTGCCCGCCCCAGCCACCCCCTACACGAGGCAAATTGTTGAGACACAGGTGGCACCAACATCTCATAGTCTGGGTGATAAACACAGGGGCAGGCAAAATGCAAGATTGGACGCCAAACAGCCAAGGTGCGCCTGTACAAATAATGAGGTACCAGTGCCCATCCTCAGATGAGTATAACAAGACACACAGGCACTAGCAACTGTGAGTATGAAGAAGGACATTCAGGTCAGGCTGCACAGTGGACACCTGTACAAAATAGCACGTCTATATACATGGTGCCAGGGGACAATGGCACAGAGCACAACCTACGCTGTAGACACTGAGAGTGTCCACGTTTATGATGACACATACAACACCGATGAAAAGGTGCCCGAGGGGACAGTAGTGGCCACGCAACTCCATGCTCCTGAATGGTAATGACTGCAACACACGCCACCATCCCTGCACTATGCGTATCGCACACTCATGCACATCATGTCACAGGCCACTACATAGGACATGCGCACTGTAAGGCATGCCATATGAGAGACCAACTCCCATGTCTGGACTCAGCATCAGTGCCAACTGACATGGAACCCACATGCAGTGAACTTGACAGGGCACAGCCAAGGTCCCAAAACCTGTTACACACCACCCCCACACATGATGCTACAGGCATAGTTCTCGTGGACAAAGCGCCAGCCTACATTACCTTGTGAAGGAGTGACTACACACAGACCAGGTAACACATTGCAAGGAGGGGAAGGGTGGCAGGGGCGCAGCGCTATACTGGGGCAAACTGGATCTGCACAGCACCTTTAAACCCTGGCAGTGAATTCATGCTACTGTGCCCTTACAAATGCCGGTGACACACAACAAACACACATGTACCTACCCCCTTCCGGCTGCTGCGTTGCCTGTAAGCGCCTATCCAAGTCTGGAAAGACCACCGGCAGCACACGCCTGTGGAGGTGGTTCAGACGGCGGCGGCCGCGGTTCTTGTGGCTCACAGGTGAGTCCCCCAGCAGGACCCGTGCAATCCTCCGCGTCCAGCACCGGATATCCTGCCAGCGTTTCCTCACCTGGGACAGGCTCCGCCTCCGACCATCCACACCCCTCACGGCACTGACGGCGGTCAGCCAGATCTGCTCCTTGGCAGTGGCGCCTACCTGTGAGGAAGAACAAGTGACACCACATCAATACACCAGCCACATGTCACAGAGAGACATTTGATAACAAATTAGCTGGTAACAACAAGGCATGTCATGCAGCCAACGCATTGCACCTTTGTCATAGGGACATGATCCTCTGGTGAGGGAAAAAGCAGTACGTGCCATAGTGGGTACACAGGTGGAATGATGGCAATGTCACAATCAATTATCAAGGCTCACACTGTGCATCACACCCACCCCTCCTGTCTCAGGGCACTGCTGTTTGTGATAGGCACACACCCCTCCTGTCTCAGGGCACTGCTGTTAGTGATAGGCACACACCCCTCCTGTCTCAGGGCACTGCTGTTAGTGAGAGGCACACACCCCTCCTGTCTCAGGGCACTGCTGTCAGGACTCCACACACACCCCTCCTGTCTCAGGGCACTGCTGTTAGTGATAGGCACACACCCCTCCTGTCTCAGGGCACTGCTGTGAGGACTCCACACACACCCCTCCTGTCTCAGGGCACTGCTGTTAGTGATAGGCACACACCCCTCCTGTCTCAGGGCACTGCTGTTAGTGATAGGCACACACCCCTCCTGTCTCAGGGCACTGCTGTTAGTGAGAGGCACACACCCTCCTGTCTCAGGGCACTGCTGTTAGTGATAGGCACACACCCCTCCTGTCTCAGGGCACTGCTGTTAGTGATAGGCACACACCCCTCCTGTCTCAGGGCACTGCTGGGAGACATCAGGCATCCCCCCCCCCCTGGGACCCCCCCAACAGTACATGGCATGTGTGTCACACCAGGACACAATGCCAGAAGTCACAGTCACAACATAGGGACAGTCTGTGCCAGTGGCCTATGCACTCACCTGATACCCTGGTCGCCCATACAGCATGGGGTACTGTGGGAGGATCACATCCAGCAATGCCATGTTCTCCTCCAGGGTGAATGGCTGTGACCTCTCCACAGCCCTTGACATGGTTCCAGGGAATCAGTAGCAGCAGCTGGGTCGACGAATTCAAAGATGTGCAGGCAAGTACTCCCTCATGGGACCTGGCTGCCTTATATGTGCCTTTCTGCCCTGTCTCATGCACAGGAGTACAGAGTGATTGGTCACTCACATTTGCATCCTATGTTTCCACCAATCCCTTCAAACCTAGCAGTCTGTGTGTACTCTATCGGTTTCATTCTCCTGCATGATGTCAGCTCCACAAACACATTGCAACAAAGTATTTTAATTCCAACTGACTACTGCTGTTCACCTTCCAGAAGAAATTCGAATTTTGAACTTGGTCTCCATGACAACCAGCATGCATGTAGGCCTTAATACTTGTCCCTCATGTGTCCCCTATGTAATTTTGAGCTTCACACACAGGTACGGTGCGTTCCGGGGCCCTAGGCACCCCAAATGCATTGCAACGGCCCGTACACGCGTGACTACGTTCACTATCAGTATGGGTGGCCTCGCGTATGCGTACTCGTAGTGGTACGGGCCGTACACACGCCTGTACGCTCCCTATCACTACGAGTACGCATACGCGAGGCCACCCATAGTGGTACGGGCCGTACACACGCCTGTACGCTCCCTATCAGTATGGGTGGCCTCGCGTATGCGTACTCGTAGTGGTACGGGCCGTACACACGCCTGTACGCTCCCTATCAGTATGGGTGGCCTCGCGTATGCGTACTCGTAGTGATAGGGAGCGTACAGGCGTGTGTACGGCCCGTACCACTACGAGTACGCATACGCGAGGCCACCCATACTGATAGGGAGCGTACAGGCGTGTGTACGGCCCGTACCACTACGAGTACGCATACGCGAGGCCACCCATACTGATAGGGAGCGTACAGGCGTGTGTACGGCCCGTACCACTATGGGTGGCCTCGCGTATGCGTACTCGTAGTGGTACGGGCCGTACACACGCCTGTACGCTCCCTATCAGTATGGGTGGCCTCGCGTATGCGTACTCGTAGTGGTACGGGCCGTACACACGCCTGTACGCTCCCTATCACTACGAGTACGCATACGCGAGGCCACCCATACTGATAGGGAGTGTACAGGCATGTGTACGGCCCGTACCACTATGGGTGGCCTCGCGTATGCGTACTCGTAGTGGTACGGGCCGTACACATGCCTGTATGCTCGCCATCACGATGGGTACACATACGGCAGCACTCCCATAGTGATATGGGAACGTACACAGGCCCTCTTGGCAGCAGTACAACGGTTTTCACACATCACAGTGGTGACAGGCGGCACACAGGTAGGGATAGGGCAGACATACTTGTCCATTAATTGACATCGAGGCATCGTCTGTGCATCACTACATGTGTGGGGCACAGGTGTGACGGCCTGTGATGTGGAACATTACTCCTGAGTCGAGAAGGCACCAGATGTATGATGAGATGTCTACAGATGTACTGTGTGATGGTGCGATGTGTGCCAGGCATGCCCTTGACTCCTTTGACATGTGTGCATGTCGTACTGTGCACTTGGGGTGAGCGTCACTGGCATGGCACGGACACCAACACACGGAAGTGTCCCCTGATGCCCGGTACAGGGGTTATGACACCTGACTTGTCACTACCCACGGTGCACAATGTGACTATGTCATGTATGTGTGGGGGCTTCCCATCAGGTTGATGTTGGAGCACCCTCAAAAGCTGCAGCCGTTGCAGCAACCAACATGTGTCTGTGTGTAGATTGTCATTGCACACTGTTCCGCACACCATGCCACATGTGGTATCGGATGTGAGGTGCACATGTATGCATGGGACACGGAGTAGCGTGACAAGGACATGTCAGCATCCTCACAAGGTATGTGTGGTGAGTCATGACATGTGCACCTTCATGGCAAGGTGTGTGGGCTGGCCTAGTGTAATGTCATGTGACCTGTGGCTCCAGTGTTCCGCTACCAATCTCTGCAATCGGCATCCTACTGCTGCTGATGTGTGGGCGTATGTCGCTCCTGTGTTGCGTCTGGCTGTTCACTTGCACTGGGACACAGCTATTCCCATGGCGTGGCATGGGGAGGTTCTCAATCTCCGTGTGTAGCTGGGTCTTTGAAGGAGTGTCACCTTGCATCCATACGTGTCCTGGCCATGTAGCACATACCTGACTCCCTATGTAGCATGTGTGTATTGCCAGATTAACATGTGCTCAGTACACATGAGTTGTTGTCGTAATGCACTCACTCTTCCTTGTCACTTCCAAATTACTGCAGAGCGCCGCCTCTTGCCCGAAGAATTCCAGACTTGGCTGCCATGCAGGAGAATGACAGCATCCGCCTCTACCGCTTCACCCAACCGTTGATTCTGGAGTTGACGGCGAGACTGGCACCACACCTGCAACCGCAGCACAGGTATCCCACGGCACTGACACCCCAGCTGAAGGTAATGGCTGCCCTACATTTTCTTGCCACGGGTACCTTTCAAAATACCATAGCTCATGTTGGTGGCATGTCCCAGAGCACGTTCAGTGGTGTGCTGCATGATTTCTTAGAGGCCATGTTGATTCACCTGGATGACTTCATCAAGTTCCCAACCCCTGAACAGATGACTGAGGTCAAGCGTGGATTCTATGCCCTGGGAGGGATGCCCCATGTCATTGGGTCCATAGATGGGACACATGTAGCTTTGGTACCACCACACGCACGGGAGGTGGCGTACCGCAATCGGAAGCACTACCACTCCATCAATGCCCTTGTGGTGTGTCTGTCCAACATGGTGATTTCACATGTCTGTGCTCGTTTTCCAGGATCAGCACACGATGCCTACATCATGAGGCGTAGCGGGATGCCTGATATGATGATGCAGCTGCGCAACGAACGGGCATGTGTTGTTGGTGGGTACAGTCTGTCTGTCCTGTATTCAGTATAGCCTACCAGCACGACCGCTTCACCACTTCTAACGATGACCATGTGCTTTCCATGTAGGGGACGCTGGCTATCCCAACATGCCTTGGCTGCTCACACCTCTCCGCAACCCCATCACGCCGGCCCAGCTCCGCTACAACACCGCCCATGGCCGGACAAGGCGAGTGATAGAGAGGACGTTTGGCATGCTGAAGAGCCGATTCAGGTGCCTCCACAAGACCGGCGGCGCACTCCCATATGCCCCGGCGAAGGTCTGCAAGATCTTCATGGTCTGCTGCATGCTGCACAACATGGCAGTTGAAAGAGCAGTGCCACTCATCCTGAATCAACATGACGAGGGCCATCCACCCGTGGAGGACGAAGGGCTTGGCAATGGGGCTAGTGATGTGGAGGATGTGGAGCCGCAAGAGGACATCCGGACTCGGCTCATACGCGACTTCTTTGCATAGTGGTGAGTACCAGTGTCTGAGTGTGCACGCATTGGTCCCCGTGTGGCATGCGTTGTGATGTGTGTCTCCACCTGCATGTATGGCACGTGAGTCAGAGGTGTGTGTGGGTGTGTCACTGGAGTGATGGTGCCAGTGATGGTTGTACTTCCTCAGTCATAATTGTGACCTAGCATGTTGTCATCCATACATGTGCCGAGTAAATGCACATGCAAGTGGCTGTGCTTTTTGTGGCTGACTTCTTGTGTGTCTCTCTTCCCCAGGTACCTGCGCATGCCGTCTGCTGGTTGCATTGTTGTGGCACTGCTATTCCTCATGGACATGACATCGTGGGCTGACTCAGCGTTACAGGCACGGACACGTTTGGAAGTCTCCATGGGGTAAGGGATGCATCTGGGGTGTATTGGGTGTGGCAGTTGTTCACGATGTGTGCACACTGCCCCTGTCAGTGTTTGGTTCCTCTGCAGCCATGTCGCATCCCCATGGGACACGACATGCAGCTGTGTACACCTGAATAGATGGTCTGCCTGGTTGACAGTCATCAGTGATGGGATAGGGGATTGTGATGATGGCATCAATGTGTGTGACACTGCCCTCGGACACATTCGGTTAGCATTGGCTTGACATGGTGTGGAACTTCGACATCCGCGGATCTATGGTGTATGGCAGGCTCTCCGTGTGCAGCTGTGGGTATTTAGCTGTTAGCCGACGCTTGTGTGCCAGTTCCATGGCGAACACGCATGTGTGCTGCTGAAGGGGGGTGCCAGTGTTGGACCCACATGTTACTCCACATGATGTGTTCATGTGTACTTCGAGTTGCCTCTGCAATCCCGAATACATGACTAATAAAGGTGTACCTATGCCTCCAAGGTGCCTCTTCTCAGTCAATGCTGGTGTGTTGCCACGGTGCATCCTGCTTGTCTGGCATGGTATTCCCTGATTGTGGCTATGTGTCAATGTGTCGAGTGGCAAGATGCAAGCTGTGTGTGTGGGCTGAGACTGTGTATTGGGCATGATGTCCATGACTGTGTGGGTATTGTGACATGTGCCTTCCCCATGCATCCAACGTTGGCCAGGCCCCCATTCTCTGCATCCACCGGACTCAAGCTTGCAGGACATGTTTCTGCCACCTGTCTACACATACCTGGGTGCCCCCCAGGACACTGGACTGGATCCCTGACCTCTGCGCATGACTGTTGCTGTACTCAATGTGTGTGTTAGCACGGTTGTTCGGTGACCCCCTCAGCTGGTTGGGCCCATCACGGGTGTGTATGGTGCTCCATGTCTGTCTTGCCTAATACACTGTGACCCATGTGTCCTGTGCCAGACTCAGGCCCCAGGGTGTGGGTGGTTGAAGACAAAAGATGACTCAGGCATGTTTTGACTTTACAAGACACATGTTAGGTAATAATGCTACCAGCAGGCATCTACTCTTCATAGTGTGATTTATTATTGGGGGGGGGGGAGGGACAACAAAGTGAGTGTCTTTCCGGGAATTTGGAATCCAAAGTTCAGTAGGGGAGTTGGTGTCCTTGCCATTGGATGTCCTCAGAGTCCATGCCACAGTCTTTGTCAACATTGGTCAGCCAGTGACCAGCAGGGCCATGTGGCAGAGAATGTCTCTTGATGCTGTGATGCTGTTGCTCCAGTGGGCCAGGTGCCAGGCCAGGTGTCCTGGGAGATGGTGATGTAGCGCCGACCCTCACGGTCCTTTCCGTGGACGACCCGGCCTCCTGCGGGGAACCTCAGCAGCAGGCCGTGACGACATCTGGGATGCTCCGTCGGATGTTTCCTCCTCCTCCTCCTGATCCCTCCCTGTGGGTGGTGATGTTCTCCGCCTTCTGGCACAGGGAGGGCCGGCCATGTTGTCGGCCATCCAACGGAGTGTAGCGTGAATCCCCTGGAATGCCGTCACTTTCTCAGCCTGTGTGTCCTCCATCCTCCGTTGGTGTACCAGTAGACAGGCATGTAGCTCCGCATGTTGCTGGGCCTGCTGGGCCTTGATCCCCTCGAGGACGGACACAACCTGGGCCATGCCCGTGGTGTCCTGCCGGTATGAGTCCAGGATGTTACGGACATGGGAAAATACCGGATCCCCAGCCAACTGGTCAGGGTCGCGCCTCCGCCGTCCTCCACTCCCACCACCCCTGCCCACTTGCGCCTGGCCTGCCCTTGTGGGCACATCGGGTCTCCGGGACCCCTGAGGGGTGGCATTGGCGTTGTCGCCTGCCTCCTCCTGGGTGCCCGGGACACCGTGTCCCTCCTGGCGAGCCTGGCTGCATTGTGGTGTTGGGGCAGGGATCCTGGGTGTCTCCTGGGATGTGGCAGGAGTGGGGGTGGTGGTTGGCACAGTTGTACCTGACGCAGGTGCTGCAGGTGCTTGGACACCAGAGGGGCCAGGTCGGTCGGCGTCGTCCACAGAGTGGTGAGAGTGGTCGCTGCCGGTGGGATCGGGCTCCTGCAGATCCGGGTCCTGTGAGTCTTCCCCCCCAGTGTTGGGGGGTGCACCACGACGTTGACCTGTGTGTGAGAGAGACAATGTTAATTTTGGTCCATGCAACATCCATGTTTCATCATTTTCAAAGTTGGCACATTTCCTCTTGGAATTAGGATCTGTCTTGCATTCCACTCACAGTGCACTTGTGCATGGGTGTGTCCCTTGGGCACCACTTTGGCCCCTTTAACTATGTGTGGCACAGTCTTACTTGCTGCGTCAAGTGTGACTGCAGTCAGCAGTGGAGTGGGCAGGTGTTGCGAGCCATGCATTGGCGCCTTCCGTGTAGCACTGTACATGTGCACATGGAGTTGTTCCACACACTTATATGATGCAGGTAGCTGTCATTGTGCTCGTGCACAGGTTGTGACATGGCCCTGTGTTTTGCCATGGAGAAGAGGGGGGGTTCTGGCACGGGCCACCCTTGGCTACATGCACGCAGTCTACCTGCTGACGAGCAGACATTCCCACACACCACACGGCTGATTGGCTCTCCCTGTGTCTCCCTCCCTCTCTGTCCCCCTCTCCCTCCCTCTCTGTCCCCCTCTCCCTCCCTCTGTGTGTCAGCCTCCTCCCTCTGTCCGTCTCCCTGTGTCTCCCTCCCCGTCTGCCCCCTCTCCCTCCCTCTCTGTCCCCCTCTCCCTCCCTCTGTGTGTCACCCTCTGTCACCTCAGCCCAGCTTCCTGGGCACACACTGTTAGCAGATCTTTGAGTGGCCCTTGGCTTGTTGATGTGAGTTTGTTTCTGATCTCCAGGCACCCATTGGGTGTGATGTGTGTCTCTGCGCTGCTGCTGTGGTGGTGTGTGCTGCCACTCTTTCACAATGTTGGCTGTTCATTAGCTGCTGTCATGTGCAAAACAGTGCCTTCACCCCCATGTGTTGATGCAAGGCGTCCGCCATTTGCTGGCAAGTCATTCCTGTGTTGGGACACACTGTTTGTCTGGCTGTGACCTAGGCCATATGGGCAGAGTGCATTGTTGTCTGCTTCGGAGTCGCACTATGTGATTTTTGGGGCCCAGCCTCCCGCCATCCGGGTTACCGTGTCATGTGTTGTTATCTTCTGTGGCCTGTGACTTGACATTGTCCAGCTGGGTGCATGGGGCATGGTGGCAGCAGTGGCATGTGCGTGCTCATGGAGTGTGGTTGAGTCATGCGATGGCTTGTGGTGGTTGCGTGCCTGTTAGTGATTTTGGTTGTGGATGCCGTTCCCCCCATGTGAGGTGCGTTGTTTGTGTACTCACCCGGGTCTCGGAGTCCTTCTAATCCTTCGACTGCCTCCACCGGCAGTATGGCCATCACCCTCTCCTCCCAGGGATGGTACTGTACGGGTCTGCGGGAGGGCCCTCCTCCGGTGGCGTTGTCCTGGTCGTGTTCCTCCTGCCTCTTGGCTCTGACCCTCCTCCGCAGATCGTACCACCTGTTCTGGCATTCCTGCCTGGTCCTTCTGGTGTCCGCAACAGCATTCACAGCATCGACGATGGTCTGCCACATGGCTGTTTTTGCTGCCAGGCTGGTGTTTCTGACCAATGTTCCAAAGATCTGTGGCTCGACTCTGAGGATTTGATCAACAAGGACCTCCAACTCTCGGTTACTGAACTTTGGATTCTTGGTAGTGGGCATGGTGAGGGGTGTGGGTGGGGATGGTGGGGGGGGTGTGTGGTTGTTGGGGGGGGTGTGTGGATGGTTGTGGGTGTGTGTGTGTGAATGTGATGAGGGGGTGTTTGTGAGGGTGGTTGTGTGAAGGTGTGCAAGTGTAAGGTGTGGTGTAGCTTGTAGTATGGTTCTGTGGTGTCTGGCAGCAGTGAGTCTGTTGCAAAGGCTCATGGTTTGTGTGTGTGGGCCCTTTTTATTGGTCCATGGGTGGGTGTGGCTGTGTTTGAAGTTTGGGTGGGTGTGTTATAAGTAGTGGTGGTGTTTTGGGCCTCTGTTTGTCTTTGGCAGTTGCAGGTCAGTGAAGGTGTATTTGTAGTGTTTGTTGGCCATGTTTAGTGGCTTTGTGCCATTCGAATGGTGTATTCTTGTGTTGTTTTGTTTTGTCCTGGTTGTGTACGTGCGTTTTGAGCGTGTGTACGGTGTGTACATGGGCCATTTGGTTGTACGGTGCTGTCCTTGTGTGTGGGTTGGTACGACTCGTACATGCGGTTGTGATGTTGGGGCCTGGGGTGCGCTCCATACTTAGGAGGTTGTGTTGGGGGTAGGACCGGAACGTACTGGGGTGTACATAGACGGTGGTACGACACGTACAGGGGTGGGGGTAGGACTCGAACGTACTGGGGTGTACTTAGACGGTAGTACGACACGTACAGGGGTGGGGGTAGGACTCGAACGTACTGGGGTGTACATAGACGGTGGTACGACACGTACTGGGGTGGGGGTACGACTCGAACGTACAGGGGTGGGGGTACGACTCGAACGTACTGGGGTGTAGGTACACGGTGGTACGACACGTACTGGGGTGGGGGTACGACTCGAACGTACTGGGGTGTACATAGACGGTGGTACGACACGTACTGGGGTGGGGGTACGACTCGAACGTACAGGGGTGGGGGTACGACTCGAACGTACTGGGGTGTAGGTACACGGTGGTACGACACGTACTGGGGTGGGGGTACGACTCGAACGTACTGGGGTGTACATAGACGGTGGTACGACACGTACTGGGGTGGGGGTACGACTCGAACGTACTGGGGTGTACATAGACGGTGGTACGACACGTACAGGGGTGGGGGTAGGACTCGAACGTACTGGGGTGTACTTAGACGGTGGTACGACACGTACAGGGGTGGGGGTAGGACTCGAACGTACTGGGGTGTACATAGACGGTGGTACGACACGTACTGGGGTGGGGGTACGACTCGAACGTACAGGGGTGGGGGTACGACTCGAACGTACTGGGGTGTAGGTACACGGTGGTACGACACGTACTGGGGTGGGGGTACGACTCGAACGTACAGGGGTGGGGGTAGGACTCGAACGTACTGGGGTGTACATAGACGGTGGTATGACACGTACTGGGGTGGGGGTACGACTCGAACGTACAGGGGTGGGGGTATGACTCGAACGTACTGGGGTGTAGGTACACGGTGGTACGACACGTACTGGGGTGGGGGTACGACTCGAACATACTGGGGTGTACATAGACGGTGGTACGACACGTACTGGGGTGGGGGTATGACTCGAACGTACTGGGGTGTACATAGACGGTGGTGCGACACGTACAGGGGTGGGGGTAGGACTCGAACGTACTGGGGTGTACTTAGACGGTGGTACGACACGTACAGGGGTGGGGGTAGGACTCGAACGTACTGGGGTGTACATAGACGGTGGTACGACACGTACTGGGGTGGGGGTACGTCTCGAACGTACAGGGGTGGGGGTACGACTCGAACGTACTGGGGTGTAGGTTCACGGTGGTACGACACGTACTGGGGTGGGGGTACGACTAGAACGTACTGGGGTGTACATAGACGGTGGTACGACACGTACTGGGGTGGGGGTACGACTCGAACGTACTGGGGTGTACATAGACGGTGGTGCGACACGTACAGGGGTGGGGGTAGGACTCGAACGTACTGGGGTGTACATAGACGGTGGTACGACACGTACTGGGGTGGGGGTACGACTCGAACGTACAGGGGTGGGGGTAGGACTCGAACGTACTGGGGTGTAGGTACACGGGGGTATGACACGTACAGGGGTGGGGGTACGACTGGAACGTACTGGGGTGTGGGTACACGGTGGTGCGACACGTACAGGGGTGGGGGTAGGACTCGAACGTACTGGGGTGTACATAGACGGGTGGGGGTGTACATACACGGGGGGTACGTGTCGGATGTACGGGGGCTGGGGGGAGTGTTGGGCGCGTATGCGGGCACATGTCTCCATAGTTGCTATAGGAGTTCGGTGCGGACGGTGTTTTTTCCATACGGTTGTAACCTCGGACGCACGGGATGGATCGTGATTCCTCGGTCGGACTTGACTTTTCACGTTTGTAAGGTAAATCGTCCGAGGACGTGTCGGACACATTTTCCGACCCGAGGACGTGTGGGGAATGATTCCCAATGCGGTTCGTATGGACTTTTTACCATGCGAATCGTGATTGCCAGTTCGTACGGCACTTGTACGATTCGTACGGTAAAAAGACCGGATACGAGTCGCACGGGGTAATTTTTTACCGGATCGTAATCGGCACCTACATCTTTAAGATTCCATAAAACATATGGTTGGAGTTTTTTGTAAATACTACTCCACACAATACAATCATTATTACTATTCTCTGCGCACATTTTATCATCTCTTTCATGAGAAACCTCATGGATTGTTTTTTTTAATTCTGATTTTCAAAGCACGTTTACAGAGTGCCGCTGAACTATCCATATCTAAGCCAAACATTGTCATGGCTTTTAAATGATTCCTAAAAAGAGCACTCTTTTCTTTCATGCTGACAAAGATTTCCTCACACAGTGCTACCCGTAACACATTCTTGGAGCTGTTTACTAGTGCATAGCTCCATTTTAAGCATGCAGCCATAGATAGCACTAGGGGTGGGCGGAATTTGCGGAATTAACCTTCGCAAATTATCGCGAGAATGTTTAAAATTATCGCAAACAAGCAGAAATATCGCGAAGATGCGGAAGTTTTTTTCCGGCACGTTCGCGAGATTTTCTGCATGGTTGCGGGTCGCCAACTTACCCATGTGGTTGCTTGCGGGCGCGGCCATCTTGTTTTGAGTTGTTCTCGCGGTGCATGATCGCGAGAAGAAAGACGTGATCGCGCGACGCATGACGTCACTGCGGGCGCGAACTGTCGCGAGACAGCGCAAATGGCTAAAAACAATACAACATCTCATGGAGAACGCGACCGGATCAAGAAAACTTGTCAGCGAACGCAGGGATTCAGGTAAGGCGATCGCGCGCGCGCGAGAATGTATCATTTTACAGCGCGAGCAAGAAACAAATTATCGCCAAGCTGCGGAAACCGGAATTTTTGACATTTTCGCGCTCTCCGCGGAACGCAAAAATGTCAAATTATCGCAATTTCCGCGAACGGAACGAAATTTTTGCCCAGGCCTAGATAGCACATAAGTGGAGAGTAAACTGAATTCAAGCCTAATCGCTGCGATAGGAGCAGCACAATTCAAATTACATATTTGGCGCCAGATCCGTACCTCCACTTTCTCAAATATGTCCCACTCTTGTGCATCTATTGTTTCACAGGCATAGCTCAATGCTGGTGGTATCTTTATTTTATAGACTGATAAAATGTGTGTGAAGTGTCTTTTCCCACAGTGTGTATACAGTTGATTAATTGCAAATTCTTGTGAGATTGCCTTGCCTTTACAATGATCCATATGATTGCTACCAGAACACCTGTTTGTAAAGATTTTTCCTAAATATGGATAAAACGTTACTACTTCCAGTTTCTCATTTCCCAAGAACCAATGCAAGTTTTTTCTGACTTTACATCCCCGATAACTAAAAATCATAACTTTATTTTTTAAAATATTTATTTTTAAATAATATTCTTCAATATACCTAAACAACTCAGCAAGGTGTCTTTGAAGTCCAATTGGAGTTAAATCCATTAATATGGCATGCTCTGCATATAGCAGGCAGTTCAACTTTAAATTTCCTAATTTAGGGGACTCTCCTTTGCTGAGCCCCACTGTTCTTGGCAAATCATTAATGGAAATAGAAAAAAGAAGAGGGGCCAAAAGGCAACCTTGCTTCAACCCATTATTAGTTTCTATTTTTCTTGAAAGACCCTGTGTTCCCCCCAATAAAACCTGCGTCCAAGTAGAGGAGTGCAGTGCAATAACCAATCAGAATAAATTTCCTAGTATCCCATGGTGACCAGTTTTCTCCACAACGTCCCTCGATCTACCCGGTCAAATGCCGTAGAGAAATCTATAAAAGCCGCATATAACGGCATTCTCCGGCTCACTGGATATGTTTAGGTTAAAGTTTGCAGGCGGAGATATTATCCAAGGTACCACTGTTTTGGCAAAATCCTGTTTGTTCTACGGGAATGAGATCATTTCCGAATGCCCAGTCTTGCAGATGGGTAAGAATGCTCTTCGCAAATAATTTGCCAGTCGCATCCAAGAGATAAATCTGTCTAAAACTGCCCCCTTTTTATATAGTGGAGCAATTATACTTCCCTTCCAGGATTGTGGGATGTCGCCATGGGTATAACAATGGACAAACAGTGGATGTAAAAATTTCACCCACACTTGCCATCCTGTTTTATTATGGCTATTGGTACATAATCTCGGCCCATCACACTAGAGTATCTTGCCCCTTTATCATAACCCTCTATTTCAAGGCACGAAGGTGCTCCATATTCGCTCCCCACGGACAGGACAAAGCCAACATCTTGATTCCATCCAACTGCTGAATTTAAAGCATACAGCTGGGAAATATACACAGGCCATTCTGCATCTGGAATCAAAATGGGCTTTGACTTATCTCTCCCATCGCAACATTTTGCTATCAGCGCCCAATATTGCTTAGTATCACCGGTTTGAGCAACCTCTCAAAGTTTAACCCAATTTGAGACTTCGACCCTTCTACGTTCCGATACCATTTTCCTATTCCATATCTGTTTTAGTCTGTTAATTTCCCTTTGCCTTGGTATCGTAGACAGCCTAAATTGTTCTCTAATTAAAGCATTAATTTCCCGATTCAATTTTTTTATTTCCCATGAGATAATCACTGGTGGTGCAGAACTGTGAACTTGCTTTTTTTTCTTCAAAAGATCTAATTGCAGCCAGTATTCTCTCAAACCTGTCAATAGGGGTTTCTTGAGTACAAATAAAAGCAATATTTTCAAAGACTCTCTTAAAACTTGGGAGCAAATTATTTGACCAACAAGTGCGCCCATTACTGAAATTATATAAAACCTTTTCGTCCCTATGATTCCAGAGTTCAGGCGTCTCGATTTCTATATCAGCATCAACAGCCAAAATTCTATGATCACTCATGCTTGTTGGAAAAACCTTGAATTGTGTACATACACTAAAAAGTTGGTACAATACCACCATGTAATAAATTAATGAGTGATCATATGGGCCCCGGTAAGTGTAGGAGGCTGGGGAATCCTTTGGAAATCTGCCATTTAACATTACAAGGTCGAACATTCTCAAATTATGAAAAAGTAACAGGCCTCGTTTATCTGATCTTAAATGATCGGGCAGTAAAGAATCTGGAATGGACCATACATCCTCCAATTCAAGGTTTGAAAAAGACATGACTGCACCGTTGGAAAATTTGGCATTAAAATCACCCACCATCATAATCCACAAGCATTCTTCAGTGATACTTATCCTTTGCACATAAGTACAGATTGAATCAACCAGTGAGTCGGATGCTTTTCCTGGGGGAAAATACACGTTTACCGGAAAAAGCAAAACAGCTTGCCCTGATTTATCTTCACCCATCCTCAACTTCACTCCCATACAACACTTTGAGGGATGAATGAAAATCACAAGATCCCATTTTATGGTACAGCTAAAACCACCACTAGCATGCCCTTTTACAGAAGATTTTGCTGCACAACAATATACATAAAAATTCTCATAATGAAAATCCCCACCCTTACAGGTTTCCTGGAGGCAAAATATTTTAGGGTCATATTCTAATAACGATTTAATCTTACTATTAGTTTTTCCTACCCCCGTTAAATTCCAGGATAGGATTCTTCCCAATTAGCTACCCCCGCAACAAGGGCATGTTTATTTTGAGCCATTCAGGGTACCGGATACCCAGCTCCACTGGGCCATCACATCCTCCACAATGGGACTAATGGGCCTTTGAACATTGGGACCTGTAATGTTAATTTCTCTATTTCCTAAATTTCTCCCTACTGTTCTTTCAATGTCTTTAGGATTTATAGGGATTATAACACCCATGGGAGTGGAGAACCCGCTACCTGGCACCTGGTGGGTCTTTTCTGAACTTTCAGATGAAACTGGGCAAGGGTTCACACGAGAGAGCACATCTATTCCTCTCTTCCTAAAGGAATCTACATTAGCTAGTACTTACATTGAGACTACCCCTGACGTGAATGTGACTCTAGTACTTGGAGGGTCACTCCTCAGGTCTAAATAGACCTCAACGTCTTTGCTTGTTACCGGTTGCAAGTCCTCTATTTCTGATAGCAACTGAAGAAGGGTGCTTCTATTCAGTAACAATTTGTCAGTGTCGGACAAGGAAACAAAGAGCAAAATCCTGTTCACCTGCCTGACATCCGCCCTGTATGCCCTATGGGCCTTTTACCAATCAGCCCCAAGACCTACCCCTCTCTGACCTAACCCTCTTACTGCTACAAACTGTGATTAAGTCCCCCTCCCCAACTCTCCCCTGGCCAGGATCAAACTATACTGGGAAAGTATCCCGTCCAGAAGGAGGTAAAGGTGCACCACCGCTAACTAAACCCTGTTCTAATACAGAGACATATGAATTTGTCAATACTTTTCCTGGTATAGGGTCTCTACTTGTTTCATAATTAGCTAAAATAGTGTTACGGGGAAAACTCTGATTCTCAATGTCACCCATGTTGACTTCAGGAGTCCTTCTTTCTTCCTGATCCTCTTGGCTCAACAGCTTAATCAGCACTGAGTTCGAGCAGGTCCGATGATTACCGTTATCTAGCCCTGCATTAGGACCAACATTCAATATAGATTGCCCCGCAGTTTTTTCTGTTTCCGTTTAGGGATACGTTGAATCGTGTTCTTCCTCTTTCCCCTCCGATTATGTTGGGTATTACTTTCTCTCGGTGGGGTGACCTCCCCTAAGGGTTCAGTGACTAAAGTATTAACAGTCTCTTCAGTAAACTGTGATTTAAGCGAGGGACCTGTCATGCGTGAGTTGTTTGAGATACTTTAAAAAAAAAATAGGGTTACTTTTAAATTTAAATTTCCCCCTTGACTTATAGGCTGGGAACTCTCTCTATGTTGTTTAACTGGGGAAGAACTTGCCAGGGGACCACCTCTGGGCAGTACAACTATAGAATCCTCCTTAACTTCCTGCTCCTCTATCTTAATTCCCCTTTCAGACACCCCGTTACATGTCTGACATGAGTGGCAATCTTTATCAGGGACCTTTGCTCATTTATTTGTTGCTTGATTAACCTGATTAGGTTCTTGGATCCCCATTAAAATAGGAGAGAGAGGGAGGAGGAGCCTAGCGCGCAACCAAGATGGCCGCGTAGGTGCGAGGCTCCCGAGGACCTCCGCGACCTCCTACGTTTATCCTGTCTTCATCCTGCATCGGTTGAGGGGACTGTGTCGGTGAGCCTGAGCCGAGGTGGTACCTGTTTCCCGTTTTCGAATCGGACCTCGGGTGCCGGAGTGAGCACCGATTGAAGTTTGCGGCCTGCTTTGCTCCTGACCCCGGACTCGCGTTTGGGGGCGACCCGGTGGCAAAGTGAACAACAACGGCGGGCTGGGCCTGGCGAGTCGCGTACCCCGCACTTTCACTTTCACTTTCGCGCCCCCTTGCCGTCTTTGCAAGTGGGATCGCGGCGCTCTTTGTGTTGGGGTGGCCTCGCTGGGTGACCCAGCCTGCCTGCCTGCTGTGGCCCGCTCCGCCGTCCTGGGGTGACCCCCCGGAGCCCGTGGCCTTGATTGCTTGCCTTTTACTGCGTGGCTGGTGAGGGTGTGAGACCCGCGACGATGGCCACGAAACAAGATGGCGATCGGTTGAAGGCCAAGTCGACCCGGTGTGGCGCCGCACATCAGGCCAACATCATGGACCGCTACACCCTCCCGAAAGGATCTCCCGGTGGACCGCACAAGTCCCCTGAGTGCCCCCCGGATGCCCCGGATTTGCCCACAGAGCTGACTCTGCAAGACGTCATGGGCGCCATTGCTGAGATGAAGGCCTCGGTGGGCCAGCGGTTTGACACCTTAGCCCATAAAATCGACGCGGTCCTAGTTGATGTCAACCTGGTGAGGGCTGATCTCTCCAAGACCAACGACCGGGTCGATTTGTTGGCCCACACCGCGTCGGGCCTCACGACTGAGGTGGCGGCCCTCCAAACGGAGGTGCACCGACTTCGTCAGGCGAGTGCGCTCATGGATCGGCGCCTGGAGGACTCCGAGAGTCGGGCCCGGAGGAATAACATCCGCATCATCGGAGTACCCGAGGGACGGGTGGAGGCGGCGGCGGATCTCTTTGTGGAGGACCTGATCACTACCCATCTCCAGCCTCGGGGACTGAGTAAATTCTTTGCCGTGGAGAGGGCTCATAGAGTTCCCGGGGGAAAGCCGAAGGTCGGAGCCCCTCCGCGGCCTCTCATTGCCTGTATTTTTAACTTTCGGGACAGAGACGCGATTCTGCAAGCCTCCAGACTGCAAGGGCTGATTAAGCTGGAGAACATGGAGGTGAACTTTTATCCTGACTTCACCCAAGCGGTCCAGAAGCAGAGACTGAGTTTCCTGGGCGTCAAGCGGCGGCTTCGGGACATGAACTTAAAATACGCCATGCTCTTCCCGGCCAGGCTGCGGATAGAGGTGGATGGTCGCACGCACTTTTTTGATCGTCCTGAAGTGGCCGGGGACTGGCTGGACACTCTGTCTGGGGGTCGTGATCGGGATGGCGGGGGGGGGCGGCGGGAGGAGACGGCCCACTGGACCGGGACTGAGATGTTGATACTGGGCCTCACTCTGGATGGATATGATGCCACTTTCGGCCAAGCTTAGGGTTTTTCGTTCTTCTGTATTCGTTTTTCCCTCCTTTGGAGGTGGTGCGGGGTCTAGAAGGGGTACTCTTTCCTCCTCTAGGGGGTCTAGCTAGTTTCATTATATAGGGGCGACAGGCACACTGCAAGTTGGAGGGCTGTCTGGGCTCATGCAGGGGTGCAGGGAGGGGGGAGTTTTGTTGGGGCGGTTGGGTTGGGGTGGGGTGTTGTTCGTTTACGCCACAAGGCAAAAGTATCGGTGTGCTATTTCTAAAGTGCTCTCTGGGGGACGAGTGATTGCTTTCGTTTATGATGGGGGGGTAGGGGACTGAGTCTTTTGTCCTGGAATGTTAATGGACTGGGGGACAGGATAAAACGAGGTGTGGTCCTGCAGTTCTTGAAACGAATTTCACCCGATATAGTTTTTCTGCAGGAGACACACCTCATTGGCAACTCCTTTTGTGCTATGAATCGACGGGGCTACCGCCTTGTGGCCCATTCGGGCTTCACGTCTGGTTCAAGGGGTGTGGGCATCATGGCCAAGAACTCTCTCCCGTTGGAAATTGATGAGGTGCTCCATGATGACAGGGGACGTTACACGGTTCTGGTGGGTAGAATGGAGGGCAGAATGGTCGTTTTTGTGTCTGTCTATGTCCCGCCAGGGTTGCAGACGACCACCTTTGCGGATCTGGGACGCCTCCTCCTTGGCCTTCCGGAGGGGATTCTAGTGGTTGGGGGGGATTTTAACGCTGTGGTTTCCGGAACGGAGGATCGTCACCCCCCTAGGGATCTCCCCTGTGCCCAAGCGCGGTTGTCTGGCCTCTTGGATACCTTGGGGCTGGTGGATTGTTGGCGTTTGAAACATCCCACGCGGCTACAGTACACCTTTCATTCTGGGGCCCATGGTAGTCTCTCAAGGCTAGATTATGTCCTGGTGCCGGCGGCGCATGCGGCGAGGATAGGGGAGGTGCGCCATTTGGCGCGGGGTATTTCAGACCACTCCCCGCTCTTGTTGCACTTTGATATTCTCCCGAGGGGAGAGGGTAGGGTGGTCCCGATTAATCCTTGGTACCTGCGTGACCCCACCATTCGCGCAGAGTTGGTTAAATCCCTTAAGCGATACTTTGACGATAATGTGGGGTCTGTGTCATCGGCGGTCTCTCTGTGGGAGGCGTTCAAGACGGTACTCCGGGGGGAGGCCCTGTCCCTTATTTCCCATTCCCGGAGGCGCGAGCGGGAGGAGGTGACCCGTATTGAAACTGAGATAACCGAGTTGGAGGGTGATCTAGAATGTGAGGTGACGGATGACAAATTACATGTTCTCCGACTCAAGCAAGCGGCCTATAAGGCCCTCGTCACGGAGGCGGCCAGGGGCCTCAGTAGAGAGCAACAGGGGAGACTGTATGATGTGGGTGATAAGGCTGGTAAATTGATTGCGTGGCTGGACAAAAAGGAGAGAGCGAGTCGAGTTGTCCCAACGATTGAGAAACAGGATGGTGTGTGTGTCACTGAACCGGAAGAAATTGTTGACTGCTTTGCAGAATATTTCCGTGGGGTGTATTCCCCGGTGTCCTCCCGCTCGGAAGAGGATTCCCATGCCCTGCTCAGAGATATCGCGCTGCCTTCCCTTTCGGAGGAGGACAGAGTGTCGTTGGACGCCGCCCCAACATCTGAGGAAATTGCCCTCGCCATACGTTCGGTCGCTTCCGGCAAGGCCATGGGTCCTAATGGTCTTCCCATCAAGTTGTACAAGCTGCGACCAGATACGCTGGCGCCGCATCTCCGTGCTATGTTCCTCGCGGCCCACTCGGCGGGTTCCCTCCCGCTAGACCAGCGTCTGGCTACTATTGTGGTTATTCATAAGGAGGGGAGGCCGCGGGACCGGGTCACATCCTATCGGCCTATCTCGCTGTTGAATGCGGAGCCCAAAATTCTCGCCAAGGTGTTGGCTACTCGGCTGGTTGGCGTGGTGTGCGACTTGATTCACCAGGATCAGTCCGGCTTTATCCCTCATTGCAACACTGCGCTTAACCTGCGGCGCTTGCATGGGGTGCTCGCACGTGTCCCGTTCATACGGGAGCCGGCCATTTTGGCGTCCTTGGACGCCACTATGGCGTTTGACACACTTGAGTGGCCATATATTTGGGCGACACTCGCGAAGTTTGGGTTTGGCCCAGGATTCATCGGTTGGGTAAAATTGTTGTACTCGGGACCGCTGGCACAGGTGGTTGTGAACGGTAGAGTGTCGGCTCCGTTCAAGCTGGGCAGGGGCACGCGGCAGGGCTGCCCGTTATCACCGCTCCTTTTCGCGCTTGCCTTGGAGCCCCTGGCGGAGTGGCTGCGGTGGCATCCTTCTATCCGTGGTCTCCGTTGGACCCCTGAGTAGGAGGACCGCGTATCTCTATACGCTGATGATATTCTTCTGTACCTGGCTTCCCCACGTAAATCACTGATAGTACTGGTTGATGTATTGCGCTCATTTGGCCTCAACTCCGGCCTTGTCATCAACTGGGCTAAATCGTGTGTGTATGTTCTCTCTGGGGAGGATCCTATCCTTCCGCGGGGTTGTCCTATCCAGATCGCCCTGCGGGGATTTAGGTACCTGGGCGTCTTCATTACCCTGGACGCGGAGGCCCGATATAGTCAGAATTTGCTTCCCCCCCTCCAGCGCCTGAAGGAGGACGTCGCGCGTTGGAGGCGCTTGCCACTCTCGCCGCTTGGCCGGGCGGCATTGTTTAAGATGATGTCGCTGCCACGTTTCCTGTACGCTTTACAGAACACAATGGACGTCGTCCCGGCGCGCTACTTTCGCGAGGTGGAGAGTCTGCAGCGCCGACTGTTTTGGGAGGGTAGAACGCGTATCGCCCTGGCGAAGCTGACGCTCCCGTGGTACGACGGGGGGGTCGCCTTCCCGGATATCAAGCGATATTATTGGGCCTCCCAGCTGGCTGCGATCAATCACGGCCTGTACGGGCCCGCTCTAAACCCTGCCTTTGAAATGGATAAGATGTTACTGCCGGGTGGTGATTATAATCGGGTGCTTTACTCTAGCTCGCTCGACACACGTCTGACGGGCCCCACGCGGGTCATGGTACGAGTGTGGCACGCGGCTAACGTGGCAATGGGGTGGAGGGACCGCTTGACCCGGGCGACGCCACTATACGCATCTGAGCGGCTGGGCTCCCTGTGGACCTCGAAGGGCTTTGAGAAGTGGGACATGATAGGCATCAGCAGGGTGGGCGATCTCTGGATGAGGGGGGGATTCAAGACGTTCGATGTGCTGCAGACAGAATTCCAGCTGCAGGACAGGGAGTATTTTCGATATCTGCAGATTCATCATGTGTTGTGCTCCGTCTTTCCGGACGTCGCCTCCATCCCGGAGTACTCCCTGCTGGAAGATAGAGTGCTGGATGGGCATGTACCGGACGGCACGATTTCATTAATTTGTAAAAAACTTATCAATGACCGTTCGGGACTGCTGACTAGCCTTCGTGAGGCATGGGTTGCCGATGGACTGGAGCTGGATGACGAGGACTGGGTGTCTGCGGTGGCCTCCCCGAAAGAGGTGGCCATATTTTGTGGGAATGCCCGGATGTGGCGCGATTCTGGCGTGGTGTGCATGAGGTTTTGCGGGTAGTTACGCGTGTGCCGCTGCTGCCCGAGGCGAGGAGATGTCTTCTGAATGTGTGGGAGCCAACCGACTACTCGGTGCCGCAGACGTTGTGGGTGACTCTGGGATATATGGTGGCCAAACGTGACATTGCTCAACTGTGGGGTTCCCAGAGGTCGCCGACTGTCTCGGCGTGGAAGGATAACATGGATTGGTGCATGTTTCGGGAAAAGGTGGTGTATGTTGCGAGAGGTAAGCCTGGGACATGGGTGAAAGTATGGGGCCCCTGGAACGCCTACCGTGGGGGAATCTGTACCCCGCCGTTATTGCCCGATCCGTCACCGGCCCCGTCTCCTTAGCCAGTTTGTCTTCCCGGTTCTGGGCAATGAGTCTACTTAGTCCCCGTCCTGACCTTTTCCCCCCCTCGATACTCCTATGGACTAGTGGGGTCCCCCTCCTCGGGGAGCACATGCTGCTGTTTCCGATTGTGGGTTGCCTTGTGGATTTGTTTTTTGTTGTTATTTATATTAAAAAGAAACCGTTATGTGGGGTCCGGATGGTGTGGCTGCCAACGCTTCTTCCAACTCCTGTGACTTTCCCTCTGCCGCAGCATGCATGCTATTGTCTGTATCACATGCTCCTTCTGCTTGCTAGCGGCCGGCCTGAAGGTTGTAGGCCCATCTTTGTATATTTTTTGGATTCTGTAATAAACGGTTTAAAAAAAAAAAAAAAAAAAAATAGGAGAGAGAACTTCCAATATATGATCAGAATTTACTGTTTCTAACAAAGATAAGATCGATAAGAGAGAATTCTCTCCAATGCATACAAAATCTCTACGGTACCCCCCGTACATTCTCGACTGAGTTCAAGATGTTATCTGCCCCCTTATCCAGAAATGCTATTGATGCTCCCATATCGGACAATTCTACTGAATGAACATGAGAAAAACTAATGGGGGTACTACTCTACACCGCGGGCATATGCGAGTGACCAGCAAATAAAACCGGAGACATTCTCGATTCCAGGTCCAGATCCTCGGTACTTGTTTTTCTTAAATGCTCCTTCAAGTCTTTGTTTTTTTCCAGTGGTATAGCAATGTCCGGTAGGGTATAGTCCTCCATTTTTGCCAGTACAGGGCTACGATCTATAAACTGTGGCTCCTGTAATGCCTGCTCACACAAATTCATCAGAGAAGGACCAGATTTACATTTGATGATACTTCTTACAGTGGTTTGGGGTTTATCAAACAGGGATAACAACCCTGCCAATGGTGATAATGTTGATGATTCCTTTCTATCTAAGTTCTCATGTTCTCATTCGGAAAGACTTCTACTTTGCCCTCAGCTAGATCTGTTTCCATCTTACTGTCCACCTCTCCTGCTTGTAAAGCAATTCCACTAAGTGGCTGTGTAAATGTGGACAACTGAATGTTTTCGCCTGTGTTCTGATGGTGAATAATTATGGCGGGATGAGGAATCACTTTAAACTCTGGGAGAGCGGACTGAACGCCCTCCTCATTCTCCGATTTTACATGGGTGTCCTTCTCCTGGTCTTCCTTTACCTCCTTTTCCTCTTCCTTTGCCACCTTACCACGTTTGGAGCTCCTTACACCCTTTGTGAGCATTGACATCACCGATGGGTACGTTTTCAGATGTGAGAGGTGTTCCCTATTTCTCCTTCGCCGGATAGTTTTTGTGAGTTTAAGGGGACTATGATGGTCGGTGGAGCGACTTGCTGAGCTTGCAGATGGCCCTGACAGTCCTGTAGCTGATTCTACTCCTGCATTTGAGCGCAAGCACCTGGATGGCATTACAGAATATTCTATTGTAATCTATTGTATTCCAACAAGGTTTTTTATTTGGGACCTTTGTGATTTCACTTCATATCAGCGTCTTGCGGAAAACACCCACACCCGCAAGTTTCAATGATCGTGCAGGGAGCCGGGAGTAAGGAGAGTGCTCTCTGCTCCCCTGCCCCTCCTGCTCCCTCTGCTCCCCAGCAAGTTGAATTTCTAGGTGATGAGAGAGAACTTTGCTGCTCCTCTGCAGCTTCAACACCACTTGAACAATACCACTGGCTTTGGTTCTCAGGCTCTCGTGGAAGATGGTTAAAGCATAAACACAACCACTGTTGCCACCGCGGGGCGCCAGTTGCTTCCTCGATATCGAGGCATTTTGACTTTGACTTTAGCTTTTTGGCTTTTGGCTCTAGTGCTGGCTCTAGGCAGGCAGGCGACGTGGTGGACAGAGAGTATGGTTTTCTGCTCCTCTGCTTGCGAGCTGCAGTGGCTCTGCTCTGCAGTGGCTCTGCTTTCTCCACAGGCTCCACAGGCTCTCTGAGAGATTCAGCCTCACAATGCCCACAGCCGCACCCGCAGTCACTAGCCACCCCCAGTATAAGTTATTATGACTTACCGGGCCGCATAAGTGAGGCGGCGGAGTGATGGTGGAGAGGTCAGTGCCCTCAGCTGGGAAATGCTGGGAAGTGCTGCACAGAGCGGGCTGCCGAAAAGCACAGGCCGCAACCCCTTGGCGCCTCTCAATGCCTCCTGCTCCTGATGCCCGCTTGTTCTCTTCTATCAACCACCCGCCACCCGCAACTGCAGGCTACAAGCTACGGGGGCCGCAGGAAGTCCCGGGAGCAGCAGGGGCCACGGGAACCTCTATGGGCCTCGACGGGGCCTCACCCTTGAGGGTAGACGAGTGAGACAGGATGATGAGAACAGCGAGGAGCAGCACAAGGAGCAGCGCGACGTCTCCCACCTCATCACGCTCGCTCTCACTCGCACGGAATGCAGTATCTGGCAGCGTCTGGCGGCTATTGCGAAAACCTGGAGCCCTTACTCCATCTACCTCCGTAACCCCTGATGCAAGAATGTTTGGCGTTCCAGGTAAAAACAACAATATTACCCTTTTTATATTACATTTCATTTTTTTTTTTATTTCAATTTAAATAACTTATTTAACCATCAACAATAATATTTTTTTATTTTGTTTTCTGTTTAATATTTACATAACTTTAAAAATAAATTCTAAATAAATCTAAATAGAAACACATACTAAAGTCGGTAAATATTTTTTTTTCACCAATTAATTTATGCTAAATTTTATTGAAATTTATTGTTCCAAAATATTTTGTGCCCAATTACGATGCGGTCAGAAATGGCTCCAACCATCGGTTTGGGCCATTCCAACTGCATCGTAATATGCCGGTCGCATTCCTTTCTGACCGCCTCATCACTATGGAGGCGGTAGGAAAGGAATCCGAACTGTCATTCCAACTGGCTTCTAACTGGTTCGGAGAGCCCATCCGCTAGTGGGAATGCAGCCAGTAATCCCAAGGGTGGCTCTTTCCACCCTTGGGATTACGATGTCGGGTTTCGGAAGCCTTTCTGTGCCAGCTTTTCCAACACAGAAAGGCTGTCAGAACTCGACATTGGCGAATCCCTTTGGTACCAGAGGCCGAGGGGCACCTATGGTGCCTCCCTGTTGATCTCTGCACCCTGTGGCAGGCACCTTGAGGTGCCTGCCTCAGGGTGCAGGGATGAACTGCACCTCCTATTTTAAAATGGGAGCATGCATTCCAGCTTGAATACATGCTCCCAGTGTAAAACATAAGAAAGCCACCGAACAGTGTTCGGTCGCATCCTAATTAGTCGGTGGGGACCGCAGACCGGGTGACGGTCGGTCCCATGACCGAGATGATGTTGGGGACATCGTAATAGGGCCCTTTATTTTTCAAAACAAAAAATGAATATTGAAATATATACTTACAAATTAAATATAACTATAAAAACAAATTAAAAAAGAATACAAATTAATTCTTTGAAAAAAGCTAAGGGCCTCATTATGATGGCAGAGAGTCCGCCACCGCCAGTCAAGCAGTGGTGGGCCCTCCGCTATTGAACTGCTATTTTCCCATTGCCATAATACGATGGTCGCAAATACCGCCCATCACAGTTCTGCAAGGCGGTCCTTCTCTGACCACCTTCCGCTTCAAAAACGTTGGCCAGGATTGCGGTGATGCCTTGAAGACACTGCTGTAGGGATTATGATATCCCTCTCAGCTGGTATATTTGCAGCGGTCAATCTGCCACGAAAAGACAGGTGGAAACAGATATGGGGCCCGTATCCCGCCCCCCTTCATCCCTGGGCCTGGGACAAGTGCACTGGGGGGCACCTTTGGTGCACCCCTACATATCCCTGCACCATGTGGCAGGCACCGCATGTTGTCTGCCATGTAGTGCAGGGATATGCAAGTGCCTTCGTATTTGCATTGTGGAGCGGGCTTCTGAATGCATCCCCGCCACAATGCAAAGTATGGGCAATGAGACCGCCACGGTGGCGGTCGCTTCATAATCGGGGTTGCAGAACCCCCGCCTTACAGGTCGGGCAGTCCCTGTCCCCGCTACGATGGCGGGCAGACTCAAGTCCGCCCACCATCATAATGAGGACCTAAATTGTAAAAAAAAAGAAATTACACCAACCAATATCAACACCAAAAACAAAAGAAATATATTTAAATATGTTGCTAATATTTTTTCATAATTTTTTTCAAGTTTACAAATGTTCATACATTATCAATATTATAATATTCGAATATAATAAAATATTAAATTTTAAATAAAATACATTGGCATGTTATCACCCATTTTTCTCAAGACACAACAAAAAAAATTCCAAAATCTCACATTTTTTGTATTATTTTTTCTCAGCAATTCTTTTTCTAAATTACTCAATAATCACCACACAAAAATACCCAGATTCCCCAGTTAAAATCTGCTGGGACTTCCAAGCCCTCATAATTACCCTTTCAAATCGTGCAGGGATGGGCAATCACTCTAACATTAGGTGCCGCTATACATGCGCTGCTGACCTGCTGGGGAACTGAAGAGATTCTGACTAAATTAGACTGGCTATATAAGATCTGGGAGATAATGGGCATGGAGAAGATCACGGCAGGCTTGTCTCGCACCTTACCCAGATTTGATAAAACATGGGGCACCACCATTGAGTTCCTCTCCTCAGCATTTATGGAACTTACCTGCCAAAGATACCCACGAGTACTTCGACTCCCTACCACACACTCCCACCCGTAAAACTATCCCCAGGAGGAAGGATGACCCCCGCCCCCGTGGTCACTTGTTAGCAATACGTAATTAGAGATCAGCTATAGGCACCACAATCTTTGATCTTTCTCCTTCATACTTTCACTTCTTCCTTTTCCTACTTTTTCTGGAAAGGCTCATTCGCTTTATTGTTCCCCACCAGCCATGGGATGTAGGTGGCGGATAGTGTTAATCTTTCCATCTTTAAAAGCAATAAAAAGATTTAAACCATACATACCTACATAATTGCTAAAACCTATACATCAAAATCAAATACTAAAAAAAGTTACTTTTTTTAATAAAGTTTTTTTCTGAACACTTATAACTCATGAACACAAAATTACCAACAACCCAATTTAAATTATATTCAAAATTTTAAAAAAATCAATTTTATTTCAATTAAATTTTAAAGCAAATATTGAATTTACCTCCCACCCTTATCCCCTATAACCACCACACCTACATTTTATTAAAATCAATGTTTTTTAAAATTTTAAATTAAATTTAATACTATTCAATTTATTTTCAATATATTTTAAATTACTCCCCACACTTATCCCATATAAACCCTGCTCCTAAAAAAGACAAATTACTAAACACAAAAAAACAATTATAAGTTAAAAAAAGCATTTTAAAAAATAAAAAAATGTATTGCCAAATATAAAAAACACCTTAAACTATATTTAACTGAAATATTGTTATTTTAAACAATATTTACAACTTCAATATGTTTTACAGAGATATTAAAAAAACGAATTTCAATATTCCTGACCTCAACATTACATACAAAAATATTTTAGTTACACAATATTTTAAACACAAAATGTATGTCCCACAATATTGTTTATTCGATATTCTGTCTAAAGTTGGCATGCGTCATTATCTGGCCTGCTCCTCATTGGGCTGGTGCTGCAATGCCAATGGGCTCTCAAGGGAGGTACTTTACCGGAAATCTTTTGATGCACCTGTAAAGGACTAGGTGTATTAGTGTGTACCGGTACCTAAATAGTAAGATTGAGTATTAAGGTGTTTTAAAATGTATTATATATACTTTGCTGTCTGTTTAACTAGGGATTAAGGATCTATGTCAAGGTTAAAAAATAGGTGGGAGAAACTAGAGGAAATATTGGTCCCAGTTTCTGCTAAGAATACCCATTTTATGGTGCAGGAAATGTGTGAGATTAAATTATATTGAATTCATGGTCAACATGTTTCATGCCTCTGCTATCCATGTGGATCAAATGGCATTTAATCAGGGTCTATCAAGATATCCCTAATCTTCCATGTGAAGGAGATCATAATCTAATAGTAAAAAGAAAGTGGTCCCCACCACTATCAAGAATACCAGAAAAATTAGTACAGCTAAACTAATGTTTTTTTTTACTCCTGAACAGGCTAGAAACTTGGGCTCAGGAAAGGAATATACTGTCTTGTAAACAATATGCTTTCAGAAAGGAGAAGGGCACAATTGACCAGTGTTTTAATTTAAATATGCTAATTGCTAAGGTAACTGCGGCTAGGGATGGCCATCTTTATATGGCATTCATGGACTTGTCAGCCGCCTTCGATTGTGTGGCCAATGATAAATTATGGTTAATTATGGTCAATAACGGAAGGTATGGGTATAGACAAGCCCATAATTAATTTTATCCGTGAAATGTATTCTGCTGCTCAATCGTGTATTTGCTATGGAAGGCAGGGTGAATGCACAAGATATTTCCGGATTACCCGAGGTGTGAGACAGGGGTGTGTTCTTGCCCCCTTTCTATTTTCCTTATATACAAACACCGTGGAAGCTGAGTTGATTGTGTCTACGCCAGAAGTCCCTCTTGTTGGTTCATCGCCATTCCCAATACTTCTAAATGTGGCTGATGCCCTGTTATTGACTTGGACTGGTAACACATTGCAGAGCCTAATAGGAACTTATACTAAATGTATGCATATCATTGATCTTAGGGTAAATGAATCCAAGTCTAATGTTTTGGTGGCAGGGCTGAGTCTTCAAAAACAACCAAGACTAACTATGGAAGGGAGAAAACTGGAGTTGGTTGACACTTTTCCCTATCTGAGAGTACTCTTTGATTAAAAAAATATATGGCAAAATATGGTGGCGAGCAGGTGACTCTTAATGGAAAGAAGCATAGGAGTCCTGATTGGATTCCTAAAAAAGCTTGGTTCCATACCCATAGATACAGTTAAAAAGATCTAGAAGGGAAAATCGACATCTGTTGCCACATATGGGGCAGCCTTGTGGGGAATAGCTAATATATCTATCTTACAACAAATCGAGGACACTTTCTTAAAAAGACTAGCAGGTGTCCCTCAATCATGCTCCACCTACAATTGTCATTCTGAACTGGATGTACCCTATATTTCAGATAGGATTTGTTCTGCCCCGATTCTCCTATGGCACTCAATTTAGAGAACAGTTTCATTGAAGTTAACTCAAGACATTGTGCTGGACTGTTTAACTTTAGGCGGAATAAGAAAGTTAAATTTGCTCCAATATGTAAAGAAAACCTTACATTCTATCGGCTTGGAAACATTATTTGATAATCCATCTACATGTTCAGTTGTCTCTAAGGTTGAACTAAAAGTTTAAATAATAGGAAAACTAAAGAGCGATAGATGGGATTTTAATTGTAAAAAGTCCAGGGTCATACAATACAACTTAATACCCAGATTAAACTATACTGGCACTATATATTTATTCTTTGTTAGAAGACCCCAACATAGACATCTGATGCTAAGGTTTTATTCCTTTTATGTTAGGTTTTTCTTCAAATGTTTATACTGCAGATGCCCTCTCAGCCCACCCATGTGATGGTCTGTCACCTGCTATTCTTTTGTAGTCTGTATACCGAGGAAAGGAAAATATATATTCTTCCATTTATCCGTACCCACAAAATTAGACAATGTCGTCTTTACAGTGTGCCATAAAAACAAGAAAGCAGTTCCTGTAATTCTAAATTTTACATGTTTTTTCTACATATGAATTTTATACTTTTTTAGTCATGTTTTATCTAAGTATGTATTTTTAACTGGAATTAAAAAAAAATTGTGTATAAGTATGCATTTTAAAGTTATTAGGATTACTATAATGCATATTGTTCATAGAATATTTGTATGCCGTTGTTTTGTACTGGTGAAATAAAGTGAATTGAACAAATGAAAAATGTACCAAGTTTTTTAAATGAAAATGTTGCAACCGAATTCATGCAAGACTTATTTTAGAATGCATAAAAGTATCACCATCCCAGTTACAGCAATAGATCAGGAAGTCCATTTAAAGTTGGCGTACTGGGTAGCAGTTAGCTCTGTATACACTCATAAATAAGTCAGTTTTCACTGTTTAATCTGTATTTGTGAAGGATTGCACTGAGATATATATATATATATATATATATATATATATATATATATATATATATCCAAAATGCAAAAGCAGTTCCACGTACGCCCTCAGAAGAACAGACCACAGACGAAGAATGTATCGTAAAGGGTGTTTAATTCACTACGCGTTTCAGCTCGAAAGCCTTGTTCACGTGAATGATTGTGTGTAAGCCAGTGACTGATAAAGTTAATTCAGCAACATAGACAAGGGACATGTGGTGAAAAACAATGAACACAAGCAAGACAGCAGCAGACATCTTGGAATGTTGTGTGCTGACACATGCGTGCAATACACTCAGAAAACTGCAACATAATGCTGTACAAGAGAGTCATGTTGGTATATAACCAGCCACAAGGTAAATGACTGGCCTGTAATGGACACTGTAAAATTACTGCATAGTGCATGTAAGTCCAGAAAAATTTGTTTTCCATGTTCCTTTACTGGTCACTCGACCGTTTATCTTCACTAAGATTTTTTCATTGACAATAAGGGGCAATTTGTCATCTTGTTTCTGGACTTACATGCACTAAGCAGTAATTTTACAGTGTCCATTACAGGCCAGTCATTTACCTTGTGGCTGGTTATATACCAACATGACTCTCTTGTACAGCATTATGTTGCAGTTTTCTGAGTGTATTGCACGTATGTGTTAGCACACAACATTCCAAGATGTCTGCTGCTGTCTTGCTTGTGTTCATTGTTTTTCACCACATGTCCCTTGTCTATGTTGCTGAATTAACTTTATCAGTCACTGGCTTACACACAATCATTCACGTGAACAAGGCTTTCGAGCTGAAACGCGTAGTGAATTAAACACCCTTTACGATACATTCTTCGTCTGTGGTCTGTTCTTTTGAGAGCGTACGTGGAACTGCTTTTGCATTTTGGATTGGATTACCGGCATGCTCCGCCGGGGTGTACGCCACCTCTCTCGGGTCACTAGTAACCGGAAGGAGCAATCTGGATTGATATATATATATATATTTTATTAAAGGAGCACTTGCTTTTTACCATGATGTCCCCCACCTGTGATCAAGGCGAAAGCTGAAACGCGTAGGGTTAGCGTGCAGCAAAATGCAATAAATATCTGCGCAATTGAAACCGGGCTTGGCATTTCTTTTCTGTGAGATTTAATGACGGAGTCCTCCATCTCTGTTGCCTGCCGGAGCCGCCCTGCGGGGTTGGGGGCCCCCAGTATGGAGACATGAACTTTGCCGTGCTGCGGATTGTGGGGGCATGACCCGCATCCCTCTTTGCCAGACCAACGGACTTCCAAAGTATTTCTGGCGCGAGTGATGAAAGGGAGAAAAGAGGGGTCACACCTCTCTTGGACATTTTCCTATGCCAGGTATTTCTAAAAAACGATGCTGCAACTGTGATATCGTGCACCCAAGAGACAATACTTACTCTGTTTTCCAAGCAGGAGATGACAGCACAAGGCAGTACTGAAGGCTATTTGGGTCGAAATTTACATTAAACTGCCAGCGCAGTCCAAATGCCAAACAAATGCATCTTGGAACTTTGAGTGCAACGAGTGAAAGTCACATGATTGTTTTATTAAAGGAGCACTTGCTTTTTACCATGATGTCACCCACCTGTGATCAAGGCGAAAGCTGAAACGCGTAGGGTTAGTGTGCAGCAAAATGCAATAAATACCTGCGCAATTGAAACCGGGCTTGGCATTTCTTTTCTGTGAGATTTAATGACGGAGTACTCCATCTCCGTTGCCTGCCGGAGCCGCCCTGCTGGGTTGGGGGCCCCCAGTATGGAGACATGAACTTTGCCGTGCTGCGGATTGTGGGGGCATGACCCGCATCCCTCTTTGCCAGACCAACGGACTTCCAAAGTATTTCTGGCGCGAGTCATGAAAGGGAGAAAAGAGGGGTCACACCTCTCTTGGACAGTTTCCTATGCCAGGTATTTCTAAAAAACGATGCTGCAACTGTGATATCGTGCACCCAAGAGACAATACTTACTCTGTTTTCCAAACAGGAGATGACAGCACAAGGCAGTACTGAAGGCTATTTGGGTCGAAATTTACACTAAACTGCCAGCGCAGTCCAAATGCCAAGCAAATGCATCTTGGAACTTTGAGTGCAACGAGTGAAAGTCACATGACTGTTTTATTAAAGGAGCACTTGCTTTTTACCATGATGTCACCCACCTGTGATCAAGGCGAAAGCTGAAACGCGTAGGGGGATAGCGTACAGCAAAATGCAATAAATACCTGCGCAATTTAAACCGGGCTTGGCATTTCTTTTCTGTGATATATATATAAGGACCGTGTTTCCATAGGAAATCAGAAAATTCTATTTTGAATAACTTTGGCGCCGGTTGACGAATCCTCGCGAAATTTTCAAAACTAATGGGGCGCTCCGCTCAGCTCCTACCCTGAAAGTCTTGGGGTGATTCGTCAAGGGGGGGCCGAGAAAAAAGGGGGGTCCCAAAACGCGTTTTCCCCATGCATTTTTCCATAGGACCTTTAGTCGAAGGTACAGCCCGAACGGCTAAACAGAATTACTTGAAATTTGGCAGAGAGGTAGTCCTCAGGTCAGGGAAGTGGCTTTTGCAGGTCTGGTGTCAATCTGTTCAGTATTTCCTGAGAAAATAGCATTTAAAAGCATATAAATATCTATACGCGCGCACCGTGCGCGCACTGTGCCTGCACGGTGCCGTGCGCGAGCGAAATTCTGATTGGTTGATAGATGTCAGTAAACATTCAAATTGGTCGAAATCAGGAAGTGTCGGCCGCCATTTTGTCTGTCGTACTGAAAAGGAAAGGTGGAAAAAAGGTGGAAAACGTGAAAAGGGGGCAGGGAAGAGAGTTCCTGATCCCCTAGCGTTTGTCAGGGGGTCACAGAAGGACCCCCAAGGGTGAAAAAAACATTTTATTATTTTTGGAAAAAATCACGGGGTGCGCGCACGGAGCGCGCACGGTGAAAAACCTTGAAAAAAAACTTTATAAATACATAACAGCATTTAAAAAACTGTACAAATTCACTTAAAAAACCATAGGTTTCACACACGTTATAGTTAGGAATTATCATTTAAAAAACCTTGCAAATTCACTTAAAAAACCATAGGTTTCACACAGGTTATAGTTAGGTGGACATTTCACTCGTAAAAAACCAATGAAATTCCCCCGTTATAGTTAGTTCAGATAACTATAACTCGCGCAACCGCCACTCTATAACAAGGATGATGTCATCAGTGATGTCATGAGTGATGCCATTGACCATGTCATGAGTGATGTAATGTGTGACGTCATGAGCAGTGGATTGCGGGTGCAACTACAAATACCAATACCCTGGGGTTTACCAAACTGTCCTTGGCACAGGAGGTGGTTTGCCTCTGTCAGGACAGAAGAGACACTTTAAGACCAAGGGGAACATTTGGCAGCGCAACCAAAAACTCAATTTCAAACGAAATGAGAGAAGGAAATGCCATAAAAGAAAACAAAGAAACCGGCAAAAACCATCAAGGGGCAGATGGAATCGTTTTCAGAATCGCAAACAGGGTCAGGGTTCTACAATGAAGCAGTAGTTAATCTCACAAATACGCATTTAACTCCTGCAGAAACAAGAATCTTGGGACTTGGCCTTTCATACAGTCCACCGTGCAATTTTAATTACGTGGATGTTCGGATGGACACGTTCAAATTTGTGAGAAAACTGAAACTTAACAAATTTCACTTACTACGTCCAAAAAAGAGAACAGCAGGGACTACAGAGGCAATCATCGGTAGCCCAACACTGCTGACAGCTGGTGATTACAACCTATTACAGGATGCTTGGTCTCTTCAAAATGAACAAGAACAAGAGATATTAACTACAGACCAAGATCCTGTGTTTAATAGAGGGACCTGCACCACACCTTTCAAAGCTAAATCTGTTTTCCAGCCGGTTATGGTACATGACAATCTGGATACTTATCATGAACTAGTTGTAAAAGATCTGAAGAAACTGTGTTTCGCAACCAATCAAACACGCCAAAGCATAGATAAGCAAAATCTATGTTATAAACAACTAATGAAGAAACTACAGTCCGACAACAACATTATTGTGAGGCAATCCGATAAGGGCGGAAATGTAGTCCTATGGCCAAGGGACCTCTATATGGAGGAGGCGACACAGCAATTGTCTGATCTTGCATGCTGCAAAAAGAGCAATATCCACATTGTGAGAACAACTTGGAATGAACATTACCATAGACTATTGGCTTGGAAAAGTGCAGGCCTACTAACCAACGATGAGTATAAATTTCTAAAGAATGATCATCCAGTTATCCCCACCCTTTACTTGATACCGAAACTTCATAAATGTAGCACCAAACCACCTGGAAGGCCCATCATTTCCGCTATTGGAAGTTTAATGGAAAACACGTCTAAATATATAGACTTTTTCTTACAAGACTGGGTTAAGGGATTAGCATCCTATGTTCAGGACACTTCAGATTTCTTGCGAAAAATTGAGCAAATAACATGGGGTCCTGGGATGCTTTTAATCACGTTGGATGTATCATCATTATATACGTCTATTAGACACCTCGATGGTTTAAAAGCTGTGGAACACTATTTGAACCTACGACCACTTAATTTTTCCTTGCACAACAAAATGCTAGCTACTATGATACAGGGATGCCTGGAACAAAATTTCTTTCTATTTAACAGCCAAATTTATCAGCAAATTAGAGGTGTTGCGATGGGGGCCTGCTTCTCCCCCAGTTATGCCTGTTTGCATATGGGACTGTGGGAGGAGCAGGTTCTCTGGGGTGTGAACAAGGAAATTATGGACAATCATGCCATCATATATCTACGATATATAGATGACTTATTTTTGATCTGGAGAGGTACAGAATTGGAGGCATCTGACTTTGTAGAGTCATTAAATAACAATTGCTTCAATCTCCAATTCACATCCACCATCAGCGCCAAGTCAGTTTGCTTTTTAGATGTGGAGATTTATATTGATGAAGGACGGTTGGCTACTAAATTATTCAGGAAGCCGACAGCAGGCAACACAATCTTACATGCGTCTAGTCACCATCCACATCATCTAATATGCAGCATCCCTTATGGGGAGATGCTGCGTATTAGGCGAATCTGCAGTACAGATTCAGATTGTGATGTTGCACAGGAAGCTTGCAAACAAAGATTTTTGTCTAGGGGCTATGCAAGGACAATAATTGATGCGGCCATTAACAAAGTCAAAAATTTGTCTAGAACAGAGGCACTCACCCCAAAAGTCAATAAGGTTGTAAGAGAGCCAACAGAATTATCATTGCAACCAAGAATCATTTTGACTTTTAACCAACAACATCAAAAACTAAGAAAAATCTTTTACAGGAACTGGAACCTGATACAAGGTGATCCGGTCATAGGCAAAATAGTTCCAACTAAGCCTATGTTGACTTTCAGAAAGGCACCATCAATGAGCAGTTCTCTAGTGAGTAATAGTCCTGAAGTGATAGCCTCTAATACTTGGTTATCACAATACAAGGGTTTCAGAAAATGCTCTAATTGCAAAGCTTGTCAATTTGGTTGCAATAAAACCCAATACAGTAGCCCATTCAAACAAAACCCTATTGCAATAAACAAGAGGCTAACCTGTAAAACAGAATTTGCGATCTATGTGCTGGAGTGTCCCTGTGGGCTCAAATACATTGGAAGCACTAAACTTCCGGCCCACAAGCGGATACTCCAGCACATAAGAGCAATCAAAGGTAAAGACCAGGCATACCCTGTCGCTAGACACTTTGAACAACATCACAATAGCAATCCCCTGTATCTCCAATATTATGTAATTGATACCATCTTACCACTGAAACGTGGGGGGAATCGAGAAGCTAAATTACGCTTGCTGGAAACCCGTAATATATTGGAATTAGACACTAAACAACCGTCAGGATTGAATGCTAGTGAAGATTTTTATACGTGTCTCTGAAGATTAATCTTGGCATGACACTGTAATTCAAAATGTGGGCTCACATTTTTTAATTACATGTACAGCAGTGACCAATAACATCTATGATTAACCATACACATAATGATAGAAAAACTCTTAGGCATCAAACATCGCAACTATAAGACTGATTCTCTTTTAAATACTTTTTGAAACATTTTTTGTTAAACAATCTTTGTTTTGCACATTATTATTTACATGTTTGTATTTATTCAAATTTGACTTGAGGGATTTGATATATTGTGATATTATATGACACACACCTATTGAAAAAGCCCACTTGGGCATTATCATTATTTCTTGCAGCATTATAACAGCAGAATTGTATTACACGCATTTACAGTTGGTTGAGACGAATTAAGACATAAACAATATGTTCTTACAAAATTAGTAAGCGAGCAATTTTAACTCTATTGAAAACCATTTGGCAACATTTTAAGAGATTTCAATTGCTTATGTTTAGTCTTTCAGTCACGAATGTGTAAGGACTTTTTCAATTTGTCAACCAACTTTATTTACACAGCTGGTTTTTCTCGCTTTTTTAACATATTGTGATTTTATCAGCAAATGTTTTTAAGTATTAAACAGCGTTTGTGTATATATATATTTATTTACATATTTATATATTTATTCACAATGCACTTTATCCATTGATTGTGTTTTCATGCGTGTTTAACAACAATTGCTGCTAGCAGTAACTTTTCAGTTGCCATGCATTTGCACTTTGATCTTGTGTCGTCATATCCACGCACCTTTCCCTTTAAATGTCATGATTTGATTACGCAATTCGTCATGTGATCAAGACCCGAGTGGGGGTTGAAACGCGTAATGGCGGATTTGCTTGGCTTGGAATAAATTGGAAATTGCACAGACTTTGGTGGTCCGCTTTTCGTCCTTTGGTCCTTGAAAGACTGGTGTTGGTGGCGAACTTCATTTATATATATATATATATATATATATATATATATATATTCCCCGAATTGGTGGCTGTTCCCGAGACTCTTTTGACGGCGGGCACACGGCAGGGGTAGCCACCCCCAATAATCACAATAAATTCACTGCATCTCACTTTCCAGGTGCTGGACGAAAGAACAAACACTGGAGCCGCGGCCTCAATAAAGAAATATGTTTATTTAAACACTAGGTCCGACGCGTTTCGGAGTTTACTGGCACTCCTTTATCACGGGCAACAGACTGTGTTTAGACAGATTTTTTTAAAGTGCAAGTGCCGGTCACGTGCTATGAACATAAAAGAAATACCTCCACGTATTCCTTGAGCAATCCAATAAAGTTCAGATGACAAATCATTTCGTTAAATGCAAACAATAATTGTTAAATAACTCAATACATAATGTCGTGCTGCTATCTGTGCGCTCCTTAGTATTGTGCCGCAATTTTGATACTTCGCATTGGAATATCAACAAATCAAACTTTATCGAGTTACATATGCAAGAGCAAACATCATGAGTTACCATTGTGATTCCCTACGGTTTGCTAAGATACAACTCTACTTCTTACTAGTGCATTATGTAATGCCTGGTAACCTTTTATCGTTGAGCCCAAGTGGGCTTATTCATCAATCTTGTTGTATTCATAAACAAAAGAAATTAAGGCAATTGAAACCCCAATGTGTTACGTTGCTGCACCTTAATGGTATATGAGGCAATGATAAACGTTCAAACATTAGTCTGCAAGAAATTTTCTTCACTCAGTTCAGAAAAGTCTTAGCATTTTTCATATTTTGTCATAATTCCAATACGTCACCTGAAACAAAGTGGATAGGAAAAATTTGTTGTAAAAACCATAACAAGTGCACAAACCAAATTACTTAAACTTAACACAAACTGTTAAAAGACAATCAGGAGAACAATACCTTGGTACAGGTGTTTTATGGCTTACAAATGTTCAGACAACTCCTCATCAAGATTTAGACCCATAGGGGCCATGGTATTGTATTTGATTATTGTTTTTGATTCCAATCTTCTGAGTTCCCTCGTCCTATTGCCACCCCTACATCTAAATGGGATGTGGTCAAGGACCACAAATTTCAGAAGATTTGAATTTTGGCCGTGAAACTCATTGAAGTGTCGTGCGATTGGGTACGTTTTGTCGTTTTTGTTTATGGCTCTACGATGTTCAAGTATTCTTATTTTGCATTTATGAATAGTGCTCCCTACATAAAATTTATTGCAGGGGCATCTTAGCGCATAAACAGCATATTCCGTATTACAACTCATATGTTTCTGTATGATAAAGGGAGCCAGATCATTTGATAATTTGATGGATTTACAATTGCTGCTAAATTTACACGCTTTGCAATTATTACACGTGAAGAATCTCTTCATATCACTCTTTTTGTTGTCTGATAAAATGCTCTTGCATAAAATATCGCCAAGTGATCTAGGTTTCTTAAAGGTTAGTGAAGGGTATTCACCAACATGTTCCTTTAGGTCATCATCATTTCTCAATACTTCCAAAAACTTCTTGAGGCTTTTCCTGACTTCCCAAGACAAGTTGTTAAAAGTAGTGATGTATCTTAAGGGTTCTTTTTGCTCATTATTGCTGTTCGTTCCAGCTGGAAATAACAGCTCTTGTCTCTTCAATTTGTCAACTTTGTCAGAGGCCTCCTTAATTAAAGTTTTGCCATATCCCCGTGCTAGGAATCTCTCAGTCATAACTGCTTTCTCTGTCAAATACTTTTCATCATTGCTACAATTCCTTCGGGCTCTTAATAGTTCCCCAAAGGGGATACTGCCAATAAGGTTTTTAGGATGACAGCTACTTGCATGGAGTAAACTGTTAACGGAAGTGGCCTTCCTGAACAGTTTAGTACTCAATTTGTTATCATTGATTTCAAGTTGTAAATTAAGGAATTCAATGTTGGTAGTATCAATGGTGCTGGTAAACTGCAAGTTGAGATCGTTCTGGTTAAGAACACTGACGAACTCTCGTGCCAAGTCCTCTGTACCTCTCCAGTTACAGAAGATGTCGTCAATGTATCTCAGCCAGAGGACGACGTGGTCTTTGAATTGTCGGATTTTATTGACTACCAGCTCCTCCCACCAGCTGAGGTATAATCCTGCAAAACTGGGGGCGAAGCAGGTTCCCATAGCCGTCCCTTGGATTTGTTTGAACATTTGGTTATCAAAAAGATTTTTTTTTTTGCTGAGACATAATTGAATCATGTCTATTAGCATCTCGGTGTGAAAAAGGAATGATAGTGATCTGTTTTTGAGAAAAAATCTGCATGCCTGAATCCCCAATTCTTGTGGGATGCAGGTATAAAGGCTACTGACATCCATACTCATCAGCAAATAATTGACATCCCAGTCAATGTTGTTGATGAGTCTCAAAAAATCACTGGTATCCTTCTCGTACGATGGAAGTGATTGAACCAATGGCTGCAAAAAGTGGTCAACATATTTGGATGTATTTTCCAAAAGACTGTCACGTGAAGACACAATCGGTCTTCCTGGTGGTTGCGTGGCATTCTTGTGTATTTTTGGAAGAAGATAGAGGACAGGGATTTTTGGGTTTTTACAGTGTAGAAATGTATATTCTTCGTCACTAATCAGCCCACTGTCTCTCCATCTTATTAGTTTGTTGGCAACTTCAATAACAGCTCTGTCATATTTAGTTTTAGTAGAAGTACTGTATCTGACTTTATCGGACAATTGTAGTCTGCCTTCCTCAAGATACACAGCTCATGGCCAGATCACCACATTTCCTCCTTTATCAGATTTTTTGATAACTATGTTAGTGTTGGCTTCAAGCTCACTTATGGCCACCTTTTGAGTTTTAGTCAAATTAGACCTTACAATAGATTTGCGTCTAGATAATTTTTTTAACTCATTAGTCATGCCCTTTTCGAAGCAAAATATTGCTTCGTTGTCAATTTGTGGTGTGAACACGGATTTAGATTTAAAATCAGTGTGACCTCCCATTTCCAAATTAATCTCGGTATTAGCTAGATTCACATATGGGTCTTCTGAAAAACCTGCCAACTCAGCTAGCTCATGAACTGTCTGTAGGACCTCGGCGTCATTAATATTGAGGTTTGAAGGTAAAGTTGACATTTCTATTTGTTTTCTACGTTTGTTGATAGCAAACCATTTTTTAAGTTTCATTTTTCTGACAAAAAGAAACAAATTTATACGAGCCTCAGTGTAATTTGTGCACTTGTTATGGTTTTTACAACAAATGTTTTCTATCCACTTTGTTTCAGGTGACGTATTGGAATTATGACAAAATATGAAAAATGCTAAGACTTTTCTGAACTGAGTGAAGAAAATTTCTTGCAGACTAATGTTTGAACATTTATCATTGCCTCATATACCATTAAGGTGCAGCAACGTAACACATTGGGGTTTCGATTGCCTTAATTTCTTTTGTTTATGAATACAACAAGATTGATGAATAAGCCCACTTGGGCTCGACGACAAAGGTTACCAGGCATTACATAATGCACTAGTAAGAATTAGAGTTGCATCTTAGCGAACCGTAGGGAATCACAATGGTAACTCATGATGTTTGCTCTTGCATATGTAACTCGATAAAGTTTGATTTGTTGATATTCCAATGCGAAGTATCAAAATTGTGGCACAATACTAAGGAGCGCACAGATAGCAGCACGACATTATGTATTGAGTTATTTAACAATTATTGTTTGCATTTAACGAAATGATTTATCATCTGAACTTTATTGGATTGCTCAAGGAATACGTGGAGCTATTTCTTTTATGTTCATAGCACGTGACCGGCACTTGCACTTTAAAAAAATCTGTCTAAACACAGTCTGTTGCCCATGAAAAAGGAGTGCCAGTAAACTCCGAAACGCGTCGGACCTAGTGTTTAAATAAACACATTTCTTTATTGAGGCCGCGGCTCCAGTGTTTGTTCTTTCGTCCAGCACCTGGAAAGTGAGACGCAGTGGATTTATTGTGAGATATATATATATATATAATCTACTAGCGGTCACCAGTAGATAGTTATAGTTAGGACCGAGTTCCCATAGGAAATCTGAAAATTCTATTTTGAATAACTTTGGCGCCGGTTGACTTATCTTCGTGAAATTTTCAAAACTAATGGGGCGCTCTGCTCAGCTCCTACCCTGAAAGTCTTGGGGTGATTCGTCAAGCGGGGGCTGAGAAAAAAGGGGGGTCCCAAAACGCATTTTCCCCATGCATTTAGGACCTTTAGTCGAAGGTACAGCCCGAAGTGCTGAACGGAATTACACCAAATTTGGCAAAGAGGTAGTCCTCAGTTTAGACTCGTGCCTTTTGCTTAAATGGTGTAAATCCGTTCAGTAGTTCCTGAGAAAATCAAAAGTAAAATCACATATATATCTGGGCGGAGCCTAACCACACATCTCATTGTGAGATCTGATTGGCTGTCAGCACTTCATCCAAGAAGTGTTGGCAGCCATCTTGGGACCAATATACATGATAGCACCTCATTAAAAAGCATTGCAGTTAATAGAAGGTTTTAAGACTTTAGTTACATTATAAATCATTTGTTGATGGTACCATACTCATTTTAGCAATTGTGCTGTGTTCTAAGGTGATTTTACCATGTGAAAAAGCCTTCAGCTGTGATATCATGAATCATGTTTGAGAAAAAACTATTTTCTCATGCTTTTCCCACAGAGGTTTGGAAGGTGATCTATAAGCTAAACTGAGAGCATATTTTCTGTAAATTCACATTATCTTTCTCAGTCATGTGAGAATGAAGTCTGACATTCTCAGTAAAACATGTACATCCAACAAGGGCAGAGACTGTCAGTTGATTCCTTTGTGTTCTACTGCAGCTTCCCAGAGTGTTCTAAAGAACAACTAGAGCGCTAACAGTCCTACTTATGACAAACGTATGGCACACCTGAAGCCATCTTGGTTGGAATAAAGTGGTAACTCTTAAAACATTTCATTTAAAAAGGTACAAAATGAGGGGGTTCATTTTGCCATAGAAAGTATGATCAGTGCTGCAGAAAGAAAAATTAGGGCACATTTTGAGTGACTTTTCAAGTCCTCTTCTATTTGATTAAAAAATTCTGACATGCAGACTGAAACATGCACTTTCATTTTTTTTTTTTTTCAATTTCAAAGCATAAACCAATGTTTATTTCGCAATTTCAGCCATAGTAGGAAACAAAAACCAACGCGTTTCGATCTTCCCTCAGATCTTGATCACGGTCCTGCCCCTCATGAACGTGTCACATATTTAAACACAAGTGTTTACATCATTTCCTGTCTCAAATCAAGAGGTGCATTGTGGAACATGTAGTTTGTATTTTTTACAATGTTTCGTTTTTTTATATTAATATTAATTAAAGAGTTGAAATCAAAGGTTAAATGTTAGTTCTACTCATTTTTAATACCAAATGAGTATGTCTTGGAGATGTTCAGGGTGATCTTATTGTGTCTCACCTCATTCAATGATTAATGCCTCTAGTGGCTATTTATCTCCCATACAGATTTACCCCATCAAAAAATTATTATAATGTCAAATAATTGCCAAATGGCGAAATATCAATTTGTTATTGATTGAATTTACTCTATATGCAAGAAAGGCTCAAAAGAAAAAGTCATCATTTCAAATCAAAAGTTTTTTTAGTACTTTGTATTGTCTTTGTACTGCTGTTTCACTACTCCCATTTATTTTTGTACACTACAGATGTGTATAAAGTTCTTCACTTTGGTTCAATCCATGCGGTGTTAAAGAGCGTAAATTCAATATATATCTTGATTCCTTTTGTCTCAATTTTTTCTCTCTATCACCGCCTCGTTCATGTTTTTTAACCATGTCAATGCCATAGAATGTTAGATTTTTCCAGTTGCTGTTGTGATTCATTTCCATGTGTTTTGCAACTGCATTCATCCTATCTGTGCGTTCCATTTTGGAGAAAACATCTTTAAACAAACCAAAGGTACAGCAATGGGTTTTTCCTTCAGCCCAAGTTTTGCCTGCCTCACGATGGGAAGGTTTCCCCTGGAAAGATAATCACAAGCCAACTTCATATCAACATCTTCATCCATTTGACTCACCCACATATACTTAGAAATCACATCTGATTCGTTATCTATGTTATTCCAACCATTGATGTCATCAACAGTATACCCCACTTTACATTCCTCCAGCGCATCGTCCTCATCCAACTTCAGCGCCACCGGCAAACGTGACTAACAATTAGCGTGCACGTTCATTTTCCTGGCACTTATCTAATCCTAAACCTATAAATGTGAAGTTTTGGTACCAGACAAGCTAATCTAGCACCTTCCCACTCCAGGGGATAGAACGTGCACAAGCGGTTTGTGGTCTGTTATCAAAACAAACTGTGTCCCTTATAAAAATGTATTAAAATGAACAGCTGCGACAGTACATTCTAACATTTATTTTTCTGTTATGGAATAGGTTTTCTCAGACTCTCCTAATGTCCTCAAAGCATATGATGCCACCAATTCTTTGGACTCCTCTCTCTATAAAATAAACTGCTCCTAGAGCATATCCACTCATATCCACTGCAACAATACATTATTTGCCCAATTTTAAAGATCTAAGAAGCAGGGCACTTACCAATTCAGTTGTGAGATCAATAAAGGAATTACGTTGTTTAACACCCCATTAAAATGTATTCCTTTCCATAAAAAACATCGCAAAGGTTCTACTTTGGTAGCATAGTTATCAATGAACTTCTAATAAAGTTCTTTTAAACCCAGAAACAGTAGTAACTGTTCCCTGGTTTGTGGCACAGGAGCACCCACCACTGCCTCTAAATGGTTTCTGCTTCAAATACTCCACCTCTTTGCATTTCAACTTACACTTTGACTCTTTGAGGGTTAAGCCATTCTATTCCAATTTATCAAGTACACTCCATCAGTTGAATATATGATCTTTCTCACTGTTACCAAATGCCAAACTATCATCCTGAAATGCAATGGCACTATTAATACTTTCTAGAGTCTCTTTTATCAACCGTTGAATAACGGATGCTGCACTGGCTAACCTGAAAGGAATTCTACAAAATTGAGACATGCCTTTAGGAAGTACAATAGCAGTTAAATGCCTAGACTCCTCGTCCAATTAAGCTTAATGATAGGCATTGGCAAGATCTAAGGTGGAAAAAACTGTAGATCCAGCTAATATAGAAACTAATTAATGCACATTTGACAAAGGATGATATTTCATTGTTGAGGCTTTTAAAATATGCACATAATCTGAGCTCACTTGAATGCTTCAAGGAAATTACAACAGGTGAAACCTATGGCAACGACTCAACAGGTTGAATAAGCTTTGTGAACACTGTTTACACCTCCACTACTGATACAGAGTATTGCATTAGGATTGAGACAATTATCATCATCATCTAAACACAGTTAACATTTGTTTCAGGCTTGCTTTTGCAAAGTCTTCCACAATGTCCCTTCTTCCTGCAATGGTTACGAGTTTTATCAACTGCAGGACAACCCTTAAAATTGCTTAAATGATAACTCCTTCCACATATATATAAAAAAAAGGATTTTTTTCTGTTATGATTATTTTTATACTTTTTCATGTTTTACTATATTAATTTCAGTGGTAGGTTCAGTATATTTCCAATCCCCACCACCATTCCTGCTAGCACCTGTGATCTCTTGAACAAATCTCTCCAATTGCTCAATTCCTCTGGCAATGTATACAGCATCAATAACTGTCATTTCCCTTCCTACCCAGAGTGTCTCTCTTGCACCTTTATGCTTTTAGTTTAGTAATCATGACCTGATATCTCAAGTATATCATTAGTAATTGTTTCAAATTCACATGATACTATCAATGCTCTTAGAGCCGACTCATACTCTTCAATACTTTCATCCTCTATTTGTACTCTGGAGTTAAATTTAAATCTTCCATAACTTCATTGAGTTTTTTCCCCAAATCTAATACTAAGTTTTTTAACAGCATACTCCAAAACATAACATTGCCAGCATTTTCAAAAGGAGGTTAAGACTTGAATTCTTTGAGACCTGCTCCTCCAAAAGTATGTTTCAAAAGAGCAAATTTCCTTTGAGGTGAATAATCATCTCCTTCCAAAACATCAACGTATGCCAAAAATACAGGATACCAAAGCTCCCAGTCCATAGGTGGCTCACTTTTAGAAAAATAAAGGTGGTGGTGCAATACTAGCCATATTTCAACTAAATTATAACACAGACAAATGGATTTTCCTCCAGTAAGGTTAATCTACTGATTATGTCTAAATAGCCAAACCACTCAAATAAATATACCAATGATGACCATAAGGTGTCCTGATCACCGCCTGCATCAGACGTTTATAAAGTTTTAGATACCAAGTACACAGTAGTGTTCAAAAGGGTGTGTGAATCCCTGTTATTTCTCCACCATCAAAATATAGCCACCAAATAAAATGTATTTAAAGGGTGTGTAATTTATTTTTAATTCCTCACTGTTAAAATATGGGCAGCAAGTAAACCCATCAAAACGAACAGTAGATACACTTCCTGCCCTCGCAAACACTCCTTCTATATTGTACCATACACAAGCTCTCCTCATGCATCTGTTTGGGTTGGGGAACCAGCTTCCTGTAGTTTCCTTGCACATGCATTGGTTTGCGTTCACACACCAGTTTCCCCGTAACTTCCTCATGAACGAGATCTCCTCCTGAAATGTTTTTTTTTTTTTTTTTTTTTTTTAATAAATTTCTTTATTACCACCATGAAAGAAAAAGAAAAATTAATACATATTGTACAGTTCAATAAGTTTTAGGCAAATAAGTACAAGCATTGGAACAGGTAATTATATCATTTCTATAAATATATTATCCTTCATATCTACCTATATAACTATTAGCCCTCATTGCAGGGGAGAGAGGGGGGGGGGGAAAGAAAAAAAAAAAAAAAAAAAGGGGGGGGGGAGAGAGAAGGGACCCCTTTTGCAAACATTTTCAGAATAATACACCCCATATCTTATTTACTTTACATAATGCCTTCGTCCCTCTCGTTTTTGCCAATTCTAGTTCCATATCATATGTTTCTTTAACTAATCCCCACCATTCAATGGTCAATGGAGGTGTGGGTAAGATCCATGCACGGGCGATTGTTAACCTTGCGCTAGCCAGTAGTATTGAAATTAAATCTTCATATCTGCTTGTAGTGCTCTGGGCTCCAGTTCATACCTCTGTTGCTGAGATCGTCATTACACTCCCTAGTTTTTGAGAGATCAGTTCGGTTATCGTTGACCAAAACCTCTCTAGTGCAGAACATAAAAAAAACATATGTTTTAGATCAGCAGACTGTAGATTGCACTTTGGACATTTTGTGTGTTCGCTAAAAGAGCCATGGGAGGACCATTTTGATATTCTTTCTGGAGTGTAATATAATTGACAGATTGTTTTGAATTGTTGTATCCTAAGGTTGGAAGAATATACAGAGTTATTAAGCCTAGAGAGAGCACGTGTTATGGTGTTAGCGGTCACTGATGCCCCTACACTGCGTCCCAAGCGCTCAGCTAATCTGTGACAGTCATCTGGCTTAAATGAGCATAAGATTTTGTAGCCAGTGCTAATTATTGATTTTGAGTTATCTTTATGCATATAATCCCATATAAGCGAACCTGAGATGTTTGTCAGTTGCATTCTACGGATAAGATAATCTCGGATTTGAAAATATTTAAATTGCATGCCTGACGTTATTTTATATATAATCTGTATTTTTTCGAAAGTCATAAACCCATTTTGATCATATATATCGCCCAGGTATTTTATGCCCAGGCTAGCCCATCGTTTACCCTCCATGTCTTGAAAGATTTCTGGCAAACCTGGGTTGCCCCATATGGGCACCTTATCGTGATAAAATGATGTGTTACAATTAGAAATAATTGCAAACCATATATTGACAACATCGCGTGCCACCTTGAATCTGACTCGCTTAAAATAGTTTGGATCATTAATTCTGAACAAAAACATTTCGTATTCCTTGCCGAGCATAAGCTTAAAGAAAAAGGGTGCGTTACATCCTACGGGGTGTATTAAACTTCTCAGTCGTTTGATAAAAGCTGCCCAAAAGTATAGTTTGAAATCCGGAAAATCCAGACCTCCTTGATTATATGGGAGTTTAAGTAGTCTAATAGCCCTGCGGGCTTTTTTATAACCCCATATGAAACTGCCGCAAATACCATCTAATCGTTTAAAAAAGGACACATTTAATCTTAGCGGGATAGACCGAAATAAATAAATAAATTTAGGTAGTATTTTCATTTTGATTATGTTTATACGACCCCCAATACCAATAGGAACCTTATGCCATTTTTTAAGTTGTGTTGCAGTCTCCTTAAGAAGAGTCTCGTAATTTATTTCTATTATTTTATCTATTCTAGTGGTTATCTTGACCCCTAGGTAGGTAGCCGTGTTGCATATCCCTGTCGTTATTCCTACGTCTTTGTAATTCATTATTATTTGAGTTTTATTGATATTAAGTCTGTAGCCAGAGACCAAACCATACCTTTCCACTTCTTTAACCACCTCATTTAGTGCGGTTTTAACATCCGTTGAAAAAACAGCTATATCATCGGCGTATGCCGTAATTTTTAGTTCATTTGAGTTATGTATAAAAGGTATGATCCGAGTTTGCGATTGTAGTGCTAATATAAATGGCTCTATTGATAAAGCAAATAAGAGAGGTGAGAGAGGGCAACCCTGACGGGTACCCCGTGAGATTGAAAACATATCAGACTATAAACCTGCATAAGCTAACCTAGCTGTAGGATGTTGATATAGTGATTTGATCATGTGTAAAAATTTACCCTTAATGCCAAATGTAGATAGCGTGACCCAGAGAAAATCCCATCCCACTCGGTCAAATGCTTTCTCTGCATCTAATAATATCATACCGAGTGGGGTGGATCTAACTTTAGCAATATCAAACGCTGCTATGGACGTATTCACGTGGAATGTAGTATCCCGTCCTAAAATAAACCCGTGTTGTTGAGGTGAAACAAGTTTCGGCATTATGGGTGCTAAACGAGTTGCCAGAATTTTAGCATAAATTTTCGCATCTGTATTTATGAGTGATATCGGCCTATAAGACCCACATTCCTCTGGAGGCTTATTCTTTTTTAGAAAAAAAATTATCCAAGTCGTATTCCAGGAGTCTGGAGCGTTCTCCCCTGCTTCGATATATTTAATGAGTTGGGAGAAAGTTGGCAGTAGCTCATCTAAGCATTTTTTATATAATTCTAAAGGGATTGAATCATCTCCGGATGCTTTTCCTGACGGCAGAGAAGAGATGGCGGCTCTAATCTCGTCGTGCGTGATATCATCCAGCAATGTTGCTGACACTTCATTAGCTACCGATGTTTTTTTGATATACTTCTGGACATATTTTATAATATCAAGCATTTGTGACTGAGCCTCTGGCGTATATAGATTTTTATAATATGTGACAAACTGCGCTAATATCTGGCTTGGTTGTTCATATATCTCACTGTTTAAGCCTTTAATTTTCTTTATTTGTGTCTTAGCTTGTTCGTCGGCTACTTTATAGGCTAGAAGCTTCCCAATTTTTTCCCCGCTTTCGTATTGAGTTAATTTGTATTTATTAATTTTAACCGCTATTTTCTCCCTGAAAGTTTGTTTAACTGTTGATTTTAAGTTTATTAATTCGTATCCTATAGTTTCTAAATTTAGAGATCAATTTAGTAATGCTTCTGCATATTGATCCTCCATGATCTTGACATCTTTAAGAATCCCATCTATTTCTATCTTGCGTTGCCTATTCTGTGTCCAAATATATTGCTGTGTGAACCCCCTGATGCTAGCCTTACACGAATCCCAAACTATTGTTGATATCGCAGAACCATTATTAATTTCTAAATATTCCCTTAAGTGTTGCTTAATGCTAGATAGATAAGTTTCGTCTGTTAGGAGATATCTAGGAAATGAGAAGCCCCTAATCTGTTTCCTTGCTGTTACTATCTTAAAGTTCAAAAGGATGGGGTTATGGTCTGAAGTAACCCTGGGGCATATCTCCATAGTACATAATTTTATAATCTCTTCTGATGCCCAGGCCATATCTATACGAGAGCAGAGTTTATGTGCCGCAGAGTAATAAGTATAGCCCGGTATATTAGAATGTATTGTCCGCCAAACATCTTTAAGACCATGTATTTGCCCTAGCTCATTGATTGCTGTGCGTGTCTTTTTCATCCTCTGAAATGCATGGCGTCTTGTGGTGTCTATCTCATAATTCATTATGCAATTGAAATCCCCCATCACGACTTTATCACCTTCCCAGCTCAGCAATTCAATATTCAGTCTATCAATTATTTGATAGTTATCGTTGTTTGAGCCATATACTACGCAAAATACATATTTAGTACCTTCAACCTGTGCCTGCACAATGGCCCACCTACCACTTTTATCCGTTAATGTTTTTTCAATTATACATTTTAGATGTCTATGTCTTAAGATAGCTACTCCTCTGGTTGAGGAATCTTGGTCCGAAGCAATAGCAATTTCGTATCCCAGTTGTTTAAGGAGCCCTTTATCTTTATATGCAATATGGGTTTCTGATAATAAAACTAAGTGTGGATTATACATCAACAATTCCTCTGCCACCAAGCGTCTCTTGTTCCTCCCATTAAGGCCTGCAACCTTCCAGGCTAAAATTTTTATTTCAGCCATCAAAAAGGAAAAAAAAAAGAGTAAAAAGAAGAGAACCTGTCCTTGCTTGTATTATATCAATAACTGAAATCACTTTCATGTTGTTTTTTTTATCCTTTACAACAGCAATCATTTTATACATCAGAAAAAAACCCCACCCCAAACCCCTAACCCCTTTACCACCTTTCCCTTTCTTGCCTCCCTTCCCACCCACCCTGTTCTTGAAGGAGAGGTCGTCTTCTGGTAACTGCCGTTGATGTGGCAGTCGACTAGGACCCAACCGCCCCCAGCCCCCGGTCTAGAAACCCCCCCAGCCGTTTTCAAAAAAAAAATAAGTAGTAAGTAGTAAATAGAGAAACTAAGCAATCTATAAGCTATTTGTGTGTGTTAGGACACATTAGGACAGATTAGGACACATTAAGAGTCATCTCGGGAGTCCTAGTTCAGTCTATTATAGCCACAGCCTTCCCCTTTCCATTTCTGCAGTACTTCCTCTGCTTCCGTGCGAGAGAAGAAAAAATAACTTTGCCCATTCTTGATAACTTTAAGCCGGGCAGGTTCCTGTAAGTAAGCTTGAACACCAAATGCTTTAAACGGATCGATCATTTGCTTTAGCTGCCCTCTTTTATCCATCGTAAGTTTACAGAAATCCGATCGGAAGACCAGAGAAAAAGAATCCACTGCCACAGGTGACCTAGGGCTAGCTTTTAGGGAAACAGCTTGACGCAGCAGGTAGTTGCCAAAATAAATTAGAAAAGGTCTAGGATACTGGGAGTTCTTTTGGCGTTGTATTATTGGCAGTCTGTGTGCTCGCTGTATCTGGCAATCCCAGTCCCAGTCCCCCAGCTCCGGGAAAGCCTTCTGCATGATCTGGACGATATATGCTCTGGAATCCGTCCCCTCCAAGCCTTCGGGAATACCAAATAATTTAAGGTTCTGTCGTCTCTGCCTGTTTTCCAAATCCTCCAGCTTGGCCTGTACCTCCCTTAGCTGTACTTCTTGTCTCTCCACAGAGCTATCCCTTTTAGATGAGGCCTCTTCTATGTTGACAACTCTTTGTTGAAGCTCGGCCATTTCTTCCGTCACCGATCCCACTTTCTCCATCACCTCTTTCATAGACTGCTGGATTTTTCCATTATCAGCTCGGACTTGTGAGAAAAGTGCCCTTGTTTCTTCCCTCTGTTCACTTAAAGCTTGCAATATCTTAGCAAGCATGAATGTCTCTTGGCCCTGATCTTGAGCATTATAATGGTCCTGTCCCACAGAAGCTTGATCCTCTAGAGGAGGGCTACGGAAAGTCAGAGATAGTTCTTGATGTGGTGCTATAGGTGGGTTTGGTGGAGTTGCAGGGATAGAAAAAGAAAATTCATCGTTGCCAGGAATAGAAAGCTGATTAGTAGCAGAGTCTTGATTATTTATTTCTTTTGTAGGATCTTGTACTAAACCAGAAAGTGAATAGTCCTTCTGGTCAGTTGACAATGCTTCTGTTGCTGATAAAGGACCGGCTAGCATGCTCCCGTCCGTAAGCCCTGCTCCTGATAGCCTGGCGATAGTTTTCTTGATCCCACCTTGAGACTGAACCCACTTCCTCATTGGGCTATTTTTTTTTTAGTCTTCTTTCGTATATTTTTCAGATAATGCTCCTGTGTTGAGTGGGCTTTGTATCCTTTTAAGTTCTTTGGTATGTTTTGTCTTTTTAAGAGGATCTATTTTGATTGTAGTTTTCTTTTTAGATTCTCTTGGTAAGCGCTGCTCTCTTAAAGATGTAGGTGCTTGATACATATGCCCATTGCTTAATACTGCATTGTCCGGTGGTTTTGTAGAGCCATCCACCCCTTTTAAACCCTTTAAGCTCTCTGTCTGTGCCTCTAATACGTTGGTATCCTGTTCGTCTAGGAGAGTAAGAGGCTGTCGGCTATTATTATCATCATCGCTGTTGCACCTTAGTGTGCTGGGAGCGTCCTTGTTTGATTTTGCTTTTATCTCTTTAGTAGAGAGGCTAAGTGATGGTTTGGGATCAGTTTCGAGCTGTAGTTTAGTGTCGTTGGCTCTCATATTAAGATCCCTAACGTCAGATTGGTGTTGGGTGTCTTGCGTACAATGGATGCCAGTGTTAATACTTTTTGGCATTCAATACCAGCAGCAGACTTCCCTGGTGAGCAGTAGCTTTACTACAGTGATCTAATAAGCAACTAGAGTGCTAACATTCTGACTTTATGGCAAATGTGTGACACATCTGAATGCCTTCTTGATGGAATCAAAGTAAAAAACTGAAAGTATTTCCTACTTAGGAGACTGTAGTAAATGAGGAAATTAGGAAACATCATAACAAATAAGTCTCCCAAAATGGCCACCAGAGACAAAAGAGCCCAAATGTAGCCCAAATATCACCCAGATGTAGCCCAAGTATAACCCAATGCCAGAATGTCCCAGAGTGTTCTAACGAACAACTAGAGCGCTAACAGTCTTACTTATGACAAAAGTATGGCACACCTGAAGCCATCTTGATTGGAATAAAGTGGTAACACTTCAAACATTTAATTTACAAAGGAACAAAATGAGGGGGTTAATTTTGTCATAGAAATTATGATTAGTGCTGCAGAAAGAAAAATTAGGGCACATTTTGACTTCTCAAATCCTCTTCTATTTCAAAAAAAATTCTGACATGCAGACTGAAACATGCACTTTGAATACCAGCAGCAGACTTCCCTGGTGAGCAGTAGCTTTACTTCAGTGATCTAATGAGCAACTAGAGTGCTAACATTCAGAATTTATGGCAAATGTGTGACACATCTGAATGCCTTCTTGATGGAACCAAAGTAAAAAACTGAAAGTATTTCATACTGAGGACACTGCAGTAAATGAGGAAATTAGGAAACCTCATAACAAATAAGTCTCCCAAGATGGCCACCAGAGACAAAAGAGCCCAAATGTAGCCCAAATATCACCCAGATGTAGCCCAAGTATAGCCCAATGACAGAAGTGTGCAAAATACTTATTTTCTGTGTATTTGCAGTTTTATATAGTGCAGACTAGTCAGGTATTGGAGTGCTTTACATGAGCATTGGTTACACCACACAAGATCAAATTCATTTTGGTTGTAGCCATGGGGAGATTAAGTGATTTGACCAGAATCACAGAATGTTGAGCTGAAGCAGAAACTCCAACCTGGTTCCCTAGTTGCAAAGTCTGCAGCTCTGGAAGTAACACCACATCCTCTCCCCTAGGTGCAACATTTAATCAAGTGGTCAACTGGATAAAAACACATAAAGATTACAAATAATTTAAAAGTTCTTTGTCACTATTTGAAAACTCAGAAAATATGTCCTCATTTTAGTTTTTTAGAGCACTAACCATAATTTTGATGCAAATAAGACCCTCTCATATATGTAATTTCTAAAGGAAATGCTCCAGGTATTACAGTTTTGATTACATCAAGATGACGTCAGGTGTTCCACACTTTTATAATAAATATAGAATGTTAGCAATCTAGTTGTTCATTGGGATACTGTTGAGAGGCAGAGCCCAGGGGCACGGACTCTGAAAATTGAAGGCAGGTAGGAGAGTGCAGATGCAACAATTTAACCACACTGGGCAGGCAGGAAGGGCAGTGGCAGCACAACAGACTATGGAGGGCAGTGGAAATGGGGGCAGGGGCAACAAACCAACAATACAGGACTGGCAAGAGAGGCTGTGGCAATATAATAGTCCATTGTGGGCAGAAGGACGAGGCAGTGGTAGTACAACCATACATGCCAACAGACCCGTTTCAGCCAGGAAATGTCCAATGTTTTTAAGCTCAAATGGGCTTTATTTGATCTGTTTCCTGTCTACAATCTCCTCTTTTTCAATGTAACTCAAAGGGGAAAATCAATACCCCAGTTTTTTTTCAAAATCTCCCTCTTACCAAGTTCAAAATGTTCGCAAGTATGGTACATTGGATCATGGTAGGCAGGAGGAATTGGGATAGGGACATGGACTCGGATAACAGAGGACAGGAGGGACATGGAGAGGTGGACCAAACTGACCCTACAGGGCAGGCATCAGGATTTGCAGCAGCACAATACACCACACAGCGCATGCGGGACGGGAGTGCAGCACAACAATCCATAGAAAGCAATACGGAGGGGACAGGACCATGCACATGGACAACAGAGAACAGAGGGGAAAGAGGCAATGGTAGGTAGCTGACCATAATGGACAGACAGGAGAGAAAGCTGCAGCATAACAGACCATGAAGGGCAGGAGGGATGGATCAGGGGCATTACAATGGAACAGCCAAGCCAGGACGGAGGGAAAAGTGGTCTGCACATGGAAACAGAGGGCTAGGGGCAAGGGGGCAGGGCAGGAGCAGCAAGATGACCATGGAGGTCAGGCAGGATGGGCACTAGAAACAAGACACACCATGGAGAGCAACAGTGAGACTATGATGGCATACACACAGACCATGGTGGAAGTTTGGAGGGGGTCATGGGCAGCTTGCTGACCACACAGGGAAGGTGAGAGGGGCCATGGTAGCACAGAAGGCCATGCATGGCAAGCGGGAGGGTTAGTGGCAGCACAATGGCTATGATGGGCAAGAAGGAGGGTGCAGGGGCATGCACAAAGGACCATGGAGGATAGAAGGGAAGGTCATGACCTGGGCACAGACAAGAGAGTTCAGGGGAAGGGGCCTCACAACAGACCGCGCGGGGCAGGCAGGAGGAGCAGTTGCAGCACAACAGACCAGGGAGGGCAGAATGGTGTGGCAGTAAAATGGACCATGGAGGACAGGAGGAAGGGGATAGGGGCATGGCATGTGGACAGGCAGGGTGGAGGTGGCAGGGACAGGTTACAGTCATCTGACAATGCTAGGCAGGTGGGAGGGGAGTGGCAGCTCAACAGAACACTGAGAGTAGATAGGAGTGGCAGGTCCATGGAACATGCTGGGCAAAAAGGATGGAGCAGGGCCATGCACAAAGACATCGGAGGGCAGGGGGAAGGAGAATAGGGGCAGCAATCTAAGCACAGAGGCTAAGCAGGAGGTCAATGGTGGGCCATAGAATTGGGCAATGGAGGACAGGAGGAGTGGACTGGTACATCATGCTAAATGGAGGGCAGTGGCAGCACATCAAACCATGCATGGCAGGGGTGAGGAGGCTAGTCCATGGATTCAAACAACAGAGGATAGGGAGGAGGTGGATGGGGCAGCAAGCTAACTGTTCAGAGAAGGTGGGTATTAGGAACTTTATTGTTTTTAAAATGTGTGTCTGTGCGAACTACAGAAAATATGAACAAGTATGCAGCATAATCTCACTTTTATTCAGGAAGAAGAGGACGTTTGTGACTGTGACTCCGGGCTCACTTGGCAGAAACACCCCCTGACCCTCCACCCCCATCGCAAAATGTAATGCCCATGAAAAGGGTAGGTGGATGCAGTGTTATATAGAACATAGTCCTGAGAGCACGATGGAAAATGAAAATTAGATATGGTATATGGTATAAACTATGCACCAAAAAGTGTGATATAAGATGAACCGGGGTGTGAATTATAATATGCAATACATTGTGCGCAATGACAGATTCATTGGAGAGCGCAAAATAGCACAGGCACTAGCGCGTGCTATGCGATATGCGCCTTGGAGTGTAATATGCACAGGGCAGTGTTGTGTAACCTAACTAGTCTCTAAAGTTGTAATATAAAATATGTGCTGGGGAGTGTAACGTTGCATATGCACTGTGACAAAGATATGGATCCCAGATTGTAATATGTATGGCATAGCGCTGTGCATTATAACATAGGCATCGAGGAAGGCACGTTAGATGGGGCAATATAACCCGTGAGAAGGCAAGTGTGGCATGACATATTCACGGGGTGGTGTTACAGTGCACATGGGCTAGAGAGTGTCATAGGCATACGCACTAGCTGGTGGAATACAACACAGAGGTGTGAGGCACTCGGAGGGCACTGGTGAGTGTAACACAGCATTGGGCTCAGCCAGGAGCACGCTGTGACTCTCAAGTGAGGTTTGTCTCCTTTCCAGAGAGTAAAATAAAAAGTATTACACATTCGGCGGTGGATGTGTGTTTTATTAACCGTGAGGGGGGTTTCTTGCATAGTTTGGTCGAATTTTTGTCGAGTCCCCTTTGAATGGCTTAGTATGCGTGTATATTAAATGTGCCCGTCAATAGCTACCCATGTTTGTATAAATAAACGACAAGGGTGTCTACTTGGAGAGTACCCACCGGCGGGGGCGCCGGGATTAGGCACGGTAGGGCGTCAGACATGTCAGAGCTTCACTAGAGGTGTAAATACATTCCATGTGGATTCATTCTATGCATAGTCGCCTTTTAATGAATATCACGCAAATCGTCATGGTGATAGTTACATATGGTTTGTCCAGCATGTCCTAGGTGTTTCTCTAAATATATATTTTTTTAAAATAATAAAAAACAAAGGCCAGCCCCGGGGGATGGGTTCCCCAGGGCCATAAGTGGCCTGAGGAGGGGGGCAACGCAGCCCCCTCCTAAAGAATTAAAAAACAAAAAAGGCCATGACCCGAGGGTTGGGATCCCGGGGTCGATTAAGGCCTTGGGAGGGCCAAATTTATTTTTTCGACAAAACAAATTAGGGTGCAGGCCCTGGGGGATGGGGTCCCCAGGGCCAGTAAATTAGAAAAAGAAGGGGGGCCACACAGCCCTCCTTCTTAAAAAAATAAATAAAATAAAAGACCGGCATCGCGCCGGAGGCCTTGTCCCCTCCTTGCAGCACTCTGCAAACGCGCCCCCTGGCCAGTTGTAAGTTGGGGAATTAATTCCCCTTCAATACTGAGGGTCCCTGAGGGCCAACTAGCCCAACAGGTATCTCCAGTATGCGCCAGGGAGCTGCGTTGCAGACAGGTGTTCTGAGGCCACACCCCTTTTTACACATCTATGCAATGCAGCTCTGTGGCGCTTACTAGAGGTACCTAGTGGGCTAGTTTGACCCTAGGGACCCTTAGGATTCAAGGGGACTTAATCTCTCAACTTAGAACGGTCACAGGGCGCGTTTACACACCCGACTAGCCCTCCAGGTGCTTCCAGTAAGCGCCACTGCTCTGCGTTGCAGAGAGGTGGTGCAGGCCGTGCCCCTTTTTACACCTCTCTGCAATGGCGCTTACTGGACGTACCTAGTGGGCTATTTTGCCCCTAGGGAACCTCCGGATTCAAGAGGACTTAATCTCCCAACTTAAAAAACGGCCACAGGGCGTGTTTACACAGTGGGGAAGGGAGGGGACAGGGCCTGAGGCGACGTGTGCAAACACGCCCTATGGCGCGTTTTAAGTTTGGGAATTAATTCCCCTTCAATCCTGAGGGCCCCTGGTGGCTAACTAGCCCACAAGGTGCTTCCAGTAAGCGCCACTGAGCTGTGTTGCAGAGAGGTGGTCCAGGCCGTACCACTTTTTACACCTCTCTGCAACGCAGCTCTGTGGCGCTTACTGGAGGTACCTAGTGGGCTAGTTGGACCCTAGGGACCCTCAGGATTCAAATGAACTTAATCTCCCAACTAAAAACGCCCACAGGGCGTGTTTACACAGTGGTGAAGGGAGGGTACGGGGCCTGGGTTAACGTGTGCAAACAACCCCTGTGGCGCGTTTTAAGTTGGGGAATTAATTCCCCTTAAATCCTGAGGGACCCTGGGGGCCAACTAGCCCACCAGGTGCTTCCAGTAAGCGCCACTGCGCTGTGTTGCAGAGATGTGGTCTAGGCCGTGCCCCTTTTTACATCTCTCTGCAACGCAGCTCTGTGGCGCGTGCTGGAGTTACCTAGTGGTCTAGTTGGACCCTAGGGACCCTCAGGATTCAAGGGGACTTAATCTCCCAACTTAAAATGGCCACAGGGCGTGTTTACACAGTGAGGAAGTGAGGGGATGGGGCCTGAGGTGACGTGTGCAAACACATCCTGTGGCGCATTTTGAGAAGTAGTTTTAATCCCCTGCCCTATTATATACTAGGGGCTTACAGAGGAGGTCATGCTGATCACAGGGGGACCCCAACGCATAGTGTTCCATAGTGTATGTAGGCGTTTTCACTGTATTCTGAGTGTCTTTTAACATAGCACTGGCTTTAGGACTGGATAGTCAGACTCAGTTACCACCAGTATCCGTCTGAAAAAGTTGAGGGTACAGGATGATTTTGCAACAAGGCTTCTTTCTGCTCTTCTGTTTGTTCTTTCTGCACGTTATCCTTCTTCCTGCACTTTTCTTCGTCTTTGAGGACTTCTGTTGCTTCTTTCTGCATTTCTTTTTTTTCTTTCTGTGCGTTTTTTCTTCTTTCTTCACATGTCCTATCTCTGTAGGCATAGTTAGAAATTAGCATTTAAAAAACCTTTGAAATTCACTGAAAAAACCCATAGGTTTCAGGTACGTTATAGTTAGGAATTCGCATTTAAAAAACCTTCGAAATTCACTGAAAAAACCATAGGTTTCAGGGGTGTTATAGTTAGCTGGACTTTTCACTCGTACAAAACCATTGAAATTCCCCCGGTATAGTTAGTTCAGCTAACTATAACTCGCGCGCCCGCAATGCACTGCTGATGACGTCACATATTACATCACTCAAGACATTATCAGTGACATCACTCATGACATCACTGATAAAATCTCAAATGACATCATTGATGACATCATCCTTGTGATAGCGTGGCAGACCTCCTCTCCCCTAATATAACCTTTGATACACACATTCAAAAATAGAAACTAAAAGTTTCAAAACAATGGACATACCAATATCAGTTACAACAACCTATTCAGTAATTCTAAGATCCACATACACATCCACTCATTCACCAACAGTCCTATACAGTCACTCATACATGTACTCACTCATCATATGTACTCATACACCTATACATCCTGTTACACAACACGACACCACTCATCCATAGAGTTACTCACACACATAGTCACTCATGCTAATAAAGAATCAAACATTCATTTACTTGCATATACAGTTATACACACACCACCACACTTACTTCTACAGAAACTTACACATACTTAGTCTTTTAAACAATCACTTATAGAAACACATACTTATTCATACAGGAACTCTTTCAATCTCTCACTCTCACATATACTCACTTATATACACCAATAGTCACATATACTAGTTTAAAACATATGTAGTTACTCATAAAGACACTATTGAGACAGTCATTCACTCACTAACACACCCATGCACACACTCATCCACCCATACAGTCTTCAACACATACAAACATAACGTTTGTTCAAAGTAAACATAAACAAAATACTAGAATTGTGGGAGTGTATCATCGTGACAATATTGCAAATCAATAAATTGCTAAGATTAAATTCAAAGAAATTAATTAATCAACTGAAAGTAACGGAAATTAGTACATATCAAGAGATTTAAGCATGCAACAGCAAATAAAGTTCATGGCAAGTGCCCCATAATGCTGTAATGCTGACAATTGATCACAACCATGATTAAATATGCCGGAAAGATCTCACGTCCATTCATTAATTCTAATTGAAATGCACACTGATGTTCCCAGAATAACAAGTTAATAAAGTTGAACAAAAAACGATGTAGTATCATTAAAAAATAAAAAAGGTAGAGACAGAAGTATTAAAATGAAAGGGGAAATAAGATATAAAAAAGGAAGAAAAAAGGGTGGAACAGAAAACAGAAAAGTACTTATTCATTTAAAAATGAACAAGATGGAATGCAATATTGATGATGTAATGTAGGACTACCAGTGAAGGATAAAACACATAGATGTTAAAGTGACTAGTTACCAGACTGCAAATTTAACAAAGACGACCAAATTATCAAATACAGATGTTTACAAAAAATTATGGAGATCTTCACTCGTATTCATCCCATTAGGCATTTTGGTATCAAGTAATAGAATGAAAGAGGATTCTAACTGTCAAAGTTGTTTCTCTCTGTTGCCCCCGCGAATTGAGGGGGGTACTGCCCCAATGACGTAATATTTGAGGTCACAGATTTTGTTAGAGTGAATGGCTTTAAAATGTCGAGCAACAGGGTATGTGGAATCCGAGTTGACAATCGCACGTAGGTGTTACAAAATGCGATTGAAAACCGGTAATTTGGTACTGCCCACGTACTTAAGGTGACATGTGCATTCAAGCACATAAACTGCAAAATCAGTACAGCATGTGAAATGGTATTTTATTTGTACCGGAATGTTGCTGAATGCTGTATAGTACTCAGAAACATTGGTTCCGAATTTGCAGGCACGACATGATGAACATTTGAAAAAACCAGAACGTGACAACCAGGTGTTTTTTTCCGTGGATTCAGGATTGGATTTAACCAAAGCATCCCTCATAGAGGGCGATCTCCTGAAAGTAATGTTGGGTAAACAGGGCAGCAAAAATTTGAGTCATATCAGTTAGAACAATTGGCCAGTGTTTGTAAATTATTCTGCGAAAAGTCTTGTTTTGTTTGCAGAATGTGGCAATTAATCTGATAGGTTGCATGGCCTCATTCATTACTTCACAGCTGTTGGATGTGACCTGAAGTGGTTTAGCGGAAAGGCAGAATTCCCGAGAACAAAGATTAGCTTTGTCAAGGGCTTTTTTGAGGTTAGATTGTTTGTAACCACGAGCAAGGAACCGGTCTGATGCTTCTTTTTAACATTGTTCTAAATCAGATTGACGGCTGCATATCCGCCGTAGGTGGAGAAATTCCCCATAGGGTATGCTGTGTATGAGATGGGGTGGGTGGGCACTGCTGGCATGTGAGATGGAGTTCCCAGCAGTGGTTTTTCTGTGTAAATGGTTTCTATGTGGTTGTCTGAAATAAAGACCTTCACATCCATAAATTCCACCCTCTCAGTACTAATGGTAGCCGTAAATTGTAAATTCATGGTGTTGGTATTAATAGATGTTACAAACAAAGAAGCTTCCTCTTTGGATCCTTCCCAGACGATAAAAATATCGTCAATGTATCTGCCGTAATAACGAATGTGTGTATCCCACATAGTCTTATGGGTGACCCTGAGGACATGTTCCTCCCACCAACCAACCAAAAGGCAGGCATAGGTTGGAGAAAAACATGCCCCCATAGCCACCCCCCTCAGTTGTTTGTATAAAACTTTATCGAAGAGAAACACATTGTTGTTAAGGCAAAGATCAATCATTTGAAGGAGCATGGCATTATGGTCATTGAAGTTGATTGAGTGAGAGTCCCAAAAATGTTTTACAGCTGTCAACCCTTGTGAGTGTAGTATGCTGGTATAAAGGGAAGCTATGTCAAGCGTGATAAGTGTAAAGTCAGATTGCCAATGTATTGCTTGAATCTTCTTCAAAAAGTCGCCTGTATTCTTAATAAAGGATGGCAAAGCAGTCATGTGAGGTTGGAGTAAATAATCAACGTATTTGGACATAGCCTCCAAAAGATTGTTCCTGGCAGAGATGATGGGTCTGCCAGGTATAGGGTAGGTACCCTTATGGACTTTAGGAATAAAGTACAAGGTGGCAGTTGTGGGAAAATCATTTGTAAGAAACAAATACTCATTTTTGGAAAGGAGTCCCATTCTTTTCCATTGTGCCAAGAGGGTGGATAAAAATATATATATACACAATTATCAAACTCCATATTAAACATTATGAATAAAACCTACATTAGCATTTACCATAAAAGGACATAAATGATAAAAAAATTCTAACTAAAACTAACCAATAAAATCAAACTATAATCAAACTTAGCCAATAAAATCACACAAATAATAAAATCTAATTTAGAAAAACACACACATATTTGATCAACTACGTTGCAAAGTAAGTAAAACTTATATTTAAACTAAAACTTACTTGTAACTAGAATACATTTGTAAAAAAGCAAACAATTAGCAAAACAGGTAAAAGAGAAGAAAAGCATATCAGAACAAATAAAAACATGAAATTGTAATCAAAAAGAACAGTGTTAAAACAGTAGAGCAAATGGCAAACAGGCACTTAGGGCCTGATTACGAGTTAGGCGGTGTGGGAGCGGGTCGCCATGCCACCACTCTGCTCCCACACCACCAAACTCAACCGCCCACCAGATTAGGATTTTTTTCCTGGTCTGGAGGGCAGTCCTTTGCTGGTCCCATCGGCGGTGCTGTGCTAAGGCTCATATGTGAACATTAGCAAGGCAGTGCAGTGGGAGCGCCAAAGCCCGTTCCTGCACAGCATTGACTGTGACGTCCATGCTGTGCAAGAACAGGACTTGCATGCACACCGAATGTATCCCTAGGCCTCGAGGCAACATGGTCCTTCCTTTGTTTTTGTTTTTGAAACTTATAATATGCTTGGTTGTGCCGCAGGGACACTGTCAGCATATTGGGAGCCTTTGAACACCGCGCCACCACAGAGGGATCACGGATCCCCGCCGGTTGCGGCAGTCCAATGGTGGTCTGACCACCAAACTCATAATTGGGCAGTCGGACCACCGATGCGGCGGTTGCCGCATTGCCACCTTGGGTTTGGTGTTTCACCGGACTGCCAAACTCATAACCAAAGCGATACCAAAGGGGATCAGGCCCATAGTTACTGTAACCTGTTAATGCATATAGTTACTGTAAACCTGCTAAGTAGAGAATCACTCAAAACCCAGATGCTCTTGAGGTTATTCTTCCCTGTTCCACTCCCCAGGGATTTTGGTGTTCAGATCAATTATATACCTAGACTCCTTCCGTCTAAGGTTCAGTTCTCTGCTGCTACCCCTGATGTTCCAAGGGATGTGTTCAATAGCAAAGCCAGATAATTTGCCTCTGTCTCCAAAATGGCTCGCCTGGAAATGCCTGATCTCCATTATCAATGGCTCGGATGTGTTCTAAAATCCTCTTTCTCACAGTGTGTACAGTGCTGCCCACATAGCGTTTATTGTCAGGGCACTCCAGAATCTATATAACAAAAGGCAAATTACAGGACAATAATCGATTTATAGTTTTGATTCCCTTAACATTGGACACAGTTAAATCTTTCTTGGGAGCAGCTAGTCCTACGGGCCTTACAGTACTTGCAGGGAAAGAAACCTATAAGCTGTTTGTCACTGGAAGTAATGCTGATATCCCTTCTAACAAAAAGGTACTGCAGACTCGTCCCCCACTAGTATGTGAAGATTGGTCTATCATCCAATAGGTGGCTAGGAAGAATTGCACTTGAGAATGTTCCAATATTTTCTCAAAATACGTGCCACCTCTAGATTTGTTATGGAAAGTAGTGATAAGTTAGTAGTCTCCCTGTCTTACCAAATTGTGGGCATATATTAAAAAAGAATGGTATCCCTACAGGGTTTTTTTTATGGGTCTTTGCCTTCTCCAAAACCCACTCTGGGTATCCTCTTTCTCTGACTCTCTGTACCATAATTTCCTTTTCCTCAACATAGGCTTCCGCGGAGTTACAATACAATTTTGCCCTGAGCAACTCACCTTATGGAATATTCCATTTCACATCATCAGGATGACTTCTGAGGGCATGTGGGACTTATTTGGTGTTGATTTCCTGTACAGGGTAGTACTAAGTCTAGTCTCTGTAACCTTGACTAGCACATCCAGAAATTCTAATTTACTCCTACTGATCGTGTAGGTGAAATTCAAACTCAAATTATTTCTTTTCAGTTTGCCAACAAAATCTTCGGCAGACTGTTCAGTGCCTCTCGAGATAATGGTCATGGATGTGGTGAAGCCACATTAAGGTCCTATCCATATCATCCATCGACTCGGTTGTAGTGGACATCGTCTCCTCCCTCCAGCCCATGAAAAGATTTGCAAAGCTGAGGGCGAAGCAGGTGCCCATCACAGTCCTGGGAAGTTGTTTGTAAAGTTCATCATTAAAAATCATAACGCTTTTCTGAAGACAGATCTTAATCATCTTAGTCATCTCCAGGGGTCATATTACACAAAGTGCCCCGGGGGGGGGGGGGCGCAATAAGCATTTGTGCCCACTTTGCGCACACCCCGGGTCATATTACACAAAGTGCCCCGGTGGGCGCAATCGGCATTTGTGCTCACTTTGCGCACCCTGATGCACTTTGGTATTACAGAAGGGGCCGCAGATGCTTGTGTGGCCCCTTCTGTAGTACCGATAGTGCTGGCGCACATAAAGCATAATCCAACAAACCTGCTGACAAGTGACAAAATTCCTTTTCTCCCCTGAACTGCAAACCTGCAAATTTTAAGAATACAAAATCATTGGCATTATTTTTTTTATAATTGCCTTAACCTTAAGAAGTAATTTTCATCCTTAGTCAATAGTGCCTGCCACCAACTTACAATTCTGTGGAACTTCAGGCAATTCATCCCTCAGCACGAGCTAAGAACTATAGTTGAGGCAGGGGTATTTTCTGGACTAGAAGAACTCTCTCCTTTCCGGTCTCTCAAAAGTACATCTGGCACCGCTGAGAGCAGTACCACATTCAACTGCCCACTTAGTGACAGGTCAAAGAAAATGTGAACACATTTTTCCTATTCTTTGCAGCCTTCAATGGCTTCCCATAATTCAAAAGCCCAATTTAAGCTTGCATGAATAACCTGCAAAGGCCTTCACAACACCACACCCTCCAACTTGGTTGGAAAACTGCAAACCTCTGGAGCTCGATGGAGATCGAGCAATGCTGTATTATTCCTGCTGAATGTAAAGCATTCAGGCAAAAATGTTTTACAAAACAAGCATTCTTTCGTAGTACAGTGATGATCTGGAATGTTTTACAAAACAAGCATTCTTTCAAAGTGCAATAATGATCTGGAACTCCCTCCCACCTGGTCTTCGCACAACCTCAAGTCTTGACAAATTTAAAAAGGATCTCAAAATCCTCCTATTTGAGTGGCAGTTTGGATGAAGCTATGAACACTTCGTCACATCCACTTTTTTACTTATCCAGACTATTCAGATTCAGTCTGCCTGACCTTTCTCCCTTTTCTCCCTTGATATGTAACTGTTGGGTCCATGACTTTTCTTTGTTGAGTATCTGTTGTATATGTTGATTGTTATCCATATTATTCTGCCTGTTCTCTTGTTAAGCACTCTGATGCCCTTGGGCCAAGTTCAAGTTCCATAAAACTTCAAGAATAAACAAATACGTAAATACATAAATACATAAAAAAGCTGATAGGCTTCAGATCTGACAAGGCTGAGTAATAGTGGTCATCTCGGAGTGGACTACTGCATCTAGTAGGCCCTAATATAGATGGTCTCAAGTCCTTCTTAACTGTCCTCTTCGGACCTTTAATTTAAAGCAACCTTTTTGCTCAGCTGCAGAAAATGAACCCTTGCAAAAGGGCTCACTGGAAACTCAGGTGTCCCTATTTACTGAAGTAACTGGGTAATATCTAGTTGGCTGTGGAAACTTCAAATGAACACATACCAGAAGTGCATTTTTGTAGGCAGGACTAGATCATCATACTGAAGCAAAAAGAATAGAAAAGTTAATCAATGAGAAGGCTTAAATTACTATATAGAAAGAGAAACTCATCTCTCCTCATACAGACTGATCGCTATCCTCTGTGGATGGCCTGCTTCTATACCTTCATGATACCAGCTTTGACCTCTCCCAAATACACAATATGCTTCACACGTTTACCCAGACACCAGGCCTTCAGGACAACTGGGCCAAGCCGTGCGTATACCTGCCATGAGGGAACACCACTTGAAGTGTGACTCAGAGGAACCCTCCTGATTTGTAGAGGAGTCACTGTCAGTTATCTTGGGGTTCAACTTTACCACTCTCCAGCCAATCTCTATCAAGGTAACCTGCAAAAATCCCTCTCTGCCCTAAAATCTCAGGTGCAGTTCTGGAAGAATCTCCCCTTAGCTATGACCAGGAAAGAAGCCCTATCCAAAATGATAATCTTGCCTAGTTGCTCTTTTATTTTGGAAACATTCCTCTCAACCCCCCACTACATTTTTTCCAGGTTCTAGACACTGCTGGGAGAATGTATCTGTGAAGAAAGCTCCATCAAATTGCACTGAAAAAGCTGCATCTACCAGTAGGCAGAGGTGAACTCAGAGCCCCGTCATTCGAGGCTTACTATGTGGTGGCACAGTTGCAGTGGGTTTTGTAGTGGCTGGCGGGGCAACACATGGGGGAGACCTGGAATCCAGTTCACTCAGGCAAACCTCCAGCTCTCCAAAATCACGCCCAAGTCTGCATGGTCATTGCAAGTCATGGTAACCTGCAGGTGTTTGACTAGAGTCTCTTATCTCACACGTCACATCCTGCCATATACCCCAGCACTCCCCCTCCAGGGTCGTCCACAATTTTCTGGTTTCTACTCAGCCACTGACTAGCAGAGCTGGCATGAGCACTCCTTGGCCACAGTTGATGACCTCTTTATAGAATGCCATCTCCTAACATTTGAACAACATATCTGAACATGCTTTTGCTCTAGGACAGTTATTTCATGTACAGGCTGCTATGCAACACATGCCATGCCATGCCCTCTGATCCATGTGTGATGAGGAACCTACAATGCACCACATTATACAGACTCTACTACACATGGGGACAGGTTGCCACCTGACAACGTGAATCTACAGGGCCATGCGGGAGCACACTGGGATTCCACTGATTGCCCTACAGGGCAAATGGGAGGACGATATGGGTCGGGCACTGCATAGCACTGAGTGGGTTCAGGCACAGGAATTTGCCAGTGAGTGTCTCAAAATACCCAGTTCAAAAATATCCAGCTCTCTATCCTACACCAGGCTTACTTGGCACATGAGAATCTTTACTGCTACTACCCTACGGCACATCTTTGCTACCCTCGTTGCAGTTTGGCACTGGCTGATTTGCTGCATAGGTTGTGGTCCTGCCCTGCCCTCTCCTCACATTTGTGCTCTGTCCATAATGTGTTACTGGGGATCATCGAGCTTACTGACCTTAAAACATGGGAGGCTTGCACCCTTGGCATTTTTAAGCATATGAAGCAGCATAGGGTGAGAATGCACTTTGCAGGCAAGGCTGTCCTGCTAGCTAAGAGGGACATCACTTTATTTGGAGATTGAACAGGCCCCCTCTGGTGGCTGCCTGGTATGGGGTGCTGCAGAAATGGTCCAGAGGGAGAGGCCCTGTGCTATGAAGAAGTTTGGCACCTTCATGAGCAACCAATTTTAGTGGCTTGGGATTGCCTCCTCAAACACTTCCACCAACTTACTCAAAATGATGATTTACCCCTGTTAGCCCAACAGGAACGACAGCAGGCCATATACATACCCTCTTTCTTCCCCTCTCTCCACCTCCCCAAGCTTCCCCCCTCGATTGACCCAGGGTTAATACCCATTAATTCTTTAGGGATTTCTGCCTGTGTTCTGTAGCACCCTTAGAGTCTTCCCTGATCTGCTGCTTCTCAGCCTTCAGGCCCATAGCTTCTGCCTGCTAGCCCAAACCCCAGTTCAGCCCATATGGCCGACCACGCAGAAGAAGGAGCCTCACCCTGGTCTTACACCAGTGTCCTTGGTAGATATGGTCTTGCCTACATTTGATCTGAATCATCATTTCCCTCCCCAGTTCAGGGGTAGCATCCCAGTTAGTCATGTAGACACTTAGTCAAGTAGCTGCAGAGTGTCCTTTTGCCTCTTATCTATTAATATAGATGTTAATTAGAGAGATTAATTAGAGATGTCTTGATGGTTGTCTCACCTAATTAATTGCCTAACGTGCATGATACTGCTTTGCAATTCATCGAGATGTGGTTGTATATTGTTTCTGAATCTCCTGAATATCTCATAATGCTTTCTTTGTTTGCACAAAAAAGCCCAATAAAAACAATTTAATAAAAAGATCAATGCATATGTGTAATACAATCTATTGGCTGAAAGGGAAGATCCTATCCCTTCTGCAGTTCTAGAGGACTAATAGTAATGACTTTTGACATCCAGACCAGTCCTTCATTGCCAATGATGACTAAGATGTTCTTGCAATCACAAGCTGGCATAGAGAGGGATCGCCTCCTGGACCAAGATATTATTGAGACAACAGCTGGTCCCACTCTGACACACACACATTTAAAGCACTACAGAACTTAGGCCCCACCTACCTGAACAATCATCTCTTCTTCTACCAACTACCCAGACAGTTCTGCTTCCCAGGACTCTTACTTACACTCATGCCATGCATACACAAAACCAGATCACGAGAACGGGATTTCTCTTGCATTGCTCCAAAAGCTACTCCCCATCAGAGCTTCCTTCTTTCTTCTTGATGAGAGCAAGTAGCAGTAGAAGACCTGGCTTTTCAATTAAACAACCTACCCTAGACAGTGGTAGATACACACACCTGCTCAGCACCAGGATACCCTTGCAAGTGATAGTGCACATTTTAAATCCACATAAAATTACATAAAAACATAAAAGAACATAACATACCAGAGTCTGGCTATCTCCAATGGGAAACAGCCTTTCATACTCAGGTATTATAATGTAAGGCCTTTATCATGCATCCATCACCACTCAATGCTTTTACCATGTATTGCCTTTACCACACATGTTTTTACTACTTAGATGCCTTTCCCATGCATGCCTTTAGAACAACATGGTAAGTATATGTAAGGTAAGAGTGGGAGTGTGTATGTATAAATATATATATTTACAGATTTTTTGTTTTTAAAGTAACGTTTATATTTAGGTGAATAAGTCAGTGACGGCAGTAACGTTTTGAACTAGACAAAACACAGAAATTCACCAGTTATAGTTAGCAGTTATAGTTTGCAGTCCTCATGACATCTTCTATGACATCATTCATGATATCATCTATGACAACACTTATGAAATCTGAAATTACATCATTGATAACATCACAGATGACATCACTGATGATTTCATCCAAGCTTCTTTTGTACACATTACCTCATAAACTAGTTGGCACTACAGGCCTGAAAATAAGTGTAAAACAGCTCAAAATAATATGAAGGATAATTAATGCCATCACAGACAAAACTCCCTTTGGTGCAGCAAGCATGTGTTATGTGCAACATTGACCCCATACCATACACTTCATGAGTAGCCTAGTTCACATTAACAACCACAGATGTATGGGAAACCCTTATTGCACTATGCTCAGTATGTATTCAAATGTTCAGAGAAAGCCAAGTTCCTCAAGATACTCAAAGTCTGTTTCAAAATAAATGCCCTAAGCTTTTAAAGACGTGTCAGCCCCTTTGGAACTGAGCATCAGGAGCTTGGGCCTTACATGGCTGAGCTCTTAAGACCAGGGGGATCCTCTAGGGAATATCTGTGCCACAGGCAAAGAACCTGCCCCACTTATGAAAGCCTGAAGCAGCAAGCCTCTGATCAAGAAAAGGGAAGTGTCAGTGGTTCCCACAAGACCTATTGGGTGTAGGGACTCCTTTACACCGAGGCCAGAGACCACAAACCTGGTGTCACTAGGAGAGTGGTAGTGCCTCAGCAATTTAGAGAATTCCTCCTCACATTGGCCCATGACATTCCCCTAGCTGGACATCTTGGCCAGACAAAAACCTAGAGTAGGTTAGTCAACCACTTCTTATGCCACCTGTCAAGCCAGAAGGAAGACAGGTTGCCACCTGAAGGCCCCCTTAATTACACTTCCAGTGGTTGGTATACCCTTTGAAAGGGTAGGGATTGACATTGTTGGTTTCCTTGACCTTCCAACAGCACAAGGGAATACATTTATTCTTGTGATAATGGATCATGCCACCAGGTACCCTGAAGCAATTCCCCTATGGACCACCACTGCACCTGCAGTGGCCAAGGCCATTCTTGGTATTTTTACTAGTGTTGGCTTTCCTAAAGAGGTAGCATGAGACAGAGATACAGACTTTATGTCTGCATACTTAAAACACATGTAGGCCGAGAGTGGGGTGACCTATAGGTTCCCTACACTATAACATCCACAGACCAATTGGCTTCTTGAAAGATTTAACAAGATCCTAAAATGTATGATTGTTGGACTCCCTGTAAACCTAAGAAGGAAATGGGATGTTTTACTACCTTGCTTTCTTTTTGCTGACAGAGATGTGCTACAAAAGGGAGTAGGGTTTTCCTCCTTTAAACTTTTGTTTGGACACCCTGTAAGAGGATCCCTCTGTCTTGTCAAGGAAGGATGGGAAAGTCCCCTCCAGGAACCAAAGCAAGACATTGTGGATTATATGCTTGGCCTTCTTTCAAGGATGGCTATATAGATGAAAAAAGCTAACAAAAAACATGAGCCCAGCCAAGAGCTTCAGAAGCTCTGGTATGGTGGAGTTCCAACCAGGGCAGACGGTATGGGTTTTGGAGCCTATGGCACCTAGGACCCTCCAAGACAAATGGACTGGGCCCTACTCTATCCTTGAGAGAAAAGGGTAGGCCACCTATTTAGTTGGCCTTGGCACATGTAGAAACCCCAAGTGGGTGATAAATGCAAATCGGCTTAAACCATACAATGACAGGGCTGATGTGACCATGCTTATGGTTACAGATGAGGAGCAGGAGACAGAGAGTGAGTCACTCTCTGATCTCCTCTCCCACAACTCTAAGCATTGGTCAGTTGATGGAGTGATCTTTTCACACACCCTCACTGCCCAACAGCAGAGTGATAGTAGGCAAGTCCTAAATCAGTTTGCTGAGCTTTTCACTTTGACCCCTGGTCATACTAACTGGCGTACACATGATGTAGGCACGGGTGACAGCCTACCTGTCAAAAATAAAATATTCAGGTGGTTTGATCATGTCAAAGAAAGGATCAAAGCTGGGGTAAGCAAGATGCTGAACTTGAGTGTTATTGAACCCTCAGCGATCCCTGGGCCAGCCCAGTTGTGTTAGTCACAAAGCATCACTCCCAGGGTGGAAAGAAAGAAATGCATTTTTGAGTTGAATACAGGGGGATGAATGCAGTCACAAAACCTTTGTAATGATTGGAATGGTTTTAAGTACTCACACAATAAAGAATTCATATATATATATATTCAGTCACAAAAACAGATACACATCCAATTCCAAGAGCTGATGAGCTAATTGACAAGTTGGGAGCAGTCACATATCTGAGTACCTTTGATCTCACATTAGGCAGATAGGATTGACCCTTGGAGCTAAGAAAAATCAGCATTTTCCACTCCAGATGTGGGCACTTCCAGTTCACTTTGATGCCCTTTGGTTTGAGGAATGCCCCTGCCACCTTTCAGAAGATGTAGAATAAAGTATTTGCTGGATTGGAATCCTGTAGTGCAGCTTATCTGGATAATATTGCTGTCTTTAGCTCTACCTTGCATGATCACTTGATCTACCTCCAAAAGGTCCTTAAGGATCTACAGAGTGCAGGCCTCACTATCAAGGCAAGCAAGTGTCAGATATGGCAGCACAAGGTTGTATACTCAGGCCATCTTGTGGGTGGAGGCCAAGTTCAGACACTACAGCCCAAAATCCAGACCATCCTGGATTGGGTATCTCCAATCACCCAGACCCAAGTAAGGGCATTCATTGACTTGTCTGGGTACTACAGGTGATCTGTGCAGTGTAATGGATCCATTGTGACCCCCTCACAGAACTGACATCCAAAAAATGCCCACAAAGTTTAACTAGACAGTGAGCTGTCAAAAGACTTTTGCCATCTTGAAAGAAACACTGCGCTCAGCACCCACTCTAAAAGCTCCATATTACACCAAGCAGTTCATAGTCAAGACAGTTGCCTCTGTACATGGGATAGGAGCAGTCCTATACCAGACCAATGATGATGGCCATGACCAACCTGTTGCATTCATAAGCAGGAGGCTTCTCTCCAGAGAGCAGCGTTTGAGGGACATAGAGAGGAAAACCTTCGCTGTCCTTTGGTCCCTGAAGAAGCTGAGACCATACCTGTTTGGTTCTCACATCCTTGTCCAAACTGACCACAAACTTCTCAGATGGCTCGTGCAGATGAAAGGAGAAAACCCCAAATTTTTAAGGTAGTCCATATACCTACAGGCAATAGACATCACAGTACAACAGAAACCTGGGACGGACCGTGCCAATGCAGAAGGCCTTTCCAGGTTCTTCCACCTCAAGAGAAAGTTGAGTCTACTCCTCTTTCATTTGGGGGATGGGATCGTGTAGGAAAGTGTCCCTTTTTTTGGATGGTTAGCTCACACTTTTTACCTAATGCCAGATGTGATTTTGAACTGTAAGTGCACTGGGCGCTCGGTAACCAGGTTCCCAGTGCCAGCTCTCTTTCCCAAACACTTTCCCACGATTGGCACAACTTCAGTTACCCCTGCAAGTCCCTAATAAACGGTACCCCTGGTACCTAGTGCATGGGTACTGAAAAGGGTCCTCTGGGGCTGCGGCACTGGTTGTGCTACCCAAGGGACCCCTCAAAAAGGCTATGCACTCTGCCATTACAGGCTGTGTGTCTTGGTGCAGAGACATCTGAAGAGTTGACATGGCATACAGCCTTGTGTGCCATGCAACCCATACACTGCATAAGATATAGGTAAGTCACCCCTACTGCAGGCCTTTAGCCCTAAGGCAGGGTGCACTATATTCTATGTGAGGGCATATAAGCATGAACATATGTGCTCCTATAATGCCAAGTCTCTTCTGGGATGTTGTTAGTGAACAGAGAAGCATAAAGAGTAAATGGGCTAAATACTTGTCAACACAAGTGTTCTAGCTCCATGATGGCTTCACTGATTTCTAAGATGTTTGGTACCAACTATCTTGTCTTAATACATTCTCACAGATGCCAGTGTTAGCTTTATTAATCAATTCACACAGGAGACCCTTTTAGAAGGTCCCCTGAAAACCTTATCAAGCACTGGCATGGTACCTGACTTGTTTTCGCCAGTCTGCCACCACCAGGCATGTTTCTGACCTCATGGGGTGAGAGCGAGTGCTTCAAAGGCTATGCCGCCTTTGAAATCCAAACCAGGAACCTCCAGATAGAGAAGGAAGCCAAGCCCTCTTTCCTGCTCTCCTTTTGGTGGGAGGAAAGTTGGCAAAATTAGTTAGATTAGGATGCGGGTACCCACTTAACCTGCACCTCTCTCCTGAAATTCCACCCTCTTGGGGTGGTGAAAAAATAACCTACCAGGGCTAGGGTAGACAACCTAAAGGTAAGTAGTGCATTGGCTCCTACGTGTATCCCCTAGTAACACCCATAAATTCAGTATTTAGGTGGCACCCAGAGACCTGAATATCAGATGTGATGGACAAACGAAGACTAGGACAAAGAAGTCCTGCTCTATGAAAATTGAATCCCTGCCGCAGAAGAAAAAGGTGTGAAATCCTGCCTGCTGCTCCAACAACTTGACAATCACTGCTGCTGTATCATCCTGAAAAACTACAAGAACCGTGGAGGACCTCCAGTCTTCAAAAAATCACCAAGAAGCTTCCTTGGAATCGAGGTATCACTCCTCTGCATCCCACAGGCATCGATCCCTTGAAGTCCAGTTTGGTGACTTACTGGTCCCTAGTGACCTCAATGCAACACCGAAGCAAGAAATTGAACAACAGCTGCAGATGCCCCACCAAGTTTGAAGTCACCAGGACCTACCAGAGCCACAACGCACCAATACCTGGGGTACCAGACCCCCAATGGCAAAAAACACAAAGAAGCAAGCACTCTTCGAGGGACATCGAGACAACTGAGACTCATTTCCTGAGTGGCCAGGCTGTTCCACGGTCGCTTCTCCGAGTTGCCTGCTCTTTACCAAGAGGACTTCAAGACGCACAATACCCGGCTGACCTGTTTGCACTGCATTCAGCCCCACCAACCCTGACACCGAACAACCAGTGGTACATCCATGGTCCCCAAGTCCTTGCAACCTCCTCCCTCCAAGGAGACCCATTGGACTTACCTGAAAGTCCTTGTGTGCAGTGTGTTTTCAAGTTACCCCTTTTGTCTTTGAGCACCAGCTTCCATGACTCTCAGCACTCTGCTACAACCCGATCCTGGATGCTCTCAAGCTTCTCCTGCTGGAACTTTGGACCTGGTCTCGACATTGACCTAAAACAAGGAGGTGAACTTCATGAAAGCATTGCCTTAATTTATATTCATTTTCCTGCTTTTTCTCAATTGTTTCCTTTGGTGTGTAATTGCTAACAAAAAGTGATGTTTTTCCTAACTTTGAAAAATCCTAATTCTGAAAGTACTTACTTAGATCTGTGTTCTTGGTCTTAAAAATTACATAAAATCGATTTTATTTGTATAAATTTGTCTCTGATTCATTCTTGAGTGTGTTGCCTCTGTGAGTACAACAAATGCTTAACACTACCCTCTGATAAGCATAACTGATTGCCCACACTACCACAAAAAGAGCATTAGAATTATCCGCTTTTACCTCTGCTTATCTTTTGGGATTCACAGGACTCTCTGCACAATGTACTTCTTTTTAGTACACTACATAGAGAGCCAGCATCCTACCATGTGTGACTCCCAATGTCAGATCGGGTCACAAGCTCCATAGATCAGTGACCCGGATCATTGTCCAAATGGCTGAGGAGAACCCCCCCCCCACACACAACTCTGGTGCCATAGAAAACTGGAGCTACTTCTCACTGAGCCAAGATAACAATAAAAGCATTCAATCTCGGAAGGGCTAAACGATCTGTTACACTGAAGAACTGAAATCACAAAAAAGACTGCAAAAGAAGTGAAAGACAATGGAAGTAAGGCTACGAACCACACTTGGAAGAAATACACCATGCCCATTTACATACCCAATCTAAAAATATCAGTAAATCAAAGGCCAAGTTCTTTCAAAATAGATTTTAAAGTCCAAAATCCCCACACAGAAAGTTTTTTAACTTTTTAACAATCTCACCCACCTGAAGCAGATAGAAACTCTCCTAAACTATCACAATTTTTTATGCATCAGTGTATTTTCCTTTTTCCATAGAAACATTATTGACCTGGTAGAGAAAAACCTTCAGGCTCTAGAGGCAGAATCTGTGTGGGTTAAAACCCCAACCCAGCCCATGAGCCTTACTAAGACACTTTTAACCCCATTATTGAATTAGAGTCACCAGAAATGCTAACAAAATTGTCTCTTCCTCCCCTTAGAATGCTTATTCACTACAACTTAAGAATGTCAGCTTGCTACATCATCCTGCCATATCTTAAGCAAACCTGCCATTATTTGTTAGTTACTCTCTGGTATAGTACCAGACAAACGAAGGCAGCAATTGTTTCACCTCTTTTAAAGAAGCCTTCTTTAGACCCTGAAATCTTAGCCATCAGCCGATCTCACTTCTGCCTCTGTTTGCCAAAATGACTGAGATAGAGGTTTATAACTAGCTCATTAGCCATCTCCAACCCTGCAAGTTATTTGCACAAAGCTCAAACGGGTTTTCCCAAGGAACAGTCTTTGCCAATGTCACTGAAGACAACAAACACATCTTAGATGGAAATGGAGTGCTGCCTATGATTTTACTAGATCTCTCTGCAGCCTTGATACTTTCTCCTATTCCATTTTACTCCCAATACTTAAGGCAGTCAGAATTGCTGGAACAGCCCTGGACTGGTCTACATCCTTTTGACAGAGCCAGTCCCAATCGGTGATGCTGGGCTACTGTAGATCCTCACCTAAGTCCATAATGTTTTCTGCTTCCCCGGGCTCCAAGCTATGACCCACACTTGTACATGGCTCCTCCGCTAATTTCATAAAAAAACTTTGGAGTTTTCATCCATACTCATGCTGATCAGATACAGTTTATCCTCAAGCTACAAGAAAACCCTGAAGAAACAGCTCTTAGTTTTAAGAACTCTCCCCTTGGCTTTGCCAAATATATGAGCACATACGCCCTTGTATTAAATTGCAAAAAGACTGAATCAGTGATCTCTGCTACTAAAAAGAGCTGGCCTCAAAACTGGTCGTTCCCTCTCATGAAATTTGTGGATGATTGTCAATTCGGAATTAACTTTCCCCACCCTGTTGTCAAGCTAAGTTTTACAGGTTTCTGTGTTTTAAGAGTCATAAAAATCTTTACTTTCATTCTGGCACTGGCAAGGATGGAACTTATCCAGGCCTTAATTCTCACGAGGATGGATTATTGTATACTGTTAGTATGAACACCAAAACACCTGTTACATAAAGTTCATATCTTACAAACTAAAGTAGCCTGTTCAGTCCTGAGTCTCAAGCAATCTTCTCCCCCATATCCTGCAAGCTAAACACACTTCACTGGCTCCCAGTTCAGAAAAGGTGTATGTTCAAAGCCTTCTGTTTATGCCACAAATATATATATATTCACTGAAAAAACCATAGGTTTCAGGGGCGTTATAGTTATCTGGACTTTTCACTCGTACAAAACCATTGAAATTCCCCCGTTATAGTTAGTTCAGCTAACTATAACTCGCGCGCCCGCAATGCACTGCTGATGACGTCACATATTACATCACTCATGACATGGTCAGTGACATCACTGATGACATCACTGATGACATCTCAAATGACATAACTGATGACATCACTGATGACATCATCCAGTGAATGTGTGTTTTTCTGAAAATTAAATATGTTTTATATATGTAGATCTCAAGGTCGGTGGAATAATAAATGGGTATATAAGTGTCTAAATGGATGATTTGTTTTTGAAAAAATGATTGTATAACTGACTGATTAAGTGTATCTTAGCAAATACATGGCTTAGTGAGTAATGTTTAAATATGTAAATATCTGTATCAGTCTCTCACTTTGTGTATACGTGACTGCATGGGTTGGTGAGTAGCTACATGAGTGTCTATATAGTTTATTAGTTGGTTTTTTGAGTATCAGTATGAGTGTCTGAGTGTCTGTATGGTTCGGTGGGGGGTATTATGTAGTGCATAGGTGCATGAATGAGTGACTCACTGTTTGTATGTGATGAAGACAGCATGTGTGCAGGATTGTATGGGTGGATGAGTGTGTGCATGGGTGTGTTAGTGAATGAATGACTGTCTCAATAGTGTCTTTATGAGTAACTACATATGGTTTAAACTAGTTTATGTGACTATTGGTGTATATAAGTGAGTATATGTGAGAGTGAGAGATTGGAAGAGTTCCTGTATGAATAAGTATGTGTTTCTATAAGTGATTGTTTAAAAGACTAAGTATGTGTAAGTTTCTGTAGAAGTAAGTGTGGTGGTGTGTGTATAACTATATATGCAAGTAAATGGATGTTTGATTCTTTATTAGCATGTGTGACTATGTGTGTGAGTAACTCTATGGATGAGTGGCGTTGTGTGACAGGATGTATAGGTGTATGACTACATATGATGAGTGAGTACATGTATGAGTGACTGTATAGGACTGTTGGTGAATGAGTGGATGTGTATGTGGATCTTAGAATTACTGAAGAGGTTGTTGTAACTGGTATTGGTATGTCCATTGTTTTGAAAATTTTTGTCTCTATTTTTGAATGTGTGTATCAAAGGTTATATTAGGGTGAGAGGAGGTCTGCCACTCTATCACAAGGATGATGTCATCAGTGATGTCATTTGAGATGTCATCAGTAATGTCATGAGTGATGTCACTGACCATGTCATGAGTGATGTAATATGTGACGTCATCAGCAGTGCATTGCGGGGGGCGCGAGTTATAGTTAGCAGAACAAACTATAACGGGGGAATTTCAATGGTTTTGTACGAGTGAAAAGTCCAGCTAACTATAACGCCCCTGAAACCTATGGTTTTTTCAGTGAATTTCTATGGTTTTTTAAATGCTAATTCCTAACTATAACGTGCCTGAAACCTATGGTTTTTTCAGTGAATTTCAAAGGTTTTTTAAATGCTAATTTCTAACTATGCCTACAGAGATAGGACATGTGAAGAAAGAAGAAAAAACACACAGAATGAAAAAAAAGAAATGCAGAAAGAAGCAACAGAAGTCCTCAAAGACAACGAAAAGTGCAGGAAGAAGGATAACGTGCAGAAAGAACAAACAGAAAAGCAGAAAGAAGCCTTGTTCTCACTTTGCCACTGGATTCAAGATAGCCTGGCTGATGAGGATTATGAACCCGAAACCGGTCCCAGGATGCTTGTTTCTGGTTCAGGGAAGACATGGCTTGGCAGTTCGGGCTGGACTGTTCCCATGAGGCACAGGGTCAGACTGATTTGCATATGGCCATGTCTGAACTGGGGTGGTGGAGTGAGCTAAAGAATGATTATGGATTAAACCCAGATTAGTTGACTGGGGGTGAGTGTTTGATTTGCTCTAACGCTCCGTCCATCATCCCCTTTGGTATCGCTTTATTCACCCTAAGTTGGCAGGGTATGCCCAGACGTGGGTCCCTTGCTCACTTTGCCAGTGGATTCAAGATAGCCTGGCTGATGAGGGTTATGAACCCACAACCGGTCCCAGGATGCTTGTTTCTAGTCCAGGGAAGACATGGCTTGGCAGTTCGGGATGGACTGTTCCCATGAGGCACAGGGTCAGACTGATTTGCATATGGCCATGTCTGAACTGGGGTGGTGGAGTGAGCTAAAGAATGATGATGGATTAAACCCAGATCAGTTGACTGGGGGTGAGTGTTTGATTTGCTCTAACGCTCCGTCCATCAACCCCTTTGGTATCGCTTTGTTCGCCCTAAGTTGGCAGGTTAGGCCCAGACGTGGGTCCCTTGCTCACTTTGCCACTGGATTCAAGATAGACTGGCTGATGAGGGTTATGAACACAAAACCGGTCCCAGGATGCTTGTTTCTAGTCCAAGGAAGATATGGCTTGGCAGTTCGGGCTGGACTGTTCCCATGAGGCACAGGATCAGACTGATTTGCATATGGCCATGTCAGAACTGGGGTGGTGGAGTGAGCTAAAGAATGATGATGGATTAACCCCAGATCAGTTGACTGGGGGTGAGTGTTTGATTTGCTCTAACGCTCCGTCCATCATTCCCTTTGGTATCGCTTTGTTCGCCCTAAGTTGGCAGGGTATGCCCAGACGTGGGTCCCTTGCTCACTTTGCCACTGGATTCAAGATAGTCTGTCTGATGAGGGTTATGAACCCGAAACCGGTCCCAGGATGCTTGTTTCTAGTCCAGGGAAGACATCGTTTGGCAGTTCGGGCTGGACTGTTCCCATGAGGCACAGGGTCAGACTGATTTGCATATGGCCATGTCTGAACTGGGGTGGTGGAGTGAGCTAAAGAATGATGATGGATTAAACCCAGATCAGTTGACTGGGGGTGAGTGTTTGATTTGCTCTAATGCTCCGTCCATCATCCCCTTTGGTAACGCTTTGTTCGCCCTAAGTTGGCAGGGTATGCCCAGACATGGGTCCCTTGCTCACTTTGCCACTGGATTCAAGATAGCCTGGCTGATGAGGGTTATGAACCCGAAACCGGTCCCAGGATGCTTGTTTCTGGTCCAGGGAAGACATGGCTTGGCAGTTCGGGCTGGACTGTTCCCATGGGGCACAGGGTCAGACCTATTTGCATATGGCCATGTCTGAACTGGGGTGGTGGAGTGAGCTAAAGAATGATGATGGATTAAACCCAGATCAGTTGACGGTGTGTCAGTGTTTGATTCGCTCTTACGCTCCGTCCATCATCCCCTTTGGTATCGCTATGTTTTAACGTACTGCGCTATGCCATACTTTTTACAATCTGGGATCCATATCTTTGTCACAGTGCATATGCAACGTTACACTCCCCAGCACATATTTTATATTACAACTTTAGAGACTAGTTAGGTTACACAACACTGCCCTTTGCATATTACACTCCCAGGCGCATATCGCATAGCACGCGCTAGTGCCTGTGCTATCTCGCAGTCTCCAATGAATCTGTCATTGCGCACAATGTATTGCATATTATATTTCACGCCCGGTTCATCTTATATCACACTTTTTGGTGCATAGTTTATACCATACACTATATCTAGTTTTCATTTTCAATCGTGCTCTCAGGACTATGTTCTATATAACACTGCGTTCACCTACCCTTTTCACGGGCCTTACATTTTGCGATGGGGGTGGAGGGTCAGGGGGTGTTTCTGCCAAGTGAGCCCGGAGTCATCACTACTCGCTTTTTATTAGGACCCTAATCACACACCCGCATGCACCAAACGGCGTTTTCTCTTAAAAGATCTCCGCTAAAGTGACCCTTCGGGGGACCCGTGGGGCATTGCAGCGCCGGCCCGACGAGGAGCAAAACGCCCAATGATGAAGCATGACATCCTTCGGGGTGTGTTAGGGCAACAAGAGAAATTAAGCTCTGCTTCCCTTTTTCACACTTGGGTCCTACAATATCCTAGGACTTTATTTCCCAAAACCTTTTTGAGCCTTCCCTTTTTGGAACAGTGTCTCCCTTTTTGATTGATACAGACGATATACGGAGCACAGACACTGGACCACAACAAGTTCCTGGTCCCCCCCCCCTCTCCCTGTTTTGTATAGATATTTAGCACGGCGGCTTAGCCGAGGGACCCTACCTTTCTTTCCCTTTGTATCTCTTCTTTTCCACTTGAGTACTTAAACATGTCAACCTCCAATATGGGGGACAACCTGGGACTTAGTTTTGATGATGATATTGTGGCCGAAATCCTGAGAACTCCCTCACTATTGGATAGTGAGGGTAATATGGCTAGTACATCATCACAAGGTCATTGGAATTCTTTGGCATCCTTGAAAAAGTTACAAATCAAAATTGCCATGCATGGCACAATTATGACGGAATACCTAAGGGCAAGTGCTGCACCCAATGGCCTGATTGTCCGTACGGCACCGAGAATCTTTCTGGAAGACCTAATTTTCCGCAAAGAATGGAGCCAGATCGCATGGAAATGCACCCGCGACTGGTTGATTCTAATAATTGGTACTGCAAAACGTCTCTCTGAGGCATTAATCATCAAGATCAACATTGCAGAGAACGGGCTGAAAACCGGAATCAGTATTTCAGCCTATAAGACCCGCCTAGCCGAAATAAATGTGGAAATGACGGACCATCGAGATTACCTACTACAGCAGAAAGTGTCGAAACTACAGAAAGACATCAAAAGATTCGACAGAGAAAGGGTATATCCCTATACCAAGGAAGACTATAGACCATCAGATAGTGATGCAGCTTCGGATGAAGGCTCCACATCATCAACCAACTCAGGACATTCCATGTACAGCAACTCCAGCAACAGTAGCTGGAGAAGGAACACCAACAAACCAGGACTTCTCCCTCTACCTCCGATGCCACCCATGTATGGATATGCTCAGCAACCTTATCCTCAACAGGGCCCAATGTGGTATCCAGCATATCCAGGTCCACACCCTGGATTTCAACAACCATTCTTCCCTAATGCACCTCCTCCTTTTCAGAACAGAGGCAGGGGACGAGACAGAGGAAGAAGAAGAGGTCAAAAACAGGTTCAATGGCAGGATCAAGAGACACAACAGAGGACAACACGGAGCTCGACACTCCCGAGACCCTGATAGTGAACCTCACAGACAGACACTTGAACACAGATGAAACCACCATCCTGGACCATGGACTGAACTGTAACCAAGCTTTCTGTTATCTCTGAGCTGCCAGCAAGATCTCTCTATCCCTACAGACATAACATCTCTACCGTTAGCAACACATCGGGTAACTGATAACTACATGTCCACTAATACGAGTCTGGGCTTACACATAGTTGTTGAGGTACCCTTCTTTCACGGTCATGGGTCTATGCACAGTGAGGAGCGTAGAGCACGCCTTTTCCGAGTGTAGTCCCAACATGAGCCTAAACATATGACGTAGCAAATCTGCAGATGGAATGTCCATCCAGCATGATGATCAATCTGGTGATCGTATACCCACTTTGATCACCTAGACTCTGGGCCTTCTATAATGACTATCTTCAGAGGACCCCATTGTGACCATCTTTTCCATCCTATCTCTTCGTAATGTTCCCTCGTCAATGTAATTTGGGGACTTCAATATGCTACAGTGTTTATTAGCATGTGAGAACATACACACACGTGCGCCCACTGCGCAGTGTCCTACGACGAGTTTTCTTGGGAGTACACATACGCTTTAGCATTAAACTTTCTACACTTAGACAATATGCTTCATTCGGTTGCGTACTTAGAAAACACTCACTTCGTATTGTTTTTGCTGTGAGGATATCAGTATGCATTTTTACACATATATTACGCCATTCCTGAATCAGAAGACGGTGGAATTAGGTAGTTTTTCCACTGCGCATGTGTGCCACACATATCTATCCTCCAACTACTCTCAGCCATAGTCTTTGCTCGAATACGCATGCGCGGAGTCCGCATGTCTGGTTTTCGCGCATGCGTACTACTTCACTAACGCCCTAACACACACCTGTTACCAACCATTGACTAGCTACCAGTACCGCCCCGATGTGCCTTCCTGGGACAAATACTGACAACAGCCATTGACAAATCGTCCAATAAACAAAGGGGAACGTTGTTGGAAAAACAACCAACAGCCTCAGACACAGCTACGAGAATGGTTATGGTTACAAAATTCTCAACAGAAAGTTTTAACATCAGGAAATCCATTCTCAGACATTGGCCTTTACTACAAATGGAATCTGACTTCAATCAGATCTTTTCGCAGCAACCACTGTTTGCCTACGAAAGGAGTAGAAATTTTATGGAGGTATTAAAATCAACAAGCTCCTCACAGCCATTTTCTGAATACAAGGGTACTATACCTTGCCACAATTGTGGGAATTGTAATAACATCATTACAGGCACGAACATACAACATCCAACTAAAGGTCACAACATAAAACTTTTCGTTTCTGCAACTTGTGATTCCAAAAATATTGTTTACATGTTGAAGTGCCCATGTGGCTTGCCTTATATTGGCAAAACCGAAAGGAAAATGAAAACCCGATTAAACGAACACAAAAGCAACATCCGCAACAACAATCTCAATTCGACAGTAGCAGTACACTTCAATGAACACAAACACAACGTCAGTCAATTACGTTTCCTAGTGTGTGAAACAGTTCCGCTAAGGGAAGGTTGTGACAACAGAAAATTTCTGATTCAAAGAGAGACCTTTTGGATTTACAAAATGAACTCCATGGTACCCCTTGGACTGAATGATCGTCTCGAACTGAGTTGCTTTATTTGACTTTGAATTGTTGCCTACAAGAATGCCCAAAAGCTCATATACATGTTTAAAATGTCATTGTTTTTTCTCCACTGTTTCTTTACCCACCTTTCTGCTTACATGTATTTTCCATCCATGTTTCTTTTTGATTTGATTCTTTATAACTTTATTTATTTAATTTTTTCCAACACCGTTTTTTAGCTTTTATTTTACATTGGTGACCACAACTTATTATTTCAACTTTTATGTATTTTGCCTTGGTTACATTGTACTAACTCGGTTTTCTTGTCGAGTCATTGTTTATTGCTTTTTGTCATGTTCTGACAATTTATATGTTTCCTATTCTAAGATGGCCGCCACTATTAGAGTCTTCTTTCTTTGTTCACTATCCGCATACTTAACATGGCTACACGTTTACTAACGGTTTTTCGGATCAGAGCAGTTTGGATATGCTCATTCTAACGGGTGAACTGAGGTAACTGTCACGATCTCAATCGACTTTGGTGCGTGGTTCTATCTTATGGCTTATGTTGCTAACACTGCATGCTTTACTTTGTACACGTGTTGGACTATCTCACTTGATCTCGGCACGCATATTTCATATAACATTCACGTATCTATTTAACACGCCGCTATCACCGTATCTATTTCACAGCACGATTCACACGCCGGAAATTTTCAAAAAAGACACCGGATAGCTTGGGTGCAATTTCTAATACGCCTTTGTAGTTCTCCTTAACAGCGTTTCTTGATATGCTTTCGTGCACTTTTTGAAGCTTGATATCTTGGATGGTACATGTTTTCACTTATTTAACTTTGTTAACGCTTTAATTTGTAAGTGAAAGTTAAATCCTATGAGGGGACATGCAACATTATCTCCTGTTTTTGTTTACAGGATTCCTCCTGATGAAGGGTTTCACCCGAAATGCATAGAGGATATCCACCAGCACCTGTGTTGACACAACATGTGATAATTTGTTACACGGAACAATGAATTTCTAATTTCTAATCATGAATAAATGAACTTTGGTTTAACCAGAACGAAAATTGGTAACTTTGTTACCCCACAACGCTGTGCGCATAGAGGGACACCACCCTGGATGGGATAGTGCAACTCTTGTTATTTCTTCGACCTTGGTTTAGGGGTCGCTCCTCTAGCAGCACGCCACTACTTGTTAAAATTCAACATACTCAGAGATTAAACGGGAGTGCGCGATATTTCAACACTTGCCTTCCTGGGACTACAAATGGAACCTTCAGCAGTTGCCGGTTCCTTTCCAGACAGGAGGACTGCTTGGGGTAGGTGCATAAGAAGCCACACCGGAGCAAAACTGTAAGTAGATTATCTGAGGCGCACTGAGGAGACTGGTCGTTGATTTTACTAAGAGTTAGACCTGGTTTCCTACTCACACACCATGACTTACTGGGAGATCCCTTTTGTCTCCTCAGCACAAGAAGGTGTGTACGCTCGTCCCCTAGTCTATGGAGCATCGTTCTCCCTATATTTAGGTGAGTGTTGTCAAGCTTCGGCCCAAGGGGTATTTTCTTGCTAGCTCAGACACTATTGGATAATGAGCCGTCATTACCCTACGCTGTTTAGTGACCTGTACATCTATGACAATACCCTCCACGGCCAGTGTTTTGACTAGTGGGTGACTCCGATCGGCGACGGGAGGCCTCCACTCCAGGATATTTACCCTGGTTTTGGCAACCCGTTGGCTTATCGTTGAGACCCCATGACGCCAATCACCCGTGAGTGGAGTTGTTGCTTTTGGTATCATTGTAATTATGTACTCATTTCTTTCTATCTCGTGTCTAGTTGATGGACTGATGAACATTTTAATATATAGTATGTTCTTCTTTTTCTTTTTCTTTGCGTTTACCTAGGCTTATATCCAGGAGCGACTCTGACATAACAGATAGCAGGGCCATTTAATCCCTGGATGCCCGGATATATACTGTGGGTAGTACCCCCATTTCACTTTCACACTTCACCAAACCTTTAGTTGGTCCTGAGGAAGCGCCACGGATCCGTTTGAACCGCAGGGGCGCGAAACATGTCGACCACTTTGACCACATTTCAGTTATCTGACGGAACTTTATCACCATTAAGGTAACGCCTAACCTACGGGTTTTTTAGTGTGTCAAGGGTGCCACCTTTTTGTCCTTATTAAATCCTAAATCTACAGGCAACCCTTAGACATTTTTAGTTCACCACGTCACATACACGACTGCATCACTACTCGCTTTTTATTAGGACCCTGATCACACACCCGCATGCACCAAACGGCGTTTTCTCTTAAAAGATCTCCGCTAAAGTGACCCTTCGGGGGACCCGTAGGGCATTGCAGCGCCGGCCCGATGAGGAGCAAAACGCCCAATGATGAGGCATGACATCCTTCGGGGTGTGTGAGGGCAACAAGAGAAATTAAGCTCTGCTTCCCTTTTTCACACTTGGGTCCTACAATAGCCTAGGACTTTATTTCCCAAAACCTTTTTGAGCCTTCCCTTTTTGGAACAGTGTCTCCCTTTTTGATTGATACAGACGATATACAGAGCACAGACACTGGACCACAACAAGCTCCTGGTCCCCCCCCCCCCTCCCTGTTTTGTATAGAGCCCGGAGTCACAGTCACAAACGTCCTCTTCTTCCTGAATAAAAGTGAGATAATGCTGCATACTTGTTCATATTTTAAGTAGTTCGCACAGACACACATTTTGAAAACAATAAAGTTCCTAATACCCACCTTCTCTGAACAGTTAGCTTGCTGACTCGTCCACCTCCTCCCTATCCTCTGTTGTCTGAATCCATGGACTAGCCTCCTCCCTCCTGACATGCATGGTTTGATGTTCTGCCACTGCCCTCCATTTAACATGATGTACCAGTCCACTCCTCCTGCCCTCCATTGCCCAATTCTATGGCCCATCACTGACCTCCTGCTTAGCCTCTGTGCTTAGCTTGCTGCCACTATTCTCCTTCCCCCTGCCCTCTGATGTCTTTGTGCATGCCCCTGATCCATCCTTTTTGCCCATCATGTTCCATGGACCTGCCACTCCTATCTACTCTGAGTGTTCCGTTGAGCTGCCACTCCCCTCCCACCTTCCTAGCATTGTCAGATGACTGTAATCTGTCCCTGCCACCTCCACCCTGCCTGTCCACATGCCATGCCCCTATCCCCTTCCTCCTGTCCACCATGGTCCATTTTACTGCCACACCCTTCTGCCCTCCCTGGTCTGTTGTGCTACAACTGCTCCTCCTGTCTGCCCCGCGTGGTCTGTTGTGAGACCCCTTCCTTTGAACTCTCTTGTCTGTGCCCAGGTCCTAACCCTCCCTTCTATCCTCCATGGACCTTTGTGCATGCCCCTGCACCCTCCTTCTTGCCCATCATAGCCATTGTGCAACTTTGCTTGTATCAAGGTTAAAACTCGTAACCTAGCAGCGCGTCATTCTGCGTGTCAGCGCCGACACGCACGCACGGCCATTTTGTTTTGTTTGCATTGTGTTACCAAGCAACGCCAAGATCAGTGTGTCACTGACCGACACGCACGGTTTGCTTTTATTTAATTTAGCATCAATTTAATTGCGTCATGTAGCAACACCGATACCAGCGTGCCATCACCGACATGCACGGCTTGATTTTTTTTCTTTCAGTTAAGCATCTATTTCAACAAATCGACAACGCTTTCAACAGCTGAACATTTTTCAGCATCACCGCCGACATGCATGGCCTATTTTGTTCAATTTACTTTTTTTTTTCTTATCACATTTTGCAGTTAACTGTTCTTTGTTCTGGACTCACATTGCGCATCACGGTGATTCGCACACCTTGTCCTCAAGTATAAACTCTCAAATTTCTAGCTATTTTAGTTTGCATATTACTTTGTGGATTCACGGTGAGTCACACACCCTGTTTTCTAACTTGCTCACACAATTTTGTTTCTTTATATAATTATCACATTGTGGATCATGGTGATTCACACACCTTGTTAAAAATATTTTTCTGCATTTTTTTTGTGGTTCAGTATAATTTACATATTTTGTCTTTTTTCATGAGGTTTTACTTGTCTACATTTATTCTGTTACTTGACAGTCTTAAACTTATTGTATTCTCTCTTATAGTATGTGCACCATCCAATCAGTTACACCTCCACCATCGTTGTTGGACAATCCTGGAGAACCACCTGTAAGATGGGAGATATGGTTTGATGCATTCGACACCTATTTGGGGGCAATTGGAGCATCAAGATTTTGCGCAGAAAGGAAAAAATGTCTACCACTACATTCGTTAGGTTTTGAAGGGAGATCCATTTTTAAACACCTCCCTGTTATTACAAGGACTGAGGGTGACAACATTGACGAGTATGAGGAAACACTTATCAAGTTAAAAAATAGATTTGATAAACAACCAAGTCTCATGGTTCTTCGTCACAAATTTTTTAAGAGAAAGCAAATTGATGGGGAAGGTGTTGACGCTTTCATTTCTGTCTTAAGGAGATTAGCTGCAGTATGCTTATTTGAAGGATTCACAGATCAATTGATCCATGATCAATTTGTTTGCCAACGTAGAGACAAACAAATCAGGCAAAAATTATTAGCAATGGGCAATCCCTCATTAGAAGAAACCATCAAGGTAGCTAAAAGCATTGAAATCTCCATTGTTTCTCTAAAAGAACTAGAAGATAAACCTTCAGAGCCTATAGGTGCCGTTGGGGTGGATAAACCTAAACAGAAAAATGTATGCAGTAGAAATGGGATCACTGTCAAAAGTAAAGCTAGTACTTCTAATTTTATTAACCACAACACATGTTTGCATTGTGGAAATCCTCCACATCCCAAGGGTAGGAGATGTCCTGCAGTCAATGTCACATGTAACTATTGCAAAAAGATTGGGCATTTTGCCAAAATATGTTTAAAGCTCAAGAATTCCCAAAAATCTGTTGTCTGTGCAGTTGAATCTGAAGAGGAATCAGACTCTGAAGTTGTTTCTGTGGTCACAGACAATTTTATATGTAGTCAAAATGATACGAACGCAATTGTAGCTGGTGATCCTTCGAAATGTGTAGACCCCATTGCTGAGGTGTGTGTAGGTGGAAAAGTACTTAAGGTATTGGTTGATTTTGGGGCCAGGATCACCATGATTACCCAGAAATTATTTGAAGAAACTTCGTGTGGAAGAAAGTTAGCACCTCCTGACCGGTGTCCTGTCTCTTATGAAGGATGTCGTATTGAATTATTTGATTTCATCAAGGACGAAATGGAATTCAAAGGAAGGAAGATAAGAGGAAAAGTTTATGTTGCTGTAAAAGGCCTCAACATTCTTGGTTGGTTTCACCAGGGACTTTTTGGAATAATTTTAAAACCAGGTGCTAAAGAACAGATTTTACTTGCCAGTTGTGATGACAGTGGACAAAGATGCAAGAGAGATTTTCCTTCTGTTCTTTGTGAGAGGTTGGGGAAAATTCATGGATTCAAACATAAAATTATAGTGAAAGAGAATGCAATCCCATTTAAAACAAACTTAGGGGGGTCCCTTTTAGTGTGAAATTAATCTGAACATAGAGTTGAAGAGTCTGTGCGATAAAGGGATCATTGAACCCACTGAGTCTTTGTTGTGGTTGTCTCCTTTGGTTGTGGCTCAGAAATGGTATGGACAACTTAGAGTATGTGTGGATTTAAGGTCTCTTAATAAAGAGATATGGGTTGATTCTCATCCCCTGCCTAATATCAATGACTTGTTTGCATGTATCAAGGGTGCCAAGTACTTTTCCAAACTAGATCTGGCATGTGCATATCACCAGATAGAGTTACATCCAGAATCACGTCATTTAACTGCATTAATTTCTCCACTAGGTACGTTTCAATACCGATGGATGCCTTTTGGTTTGGCATCCACTGCCTCTGTCTTTCAAAGAGTGATGCAATATTTGTTGAAGGGAGTTGATGGAGTTTTGGTTTTCCAAGACGATGTTGTGATTTTTGCTAAGGATGATTCTTCTCATGATGCCACATTACGTAAAGTTCTTGAAATATTTAAGAAAAAAGGAGTTGTTTTAAAATCCAAAAAATGTTTAAAAATAATTACTGATGTCGAATATTTGGGTCATCTTCTCACTCAAGAAGGTGTTAAACCCAGGCAAGGTTTGCTTGAGGCAATAATCAACGCTCCTGCTCCTGTTCACAAAGTTGTGGTAAAATCCCTTCTGGGATTATGTGAATATTATTCCCGTTTTGTTCCTGACTTTTCCACCACAGTTCATCCTATCAGCAACTTACTTAAGAAAGGTGTAAAGTTTGATTGGTCAGAAGAGTGTGTTACTGCATTTGATCTTATTAAGTCTTTGTTGAGTGATGGTAATGCACTTAAACCTTTTGATCTTGCTGTACCTTGCTACACTGTTGATGCGAGCCAAGTTGGACTTGGAGCCACTTTAACCCAAAGGACAGGTGACACCCTCCCCACCCACCTACGGCAGACCCAAGACCTGCTCACCTTCAGAAGACTCCTCAAGAACTGGTTCTTCGAGCAGTAGCAGCACCCCCTCCCATCAGCGCCTTGAGACCCTCACGGGGGAGTAGTGCGCTTTATAAATACAATGATTGATTGATTGATATTATATTTACTTCAATTTGCATTTCGGGGTAGAAGGTATTTGAAAAACAATTAATGCAATACGATGTGTGCAAGGAACATATGACTATTATTTGTCAGTATCGTTTTATGTGTTGCTTCTCTCTGGGATTATAACACCTGTTTGTATGTTTGCACCTGCACCCTGAAGAGTGCTATATTGCGCATTAAACTTTCCCACTGCGCAGGACATCATCCAGACTGCGCAAGGTGACCACGAGTCCCAGCTTCCATGGAGGGAGAGGAGGAGACCCTTTTCATTGTTTTTTACCTGCACCCTGAAGAGCGCTACATAGTGCAGTGAACTTTCCCTCTGCTCAGGACATCACCCAGACTGCGCTAGGGAACTACGAGTCCCAACTTCATTAAAGGGCAAGGAAGAGACACTCTTCATTGTTTTTTACTGCACTCTGACGAGCGCTATATAGCGCATTGAAGTTTCCCGCCGCATGGGACATCATCTAGGCTGGGCAAGGGGTCTAAGAGTCCCAGCGTTCCTAGAGGGCCAGGAGGAGGCCCTCTTCATTGCTTTCACCTGCACCCTGACAAGTGCTATAGAGCGCATTAGGATAATATCAAAATAGGATTAACCCACACAACAGCATTGTGGTTTGTCCTCTTGGGCTTTCTTTAAAGCAGATGCTGCTGCCTATCCCTGCTTGCAAAGACTTGGTTCTTTTTCAAAGGAGAGGCACCAACAGGTGGCCTACCAGGGGTCAGTTTGTATGAAATCCACATCTCTTCCCTTGTGGAAAAGATATGAGGTCCTTGCTGCATTAGAAGAAGTAGATTGACCACCCTCCTCCGGCTGTCCCCAAAGTGTCAATTTAAGGGAACTGGGGGCGCCCACTCCTGTTGATTGGAACATTTCATACTTGAATATAGCTGGCCTCAAATCCAAACTCATCCACCCAGATTGAGAACGCTTTATAGACTACTTCGATATTTGTATATTCCAAGAGTCTGAGGGCCCAATTTGATATTTGTATAGTCCAAGAGACTGAGGGCCTAATTCACAAAGGTAAACTGAGACGAAAGTCTAACTTTATGACCTTTGGTATTCACAAAGGGCATTTACTACTCATAAATGCCCTTTGTAAATACCAAAAGTTGAACTTTACGACGGTCAGTATTCACAAAGGGCTTTTACCAGTAGAAAATGCCTTTTGTGAATACCGAAAGACGTAAATGTAAACTTTTGTTTCATTTTACCTTTGTGAATCGGCCCATGGTGTATAGACCCAGTATTGATCGGGGTTTACAAACTTTTTGTGTAATGCTCTAGCTATGGGGAAGGGGCGCTCGCTGGTGGACTCACTATTTAGGTCAAAACAACACTGAACTACAGTATATTAAGACTACCTTCTCCTGATATCCTAGGGATAACATTGTTTTCCTCTGCAGGGAAGGCTATTAATATAATGTTTGTAATAGACCTGGGGGTCATCATAGAGAATCATGTATGCTAAATAGCTTAGAAGAGTGTCTTAAGACTATCCAGTCAGGGTGATCGATTATTGTTACAAGAAACTTAGCTGTCACTTATGAACCCATTGATTGTGAAAGCTTTGGTATAGGGGTGAGGATAAGGCAATGGGAGTTCCGCAACTAGATTTAGAGCGACTGAAGAGGCATTCTACCTTGGCAATATAACTCCTACGGCTTACTCTATCCTTAGGTTTAAGGGCGCAAATGGCAGGACGGTTTCAGATGTGGAGTGCGGGCATATGTTCTGGTGTTACAATTATACTAGTAGAATCAACTATCTTTCAATTTCCCTGAACTTATGGCCACTGTTAGAGGATATGAAAATCATTCCCAAGTCAGACAGTGATCATAATGCTTTGCACCTGACGATGAGAAGAGCTCTTTTCACTATGGTAGAATGGTCCATGTCTAGCCAGAAAAGGGGAATTCACTCCTACCAATAATAAGCAGGCCCTTAAAAGCCCCAAAGTTTCTTACGACCCAGCTATTTTGACCTATGTATATGAGAAGGTTGCTAATTTTATTGAGCATATGATTGGTTCTGATTCTGAAGACGCCAACCTAGTGGATTGTTTAAAACTCTACGATGACCTATTTGACCAACTGGGTACCTTCTTCTTCAAAGAGTGTAGAGGCAGAGAAAAAGCACCCATTGCTTAATATTCATTGCAGACAAGCCAAATCAGCAGTAATAAACTCTATCAAACAAAAGGAAAGAAAAGAGATATAATAACACAGCAAGAAGAGAGTATAAACAACATTTTAAAAAGCTTGGGAGACATATGTGAGGGATGATCCTTTTTACCGCAGTGAGAGCCAGGTACTCAAAATCCTTTTGGAACATCATAGCTAATGCCAGAAATTTCGAACAACCCACAATGATTATTTTGTGCAGCTTAAAGTGTGGATTGAACACTTTGAAAAGCTTTATTCCATCAAGGAAACATATCCTACTCACGACTCCTATCAGAGTCCAGCCAGTAACATGGAGCACCAAAATGATCTATAATTTACTCCTGCTGAATCGCTTAAGGCCATTGCTGCTATTGTTCTAGGTAAAGCCCCAGGGCCTGATGGTATACCAGGTGATTTATTTGCAGCAGTACCCCAAGTTTGGGGTCCATTTTAAATCTTTTGTCAATTTATATCCTGAGTCTTGGAAATCAGCAGAAATAGTACCTATAAATAAAAATGGCAACAGGGATGACCCTCGTAACTACCGACTGATCCATTTGATCGAGGGGCTACAAAACGCTTTTGCTGCCAAATTTTGGGAAAGTTAGCTAAATCGATTTATGAACATAATATACTCTCTGACTTCCAAGCAGGCTTCCATCAGAGCACAAGCACTATGGATCAAATCTTTAGGTTGTGCACACTCCATTGGAAGACAGTGGTAAACGAAAATCGCCATTTATATGTATTTTTTGTGGACCTGAAAACTGTCTTTGATTTAATCCCTAGATGCACATTGTGGTCGGCCTTGAGAAATATGGGAGTACCAGTAGAGATTCTATCAATCATTATAAGATTGCTTCAAGAGAACTAAGCCTTTGGCAGATGTGGTAGGAAAGAAGAACTGACAAATCCTATCCAGATACATAAGGGAGTACGGTAGAGCTGTGTTTTTGCCCCCACTCTCTTCTCACTGTATATTAATGATTTAGTGGATTATCTGGTTGTCCGGGGCAATGATGCACCTAAAATTAGTGGAATAAAAGTTCCAACTCTGCCATTAAGTGACAATACTCTGCTTATTTCAAAGACTCGTTCAGGTCTCCAAATTCTAGTGAATATGTTTTTATATTTTGTAAAGAAATAGGGCTAAAAATAATTATCTAAAAGAAAAAGTTTATGTCCTTTAACCCCTACCACTCCAGAGGGTGCACCACCCGGACCCAGGACGACATGTAACAACAAGTACAGGAATTTGAATATTAGGGGTCAAGCTTTCTAGTAAATTATCATGGAACAAACATATAGAGAAGAGGACTCTAAAGTTACAGCAAGAGGTGAAGGCAATCACTGTGATAATCCAGAATATTAAAACAAGACCACTTTACCCAGCTGTAGAGATTTATAATGCTATTGCTAAGAGCACAACCAAATATGAGGTGGAGCTCTGGGATCAAGAAACAATGAAAACACATTTGTAAGAGCCTTGCTGAATCTCAGGCAAAGTACTACCCATCTTCCCCAGCTAATAGGTGTAGGCATATTACCAGATGGCTTGATTTGCAAAATGTGACCTCTGGTCTACTGGCATAGACTATGGTCTAGGGAAGAATTGGTGCCTTATGGAATCCCACTGGCAGACCCTATGTGCCCTAATACTTTTAGTTTAAAATCTATTTTATTGAAAGAAAGACCATCAGCGGTGATACAAGAGCTCAGCGCCTACAACCCAACGGGCCGGCGTGCTACAGCTTTAGAGTATCAGCAAGGCAAAGCAAACAACATCAGTTCGAACATGTCCAATTTAAACACAGCATGTCGCCTACAACCCTTCCGGGCCGGCCGCGTCTGAAAAATATAGGCAAGGAGTCATAGTAACAAGTGTTAGCCTAAACAGGCGTGCCAAACGTTCAGGATGAAGTGCGTCCCTGACCCAGAAAAATGGCCCTCTAAAATCCAACGGCTCTGAAGGACGCTCCATAGTGAGATATAGATCTTTCTTGGATTTTCAAAAAGGGCAAATAAGGCAAAGCATACGCCTGGCCATGCGGGCCCGGGAGCTATCCGTACCCCGCTGACATAAGGCCCTCAACTGAACAAGCCAGCTTGGAAGCGTGGGTCCCATCACAGGCCTACTCCTGCGAAAATCAACCACCCTAAGTCGAACAGGGGCTAATACACCCTAACAAGGAAGGGGAAAAACAAGCACAAATAACTCCCCCCACTTCCCCAATTCCCCCCCAACCCCCCCGTTCCATGTCCACCCTATAGCTCTCCAGACCCCCTAACAGGACTCCCTCACCCCTCCGTCCCCGGTGTGTCCGCTAGGCATAGTAATCATAGATAGCCTGGGCAAGTGACTTCTCGGAATTCAGTTGCCAACAATGCTAGAAAAGGCTGCCACAACTCTCAATCCTTGGAACCCTCACCCGCCATTGTCAGTGTAAGTTTCTCCATCCCAAGGACATACCACAAGCGGTGCAACCATCCCATGAAAGTCGGAACGGTAGGGGTGCGCCAATGAGAAAGTATGTTCTGTATCGCCGACCCCAGTGCTATTGCTATTTACCGTCCCCTGCGTGCTCGAAGCGGGTAAGTCAATGGGTTTGATAGACCAAGCAAGATGTACACCGGGAAACGGGGTACCTCTGTATTGAAATGTTTATCCACCTCATCAAGCACCCGCGACCAATAGGTCTGAATAAGCTCACACTCCCACAACAAGTGCACCAATGTGCCTGTCTGGTCGCACCCCCTCCAGCACCGCGCCTCCCTCGTGTGGTCCATTATGTGTTGACGCTCTGGGGTGTAATACCAATATGTTACCACCTTCATGAGAGTCTCTGTAAGCCCCATGTGATAGGCAGAATGCCGTGCTCTATAATAGATACCCTCCCACTCCTTGTTGCTAAGTGTCCTGCCGAGCTCCTTCTCCCAACGCACCCTGCCAGGGTTATAAATATATGTAAGTCTAGTCTGGAGCATCTTGTATAAATCCGATAGTATGTGTTTGTCGGACGTGCGCGTGAGAAGCCAATGCTCGTAAGGGGAAAAACACCTATCAGCCTCCAGATGGACTCGCTCATCCAGCGCCGAATGCCGAGCCTGTAAGTACCGGAGCCTCTCCGATTCTGGCAGCCCGTATTCCTGTTTAAAGTGCTCAAAGGGGATGACGCCATCCGCTACATATAAATGGTACAGAAAGTGGCATCCCGCCGGTTTCCATGCTGCAAAGGCCATCTGGTCCATTCCGGGAGCAAAGTCTGGATTGTCCAGCAAAGGAGTTAGCGGGGAGGGAAAGGTAGTGAAATCATGCTTAATGTTAGAGCTGTCCCACACTTCGAGAGGAGCACGGGTGATAAACGAGGCGTACAGGTTTAGGGGCCTATGGTGCTTGCGGAGAAACGGAATCTCCTATAAAGGTCGTGCTGCTATCGCTTGGTCTTGAAACAACCAATGTTTCTCTGATTCCCAACGACTCCATTCGACCAAATGTCGCAGCTGGGCAGCCTGATAGTAAAGCTGTAAATCGGGAATTCCCAAGCCACCTCCCTCCGGGGGCAGAGTAGACTGGGCCCGCTTCATGCGCAACTTCGTACCCCGCCATATGAACTGGGCGAGTTCAGATTGGGTCTGCTGCAGCCAGCCCATGGGCGGATGTAAAAAATAGTACGAAAGAGATAGAGGATTTTTGGCAAAATTGCCATCTTGACCGCTGCAATTCTGCCTAGCCATGTAAGGGGACTATGTTTCCAGCGGCCGAGTTCCCGGCGGACCTTCCGGAGCAGGGAGGCGTAATTGACGCCAACTGAATCCCCAAATAGGGAATCGTTTCCTGAGCCCACTGAATAGGCAGCAGACCCTGTAGATATTCCCGAGTGGATCAGTGCAGGGAGAGATCAAGAGCCAACGATTTGTCGTTATTGACCTTAAACCCCGCAGCCTGCGCAAAAGTGTCCAGAACTGCGAGGCACGCCGGCAACGCCGTGCGCGGGCTGGCTAGTGAGAGCAACATATCGTCCGCATACAGACTGATGGTGTGGACATAGCCCCCGAACCGGATCCCGGAGATCGCTGGATGCTGCCTATTCCGTTGAGCCAGCGGCTCCATGTAGGCGGCGAAAAGGAGGGGCGACAGAGGGCACCCCTGTCTGGTGCCTCTCTCTATCGGGAATCTAGTGGACATATAGCCGTTCATCCGGACAGAAGCAGACAGGAACTTATAACAATTAAAGATGCGGGTGCGGAATTTCTCCCCCAGGCCCATCCGTTGCAAAACCCGCTCCAGATACGACCAATGAACGTGGTCGAATGCTTTCTCCGCATCGATTGCGAGCAACATATACTCGCCCTCCATGCAAGAAGCCTTCTCAATCAGATGTATAGCGCGTTTCGTGTTGTACGATGTTTGGCGCTCCGGGATAAAACCCGCTTGGTCCGGATCAATAAGGCCGGGCATGTGGGGTGCAAGACGGGTGGCCAAGATCCCTGTATAGAGTTTAAGATCTACGTTCAAGAGGGAAATGGGGCGATACGCACCGCATTGAGTCCTGTCCTTCTCTGGTTTCAGGATAACTGCTATTGAGGCCTCTACGGTATCGCCTCCGGCTCAGAAAAGGAGTTGAAAAGTTGGGTGAGAAGAGGAGCGAGGCGGGCACAAAACTTTTTTATAAAAGATGGCGGGGAAGCCATCCGGGCCGGGCGCCTTAGCAGGCATTAGCCGGGATATGGCCGCGATTACCTCCTCGATTCGTATGTCCTGATCCAGCCCGTCAGCCTGAGTCAGAGCCGGGAGTTGAACCGAATCCAGGAAGTCGACTCCCTCCGCCTTCACCAACGGGGAGACCGTGTAAAGTGAGGCATAAAAATCGCTGAACATTTCAGCGCTGTCCCCATCCTCCGAAACGCATGTGCTGTCACCTCTGCAGACCTTGCGCACCCCCTGTGATTGCAGGACTTCATGTAACTTATGAGCAAAAAGGCACCCACACCTATCTCCCCCCGTGTAGTAAGCATGCTTCAACCTCAGGGCTGCAAACTCCGCCCTGTCCTGATGCAGGGCTGCGAGTTGCTGACGCGCCGCTTTTAGCTGGCGCCACACTCGGGGGGCACCCGTTCTTTGATGGATCTGTCCTAGTTCCCTTGTCCGTTGCGTGAGGTCATCACATTTACGCCATTGCTCTACGTTATCCACCGCCGATATAGCAATAAATTCCCCCCGGAGGACCGCCTTCAGCGCTGCCCACTGTGTTGCCAATGTGGTGTCCGATTTGGCATTGCGTGACAGAAAGTCCGAAATAGTGCTTTGTATATGCATGGCCACGTCCTCTCGGTGAAGGAGAGTATCTCTAAGGCGCCACACCCTAGCAGGCCGTGACAAGGGTGGAAAGGTGAAAGTAGCAGTCACTGGGGCATGATCTGAGAGTGAGGCGACCCCTATCTCCACCACTGTCGCTATTGCTCGTGCCGCCGCAGATCCCAGAAAATAATCTAATGGGGCATAGGTCTTATGAGCGTGAGAGTAATAAGAGTACTCCCGGCTCTGCGGATGGAAACCGCGCCATAAATCGCAAAGCCCTAGGTCTCGCAGTCGTTCCATCCCCAGTGACGAGAGCGCTCCGGCTTGGTGGGTCCGCTGACAAGATCTGTCCAGGGTGTTATCAAAAACCAAATTCAAATCCCCCCCAATAATAATGTGGCGGTCAGCTGTTGCCGTGATGTCAGTCAAAGCCGAGTGGAGGAACTGTTCCTGGCCCTCATTGGGGGCGTAGATGGAACCCAAGGTGAAGGTCGCGGTACCCAAGGCAAACCTATAGACTAGCAGCCGACCCCTTATTTCTGCCGCCTTCTGCAGAACCTCCCCCTTAAATCACTGCGCCACAAATATCGCCACCCCCGCAGACTTAGTCGGGCCGGAGGTAAAGAATTGTGTCGGGAATTTCCGTGACTGGAGCCGGTAACAATCCCTAGCTAGTAGATGCGTTTCCTGTAACAGGCATAGATCGGCCTGGGAGTTTTCCAGACACAATAAAACCGCCCTGCGTTTAACGGGGTTATTGAGACCCCGCACATTGATAGTTAGTATTTTAAGTGTGGAAGCCAGCATTCATGGTGTCTCACGGAACCAGGCAGCCCAAGCGGGGCCCATAAGCTCTCCTATGAGAAGTGAGGGAGGTGAGGGTCGCGCGCTTATTGTCAGCTGTGGAAGCCCCTGTGGCCCCCCCTAAGGTGGACATGGAACCCTGAATCCCCCCCAACCAATTCCCACATACAGAAAGAATAAACCCAACCAAGAAAAAGGGTATAGCAGTTCCCACTGTCCTCCACCTCGCGGTGAACGGAAGGTTGGTAGCATGGAGAAAGTGGCTCACGGTGAGACGCCCCCCCCCACTAGCGACCCGTGCACGTGACAGTCACTTAGCCAGACCCTCGCTGCTGCCGGGGTCAGCCATGCTGAGAGCCAGCCAGATCCGCAGACACAGACTCGAGAGCCGCCTGCTGGCCTTTGAGTATTTCTGCTAGGGCAGAGAGGTCCTGGAACAAAACCGGCTGTTGTTCGCGAAACGACACCGGATGCATCTGGCGGGCCATTCTCATTATATCATCTTTGGTGCGATAGGCTTGGACACACACCAGTATGTCCGGGAGGGAAGAGGGTGGCGCCCGTGGGGGTCCCACGGTCAATCCGCAGCTTCAAGTGGCCTGCCCAGAATATGATTAAAGAGCTCTCTGGCGTATCGGAAGAGGTCCTTTGAGTCATCATCCATCTTCACTCCACGGATCCGAATATTGTGGCGCCGGGACGGGTTCTCCAAGTCTTCCACATGTGATTGTAGGTCTACCTGCTGATTGTGGATCCTGAGGACCTCCTGTTGCAGTGCCGCCAGCTCCGTATCCCGGCCGTCGCTTTTGCCCTTCAGCTCCGCCACCCTCTCTCCCAAGCTGTCCACATCTCGGTGAACCTCTCTGAGTTCCGCCATGAACTCCTGTTTCAGAGCATGAGTATCGGCCCTCAAAGCAGTGAACATGGACTCCAGGAAGGCCTTGGTGTTTGGTTCCGTACCCTCACCCTTCTCTGCAGCTGGGCGAGCCCCGCCAGTCGCCATGTCGTCTGATCACTGATTCGCCTGCACCTTTACAAACAGGTCCTTCAAAGTTTTGTCTTTACGCCCTTTAGGAGGGACCATAGCGTGCCGCACTCCAAGCCGAGAGGCCCCCCAGGCGTCAGGATCTCCCTCCTCGCAATGCCATTCCCGGTCTCAGGCAGGTGCGACGTCTGGCTGTGTCTCCTTGGCCAGTAGCCGCAGAAGCAGCAGGCTCACATCACCCGTGGCAGGCCTCTCCGCGCACCCCTGCACTCCACCAATTCCTCCCAACTGCGGTGCACGGACCGTCTCCTCAACTCCATCACAGGGTCACCAGCTGCTGTCAAAGGGCGCCTCCCGCTTCCGCCCCGTATCCGGAAGCAACTTGTCCCCGGTGGATCACAGCCTCAAGTCCACACCGGGATGTACGCACACGACAAGCAGGGCGGCGGCTATTCCTTGTGTTATTCCATAGGGTGTGTGCACCCCACTCAGCACCTTCGTGGCTCAAGCCCCCAGGGGTCACCCCAGATTATGTGCTGGGCATTCTCCCCCCGGCAAGCGGCCGCAGGGTTCCACCGTTCAGGTGGGCACACACTTCCTCCGCTCTTGGACCAGTCTGCACATCAAGCCCCCCACCCGCGGCGTGGGTAGCGCGCCAGTGGTAGCGTTGTGGCAGCTCGCTGGAGCGGCAAAGCCGGCACTCACCGGTGTCCCTCAGTCCTCCACTGTCGCCAAGGGAGCCGGGGATCCTGCAAGCCAAGGACGCCCGGGACCGGTCCACTCCACCGTTCACTCCTGGATGACCCCCTCCAAGCAGTGCTGAAGGCTCTCCGAGATACACATCAGCGCTGCAGTAACTGCGGGCTCGACCTCCAGGTACAACAGCCAGTCCACAGGAAGATTTTCAGGCCACCATTTCCCTCTCGATCTCTAAGATGGTGGCCCACTCCTGAGCCGCCTCAGGCCTCCAGCGTTGCCTCCCTCGCTTTCCCAGAAGGAGCCCTCTGTGTCCCACACATTCAGGCCACGACAGCCTCTCAGTCCTCCCTGCTGGCAGCCTCTGTGGGGACTCCTCTTCCCGCCAATGACCCAGGAGGGGCGCCCCATCCCGTCGGGCAACCGCCACCGCAGGTCTGCTGAATCCAGGGGGCCCGTGCACCAGCCACTCCGCTTACCAGGCCCACAGGACAGCCATCCACTGCTCTCCAGTCTCAGCTCGCTCCGCAGGCAGCCGTGCCTCCCGCGGGGCCATCCAACGCCGGGCCAGTTCTGCTATATCAGGCCCCAGCAGAGTCCGCTCCGCTGCTGGCAGACCGGCTCCCGGTCATCTCGGTCACACCGGGCCCGTCTTTCATCCGCCTGGTGCGGCGCCTCTGCTCTGCCGCTGCCGAACCACTCCAGCAAGGGCGACGCCGCCCCGGCCGCCAACCTGGCAGGCCATACGTCGCTCCACCACCTGCGCTGCTGACACTGAGCGAGCCCGCACACCACCGGTGCTCCAAATCGGCAGCTCTGCGATACTGGATCTCACCCGGCCCCACAGCGAGGGTCGGCTGGTGCTATGACGGCCAAAAGGCCGGTGCTGCCACAGGCCGTCGGCGGGAGCTCTGACTCTACGCATCCGCTCATACCGCCATCTTGGCCACGCCCCCCTAATACTTTTAGAAAGATTCCTTGGTTAAGACACATTAAGGATTTACTTCTCAGTTTAAATCTGGCCATTCTTTGGGACACTCCAGAGTAAAAGGAGATTAGGTAAATCAATAACGGGAGTTACACTGATCGATTTTTAGATTTTAAATATGTTTTTTATTTGAACCTTTTTGGGATAAAATATCATCCTCCTTAGCAAAGCAATGGTTTAGTCTGTTTAGATATGGTCCGCTACATTTTAATAGCTTGTGTATAGAGTGGGGCACTCAATATTGCACCAGCACTTTATGCCCATCATGAAATCAGGAAGAGGACACACTTCATAATTTTGTTTTCTTTTGTCAAGCTTATGTTGCTGCCCTTAAAAAATAGATAAGACCCATGTGCATTTTGTTTATCAGGAGGAAAATCGATCACGCACTGAGAATGATGAGGTCTGACACTGACAAAATGATTTATATTTGTGTCTCAAACTTTTTGCCTCGACATAGTTGACCTGCTAAAGAGCCAATGGGCTGTTACAATTATAGAGTTTCCTTGTGCCTAGGTTCTTTGTCCTATGAGAATGCACTACACTACGATGCTGAGTACTATTTACCCCTACTTTAAGAAATTGTTTTTAATTCTGTGATGACTTATTGGACCATATTATGTGCAAACATTAATTTATAACTGTAACCTGCAACAATTAATTGCTGCTATTAACTGTACTGATAGATTACCATTGTATAATGTTGTTAATGTCTTTTGCTTATGTATTCTATGTGGTTTTTAAGGATTCTCGAATCCAAAATAAACTTTATTGATTGATTGATTGAAATACTTGTTGGGGTTTGGTGAGGTCAAGATGAGCACAAGCATAATGTGTAAAATGTTGCTTATCCTCACCCCTCTATTGGAAACAATCTAATGTTCAGCATAGTACGAGGACAGGTAAGCTGTTACCACAGCCCTGCCAAGTATATAGGCTTTATGTGTGACTAGCTGCTCCAGTCCAGGGTGTTTGTTCCTAGCATTCTGTTACTTCTAGCCTTGTTTATCCTATTATAAATGTAGAGAACAATGAGAGAGCTAGGGAAAAGGGAGGGGTACGTCCGTATCCCCTGGATGTAGATAAGTTTTGTCAATGGTGGACGGGCCCAATGTAGTGTGGTACGATCACTGTGAAGCAGTGTTTGGGAACCCACAAGGTAGGTTAAAAGACCCCTCACACACCAACCTGGTTGGTGTCATGCTTCATCATTGGGGCCCCAACCGGGTGGCCGAATGCCACCCGGTTGTGCTGCGACGCCTGGCTACAGCGGAGCTGGTGTGGTGCAAGAGTGTGATGTAGTGATAATTAAAAACATATATCTCTGAGAATCCTTGCCTTTAGGAGATTTATTATTGGCGGCTCAGGATATAGACTAAAAGGGTATGTGATGCAACTACTGAAGAAATAATTATCTACTAGTTGGCTGTGTTGTGCATCTACATGTTTCAGCTCTCGTATAAAAAATAAGGAGCTTTCGTCAGGACCAGTGTATATAGTGAGTGGCAAAGAGTGAAGTGCCACGTGGTGAGTGAAAAATATTTAAAAAGGTTGTTTACCTACACACTCGCTAAGGTGTGTGGACACAGTGTCGGCGCAATTGCAGACACTGCGGCGCAAAACCTGTGGAAGGAAACAAGACAGCACAAAGACATATATGAGACTACCACTTGGTGCCATGGAATATAGGCAACTATAGAATGCAATCTTAAGTGCGGTGATAACCCAAACCTGTCTTCAGGAAACGTACCGTAGGTGACACACACACTATGGAGGTGTATCATGCTGCTAAGCGTATAAAAACGGAGGCAAGACAATTAGAGATGCTAGGTAAGACGCGAAGCGCTTTGTGAACTAGGGGTGCCAGGTGGTAAATAACACGGCACTACTACAGTGAGCAAATGGTGAATTGTACACAAATAGCGCCAGGTGAATGTACCGGCAATGATCTGGTTGAGGAGGAACCGTGAAGAGGTTGAGTTCAAAGTGAGTGGCCCACTGAGCGTTAATGAGTAGAGGCTGAATGGAGCCATGAGTAAAGCGCTGGAAGTTTGTGGTGGGTGCAGTTTACTAAAAAGAAACACAATGCGCAAAGCAGGGAAGGAATAGGGATAATTACACTATGGCTGAGTGAGAGCGCTGTGCAGGAAACGGGAGGGGGGCGCTCCTCACAACAATTCTGTGGACGAAAGAAATAACACGTTAAGAGGTGAGGTAGGATAGGATGCAATGATTCCCAGGGAGAGAAAGTACAAGCCACCTTACTTGGTTGAGAAGCTACCATCGCCTGGCACCTACTGTGGTCTCCCGAAGTCCCGGATGCTGAGGGACCCATGGGAAAGCGAGGTTAAATAGGGAGGTCATCCATTGCATACGTGCGTGTTTACTGGTGAACTCGGGCGGGGCCGAGTTGACCACGCATGCGTGTAGGAGTAGCGCGGGCCAGGCGCGCATGCGTGAATGGTGCCGGGATGCTAAACGGAAAGGCGCCTGCTCAAAGGCACCTAGAATGCCAGCGCTTAATCAATGACACAAAGAACTATGAACGGCTCACACATGACCCCAGCATCTCTCTAAAAACGAACATCCAAACCCTGGTGGGAGAAGCGGAACAGAATGGCCAGATCTCCAAAAGCGAGGCCAAATTCCTTACCACTACACAAGGGAAAATACCATACTTCTATACTGTTCCTAAAATTCATAAGAACAAGACCCCTCCCCCTGGTCGCCCTATCGTTTCAGGCATCGGGTCCCTGCTGGAACCCCTTTCACGTTTCTGCGACCACTTTTTACAACCCCTGGTCCAGTCAACCAGCACGTATCTCAAAGACACCAAAGACCTCCTAGGACTCCTAGCCAACATACACTATGACCCTAACACCTCCTTTTTGGTATCACTAGATGTAGAAAGTCTGTACACCAGCCTCCCCCAAGATGACACTCTAAGAGTATTAGAAGAAGCCCTCAACGAGGCTGATTGGCAATACCACACGCCTCCCTCGTTCGTACTGAAGTGCGCGACCCTCGCACTCAAAGAAAACTACTTCGAATATGAGGGCAAGCTCTATCTCCAGAAGTATGGTACATCTATGGGGAGCGTTTTCGCTCCCAGCATAGCGGGTCTGTATGTCTTCAACTTTGAGACCAAACACCTGCTCAGTAACAACCAGCCACAAATGCCACAAATCAAATTCTACAAACGCTATATTGATGACATCCTCCTTATCTGGGAAGGATCGAGCGAATCACTCACCACCTTCTGTGACTGGCTAAACACGTGTGACCCCAACCTGCGTTTCACACACAGTTTTGACAGGCACCATACCACTTTTCTAGACCTAGACATCAAAGCAGTTTCAGGAGGACTCATGAGTAAGACACACTTCAAACCTACTGCCCGCAACTCCCTCCTGCATTTTTCCAGTTTTCACCCCAGAGCCCTCCGTGAAAACCTCCCGTATGGCCAATTTCTGCGACTTCGCAGAAACTGCAGTGACCCTAGAGACTACAAATTGCAAGCCAGAGACCTTTGCCATAAGCTGCACCAACGCGGCTATCCAAATCACATAACCAAGACCGCTAACAAGAGGGCCAGAAACCAAAACCGTGAAGGCTTACTGGAAACCTACCCTAGAGAACCCACCCCTCCTCCACTCACGTGTGTTACCACTTACAACACGGTGACCAACAAGTTTTCCCAAATCATCAGGAAGAATTGGAAGATCCTGAACACAGGCAACCTGAAATGGGATCCTCCCCTTCTCTCAACCAAAAGAGCGAAATCCATCAAAGACACTATTGTATCTACCAGACCGGTTCTCCCCGCCAGACCTTTGAACACGGTGCTCAACTCCTGGGGCCTCCCCAACATCAAAGGGCACTACCCCTGCGGTAATTGCAGCGTATGCCACATCACAGAGACAACCAAATACCTTAACCTTGAACCTGGAAAGACATGGGAGTTACGCAAACATACCAACTGTAATACAGAGAATGTTGTATACCGGATCATATGCCCTTGCAATCTTACTTACATTGGTATGACCACCCGAAAAATCAAAACCCGCATCTGCGAACACCGCAGCACAATACGATGCAAGAAAAACACTACAAAAATGACCAATCACTTCTTGGAAAAAGGCCACACGACCAACGATATGAGATGGGTCATACTAGAAGCCCTAGATCACAACCTACCCAACATTCAGACCCGCCTCCTGGAACAGGAACAAAGATGGATATATCGTCTTTCCAGCCACATCATCGGCTTGAACGATAATATCCCCTGGAATTGTCTGAGAAAATCCTGATTTTCTCTAGAATAGGCTTAGACAACCGAGTTTCCCTCAGATGTTTATGTACATTCCGTGGTTTTCATCTATAACATGTTTTTGCCTCAAATAGCATCCCTAACTCTCTTATCTCCCTGCCCCTACTAAGTTAAGCACCGGCTTATCATGCCAACTGGTATTTCCACCACCGCGCGTGCGCAGGTTCAGTTACACATGCCATCCCTACCCTTTCTACGCCCGCATGCGCATAGAACACACTTCGCTCCTTTGAGCAGGCGCCTTTCCTTTTAGCATCCCGGCAGCATTCACGCATGCGCGCCTGGCCCGCGCTACTCCTACACGCATGCGTGGTCAACTCGTCCCCGCCCGAGTTCACCAGTAAACACGCACGTATGCAATGGATGACCTCCCTATTTAACCTCCCTTTCCCATGGGTCCCTCAGCATCCGGGACTTCGGGAGACCACAGTAGGTGCCAGCCGATGGTAGCTTCTCAACCAAGTAAGGTGGCTTGTACTTTCTCTCCCTGGGGATCATTGCATCCTATCCTACCTCACCTCTTAACGTGTTATTTCTTTCATCCACAGAATTGTTGTGAGGAGCGCCCCCCTCCCGTTTCCTGCACAGCGCTCTCACTCTGCCATAGTGTAATTATCCCTATTCCTTCCCTGCTTTGCGCATTGTGTTTCTTTTTAGTAAACTGCGCCCACCACAAACTTCCAGCGCTTTACTCATGGCTCCATTTAGCCTCTACTCATTAACGCTCACTGGGCCACTCACTTTGAACTCAACCTCTTCACGGTTCCTCCTCAACCAGATCATTGCCGGTACATTCACCTGGCGCTATTTGTGTACAATTCACCATTTGCTCACTGTAGTAGTGCCGTGTTATTTACCACCTGGCACCCCTAGTTCACAAAGCGCTTCGCGTCTTACCTAGCATCTCTAATTGTCTTGCCTCCGTTTTTATACGCTTAGCAGCATGATACACCTCCATAGTGTGTGTGTCACCTATGGTACGTTTCCTGAAGACAGGTTTGGGTTATCACAGCATTTAAGATTGCATTCTATAGTTGCCTATATTCCATGGCACCAAGTGGTAGTCTCATATATGTCTTTGTGCTGTCTTGTTTCCTTCCACAGGTTTCGCCCTGCAGTGTCCGCAATTGCGCCGACACTGTGTCCACACACCTTAGCGAGTGTGTAGGTAAACAACCTTTTTAAATATTTTTCACTCACCACGTGGCACTTCACTCTTTGCCACTCACTATATACACTGGTCCTGACGAAAGCTCCTTATTTTTTATACGAGAGCTGAAACATGTAGACCCACAACACAGCCAACTAGTAGATAATTATTTCTTCAGTAGTTGCACACATACCCTTTTAGTCTATATCCTGAGCCGACAATAATTAATCTCCTAAAGGAAAGATTTCTCAGAGATATATGTTTTTAATTATCACTTCATCATACTCTTGCACCACACCAGCTCCGCTGTAGCCAGGCGTCGCAGCACAACCGGGGGGCATTCGGCCACCCGGTTGGGGCCCCAATGATGAAGCATGACACCAACCAGGTTGGTGTGTGAGGGGTCATTTAACATACCTTGTGGGTTCCCAAACACTGCTTCACAGTGATCGTACCACACTACATTGGGCCCGTCCACCATTGACAAAACTTATCCTTTTATAAAGCCAGGACAAACATGTCCCAAAATGTCCTGTTTTTAGGTCTTGCTGAGCCAGCGAATGCGCTGCTCTGCGAGACATTTAGTCAGGGCTTTTAAAAGTGCTGCCACACGGCCTGGCGTAGCGTTCACATGCGCGTGCACATGCGCAGCCACCAGCTTTCAGCGCCCTGGCCTTCCTTTGCTGTGCGCACCACTCGCAGGCTCACCTCCTGCTCCCCCTCCCGCCACAGAGCGCGTCTCACGGGCGCGCGTCTTTTTTTTTACAGTTTCGAGCCGTCATGGCTCATTAAGTGCTTTCGCGTGCACCACTGCCGATCCGCCATGACTGCCCAGACTAATTGAAGTCAAAGCCCTCATGAATAAAAACATTTGAAACGGATGCGTTTGCTGCCTTATCACAGCCATTCGGAACATTACCTTTGCCCTCGAACTGCCAAACATATTTTAAACTAGAGGCTTGAGAGTGCACTCGCTCTTTGGTATGCAGTTTTTTTTATTATTTTAAATATATTTTAAATACATGGCTTCAGCGATACAGCAAAGCCAACACCCCTTAAACAAATACCTTCTGCAGGTTCCTGACCTGCACACTCTATACATTAAAGCCATCGTATCTTATATCAAACGCCAATGAGATCTCGGAATTTTAAATACGCAAAACATGGTGCTGTAAAGAAATGCCAGGGAAGTAAAATTTTCGCCTTTCTAGGAGCATTTCTCACAAACACAAATAATATTTTGGCAAAACATCATTCAAATAGGTCTCACTCTTAAGAAAGAATTCTTACCAAACGGCTTACAAACATAACAAGCATTGGCAAAGCTGTTAGGTCTGTATTTAATGTGCAAACCCATACAAGGCAGCATTTTTGTATGTCAGCATTAGAATATGGCAGCATATTAAAGCAAGACATATTGGGTTTCCCAAGTAAGACCTGGATCCTAATCATGAAAAGCTGCTGCAGTTGGTGAAAACACGCAGTTCTCAGGAAACTTCTCAAGACCAGGTGGAACTCTGCAATGTCGGCACAGCCTATCACATGGTTACTAACCACCAGACGGTATTTGGATGTGTAATACACATATAAATGTGGCCGGAGTCTCGTCTCTACTGATATGTGAGGCATTTTACTATTACAGTCCCCCTTAAAATGGTGGCATAAAAGAGAGAAATGTGCCCAAATCAACCAGCCGGAGTAGTACATTGACCCAGATCTGTCCATTTGACAGATTGTTATGTAGTGAGAAGAAGAGAACACCACTTGACTCAAGCAATTAAAGCCTTGGCACCTGACACACTATCCTGCAGGGACAGAAACACAGAAGCTTCCATATGCACTTCTCAGGGTCTGACATGTTGCATATGAGCACCTTTATCATGAAAGCCCCCATGTGCACCTGTGAATGAGTGTGTGCATTTGTCTTTGTGGTATTTGCGTTTCAGATGGCTCCGGTGGGTGCGTGTTTGCACCTATGTAAGTCAGTATGTAATGCGTCAACACGAAAATTTGTGTAATACTCTAGATTATATTCGTGACAGACCAATATCATGGAACGTGGTAAGATCAAATGATGAACCCTGCTAACACGCACGTTTGGTATGGGATCGCACTTTGTAAGGATGTTAGCAAAGCTGAATTAAAAGTAAATAAGTGCAGGACTTGAAGAGAATTTCAAGACGTATACAGACCTATATGAAATGTAAAACTAGCTACTGTGAAGAAAGAAATGTTCTACTGCAGCCTCCTACTCAACTGTAATTTAGTTTCGTGGATGGATGGACATTAGCCAATGAACATATTCACACGACCACACACTCATTCTGGCACACATACAAGTCACTCTGGCTCCCACAATCACAAGAGCACACACCAATATACAAACTAACACAATCACACTTACTCTATATTACTCCATCTTCCTCGCATACCCACAGGACCACACATACAATACATGCACAAGCACACACTCGTGCAGCCAGTCCCTCACGCTCATATATGCTATGCTCTTCTTCAAATACACAGGCATACATGCACACAGAAGTACCTTTAAAGTCACAAAACCAACTCTTGCTCCCCCCACACCTAAATATGTACTTGCTGTTTCCTCACACACAAGCTTGTAGAAACACACAAATACACACTTGATCTCTAACACACACACACACACCTGCAATGAATATTACCAAGGTCCAAGTTAACCCTTGAACAGCTCTACATAAACATCGTGCAGGGCGGCAGAAAGTAAAACAAATCTGATATATACTGTTAGCTGCTCTTTGAGGAGAGCAACAGAGCATATTTGATGAAACAGACTGTAGCACAAGTGCCACAGTAACAAGCATTGGCATAGCCAATAGGTCTCGCCTGTGGGACCTTATAAGTGTTTAGCCATGCAACGTTGATGTTGTTGTAGGAAGGATATTGTGCTGCATAACTACATACTTATAAGGCCCCAAAGGCGAGACCTATTGGCTATGCCAATGCTTGTTTTAAATCCTGGTGACCCTAATATTAGTACAAATAAAATGTGTTCTTAAACTGACAGGCAAACACCAAACACTGAAGCAACTTCTCCTTCACCTACTGCATAGAATTTATGTTGATAAACGTGTGTAGCTCTACACAGCACATAATAGCTTCTGGACACTTTTAAGGTGTGTGAGAATGTGCCCTCTTTCTGCATGGTTTGCCCCAACTTTTTGCTGAATTGCTGATGTACTTTGACTGAGTGTGCCCTGGGCTCCTGCTAATCAGGTACCCAGGGCCTATGTTATTTCCCTAAAACTGCATTGAAGCCTAAACCCAATTGGCGTCTCTGGCCACAGTAAAGCCCCTGGTAAATGGTACCACAGGTACCCAGGGCACTGTGAGCAGAGAAGGCCTCTTAGGGCTGCAGCACTTATTGTGCCACATTTAGAGGTCCTGTACCACTACACTCACACACTGCCTTTGCAGGCTGCGTGTCTTGGTGCAGAACAAAGTGAAGAGTCGACATGGCACAGATCTCTGTGTGCCATGCCTACAACCCACAGCCCTGGCATAAATCAGTCACCCCTCTAGTTTGGTGCACTATACCAGTGGTGAGGGTACAGGTGCATGAGCCCTGTACCCCTACAGCGTCTAAGTCCATTCTTAGACATTGTAAGTGCAGTGCTGCCATTAAGAGTATATGGTGCTGGGAGTTGTCATTACGAACTCCATAGCATCATAATGGCTACACTGAAAACTGAGAAGTTTGGTACCAAACTTCTCAGCACATTAAACCCACACTGATGCCAGTGTGGGATTTAATGAAAAATGCACACAGAGGGCATCTCAGATATGCCCCCTGAAAACTAACCCACCTCTAGTGTCATGTTTCACCAGACATGTTTCTGGACCCCTGGGTCGAGAGCCTGCTGCTCTCTGGGGCCTTAAACAATGCACATCTTGGGACGAGGTGCCAAGCCTCCTCCTCCAGGATGGGCAGGGTTCACAAAGGGGAAGCTTCAAAGGCTTGCCACCTTTCTGAGCTTCACCAGGCCACTTGCTGCTTTCAGCAACTGGTCCCCATCGGTTCTGACCCCCACTTTGGGCAGGAGAACCGTCGGGAAAAACAAGTGAGGAAGAAAGGTGTGCCCACCTTTGCCAACTCCACCACTCAGGTGGGGGAGGTGAGATGAAGCACAACTCAGTAACCAGGGACAGGCACATGCGCCCCTTCCACTGGAGGGTGGCATAATAGGGGGTGGACCCACCCCAGGGAAGGGACCCATTGGTCCCTGCCTTTTACCTACCTGTAACGCCCCTAAATCTAGCATTTAGGGGCACACCTGAACCTCACTTCCTCAGATCCAGACAAGAAACAAGAAGAAAAGAAGAAGAAGGACCAAACAGCCTTGCAACAGCTAACAAGAGGAAGATGCCCACTGACTAGGCCCCAGCCCTACCGGCCTGTCTCCCCCTCGAATCTGCTCCTGCGAAATCCCAGTGTGTCCTGCAGCCAGTAACCTCAAAAACCCCAGAGGGCCTGCTTGCCTTCACTTTCAAAGACAGCTTCTCCCGTGAACACAGGATTTGCTCAACGGCAACCTCTGGCAGCAGCCAGAGACCGCGAATCCACCCTACTCTGCACCTGCCGTCCACGGCCCGAGCTGGAGTGTGCAAACACCATGAGGAGGTCACCCCAGTGATCCTGATCTAAGATCTTGCGACCCCTGACCTGCCTCAAGCCTCCAGCCGATGTCTGCAGCCTAATTCCAGAAGGCCCCGCTGCACCAGACGCCCCACGGTGCTGGTAAGAAAATCCGATCCCAAAAGGCACCCCTGCACCAGACGCCCCACAGCCTTCTGTTCCCAAATGGAGGGTGCCTAACCAACCCCTAACTTCCCAACTTACCTCTCAAAGTGGTGGTCGCACCCAGAAGTCCTTCGTCTCCCTTCCTGCAGTGCTTTTGCAAACCAGAGGTTCTCTATTGGAAACAACAAGGCATCCGACCTGGAAACAGCACCCTGCACCCGGCCGCCCTAGTGCCTCCGAGGGTGCAACTTTGGTGCTAATTTGTTTCCCCATTTGCCCTGAGCTAAAGCCCAAGAGCTTTGCTCCCACAACCCAGTGGCCTACTTGCCAGCAGCCACCAACCGGAGGTCCCTTATCCCCTACTGGATGACATTGGGTCTCAACACTCTGCATTCGGCTGCCCTAGTGCCGCTGAGGGTGTAACAAGAGTGCATCACAGACCCTAGGGGACCCCTGAGTCTAACCCCAAAACCTCAACTCCAAAGACCGATTACTTTCCAAAAAAAGATAACTATATTTTCCTCCATAGGATAACATTGACACTTTTTCCTGAAAAGTGTGGAGTTTGGAAACCTAAAGAAATTCTTTAAAATTGTACAATTTAACAAAAACGCTTTTACTCACCTGTTTACAGGAAATATCCCAGTGCTGCATCCAGGCATACAGCGCTGAGTAAGAAAAGTAATCCAAATGTAACTTACCTGCTATTTTACTGAAAATCCCATTCAAGTCTATGTACTGTATTTACAAGTGATTGCATTTCTCTGAAACAATACTGTAAGTCAAACCATAGTACATTTACAATTGTAATTGAACTGTTTTACAATCAGCATTTACTACTGTAAAGTATTTTTTGCTTACCTGTGCCAGGCTTGCTTGGTTCTAGAAATAAAATACCTAAAAGATTATTTTATATACAAAAACAATTGGTCTGAAGTTTAGTCTTTGAGTGTGTGAATTCATTTGCTGACTGAGTGTGTACAACGAATGCTTAACACTGTCCTCGGATCCTGCCTTAGTGCTCGACCACACTACCCCAAATAGAGAGCAAGGTTCTATCTAATTTTACCTCTGCCTACTTTGGGTGTTTCACTGGACTCTGTGCACACTATACCTCACTCTGGTATAGTATATACAGAGCCTGCTTCCTACAAGGTGATGCTAGTTTAACATACAGCAGAATAAGCCATAGTAGGACTGCACTTAGCTTACCAATTCAGTGGCACTACCTGCCACTTCTGGGTATAGTGGTAACAAAAATGGAGAGAAAGTCAGACTGACACAGACAAGATCATCTATAAATCCCTCAAAGGCTACCATCAGCAAATCAGAACCACCAAATGCACCAAGAAAATCTTTGCCATAGTGAAAGACTCCACCTCTCCGGAAGCACGCTCCATCAGTGTAAACCTCCTCTCAGGACCTCTGCACTCATCTGTACCAATTCCTCAGCAACAAGATTACAAGAATCTATGAAAACTTCAAGCCTCAACTGGACCTTTCCACGCTTGCAGCCCTGCTACCTATCTCTACCAACACCAAGAGGACCACCCAGACCACATGGTCCACCATCATCACTCAAAAAAAGAGTCATGACCCTGCAGTCATACACTCTGAAGCACCCTTGGACTCCTGCCCTCATCACACCTTCATTAAAGGACTAGACCCTAGCGGCGGAGCCCTCACCCTTTAAACCCCTCATGTACACCTACAAAGCCTTACACAACATTGACCCCATGTATCTCCAATAATCACATGAACTTCCACAAACCTACCAGACTCCTCCTCTCAGTTGGACTCCTACTCGCACAAGCAGAAACAGATTCGGTGGTCGTGCCTTCTACCTCACTCCTAAAGTCTGGACAGACCTGCCCCGGAACATCAGAGCCTCCTCATTCCACAAGATTCCAAAGACAAGGCTCTTCACCTCGCCCCTACACTTGCTCAGTGACTGCAGCTCTTACCACAGCGCCAGGATGAGCGCTGTGCGTTATATAAATACTCACTGTATAACATACCAGCAAGTAGAGGTTGATGGGCCATTAAAAAAGTCCAAACCAGATGCCTGGACTAGCTCAGCTTGACGTCGTCTTGGCCCCTTCAGCTTAAAACAAGACAACGTTTAATGTTGGTTCCGACTGCAACTCATGGTTTGGGCTCATTCACAAAGATTTTAAGTAATTGCACTAAGCTTTCATGTAAATTAGTAGAACGAGATTCCCAGCTAGTGGTTACATTTTGAAACTATAAAACATGGGATGAATCCCAGCTCAACGACCTGACCAAAATGTGTGATCCTGTGAAAATGTCTTATTTCACCATGCTGTTGTTTTCTTCATTATTGCACAGGAAAACACCTTCAAATATGTGAGTTTATTATGTATGATGTACAAAAACAAAACCATTTTTTTTAAGAGGCTTTAATGTTGCAGGCTACATTACACATAGTGTACACGTGACAATTGGCTTGCCTCCTACTGTTTCTTAATGGCACTGTGGGCTGGGTGGAGGGGCAGAGATGTTTCTAAGTTTAAGTTTAAAAACTCGTTTTCAGTAAAAATGCCTCGCTAATATATTTAAAGTAAAACGCTCCCAGTTTGCATATGGTTAATACATGCTTTTGAATCTGAGGGAATTTATTTTTTTTACATGATATTGGCTGCATGATTTGACATGCCAAATATTGACTGAGATGCACGGACTCGTTAGAGCGAAGCCAGACACTTTTCTAGCCTCTGGCCATGCACTCCTTGTTCATTTGCTGTCTTGCCCACTTCTGATGAGAAAGCTCATTTGTTTTTGTGTACAGGGTTTACTTGCAGAACAAAGAGATGACGACCTTTGTTCACTTGACTGTCTGGAGGGCAGCTGATTCCGGCTCGCTGCCTGTTCCAGGCTTGGTACCTGGTGCAGTCTGCAGGCCGTATGGGTGACAGTGGCTGCTGTGGCACGAGGGACATAAGCTACGGGGGAGCCAGCTCCGACAGTCTGTTGCCTGCAGGTGCCTTAAAAGCACCAGGGCCGGTCTTCGGCCGATTTTGTTACAGGGCCGATTTTGCAGCTGTGCTGCAAAAACGGCCTGTAACAAAAACGGCCCTCAGGGGTCCAAAACTGGCCCCACGCCCGTGCGGCGCACCAGGGGATTGCCCGGTGCCCGCTATGGCCAGTCCGGCCCTGGCAGCCCCACTGTGGGGCCCTGCGCTGCCTATGACTGTGACACTGTGTGCAGGGCTGGGAGAGGAACAGAAGCTGTTCCTTGGGCTGCGGAGTGTACTTGGAGCTCTGTGCAGACTCCACCAAGATGAAGATTTGATTCCTAGAGGTAGAGCAGGGTCGAACGAGGGAGGACATGCCCCGTAGCCCCTCCTTTACTTCGTTTGTCAGTTAATTTTACAATTTTTTCCGCAAAGGGAATGTCTGTCCCACAACTTGAAACCAGTCTCCTCCACTATACCATTAGACGAGCTCCCACCGAGCCATAGTCACCAGTCAAGCTCAGAAGAGGAGCGTGTAGAGAGGCCTCAAACAAAATCATATTTTAATTTAAAAAAAATAACCATCAAAGCCCATATTGTTTGTTGGAGAGCACACACAAATATGGGCTGGCCCGGCCCCGCCTGCCCTGCCTCCGTGGCTACGGCCTTGCACCACAAGCTCTCACGGCTGATTTGAGAGGTGGAGACCGCACAACGTGAGGGACTTCACCAGAAATGCAGGTGAGTGTCCCACCAGCTTCAGATAGAGGAGGAGGCGGGAGTGTTAAAATAATGTTGAGAGGAAGCGCGGGGCAGAGCAGTATAGAGAGCCGTCATTAGTAGGGCATTTGCACACTACTAGATTCATGGCCCTGTGACCCAAACACCACAGCAGAGAAGGATGTACGAGGACTGTTCCTGCACATTTCGTTAACGTGCTCCTGTTAACAACTGTTCCACTTGCTAAGCTAAGCTCCTCATCCAATGTGGGCTCTGCAACTTGTATTCAACTCCACTGTGGCTGGCAGTCAGTGTCATGTGCTGTTCGGTGTATCAGGGTATCAACTCACCAACTGAGAACATTTCTGAATTTATCGACCACTTCGTACAAACCGTATGTGAAGAAGACACATAAATTGGGATTTTGGAAAAGAGGTTCTTGAATAGAGGTTACACACCAGACTGTTTTGGTAAAGCCTGGAAACGCATCTATAAAGTGAAATGTTCTTCCTTGTTGGTAACTCGGCCCAAGTTTTAAAAAAAGTGACATCCTGCACTTTTCACTTTTTTAACAGCAGTAGTAGTGATGTATATATTAGCATGTGCAGACATTGGCGCATTCTTACCATTGACTCCAATTTTGCAAACCAATAAATTCTGCAAAGTCCAGTATTATTTATCAGAAGGGAAAAGTAAACATGATAGAATATGTCACAGTTTCCTACCAATTGAGTCATCTGGAATTTCCTCCACTTGGTTGCTGCCCAAAACACTGGCTTTTTTAACCTCTTGAGTGCCCATGACGAGCTGGTCTCGTCATGGGCCGCGGTTGCGCTGTGCCCATGACGAGACCAGCTCGTCATAAACCCCGCCCGCTAATGCAACGGCCGGCACAGGGCGGGGAAAGGGGCGGGGACTCAAGGGGTTAAGTGAGGTAAATGTAACATCTGTCCCTTCCCATTGGAAATAACAACCACATTTCAATATAACAACAGTGCCGTCTACTCCATTCATCACTTTATCAATTGTGGCACCAAATTTGTGATTTTTGTTATCATTTGCCATTGTTAGCACATGCAGATAAGCAGTACGATTAGATGTTTTAAGAAGAGGATACAGAAGCCCATTTGTGCTATCCGTAATAGGGACAGAAAATATCCCAGTGAGGAACTGTCACTTCACTTGGGGGACTAATATAGTTTGACGTATTCTATTGCCATGATTTGACATTATTTTATGTCTGCTTATCCTGTATTTGTATTAATTTTGACAGACACTTCTTCTTTTGTTGTTGAATATTACCATCTGATCTAATAACCCAGGGTAATCAAAGCCGATTCAGGGCGGTATAACATATGAAGCCAAGCTCCATAAGAACCATTGAAATATATTCACATCAGCACAGTGCACTTTATATGGCCCATACAGGCCGCAATCATTTATCCAATGTAAAGTGGTGAGCAATCCTGCTTGTGTATTTACAGCGTGATGTTATATCTAATGGATTCGTACATTTTATGCGTAGATGCTTCATCATCTGTATCTCACAGACTTATAATGTTTACACCCTGGGGAACAGTACTCACATTATTGTGTTAATTATATTTTGGTAATATCGATTCCATTGATAATTGTCGAATAAACACCATGCCAAGATGGCGATCATGAGTATCATGATGTATGTACAAGAGTCCGTCATTTATTTTCATGCATTGCTCATGTTAAATATTGCTTGTTTCCGGTGTGCCTGATTACATTGAGAAAGGCTACTGCTGAAACGCGTCTGTGTTGTTGATTCTGCAGTGTTCAAAATAAATATCTAAGAACTCCCCCCTGCGAGTGCCTTTCCTTGTTTTGAATAGAAAAGGTCACGGAGCTGTGATATTAAAACTCGGGTACGCCCACACGATTCAGGGCACCCGCCTGTGAGTGCAAAGGCAAAGGCGGTAGGAGAAAATATATAAATATATATTACCTACTGGTGGTCACCAGTAGGTAGTTATAGTTAGGACCTAGTTTCCATGGTAAAAGCTTTTTCTGATTTGCCAAAATCTTTGGCGCCGTTTGACGAGTCTTCGCAAAATTTTCAAAACTAAATGGGCACTCCGGTCAGCTCCTGTCTAGAAAGTTTCAGGGTGATTCGTCAAGCGGGGGCCAGGAAAAAGGGGGGTCCCAAAATTCATTTTCTCCATGTTAATTTCCATAGGAAATTTCAGAACAGGTTACAGCCCGAACTGCTAAATGGAATTACACCAAATTTGGCAAGAAGGTAGCTCTTGGTTCAGAAAGCGACCTTTTTTTAAATGGTGTAAATCCATTCAGTAGTTTCTGAGAAATAAAAAAAAAAACACACATATTATACATCTGGTTGCCGCGGTGGATCCGCGAACCCTCCCGAGCAAAAGCTTTATTCTAATTGGCTGCCAACACTTCAAACCAGCAAGTGTTGGTAGACAACTTGTGACTCGGTTGAACCGAGTCACAACAAAAAAAAGGTTAAAAATGATGTAAAGGGGATAGGGTAGAAACACCCTGACCCCCTAGGCCTGCTCAGTGGGTCCCACAAGGGCCCCAAGGCCCAAAAAAAACATTTTGTAAAGAAAAACATAGACGTCATTCATGTACGGTACGCAAATCCGGCCGAAATTTTTTTTAAAAAACAAAGTGCGGTGTGCCGTGCTTCGGTTTAATAAGCCCCCGGGTTGGCCAGGTCCTGGAGGCAATGTGATTAATATATGTGGGGGCCCTGAGGTCCCCTGCAGCCCCAGGGACTGCCACCTCCCTGGGGCTTTTTAAATAGTATGCGGGGGGCATGCAGCCCCCGCGCAGCCCCGGGGACGGCCACCTCCCTGGGGCTTATTGGTAAAATGTGTGGGGGGCCACTGACTCCCACACTGCCCCAGGACTGCCACCTCCCCAGGGCATTCCTGATTATGGGTGGTAGGTCTCGTAGGCCTCCCGAAGCCCCAGGGATGCCGCCTACCCAGGGCATTCTTGGTTATGGGCGGAGAGGCCTTGCGGATCCCCCCAAGCTCCGGGGACCCCCACCCCGGGCTTAAATTTAAATAGGAAAGTGTGTGGGGGGCTCCTGCCACTCCCCCATGCTGCCCTGGGGACCACTACCTCCCCTTGGCTATTTTAAATTAAGGGTAGGGGTCCATTGCGGACCCCCGGCCCTGGGGACCACCACCTCCTTGGGGCTATGTGTATGTTGGCAGGAGGGCTGTGTGGCCCCCCTCCTGGAGCCCTCCATGGCCCTGGGCTATATTTATGTTGGGAGGGGGGCCGTACCGCCCCCCTCCTGGAGCCCTTAATGGCCCTGGGGAACACCACCCCACAGGGCCAACTCCAGCAATGTCCCAGGCTGCCTACCCCCAGGACATTGCAGTTTGCTATCACAGGGCAGGAGCACGGCTCCTGCCCTGCCATAGCAAACACTGCTTTGCTTCTTGGAAGCAAGAGCAGGAAACCTGCTCCCACCTTCATGAAGCAATGCAGATTGCTTTTGGGCAAAGGGAGCTGCATGTAAGCAGCTCCCCTTGCCCAAAAGCAATTCAGGCACCCGCAGGAGGCGGGTAGCCGGCTGGGACCGTGAGGGCATTGGGGCTTCCCCCATGGTCCCCAACATGAGGCCAGGCTCTGGGGGATGGGGTCCCCAGGACCATAAGTGGCCTCAGGAAGGGGGCCACGCAGCCCCCTACAAATCTCTTTTTTTTTTCAAAAAGAAAGGCTGGCCAGGGCCTGGGGATGGGGTCCCCGGGGCCAGTAGTGGCACAGGGACGGAGGGCCACAAAGGCCCCTTGCATATAAATAATTTTTGTGCTAACTGGTATTGGTGTGTCTATGGTTTTGAGAATGGTACTCTGTATTTTAGAGTGGGTGTATGAAGGTTATATTAGGTTGTGAGGAGGTGCATAAGATATTAAGTGGATGATGTCATCATTGATGTCATCAGTGATGTCATTTGAGATGTCATTAGTGATATAATCAGTGATGTCACTGACCATGTCATGAGTGATGTAATATGTGATGTGCTTTGCGGGGGTGCGAGTTACAGTTAGCTCACCTAACTATAACGGCAACATTTCTCTGGTTTTGTGTGATGGAAATGTTAGACTAACTATAACGTCCCTGAAACCTGTGTTTTTTTCAGTGAATGTCAGACTAACATTCTTTTGACCGTTGTTGCATGGAATTGAGGATGAACTATGTATATGCAGCACAAACGTTGTTTGGTAATGTTGCTCTGCTTAAATTGAGTTAAAGATAGATGAGACTGTTCCTGCGCCATGTATACCTAAATTGACCATTTTTGGGGGAAAAATGGGGACAATATATTGTGTACCTATGATTCTAATATGAAACATTTGTGGTGAACAATTATAAATTATTAAGGATATTTGCATGATATCTTGCATTCAAATGTAAAAACTTTATTGATTTAACAAATTTGGCGAGGAAAGTAAAGTATCTCTTCTATTTTCTTTGTTGAACCAGCATTTAAAGAGCATGTAAAATGGCGTTAAGTTTGGATTAACAAAGGCTGTTTCATCAGACGAAAAGCGTCTCATAGAATTTACAGCCATCTTCGATGCTGTTTGAAGATTAAAACAATTGTATTGTGTTCCGTGCAAACTGGTTTTTATAGACATGGATGGCATCTGATCTTCGAGTGCAGGCTTTCTTCAATTCAAAGAAAGGTGTTTGTATATTTTACAGGCATATGCAGTAACGTCTGTTACCTGCACCACCTGGGTTCTGGCAGCAAGCCGCAAGCTGCAGTAGTCTGGATGTTTAATAACAGCTTGCCCACTGACCTGGAGATAAGATCGGAGTGTAAATGAGGACAGAGGCTGGGAGAGAAGTTCGGCGCTGAGCGCCTTAAAGCTCTCTTGGCGGGGGCATTTTCAGCCCGCACGCTGCCCTCATCATTGCTCCCTGAATGGACACAGAAGTCGGGAGCAGGGCACCACAGTGGTGAGGATCAGTGACTAACATTCTTTTGACCTTTTTTTGCATGGAATTAAGGATGAACTATGTATATGCACCACAAACATTGTTTGGTAATGTCGCTCTACTCAAATTGAGTTAAAGATAGATCAGACTGAGACTGTTCCTGCGCCATGTATACCTAAATTGACAATAATTTTTGAAAAATGGTGACAATATATTTTGTGCCTATCATTATAATATGAACCATTTGTGGTGAATAATACTGACTTATGAAGGATATTTGCATGATATCTTGCATTCAAATGAAGTAACTTTATTGATTTAACAATTTTGGCGAGGAAAGTAAAGTATTTCTTCTATTTTCTTTGTTGAACCAGCTTTTAAAGAGCGTGCAAAATGGCGATAAGCTTGAATTGATAAAGGCTGTTTTATTACAGCCATCTTTGATGTTGTTTGAAGATTAAAACAATTGGTTGTATTCCGTACAAACAGTTTTTTAAAGGCATGGATAGCATCTGATCTATGAGTGCGGGCTTTCTTCGATTCAAAGAAAGGTGTTTGCATATATATATATATATATATATATATATATATATATATATATATATATATATATATATATTCACTGAAAAAACCAAAGGTTTCACACACGTTATAGTTAGGAATTAGCATTTAAAAAACCTTGCAAATTCACTGAAAAAACCATAGGTTTCACACATGTTATAGTTAGCTGGACATTTCACTCGTGAAAAACCAATGAAATTCCCCCGTTATAGTTAGTTCAGCTAACTATAACTCGCGCCCCGTAATGCACTGCTGATGACGTCACATATTACATCACTCATGACATGGTCAGTGACATCACTCATGACATCACTGATGACATCTCAAATGACATCACTTGAATGTGTATTTTTCTGAAAATTAAATATTGATGTATATCTCAAGGACGATGGAAGAATAAATGGGTATATAAGTGTCTAAATGGATGATTTGTTTTTGAAAAATTGATTGTATAACTGACTGATTAAGTGTATCTTAGTGAATACATGGCTTAGTGAGTAATGTTTAAATATGTAAATATCTTTATCAGTCTCTCACTTTGTGTATAACTGGCTGCATGGGTTGGTGAGTAGCTACATGGGTGTTTATATAGGTTATTAGTTGTTTTTTTTAGTATCAGTGTGAGTGTGTGTATGGTTCGGTGGGGGGTATTACATACTGCATAGGTACATGAATGAGTGACTCACTGTTTGTATGTGTTGAAGACAGCATGTCTGCAGGACTGTATGGGTGGATGAGTGTGTGCGTGGGTGTGTTAGTGAGTGAATGACTGTCTCAATAGTGTCTCTATGAGTAACTACATATGTTTTAAACTAGTATATGTGACTATTGGTGTATATAACTGAGTATATGTGAGAGTGAGAGATTGAAAGAGTTCCTGTATGAATAAATATGTGTTTCTATAAGTGATTGTTTAAAAGACTAAGTATGTGTAAGTTCCCGTAGAAGTAAGTGTGGTGGTGTGTGTATAAATGAATATGTAAGTAAATGTATGTTTCTTTCTTTATTTTCATGAGTGACTATGTGTGTCAGTAACTCTGTGGATGTGAGGCATTGTGTAACAGGATGTATAGGTGTATGAGTACATATGATGAGTGAGTACATATATGAGTGACTGTACAGGACTGTTGGTGAATGAGTGGATGTGGATGTGGATCTTAGAATTACTCAAGAGGTTGTTGTAACTGGTATTGGTATGTCCATTTTTTTGAAAATTTTAGTCTCTATTTTTGAATGTGTGTATCAAAGGTTATATCAGGGGGAGAGGAGGTCTGCCACTCTGTCACAAGGATGATGTCATCAGTGATGTCATTTGAGATGTCATCAGTGATGTCATCAGTGATGTCACTGACCATGTCATGAGTGATGTAATATGTGACGTCATCAGCAGTGCATTGCGGGGGCGCGAGTTATAGTTAGCTGAACTAACTATAACGGGGGAATTTCATTGGTTTTTCACGAGTGAAATGTCCAGCTAACTATAACATGTGTGAAACCTATGGTTTTTTCAGTGAATTTGCAAGGTTTTTTAAATGCTAATTCCTAACTATAACGTGTGTAAAACCTTTGGTTTTTTTCAGTGAATTTGTACGGTTTTTTAAATGCTAATTTTTGAAAAATTAAATTAAATATATATATTTTTTTATAATATAAATAAAAATCCTATGTATTGATTTATATATTATCTGTATTCTTTTTTTTTTTTTTTTTTTTTAAATAATTTGAATTAGGATAAAGTTGAACAGTTTATTTAATTTTTGCAATTTATTTTTTCCATTTTTTTTTTATATAAATTTTTTGGGTGCGCGCTCTGAGCGCGCTCCTAGTACGTTTTCGTAAGTTTTTTATGAATACCGTCGTACGTAATTTACGTACGCATACATACGTTCTAGTGCGCGCTGGGAGCGTGCACCCAATACGTATGCGTACGTACGTACGCATGCGTGTGTGCGTCATACACGCTCCACGCGGTTCACTTCCGCATACACTTAAATTATGCGCAATAACGTTCGCGTATACGCGTGTTCAACGTATGCGCGTTATGTGCGCGCATATGACATATGTACATGCGCTCCTACGCGTTCGCGCATGCGTCATTGCACGGTGCGCGCTCGGAGCTTGCTCAGTGCGCGCACCTCGGGTTATATGCATAATAAAACAACACTTCTCATTGGTTATCATTACTTTCAGTTTCTGATTGTTTCAACACCACACCCAATCCCCTCTTGGCTAGTCATGTGATCAAGATTCATCACTTTTGATTGGTTTGAAGTACTTTCAGTTCCAGATTCTTCCCAAACCACACCTACTCCCCTCATTATTAGTTCTGATTCCTTTGGAGAAGGAGCTATTCTGTTGTTGAGAGACAATGGCTGAACAGCAACCATCTTCAGACAGTGACCAGGACACTCTTGAGAGGCAGAGGAGCAGGAAGCAGAAAGACAGCTTTATATGGCAGTTTTTCACTTTTCCAGAGGGACAAAAAAAGGTAAATGCACCTAAAGTTACATGTGTACTTTGTCAAAAAGTCTTGTCACGTGGGAATCCTATGAAGAAGTATTCTTTTAGCATTCACACTATGTTGAGGCATGTTGACAAAATGCATCCAGTGACTTTTCGTCGAGCATCTGGAGCAAACCCTCCACCTGCTCAACCGACGACATCTGCAGCAGCTCAGCCGAGCACATCTTCGGCAGCTCAGGCGAGCACTTCAGCTGCAGTGGTGCCTTTGCCTTCTTCTTCACCTCGTTTTGGACCACCTTGTTTTGCGAGGTTGTCCACACATTGCATTGATTGTGGCAAACTTATTTCTGTGTGTGAGACCAGTCTTGATCTCATTCAGATTGTGTTCATACAGTTTTCACAGCAATGTTCCCATTTGTAAGAGACACCAAATAAGTTTTCTACTTCTACTCCTTCATCTTCTAGTACACTCAAAATATATATTAAGAATTCCTGTGCATCTTGCTGGACATTTTCTTTAAACTGTGTAGAACCACAACATACATCTAAAAGATTTCTAACATCAGAAGCACTTTCTATTTCAGTTTTATCAGTACTCAGCTTCTCAAAAAGGAGACTCAGCAGAGAACACAATCTTTTTCCATGATTTACTATTATCTGTTCTAGCAACTTTTCAAGATAAAATACAACATTCAGCACTACATTTGCATAGCAGTTGACACCAGAGCTATTTTCGAAATGGCAACCAACAACCTCTTCAACACTGTTCTTTTTCTTTTTCCTTGCTATCACATCACTGTCCTTTTTTTTTTGTTCTGTTCATCCACATTACAGATATTCTCAAATCTCCTTTTCCGACAAACAACATGTTTTTCAATCACAGGATACTGACCTAAATGAGGAGCATAGGTTCTTCTTAATCTATTATACTCCTTTACACAGTTTGTATCAGCACTAACTTTTGAGTCATCAAAGTCTATCATAAGTAAACCAGATAATGTTTTCACTCGTGACAAAGCAACATATGCCATACGTTCTTTGAACACAGTAGAACCAATGTTTACAAAAGCACTATCTACAGTCAATCCTTGAGACTTGTGAATAGTTACAGCATATGCTAGAGAAAACGGAAATTGTTTCCTACGCACATATAAGTCTTTCACAAGCATGAAACGAACCGAACAACGACAAATGTCTTTAACTTCTTTTATCTGATCAAATTTTATTTTTAGACATTCAATTCCTTCTTTTTTCTGATAATTAATAAAACCCACAACTCTTCCCATAGCTCCATTCACTAAACCTTTTTCTACATCCAAATTTCTCCTTAAAATCACTCGACAATTCATGCAAACATATAGATTTTTTTCTAATCCAGCTGTTTTGGAAATGTTCTTCTCTAGTGAATCCAATTTATTTTTCAGTTTGCCTGTTAATGTAAAAGTAATTCTTTCATGCTGAATTTTGTCCTCTGCTTCCATTTTCTTAATCTCTACCTTTTCCAATTTCAAAAGTTCCTCATTGAATATTGAGCACTCACGTAGTGTTGGCATGAAGCAGATTACAGTATTTTTTTCTGCAATATTCTGGTATATTTTCTCTGCAACTATTTCTTCATTTGGAAATAAATTATGTAGCAACCGACTCTGTAATGCTTTTTTGCCAACTTCTGTGAGTAGTCCAATTCTGACAGCTTTCAGAATATTTGCATAATCTTCGTCGTTTGCTTGTCTCATATTGGTAGTGAGTTCTTTGTACTCAAAGAACGACCAAATATTCGCATTACCAATGCTTCCTAATGACTTCTTCGTGTCTTCATGTGTCACAGTATTAAACACTGGTTGTCCTTTAACTGGAGTGAGCTGTAAAAGATCTCCAAAAACTATGACGTGTTTTCCTCCAAATAACACGTCATAGTCTGTCTTAAGAATTTGTTGCATTCTTAAATGCACAAAGGCAAGTATTAAATTTGAAACCATGCTCACCTCATCAATAATGAGAACTTGCATCTTCTTCAACACTCTTGAAACTTCGAGGCATGCTTCTCCAGTTAGCTTGTGGTATTCTATTTTGTTCTCATGCTCCACTGGTAACATTAGCAAGCGATGTAAGGTAATTCCTTTTATGTTATAAGCTACTAACCCAGTTGGAGCAGTTACCACACAAGACAAATTTGAAGCTGTTTTTTGCTGTAGGTAGCTTCTGATGACTTTTATTAAGAAACTTTTACCAGTTCCAGCTTGTCCACTCACATACATCCTGATTGGTTCAAATGATGTGCATGAGCACTCTTTCTTTTCATGTAGTAATCCATGATCAATTTTTTTGGTGACTTCTTCATAAATTTCTTTTTGTTCTTCATTCAGTTGTTCTTCCAGATTTAGTAAGTCGATTGAATCTTCCTGTGCTTGATTCATAGCCGTTTCTACTTCAGTCATGGCTACTGCAGCTTCATTTTCTATGATTGGTTGTCCTAGGGGATCTTGACTAAGTGTTCCTGAACTTTGGTTGTCTTGAGAAGTGTCTCTAGCTACTTCAGCTGCAATTTTTGCTTCCTGTTCATTTTCTTCATTTAACATTTGGACATAAGTTGTGAAAGTACTGCATTCTATGCTGTCTTTGCTAGCATTAAAAGAATCTTCATAGCTTTGAAATTCTCCCAGTAGTTCGTCCTCTGAACGCCATGGTTTAAACAGCTGTAAAAGAGCCAAGTAGTAAAATTCCTTTTTCTCAGTAGTTTCGCAACTGAGCTTCCTGTGATTTATCAAACTTCCTTTTGTTTGCTTCACCAAACATCCTTCCTCACCAATGACTTTATATTTTCCATTGTTGATGTCTTCTGTGGCTTTCCGTGAAAAAATGTAGTTCTGCAGCACTTCATAGAGACACATGTTCTCAAGATGATGACTTCTCTTTGGGTAATATGTGTCCAACATGTTTGATTTCAAAATATCTGTACTTTCTGGGTCATTCTCGGCCAAATATTCAATTTCTCCAACAGATTTCAGTACCCGATTTCTCATTCCTGCAAGGCCTAAGCTTACCCAAATTATTCTTCTGGATTTCGAGGAAAGACTTGCAGATGATAACCTATCTGAGCATTCGTAGGATCCAATTTCTCGATGCGATAACATCTTTAAACTGAAACTGTACAGCTTCTTACGGACAGTCTTCTCGTGAGAAATCTCTTCCCACATTTCCTTCAATTCTGTTTTCTCAGATTTAGTGATGTAAGATGTCACATACCGAGCAACAGCAATAGAATTGTCTGCCACATACTGAATATCCATGTTAGCATTCCACATGGATAAAATGACTGGGTTGAAGTCATTTATAAATTTAGACTCTTCTTTTCTTTTTAGGTTGTAGGTATTTTTGGGAGATTTTCTGGTTATAGTATGTCGCACAGCTGACATAAAACTGTTGACTCTTCCTTTTGAAAGAACAGGTCTAGGAAATCCAAATCGACACTTTGTGTAGAATTTATCTTTGGTCTTGTACTTCCGTCGACAGTATTTTCCACACCGATGACTTTGGAAACGTAAAACTTGTTCTTTTAACTTTTTCTCTTCTGTGCTTTTAGGTATAGCACATGTTGCATATTCTTCAATGAAAGATAACACTGCTTCATCAGTATCTGTTCCAAACTTTGGGGCATCCTTGATCCACAACAGCATATGAATATAAGGAGCACCTCTTTCCTGGTACTCTTTTCTCCAAAAGAAATCCACTACTTCTCCAAGAGGTGGACTTTTTTATTGCAGATGAAGGACATCATAGCCTCAAATCTATGATTGAAATATCTGCAAACATTAACTGGATCCAATGAGCACAGTTCTCCTGCTGTCTTGTATTCAATGTTTTTAATGTTTGAATTTGCCTCTCGTAGAAAATCCAGTAAATCATCCCAAGCGTACTCGGCACAGCTTAGGGTTAGAAACCATGTAGGAGTTCCTAAATTCCGTAACATGCATTTTAATTCACCATGGCGTCGGTACCAATATTCATTTGTCCCACACTGACAAGCCATCAGATTGATCAGTTGTGTTTCCAAATGGTCATCTCGGTGCTGCACAATCTCCATAAAATCCTTAGCAGACACATTTTGTAAATGTACTCCACTTTTAAAAATGTGATTTACTGCATAAGATAATGCAGACAAGTCGCTTTCAAATAAAAGATGGAACAAATAAGGAATACTTTGACGAAATCTAGGATCTTTTGCATATAATCTTGTAGTCCGATACTCAGAAGCAGGAATCTGTTCTGGGCGTTCATCGTATCGTCCACCTTTTCCTGTAGGAAACAGCTGAGGAAAACATCAAGCTTCCAAGCTCTTCTCCCATACACTCACGGGAGTTCCTTTTGCTTTCTTCATCTGAAACAGATCAATAGTGTCTCCCATAACTTCTTTTGAATGAAGAGGATGTATGCTAAAATGTTCATAAATTTCTTCTTCCTTTGACTTGTCCACTTTTTCAATTTGACCAGTTGGTGTTTCTGTGTCTTCTTGTAAATCTTCTTCTTCTTCATCTATATAAATTGATTCATACCATTTTTTTTTTTTTTCAAATACAAATTTGCTCTTTGTACTTTTCGTACATCCACCAGCTCCTGCCAAATCTTCTTATTCTTTGTAGGTACACCATTAACCAGAATTACTAATGGTTCAGTTTCCAAAGTATCTGCATCAATAGTTTCCATATTTTTTTTCAAATCCAAGGGCAAATACACCACTCTTCCTTTTAAACCTCTCAGTAAATCTGAAGGAGGTAATTTACCAGTTTTGGCCTCCATACGTACTATGGTCTGGAACGGATGAACACATTGAATGAGTATAGACTCATATGTATTTAAATCAGAAAGTTCAGCAGGAATAGCATTCAATTCTAAATTATTATGTACAGCTCTGGTCGGCATTCTATTTTCTTCTAACTTGTTATAACAGTATTTACAAATACGCTGATCTTTACCCAATTCAAAACAATTTTCAAGAAATATATATGTTGCAAAATCCTTCCACTTATAATTATCTTCATTTTCACTTTTTTTATACAGATCAACATTCCTTGTTTGAATTTTATAATGACTTCTGCGGCAACAAATACAAGTAATATTTGGTCTTTCATTAGAGGTGATAGTAAATTTTGTCATTTCATCCTCAAAATTTTTAGTAATAATGAGTTCTACATTCTGTTCCTCATTTTCCTCATTTACTGTGTCCTTTTCTGCACTTTCTTGTTCTGGACCAAAGTAACAAAACTGAATCTCATCAGTAACCTTCACTACACCTGATACAGATCCACGGAACAGAGCATTATTCAACTCATTCAACTTTACTGCTGGACTTTTAGCAAAATACAATGTTCTCACAAACTTTCTCATTTCAGTATGATGAACAGCCAGCATCCTAAAATGATGAAAAACACTTTTACACACTTTTCTAGATAGACAAGCCAGAGAATGTCCCTGCAAACCAGTATTTTCTCTCACTCTGCATGGATCTAGTGTTTGAAGCACCTTCATCTTCTGTTTTACACTCTTTTTACTATATTCTCTTAGAAAGTCACGTAATTTATCAATAGATTCCTGACGCACAGTACAAATACTACTACAGTTCCAAGTGTACACTGGGGCTTTTGGACGTCTCCCCATAGCCTCAGCAGCCATTACTTCTTCCTCATTTCTTGGGACCATTTTCTCTTTTTCCATCACACAACCATCCTTAACTTCATATGCTCTACCATTGGTGTCAACTGCATGCAACAAACTATTACTTTAAAGATAACTCTCTTCATTAAAAAATGGTTCAGTACTTGAACTGTGTTTCCATTCTCCCAAGAACACTTTACAAAAGTTACTTTTTTTCACTTCTCTTTTCCTTTTGCTTTGTGACTTCATTGCATTCAGTAATTTATCTAATCTACGCATCCTATTCAAAATTAGAATAAAAAGTTTTCTTTTTATTTCCAAAGCCTTACTTACAATATTTTCTATAAAAAAAATTTTCTTTATAAATTTTGTTTTTTTCTTATATTTTTTCACATCCTTTAGCAAATTTAACATCACTCTTCTCTGAAACATTTTTTGACGAATGTTTTTAAAATCTAATTTTCGTGTTAAATCAGTTTGACATACTTCTGATTGTACATTAGCTTTTTTTTTGCTGTTAACTGTGTTGTTGCTTTGTACATAAAACACTCTTTGTTTTACAGTTATTTTTGCCATTTTTTTGTTTTTGGAAAATCTTTTTTAAGAAATCTCTGCTTTGCTTACCAGTAGACTTTTTCTTTTTGCCATCACCAGCTTCTCCTCCTATTTTTTTTTTCCCAGTTTTGTCCAGATATACTTGTTGTTGCTTTTCTTTCCTCTTTCTTGTCCTTAAAGGCATTTTTTTTTCACTGTTGCTCAGCAATACCTGCAAGGAACTTAAAAAAAAATCCTTTTTGTAATTATAATTCATTAAAATATTTTTTTTTTACTTTTCATTAATTTCAAATGTTTTTCCATTTGCCTCTCATTTGTGATTTACTAATTAGTGCACAGTGCTAATCACCACAGTTGAAAAAAACAAGCTGCCCCTTTCCTGCAAGTGCATGTTTTACAGAACAACTGCAACACAAATTATATCTGTGGCCACAATTCCTGTGCGCACACAGCCTCATGTTGTGCTTCTAACCAGAAAACAGAATTTGATTTGCAAATTCAAAGCACATTTACTACTCTGGTAGATGAAGTGATAATTGCTGTTACAGCCTTACACATTTTCCTTGTAGATCACAGAGGCAGAAAAGAGCACATTTCCTAACAGCTACTTCATACCATAATTATCTGCAACCTGGGTGAGTGATTAGACTAGATCAATTTAAATGAGGCCTTGGTGACGTTGAATGTGTTTGCATTACACAGTGCTATCTGAAACAGCACACAGAGCTGAGTACTACACATGAGAGTGTTGGAGAAGCTGCTGCGTGTGTGCCAAGAGGGTGTTTCTGAAGACTGTGTATTGTCTGGTGCAAGACAGATGAGCAAAGAGACTTCCAGAACTGCATGAAGACTGCAGGTATGTATGTAACAGTGCATGTGTGCTAAGGGTTATTTTCAGTTTTGAACATATGGCATCTACATGTGTCTTTGCTATTTTGAAAGGGAAATCTACCCTGTTGGTTTCACATTTTTTAGCTTTTACCTCCAATTTGCGATTAAGTGATTTCTGATGAGTGCTAACCACCACATTTGAAGAAAACAAGCTGTCCCTTTCCTGCAAGTGCATGTTTTACAAAACAACTGCAACACAAAATACATCTCTTGCCACAATTCCTATATGCACACAGACTCATGCTGTGTTGGTAGGCACAAAGCACAGGCTGCCCCAGGCTGCCCCTTTCCTGGGACTGCAATTCTTACTGAACAACAACTTCACAAACTAAATCTCTGCCCACAATTCCTGTGCGCACACAGACTCATGCTATGTTTTTTGGAACAAAACAGTGTCCCTGAATAGTACTAAATTACTGTTACAGCTTGACACATTTCCCTTATCATTTACAGAAGTAGAAAACAGCACATGTCCTAACAGCTCCTTAAGACCATGACCATGTGTTACAGGGTGAGTGATTAGACTAGATCAATTTAAATGAGGCCTTGGTAACGTTGAATGTGTTTGCATTACACAGTGCTATCTGAAACAGCACACAGAGCTGAGTACTACACATGAGAGTGTTGGAGAAGCTGCTGCGTGTGTGCCAAGAGTGTGTTTCTGAAGACTGTGTATTGTCTGGTGCAAGACAGATGAGCAAAGAGACTTCCAGAACTGCATGAAGACTGCAGGGATATATGTAACAGTGCATGTATGCTAAGGGATAATTTGTGTAAACACAACAGGCTGCCCCTTTCCTGGGACTGCATTTCTTACTGAACAACATCTTCACAAATTAAATCTCTGTCCACAATTCCTGTGCGCACACAGACTCATGCCATCATTTTACGCACATAACACAGGCTGCCCCTTTCCTGGGACTGCATTTCTTACTGAACAACAACTTCATAAATTAAATCTCTGCCCAAAATTTCTGTGCACACACAGAGTCATGCCATCATTTTAGGCACATAACACAGGCTGCCCCTTTCCTGGGACTGCATTTCTTACTGCACAACATCTTCACAAATTAAATCTCTGCCCACAATTCCTGTGCACACACAGACTCATGCTATGTTTTTTGGAACAAAACAGTGTCCCTGAATAGTACCAAATTACTGTTACTGCCTGACACATTTCCCATATCATTTACAGAAGCAGAAAACAGCACATGTCCTAACAGCTCCTTAACACCATGACCATGTGTTACAGGGTGAGTGATTAGACTAGATCAATTTAAATGAGGCCTTGGTGACGTTGAATGTGTTTGCATTACACATTGCTATCTGAAACAGCACACAGAGCTGAGTACTACACATGAGAGTGTTGGAGAAGCTGCTGCGTGTGTGCCAAGAGTGTGTTTCTGAAGACTGTGTATTGTCTGGTGCAAGACAGATGAGCAAAGAGACTTCCAGAACTGCATGAAGACTGCAGGGATGTATGTAACAGTGCATGTGTGCTAAGGGTTATTTTCAGTTTTGAACATATGGCATCTACATGTGCCTTTGCTATTTTGAAAGGGAAATCTACTCTGTTGGTTTCAAATTTTTTAGCTTTTACCTCCAATTTGCGATTAAGTGATTTCTGCTGAGTGCTAACCACCACATTTGAAGAAAACAAGCTGTCCTTTTCCTGCAAGTGCATCTTTTACAAAACAACTGCAACACAAAATACATCTCTGGCCACAATTCCTATATGCACACAGACTCCTGCTGTGTTGGTAGGCACAAAGCACAGGCTGCCCCAGGCTGCCCCTTTCCTGGGACTGCACTTCTTACTGAACAACATCTTCACAAATTAAATCTCTGCCCACAATTCCTGTGCGCACACAGACTCATGCTATGTTTTTTGGAACAAAACAGTCTCCCTGAATAGTACCAAATTACTGTTACTGCCTGACACATTTCCCATATCATTTACAGAAGCAGAAAACAGCACATGTCCTAACAGCTCCTTAACACCATGACCATGTGTTACAGGGTGAGTGAATTGACTAGATCAATTTAAATGAGGCCTTGGTGACGTTGAATGTGTTTGCATTACACATTGCTATCTGAAACAGCACACAGAGCTGAGTACTACACATGAGAGTGTTGGAGAAGCTGCTGCGTGTGTGCCAAGAGTGTGTTTCTGAAGACTGTGTATTGTCTGGTGCAAGACAGATGAGCAAAGAGACTTCCAGAACTGCATGAAGACTGCAGGGATGTATGTAACAGTGCATGTGTGCTAAGGGATAATTTGTGTAAACACAACAGGCTGCCCCTTTCCTGGGACTGCATTTCTTACTGAACAACATCTTCACAAATTAAATCTCTGCCCACAATTCCTGTGCGCACACAGACTCATGCCATCATTTTACGCACATAACACAGGCTGCCCCTTTTCTGGGACTGCATTTCTTACTGAACAACATCTTCACAAATTAAATCTCTGCCCACAATTCCTGTGTGCACACAGAGTCATGCCATCATTTTAGGCACATAACACAGGCTGCCCCTTTCCTGGGACTGCATTTCTTACTGAACAACAACTTCACAAACTAAATCTCTGCCCACAATTCCTGTGCGCACACAGACTCATGCTATGTTTTTTGGAACAAAACAATGTCCCTGAATAGTACCAAATTACTGTTACTGCCTGACACATTTCCCATATCATTTACAGAAGCAGAAAACAGCACATGTCCTAACAGCTCCTTAAGACCATGACCATGTGTTACAGGGTGAGTGATTAGACTAGATCAATTTAAATGAGGCCTTGGTGACGTTGAATGTGTTTGCATTACACATTGCAATCTGAAACAGCACACAGAGCTGAGTACTACACATGAGAGTTTTGGAGAAGCTGCTGCGTGTGTGCCAAGAGTGTGTTTCTGAAGACTGTGTATTGTCTGGTGCAAGACAGATGAGCAAAGAGACTTCCAGAACTGCATGAAGACTGCAGAGATATATGTAACAGTGCATATGTGCTAAGGGTTATTTTCAGTTTTGAACATATGGCATCTACATGTGCCTTTGCTATTTTGAAAGGGAAATCTACCCTGTTGGTTTCAAATTTTTTAGCTTTTTCCTCCAATTTGCGATTAAGTGATTTCTGCTGAGTGCTAACCACCACATTTGAAGAAAACAAGCTGTCCCTTGCCTGCAAGTACATGTTTTACAAAACAACTGCAACACAAAATACATCTCTGGCCACAATTCCTATATGCACACAGACTCATGCTGTGTTGGTAGGCACAAAGCACAGGCTGCCCCTTTCCTGGGTCATCAATTCTTACAGAACTAATGCTTTTTTCAAATGTGCTGCCATTTTCCTCTCTTTTCTTTCAAAGTGATTTCTGCTAAATCCTAACCATCACAATTAAAAAGAAGCTGTCCTTTTCTTTCAACTGCAAGTCTTACTTTTCAACAGCAACACAAATTAAATCTCTGTCAACAATTCTTCTCTGCACACAGACTCATGGTTTGATGGTAGGCACAAAACAGTATTCCTCATTGTTACCAGTACACATTAACTTATGGTGAAAACATACTCCATAATATTTTACATATTCAAGACAGTTAAATATCTCCCAAAACAGAAAATGTAAATCACAACTTTAAACAAATAATCACAATTCTTTTTTTTATATCTAAATTAACCACAAACACCCCCTCTCAAACTCTTAACTCACCTTTAAAATTAGTTATTTGGGAAAGAAATGTGGCAGTCACACAGCAGTTTATCAGACCAGAATCTCTGAGCTGAACACCTCTCTCCTCTCAGCAGAACCAGTTAATGGCACAGTTTCCCTCTCTTTTTTCACACATATACATGTTAATTACAAATCTCAGTGCTTCCCACTTTTTTTCAAACAAAATCACACATTTCTATTGGTTGAAAACTTCAACCCCTTTCCAAATGTACCCTTCCCCCAACTTGACTTCTGCCTGCTACCATAGCAACATGTCATGGAACACAGGTGTGAGCAGAGAGGTCAGAAGTTCAGCAGACAATGTTTCATTTCCAAAGAGCAAGAGTGCTTGACTTTTCAAACCTAACAGCAAATCCAAACTAATGTTCTTTGCTCACACATTTTTCTGAACCAATACAAAACCTGCTTTTTAAAATTTAAACATACAGCCTAGTTTTTAGTGTAGAATGGTTTGAAACAGCCAATGAGTTCTTTTTATAAAACAAAGTATGTGTGCCCCCATTTTTCAACTGTCTTTCATTTCTTTTTGGCTTTCTACTGAAAGACACCTCCTGATTGCATCCAGATCTCCTTTGAAGATGTTCACAGTGTGGATTGTAGGTCACAGCTATGTCTTCTGGAGTGAAACATTTGCAGAAAAAAGAGGTATGGTGAGAGACCTTGCTTTGCCAAATGTAGACATTAAATGGATTGGTCAGAGAGGGTTAAAGTGGCACCAATTAATGCCTTTGGTGAAAACCTTTGTACATCTCCCACAGCCTAACCTTATTATTGTGCACTGTGGTGGTAATGACCTAGGCACTTTAACTGGGGTAGGTCTGGAAATGCTTATCTAGGACACCTTTGTGCAATTGATGGCGCTTTTTCCACAAACTGCCTTTGTATATTCTAACAGATGCCAAAGGCAAAAGTGGAACTGGTCCAACCAATTTTGTCCGCAGATTGACAAAGGAAGGAAGCACGTCAACAAATCTATTTCTGCTTTCCTCAGGGACTATGGTATGGGATCTATATACCACAACAACTTGCGTTACAACATGCAAGACATTTATAGAGGAGATGGTGTACACTTCACTGATGAAGGGAACAGAGTCTTCTTCTTGAACTTTAGACTCTGCATCAGTACTTACTTGTAGGTACCAAAAAACAAACAATAAACACAAGGGCTCTTTTTAGAGCCACCTTATATCTAAACACTTAAATGCGATTTTTTATTATTTTTTTTAAAAAGTTTTTTTTCGGGTGCGCGCTGGGTGCGCGCACTCGGCGATATTTTTTTTCAAAATCTAAATCTCTTTTTTGCCCTACAAGGTCCTACTGTGACCCCCTTACAATGCCTAGTGGGTCAATATCTCCCCACTCTGCCCCCTTTTCAAGTTCTCCCCCTTTGTTTATCACCCCCTCTTTATGAGAGAGACAAAATGGCGGCCGCCGCTTCCTGATTTCCACCGATTCGAATGTTTACTGACATCTAACAACCAATCAGAAGTGCGCTCGCGCACGGCAAGGTGCGCGCACAGTACTTGCTCAGTGCGCGCACGGTACGCGCGTCCAGATATTCTCTGCCAAATTTCACATAATTCTGTTCAGCCGTTCGGGCTGTAGCTGCGACTAAAGTCCCTATGGAAAAATGCATGGGGAAAACGCGTTTTGGGACCCCCCCTTTTTCTTGGCCCCCGCTTGACGAATCCCCCCGAAACTTTCAGGGTAGGAGCTGAGCGGAGCGCCCCATTAGTTTTGAAAATTTCGCAAAGATTCGTCAACCGGCGCCAAAGTTATTCAAAATAGAATTTTGAGATTTCCTATGGAAACACCGTCCTAACTATAACTACCTACTGGCGGTAGGTATATATATATATATATTTGGATGCAATGGCACGAAAGCTTGAAGACGCACTCACAGCAGCTGTAACCAAACAGCTTTAATTGCAGTAAACCAGCATCTACACTTGTGGTGCAAGTTCTTGTGCCGACGCTTTTCAAGGCCGTAGCCTCTTCTTCATGGGCAGTTCAAAGTAGGACACAGGAGGCTCCAATCGGCATCTTTAAATACAAACCCCCAGTGGGTCATGCGCAGTGTATTCGTAAAGTACGGTGCATGTTGGGACATCAAGTCCAAGATTGGAGAAAAATTAAACCTTATAGTAAGTTCCTTGTCTACTTTAATTAAAAACTGTATTTTCGCATGACCCACTGGGGGTTTGTATTTAAAGATGCCGATTGGAGCCACCTATGTCCTACTTTGAACTGCCCATGAAGAAGAGGCTATGGCCTTGAAACGTGTCGGCACAAGAACTTGCACCACAAGTGTAGATGCTGGTTTTCTGCAATTAAAGCCGTTTGGTTACAGCTGCTGTGAGTGCGTCTTCAAGCTTTCGGGCCATTGCATCCAAATAAATTACACTGCTGCCTCGCCGTGAAAGACTGCACCATTTCCACAATGTAAAGGAGGGGCTGCGCGGCAGTTCGGAACTTTGCCTAAAGCCGCGATCAGCACAGCAGCTGTCAGTTAATTTACCAGCATGGCATTTGGGGGCTCACGGAGGGCGAAAATACAGTTTTTAATTAAAGTAGACAAGGAACTTACTATAAGGTTTAATTTTTCTCCAATCTTGGACTTGATGTCCCAACATGCACCGTACTTTACGAATACACTGTGCATGACCCACTGGGGGTTTGTATTTAAAGATGCCGATTGGAGCCTCCTGTGTCCTACTTTGAGCTGCCCATGAAGAAGAGGCTACGGCCTTGAAACGCGTCGGCACAAGAACTTGCACCACAAGTGTAGATGCTGGTTTTCTGCAATTAAAGCCGTTTGGTTACAGCTGCTGTGAGTGCGTCTTCAAGCTTTTGGGCCATTGCATCCAAAAAAATTACACGGCTGCCTCGCCGTGGAAGACTGCACCGTTTCCACAATGTAAAGGAGGGGCTGCGCGGCAGTTCGGAACTTTGCCTAAAGCCGCGATCAGCACAGCAGCTGTCAGTTAATTTACCAGCATGGCATTTGGGGGCCCACGGAGGGCGAAAATACAGTTTTTAATTAAAGTAGACAAGGAACTTACTATAAGGTTTAATTTTTCTCCAATCTTGGACTTGATGTCCCAACATGCACCGTACTTTACGAATACACTGCGCATGACCCACTGGGGGTTTGTATTTAAAGATGCCGATTGGAGCCTCCTGTGTCCTACTTTGAACTGCCCATGAAGAAGAGGCTACGGCCTTGATAGCTTCGGCACAAGAACTTGCACAACAAGTGTAGATGCTGGTTTTCTGCAATTAAAGCCGTTTGGTTACAGCTGCTCTGAGTGCGTCTTCAAGCTTTCGGGCCATTGCATCCAAATAAATTACACGGCTGCCTCGCCGTGGAAGACTGCACTGTTTCCACAATGTAAAGGAGGGGCTGCGCGGCAGTTCGGAACTTTGCCTAAAGCCGCGATCAGCACAGCAGCTGTCAGTTAATTTACCAGCATGGCATTTGGGGGCCCACGGAGGGCGAAAATACAGTTTTTAATTAAAGTAGACAAGGAACTTACTATAAGGTTTAATTTTTCTCCAATCTTGGACTTGATGTCCCAACATGCACCGTACTTTACGAATACACTGCGCATGACCCACTGGGGGTTTCTATTTAAAGATGCCGATTGGAGCCTACTGTGTCCTACTTTGAACTGCCCATGAAGAAGAGGCTACGGCCTTGAAACGCGTCGCAACAAGAACTTGCACCACAAGTGTAGATGCTGGTTTTCTGCAATTAAAGCCGTTTGGTTACAGCTGCTGTGAGTGCGTCTTCAAGCTTTCGGGCCATTGCATTCAAATAAATTACACGCCTGCCTCGCCGTGGAAGACTGCACCGTTTCCACAATGTAAAGGAGGGGCTGCGCGGCAGTTCGGAACTTTGCCTAAAGCCGCGATCAGCACAGCAGCTGTCAGTTAATTTACCAGCATGGCATTTGGGGGCCCACAGAGGGCGAAAATACAGTTTTTAATTAAAGTAGACAAGGAACTTACTATAAGGTTTAATTTTTCTCCAATCTTGGACTTGATGTCCCAACATGCACCGTACTTTATGAATACACTGCACATGACCCACTGGGGGTTTGTATTTAAAGATGCCGATTAGAGCCTCCTGTGTCCTACTTTGAACTGCCCATGAAGAAGAGGCTACGGCCTTGAAACGCGTCGGCTCAAGAACTTGCACCACAAGTGTAGATGCTGGTTTTCTGCAATTAAAGCCGTTTGGTTACAGCTGCTGTGAGTGCGTCTTCAAGCTTTCGGGCCATTGCATCCATATATATATATATATATATATATTACATTTCAAAGGCCCGAAAGCAAAAAGACGCACTCGCAGCACTTGAAACCAACAGGCTTTAATCCGTGGAACCGGCATTTTGCATTTCAGGTACACTTTTAAGCTGATGCCGACGCGTTTCGAGGACCCTGTCCTCTTCTTCCTGGGCAGCTCATCAAACTCACGGGTAGCTCCAATCAGCTTTTAAGTGCATGCAGCGACCCCCAGTGGGTCATGTTCAGTGTCTACACTAGAGGATATAACGAAACTTTTGAATATAAAAAGGACATCTGAACTTACTTAAAGGTGTATCATAACTCGCTAGGACTTCATGTCCCATCGTGCCTTCCTAACATCGCACTGAGCACACGCCCCCTGTGGCTGAAATACCAATAAATTAAATGCCGGAAATTGAGCACCGCGAGCTTCAGCTGTCTTTTTTAAGCCCAGGAAGAAGGGGTTGAATACCCTGAAACGCGTTGGCAGCATCAACTTGAAAACAGAGCAATAAGGCAAGCTGCATTGAACAGCCGAATGGCAGAGCGCCGTCGTGTGCCATCCCGATGCTTCAGGGCACTTTTGAATGTTAATACAAGACACGGCAGCCTGGCCGTGGGGATAGAGCACCATCGTCAGCTGAAAAAGAAAGGAAAAACCAGCTTGGTGAGGCTTTGGTTCTGCACTGCTCAGGACTTACAGCACGACGCTCTATATGCTAATTAAGCATGCCGAACTGCTTTGCAACCTACTACAGGATATAACGAAACTTTTGAATATAAAAAGGACATCTGAACTTACTTAAAGGTGTATCATAACTCGCTAGGACTTCATGTCCCATCGTGCCTTCCTAACATCGCACTGAGCACACGCCCCCTGTGGCTGAAATACCAATAAATTAAATGCCGGAAATTGAGCACCGCGAGCTTCAGCTGTCTTTTTTAAGCCCAGGAAGAAGGGGTTGAATACCCTGAAACGCGTTGGCAGCATCAACTTGAAAACAGAGCAATAAGGCAAGCTGCATTGAACAGCCGAATGGCAGAGCGCCGTCGTGTGCCATCCCGATGCTTCAGGGCACTTTTGAATGTTAATATATATATATATATATATATATATATATATATATATTAAAAATAACGAAGCGCGGGCTCCCATGTTTCGGTCTTTTTAAGCCCCCAGGTGGGCCAGGTCCCGGGGCAATTCCAAATTGTATAGCAGGGACCCGCAGGGCCCCGCAGCCCCGGGGACCTCCACCTCCTCAGGGCTTTTTTCGTTATTTGCGGGGGGCACGCAGCCCCCCGGAGCCCCAGGGGCCACCACCTCCCCAGGGCTCTCATGTTTTATATGAAAAAAACTATGTGTGGGGGGCTCGAGCCCCCCACATGCCCCGGGGACCACCACCTCCCCTGTGCTTTGCACTCATAGGGAGGGGGGCCGTGCGGCACCCCTCCTGGAGCCCTTGATGGCCCTGGGGACTGCCACGCCCCAGGGCCGGCTCCTGCAATGTCCCGGGGTGTCCAGCCCCCGGGCGTTGCCGTTTGCTATGGCAGGGCGGCTGCCACAGCAAACTCCTGCTTTGCTTCATTGAAGTGAGAGCAGGAAATCCTGCTCTCGCTTCAATGAAGCAAAGCAGAATTGCTTTTGGGCAAGTGGAGCTGCATGTCAGAAGCTCCCCTTGCTCAAAAGCAATGCTGGCTCCTGCAGGAGGCAGGGAGCCGGCGGGACCATGGGGACATTGGTCCTCCCGCCACGGTCCCCAATGAAGAGGCCAGGCCCTGGGGGATGAGGTACCCGGGGCCAGAAGTGGCCTGGGAGGGGTGGCAATGCAGCCCCCCTCCCCTTTATAAAAAAAAAACGGACAGGCAGCCCCAGTAGATGGGGTCCCCGGGGCCATAATTAGCCTGATGAGGGGGGCCATGCAGCTCCCATCCCCAAAAATGAAAAGGCTGCCCAGGACCCGGGGGATGGGGGTCACCGGGGCCATAATTTGTCTTCGGAGGGAGGCTACGCGATTCTCCTCTGCATACTTTAAAAAAAGAACAAGGCTACCAGGCCCCATGAGATGGGGTCCCCGGGAACAAAAGTGGCCCAGGGAAGGGGGGCCACGCAGCCACCTCCCCCCCCAAAAAAGAAGGAAATGGCAACTCCCTGGAGACCCCGCCCCCTCCCTGCACCACTGTGCAAACGCGCCCTGTGGCGCGTTTTAAGTTGGGTAATTAATTCCCCTTCAATCCTGAGGGTCCCTGGGGGCCAACTAGTCCACCAGGTACCTCCAGTAAGCACCACAGGCTGCGTTGCAGAGAGGTGGTCCGAGGCCATGCCCCTTTTTACATCTCTCTGCAACGCAGCTTTGTGGCACTTACTGGAGGTACCTGGTGGGCTAGTTGGACCCCAGGGACCCTCAGGATTCAAGGGGACTTAATCCTCCAACTTAAAATGCGCCACGGTGCGCGTTTGCACAGTGGTGAAGGGAGGGGGCGGGGCCTGATGTGACAAGTGTGCGAATGCACCCCATGGCGTGTTTTAAGTTGGGGGATTAAGTCCCCTTGTATCCTGAGCGTCCCTGGGGCCCAACTAGCCCACCAGGTACCTGGAGACTACTTAATGGTATGGTAGTTTGTGTTGTGGAGTGGTAACCTCAGATTTAGTCTTCCTCATTTCCATAGAAGCTTAACAATGAACTCAGTGAGACAAAAAAGATGGAATCACTGAGGAGCACTTGTGGATTTAGTCAGAGGTATGAGCAGGGCCACTGGAATTATGTGACTGTTTGGCTGCACTGACTTTTGCACAATTATACATTTTCTGCATTAGCCACATAATTCATCATCTGCACCCTAATCTGCAGATTTGAACAAAAAAAGCCTTCTATCTAGATTAAACGGTTCAACCATTACCAAAAATGTAGCGTCAAGTGTTATAGCGTGGTGGAAGGCCCTTTGCAAACCTAGAATGGTCACCTGTTACTTATTGCTAAATGTGGGTGTTAAATTGGTACTAATGGTGTGCAAGCCACTCTTGCGTCCCTCTGCGCCTCTCTTGCCTCTTTCTGCATTTCTGTTGTTTCTTTCTGCACATTTCTTTCTTTTTCTGTACTTCTCTTGACCTCATTCTGCAAATCTCTTGTACTTTCGGCACCTCTCTTGCCTCTTTCTGCATGTCTGTTGCCTCTTTCTGCTTCTCATTTGCTTCTTTCTGCACTCGTCTTCCCTCTTTCTGTACATTTCCTGCCTGTCTTTGCATCTCACTTGCCTCTTTCTTGCTTCTTTCTACACCTCTGTTGCTTCTTTCAGCAATTCTCTTGCCTCTTTATGCAATTCTCTTGCCTGTTTCTGTACCTCTCTTGCCTCTTTTTGCACCTCTGTTGGCTCTCTCTGCACCTCACTTGCTCCTTTCTACACTTCTCTTGCCTCTTTCTGCACCCCTGTTGCTTCATTCTGTACTTTCCATGCTTCTTTCTGCACCTGTCTTGCTTCTTTCTGAGCCCCTGTTGTCTCTATATGTACCTCTTTTGCCTGGTTCTGCACTTTTCTTGCCTTTTTCTGCACCTCTCCTGCCTGTTTCTGCACATAAGTTGCCTCTTCCTGCACCTCTTTTGCTTCTTTCTGTACCCCTGTTGTCTCTTTCTGCACTCATCGTCCCTCTTTCTGTACCTTTCCTGCCTGTTTTTGCATCTCGCTTGCCTCTTATTGCACTTTTCTTGCTTCTTTCTATACCTCGGTTGCTTCTTTCATCAATTCTCTTGCCTCTTTTTGCACTTCTCTTGCCTGTTTCTGCACTTCTCTTGCCTCTTTCTGCACCCCTGTTGCTTCATTCTGCACTTTCCATGCTTCCTTCTTCACCTGTCTTGCTTCTTTCTGCACCCTTGTTGTCTCTTTATGTACCTCTTTTGCCTCTTTCTGCACTTTTCTTGCCTTTTTCGGCACCTCTCTTCCCTCTTTCTGCAAGTCTGTTGCCTCTTTCTGTACCTCACTTGCTCCTTTCTATACTTCTATTGCCTCTTTCCGCACCCCTGTTGCTTCATTCAGCACTTGCCATGCTTCTTTCTGAGCCTGTCTTGCTTCTTTCTGCACCCCTGTTGTCTCTTTATGTACCTCTTTTGCCTCTTCCTGTACTTTTCCTGCCTTTTTATGCACTTCTTTTTTTTGTTTAAATCTGTTTTTTTGTTTTAAACGAAAACATTCTTTGGCAGTGGACATGACAGTTAAACAGGAATTCGTAAGCATGTGCAGGTGATTACCCCGTACCGGGGCCAGTAACTACTGTATCTTAATATGTATTCAAACCATGCTGTAATCGCTTCCCACTTCAGAGCCAACTGCAGTATCTGTGGCAGTTCTGGTGCAGTCCCATAAGAAGTGACAGGAGTAACCGTGCATCAACCAAAGCTCTGTGCATGTAAGCTCATGCCGCCCGCCCCGTTCAGGTATTTGAAACAGACAAGTTACCCACAATTCCCAAGGGTTATTCATAACAAGAACAATAACAATGGCAGCATGAACTATGTATGCATACGTGTTACTCCCCCGTCCACCATTAACTCCCCACCCTTCCATCCCCCCCGGGAGCGCTTGTGTGTGCCTCAGCCGTGACCACCCCTGTGCGATTATGGGCACCGCAGCGTTGGGTGAGAGTAGGCAGGGGCATATCATCCCGGCAGTAGAGTAGCCCACGGTCCGCCCTCACTCGCACCGACACTGTCAACCACCTCCAATGGCCCCGTGCAACCCTCCGCGCCTAGGCGTCTAAGCTCCCCCAGTAACTGCCCCCAACGGTCCGCCATGGGTTCCCTCCGCCGACCCAGCATTTCCTCCCTCCGGAAAGCGGTCCCCTCCGCCCCGGCCCATGCCTGAAATGAGGCGCTCCAAGCCTGCACGTGTGGCGATTCATGTGCTTTCCACCGCCTCGTGATAAGACGTTTTGCTACTACTAGCCCCAGGTCTAGGAATCGGGACGTCACCTTATCCTTACGTGATCTTTTAAAGTGGTGCAGAATGTGTTCAGGCCAGTCGAATGGGATAGTACGACCCACACTCCCCAGCAACAGCCCACTGACCGCTCTCCAATAGGCGCCCAGCCTCGGACAGCTCCACAACATATGTAAGAAACCCGCCCCCGGTTCTCTGCATCTAGGGCACACTGCGTCGGTGCGATGAAAGTACCTGTTAATCAACTCTGGTGTGAGGTAAGCCCTGTGCACGATAAATAACTGAATTTGGCGGAACCGCATGTTTCTGAGTATACGTACTGGACCCTTGAGTATCCTTTCCCACTCCTTGTCCGCCAGCGGCCTCCCCAAGTCCAAGTCCCATTTTGCGCGGAGTTGGTCCAAACTGATTGACGACAGCTCCCTTAGTGAAGCCGCAAACCAGCGGATCAGGTGCCCTCCTCTCCCCATGACATGTAAATATTGCATGATTAGGCGCTGGCTGGGTTCCGTGGTCATATCCCCCCATTTGGCGGTCATGCTCGCTATCAGTGAGCGGTGTGTCAGGAACCCACCGGGCGGGAGCTCGTCCTCCGATACCAGGGTCTCGTACGGTATAAGCTCTCCCTCCTGGTACAAATCCCCCAGCGTGCGCACGTCAGCTTCCCACCAATCCACCAGCGCGGGGGCCGCAAGCACTCCTCCCCCACCAGGGGAGCCCTCCAGTGGTATTGCCGGCGCATATGGGACAACAGTACGAGTGAGGAATAAGGCCCTCCGGAAGCACCTATGCGCCACTGCCAGAAGGAGTGGCAGCGGGTGCGCAACTGTGTGAAGAGGATGAAAGGACCTGGTTATACGCTCCAGTGAGTAAGGCACCAACCCTGTGGCCGTATCGTCCCTGCCTCTATCAGCCAACCAGCGGGCCACCCATTGCAACTGAGTGGCCAGGTAGTAGTGTTCAAAGCAAGGAGCGGCTAAACCACCCCTGGCTGTCGGCAGAAACAACTTTGCAAGCGCCAGCCTGTGCCTGGCAGTGCCCCAGATAAAGTCCCGCAGCATCTGATTAAGTTTAACAAAAAATGCGGGGGGAATATACGTCGGCAAGTTAGCAAAGTAATACAGGAGGCGGGGAAGCATGACCATTTTGGCTAGCGCCACCCTGCCCGTAATCGTTAGTGGGAGTGCGCTCCAGAAGTTCACCTGCGACTTAAGCGCCATGACCGCCCTTCCCAAATTCCCATCGTGGAGGTCAGCCGGGCATCGGTAAATTTGTATCCCCAAGTAGCGGAAGGTGTCTTCCTTCCATTGGACCAGCGTGCCATCCAGGCAGTATCTCGGATCTTCAGTCCCGGCACCAAAAGCGTACAGGCAGGATTTAGCTGCGTTCACACGGAGCCCCGAGGCAGCGGCGAACGTCCGCAGCAACTGCGGTAGCCCCTCCGGAACACGCCCCACATCTTTAACATAGACCAACAGGTCGTCAGCATAAAGCGACACTTGGTGGACGGCGTCCCCCAGCGGTATACCATCCCCCAGAGTCGCCCGCATAGCCCTAGCCAAGGGCTCGATTGCCAGGGCAAACAGGAGCGGGGACAGCGGACACCCCTGCCGGGCTTTTTATGCACTTCTTTTGCCTGTTTCTGCACTTCTCTTGCCACTTTCTGTACGCCTGTTGCTTCATTCTTCACTTTCCATGCTTCTTTCTGCACCTGTCTTGCTTCTTTCTGCACCCCTCCCGCCTGCCTCTTTCTGTACCTCTCTTGCCTCTTTGTGCACCCAGCCTACCTTTTTCTGCACCCCTCTGCCTCTCTCTCCACCCCTCTTTCCTCTTTCTGCACCACTGTTGGTTCTTTCTGCACTGCTCTTGCTTCTATTTGCACCTTACTTGCCTCTTTCTGCACTTCTCTTGCTTTTTTTTATACCGCTGTTGCTTTTTACAGCAATTCTCTTGCCTCTTTCTACACTTCTCTTCCTTCTTTCTGCACCCCTCCTGCCTCTTTGTGTAGCTCTCTTGCCTCTTTGTGTACCCCTCCTATCCCTTTCTGCACCCCTTTTGCCTCTCTTTACACCTCTGTTGGTTCTTTCTGCACTGCTCTTGCTTCTTTCTGCACTGCTCTTGCTTCTTTCTGCACCTCACTTGCCTCTTTCTGCACTTCACTTGCGCTTATCTGCACCTCTCTTGCCTCTTTCAGCACCTGTGTTGCTTCTTTATGCACTTCTCTTACCTCCTTCTGCACCTCCTAGTTAGAGGTAGTATTCCCCCTGCCCTATTATGTACTAGGGCTATACAGGGAAGGTCATGCCAATCACAGGGGTACCCCAACCCGTAGCGTGCCCTAGTGTATGTAGGTGTTTTCAATGTATTCTAAGTGTCTTTCAGCATAGCACTGGCACCAGACCTGGTTAGTCAGAGTCAATTACCACCAGTACCCGTCAGCAAAAAGTTGAGGGCACAGGATGACTGTGCAACAAGTCCTCTTTCTGCTCCTCTGTTGATTCTTTGTGCACATCTCTTGCTTCTTTATGCACCTTTCTTCGTCTTTCTGGACTTCTGCTGCCTCTTTCTGCATTTCTCTTGCTTCTTTCTTTGCCTTTCTTCCCCTTTCTGCACATGTCCTACCTTTGTAGGCATAGTTAGAAAATAGCATTTAAAAAACCTTTGAAATGTACTGAAAAAAACCACAGGTTTCAGGGACGTTATAGTTAGAAATTAGCATTTAAAAAACCTTCGAAATTAAATGTAAAATACACAGGTTTCAGGGACGTTATAGTTAGTTGGACATTTCACTCATACAAAACCAGAGAAATTTGGCCGTTATGGTTAGATCAGCTAACTATAACAAGTGACGCCGCAATGCACTGCTGATGACGTCACATATTACATAATTCACGACATGGTCAGTGACATCACTGATGACATCACTGATGACATCTGAAATGACATCACTGATGACATCAGCTACATGATAATCTGATGCACCTCCTCATACCCTAATATAACCTTTGATACACCCACTCTAAAATACAGACTACCATTTTCGAAACCATAGACACACCAATACCAGTTAGTACATATTCTCTCACTAATTCCTAGGTCTACACACACATACACTCCTTCACTCATACAGTCACTCATACATGCAGTCCACCATCAATACGGCACTATCATATCCACTCACATATCTATACAGACACTCACACACCGCCACTCATCCATAGAGTTACTCGCACACGATCTCACGATGAGATGTGTGGTTAGGCTCCGCCCAGATATATATGTGACTTTACTTTCTCTCAGGAACTACTGAACTGATTTACACCATTTAACCAAAAGGCATGAGTGTGAACCAAGGGCTACCTCTTTGCCAAATTTGGTGTAATTCCGTTCAGCAGTTCGGGCTGTAGCTGCGATTAAAGGTTCCTAAGGAAAATTGCATGGGTAAAACATGTTTTGGGACCCCCTTTTTTCTCAGCCCCTGCTTGACAAATCACCCCGAGACTTTCAGGATAGGAGCGGACCGGAGCGCCCCACCAGTTTTGAAAATTTTGCGAAGATTCGTCAACCGGCGCCAAAGTTATTCCAAATAGAATGTTGCAGATTTCCTATGGATAATAGGTCCTAACTATAACTACCTACTGGTGACCGCCAGTAGGTAATTTATATATTACCTACTGGCAGTTGCCAGTAGGTAGTTATAGTTAGGACAAAGGTTCCATAGGAAGAGCATTTTTTGCTTTGCTTATAACTTTGGCGTCGTTTGATGAATCTTCATGAAATTTTCCAAACTAATTCTTTGTTCATATCAGCTCCTATGTGGTAAGTTTGGGGGTGATTCTTCAAGGGGAGCCGAGAAAATAGGTGGGTCCCAAAACGTGTTTTCTCCATGTTAATTTTCATAGGAAACTTTAGACAAGGCTACAGGTCAAACGGAATTACCCCAAATTTGGCAGGGAGAAGGGTCTTGGTCTAGAAAGCAAGCTTTTCTTTATTTGGTGTAAATCCGTTCAGTAGTTTTTGAGAAATATCGAAATTTACAGATATCGATATTTGGGAATTCTGCCATCTGATTGGCTGGGGCGTCATGAGCACAAGCTTGCTGCTTATTGGCTGTGAGCGCTGCGAGCGGTTGCAACTAGGAAGTGTTGGCCGCCATTTTGTGATTCCGTCAAAGTGAGTAAGGGCAAAAAGGGCGAAAAAAGTGGGAAAGAGCAGGGTAGGAGCACTGTAACCTCTGTGGGGTGTTTTAGCTGTGCTATAGACAGGGTTTGAAGCGTAGTATTCACCCGTAGCAATGTGAAAGTGCCGGGCTACGGAAATTAAGTGAGGTATTCCCTAGAGTCTGATGCTACTAAGGTGAGCTGGTGCGGGAGTCGGGGATTAAAGCGTGAGCCCAAATTGTGTGTCTTATGCTGTGAAGTCATGTGCCGTGGCTGCTGCACTAAACCTGTGGAAGTAGTGTCAGCATGTGTTTATACCTACTAGGACGACATACTGACCCGTACTGGTCTGAAAGTCCTGGGGTACGGAAAATATGTGCGGTATTGTGTACAGTCTCATGGTGCTAGGCTGAGCTGCTGCCGGACTCGGGGATGAAAGCGTGAGTCCACACAGTGTGTTATATGCTGTGAAGTCATGTGCTCTGGCTGCTGTGCCATATTTGTCCAAGTAGTGTCAGTATGTAGTTATACATACTCAGAGGAACTTTTGTTTCGAACATTGTAACTTGTGTATGGTGCTTAGGGGGTGTTATACAGGAGTGCGAAGGTAAATTCGTGTGTATCAAAACAATTTGGTATTTGTAAAGTGCAAACTACCCGCTCCTATGGGTCTGATGGCGCTGGGGTCATAAGCAGAGTTGCTGATGGACTCGGGGTATAGCCAGTGAACTACTGACCCCTACTGGTCTGAAAGTGCTGGGTACGGAAATTAAGTGAGGTATTGCCTAGAGTGTCATGCTGCTAAATTAAGCTGCTGCTAGACTCGGGTATGAAATCGTGAGCCTGTGTTTGCTATGCTGTGAAGTCATGTGCTCTGGGCTCTGTGCCACACTTGTCCAACTTGTATATGGTGCTTAGGTGATGTTGTATAGGGAGTGCGAAGGTAAATCAATACGGTATTTGTAAAGCGCAAACTTCTCACCCCTATGGGGGAGTAGAGGTGGTGATCAAAGCGAGAGCTCTTTGCTGCAAAGTCAGATGGTCTGGCCGCTGCGTCACAGCTGTGTGAAGAATACATTTTGGCGAGGGTCCGGGAGTTACCGTTACCTGGCCCTAAAATAGCAAGCCTAAGTTGTCAGTTATAGGGTGGCTCTAAAAAGAGCCCTTGTGTTGATTAGTTGGAGCTACATATAAGTGCGGATGCACAGCTTCAAGTTATTCAGGAAAACTCAATTTCTGTGATCTGAGAAGTGTACTCCATCCCTTCTGTAGATATCAGCCATATCAAAACGTATGTTGTTGTTGTTGTAGATGGACCCCATTTTGTGGTCTCTGAGGTATGCAGACACAGCTTTATTGAGTTTCTTCCTAGATTTTTCAATCTGAGGACAAAATTGTTTTGACCATTTCCACTTCTGTCTTTGGCATATATTGGAATATGCAAAGACACTTTGAGGGAAAAGTAACATCAATCGTCCAAAGGTGTACTTCATAAGCATTTCCAAACTTACCCCAGTCAATGTGCCTGGGTCGTTTCGACCACAGTGCACAATCATGAAGTCAGGGTGTTGGAGATGCAAACAGGTTTTAACCAAAGGCAACAATTGGTGCTAATTCAATCCTCTCTGTGCAAGCCATTTAATGTCCACATTTTGTAAACCTAAGTCTAAGTCAATACGTCTCTGTTCTGCATACCTCTTGCACCAGAAAATATAGCTATGTCATACGATCCACACTAGCATTTTGAAGGTATGGCTGGAAGGTATGGAAAGATGTCTGTAGCTCATGCAGTTCCTTGGTAGAATAAGAGATATTTTTAAAGATGGGGAACTACTTTTTATTGCTATACAAAACGATACGTGATTGGGAGACGAAAAGCATTCTTTTTTAAAAGGAAGGTGCACATTTGTTTTGTGGAAAGGCATTTTGTTATTGGTTAAGAAAAAGCAGTTTCAACCTGGAGTACATATCATAGGATAAAAGTTGTCAACTCAACCACACTTGCTACTTGAATTTGGAAGGCACTGTTTCAACTTAAAAGAATTGTGAACTTTTAACATGAACGTGCCGTTAAATGTTCAAGAAAATGTCGCAAAAAAATATGGTTAAGTTTAAAAAGATTGATGAACTTTTAACCTGCACATGTTGTAGAATGTTCTAGAAAGTGTGTTGATAGAATACGTTGCACTTCTGACTACTATGTTGAATATTAAAAAAAACTGTTTATATGGAAAATTAAAAAGAAACTAAGGGGCATATTTACAAGCAGGCGATACAAAATTATCGCCGCTTTTGCGGCCGATTTCGGCCGAAAAGTGGCGATAATTTTGTCGCCTAATTAGCAAGGCCACGCTTAGCGTGAAACCTTGCTTTAGCGTGGGGATTCCTTACGCCCAGCTTTGCATCTCTAATGAGATGCAAAGTGGGCGTTCCTGACCTAACATGACAGGAGAAATGTCGCTAAGTGACATTTCTCCTATCATCAAGCCCCACGCTATGAAGCATAGCATCAGGAAAAGTAGCGATAACCCCTGTTATCGCTACTTTCCTTACACCTGCTTCAGGACTGACTTAGCCATGATATCCTATGGAGGGTGGATATCATGGCTAAGTTTGTGAGTCCCTATCATCAAGCTAACGCCACATTGCGTGAGATTATCGCTGGGTTTCCAGCGATAATCCCACGTTAGGCAGTTAGCGTGAGGATTTTTATCGCTGAGGAGATAAGCGTTGCTAATAGCACGCTATCTCAGCGATAAAAGTCCTCGTTACCCGGCGATAATTATCCTCACGCTAAGAGCGCTGAGCAATAATTATCGCCGGGTGTTGCTGATATGCCCTTAAGAGAGAGAAGTTTTGAAACCTAAAAGAATCAAGGAACTATTATAGTTTGTTCTTTACATGTATTTATGTGTGTAGCAACAACATTATAGACAGAACAGCACCAGGAAGAGGAAGAAGCAGGGAGTAGGGGGACGGGGAGAGATGGGCAGAATGGCAGAAATGCACAATTAAGTATAGCACAAATATAGACAAACAACGGCCAAAATGAAACACACAAACAAGGAGCACAAGTCACACAACTCACCAACATCACACCAGTGAACGAGCATAGAAGTGAAAACCACGCTGCATTCATAGAGGATGTGTACAAAGGCGGGTCATTGGTGTTGTGGGATGTCTGCGACCGTGGTCATCATGGATGAGATGCCCAGCACGTGGCACATGGGCGAGTTCACTGTCTGTTACGTTACAAACAGCTGCTCCTTCCTCCCACGAGCTCCCACACATTTGAACGGTGCGCTGTTGTATCTCGTGCACTCGTACGGCACACCATTGTAATGTCTATTTGCACATGTGCTGCTGCATTCCAACTACACCATCACTGTGCCGTTTGGAGGTGGTGCATGCCACTTTACAACATCGACTGCTGCGGCCCTTGTGGAAGGCCACACCAGAACACAGAGACACACTTACCGCACTTCCTGTACACGGAGATATCCGAGACACTCCGTTCCCGTTGTCGGATAGGCACACCCCTGCGCTGACCTGTGTACTCCGGACCAGCACACGCCGGTTGTGCATGCAGGAGGATGGGTGCATAGCTACATGTCCAGGCTCACTGCCAAAGCTGAGGTGATAGCATACTTTGATGTTGCAGGGCTGGTGCCCATCATGCTAACACAATGACTAGAGGGACACACTTGCTCAGATGCGGGTTTGGTGGGCGTTGGCGGTCCCAGAGTTGTTAGAGAGATAGAAGGAAAAGAAGGAAGAGAGAGAGTGAGAGAGAGAGAGGGGGGAGAGAAAGAGGGGGGAGAGAGAGAGAGAGAGAGAGAGAGAGAGAGAGCGAGAGAGACGCTGCCACCCCTGCACATCCATGAGCAAATAATTACCTTGTGCCACCGGAGTGTGCAGCAGTGGGCACTCCACATGCCTGTCGAAACTCCGCGCATCCCAGATATGTCGCTGAGTCCTGAGCCCTGAATGGCGGAGACAACATCAGGTGCTTGGTGGATCGCACAGATGTCGCTGAGTCCTGAGTCATGAATGGCGGAGACCACATCATCTTCTCCAGGACCCGGCAGATCTCACACATGTCGCTGAGTCCTGAGTCATCAATGGCAGAGACCACATCAGCTTTTGGGGCCGCTAGAAGTGAAGTTCGTACCACGTGGTGGTAGGCCCCTGATGGCCATATGAGCTTCGGGTGGCACTAACCCTGTGCATGTGAAGTCCGCGCCAATGGGGTGGTAGGCCCCTGAGGGCTGTACAGATTAGGGTGCGAGTGACCTTCTGCACAAGTTTTGAAAGACTCTTTATGGTTGAGACACGTGGAGCGTCTGGCATCTAGTCAGCACACATGGTCACATGGCCTGTGTGCAAACCTGCCCTCAGGGAGTGGCTGTGAGATGTTGACAACTAGACCACTGAACTGCACACCAACAGCGAGTACGCCTGTGCCAGGTAGGTATGTGGGGCCATCATCGGAACGTAATCTGAGTGGCGTGGCATGGCGTAGCGTACAACAGAACAGGGCAGGGATAGCTACAATGGCATGGATGGCTCGTAGTACTGCACCTGTGAGTGGAGTGGACAGGCCGCAGCTGTCCCTCTGCGAGCCTGGGTGTGAACTGTTCATATCTCACACAACATAAGTATTGAAAAATCATTTTGTGATTCAGTCCGTCAGATAGCATTTGTCCGAGGTATTTGTGAAAACATATCAGAGTTCTTTCTGTGAATGATACCCCTTTGACGCTGCCTCTCCCCACATCAGCAGGTAACGCACCCTCTTCACACATTACCATCATACCCCCAACAACCTTCTTGGGCCCGGAAGTGTCCCTGTGCAATTGGACAAAGAAGAGTCTTACACATGTATAGATTTACATATAAAAAAAATGATTTAAAGAAAAGAACAACAAATAAGACTGAAGGGAGTCTGGTGCTGTGGGCGCTGCCACAAAGTTGGGGTGACTGCCATTCAGGATTCAGGACACAGTTATACATGTGGGATATGTTTGTGTTAAAGAGGGTTAGTGGGACTACGTGTCGCCGGCCTTGCATATCGAAATATGCCTCACAAATCGAAGGGAGTATGTTGTGTGGTTGCTGCCTCGGACTTGGGGTCACTGCCATTCAGGACTCAGGACACAGTTACACATGTGGGATCGGCTTCTGTTAAAGAGGGTTAGTGGCACCAGAAGTATTGAGACTGTATAAGTCTGTGATGATGCTTGGTGTGGACGGGCCGCACTGAGAGCAATGTGTCTTGGCTATAGGACTGTGTCATGTGGAATTACGACTGTCTCTGAATTGTGAGGCCTGCTGATTGTAGTGTAGGCCAGAGGTAGCGGTGAGCAAGGGTCCACAGACACGTGCATACGTTGGTGGCCTCGCCGTCCTGCATAGTGCATGTTCAGTGGCACCACTTGTCGCCAGCCTTCAATATGAAAATACTCCTCACTAATCGAAGGGAGTGTGGTGGTGTGGCCGCTGCCATGAAGTTTTGGGTCACTGCATATGGAAATATGTCTAACTGATCAAAGAGAGTTTGCTGCTGTGGTGGCTGCCATAGACTTGGGGTCACTGTCATTCAGGACTCAGGACACAGTTACACATTTAGGATCGGCTTGTGTTGGACAGTGTTAGTTGGCACCATGTGTCCAAAATTCAAATTGAGAGGTCTGCTGCCCGCAGTGTAGACTGCTAAGTGTTCGTTTGTACTTGAAAATAAATTTGGTGATTGTACTAAAGGTATAACTGATATAAAAAAATGTTCAAGAAGAAAGGATGCTAAAAGTATATTATGTAGATTTGAGGCCTGTAATAGTTACTTGCCTAGTGGACTCTGTAGTTAATGAATGAAGAAATAATTTCCATTGGGAGCCCTAGTGAATGCAGTGTAGGCGTATGATGAAAAGATGAAACAAGTATAGAATACACTGACGTACAATCTTGTTGTTAGAAAATAGCATTTAAAAATAGAATTGAATGCTGTACTGCCTGCAGTGTAGACTGCTATTCCATTTTTAGTTTTCATTTGAAGATTCATTTGGTCATTGTAGTAATGCTATAACTGATATAAAAAAAGTTCTTGAAGCAAGGATACTAAAATGATAATATGTAGGGTGTAGGACTGTGATACTTACTTGCCTACTGGATATGGAAATACCCCTCACTGATCAAAGGGAGTGTGGTTGTACGGAGTTGGGGTCACTGCCATTCAGGACTCAGGACACAGTTACACATGTGGGATCGGCTTGTGTTGAACAGAGTTATCGGCACCACGTGTCGCCGCCGTTGCATATGGAAATATGTCTAACTGATCAAAGAGAGTATGCTGTTGTGGTTGCTGCCACTAACTTGGGGTCACTGCCATTCAGGACACAGTTACACATGTGGGATCGGCTTGCGTTAAAGAGGGTTAGTGGGACTACTTGTCGCTGGCCTTGCATATCGAAATATGCCTCAGTGATCAAAGAGAGTGTGGTGCTGTGGACGCTGCCAGGGACTTGGGATGACTGCCATTCAGGACTCAGGACACAATTACACATGTGAGATCGACTTGTGTTGAACAGGGTTAGTGGTGGTACATCTACATTCCTAGTTTGAATTTTATAATGAATACGTCGGCAATAAATATAAACATAGTTGGGATTTTCACCAGAAACTACTTTAAAATGTTTTTCTCTTTCAAACTTCACAACAGTATTATCTTCCATTTGTTGATCAACACCTAGACATATCCAACTGTTATTTTCTGTACAGTTCTCTTGACCAGCAAAGAAACGCAGTCTATATCATCACAAATTTGTTTTATAACATGTATATTAAAACTCGATTTCGTGCCGCAGGAAAACCTGGACTTATCCAGATGGTTCCTGTTGACATTGAATATAAACTTGCAGATGTCTTTCAATCTGAACATTGGTAGGATCCAATTTCTCTATGTGAAAGTATCTTCAAACTGAAGCTGTACATTTTTTTCCTAAGTGTCTTCTCCTGTGAAATTTCTTCCCACATTTCTTTCAATTCTGTCTTCTCAGAGTTGGTAATATATGACGTGACATAGTGAGAAACAGCAATTGAGTTATGTGCATCATATTGTATGTTCATATTTGCATTTCACATCTTCAAAATCTCCGTATTGTAATCATTATTGTACTTCGATGCTTCTGTTCTTTTTTAAATTATAAGTATTTTTGGGTGATTTTCGACTGATAGTATGCCTCATTGCTGACATAAAACTGTTCACTCTTCCTTTGGAAATTACTGGATGTGGAAAGGGAAATCGACAGTTTGTGTAAAATGTATCTTTTGCATTGTCTTTTTGTCTGCAATACTTTCCACATTGATGACTTCGGTATGCAAATACGCTACACTAATCGAAGGGAGTCTGGTGCTGTGGTCGCTAGCAAAGTTGGGGTCACTGCCATTCAGGACTCAGTACTAGGGGTGGGCGGAATTTGCGAAAGTGACTTTTGAAAATTATCGCAAAAATGTTAAAAATCTCCGCAAACAAGCGGAAATATCGCGAAGATGCGGAAGTTTTTTTCCTGCCTGGTTGGGGTATTTTCTGCGTGGTCGCGGCTCGCCAACTTACCCATGCGGTTGCTCGCAGGCACGGCCATCTTGTTTTCACTCTTCTCGCGGTGCATGATCGCGAGAAGAAAGACGTGATCGCGCGACCAATGACATTACTGCGGGCGCGAACTGTCGCGAGACAGCGCAAATGGCTACCAGCAATCCAACATCTCGTGGAGAACGCGACCGGATCGGGAAAACTTGTCGGCGAACGCGGGGATTCAGGTAAGGCGATTGCGCACGCGCGAGAATGTATTATTTTACAGCACGAGCAAGAAACAAATTATCGCTAAGCTGCGGAATGCGGAAATTTTGACATTTTCGCGCTCTCCGCGGAACGCGAAAATGTCAAATTATCACAATTTCCGCGAGAGGAACGGAAATTTAGCCCAGGCCTAATCAGGACACAGTTCCATATGTGGGATCGGCTTGTGTTGAAGACGGTTAGTGGTACCATTTGTCGCCGGTCGCCCATAGTGTAGGGCAGAGGTAGCGGTGAGCTAGGGTCCACAGCCACGTGCATATGTTGGTGGCTCCACCGGCCTGCATAGTGCAGGTTCAGTGGCACCACGTGTCGCCGGTCTTCCATATGGAAATACCCCTCACTGATCAAACGGAGTCTGGTGCTGTGGTCGCTGCCATTCAGGACTCAGGACACAGTTACACATGTGGGATCGGCTTGTGTTGAAGACAGTTAGTGGTACCATTTGTTGCTGGTCGCCCACAGTGTAGGGCAGAAGTAGCGGTGCGCTAGGGTCCACAGCCACGTGCATACATTGGTGGCCCCACCGGTCTGCAGAGTGCAGGATCAGTGGCACCATGTGTCGCCGGCATTCCATATGGAAATACCCCTCACTGATCAAAGGGAGTCTGGTGCTGTGGTCGCTGCCAATCAGGACTCAGGACACAGTTACACATGTGGGATTGGCTTGTGTTGAACAGGGTTAGTTGGCACCACGTGTCACCGGTCTTCCACAGTGTAGGCCGGAGGCAGCGGTCAGCAAAGGCCCAAAGGCAGGTGACGGTGACTTGAGCTGCACAGATTGGGAACATTTGGTCTTCTTAACCCATTATAGTCTCTTACACAATTTGCGTCGCTACTAATGTTGAGCTGCACAGTTAGTGGTACCTGGAGTACTCGGGGTGTGCACACCCTGAGATGAGACGTGGTCCGGAGGGCCACACTGGGAGCAATGTGTTTTGTCAAAAGAATTCTGCGTTGATAAGGCCACGTGGTGATGACGTATGGTGCAGTGAACTAGTAGTACCTGAAGCACACAGCGTGTGCTGACCCTGCGATGATGCATGGTCTTGGTGGGCCGCACTGGGAGCAACGTGTCTTGCGAACTGGACTGCGATATCTGCAATCGCCCCTACATCTGAATTGTGAGCCGTGCTGTCCGTAGTGTAGATCGAAGGCAGTAGTCGGTACAGACATAAGTCTGCGGTGCTGGGCCACTGGGTTTGCAGGGGCCCTGTGTCGAGGAGGCCCGTGGTTTTGGCGGCTGCCACGTGCCAGGGTGAGGGCTGCCGTTCTGACAGACTCGTTGGTATTCTCACAAGTGAAGCACGCCTAGGGCCTGGTCTATTTATTCATACTCCTACGCTGGAGTGGCGTACGTTGGAGCAGCCCACTCCGCTTCCGCTTCCGGGGGGGGAACAACACAGCTACATGACCGAGATCTTCCCCACTGTCTGAGGTAACATGGTTGCGTCCACTGTGCACTACACTACAAGTATCAATAGTATATCTCCACATGGAGAGGCTTGTGCTTTGCATAGTGAGGTTTGTGCAGCACATGAGCGTTACACTTGGCATTGTGTGCTTTATCATTGATGGGTGACTTGCCTCCTTCATATATAGTTGGTTGCTCATCTCCTAACATTCAGCTATTGTGGGGCTGAGGGGCATGGCATTTTGGGAAGGTCCATTGTTCTGTTTTGTGCTGCCTCTGTGGTAGTAGGGGGGATGGTCTGGGGGGAGGTTCTGGTGGTGGTGGGGCTGTGTGTTGTGGCATTGTTGGGTGTCGGAGCTGCATGATCAGTAGCTGTATCACATTTTGGTCTTTAGATGTGGCTGTGAGTTGGGTCGAAATAACGGAGTAGATAGTCGACCTCCTTACACCAGTTAAAGGTTGATGTTAATTTGTTACTGCTAACTCGGCTTATCGCCTGCTTTTTGGATCGCATTGCAGATTTGGCTGGTCTTTGAAAATATGGGGAAGTGGTGTTTTCATGTTTTTTTTGCACGGGAACGCCTACTGTGCATTTCCTTAGCGCTAGATGTGGCTCTTGTTTGTGGCGATTTTGTTGGTGTAAGGTATTGATGGAAGAGTGGTGAGATTTGCAGTTTTCACCAGGTTGATAATGGGATGATAATTAAAAAACACTGAAAAAAGATAGGTTTAATGAACGTTATAAATAGGAATTAGCATTTAAAAAACCTTTGGAATTCACTGAAAAAAACCATAGGTTTCAGAGCCGTTATAGTTAGTTGGACATTTGATACATATAAAACCATAGAAATTCGCCTGTTATAGTTAGTTGAGCTAACTATAACTCACGCCCCCACAATGCACTGCTGATGACGTCACATATTACATCACTCATGACATGGTCAGTGACATCACTGATGACATCACTGATGACATCTCAAATGATATCACTGACAACATCACTGATGACATCATCCATGTGAAAATCAGATGTACCTGATCAGACCCTAATATAACACTTGATACACCCAGTCTAAAATACAGACGATAATTTTCGAAACCGTGAACACACCAATACCAGTTAGTGCATATCCACTCTCTAATTTGTAGGTCTACACACATACATTAATTCACCTATACACTCACTCATACATATAGTCAGCCATCAATACAGCATTATCATATCCATTCACATATCTATACAGACACTGCCTCTCATTCTTAGAGTTATTCACACACCTAGTCAGTAATGGAAATATTCAATAACACTTTCATTTACTCACCTGTACAGTTATACACAAACCACGTCACTTATTTAAACATATACTAACACATACTTACACTCTAATACGATAACTAGTACAAGGACACACTGATCCATACAGGCACTCTCACAATCACTCATTCTCACATATAGTCATTTATATAGTCCAACACTCATATATAATGCCTTTCACATATGGAGTTACTCACATCTATGACTGAGGCATCCATTCACTCACCGAGACACTCATACACACACTCACTCAGCCATACAGGCCTTCACAGATTCAGACTTGAACACATATACCTAGTGAATTAGCCACTCACAAATCTATGTAGAGAGTCACACCCCCCACCCACCGACACAGACACTCAGGTACTCATACAGGTACTCAGACAAGCAATGAATAGCTCATATAGATCCTCATTGAGTTGCTAACCAAACCATGGAACTGCTTACACATCAACTAACAACCTAAACTGTGTGAATGTCTATATCAGTCGCTAACACATGCATTAAGCAAGACACAATTAATTAGTCACTTATACAGTTAGTCACACACCTACTTAATCATCAGTCCTGAGTCTTATACACTCATTCATTCTTCAATACACCTTGGCATATATATATTTATAAAACATATTTAAACTTTACAGAAACACACATTCACTGGATGATGTCATCAGTGATGTCATCAGTGATGTCCTTTGAGATGTCATCAGTGATGTCATCAGTGATGTCAGTGACCATGTCATGAGTGATGTAATATGTGATGTCATCAGCAGTGCGTTGTGGGGGTGCGAGTGTATATATATTCACTGAAAAAACCATAGGTTTCAGACATGTTATAGTTTGGGGATTACCACGAATAGGCCCCGTGGGTTTGCACACAATGGTAGTAGAAGGTGGATTAGTACCAAGACTGGGGCTCGCTGATGACATCATCTAGTAGATGTAATATGTGACGTCATCAGCAGTGGATTGTGGGCGCGCGAGTTATAGTTAGTAGAACTGAGTATAACGGAAGAATTTCAATGGTTTTGTACGAGTGAAATGTCCAGCTAACTATAACACCCCTGAAACCTATGGTTTTTTCAGTGAATTTCTAAGGTTTTTCAAATACTAATTCCTAACTATAACATGTCTGAAACCTATGGTTTTTCAGTGAATTTCAAAGGTTTTTTAAATGCTAATTGCTAACTATAACTTGTCTGAAACCTATGGTTTTTTCAGTGAATTTCAAAGTTTTCTTACATGACAATTTTTAAATGTAATAATAGTTATATTTATTTTTTTATACTGATTTTCTACATTTTTTAAACTATTTATTTTTACATATTTTATGTTTTAAATTACATTATTTATTTTTAATATAAAAGAAAAAAAAAATCTAATATTGAAACTAATGTTTTTTTTGTTTTATAAATTTTTATAAATATATTCCGAATATTTTCTTTATTGGTTTTTTTTTCTCAAATTTTTTGGGGGAGTCGTGCACCCAAAGCATACCTTTCTCAATTGCTGCACGAACCTAGCCACCATTTTAGGATTGTTATATTGGATCCGTGTAGGATGTGGATGGGTGCGTATTTTCCTGCGCGATTGCTATGCGACCGGTACATGACTCCAGCCGCATACACAACACATACGTATTACTTTACGCGATGCTCGCGTGCTTGCGCGTGACATCATATACGTGTTTGACTCGTTAGGAGTTGTGCACCAAGTGTGTGCACACCAGGTGGCCGCGCTGAGCACCGCGCTGGGTTCGCTACTCCTAATTTGCCCGTAAAAAAAAAATTTGGCACCTATCACTAATTTCTATTCTCCCCGGGGACCCCATCCCCCGGGGCCTATATACAACATTGGGGACCGTCTTGCACACTTCTGTCATTGGGCTACATGTGGGCTACATCTGGGTGACATTTGTGCTTTATTTGGGCTCTTTCGTCTCTGGTGGCCATCTTGGGAGAATTATTTGTTTTGAAGTTTCCTAATTTCCTCATTTGCTGCAGTCTCCTCAGTAGGAAATGCTTTCAGTTTTTTACTTTGATTCCATCAAGAAGGTATTCAGATATGTCACACATTTGCCATAAATTCTGAATGTTAGCACTCTAGTTGCTCATTAGATCACTGTAGTAAAACTACTGCTCACCAGGGAAGTCTGCTGCTGGTATTGAAAGTGCATGTTTCAGTCTGCATGTCAGAATTTTTTAATGAAATAGAAGAGGATTTGAGAAGTCACTCAAAATGTGCCCTAATTTTTCTTTCTGCAGCACTAATCATACTTTCTATGGCAAAATGAACCCCCTCATTTTGTTCCTTTTTAAATTAAATGTTTTAAGAGTTACCACTTTATTCCAATCAAGATGGCTTCAGGTGTGCAATACGTTTGTCATAAGTAGGACTGTTAGCGCTCTAGTTGTTCTTTAGAACACTCTGGGAAGCTGCAGTAAAACACGAAGGAATCAACTGACAGTCTCTGCCCTTGTTGGATGTACATGTTTTACTGAGAATGTCAGACTGCATTCTCACATGACTGAGAAAGATAATGTGAATTTACAGAAAATATGCTCTCACTTTAGCTTATAGATCACCTTCCAAACCTCTGTAGAAAAAGCATGAGAAAATAGTTTTCTCTCAAACATGATTCATGATATCCCAGCAGAAGGCTTTTTCACATGGTAAAATCCCCTTAGAACACACCACAATTCCTAAAATGAGTATGGTACCATCAACAAATGATTTATAATGTAACTAAAGTCTTAAAACCTTCTATTAACTGCAATGTTTTTTAATGAGGTGCTATCATGTATATTGTTCCCAAGATGGCTGCCAACACTTCTTGGATGAAGTGCTGACAGCCAATCAGATCTCACGATGAGATGTGTGGTTGGGCTCCGCCCAGATATATATGTGACCTTACTTTTGATTTTCTCAGGAACTACTGAACGGATTTACACCATTTAACCAAAAGGCATGAGTGTGAACCAAGTTCTACCTTTTTGCCAAATTTGGTGTAATTCCATTCAGCAGTTCGGGCTGTAGCTGTGATTAAAGGTTCCCATGGAAAATTGCATGGGGAAAACACGTTTTGGGACCCCCTTTTTTCTTGGCCATCGCCAGTAGGTAATATATATACACACACACACACACACACACACATGTTGGCTTTTTTGCAGATTGTTTGTGTTCATCATGCAGTCTTTTACTTCTCCACTACCTTTTTTAGAAACACCAGGGGATCCAACAATACCGTGGAGGCAGTAGAATGATGCCTTTGAGACCTACTTAGGAACAATTGGTTCTTCTAGGTTCAGACCGGAGAGGAGATGATATTTATTATTGCACTTACTAGGTTTTGAGGGCAGATCCACTTTCAAACATCTTCCTGATGCTCAAGTTGATGGGGAGGATGATCTTGATGTCTATGAGGAAGCGATAAAAAATAGTAGTTCAAAGGTTCGATTTTGCTACTAGTCTGGTGGTGTCGAGGCACACATTCTTCGAGACAGCAAAAGCCAGGGAAAGATGTTGATACATATATTTCTGTACTGCCCAAATTAGCAGCAGAATGTCAATTTGAGCATTTTGCAGAGCAACTTTTTAGAGACCAATTTATTTGCCACTTCACAGATAAGTCCATCAAAGAAAACTTTGTATCACTGGGTAATCCTTCTTTGTCTGATTCCATCAGAATTGCGAAGAGCAATGAAACATACATCAAGTCAGCTAAAGAGTTGGCAGAAAAGAATGTTGAGAGGTTAATGCAGTGCATTCGAGAGAGACAAGGGAAAGATTAACAAAGCTGCTTCATCAGTATTGACTTCTGCAGCTCCAATGCAGCAGAATTAATTTTTTTAACAAAGTAACATTTGTTTCATGGTCAGGAATTCTGCGCACCACAAAGGGGGAACATTTTGTCCTGCGGAAAGTGTCTAATGTAGACTGTGTGTAAAATTGGGCATTTTGCTAAAGTGTGTTAAAGTGTGAGGAGTAAGTGAACCAGATTTTCAGCTGTTTATGGTGATTATGAGAGCAAATATTAAAAATCTAATGTGTGAAGTCCAAGATATGGTCATAGTTGTAGGTCACGATGAAATGGAAAGTGCTGACCAGGAACAATGTGTCGACCTATATGTCTATGTTAAGGTTGGGGATAAACAGCTCCATCTTTGGGTAGATTCCTGAGCAAGAATCCCATTGATCACACAAGAGTTGTTCCACCAGAACTGGTAACGGTGCTTATTATCTCCACCGGATTGATCTCCATTTTTCCTATGCAGGCAGGAAGATAGAAGTTCAGGGTTTGTTTGAGAAAAGCATGATGTTTAAAGGAGGATGTATATATGCTAAAGTCTATGTGGCAGTGAAGGGGTTGAACATATTAGGGTAGTTCCATCAAGGGTTGTTTGGAATCTTTCTTCGCCCAGGAACTACGGATCAGGTTACTGTGATTAGAGAATCGTGTGACATTGAAGCACTGTTGAGTGAATTCCCAAACTTATTTTCTGGTGATCTTGGGAAAATTTTGGGATTTAAACACAAAATTAAGATGAAGGAAAATGCTCTACTGGTAAAGCCTGAGTTGAGGGGTGTCCCTTTCAGTATACGTGATGAGTTAGAGAATTAACTGAAAGGATTACGCATTAAAGGAATCATTGAGCCTGTTGAATCCTCACTATGGCTTTCACCTCTTGTGGTCTCCAAGAAAGAAAATGGTGAATTGAGGGTCTGTGTGGATATTAGGGCTCTCAATAAAGAGATTTGGGTATATTCATACCCTTTCCCCAAATCAGTGGGATGTTGTCAACCATTTCTGGGGCAAACTTGTTCATTAAACCCGATTTAGCTGCTGCTTACCACCAGGTTAAGTTAGCGCCTGAGTCACAACACCTGACAGCATTTGTGTCTCCTTTAGGGGCATTTCAGTTCTGCCGAGTGCCCTTTGTTTTGGCCTCAGCGGCATCAGTCTTTCAGAGGCTGATGATTGCATTACTCAAGGGGATTAGTAATGTTTCCATCTTTCAGGATGATGTGCTGATTCATGCTAGTGGCTGCAGTAAACATGATCACACTCTTAGACAAGTCCTCATAGCATTTGACGAAGCGGGGGTTGTTCTAAAGAGGGAAAGTGTCAATTCTTAAAGTCTTCATGGAAATATCAGGGCACATAATTTCTGAGGAGGGTGTTCATACCAAACCAGGGTTGGTTGATGCTATTCTGGAAGCACCTCCCCCAGAGTATAATTCAGGTGTCAAATCATTCCTGGGACTCTGTGAGATTTACTCATGATTTATACCGGATTTTGCCTCTAGGGTTAGGATGATTTCCAATTTACTGAAAGACTGGAAAGAATTTCAATGGAGTGCTGAGTGTGCGGCTGCTTTTGCAGATGTCAAACAGCAGTTGACCACTGGGAGTGAACTCAAGCTGTATGACCATAACCTGAAATGTTTGTTGACAATGGATGCAAGCAGGTTTGGTGTTGGTGCTGTTTTTACACAGAAGTCAGGCAATTTAGAGCATTAGATTGGATTCACATTGAGGGTTCTCAGGGAAGCTGAAACTCATTATTCTGGGATGGTGAAGGAACTCTTAGCCAGCTGGTGGGCCACAGAGAAATGTAAGTGCTATCTCTAGGGCCGACATTATATTTTGCGAACAGATCACAAACCGTTGGTGTCAATTTTAAATGGCAGCATTTGTAAAAGCAGCACTCCTAGGATTGCGAGATTTGCAGCTAGGTTCCTTCAATTTGATTTTGAAGTGGTTCACATCACTGGAGGGAGAAATGTAAGGTCTGATTACTTGTCAAGAAACCCTATTATTGTAAAAGAGGAAGTGACTGGCGAGCTTGATGATGAGTGCTATTTGATTGCAGCAGTGGTAGTAGAAAATGCTAGTCATCTCTAATGTAAAGTCTCCCATTAGTAAACTGGGAGAAGTCCATGGTCAAACTTGTTGTGGCAACTTGTCAGAAGTGCAAGAGTTGCCCATTGGCTCTCAGTTTGGGTTCACCAAAAGTGCACAGAATGCATTATCTCCAGACGGTACTGTGCGGAGGAGTGTTAGGACTTACAATGTACCATGGAGGTTCCGTTAATCCTTGTAGGGGTTTTTGTGGACATTTTTCTCCATTGATGCCTTGTCCTTAAGTGTGTGAAATTTCAGTTTACATCTTGCCAACTTTGCTGAAGATTTAGTAATTATTGTTCATGTTTATTTTGTGTATTGTTTGTGTTTTTCCTTGTTTTTGTTTCCTTGCGGCTGTTTTCAGTTTACTATTTTGGTTAGTTTGTTAGAGTGTTTAAAAATAAAAAGGGAAAATTCAATGTAGTGTTCTACCTTGTGCATTTGGATTAAATAAATGTGTTAACCGCTTAACAAAGTGTTCAAGCGTATGGTGTACTCTGTGGGCCTGACTCAAATGGGGCCTCTACAGAGTTCTGTAGAAGGTCTGTTGGGCATTTGGGAGCTGAACCTGCATCGTCAGCGTATAACAATACTGGTATCGGAAGGCCAGCCTCCTAAGAAGCGTCAACCTGCATAGATTGCAGGTAGTTATCTACCCCATTAATACAAATGGAAAATAGTAATGGGGCTAATACACACCATTGTCGAATTCCTCGTCCCATTTAAATTTGGTCAAACTTTCCCCCTGGGGGTCAAACTGAACTTGGCTAGTTAGATTCTCATAAAGATGGGAAAGAAACCCAATAATTGGCCTGGGTGCACCTAGGGAAGTCAAAGTTGACCAGAGTAAATCATGGACAACCAAATCAAAGGCACTACTTAAATCGGCAAGACATAAATAAAGTGCGCCTTCCTTAGCCCTAGTATATTTACTGAGTAGTAGTTGTAAGTTGACACTTTGTTCAATGGTTGCCAACTGTTTCCTAAAAGCCAAACTCTACCAGGGATAAAATAGATTGCTCTTGTGTCCATTCCTCCAGTCTTATTAACAGGATTCTACTCATTACTTTCATGGAGGAGTCCAGGAGAGAAACAGGCGAATAGTTTTTCTGATCTGCTTTGTCCCCCTTTTATATATGGGTACAATAGTAGATATGCCCCAAGAAGATGGAATTGTATCGATAACGGCTATGTTGAACACCCTAGTTATGATAGACCCAACAATTCAAAGGTCGATTTGAAAACATCTACTGTCACCCCATTTGGTCCCGAAGCCCGGCCCACGGCACGGGCCTGTATAGCCAGATATACTTCCTCATTAGTGATGCGCAGGTGAAGGTGCCCCCCCCCCTCACATAGGTACTCCTGATCTCGCCCTGTGACATCTCCATTAATTTGTTAAAAAATTTCAGGAAAGTGGGTCAACCATCTGTCTATCTGTCTATACTATTTACTGTACAAAATGAAGCCTGCCTCTGACTGTGAGAAGTTGGCCTGATGTATGATGTCACTAGTTCTAGTGTACACCTTATATCAGTCCAAATACCCTTATGGTGATTGGTTGTAAAGTCAACCTTATAGACCAGCTATCCTAGTGGTAGCATGGACAAGAGCAGTCTTAGGCTAAACTCTGAATGGCATGTGAAGCCAGCTGTGATACCATATATAATCCCTTGAATACCAAATGAAAGGACACCACAACAGATATATATATAAAACAAAGTGTATTTATTCTAGTCAAACCCTCAGCACTCTTTATGAGATTAGAGGTAAGTACAACACAGTCTTATTTATGCATACATTAAGTCACACAGGTAAGTAATACAGTTAGGCCCTAGGGGCCACGCAAACCATATACTAAGTAAGTGGTATAAGGACCACTGTCACGGAAATAGGATAGGCCTAGGCCTAGGGAATCGCTGGGGCTACACTATACTACCAAAGGTTAGGAAGTGGGAGGCCCACGGGATTCAGGTGCAGAGTGGAAACACTCACGCGTAATGCGTAATAGTCACTAGCAATAGTACAGTTTAGAAATAGATAGATTTAGGACACTTCCGGAGTAGCTAGGAAGTCGAGACTGGAAAACTAGACACTAGGATAGTCACTATCCTGATGAGCACTGGAATACCCAAGTTACCTAGCCCACAGGCTGCGGGTGCATAGGGGTGAAGTTGTGTCGGGTTTCGTCGTCGACTCCTATGGATGCCTGAAGAAAGATGCTGACAGGCAGTCAGTGAAGAGTGTCCGGTGGATCCCAAGGCTGGGATCAAGAAGAGAGGAGACCTGCAAGCAGAAGGGACAGAGTCAAGGTCACTAGCCAGTGACCACGTGGAACCAGGAAGGAACCAGGCGATGTCGTGAAGATTGCAGGTGAAGGTGAAGCTTGTCGCTGCAGCCACGAGGACCAGGGAATGTCGAGGACGACCAGGACCAGGAGGCGAGCTGTCCCACGAAGGCTCTTCCTGTCGGCGGCGTCAAAGTTGGACTAGGACTCACCAAGCCTTGGCAAGCGGAACCCACGCAGAATGGAGGACTTGCTTCTGGTGCAGACCAGGAAGGTCTGGGGTGCTTCTTCTTTGCAGAGAAGCGGGAGCCAGTCTGGAGGAGCCAAACCAGTGCAGAAGACTTCAGGATGCGTCGTCACAAAGGCCACTAGCCAGCGGGCAAGCAACCAGACAGACGCGGCAAGCAGGAAAATGCAGAAGGGCCCCACGCAGGACTCGTGGAGTGTGGGGGGCTGGTCTTCGGTGCAGATGGTGCTTGGGGGTGGGGCTTCTCAATCCCCGGTGCACAACTTCGAGGGTGCCTCAGAAGCTGCGCTTGAAGATACTAGCCACTTTTCCCAGGTAGCCGGTCCCACGTCTCTCGTCGCCTCCACGGATCTCAGCTCTGCTGTGGATGTGGATCAGGGTCGGAGAAGTCTGGAAGTCAAGGCTCTGGTCGGGCTCTGCAGTCGGTCCCTCGTAGAACTTTAGCAAAGCAAAGGGTAGTCTCTTGATGGTGCCTGTTTGCACAGGGTAGCCACTCCTTGGCCACAAGGGAGATTCTTCAGTCTTCTTCTTTCGTCGAATGTCGAAGGTCCAGAGTTTCTGTTCAAGTTTGCAGGTTCAGGATAATCTAAAGTCTTGAGGCCCAACTCCCACTCTTATACTAATCTGGGGTGCTGGGATACCTGCTAGGTCACGCTTTATGGGTGGGACCTGGGAGGGGGTGGTTACACCCACTTCCCTTTGTCCAGTTTCGCACCAGAGCTGGGGCTGGAGTGCCCCAGCACCGGTTTGAACTGGACTATGCAAGGAACACCTTGTGTGCCCCAGGCATGTCTCATTCCTTTCAGCCCACCCTGCCCCAATACACTAAAGTCTGTCTGGGGAGGTGCTAGCACCTCCCCAAGCAGGAAACCTATCTATTGTCCAAGCCTCCCTGGCTGGGATCACTCCCAGCAGCAGGAGGTTAGACTCGTGTCTGTGGCAGCAGCATCCATTTTGTGATGCTGAGGCTTTGGTTAGAGTTAAACAGCAAGGTAGGATTTTAACATGTCTCTCCCTCTAGAAGGGGGGAATACTATCCTCATCACCAGAAATGGTATGGGGGTATTATTCCAAAGTGTTAGACACCTTACACGACATGTTTTGATAAAGCCAAACCATAGTTACCATAACCGTTTAAGATTATAAGGCACTTTAAGAGTATATGGTAGGCTATATCATAGAACAGCTATGAGGACATGGTTCCGAAAGCTGCAGACAGGCTCAGCTCATGCTAGAGCACCATCTCACATGTTACCAAGCACTCTGCCTCCAGGATTGTTAAGGCCTGCCATATGAGTGGCTGATAGGTACACATGTGTCTATATATAAGGTAGATATAGGTATACTATATCTAAGCAAGGGGTGATTACACGACCTTGCCCCAGCTGAGTGATCAGCCAGTTGTGTCTGATTGGAAGGCCAGACCAGGGGTGGCATAATACATGCTGCAGCCCCTGGGAGGCCTAGGGTACACCTATGCCCTGGGTACCTAGGGTACACTGTACAGGGTCCAATAAGGTGATCCTTACCAATTGTGCATGTACCTAGGGTACATGGAGTCCATTTTTAAGAGAGAGCAGACAGCCTGAGACCCTGAATGGCAGGATCTCAGGCCAACTAAGTCGAAAAACCAGCAAGACACTAGGCAAAAGGTTGGGGGTAACCATAGTCAGATATCCACCTTCCTACACTGACCTCAAAAGAAAAATGGTAATGTAAGTAGATTATGGTCACTAAAAACTGAGGGCACAATACTAGGGTTACCACACATAGAGTTAGCTGATACAGACACCAATATGTGGTCTATAATTCAAAACAGGTTTCTCCTGGCAAATATTGGGGCTAGCTCTCCATTTATATCACAGCCACGCCTAAGTAATTGAAGGTCATGTTTGGAAATAATAGAAATCAATGCTTCCCCATACACATTATGGCAGAAGTGATTATTTTCCACCTCATCCTAATAAATGTGGCCGCATGTCTGGGTAGCAGATAGCGCACATGCCTGAATATTAAAATTCACCTGCTCAAACTAATACAAAATCCATGTGAATAGAACCTAAGAAGGCTTCAAGGCCGTGGTCAAGAGCCATAGCCACACTACTATGTGCAGTATCAAAAACATTATTATAAAAATTCACAATTACCAAATCTCTCCTTCCCTTTTTATTCAGCCATAATAATTGAGAATGGGGACCCACTGATGAAATCTTCTTAACATTCACATACATTTTGTTAGAAATAATAATCTGAAGCCCCCCTTTTGCCCGCCCAGCTTGAGATGCTGTAGCTTCTCAAAAGTGTGAGGAAAACCCTTCTACGTGTACTAGGCCTGTACACCAGGTTTCTTGCATACATATAATATCGTATCCAGATCTTGTACTAATCCATTTGTCATTTCCTAGCTTGTTTGTTAACCCATTCACATTCCATGTTACAAACTTAAAAGCTCCCTCAGAGTACTGACTAGCAGGATCCATATTTGGAGCACATGTACATTTGTTAAAGGAACTAGGTTGTTCATTGCAGCTTGCCTTTGTGGCCTTAGATACAACTGACATATGGTCTGTTACTATTCCAGAGACAAGTGCATGATCTTTAGGGGGCAAATGATTCACCTAGGCGGTGATCGTTTCCCCTCTACAATAGTTCCCAGAGTTCCCAACATGACATCTGGCCCACCTATGGAATTCATGATCATCTACGGTGCTCAATACCTGGTATACATTAGACACTTCAAGATCAAGGCAATATAGTAGGGGTGGCCCCATTTAGTTTAATTTGGTGTGCTCTAGCACATGAAAATGAGCATTTAGAGCTAAGCCAGTGGACAACCTTATTCTTCAGGCATTCCTTGGTCTCGCTGACCCCTGGTTTCAGTGGGGGAACATTACACACTAAAGCCTGACTAGGATAAGTCATAACCTCTGCAAGGTCGAAACAACCTATTGCCTTTTTCTGCCTCAGACCTTATAGCCGAGGCCCCTCCTCCCTTAATGTACCCACATTAGACAGTTTTTTGCCAAAGGAAATAACAGCCTCCCTAGTCTCTCTTTGAGGGGCAGTAGTAAGTCATTTATGACAACTGTAAATTTATTCCAAAATGGTACCCATGAGGGTTTATTCATCGTATTGTAGTGATCAGCAGTCCCATGTAAAACAGATAAGTCGGGGGAGCTCAAATTGACAGTAACATATTTCTGTATCTTTCTTTTGCGTTTAGCGGCAGGTGGGCGGGCTATAGCCATGGAGCTCTGGCATGGAGGTGATGGGAGTACCACAGTCTCTAACACAGTAGATAGATGATGGACTGTGTTATTAGTATTCTGGCACTCCTGCTTGTTGACCTGCCCAAACTGTAGGTATCGCAGACTCATCTGGCCCATTTGGCCCAGTCCAACTCAGGGACAGGCGTCATTCAGCAAAGTCTATTTCTTTAGATATAGCTCCTATGGCATGAGTGAGAAAGGAGTCTATAGAAGACCGCTTAGGAGTGGTAAATGGCTTTACGGATGACTTTGTACCTCCAACCTTTCTTTTACCCATATTGCAATTAGATACTAGTTTAACAAAAGCACAAAGGAATTACAGGAAGCTCTTACACAATGAGAATTACTTACTTCACACTGGCTCCATTAGTATCCAACAGCAAGAGTCTTCATCTGGCAGTAATGTCCCAAAGATATTTTTAAGGGCAATGAACTAGACCAAAAGACCAAGAGAGTGGGCACAGTCTGGCCTCGGACGGCTGCGGAGAGGCGCAGTTGGGCCCGCTCTTGGCACTGGCAAGTCCCTCACACCGGGAGGCAGGCAGTGATTTATGTCAGCGCCTCTGGGTTCAAGAAAAGGCATGAGCGCTTCCCCAAAAAATTTAGGACGGGTATTCCTGTCCCCACGGGCAACATGTTCTGTGTCCCGCGCAGCAGTAACCTGGCAGTGATTTATGTCAGCACCTTTGGGTGCGAGAAAGGGCTTGGGCAGCCTCCTGCCACAAGGAATCTGGGGGGATAGTCCTGCCCCCACCGGCATCGTGTTCTGTGCTCTTATAGTCAAAGCCTGGATTGTTTTTTACTGCAGACTCTCTTCCTCCACTCTGAAACAAATTCAAGTAAGCTCCGCCTCCCAGCTCCTGCAACAAGGACACCTAATTGGTGTTCTGTAGCACTTTTCCATTCTTGAGGCTCAGCTTGTTCTACTCTCTTTGATACTTTTTACTTTTTGCTGAGTTTTATATAGCGCAAACTTGACCCAAAGGTATTGGGTATCAGGGCTCTTTACATAGCACCAGTTGTGTTACATGAGGATACATTAATTTTTTGTTAGGCATGGGGATATTAAGTGATTTGCCCAGAATCACATGATGTTCAGCGTCATTGCCGAGACTCGAACCCTGTTCCCCAGATTTGAGGTTGACCGCCCTAGCTGTTAGGCCAACTCCTCTCCCCTAAAAAAGGTGTTTATCAACACTAGACATTATTAAGCACCAAGCTACATGTTCGTTCTCCAAGAACTGGAGTTTGACCAAGGCCGGGCGGCATTGCCTTAACCCCTGTTGTTTTAAGAGTGGAAGAATCCACGCTTTCCTTAACGCAATATAAGATTTGTAAAATAAAACTAAGTGTATTGTGGACTGCTCAGCCTGATTGTCACAGGGACAGGGTTGCAGTGTCCGTGACCAATCATTCATTTTTGGAAAAGTCACTAGTCTGTGAACAGTACCCAGTCTGAACCAAGTTAAAAGCCGCCTGTCAAAACTACCTGGTACAAATGTTAAATACGGTTCAATGTCAAACGAGGTTAAAATTAACTGGTGTTGTTTAACAGTAGGCTTTAGAAACTCTTCTGACATTCTTATTATACCCAGGTGCTGGAGACCATCCTTTCTTAATTTCTTTGCTGGGATTTCTTGCATTGTGTTTGGGTCGGTGAAATATTCTGCGTGCCCTTGGTCATTCATAAAATTACGTACATACCTAACCCAAGGAGTTTTGAAAACCCCCTCTAATTTAAGGCAATCTTGTAGTATCTCTCTGTTTAACTTGGTTTGCTCCGTTAACCAAATTCTATGCCATAACAGGATGGGTTCAAGTTTTATAAGATCCTAAATAAACGGAAGACCCAGCTCGTCATGGCAAGCAAAGGAAGAGGTGCTAGCTGGGACTGATAAAAAGGTATCTTAAGAATGAATTTTCCACTAATTGGAGCGGCTGGGCATCAACAAAACCCCACACTACCGCCCCGTACATTGCCGATATTATACCTTTGGCTTTATAAATCTTCATCAGCTCTGCTGGGGGTTTCCTGCCTAGCTTGTTAGAGAAGGAGGTAAGAGCAGCTGTTGTCTTTGCAAACGCCAACTTTTTGGTTGATATTGCTTGAACCCATGAATCATTTTGATTAAACAAGATACCAAGGTAGGAGAAGCTCTTGGTTGTAGCTAACGTCTGCGCATCCATATACATAGCCCTTGCCCTTTTTATTCTCCAACCACAATTCATAATGTAGGTCTTCAACTTATTAATTGAGAGACCTAGATTCTTCATAAAGTCTGTAAAACTGTCTAGGGCTCTCTGTAGGCCTATTTGTGTTCTGGACATCGGTACTGCGTCGACCGCATAAAGGAGAGCAGATACGGATCGACCACCTACTAAGGGGAAATCCTGATTATTTTCAAGGAGTGCTTGTTTTAACCCATTACTGTACAGATTAAAAAGAAAGGGGGCCAGTACGCAACCTTGCCTGACCCCCCTTCTAATGGGGATGGAGGCTGTGCACACACCCCCTATGCCGAAGCGCACGTTAGCTGAGGCACCACTATACAAATGCCAAACAAAAAGGATAATATGAAGATCCACCCTTACAGCATCAAGTATCTCCCACAATCTATCGTGTCTCACAAAGTCGAAGGCCGCCGTGAGATCCACAAATGCCAAAAACAGGGTACCCTGCTTTACTCTAACATATTTCCCCACAAGTAAAGCAGAGTTCACACTCTGCTCAATTGTTCCCTATCCCTCACGAAAGCCATACTGTATATCTGATAGCACCTGTCTATCTTCTGCCCACGATTGAAGGCGCTCCAGTATGACTCGGCCGGCTACTTTTACCAAGGAGTCCAGCAGCGAAATGGGCTGGTAACATCCAGGGTCATTACGATCCCCCTTTTTAAATATTGGCACTATAATAGAGTCTCCCCAGGTCTTTTGCATTACTTTCATGTAGCTGGCATTAAAAACCTGGGTTACTATAGGCTCCCAAAGATCAATGTTTGAATTAAACAAGTTTAAGGGTACTCCTTCGGGGCCCAGAGCTTTGCCTCACTTGCTCGCTGCAATTGCTCTCCCCACCTCCTCCAATGTGAAATTCAAGACCACTTTAGCCAACTTTTCTCTTGGGGTAACAGTGTGAATTACATTAGTGGGCTCCTGCTCGGTGTAAATCTTTGAATAGTGACTAACCCAGGATTCCTCAGGAATAGCACATTCGATGGAGGGGCCCCTCACCAGTTGTAAGAATGGAGTTTTCACTGCATGCCAAAAGGCGGCACTATCATTTTATAATAGCGCACTGTGAAGGGATTCCCATGCTTCCTTTCTCAGGGCGCATTTTCTCTCATTGAGAGCCAGCCTATAATCCAGTCTTGCCTTCTCAATATTGTCGGGACTTCTGGGCTGCCTATGTATCTCATTTTTTAGGTTGGTATAAGCTTGCGTACATTGATTATCAAACCCCCCCTGGCTCTTAACTTTATTCCGATGTTGGACTAGTAGTAACTCCCTTACCCCAGCTGATAATGTCTGAAACGAAGATAATATGGTATTTGGTGGTGCTAACTCACTCAAACAAGTGTCAATGGAGGTTTTATACTTAGTTACTAGTTGTTTCATAACTGCTTCAGGATCCACCTTAGACCACCGTAATGAGTATCCATTCAATTTATCCAATTTTACCGTTCCTGAATCTTCGGTGGGATTGACTGCCCTTTGTAGCCTATGTGATGGTAAACTAATCGTTAGGCAAATGGGAAAATGGTCACTCATGAGGTTATTCCCTACTTTAAAGGAGTGTATCCTCGATGCATAATTACGTGATGCAAGGATAAAATCTATAGTCGATGCTAAACCTCTCTCGTTAAATGTAGGGGGCATGGAAGTTGCATTAGGCAAAAGGTCATTCACAAAGCCCAGGTCATTACTGACCATCAGGTTATAAAGCAATTCCCCCGACAGTGTGACAAAAGTGAGTGTAGCATATACCTTCTTCGTCACTAAAACCACAGATTCTTTTGTCCTTGTTCGAGCAAGGTAGGCAGTTGAAATCCCCCGCCAGAAGTATCATGATATCTTTTACGCTATCAATGCTGGCCACAATAAGATCACTATCAATATTTTTTACAACGTAGCCAAACTCAACTGGTGGGATGTTGTTGTAAAATTAATCAAAATAATACAATGGGTCAGACTTGTATATAATTTGATCAATTGATAATATCTTTCCCCCACCTTGATTCCATTTACACTATTGATATTTTATTCGATGGATATCTACAAAGCCCTCCCCGTGCTCTACCCCGTGGTCCCTTTACTACAGACATATGGAGTCTTTTTAATCCATTAATATGAATTGGATCCATCGTCCACGTTTCCTGAAAACAAAGTATACCATAATCTAAAATCAAATCCCACCACATTTGATTATTCACCTTGTTGTTCAACCCTGCAGTATACCACGATATAATCTTGCACAAAGTGCCGTCATAATTTGACATGGATCCCTTTCGTTCTTGCGTTATAGGGGTTAATCTTGAATTTCCCATGGGAGGTTTTACTCTTATTTGGGGTTCGCACAATCCAGGTATTGGGACTATTCTACTGGAACTATATGCTCCCTCGTACAGTTCCAGCTCTAATGTAGTGGGCGATGGATTAGGCACTAGTTCCTCAGAATCTAGGATGCTACTTTTGAGGGGCCTTCATCCTGATTCGGGTAGCTGCTATGTGGAGACAGTCAGTCGATATCCTTTAGGGAGTTAAAGATATCATAGCGATTGTTGACTGGAAAAGCATACCTAATTTGCCTCAACCCAAATGATCTATCTTCCTCTGGCATATACTGTGAGGATCTATCTGGTTGGTAGAAAAAACCCAGGGGTAAGATATTTATCCTCATTGTGTTGACTGGCCAATCACCCCCTTCCCTAGTATGGTTCGAACCAGTGCTGGAGTCCTAAAAGTTAAGACTACACAATCGCCATCTAGGGTCTTTTTAGAGTTACCTACCCAGCCTATCTGCCGAGCCATTTTGAACTCTGCGAATAGCGGGTTTGTAATGCCTTCTCTGGCACTTTGTAGATGCAAAGACTTATTCCTAAGAGTTGACCAGTGCTCCAACTCCCCGATAACAGGGGAAGAACATTAGCTAATATTACCGTGTATGGTGTTATTTCTGAAGGGAGGTGCAAATTACCACGGCCTGCCAGGTTACCCCTTGTTGGATTCTGTTGTCTTAAATCACTTACAGACTGGGCTCCCTGTTTATAATGGGCCCCTATCAAGAGCAAACTCTTTTTGTATATTTGGCGACCACTCGCAGCCTCGATGCAAACCCTGTACAGGCTGAGGTTGGTTATTAGGGGGGGGGGAGTGATTATCTAGAGGGGAGTGGCCCAGCTGGGGCATTGGTTTTATGGGGGGGGGGGGATATGTTGATGCTGCCGAAACCCAGCCCCATTCCCCGGGTTTCTAATCTCGTTGTGGTTTAGACCCACGGATTTTGTTGTTGACGGGTCCTTTGAACTGCATTGACAGGTCGCTTGGGGGGCTTGGGGAAGACCACCCACCCAATTTTCCAATTTTACTAGACTCACCTCCAGAGTGGATAACTTAAGCATTAGTGGGTTCAAGAGGGAAGATGCTACTGTTTCCAACTTTTTCCAGAACTCCATATTATCCTTTTCCTGGCCTAAAATGGGGGCTAATTGAGCAGTATCAGGATGCCATAGAAAGTCCTGTGTAAATCTCCCTCTCCGTAGCCTTATGTTTGTGTCCCATAGGCTTTGAAGGGGGAAGATTTTTCCAATTAGAGGACTGGGCCTTTCTTTTCTTAGATGGCGGTGCTGAGTTTGCCCCATGACTGATTTTAACTTTCTGACCCCTTGTGACTACATTCGATCTCATGGCACTATCAGTTACTTCAACACAGTCAACGATCTCGGAGTCAGATGCCAAAATGTGCTAGTCTCGCAATAAGGGAGAATTATCTGCGAAGTTGATTTTTTCAGAGGGAATTTATACTCACACGGCAAGAGGGACAACCAGGTTCTGAAGAGAGTCTTCGCTCCGTAAGGGCAATTTCATGAATTAAAGCTGACTCTGCCCTTAATAGGAATGCATCGAATGTCCCCACCACGCCCTACCCTGTGTGCTTGCTCATAGTTTCCTCCCCCACCAGATGGTCAGTACAATACAATCTGATATGTTCTTCAGAATATAGGCCGAGGATAGAAATGAAAAACGATAACAGTCTAAGTTTAGGCCCAATACCTTAAAGACTCAGCCCGGGTCAAATTCGGCAAGTGTCCTTTGGCTGCCACCTATCCTGTGGATATTAATAACCTGGCCCATTCTGGCCTCCTTAGGCCTCTGACGGGCTCGGACGGGCCTGCACTTTGCCCTGGCTTGGCCGGGTCGCAGCCTGGGCACTCCAGTGCATGTCCAGCGCTGCGGGAACCCTGACCTCCTTTAATGCGCCTCCTGACGTGACTGGTGACAGGAGCGGCGAGCGCGCCGCTAACACTGCTGGGAGGTGCAGTACTCGTGGCCCCGGGTGAGAAGAACTGATTCCGGCGTGGGCGGCTATGAAGCCTATCTCCAGGCACTCGAGAACTCTCTGGCAGGTAAGAACAGTACAAACGAGCTCCTGCGCTGCGGGAGCCCTGACCTCCTTCAATGCGCCTCCTGGCGCGACTGGTGACAGGAGCGGCGAGCACGCCGCTAACGCTGCTGGGAGATGTAGTCCTCGTGGCCCCGGTGGAGAAGAACTGATTCCGGCATGGGTGGCTATGAAGCCCTTCTCCAGGCACTCGTGGACTCTCTCTTAAATCCACGGACAAACCGCAACTTGTCTGAACTCTCAGTAAGAAACGCCTTGCTCCAATCACAAAACGCTCCATGTCAATGCCAATCATTTCTGCTAGAACACAAAATATTTTGCCTATTATCTAGCAATTTCTAAGCAGGCCCAGTTCAGGTGCAGGAAGCCAACCTCTGGCTCATTACATCTTATACACCCATAGTTATTTTGTGAACAGTTTGAGAGGAGTATGATATGTTCAGTGTAAGTATTTAAAGTAAACAAGACACAGCCGACCTTAGGGACAATAGCTCCCCGATTTAGCTATAACAGTAGGTTCACTCTTTATCCGGAATTACATCTCATAAGTCTGCCTCCCACAGCACCTTGGAACTAAACTTTAATGGTGAGACCTCGACCTGCATGGAATAGTAGAGCTTGGTTACCAGATATCTTTCCGACTGTGCATGCATTTATGAATATGGTTAATGTCTCAAATTCCAGGGGCTCTTGGGGAACAGAAGGGTAGTGCTCCCTGCACAATGCCTGAATGCAAAAGTAGGTGAATGTGTCCATCAGGGAAAAATCAGCTGTGATTGAGAGTGTCAGCAGCCTAAAAATTGTCCGGTGTTGAATAGGCCACCCAGCGAGTGCATCCCCCATGCAGTTACCCTCTGCAGGATAGCCCTCTCGTTAGTGAGCAGCACTAAAGGGAAGTGATGCAAGGCTGATGCGGGGGAATAGAGTATTGGCCAACCCAGACATCTACGGATCCTAATCCAGGGGAAGTGCATGCACACCACCAAATCCATCTCTACTTGGCTGCAACGGCCAACCTGTCCCTAAATGTCCCCAAGTGGAGTAGGGTGTGCTGTGTCATGTTCAATCACTAGGTGTGGCATGTAGGGGGACGGCCTCATGCAGTAATGTGCAAAGTGCTTGAGCGCAATAGTAATTAAGCTCTACGTCTAGCACTGCCAGTTCACCCTGTTCATAAAGTCAGCGTCTCCCACCAAAACCAAGCTTTTTTGCCCATCCAGGCCATGGTGAATATATGTGATTTCAGTGAATAGAACAGTTGCAGATGCAATGCTATAGGACCGTTGTTAACCAAGATGAAGTAATTTGGGCAAGATGACCATCTTTATGTGGGCAATTTTGCCTATCAACAATAGATGGAGTTGCTTCCTACAGCAGACCAGCTCTTCAGTGTATTTCATAGCTGTCCCATAATGATCCTAGATCACTATAGCCCTATATTGGTTGATTCACACACCCAAATATTTGATGGAGATTGTACTTCACAGGAAGGAGAAGAATCTAATTCTCGAGGGAGCTTGGGCTGTGTTAAGGGAAGCATTGTGGATTTATTGCAAATTATTGCAATAATCATAGTGCTTTAAATAATGTGAACTCTCTGATCACCAGGCTGTGGTTGGATAATGTACAGTGTGATATTGTCAGCATAGTGAGACACTATCAAACTTCCTGGGGAAAATGCAAGACCTCGCTGACCATGCAACGGTTGTATCACACATGCTAGTGCCTCTGATACAAGGCCATAGAGTATGGAGGATATCGGACACTCCAGGTGAGTGCCTCATGGAATTGGAAAGGGATCTGAGAGCAGTGCCCTCAATCACATCCTAGAAGACGGTTTGGTGTATAGCAGACGAGTAAGGTTTACAAAGTTCACTGGTATGCCCATATGAGCCAGTACTGTGGTATTGCCACTGCAAGGAGGTATCCAAGAGCACCATAACTGCTTCCTGGTCTGGATTCAGTTGGGTATGGTCAAGGTGGAGCAGCAGTAGCCTGTTCACCAGTACCTTGGAGAAAAGCGTTATATCTATAATATTTAAAGAGAGTGGTTTGTGGGAATCAGGGTGAGAGAGAAGGTGGTTTACCAGGATTAAGGAGGGTAATGAGTACGGATTCTCTGAGTGAGGGAGGGAACTCTCCACTGGAGCTTCTCATAGAAGACCTGCATGTGCCAGAGATCAAGTACCGAGGCGTGTACCTTGCCCTGCTTGTGGGGAGCCCAGAAAGTGCTGCATAAACCTCTAGCCATGTAAGGGTCATCACTCTTGCATGCGGGCCCATCTTCCCCTTCAAAGAAGCCCCCTGTTTGCCTTCAGTCCCAGCCATGATACCTGGAAGGGCTTTAGAGGTTCCTTGAGTTTGATTCAACTGATGACCCTCAGGCACCTGGGGCTGGGTTATGTAGGGTCAGTGTTTTGTACGTCAACTCAATTGATCTTCATATTTGTTTTTTAATCCTTCCAATTTGTCGTCCTATTATTCCGAAGAATGTACTCACTCTGTTTTTCCAGTAATGCGCATCAGAAATGTACAGGGATTTAATGAATACAGCATAGCATGAACTTATGTGTTTTAGAGCAGGTACACTAGATAGTAATGCCTGTCAGCTTTCAAAAGGCGAGGTTATTGAAAACTCTTTTGCATCAATCGGTTATGAATTGCCTTATTGTGGAAAGGGCAGTGGTCTATTCACAAATCATTCAGAGAAAATTCAATTGACTTGTTTTCAAAGAAGCGAGCGCCATTTATCAGTTGTTGCAATGATGGTAGTTTGTAATGCTTTTATCACTTACGAAATGCATTCTAGTATTCATCATAAATATGTCCTGTTGATTTCTTGGCTTGGAAGTGGGAAGGCTGGTCATCACACACTGTTTTCAATTTGTCCTCTTGGTCTCCATGGTTACAGTGACAAAACCGAGAAACGTTGAATCATTGCACGGGTTACCTGGACTAGAACTGCTGGTTACCCAATGAAAAGGGCTCTGATGAGCAACCGTGCACCAAAACTAAAGTGTTACTACTTGTTCTTAAAATGTCCTCACAGTTGCACCTTATATTTCAAACTGCCCTGCATCATTTGGGATTTATTTTTATCCAAAATAGCTTTTCCTTCTTTCCATTTTGTATTTTTGATTAATGCAAAAGTACACATGCCAGAATCCTCAAGCTAATACGGGAGTGGGCGAAGACTGGAACACGAGGGACAAAGTGAGATTTCTCTGCAACCATGGGCGGCACCCCACCAGGTCTTCAGAAGCAGTTACATGCCACCAACAATTGGTCCTGCAAAGGAGGGGCGGCGAACTCAGCTGGAGGCATCTCCCTAAAGACTCAATATGTTAAGAATTTTAACTACATAACAAACGGGATCGCAGTACACGACAATGTATCTTCTATTTTATCATCTTTGGGGCATATTATCAAGCACGGCATTAAAATTATCGCCGCTTTAGCGGCAGAAAACTGCCGCTAAAGCTGCGATAATGGGCTTGATAATATGCCCTGGAGAATTCCAATAGAAGCCCATGTTCACACCAGAACATGGGCTTCTATTGGAATTCCCAAGGGCATATTATCAAGCCCATTATCGCCGCTTTAGCGCCAGTTTTCTGCCGCTAAAGCGGCGATAATTTTATCGCCGTTTCTTGACAATATGCCCCTTTGTTCGGTTACTTAAAACCTTAAAATATTGAACCCAGAAAAAAAATATTGTGCAGATTAGCTTGACACAACATATTAAATTAGTCAATATTAAGATAAAAACAATGATATCATCAGTTCACAATAAAACCAATATACATTGAGGGGCTTATTTACAAGCCCCATGCGCTGCCGGGACGTCACTTTTTGTGACACTCCGGGGGCCAGGAGCCTGCTCCATATGTACCAGGCTGCACTAAGCCACTTTTTTGGTTTAATGCTGCCTTGTAAATATCGTTCCCTTTAACACAGTTTTCTGGATTAAAGGGGCGTGCAATGGGTGTTGCTGGGGGCGTTCACAGCAACATCCATTGCTTTTTGACACTCCCCCAGAGTTATGAGAAATCATAAGTCTGAGGCAGTGCCAAAAACGTATGCCTCCCCAGGGGAGGCGTAAGTGAGGCACAACGAGAAGAAATACCTTTATTTCTCCTTGTCTTTCCTTTTTCCATGTGTGCTGCAGAAGCCTCTTGTGATTGTTTTTGTGCGGGAAGGTTTCTCTTCCTGCACAAAAATAATCATCCACGCAAAGCAGGCCCCCTTGCATAATGTTGCAAAGTTGCCTGAATTGGCGCAGGTAGCCCATTGTGTGCCAGCTTGGGGGAAAAAGACAGGAATGCGCCGTATCTGATAGAAACGGTGCATTCCTGCCCTATTCTTTTGCCGTAGGGCAGCACAGCAGGAAGGCTGGCGGCACTGCCCTATGGCAAGTACTCAGAATGAGGCCCTAAAATTTAAAAGACAATTAGCAATAAAATTAATTTCACCATCCAGTACGAAAGCCTGACAATTCAATGGACTCCCCGTGGTACAGATAATATTCACTATTACCATGACATTTAAATGGCTCACCTGCATCTAAGTCTTACTGCTTTAATTAAAAACAGGCAACATTAAAACATATACGTTCCTTCAGCAGCATTTGTAAAAAGAAAAAGTCAGGGCGGGTCTAACTTGGGTAAAATGTTCCTCTCTCAATATGGGTAAAATATATACCTTTGTCTCAGGGCCCTAAATTATTCATAAAACATTGCAAAGTGCATAGCGCCATACATTTTCAACTCTGTTCCAACAGTTTGGGTCTGCACAGTGGAAGTACACCAAATGTAACCTTAGTCTTGTTAGCAACAATCCATGATGTTGATTCTTCAATCCCGTGAGATATGGGTGAATGGTTTTGGGGGTTTTTACATGTGGCATAGACATGTACTGACAGTTTCCACATTTCCCTCATCTTTCTCCTCTCCTGTACTTGCCTTTTCACCCATTGTAGATCAGTGCGAACAATTAGTTCCGGTAGCATAAACAAGCTGGGTGCTCTAAACCAGCACATGCAGATTTATTATACCTTAGCCAGGGAATGCTGCTGCACCTGTCCAGGTTCATACAGTACTTCAAAATGGCTTGACTGAGCCCTAGCTCTGTGTTTGACCAGACCAAAATCCACCTGAACAGAGGTTGTAAAGTAAGCAGGTCTGAAACATGTCTTACTCCTAATTCTTCATGCAGGATATAAGGTGGGGTAGATTGAGGCACAGATAACAAAGGCCTCATGAACCTAAATTCTAATACTTGTGCCAGAGCACTGAGACTAATATGCTTATTTCAATGCGATGGACCTTTGAAGGTGCCTAGGAAATGAAGAGGGGTTACCATCATCCAGATCATCAAATTCCAGTGTAACCCATTTGGCTACACAGTGAAGACCCAGATGTCAATAACTGGGATTAAATGATGTGTACAAGTTAAAAAAACATATTGAAAAAAAAACCAGAATTATTACTGGTAATCCAAATCGTCTGACAAAATTCTTCCTCAGTTGTATTAAGCATACAATGAATTCAGTAATGGCAATGCAGACTATAAGAAAAACAATATGATGTTCAGCATCTGATTTCCGGTCATCTTGCTATACATGAGTAAATTTAAATTAACTAAACTATGATTAAAATAAGTAGCAGTAATTTGGGGAAACCCCTAATCAGATCCAGTAAAGCAGGAAGGTGTCATCATTGTAGAGACTTCTGTAGAAGTCTCCAAAATCAAGAGTATTGCATAGCATAGAGCCACACAATAGAGGTATAGCAAAGAGGCCTGCACCTTCCTAAGTCTAAAGGGAATTTTCCTAAAACTAAAATGTGACCACTAATTAAACTACACAGAACATTCAGGAATCCCACATCACATCTCAGTACTTTTCCACCTTCTCACAGTAAAACTTGACTGTTTCATACGATATTCTTTTCTCTCTGTCCGAACCTCAGAATGCCCTTGGATTCCTCCATGCATCGGGGGTTCTCTCTTTGTTCCTTTGCATCTCTCATCCTTTTCAAAAGTTTTCGTAACCAAACTTCACTATCTCTCATACACAATGTGCCTTTCGCTAACTATGAGATCAAATGACCTTATCTACACAAAAGAGAAAAATATTGCAACGTAAGCAACTTTCACGTTGAAGGTCATACATTAGAATTCAAATGCTTCAGGCCTTTGGTCAACTTAACATAGCAAATCACTAAATGCATGATTACAGATACACATACAATTATTATAATGCATGATACTATTCATGTGAATGCATGAGTATGTATGTGATATCGATCAACTTGCTCAAACTACATAAATGAAGATATATATGCAAACTGAAATTGAGTATTACTGTAAGAAAATCATTAGTATGCACACTCATATAAATGTCTGCATTATACAGCGAATGCATCTTCAGTAGTTCAATCAAGTGCACTACTTTATGTTAATGATATTAAAACTCACAATTATATATATATATAGGACCACATACATATGCATATGACATACTTGTGACATAAAAGGGTGGAGTCAAAACTATGCTGCTCCACTTTTTTTTTTTAATTGTTTTTTATAGCAAACTAGACTTGATGAGGTCAGGTAGCAGAACACTTTACATGAGCACCAGTTTCGTTACACAAGGACACATTCATGTTTTGTTAGGCACTGGGAGATTACGTGATTTGCCCAGAATCACAGGATGTTGAGCGTCCCTGCCGAGACTTGAACTCGGTTCTCCAGCTTCGAGGTCGACTGCTCTAGACATAAGGATACATCCTCTCCCCACTTGCTACTCTGATATATCTCCATACCTCTAGAAAGTGCTTAATTTGAGCCAGTGGTTTCTGGTGGTCAGCAACGGCATTTAATTGTCAGCACTGGCACTTATGACACTCTGCCCATTGTGGCACTATGTGTCAAACTTAGAGATGAGCACAACAACAGATGTTTATTAATTCAATATTCATTAAGATAATGACTAATACCTGACCATCTAAGCCATTCATATAGCTTTGAGGGCCAGGAATAGTCTGAATCGTCACACTTGTAGGAGTGTGATGGTTAATAGTATTGTTGGCGCTGTCATTGGCTGTCTTAGCTTTGGCAATGGGTGGTGCAAGCTGCAGTGGCTTCCTGACGACTTCCATGGCACTTATTTTTTTACAAATTATGCACTGCCCCCAGTTATCACTGCCATGGCACACTGCAGAAATACATTGCACCTGATACATTTTTACTAAAGGTTTAATGGGCTTAGTACGCAATCAGGTAGTAAAATAAAACAAAACAGAGGAGACCACCTGTGACATTGAATCTCTTTTAGCTGCAACAAGGGGTACCCAAGATACTTTGTCATCTAACAAGACACTAATATAGGGAAAGCTGTTTATCCTAGTAATCTCACAGCCCTCTGGTGTACCGTGGCACTGGCAATGATTGTCTGCCGATGCCCAGTAGCCACTCCAGCCAGCCCCATAGTCACCCAGCCAGCAGCCGAGCTCAGCCCTGGCCGACTCTCAAGCCTAGCAGCTCCGAAGCTATGGACTTTTGAGGCTGGAGCAGGGCCCTCATTGCAGCAGGTAAGTGTGCATCAACCCCGGAGGGTGATGTGCGCAGGTCAAGCTCTAGATAATGTACGCTGTACTTTAAAAGCATTCATTTTTGTAAGGTGCACATTCTGAGTTGTGTATTTAAAAGCACTCTCCTATGTGCTAGTGATGGCATTAACACATGAGAGCACCTTCAAATAAGTGAGCTTATGTGGACTGGACAAATATTAACCCTTTTGAGCTGACATACTGCAATGCGCGCTCAGATGTGTATTCGCATTTTTGTGGTGTAGATTTTTATTGGAGACGGAGCACCATTGCAGATTAATAAACAACAAAATAAGAGGTTATTGGATAGCATATATCCTGAACACCTGTACTTGAAGGTTCTCTTAAATGTGAAAATGAAGAAAAAAGGAATCTTAATGAAATCTAATATTTGACCCATGCGGAAATGAGGCTCCTGAACTGTGGATCCGTTTCACCATAAATGATGCAGAGCATCTTAGTTACTGGGAAAAGATAGTGACTTTGGTGCCACATGATCTTGAGGCACGCCGGATACAGCATTGCATATTGAAAACCAGCTTGACATAGTTTTGGCTTGATGAGCAAATACTCACCCAGGCCTCTTGGAGGGTTTCCGTTTGCGATCATGTTTGACATGTCATGTTGTTTTATCCTGATGAGTCTTTCATGATATTGTGGCTTCTAGTGATGTCTGTATTTTTTGGTTCTGTATTTGTTTGTTGCTTATTATTCGCTGGATATGTACTGTATGCTACTTGTGTGACTTTTTTTAAATCAAGTTATTACTGACTGACTGACTCTTGGACTGTTAGTGTGGAATCCGGAAAGATGGAGAGAGCTGAGCCCTCACGTGTCAGTGTCTGCTTTTATCAGGCCAGGTAGAGGGCTGTGTTCTGATCACTAAAGTTAAACAGTCTTACGATAATTGTACCGCATGTGAGAGGTATAGGACCCAGGGATCAGTGGGCCCTTTCCCTAGTGAACAATGATGAAAAGCTCTAAAGAGGGATTCGTGAAGATATTCAATGAAGTCTGCCATATTGCCGGTGTTTGTGTCTCAGTGATCCCTATGCTTCATAAGTTGTGCATCATGATCTGGCCTCCAAGTGCTCATTCTTAACTTTTATGATATTTAGAACTTAATGAATGTCCAATTGTTTTTCCTTATAGCTAGCTTTATTGTCCTGGAGAGTGAAAATTCGACTTTCAGCTGTGGAAATCTGTTTTTTTTGCTTGATGACAGCAGTGTTTACCTTGTCAATCTTCCTAACTTGAAGATAGGTAGTAGTGTTCCTTGATAAGGAAAACCGCACATCAGATTATAACATATGTATATATCTAAAAGTCCTTAGCGTGCAACGTAAAGTTTTGCGTGTTAAGTCGGGGTGCTAGAACAGCTATCAACCTCTACTACCCAGAGACGTCATCAGCACATTAAATCAATAACATGCACAAACCCAAGACCCATATAAGCTATGACTGCATATTCTTGTCTTTATTAGCTTTAAAAGAATTCCCAGCACACGATCTAGCTGACACGTGTTTCGTCTGTACTCAGACTTTTTTGAGGCAAATCATTTTGCCGACGACCAGCCATGTGAACAGTCACTTTGGACTATTGCCAGAGTAGAGGTACATTCTTATCATGGATCTGTACCGATATTACTGACAACTACGTGGAAGCCCATTTTATTTTTGCCGGACTGTTTACTATGTTCTAAATGGAGATTTTTTCGGTACAACATCATTTGGGCATATCCGGACTACTACGATCTAAATTACAACAGTATTCTCACCGTGGACAGTAGACATCTAGATTAGTGGGAACTCCACAGACGTTCTACACGCGGTTTGATGCTTCTTTGACTGCACTTACGAACTGCAATTATCGATGTTTGAAACTCGCATTTGCCTTGAAAAAGTCTGGGTACAGACGAAACACGTGTCGGCTAGACCGTGTGCTGGGAATTCTTTTAAAGCTAATAAAGACAAGAATCTGCTAATTTATTTGACTTGGATTGGACTCTCTGTTGGATATGAAGAACATTGAGTGAATTGACTTTTTCAGAAATATGTGTACCAACAAGTACATTGTATTTGCATTTCCAAATCAACTTATACCAATGTTGGACGGATGAATTGACATAAGGGTGTACAGTCATAGCTTATATGGGTCTTGACCTTGTCAATCTGAACTGTAGCGGTCAGGCTTTGCTGGATATGCACTATATATGAGTTCATGTTGATGTCAACATTTTCCATGGTGGTTCCCTGCGGGTATGAAGCTCGTTCCCTGAGTGAGCTCTGCCTGTTTTCGTGGCTTCGAAGTGCAATTTAGTTTGCTTGGTGTCACTCTTTCCTGTTACCAGGCTGGATCTCATCTGCCAGCTTCAGACCTTCCCGCTTGCTCAAGGCAGCTTCAGAGCATATTTTTCTAATCAGGAGCACTGCAGGCACCACGGGCTCCCACAAGGCACTCCTAGTAGCCTGGTGCCACTCTGATATAGCCAGATTATGGTCCCAGCACAAGGATCCTCACTAAAGTGCAGTCATCTTGAAGCCTAGCATTGTGGTGCCCCCCCCCCCCCCCCCATGTTCATTCTAATAGCATTAAGGACTGCTTAAAGGAGAGAGAATTCTTGGGAATCACCTCTCTGTGGCTCTCTCTCAAACTTGCACACACCCTATTTTGTATTATTAGTCCTTGATCACTGAACTGTGTTTTTGTTCAAAACCTATTAACATTTATGTATGTTTTGCATCTTTTTCTCCTCTATTTCTGAAAGTCCCTGGCTCCCTTCTTCCGGACTTCTCAACTTCAACAGCTCAGTTCACTGGGATGGTGTTGCTGCAAGGTGCCCTTTCTGCTTCTGAAAGTGGTTCTTTCCAAGGAGACCTCCAGCATTCACGTCAAGTTACCTGACATCACCTATGCTACTATCATCTAGGTCTGTCTTTTCAGCTAACAACATGCATGTTTGGAGTTTGTTTTAGCCCATACCTACAACATTAAAAGCAAGACGACAAGTCCCAGAATGCAGAGTGCCATTACCTGAAGTCCCGAGCTGGCTCAGGTGTCAAGCGTGTCACTTGGACACTTGACAGATATGTACAAATGCTCCCTGCTCCCCACTATTGCATGCCATGCCCTGTCAATGGCTGTTCCAGCAGCAGCATGCTTTCACAGGGGTAACTGAGAGAGAGGCTAGAACTTCATAAATGAATGTCAATGCAGAAAAAATATGCAAGTTGAGGCAAGTGAATGCAGGAAGGGGTTTGGGACTGCTAGCCTTTGGACACAGACCTTAGGGCTACAAAGTTGTGAATTCCAGTGGTGGCAGTTACCGTAATTTACCTACTCTTCCCGAGCCCACCATGCCCTCAAATTAATGTCTGACTTTCCTTACATTTCTACCCACACATGTTTTAGCTGTTCATTGTCTCTTTCATTTGCAGACTCGCTGAATCTGATATAAGAAATCCCACTATCTCTCAGAAATCAGAAATGAAAGCGAAGCTCGGGTACTGTAGTGTAGTTCCTATTTCCCTTATAGGCTCTGCGCATTGGACTAATATACCCTATAGATTTGGCATAGGACTGAGGTCAGTATGCCCCTATCGAGTATATTAAACTTAATTACAGTGTACCAGCTAACTCAGAAGCCACTAGAGACTCCTTGTAAACAAGAGGGGAGTAGTTTCTGGCAACCGGATAAACATGACAACTTTGTTTCCCTTTAGAAACGGAATTCTCTCAGAATCGTGGAAACAACAGATAACAGTTTCGCTCAGCTAATCGTGCATGCTTAGTTCCTTCAGAGTTACACAGAAAGAATAGACTGGCGTTTCAATAAAAGGATTTATTGAGCAGTCTTGTTTCTCATGTAAGAGATATAAGCTGTTACAATCGTCAGACAGGATGCGAGATATATTATGTACAGCGTAAGCAGTAGAAAGAAATAATACTGCTCTAGCATTATCTTTTAGCTATGACACATATATTCATATACATAAATAACATAAGCTAAAAATGCGAGTACTCATAAGATGCTTCTCTAACTAGTTCTACGCCAGTGTACCTAACCTAAGTGCAGTACAAGGTAAGAAGTAGGTGATGTATTCTATAGTATGGTATGCTATATTCTGGTATGCCAAGAGTCCCTGTAGGTTCTAGTCAACTCCATACCTTGAGAATGAGAGAGGTGGGAATCTCTTTCCGGGTCTCGAACTCTAACACCCCGCGAAGGTAGTCAGAGCACTGAAAGGTCAGTATGCCCCTATCGAGTATATTAAACTTAATTTCTTTGTACCAGCTAACACAGAGGCCACTAGAAACTCCTTGTAAACAAGAAGGGAGTAGTTTCTGGCAACCGCATAAATATGACAACTTTGTTTCCCTTTAGAATCTGAATTCTCTCAGAATCGTGGAAACAACAGATAACTGTTTCATTCAGCTAATCGTGCATGCTTAGTTTCTTCAAAGTTACACAGAAAGAATAGATGGGCGTTTCAATAAAAGGATTTATTGAACAGTCTTGTTTCTCGTGTAAGAGATATGAGCTGTGCAATCGTCATACAGTATGCAAGATATATTATGTACAGCGTAAGCAATAGAAAGAAATAATATTGCGCTAGCATTATCTTTTAGCTATGACACATATATTCACATACATAAATAACATAAGCTAAAAATGTGAGTATTCATAAGATGCTTCTCTAACTAGTTCTTCTCCAGTGTACCTAACCTAAGTGTAGTACAAGGTAAAAAGTAGGTGATGTATTCTATAGTATGGTATGCTATATTCTGATATGACAAGTTTGGTATGCCAAGAGTCCCTCTAGATTCTTGTCAGCTCCATACCTTGAGAATGAGAGAGGTGGGAATCTCTTTCAGGGTCTTGAACTCTAACACCCCACGAAGGGAGTCAGAACACTGGAAGCTGGATTCTCTGCAAGCAGGGATGACAGCGTCTCTTGTCAGTGCGTCAGGCTGGGACACGGGCTCCTCTAAAGTCGAGGTCTCCTCCTACTTGCATGGGCAAGGGAAGGTATATTTATACCTGGTAGGTGCCATGGAATGTTAGCATTGAGGTAAAGTCGGGCAGAGGAAGACGTCAGGAATGAACCCTTAAGGAATAGCGGTTCATGCATAATAAATGAGTCCTTGGAGAAATACATAATCCTGTGCTAGGGGAACTCCCAAGAGCTTAAGGGTCTGGTTTCTAAGAACTCGTTGTGACGGACGGATGTAGGTGACCATGCCTGTATTTGGATAGCATGGCTAATGCCTAAATAAGGACTGGGATCTTATGCCTATATAAGGGCAGTGCGAATTGTACCTATATAAGAACATGTTTCAGGAAAACTTATATATACAGACACCTAAAGTGGAATACAACAGTACTTTTGTATTGCCAGATTGCCAGATTACCATTTTTCATCTTTTAATGCTGAACGCTTCAAAGTCTAACAGGAAACAGACTTAGGCCCTCACTATGAGCGTGTTTGATTTTTGCGATCCCCTGCACAAGGGTCATAATTCTGAATTGTTTGGAATTTGTTGCACCCTGTAATTACCAGGTGCAGATTAACCTTTTATTACATTTCAGGAAGTTAAAGCTGATGGCATTTCAGAGTGGGGAAGTGCATATTTTACTGTGACATGCGGGTTTTGTTGTGGTTTGTTCCAAAACCTGCATGTTCCCCAAATGCCTAGAATAGGTGCAATTGTTCACACCTGATGAATTCCAAACCACAGGGAGTTTGATTTGGTCCAGTGTGATAAATTGCCACGTCCCTCCAATCAACTCAGCATCAGGGCCTTATTGTTCAAAGGTAGCATACTAGACTTTGCCTATGTGCTCAAGTATGAATACTGTTCTGACTTGTGGCAAACTGGCCTGCTGTGCTACTGGGCTATGTTAATATCATGAAACGTAAAACAGCAAATGGACAATCCTACTTACTGTTTGCTTTAAACTTCTGCATTTTGCTTTTGCATCTCCCTCATCTAGGCCCTATATCTCTGCTGTGGCTTGAGCATAGAAGGCGCTGTTTAGGCAATGGAGAGGAAGGTTAGCCCAGCAGCTCTAAAAAGCAACGAGTTCTGGGGCAGTGTTTAAAGCACTGTTCATGTCTGGTAATGTACATCTGGCCTGAAAAGAAGCTGGATGAAGCAGAGCCAATTAGCATCTAGTAGGAATGATGATTATTTCTATGAAATCGATATTAATAAGGTGGAATGAACAAAGGCCTATTTTGATTTATTTAATGCAGTTAGCAAACAGAATGTTTTGTATTGTGCCTGGACCTAGCGCAGGGGATGCGGGGACTACACCAGGATATATGGCCATGCGTGGTGACCTTCGCAACAGGCCTGAGCCAGGGACGCCCACCTCATCTCAAGGTGCCTGGGAACTCAACGCGAATGTGTCACCAGCAGTCGGTACCAATGCAGAAAAAATATGGAAGTTGAAGGGAGTGAATGCAGGAAGAGGTTTGGGACAGTTAGTCCTTGGACACAGACTTCAGGTTTAAATAGCAGTCATTTCCAATGATGGCAGACGCCATAACATCACTGCTCTTCCCAGGCCCACAGTGCCCTCATATTCATATTGAGTTAGCAGTGTACCAACTGCTCTGCCAGCCAGCAATGGCGGCTGGAAGTCATGTTTTGATTTGTCACACTCGTAGTGGCACAATAAGTGCTGCAGTCCCCGAGAAACACTTTACCTTTATCTTAACGGGGTACCCCTCTTACCAAATAATGGGGAACTTATAAGTAGGTTTACCTATGCCAATTGTGGGTGAACCAATCCGACATACATCTTCTAGAGGTCAGAGCACAGAGGCCTTTTTGGCAGGACTCAGTGTACCTTCAGAGTGGAAAAACCACAGCATCAGCCCAAAACTTGTGGGATATCATGCAAAAGGAAGCATTTCCTTCCCCCTGAAGTCATGAAGAAATTAACAGAAGCCTAATTTGATTTATTTAATGTTGTTAGAATGCAATAAACAGTGCACCTTCCCGCAAAAATGAGAGGAGACTAGGGCAGAAATTGCTGCTGAAAGCACCACGGAGAAAAGATACCAGCCACGTATTTACTAATATGCTTTATTAATTGCACAAGTCAGAAAAGTGGAATTACGAGTGATGCCAGTGTAATAACAGTCAGGTGGCAATCCTATCCCTCACTCATTAACCTTCACTCCTCATCTCTCACTCTTCAACCACTGCCCCAATCCTCCCTCTATATCCCTCATGCCTGGTCCCTCACTCATCATCCCAATACCTTATCTAGTTCCCCTCATAATTAAACCCACACTCCTCAATCTTTGTCCATCACTCTTTTCCTCTTATACTGCTTCCCTGGTTTGTCATTCCTTAACTTTCAACCTAATTTCTACATTCCTAATCTTTTACTCCTCATCGTTTACACTTCAATTCTCATCTCTCACACCTCAATCTTGATCCCTTACTACATATACCTCACTAACCAGTCGTTGTCACTCACTCCTCATTATTCCATTCTCATCCATCACCCCAATCCCTTACTCTTCATGCCTCATGATTTATCATTCATTAATTACCACCTTACTACTTAGGCGTCTCTCCTCATGCCACAGTAGTCATACCTTATGTTACATCCCTAATTTTGAAAAATATTGGCCCAAACTCATCACTCAATCCTCATTTTTCATCCTTTACTCTTTCTTTTACCCATTCTTCTTCTTCCCTCATTCCTTATTCCTCACTCATTAGTCCTCAGCTTTCAATCATTATTCCTCGCCCCTCGCCCCTCACTTCTCACCCTTCACCCCCATTCATTACTTCTATGGTTAACTTATGTCTCACTTTATTTCTTATCCATCCGCCCTCATCCCTCATAATCTACTCCTCATTCCTCATTCCTCATCTCTCCACACCTATTGCTACTAATATACCTCCTACCTCACTCCTGACTTCTCATCCCTCAGCCCTTCCCTTCTTCTTTACTGCTTCTTCTTTACTTAATTTCAAGCACACTTAATGCTCCATTTCTGTTTCCTCACTTTTTATCCTCATCTCTCCCACCTCTACCTTCACTCCTTATCTCTCATCATCCATCTTCTATTCCCACATCTTTCACCTCTCAGCCCTAATTATCCCTAATTATATCTCAGTTATCCTTCCACTTCCTTCATCCCTTAGTCCCTCTGTTTATCACCCACTCATTTCCATTCACTCTTCCTCATTTATTTTTCACCTTTCATCACCTCTCCTTATTTTGTTTTTTATCTCTCACTGCTCCTACCTCCCCATCTCTGAGATGAGTGAAATGAACAAATGATGATACCTCAAAATGTATACCACACTTATTATTGTAGGACACCCTGATTCCTTACATCTAAGGCCCCAGCTATCATTCCTCATTCTGTACCCTCTTGTCCTTACTCCTCTTTCTTTGCTTCGCATCCTTTTTAAATCAATCACCGTTCCTCATTATTTATTGCTTACTCCTCAGTGCTAAACCCTTATATCTAGCTCCTCATCCTTCATTTGTCATTTGTCATCTCTCAACCCTCACGTTTAATCACTACTTCCTCCTATCTCATTCCTCAAACCTCACTTCTCATCCTTGCTCTCATCCCACATGTGCCTTCTCCTTCTTCCTCACTCCTCATCCTCACAACCCTATCCTCACCTTGTATTCCTCTTCTCTAATCCCTCACTACCTCACCCACTTCCCGGACTCTTCCTTCCTTATTCCAAACTCTTCATTCCTGATTTCCTACACTACATCCTTCATCCATCACTGCCCACGCTTGCTCACTTCATCAGTGACAAGGGACCTGAGTGAATGATTTCCAAAAATGTCCACCATCCTAACCATTTTAGTATATCTTTATCCCTCCCTTGCCATGAGACAGTTCTCAATCTTCAATCCATATTTTTCACTCATCAGCCCTCACCGTTCCCTCATTCTTCATCCTTCATTGAAGCCTTGCCAATCAATCTTCAGTTCCAAAACCTCACACTTGAGGCATATTTACAAGCCCCTATCGCCACCAGAATGTCACTTTTTTTGACATTGTGATAGCGATACGGGCTTTGCGCTGTCTTGTAAATAAGGCACCCTTTTACGCTATACCTAGCGTGAAAGGGGTGGGCAATGGGTGTTAGGACATTCCGCCGCAACACCCATTGATTTTAACACTGCCCCATATTTACAAGAGTGGCGTAAATATGGGACAGCGCCAAAATTAAGACCATGAAAAACCTGGGATTAACAGGGTGCACTGGGTCAGTTTGTGGTTATTGAAATATTCAATAGCTCATAGAGATGGTGTGTGAAGGTAAGCATGGTCAAGCCCCCACAAAGAAAGTTTGCAGAGATAATGTTGAAGTCTCCACACAGATAATGTTTGAAGATAATGATGTCCAAGTCCCCAAAGAGATAGTGTGTGATTCTCGCCATGGTCAAGACCTTATACAGATGGTGTATGAAAGTAAGAATGTTTAAGTCCCCCAAAGATAGAATGTGAAGATAATGTGCAAGTCCCCTCCCAAATAGTGTATAATTATAGGAATGTTCAAGTCTCCTTATAGTGTGTGAAGAAAATGGTGTTCAAGTCCCTACCGACAGAGTGTGTGTAGATTATAATAGCTAAGTCCATACTGTGATAATGTGTAAAGATAATGGGAGTCATGTACTCACAGAGATAGTGTGTAATTATAGCGATGTTCAAGTACACACATAAATAGTGTGTGGTTATTGGGATGCTCAAGTGCCCAATGAGATAATGTTTGGTTATAGGGATGTTCAATATCTCATAGGGATGGTGTGTAAAGGTAAGCATATTCAAGGCCACACAAAGCTCATGGGTGAATTATAATTAGGGCTCCCGGTTTTATGGTATTTATTTTTTTGCCATTTCTGTCTGTCTTTATCCACATTTATTTTTGCCACAAGCAAAAGCCAACGCTACAGCTAGTATTTTTCCACATTTATTTAAATTGACAATGCACACAGGGCCTGCTCTAGGGCGGTGTGACTGGTGCCACCGCACCGGGTGCTGCCTTCCTGGGGGCACCGTGTTTGCAAGTTTAGTATGTTTTTCAAGCACCTGCTGCAGCGTTTCTTTCTTCTGGTAATTACCAGGCCTCACAAAAATGTCAAGAAAACTCTTGTGATTAATTATCTTCCTGGAGAGAGATCAGTGTTTTGTATAGTTGAGGTTTTAACTTATGTTAAGTTAGTGCAGAGGGTTAACATGCCTGCTGCAAAGAACGTGTACCAAGTAGATTACAGAGTGCATATAATGTAAACAGATCAGTAGGTTACTGCTTTTAAAAAAGACATCATTTTGTTACTTGCAATTTATAACTTAAAGTCCTAATATTCAACAGTGAGCTATTAACGTTCATCATAGGACTGCATACCCACTGCAAAGTATACATTAGAACATTGATTAATGTTGCATAAAGGGTTAATTTGGCTAGAATTTGATTATTATTATTGAAAAAAACCTCCCAACTATGCTGTTTCTTTTTCGACTCTGAGTTTGTGCTTCTCCAGACCAAGCACTCTTAAACTATACTGCCTACCAGTATGCATGACATGTTCCTACATTTTTAGTCCTTTGGCTTATGTAACATTTCTACACTGATTTACACATGTATGATTGATAGTCTCTATGTAATGTGTGTGTTTGATGCAAAGTGCTCTGGCACCCTACATTTGTATGAGGGAGAGCCAGGTACCTATACCCACAACCCAACATGCAGAGGCTGACACACACAGACAAAGTACAAACAGGATTGAACTCAGTCTCACCCTATGCAAAAACAATCAGACAGTGCACACTCAGCCACGTAGAGAGGAACAGGGATATACACCGACAGAAAGGACGATGTATAAATGCAGGTTTCATGTCCACCTAATATTTAATCATTTGATGATGAACTTGGGCGGGCACAGAAGATCCTGGGCAGAGAGGGGGAAAGTGCTGATGCTGACAGGCACACACACACAGACAGTTTTTGAGCTGCCAGCCGCACCCGAGTACTTCACAGGTCTTTAAAAGACCATTCACTTGTTAGCGAGGCTGGGAGGGGGGGTGTTAGGCGGGGGCTTAACTGGGAGTTTTATAGCGCTGGCTAGACCCGAGGGTATCAGAGCGCTTTACAAGACATAGCATTGATAGAAGAATTCAACAAAGTTTAACAGGAAGTAATAACAACAATGCAACAACGTATATGAATCTCAATGAGAAACAGACAATTCAACATTATCCATCATTTCTCCCCAACTTCCCAGTGGTAAACCTCCATTGTTGATCAATCTTTTTTTATAGCGCCTGCTAAAACTGAATGCTTCTGAGAGCTTCACATGAAATGTATAATTGAAGTAACTGGATGAAAGCGATCGAGCAGTTGAGGCATTCTGTACACCCCAGGGCAGGCACCGAGCAGACAAGCACGGATAAGCTATCTGCACGTGGGGACTGTGGGACAACCAGGACAGCCTCAAGGGCCAAAGCAGATTTTGGAGAAAACGCCTCTTCACTTTAACAATGGATGATTACATTCAATACGATAATAGAAAGTAACGCCAGTCACGCATAAGAATGTCCTAACTTCAGAGGTAGTGGGGGGGGGGGCGGGGTCTTCGCAGAGATAAACTGTATTATTCAAAAGGATGCCAAGAACTGATGTGTAAATGAGCCTTGGTGTTTTGGCCTCAGGTTACGGGTTTCACAACAACACAAAAAGCCACAACCCCGCAGTACATAGGAAGTCTAAATGAACACACACACACACGTTCAATGAATATGCATAAGCTGTGAGGCTTTTGTGTCAAGCTGAGGCAAGCGCACTAAGTGGTCGGGCTCCTGGGAAGTTTCCCTCCGCCTCTTTCTGCCACTTGGAGCCTGTTAACCCTTTGCGCCCCACTTACCCCTGGGTTGTTCCATCAGCCTGGGTTCACCTCTCGCTGCTCTCTGCTCGTGCTCAGCTTCTGGGGGCTAATGTTACACCATTGCAGTGGGGAGGATAAGTGGTTTGAACAGGATGAGTGAGGTGACTCGTGCATGTGTAGTGAGTCAGACAAGTGGGACAAAAGTGACGCGGGTGAGAGTTTACTGGTGATTAGATGGTTGAGCGGCTGGAGAGGGTTAAACAGGGCATGGCAAGGAAACTCTGCACTGAAGCTCGGCAAAATTTGCTAGTATTTTGCCGTTTCTAAATATAAATACAGACAAAGGATATATAGTTTTCCATCTGTATTTATATGTAGAAATCCGTAAAAACGAAAAACCGGGAGCCCTATATAATGTTCAAGTCCCCGCACATATAGTGTGTGATTATACAAATGTTCATGCTTACTTAAAGTGTGTGGAGATAGTGTTGTTCATTTCTCTACGAAGAGAGTGTGTGTAGATTATCATAGTCAAGTCCATACAGTGATGACGTGTAAAGATAATGATAGTCAAGTCCCCGCAGCGATACTGTGTAATTATAGTGAGACTCAAGTCCCCACAGAGATAGCATGTAATTATAACGATGCTCAAGTCCCCACAGAGATAGTGTGTAATTATAGTGAGGCTCAAGTTTGCAAAGGGATAGTTTGTGGTTTTTGGAATGTTCAATATCCCATAGAGATGGTGTATGAATGCAAGCATGTTGAATTCCCCACAAAGATAGTTTACGAAGATAATGTTCAACTCTCCACACATATAATGCGTCAAGAAAATGATGCTCAGGTCCCCACAGAGATAGTGTGTGAAGATAATGTTCAATTCTCCACGGAGATAGTGTATGAAGATAATGACATTCAAGTCCCCAAAGAGAGACTGTGTGATCCTAGACATGCTCAAGAACTTAAAGAGACGGTGTATTAAGATAGGCATGTTGTTCAAATCCCCTTAAAGGTAGAGTGTGAAGATAATGTGTAGGTCCTGACGCAAATAGTGTACAATTATAGGATTATTCAAGCCTCCTTATTGTGTGTGAATATAGTGGTATTCACGCACTACCAACAGAGTGTGTGTAGAGATGTAGAGATGGTGTGTGAAGGTAAGCATGTTCAAGTCCCCACAAAGATAGTGTGTGAAGATAATGTTAAAATCGCAACACTGATATGGTGTGAGGATAATGTTGTTCAAGCCCCCACAGACTTTGGGCCAGATTCCGATGCGGTTAGGTATGGCTCCGACCCTCGGTCGGAGCCATCCTAACTGCATGAGACCTGCCCGTGCGGATTCCTTTCTGACCGAGCCATTATAATGGGCTCGGTCGGAAAGGAATCCAACTCGGTTTTCTGGATAACTTCCGACGGGTTCGTCCGCCATCTGGAAACCCTTCAGCACTCGCCCCGGCCGACTCTTTCCGGCCGAGGAAGTAAGATGGCAGTTTCCCACTGCCTTTCTGTGCCGGCCTTTCAGACACAGAAAGGTAATGGCAAACTCTCTTTGGGGTCCGGTGTGAGGCTACCGAATGGCAGCCTAGGGGGCTCCCCTGTTGATCCCTGCACCAGATAGAAGCACCTTGGGGTGCCTGTCACGGGGTGCAGGGATCAACTGCACCCCTGCACTTAATGAGAGAGCATGGATTCCATGCGAAATGCATGCTTCCATTGTTAAATATAGGATTGCTACCGAACTGGGTTCGGGTGCATCCTTCTTGCAGGTCTGGAACCGACGACAAGAGGCCATGTCGGTTCCAGTTTCTGACCGATGTCAGGCGGACTCCGGGCCGTTCAACATCGTAATGGGCTCCATAGTGTGAGATTATTAAACACGAGAACCAGAGGTGCACCACATTTACAATAATTACAAGGATTGAAAAATGTTTTTACGAAGCTCAAGAAACAGTAAGAAATCTTCTCTTTACTGCTGCTTCATATGTACACAGCAAAATGAGCCAACATTTTTCATCCATATACAAATGGCCTTCTTCAGTGCTGTAATGTAATAAATATATATAATATGTAAACCACAAACACAAACAATCACAAGATGTAGATATAACGGACCACAATGACATTACATAATAACAAAAACAACCATAAAATCAACTCAATGACTGCATGTGATAAGAGAACAACAATAACATAACATGTTGACAATACAGACTACATGAATAAGAAGGTATATATTACATTTTTAATCCCATAAAAATATCTGATGGTTTTCAATTATCTTATCTCATGTTTCTTCTTTATAACTTCTTGTAGGTCAGAGGTTTCAATTTCCTTTTCCAATTTTTCTATTTCTACCTGTAATTTGCCAACTTTCTTGTCTACGTGCTTGATCAAAATACGCCTCATTATGCCTGTCGCATTTTGTAAGTTATCATCCCATTCCTTCAATGATTCCTTGTCCAAATCCTCAAATGTAGGAAATATTAAGATTCTTAAGAGCCTAGGGATTTTGTTGTTGTCTAAGTATTACTGGAGGGTGATCCCATCACACCATTTTGCCCTTTCCTGTTTTTTTAGTCTCTCTAATTGTTTTTCATTTGCTCTTTAGTCCCTCATTGGCTTGACCACTAGGTCCACTCACACCCTGTTCTATGATTTTTTAGAAAAGACTTTGTGCCAATTCTTCTCGCCTGTCGTTAAATCAAGACATATTTGCAATGCTGTTGTATCAAGCAGGCAACAGAGATATTTCCCTAATAGAGTGAAACGGCAAGTGCTGATGGGTCCTCTAGGGTTAATATAAAATGACGAGAGAAAGTGGACCTAGGAGATTGTTGCACCTCAACCGTTATCTCCTAAAATATTTGCAAAAATGTACATCTCACTGTGTGCACTTCCTGTACACACCTTGTGCCAACAGTGCCACACTAGCCTAGGGAGAACTCCAAGCGAACATACAAGAGGAACAATCCAGCGTTTGCGCTTCTTCAAGTAAAAGGGGCAGAATAACAACAGATGGTCATTAATTTCCTCACACCCATTGCATGCTGGGCAGAGGCTACTCCCCCTGAACCGCATTTCCATTTAGTAGTAAATGAAGTGAGGGGGAGAGTGCCATATCTAAATCATATATAAACTGCTTTGGTGGGAGGGTGTCAAGCTGGTCTATATATGTCTCAAGATCCGAAATGGGCTTAAACCCTATACATCAGTTGCTAAGGGACCCCAGATTTGGCTGATTGATCAGCTTCATCTCCTCATGTTCCCAAGAAAGAGACTTACATTTTTTAATTGAAGAAGATGTGATGGTGGAAGTATCTACCCAGATCTCTTGCATCACCAATAAGCAGTAGGTCTGCTTAATATAGCTCTGCCATTGTACCAAAGTCCAACTTTTGTGTATACCCAGAATGTCGCTCAAACCCACCCTGTAGTAAGACAGCTCAGGAACAGACCAGAGGCATAGCCAATAAAGTATGGGTTTCCATTGCACCAGAGAAGTTAAAGGGTGGATACCAAGATCTTGCCTGAAGATCAAGGGAGAGCTCTGCTGTAGTTTGTGGGCTGTCCTCAAAATTTTGTTTTCGGCTGTACCAAGCGTACATATTTTGCTACTTTGACTAAAATAGAGTCCTAACATGCTTGGGAGAGCAAAGAATCATGTGCATCGGTTCCCCTACCAATTTTTTAAGTTATAACATTCTCACTCTATGTGTGGCTGTGACACAGTGTTTGAGCATTAAACTAAATAGAGAAAACACACATTCAATGAGATACAATTTATATAAAGAAAGCCAACACAGTGTGTTTTTTTAGGAAAATGTCCCTCAGTTCACCTAATATTTAATGTATGCGGATGACAGGTCGACAATAAAAGATGGGACAGGTAGAATCCCAATCGATCAGACCAGTGAAGAAACCATAGAGCAAACAAGTGGGAGCCTAGGAGAAGGGAGAAACAGGACAAGAGGACCTGGGTGCATACCACAACCATAGTAGGGAATTCTATTGGATGAGCCTAGCTCACAAAAAACTGTTTGTTTTCTCTGTTTCAACCATCATTACAGATATAAATCATCCTGAAATGATCCATCTAGTGTGGGATATAAGCACTTAATGCTAAGTCCAACAACATGCCTATGTCTGCAACCCCCTTAATTAACAAGATGCTCAAAGGATGAAGCATGCATAGAGATGGGGTATGCAAAGAGAGGGTTGTACAATGACACATACCAAGGAGTTATAGAGCTAACAACATCTCCTCCATTCTTTGGTTCTGTGCCCATGTTTATTCTATATTTCAAATGTATGGAAGAGGTAGGGCACATCTGCCCCTCTTCAAGCACCTAGAAATGTAAATGAAACATCTCACCACAGTGCACATGGAAACGCAATTGCAACGTATTTGAAATGGAGAGCCTATCTTAAACCCCCATACATGTGCATCCTAGAGTCATCAGCCGAAGTGCCTATGCATACATGTTGGGCAACATACACAATTCCTTTTAAAAGACAGGAGTACATGAACTACTGATGGAGCAAGCTTATACTGGTAACCGGATCACGTTTGTACATGTTCGCTCACGATCAGGACTCCCAACCCTAACAATGGTGTCAGAAACATTGAGTATTAAAACAAGTCACGTGAGCGATCAGAACTTGTAACAGGCTATTTACAGTATGTATAGTACCAAAAGCAAGGTGGTGAGGACAAATAAAGTATGCACTATAGTCACTGTTCAGTACTTTTCTTCAAAGTTTCCAAAGAATACGCTCAACTCTCCGTAGCCCACCGCTCCTGGCCACAATCCTTAAAATGAAATCGCAAAAATGGAAAGGAACGTCTTATAGTAATCTCCATATCAACAATTTATTATTGTATTTCTTCAGCAAACAGTCAGCAGGCCAAGTTCCAATAAAATATTCCAATTTTTATTCCAAAATTGTTACAGATGAATCAATATGTCACATATTCATGAAGTGTTTTCAGTCTACAATTTTCATCCTATACCGGACATCATCAGGGCTGAAAGTAAATATATATACACCAATCAATAAGTTGAAAACAAATTTAACAAATACATCCACCATGTAACCTGTACATGCCTTGAATTGTCATGTACAGGTTACATGGTGAATGTTTTTGTTAAATTTGTTTTCAATTTATTGATTGGTGTATATGTATTGTCTTTCAGCCTTGATGATGTCCGGTATAGGACGAAACACGTAGGCTGAAAAGACTTCATGAATATGTGACATATTGATTCATCTGCAACAATTTTGGAATAAAAATGTGAATATTTTATTGGAACTTGGCCTGCTGACTGTTTACTGAAGAAATACAATAATAAATTGTTGATATGGACATTACTAAAGACGTTCCTTTCCATTTTTGCGATTTTAGTTACAGTATGTATCAATCACTCAAAACTCCCATTCCGAAAGCCGAACTGAGTCCAAAACCTAAAAAGTGATAAAGGAAGTGATAACGTCAGATTCTACTACAACATTTTCTGAGAATCATCGGTCGACTGGATCTTTATTACCTCCTGAAAAGTGTAAAGGGGAGAAACCATACATTTACAACTAACTAGCATGGACTAATCCAATAAGACTCAGAAAGGATCACTCACTCCGAACTTCAATTTAGGGGGTTTTATTACAAAGCCAAAAATAACTGAATATACAAACAGCTCATGACGAGGTTGTAAAAATACATGGGCACTAATACAAAGTTCATCCTACGAATTAGTCTAATACGGTGCAGCATAAAAAGAATGAGCAACTACAAAAACATTAAACAAGCAATAACTGCACAAACATCAATATTTGTCTTTATTAGTGGCTGCAAAAGAAATACATTAATCTATCCCTACTCTATCACTAAAGTGGCATCCCTACTTAGCATTTCCCAGGCAAGATCAAGAAAAAGGTGTCAGCTTGTGAAGACTTCCTAAGAAGTACACTCACCTTGGAACGGTCAGTAGCCAAAGCTACAGAGTTCGTTCTAAGTCTTCCTTCTAAGAATTGATCCCTTCCTTCTACCCCTCTAACGGCTCTTTCCTAACTTATCCCTCGGGCACTGTCCCTAATACATAATGCACAATCGATAGAACACGCCCCTGAAACACCTCCTTTGGCCAGGCACCTCTCGTAGGTAATTTTCCACCAAAACTTGTACTCGGTCCAGCGTAGATGCATCCTTGGGTCTCAGGTTTCTTCAGCAGGAAAGAATATCGGCTCCCAATTATCGGCATTGCTGAATACTATATAGCAGGTCACCTCCATACCTAACTCCTAAAACAAAGGTGTTAGTCTAACTAACGAAGACGGTGTCCTTGCACCTGCAACAGAACCATGAGAACAGAAAAACCTTGCACGCACATGAATTTCGCCGACTGCCTCTAAATGAGAGTTTTACCAGGGAAAATGCATTCCAGGCGTACAAAATCAGCTAACATAAGAAATACGAATAGGCCTTTCATAGCACGAAAGAGCAAATACTCCATCTAGGCCTTTGACATCGATTTAAACACACATTTATAAATATGACATCTGCAAGTACTACATTTCATCACATTTAAGGCACAGTTAATAATTTCTACACGTGCAGACTTTATGGTGCACATTTGAATCTAATGCATTACCCACGAGCTACTATATTAAACATTTGCAATGAATATCAAGGATTACAAGATTCCCTCTAAATGCTATTTCACGTTTCTTGGATGGCACAACTCATTCTAACATTTCATTTACCATTGATTATTACACCACAAATTACTACCTAAAGTTAACACACATAAGAATATATGCGGGTACGGACTATTCATGAATATAATGTACCCCTACATTTTGCAGAATATTACTGCGCTCTTTCAGAAGTGTGCCATACAATATTAAGTATCGAGCAAGGTCAGCGCCATGCCAGAAACAAGAAACCCTCTCTCTGTCACACCGAACCTCCATCACATTTTCAACACATATACATACGGTGAAGAAGCCCACTCGTCCTTAGGTCAAGGTGGCCCCAGCCTCCCGTATTGAGGCATTCGCTGCATGGAAAAATTACTACATAGAGTGTCATGCGTAAACCAAACCACTCCCCTCTTCCCGAGTACGGCGGAGACAGGAAAAACCTGCACCTCATATTCCTGGGTCTTACAAACCGTTAGAGATACCTACTTATGATGTGTTATTCAATCAATGGAAGCCTCATTCATCATAGAGTATATCTCTGAAGAAATACATATACTATTTCGCCCATTTTTAAAGATGAAAAAAGACACCACATTGTTAAATCCACTGGTAGCCACGTAAACCATAGATTTTTTATCTTAAGAGATACAAATAATGTTTTGGCCATCTTTAAAGTGTGCAAGAGAAAGATAATCTGTAAAACAGAACTAGACAGATCTATCAGTATAGTGGCTAACACAAATCTTATCACCCCAGGGGATGCTTGATAAACATGGTTAAAGCTGCACCCCATACAGAAGATGTTATGTCATTTAATTGAAAAACGCAGGTTACAAGTTCCTTCCATAGGGCTATCTTTCAGTATTAACAATTTCAAAAAGGACATAATGGGATGGGGCGTGTAGTTCAAACATCCTCCTTACTGGGGAGGCAATCAGATATGTAAATATAAATTGTAGCGGTAGGGAAAATATGATCGGCACGCACGTTGCGAAGGAGAGGGAAATAAAAAATTGTTAAAAATGTATTAAAAAATATATATATTGGGAAAGACGATTATCTTCCTGCCAATTATGCCAGTGGGAGAAAGTAATACCAACTCGTCTCAGTATATTGTACCAATGTGGGTGGACCTGGTGAGAATACAGGCCCATCAAATATTCTTTCAAAAGAAGAATACAACTATTAATCTTTCACATGTACTGTCACAGTATTGGCATTGGGGAACACCACAAAAGAGCATACAAAATGTGTACCCTTTAGTGGCTATTCTTCAAATAAAGGACCCCATTGTCAATCTTGTACATAAGATACCTTGGTCAGAAACACACAGTAGATCCAAAAAATGTTACGTAGAAATGAATATATTGAAACTCTTTTTATTAAAAAAAGGGGGTAGGGGCAACAGAAAAGATTAAGTAAATCAAGAGCAAGAACAGGCAAAAAGGGGGGCAAAGAAAATACAACGTATGTGTGTATTTCTACAAAAAGATGTGAGGATCAGAGCCGGACTGGCGGTAGCAGGCATCAGACGTTTGCCCGGGAGGCTGGAAGGGTGGGGGGCCAGTTCTGGAGTGGCGGGACATTTCTGGATCTTGCATAGCCAGCGCTTGCGCTGTCTCTTTGAGACATGCTGTATTGAAGTATGGAATAGAAGCTCTGTCCATTTCCTGCCCATCTTTTGAATTGGCTCCTGCTGCTGTCCTTTCTAAATGGATGCTTTTGATTCATGAATAGGCTTAGTAGTCCCTCCTTAGTACACTTTGGCTGCATTTGTAACCTTCGATGAGGATTGGCCCTTTTACTTGTGTTGCTACTCGGTAATCTCCATTTGCAGTCTGCAGCACTATTTTCTTAAATGAGTTTCTCTTACTTGCTGTTGCAGGCACACTTTTCGTTTCCAGCTAACACAATGCATTTGTTTGCTGCTCATGATCATAGCCATTTGGAGGTCGCCTGTTCTGTTGGGTGCATTTCACTCCCGCCCCCACCCTACTTTTTTTTAACTCATTTTAAACACACTTTATTAGCGCTGCGCTCGTTTCACGAGGGCTACCCTGGTTTCGCTTTTTCCCTGCTACTCCATCCCACTGTCTCTACTCTCCTTCCCCCTCACAATCTGTCAGCAAGCTCCAGCACAGAAGCAGAGCGAGGCAGAGGGACGGAGACAGAGGTTGTGCAGGAGCCTGCCTCAGAGCAGGGGCACTGCTGTCCGTGCCTGCCCAGAGGCGTAACACAGGCCCTGCATCCCCCGCGGTGGGGGGGGGGGGTGCAGCGCCAACGGGCCCCCTCAGAAGAGATCTACGGTCTGAGGCCTCCGGATAAAATGCGGAGTGGGGGCCCCTCTGTGTACATTGCAGGGGGCCCCCTCACACTTTCATTACGCCACTGTGCCTGCCCTGCTCCTTGCAGCTGCCCCGGCCTGGGTTGCCTCTGGTCTCGGGAGAATTACAGGTATGATTCGCTCTTTATCAGCACGGCGCCTTCTCACGAGCACCGTGCTGGTTTTGCTTTCCTTGAGTCTTCCCCCTCCGCCCCTGCCCCTCCACCCCATTCTCTCAACTTGCCCACCTCATTCCTTGCAATAAGTCACTGGGCTCCAGCTTGTTAAAATTCCTAGTGCTGAATAACTATTTTCTGACTGCTGTTTAGTTTAACAGTGTGTGCGTGTGTCTGTATGTGTGCGTGTGTTTTACTCCATCCTGTTTGTTAGTAGCAATCTTTACACCATTATCACATAAATAACTTCTCGAGCTGGCAGAACAGCAATGATAACATAATCTCTACTTTAAAATTCAACATGTGGCCCTCTTTTAAAGCGCATCTGTTTTAAAATAATGTTACCGATGGACAGCACCGGATTGATAACGGGGGCACTCGGCAATGCCCGAGGGGCCGGGGGCCGAGTTCCAGCTGTGGGCTGCTTTTTTAGCAGCCTGGGGGCCGATGTGGACGGTGTCTCTGTTTGAATACCGCCAGCGGCCCAGTGGGTGTCTGAGTGGCCTTTCTGGAGGGAGATGGGCGCTCATTACCTCCCGTTCAGGAACAGGCAGAGGTGTCACTCCCTTTCTCTCACCTGGGCCTCCCATTATAGGGATACTGAGCGGGGCAGGAGGCCTGAGCGGAAGTGGCCTCACTTGTTTTCAGGTCTGTTTCACCAGTGTACACTAATGCGCCCCCTTTTTAGGTCTCGCCTGACCCAGCGCATGCGCTGGTCTGGCGAGACTTTTTGTGAGGGCTCAAAAAAGTGCTATCACTGTAGCCTAGAGTTACAGTGCATGTGCGCGGGCGATCACTTTCACTTTCGCGGCCGCTTTGATGTTCTTCGTGAGCCAGTTTTTTTTTTCTCCTGTTTATTACTTCTATGTAGTAATGGTGGCACCCGTGCGCCGCCATTACTACAGAACAGTAATAAACAGAAACATGCATTGGCATAGCCAATAGGTCTCGCTTTTGGGACCTTATAAGTATTTAGTTATGCAACTGTTGCATGGCTAAACACTTATAAGGTCCCAAAAGCGAGACCTATTGGCTATGCCAATGCTTGTTTTTATATCAAATTATGCTGAAGCAGTGATTTGAGGAAAGGCATTATGTAACTGTGGGCCGATTCTTTTTTTTTTCGTGCCCGGGCCGATTTTTAATCCCAATCCAACCCTGCCGATGGATTAAATTCCTGTGTACCTCTCAACAATGTTACTTGGAGCCGTCTGGTTTTAAATTGCACCGTTTGTCACTTTTACAAAAGCATTTCCCGCTTCCTGAAAAGTGATACTTAATTCATTTCTATTCCAGTAAATACCGGCATCGCAGGGTGAGGTTACATAAATTACCGTGGCCTGGAAATGCCTTTTATTCAGAGTCCACAAACTAAAAAGGCATCTAACATGCACTGAATTCCGCATAACATAAAAATGACTTGCAATTTTTCTCCTGGTTCATTTCATCAGGTTTGACGTGGCACAATTATCCTAGAGAAAATTGGTGGGCGTTTAGGATTTACCGCACCTGGTCCTCATTGGGTGTAGTAAACTCCACATTTATTTGTCATTCTGAAACTGGTGCAAGCAATCAGGGCCTTGTGCGGAGATGGGAATACTATGGCCCATTTAAGACGGGGCCAAAATATCCAAATACTGCTTGGCGGCCCTTCTGCAAAGGAATCATTAAGCAATATTTGTGGCTAATGAAGCAGGATCATTTCTCACTATTTATAGAAAAAGGCTCGATCTCTGCCTTTCCCACAAAAACTTACTTTCAACGTGTTTTTCAAAATATATCCTGCTTTGACCAATCTTACTCTTCTATAATACTTTAAAAAGCGCCAGAATTAAAAAATGTCCACCTTAGAAATGCTCCAAGGTGACCCGCCGTGAGTGATCACAACACTGTGAAAATATCACCCTCATTTTTGTCTTCCAGTGATAACGTGTACGTGTAGAATGGCGTCATAAAGAGTTGTACACTTGTACCGCATTGTTGCAAAGGGCCTGTTTCAGAACTACAGCCTTTAGGCCCTGTAGTAGGGCAACATCAAAAAGACATTCCTACAGACGCCAGTTATTTCCTACATAGAACGACATTTTATTTTGATTATTTCGCCCGTGTCTGATCCCATTTAGTTCATATTTGCCTCAAGTCCCTCCCTCAATAAACTTTTTTCGATGCAAAAACAGCAACACATATTGGATATGACGCCTTCGAACCAGGCATCATGGGTAGTCTTTTCTGTTACAGCAACTACAGTATTTTGTTTGATTTAAAAATTATTACCAATCACATCTAGTTACCATACAATAAATCACATATGGGCTACATGGAGTTCACGTGATCCATGTATACTGAGAAATATGGTCGGTGTGCTGATGATACTTTCATTTTAATACAGTTCATTTGATTTCAATCAATGCACATTATCTGGGTAATTGACATTTGTCATTTTCCAGCTATAGGTGGGTGCCTGTAATATCACGCGTTAAGAGCCCGGAATGTTAAGGCATTCTCTTCTTTTGTCTTCCTACTTCCCTGATATTCACCGAGGAAGCCTTACCTTCTTTCAGCTGAGGCCTTAATTTCCCAACTGCATGATGCTCTGGTTAACAAGCCATCTTTCTGTTCCACATGTTAACTGTGCATTACAAACCATCTACTGTGACCAGGGCCACTGGAAATATGCAGCAGTGGGGGTCAAATTCATACATGCCAACATTTCAGAAGAGCAAAGTGGGAGATTTAAAAAAAAAAAAATCGGGAGAATGGGGCCTTGAGTCGGGTTACTGTCTTGTATGGGACTTGGAAGTGTGCTGCTGCAGGATCGGACATTTGAAACGCAAATGCACGTTTTTTTCTTACCTTTCAGAAGCATGGAGCGCAATGGCAGGCAGAGAGAGGGTGATGCAAGTGTTGTGCACTGGTCTGGCAGGTTGCTGGCAATGCATACAACACAACACCCCCCCCCCTCCCTCCCTCCACCCCTCGTGAATGTCAGCCTGGGCTGAAACAGCTTCCCGGGTACACACACAGCCGTCCCCGTGCACTTCACAGGTCTTAAAAGACCATTCGCTTGTTAATGACGCTTTGTTGGTTTATCACACCTTCCAGAGCCCCTGCATTGACACTCAGACTATTGCTGGAAGAATTAGCACATTACACAATACCAAGCCCTGTCTGCTGAAACCTCCAAGGAATCGGGTGTTTGCTTGCAGTAATCGGGAGAGGGAGGCGGGAGACTAGCCTTGAAATCGGTAGTCTCCCGCCTGAATCGGGAGGGTTGGCATGTCTGCAAATTATGTAGTAGGTTTATATGAGTTATGAGGCAAGACAAGGCAAATTGTGTGGCATAATTCAGCACATTCAGAGGAAGTATTTTTTGGTTGTTTTGTAATTTTGGCATAGTAATAGCATCTGGGCAAATGTTTAATCATAGTAGTACCAGTTCTTTAGCCAAAAAAATCCATAAGGGCCTAAAAGATGAACAGTTAACTTCTGCTGGGGCCCAATTTTCTTGTTTCCATTTATCACCAAGAACCCACTCTGGTCGATTGGACCTTTTTACTTGCCCAATAGCGTGGAGGGAGCAAACACAATTATCAGAGAATACCTTCCGCAAATTGACATAATTAAGGACTCGAAACTCAATCTCTATTGCTCTCGGGATTTTATTATCAACATAAACATCTGCAGATATAGGCACCTTAGCACAAGGCACAACAGGTAAATGGGTTCTAATACAAATGCCACTCTACGAAGAATCCGCATTCGACTAAATGTAAACAGAAGTACAGCTTCTAAAGGCATGAGGTAGATAACTACCAAGCTAATGTCGATATTAGGAATCATTAAACCAAAGCATCTCTGTCCCTACTCTATGCTAGATGACGTCCCTGCTTACCATTCCCTTAAGACCCAAGGAATCGTGAAAAGGTGTCAGAAGTGAACTTCCTAAGAAGTTTTCACTTAGAAAGCTTGATCTAAAACGCTCCTTCTAGCTCTTCGCCTACCTCTTCTCTGCTCAACCCACATGGCGCTGTCCCTAATACAAAACCCCAAATCACCGAACACGCCCTCTGGCACACCTCCTCGACCAGGTCTTCTTCCAGTAATTTTCCATCAAGCTCTGTCCATCTTCCGTCGTCCATCAGCTTGGCCTTGAGTCCCAGACACCGTCCGCACTAGGAGTTGCGATTGGCACATTCCAATGCACTCCCTTGTCTGGCTTCCCCCATAATTCAACTCTTAGACAAAGACCTTTTCTACTAACGAACCAACTGACCTTGCACCTGCGGTGAGATCATGGGATGGAGAAATACTTCGCATCTTTTAACTTTACAATTTACTGCAGCCCAAAGCCTCTACCAAAATAAATCAATTGCGGCCTACCACATTCAGCTAACATAAGAAATACCAGGCCTTTCTTCTCAACGATATATGTGAATTCGGGCCTCTACTAGGTTAAACACGCTATTAAATCACATTCTAAGCATTAGTGCTTTTACTTTCATATACATGAATAAATTCAATCAGGTTACACATTTAGCCTAATACATTGCATTGAATGGAAACTAATCGTTATGCATTTCACTAAATACGTTCACAATATATTTTCACATCTCTAACACTTCTACATTGCGATATAATTGATACCTTTCTTAATACATTTCGCACAACACATCTAAATATACATTGATTATACGCGGGTGCCAACTAACGGTGAATATGATGCACCCCTACACATTTAAAAACCTTTAGGCGCTACATCACTTCTGTTAGCGGCGGTTTCTATATGAGTGCGTGAGGGCGTTGTCCCTCTGCCCCGGGCCCCATATTAAACAATTACATTTCCGTCTATTAGCCACAGCAGTGTGCGGCATGGCCAGGTTGAACGTTGCCGTTTTGTAAGGAAGTCAGGTGCGGGTGGGCGGAGTCAGGCGTGGGTGAGGGGGTGGAGCTTAAATGGTGGCTGTTGAGTGAGTGTGACGATGCTGGGACCCCTTGGGGGAAAATGCGCATGTCCGTTGGACGGTGCTTTGCTCTACCCAGTCCCGACATGTGCACTTGATGTCTCACCCACCTGCAATGATAGGAGCCTGGGATGGATTACATCTAGAGCCCGCAAGTCTCAAGAGGAGCGTTGGCAGCCCCTAACCTAGCCAATCCTCGTGCTGCTCTCCTGCTGTTTATGGCAGTGGAGCAGCGCAAGCATTGGCTCAAGAATCGTGGGGGGTGGGGCAGCAGCTCGGCCAAGTTGGTGAACAGTGAAGGCTGTGAGCGGACTGGAAGGTGAGTATGCCTGCTCATTTTTCTTTTTTAAAAGTGCCTTCCTGGTGCCTCAGTCAGTGTAGCTCGGCCCTGCTTAAACACATTGAGCTCACATTGTCCGGATCCAAAATCTATGAAATGCCAGGTGTTTACCGATGGAAGCAGGAGGGGGTGGGGTCGATGAGGGTTCGTAGGCCACAAATCGCATTTCCTCGGTGCTGCTGAGGCTGTCTGGGATTGTAAAAAAATAGTAACAAGCATTTGCAATGCAAATTGGTCTCGCATTTGTGAGAGTTAGAAGTATTGGCGTTGTAAATGAGAATGTCTTTTACTCATGTGTTTTGGATTGGAGAGGATGTATGTGGAGTGGATTTATGTGCCTTGGAATTGTTAGTTGTGAAATGGCGTGTGGTGGAATTGTGTGGAGTGGATTTGTGTAGTGGAATTATGTGGAAAGGTGGTACTAAGGAGGGACTAACAAGCCTAATAACGAAACAGAAGCCAGCATTTACGAAGGACAATGACACAAGCCAATGACAAATAGGGTAACGTGCCTACACACACACACACTGTAGCAGGCTGTTGTACCTATAGATTGGCCACCTGTCTCCACTCTCAATTTAGCAGTCACAACGAGATTGGTCACTTTCCAAGATCCATTCTATAAACCATACAGTATGGGTGAAAATTGGGCAAGAATAAAAGTGCACTGTAGTAGTAGCATTGCGCGAGACTTATTCGTTGGTAGCCCTGTAGTCAGAGGCCGGGTTGCGAGTGAAGATAGGTTAACAGCCTTGTTTGTTTCAGATGGTGGAAAGGGTGTGTGCATGTACGCATGATTATTAACACTATTCTGGACAAAGTTGGCTCTGGCATAATAACTGTAACTTTTGACATATGTTGGGCATCTTTGTACTAATCGTAGCATAATGGCTGCTATTCTTGCCATACTGTAAATATATTTGGTCTAATTTTGGTCCTCTATCGAATAATTTGGGCCTTCTGGAAATCCATATCCACGAACGGATACAATAGTGGTTGTGGCCTTGAAATTATGGGGGCATCCTTTGCATAATGTAGGCAATCTCTGACATTTTGATGGGCATCCCATGCATGTACATACCAGGGTAGATGGGGCAGAAGGTGTCAAGATGATGCATTTGAACTAGAAAATCACAAGCTGACTTTTAAGGGCCATGCATGAAAACTTTTTCCCCATGATACGACATTTTCATGAATGTGTTGGCCCAAAATGGAAAGTTCATAAAAAATGTAATAGAAAAACATGTATTCTGGGAAACAACTATGTCACTACTAGTAAACGTGCAAGGTGCGATCACTACTTTGGTTCTTTATGATGTTGTCACTAGTACTGCAACAATATTCAAAGCCATTATTCCACATGCAAGTATTGGACATTGTGAATAGACCAGTGTGCCTCGCTGAATTCTAAGAAAATAAGTGTGTAAGTGTCTTTGTCACAAAGCCAATTTAGTAAAGCAGAAACTTGCTTTACAGAAAGGATGCAATGGTTTATGCATTGGTGGGTGCATAAGGCATGTAGCCTTCCACCTCTGCTCTAAAGTGCACAAAGGATAAGGGCCTGTGCAGGCGCTGGTAGCTGTAACACTGGAATCTTTCAGAGTTTAAAGCACTTGCAAAACAACTTTTTCGAGTCTTTTCCTACAATATATTTCGGGGGGTTTGTGATCATGGAATCTATGAGAGGAAAACTGCGAGTGTGACAATTAACACACACACAGTAATTCCATTCCCAGTGACACACGGAATGAACGAAACCCTGCTGTTCATGTTACGTGATGTCATCCGTCAGCATAATGGACGCCATCCTCAGTGTCCCAAGGACGGGAACTTCTAACCTCAGCACTCCCTTAATTACACGGTCTTGTTTGTTAATTTAAAGTGTAAAACCCATGCAGCGCTTCGAAGCTGCGTGTACTAGAATCCTGATCTGAAATGCCTGCGTCCTCAAACGTGTGCCGCCCGCAGTAAAACATGGACGGCAAATGCCAGCGCTCTCTAAGACTCTTGTGTGAAGTGCCACAGCCGAGCCCAGAGGCTGCCAGTTTCCATCAATACAGGCCCCCTTGCTGGCAGAGTAGAGGGCGGTGTATACATCTCTGCTGTGCTACCTCTGTTCATTCAGAAAGTGGCTCGCTGAAAGATTTTTTCACACTCTGCCGAAAAGTAAATAAAAGCGCGCAGCAAAGAGGCTCCTGAATGCAGGGACGTAGCTCTCCACGGTGCAGCAGGTGCAGGGGCCCCAGTGGGGCCCCGTGAACCAAACATCGACGTTTCAGTTTTCGACAAGGGTTTTTCTGAAGTTTACACTCTGTGAGTTCCAATTTGGAAACAGAGATAGTAAGTCCATGCTCCACCCTGTTCGACTTTTTGGGGGAGTTCACCCCCGAGCAATCTATGTGCCTGCTATATTTGGTGAAAACTGACACAGGAGGTTTTGAAAATGCACCCCCAAGATACACACTAAATGGTAAAAAGTCACCAAGACAGTAGCTAATGGCATCATCATTGTTGGTGGTGCATCGGCAATGGAGCATCAAAATCACGATAGAGGTTGGAACACAAATGTATCTTTTTATTCTAAAAGTGAGATCCACCTGTAGTTTAGAACAAGAGAATTTCCGGATCTGAGGTTCCATGCAGACCTGTTGATATTGTACCAAACGAAACAAGCGCACGCGCGCCTCGCGCGGCAGCAGGGGGAGGGGAGAGAGGAGGGGGCCTGCGCGATTCACTTGCAGGAGCGAGCGGCTGGCACCGCGATAATTGATAACATATGGCGCCAGCCGCTCGCTCCTGCAAGTGAATCTCCACACGTGCACGCGTTGCCATTGAAGGCAATGGAACACGTGCACGTTTTTGGCCGCAAAGCTGTGCCGAGGACTAAAGGTCTCTCCTAAGCAGCGCATGCGCGCTGCGTAGGCGAGACCTAAAAAGCAAAATACTTACTAAATTTGTTAAGCATTCTTTATGTTTTACAACTGACCCAGATATAAAGGGCGCTGGCTTTGTTATTTATCTCTCAAACCATTTTGTGTTGTTCTGCCAGGCGCTAGCAATGTTGGAGCAACCAAGTGAGTGGCAGGCTTCTATCTTCATTGCGCCCGCTCTCAGTTTATTAAGTGGAGTCATTTAAAGTCACACATTACATTGATAGTTGAAGTGATTTCACACCCTGTTCATGCTCTAAAAACACTGTAAATTACATCATGCAACCTTTAATCCGATCGGCTACTAAATATCTTTATTGAAAACTTGAGCCAGCCTGCTGTATGAAAAGGACAATTGGCAATTAAAATCATCACCAAAATCTAAAACTCTACTGACTTTTAAAGATCAGCAATGAGAGATTAATTAAAACAAAAAGGTAGTAAAGCTGGCTGTAAATCTGCAAGAGGCAATGCACGATCAACCATTTGCTGCCCATAATTCATAGTTCTCAAGTGGGCACATTGCATGAGGCTGACCTTTAGCCAGTCCGGGTCACTGAGCATACCTGCAAAGAGGAAGATGAAACTATAAGTCCCTGCTTGCCTTCGGTTATTGGTAGAAACAATGGAGTTGTCACAAGCATGACAGGGAAGTTGGCAGGTCAGCATTGTGATGATTTGACATGTATTGTAATGTATGAGTTGAATAGCAATAGAAGTTCTTTCCATAAGGCTTGGTGTTCCCAAATATCTCTCTATCAGCAAATCATGTCAGTCCACTGCATTCTGGGACATGAAGTCCTCGCTTTCTTTCATTAGATGTTGCACCCAAGTTTAGCATTCCCCATTTCTTTCAGTTGTGCTTACCCAGAAGGCCCCAGACCCTATGCTTGCTGCCTGACAGGCCTCCGATGCAGCATGTGTAATTCTTCTAACACAGCACTGCTGGAAGCGGGAGCTGGTAAAGATATGCAGTGTGCTATTGTGAACGCATCCTGAGCCCAGAATGTGTTGGAACCACAGAAACAATGCCGGCCCTTTCCACTACATGTTATATCGTGTTGAAATGTATTGACCCCCTGATCTCTGCACAGCTGTAGTGATTTGGTGAAAATTAAATGCTTTACTTCAAACTAGGAGCATTGCCATAATATATTCAAGCCAAAGGTCATGCAACATTTTCTGGCGAAACAATATACTTACGTGTGGTATTGAAACTTGAAAAATCCTACCTTTTTTGGTCACAGAATGTTGTTATGAATATTATATCTGCCAGTCTGTGTTTTAAAAATATTAGATGCTCTTTGAGCCTTTTGTATATTGACACATAGCTGAGGGAAGAAGTGTGCGGCTTCCATTACAAGTGACGCTATTGTTGTTACTCATTTATCTTAAACAGCTACAACCATTTACAAAGCCAATTGTATTTTAGGTGTGTGCAGTTGTTGTGTGTATATATCAGGATGCAAAGACATCTCAGAAATAAAACAAAATACAGAGCATGTAGCACATTATGGGAATCACAGAAAGGCATTTTACATGTTCCCTTTTAAAGAGCCCTCACTTTATCCATCCAACTCCAAAGTTGATGCCACATGCAATGCAGGACAATGGGCAAGGCAAGCACACACTTTAAAGTGCTGAAGTTGTCGCGCTGTACAATTTCCACATTAAAGTAACCAATTAACATATTAATGTAGTATAATATGGGGCAGTTTTAACGTGTTTAATATTTCAAGAATGCGTGTTCCCACTGCTTTATAAGCCTGCTTTATCACATTCATTTGCCTTAAAATGCACCATTTGCCATTTTTTTTGTATTGGGAGGAGGCCCTACTGTGGACTTACCTTCAACCCAACGTTTGTCCCTTAAGCTTGCTAGCGTCGCTCACGTACATAAAAGTCATACCCAACTGTTACGCCCCACCACTTCTAAATGTCAATTTGAACCTTTTGGTCTGAGTCCCTAAGCAGCATTGTTTGTTGAAATCTGTTGCAGGATTATGTGGCAAATGTGGTAAATCCATAATTATGTCACAGGTGCAGGGTCGCCTAAATCTAATGGGGCCTGACTGTGACTGTGTTAATCTTTGTGCTAAGGGTGAATGATATCTGGAGGTATTCCAATGCTTTATTGTCACTATAAGCAATAAAGCACATTAATCAAATTATAATCCAGATACTGCCAGTTTTTTTAGAATACAGAGGACAGGTGGAGGTAACAGTTTAAGTTGAAGGCTTTGAACAGATGTATTTTAGTTCACTTCTGAAGACAGAGTCACTCTTAGCCTCGCTGGTGGAGGGTTTGCGCCTACAGGCAGCAGTGCAGGAAAAGGCTTCATTTGCAGTTTTTGAATTTCCAGAATAGTCTGCAACTTCCACCTCATAGCATGTGTGCCTCCTAAGGAAGACCGTCGGTCATGCTAGTGTGCACATTGTACCAGACCTGGAGAATTATATGCACTACAGCATGATTTACGACTCGCACTTCGAGCAGCAGCCAGCCGACATTGCTCCTCCTTTGGCACAGACTTTTAGTTTGTCGCCGCAACCGTGCTGTTCCATCTTTGAACATGGAGACCAATGGAGCCGGGTCAAGACCGATGTGTATATGGCTGGGTATAATCTCAGGTGGTTTTGTTAGCAAAAGAACAGTGGGTTGGATGCTCCCCTGTGGACTGCAAGTGGTTAGGTTGTTTGCAGGCATTCCATTCAGCACAGTTTCTTTGATTTATACATGTAGTGACTACCTGATACATTTTCAGGGCCACCTGGAATTATGGGGTGGGGAGGGCCAAATTATCCAGCAGGGTTGAGAAAATTATTCAGCAGGAAAAGGCAAACTTTGTGGTGTAATGCGGCACATTTTGAGTTAGTATTACTTCGTTATTTTGTCATTGTTAGGTTGTGCTTGGGCAGCGCATGCGCTGCTCTGCGAGGCATGCTGTATACATGTTTGGACTTGAAGCTACGCCCATTTTCCACACATCTTGTCAATTGGCTCCTGTAACTGTCCTTTCTAAATGGTTGCTTTTGATTCTTGAATAGGCTCAGTAGTCCCTCCTTAGTACAGCCTCCTCTGCATTTGTAACCTCCCATAAGGACTGGACTTTTTACTTGTGTTGTTACACAGTCTGTTTTATCTACAGTCTGTGAGCACTATTTTCTTTAATGAATTTATTCTAGCTGCTGTTGCAGGCATGACAGGCTCTTCACATCCCACCCTGTTTTCCTGACAGCGTGGAACCCAACCATGGATGCTGCGCTTTATCTTTGAAACATTCTCTCAGCACGGCACTTCTGCACGCGCTATGCTCTTAACAAATGCTTTTTTTTGTAAAAGCGCCCCATACCATGCTTTCACTTTAATGGAGGACGTGCATCTTTTTTAGACTCTGCTTGTCTAAAGAAAGGAGCGTGGCTGCCATTAAAATGACAGCACCGCATGGGCGCTTTTACAAACAAGAATTTGCAATGCAATAGGTCTTGCATTTGCCAACACATAAATAAAAAACTTTGTCATTTACAATGCCAGTAGCTCAAACTCATGCAAATGCGAGACCTATTGCATTGCAAATGCTTGTTGTTACTGAGGGTTGGTTTTGCAGTATCAGGAGCAGCAGTGCTGGGGGGTCGGTCTTGTTAAGAAGCAGTGCTTCTCGAATGGGGTGGGGCCGGTCCAGCGGTTCATTTCTAAAATAAAAAGTGCTGGGGCTCTCCTCAGTAGGCAGCACTAACAGGAGAATGTGCTGATGCAAACTGCCTCCTGACTAGAGCCCCAGCACTTATTTGGCCTAATGGCTAGAGCTGCCCATTTCAGAGCTGGGGAACTGGGTTTGAGTCTTGGCGTGGCTCAACAAAATGTGATTCTGTGGGAAAATCATGTGCCTTCCAAGTGAATGTGGAAAAACAGAACAAATAGTCCAAGCTGAGCCTGACTACACCTTACACTTTTATAGCTCCTAACATGAAAAAATGAAACATGAGAGGAGGGTTTTAGGAATTTCCTTATTAATCCAAGAAAGAAATTATTATTTATTTCACATTTCTATACAATTGTGCGCTGCAACATTACTTCATTGCGCATTTATCTTTGGTACAAAGCAATATCATACATTACATTTCATAACACAACATAATAATCATGATCCCCTAAATGAATAATACAAACCCACATACACTCTTCAGACATTCATGGCCAATATACTCTTACATACACAAAACTACACATGCACTGAAAACGAGGTCCTAATAACACCCTTTCTTTTCTGGTGGATTGACTCCAAAGCAATTTGTACAACAAAAGTGTTCTGTCTTTTTGTTGAAACAATAAAGTTCCAGAGTTAATTGATTAAAAAAATCACAGGACGGTGCAAAAAAGGACCATATTGGTCGACGCGTTTCGAACCCCTATCTTTTGGGTTCTCTTCAGGACCAACCAATTTCTGCAATAAAGAAGATAACAGATCCGTTTTAGATATTTTACTACAACTCAGAATTCCAAAAGAACCGCCAAAAACTGACCTCACCCACCTTCGAAAAGTGCCTCCACAATGGAGTCTTAGCTGCCTGAAATAGGTCCGGCTTGCCCCAAGCGCAGAGGAGAAACCCGGTAAGCGTTCTGCCTGTCAAGGAAGGGACATGAAGGGTCGTGATAACTTTGAGAACTTTCGTGTAGCAGGCGGAGGAGTTTTTAATGACGACTTCTACCGCCTTTTTGTTTTCAGAATCCGGCGCGGGTCTCCCACGTGAGACGAACAGGCGAACTCACCTAGGTAAGCCCCCTCCTTTTTCCCGAGGATGCATCGTGATTCAGCCTAGCCCTGGGAGAGTATTTTTAAGTCACAGACAAATGTTTCCTTCTGTTTTTAGCAAAGAAACATTAGACACACTGGTCAGCCGGTAAAGAAGGCAGCCTTCCCCTAATCCGGTAAGTTTAGATTTGGATTCAGTTTGGGTTCTGAGCAAGCCGGTAGCACCCAATCTGTGCAACAGTCTTGTGTCTGTCCAGTTTGTGTGTCTAGCATGTTTTGACGAGGAAGAAACGATAATGGAAATGGTTTTTTGTTTAGGTTCCACAGCGCTTGGGGCAAGCCGGACCTATTTCAGGCAGCTAAGACTCCATTGTGGAGGCACTTTTCGAAGGTGGGTGAGGTCAGTTTTTGGCGGTTCTTTTGGAATTCTGAGTTGTAGTAAAATACCTAAAACGGATCTGTTATCTTCTTTATTGCAGAAATTGGTTGGTCCTGAAGAGAACCCAAAAGATAGGGGTTCGAAACGCGTCGACCAATATGGTCCTTTTTTGCACCGTCCTGTGATTTTTTTTAATCAATTAACTCTGGAACTTTATTGTTTCAACAAAAAGACAGAACACTTTTGTTGTACAAATTGCTTTGGAGTCAATCCACCAGAAAAGAAAGGGTGTTATTAGGACCTCGTTTTCAGTGCATGTGTAGTTTTGTGTATGTAAGAGTATATTGGCCATGAATGTCTGAAGAGTGTATGTGGGTTTTTATTATTCATTTAGGGGATCATGATTATTATGTTGTGTTATGAAATGTAATGTATGATATTGCTTTGTACAAAAGATAAATGCGCAATGAAGTAATGTTGCAGCGCACAATTGTATAGAAATGTGAAATAAATAATAATTTCTTTCTTGGATTAATAGGAAAATTCCTAAAACCCTCCTCTCATGTTTCATTTTTTCATGTTAGGAGCTATAAAAGTGTAAGGTGTAGTCAGGCTCAGCTTGGACTATTTGTTCTGTTTTTCCAGTTAATTGGGCTCAGTCTAACTGAGCGTTTTTTGAGCCAAGAGCCGGTGTTGATTTTTTTCCAAGTGAATGTGTCCTTAACTGGTGCTATAAGCTTCGGTGCTGAGGATTAGGTGCCGGTGCTGAGCTCTGTAAAACACTGGCTCAAATTAAGCACTGGTGCCTCCGGTCCAACAAAACCAGCAGAGCTGCTTTGGGTCCTCAGTTCGGCCTTGGAGTCAGTCCCCAAAATAAGTTCCAGGAACTCCTGCTGGTGTTTGTTCCTGCCTCAGAGGGTGGTACTACATCTCCTAGGCATCTTTGCATGAAAAGGGCCAGGGGAGAAAGATGCAGAAGTCCTCGCAGATCTATATAGTTCGTCACTTACTTCTGCAGCATGAGAACCCTGAGGAGCCTGCTGCTGTCTTTTGTCCTTCCCGTGTAGGGATAGAGCCAAATTTTACAAATTCCTAATTGTGACTTTTTGTGACTCGCAATGAGGAAGTTGCAAAATGAGATGCACCAATGTGTCTCAGACACATTTAACAGTTTCTAATGGGGTCACAATAGACCTACCTCATCAATATTTGAGGTAGGTCGCAATTTGCGACCCACTGGGAATCGCGAAAAACACAGGGATGGTGGCCTGCTGGGGAGGGAGGATGTCGGTGTAGCAAGGGAAGTCAACAAGCTGTGGCAGGCTCCCCACCTTGACCTACCCCCTATCAAAAAATGGTACCAAGTGGCTCTCCAGCCTAATGCCCTTTGCCTGGAGTTTGGATTAAGGGCTGCCAATGGCCATACTATTTTGGACAAAATGGGTGCAAACATAAGCCATATAGATGATTTCCTCTTGGATCTAAGGCTACGGCCCAGGATGATCAATATGGCTGTGGGTTCTACCACTGAGAGCGATCATAATTTCCTCCATCAATTCAATTCTGTAAAACCAGTTATAGTTTCAAGGGACTTAATCTCAACAAATGATAATTGACGTCTTAAATGGCCCCAGATAGCTTTGGACATAGGCAAACTTGAACTAATAAGGCAGAACCTATTGAGAAGCACTGCAGAGATATAAAGCCTAACAAGCCACCAGGGAGGGCTGTAAGAGATCACAGCCTGTCACACTTGCCTGTTTGATCCGATGGCAACTTATTTTGTTGAACCCTCACATCAACTTAATTCTGGACTTAAGCCAAGATCCCAGTTTGTCTGGTTTAATCAAGAGTGCAGAGCCCTCAGACATCAACTCTCTCAGGTAATCAGAGCAAATAATCTGGCCACAGTGAAAGATTTGAGGAGATCTTACAAGTTTGCTCAGGTGAGAGCAAAAGGAGACTGGGACGACAATAGATGGAGACTGATCGGGGAGGGCGGTGCCAGGAAAGATTCCCAGAAATGTTGGCTTCTTATAACTAGAGGGGACACTAACAGGCCACCACCTCCGTCCAACAGTATCCCCATTTCAGCATGGTATGACCATTTTGCTCTATTGTACTCAGGCCCTTGTGTGTTGGCCCTCCAAGAGGCTCCCTTTGACTTGCTTTATGTTACAGCCAAGGACTTCTATTCCATAAACAATATCAAGTCCTGCATTAAATCAAAGACTCTGGACCCTTTGGCTCCCGGTTGATGTATCGGTACAGGACAGTAAAGAATTGGGCAAATGTACTGATATTAAGAATGAGATATTGACCATTGGCTCCATTTGGCATAATTGACTTCATTTTCTGTGCTGATTCCATCTTGTGTAACAGACTCCATTTTCTGTGCTTGCACGTAGCTGCAAAGTGGGGAGGGCATGTTTTCGCTCTTCACTTGTTTTTTTCTCTTCACCGATCAGAGTATACTGGAACATGTTGTGTGGGATGCGTGCTTGGTACCTTTCAGGTAATGTGCGGAATGTACAACTCTGTCTCTGAGTCAAAATACAGGAGTCTGTCCAGCTTCTGTCTTGACCTTGACACAGACCAGTACGGCCAGCTCGGTTTTCACAACAGAAGAAAGGGGGCGAGGTTTCTAGAACCTTTGCCTCACTTTGAGTAAAGGTATTAAAAGCTGAAAGTCTTCGGGGCGTGTAGGAGCTCATTCACAGAGTAGACGTACTGCTGTGAAACAAACAAACAGAACTTGTGTCCCAATCGAACTCCTTCTGGGCTGTCAAAGGGCTCCTCCAGCTTGAGTTGGCAAGGATGTTGCATGATCGATCGGTGAGGTGTTCCTTACTTTACGTACATAATTTCTAAGTTTCTTTGCTCTTTGCTACATGTATACATGCTACATTTTATTCTGGTTTTGCACTTGAGTTACTTGATATTTGGGAGTCTGCATTAACTGATATATTTTGCCTTCCTTTCTAAAATATTGAATTAATAAATGTGTGTGTCACTTTAAATGCACCTAAATTTGTCTTCTTGCCTCGCCTTAAGAGAGTGCTGGGTTTTGTTTTATCACTTCCTCTTTTGGGAGTGCTGTTTAACGGGTGTTGTTTAAAGGCGCAGTAGTGCATTTGCCTCCTCTTGGGAGTGCAGGGTCCAGATGTGTCCTATTGTGTCAAATTACAAGCACTACATTTTTGGCATCACAAACAGGATACGAAAAGAAAATTAAAAGTGGAAAGAAAAATGTTTTCCTGAAAAACGAAGGCAGATTCCCAGATATGTTATGTTATGTTAATGACACTTTTAAAGCGCGACAAATACCCGGAGGTGTCCTGGCGCTGTCTAGAAATCCTGAAGGTCAGCCTATAAGTCCAAGCGGCAAATGAAAGGGGGTCAATCAAAACTAAACAGCCAGGTCTTGAGTTCCTTTCTAAAGGACAGAAGGTCTGGCATGGTTCTGAGATAGAGTGGTAGATCATTCCAAGCCTTTACGGCTCCGTAAACAAAACTTCTACCTCCCCATCGGGCCTTCCTGATACGAGAGACTTGTGCCTGTTTTGACCATTTGGAACGAAGACTTCTTCCCGGCACATACCATAGTATACGCTGCTTTAAAAAATCAGGACCAAGTCCATGCAAGGCCTTAAATGCCATAGACAGTGCCTTAAAACGTATACGGCTTTTTATGGGGAGCCAGTGTAGAGTTCTTCTTTCCAAAGACACTGAAGAGAATCTGGAAGAACCTGTAAGTAGACGGACTGCCGCGTTCTGCAAAATCTGTAATCTTTTCAATATGCTTTGCTGCGCATTCACATACAGCCCGTTACAATAATCCAGTCTCGTTGTTACCAGGGCTCTGACCACCGTATGCCTGCTATCTTGAGGAAGCAGTGGTAGCACTTTTCTCATCATTCTGATGGAATACCAAGTTTGAGATGTCAATACATTTATTTGGTGCTCCATGGTAAGTTTATCGTCCAGTATCATACCGAGGTTTTTCACCTTTCTGGCTGGGATTGGGAGGGTGCCCATGGAGATACCAATTGAAATACCTGGATGGGAGGTAGTCCCATATGGTATGTTTGCCCACAAGTGGGCTCATTGCGCTGGGCTGAGTGAGAATTGGAATGTGTGTTTAGCTGATGCTGAGCAAGCACAAGTGGTTGCGTGTTTGCAAAAAGTGCCTGTTGAGAAAGGAAAAGATCTTAGCACGTTAGGGCAGAGAAGCTGGATCCTCTTTGTGTGCATATCGTAAAATGCATGAAAAATGTGTTCAGCTGCAGCACGAACATGAAAAAATAGAAAAATAGTTTGTTGAAGCCAAAAATACCTCTACGATGTTAACTTGTCAGAATAAGTTATTACAAGATAAGTTGGAAACTTAGCAGACTGTGGCAGAAAAGGCTGCAGTTTGTATTGCGCAATACAAGTACAAGAAAAGGAGGGGCAGGGTTAACAAGAGAAAAGTACGTTTAGCTATTGCAAAGATAGGAATTGACTGGAACCCTGAAACGTGGGATGAAAATATTTGGGATTCTTCAGAGTTTTCAGACTCTGGAGGAGAGTGTGATCAAGCCAATAGTCAGGGTGAGTTGGAAAAACGCAAAGTAGTTCAGGGGCAGTCAATACGTCGTAGGAAAATACAGAGTGGTCCAAATTTTCCACAGGGGGTCGCAATGGATTCTATGGAGGATTTTACTCAGCAGGAGAATAATTACATTTTAGACAGATTACGACAAAGACCTGGAGAATCTCTGCTTACATGGATGGTGCGGTTGTTTGATTTGGGTGCCTCTGGGATAATGTTGGATCACGGAGATGCAATGAAATTATGCACACTCAGTACTGATCCCACAGTGCAGGAGCAGTTTAGGAATTACAGGGGCAATAATCAAACTAAACTGTTACAATTGGCAGTGGTTGGATGCAGTCAGAAATACCCGACAGAGTCAGACTGGCCAGTGAATGATAAACCCTGATATACATTGAGAGATGCTATAAAGAGGCTTAAGGCAGAAGGGATGAAAACTGCTATTTTTCTGGATAATGCACTTAAGTTGAAGGATGGACTTTTAACTGCGTCAGTGCAAAATAAAATAATCTGTTTGGCTCCCCCTGCTTACAAACAGGTGATGATGACTTTACTAAATAATCAGACTGGTAATACTTTGGCGCAGGTGATTGAGGCAGTCCATGAGTTGGGAGAGCTGGGGGATGGATAAAGACTGAAAGAGCTTCCAAGTCTGAGACTCGTTCAGATAATAACAGGCTGTCTAGAAGAGACGTGTTTTTGGCTCTGTTGAATGATGGAGTAAAAAAGAGAAGATAGATGGAATAGAGACTAAAAGTCTGTGGGAGATGTATCGGAAAAGAGGGTTGGATAAAAAGGAAGGAAGCAGGAGAGTGAATAAACAAAATAAAATGCGAAGAAAGCCAGAGGTGGATGAGGAGGAAAAGGAGGGTGAGAGAGCTGCCCATTTGAGTACGAAGGAAGGGAGAGATTCAGAGAGCGAATGGCTCAGTGAGAACCGAAGGGAGGAGGAGTTCCCCCGTAAGTTTGACAGGTTGTACCCGGATTTGACCTGGGCAAACGTTGACAGATTCAAAGCAGATTAGGAAATAGGTCAAGCTCCGGTACGGAGATGGGCTTGCAAAGACAATAGACCTTATGTTGACATGGAAATTAATTGGAAACATCGTAATTTTCAGAGGGCCCGAACCCTAGTAGATACTGGAGCGGAGACCACTTTGATATATGGATATCCCAAAAAGTTTAAAGGACAGTATTTCACAGGTACAGACAAAGGTCCAAATGAAAATAGGGAGAATACCAAAAAGAGAGTACACTGTACTGATTGTGCCCCTCTCTGAATATATTATTGGAATTGATATCTTGAAGGGAATGACTCTGTATTTGGAGCATGGATACTATGAATTTGGATCAAAAAGGTACATTTCAGTTGGCGCCATTAGAGTAGGTCACTTGAAGATTCCTCCATTGAAGGTGCCCCAGGCTACTAAGGTAATTTATTTGAAACAATACAGAATTCCAGGTGGATTTGAGTAGATCAGCGCAACCATACAGTACTTGATAGAGGCAGGGGTGGTGATTCCAATCACTACCGCCTGGAATAACCCTGTGTGGCCTGTGCGCAAAAGTGACAATACTTGGCGCATGACAGTTGATTATCACGAATTGAACAAGCACACATCTCCTTGGACTGCCACTGTCCCAGAATCTGTTACTTTAATTGAGAAAATACTGAAGCATCCTGAGACTTGGTATGCGACTATTGATATTGCCAATGCTTTCTTTTCTATACAAATAGTCCCTGAATGCCGAGAGCAATTCTCATGGAATGGAATGGTAGACAGCTAACATTTAGAAGTCTTCCTATGGGGTACTTACACAGTCCTACTATCTGTCACTGGCTGGTGACAGAGCATTTAGATGAGGTACCAGTTATTCCTGGAATACAGCTTTGCCATTACATTGATGACACAATGATACAGGGAGAGACACAAGAGCAAGTTCAGATTCAGTTGGACCGGATTGTGCAGCATTTGCAGAGCAAAGGGTGTGAGATAAATCCTGCAAAGTTACAAGGGCCCTCTCAAAATGTGAAGTTTTTGGGCATTCAATGGCATCAGGGATACAGAGAGGTGGCGCCCCAGGTGAAACAAAAGATCAAAGAATTTGCTGTGCCACGAAATAGGAAGGAAGCCCAGAGGTTCATTGGATTGTTTGGTTTCTGGAGACAGCACATCCCTCACTTGAGTCAGATTTTGGCCCCTTTGTACAAAGTTATGAGAAAGAAAAATGCATTTGAATGCGGAGAGCAACAGCAAAGTGCATTTGAATCAGCAAAAGAGGCTATACAGCGCGTTTTGGACTTGTGGCCTGTGCGGGAGGGGGATGTTGAGCTGAATGTGACAGTGCAAGGAATGTATGCTTATTGGAGTCTGTGGCAGAAGCAAGGAAAACCAAGGGTGCCTTTAGCATTTTGGACAAAGAAATTGCCAGATGCTGGAGAGCGGTACACTCCCTTTGAAAAACAGTTGTTTGCATGTTATTGGGCCCTGGTGGATACTGAGCAATTGACCCTAGGGCACAATGTAATTTTGAGACCTGAGATTCCTATTATGCAATGGATGATGAGTTCCCCCAAGACTCACAGAATAGGACATGCGCAAGAGTCCAGCATAATCAAATGGAAGTGGTAGATACAGGATAGGGCCTGAGTAGGTCCCAAAGGAACTGCGGTGTTGCATGAGCAGGTGGCGCAAGCTCCAATGGGAGATACAGAGGTGTTGCATGATGTACCTGAGATACAGGAGTCTCCTGTGAAGTGGGGAAAACCATTTGAAGAATTGTCCTTAGAGGACAGAAAGCATGTGTGGTTTACTGATGGTTCAGCCAGGTATCTAGGGGCAAAAAGACACTAGAAGGCAGTGTCATACAATCCTGTGACCAAGAAATTGGTCACAGGCCCCCTCCGATCAGGCTATTTAAAGCGTGCTGATTTGCTAGCGCGTCCTAGAACACCTGACCTCCTGAGGCGGAAGCCGGGAGAGACGCATTGCTGCTTTTTAAAAATTGATTGTATTTTGGTGATTTTAAACACAAATCCTACCTTCACTCTCCCCTGGGCACTACCGCGCTGCAGTTGAGAACGCTGCCGCGGGATACCTGGTTGTGTTGCCGCCATTCCCCGGGACACAGAGGCCACGCCCACAAACACCAGGCCACGCCCCTTCCTATTCACTCACTCCCTACTTAACATGTGCGTCTTCCGGACGCGCAGCGGACGAGCGCAGCGGGTGCGACGATGGCGCGCCAAAGGCGCGCCTAAGGAAAGCCAGTCTGCGCCCGTCCGCGACCAAACCGCGGCCGGGGCCGGACATGCTGGCGGTGAGGAGCATAAGGGCAGAATCGTGCGGTCGCGGTAAAACCTGTGGTCTTTAAACACCACGGCTGATGCCTGCGCTCACAGGACCGACCTTGGGACTACCACCCTCCCTCGGGCTTGTGGGGCGTGTGGGATAGGACTAGGAAGAGTTGATTAAACCCAAGCCACCAGCCAACAGAGACCTCAGAGCGGGCCTTCTGAACTGCAGATCCCTTGTTAAACATGCAGATGACATCTGGCTGCTACTGGAAGGGCATCAGTGGGATGCGCTGTTTTTAACAGAAACGTGGCTCAATGAGGACAACATGACCGCCATTGCACTGGCTGTACCCTCCGGGTATAAAATATGCCTCTCCAACCGGATGGGTGAAAAAAGGGGTGGGGGTGTGGCTGTCATATTTAAAGAACAGCTCACACTTACATCTTCAACCCATACTCTTATTCAGGGACTAGAGGGACTACACTTCTGTTTCCAGGTGGGACCTCAACTATCCCTAGCGGGACTAGTTATTTACCGCCCTCCTGGGGGAGAAGAGTCCCACCTGAACACTTTGATGGATACTATCATTCAGAGTTCCCTCCTTCACCCTCAATTTTCGTCGTTGGTGATTTCAATATTCATATGGATAGGGAGGATTGTGTCCCTGCAGAAATTCTGAGGTCCACATTATATACAGCCAATTTAAGACTCATCAACAAGGGCCCCACGCACAGAGCGGGCCACACGCTTGACTTAATATTTTCTAATATTAACAACGTGACGGCAGAAACACCGCTGCCGCTGGTATGGTCAGACCACTCTCTGATTCCATTTCAACTAAAGTTAGCGGCTGACAAACCTGCAACTAGCAAGTGCTCTTTCATGAAGAGACAATGGAAGAAGCTAGTCCCCGCTGCGATGGGACCAGTTCTTGTCCAGAGCACACCTACCTCACCTCAAATGTCGACATTGACGCACAGCTACTTAATGACTGGGTCGGAAATATGGTGTCATCCATTGCACCAGCATCACACGCTATATCCAAGCGAGATTCTCCATCCGCTCCCTGGTTTTCGCAGGACCTCAGAATACAAAAATCTGATTGCAAAAGGCTGGAGCGGCTTTGGAGGCTAAATTATGAACCCCTAGACAAAGCCTGATACAAGGAAGCATCCAAAAAATTGCACAAAGCCATTAGAAAGGCAAAAAACCAGTTCTACGCTGATGCTATTCAACAAGCTGAACATTCGAGCAGAGAAACCTTTAAAATAGTACAGTCTTTCTTTTAACCTAGGTGTATTGAGAGGGAGGTTCCCCCAACAACCACGCTGTGCAACAACATTTCTGACTTCTTCGACTCAAAAATTAAACAAGTCTATGAGTCCTTTGGACCAGAGAAGAAAACGGTAAAAATGGACTTGGCCGATAAAATGTCGAAAGGCGCTACCTTGACACAATTTAAACCGATAGCTCTAAACGCGGTTACGCAAGAACTAAGCCGATGTAAGTCAGGATCTCCTGACGACCCCTGCCCTCCCAAACTCTGGAACACCATAGCAGATTTTGTGGCTCCCACCTTTCAGCATATATGGAATAGGTCCATCTCTTCCGGGGTATTCCCGAACATCTGGAAGCACGCCACTCTCCTCCCGCTAAAGAAAAAACCAAATGGGGACCCCAAGGACCTTAGCAATCTTCGTCCGATCTCTTTGCTGGCAGCCCCAGGCAAAATGCTTGAGAAACTAATCCAGCGCCAACTGAATAAATTTATTGAAGATAATAATATACTACACGAGACGCAATCAGGCTTTGGACCCGGCTTCAGCACTGAGACAGCTCTAATTGTGGTGGCGGAGTCAGTGAGGTGGTCGATGGATTCAGGAGACTCAGCGATGCTGGTGCTCCTGGATCTGTCGGCCGCTTTTGATACGGTCGACCATGCTAAACTGCTGTCACGTCTAGCGGAGTTAGGCATCCAGGACCAGGCACTGGGGTGGATACAGTCGTATCTGACCCAGAGAACACAGAAGGTGGCGCTAGGGACTGTCTCTTCAACACCTAAGGCGCTCAGTTGCGGTGTTCCCCAGGGATCGGCTCTTAGCCCACTTTTATTCAATATTTACCTGGCTCCACTCTTCACGCTGATTGCCAACTGGGGGGTCAAGGCAATTTCATATGCCGATGACACCCAACTGGTGTTCCCGTATTCAGAAGTGTCGGAGGCGTCCTTTTCAAGTTTCAAGGGTTGTCTCCAAGATGTGGCCTGCTGGATGAATACAAATAAACTAAAACTTAACGCCAACAAGACGGAAGTGATTTTTTTCGGCAACGGTCCACCTCCTCCACCTGATCTCTGGTGGCCGGCAGAGATGGGACAAGCCCCCTCGCCTAGCCACTCGGCAAAAAATCTGGGAGTGCGGTGGGATGACAGGCTGTCCTTTGCATCACACATCCAGCAAATAGTTGGTTGCTGCCTGTGTAAGCTGAGGAATCTTCGTAAGATTCTGCGACTCTTACCTGTAAGCTGCCGAAAAACAGTTATCCATGCCACAGTGACAGCAAGGCTGGACTACGCCAGCGGCCTGTATCTGGGCTTACCAAAATACCTTATACAGCGACTACAACTGGTCCAAAATGCGGCTGCGAGACTACTAATGCGGATCCCTTTTAAGCACTCAGTCTCTCCGCATCTTCTCTCCCTTCATTGGCTACCAGTAGCAAACAGAATAAAATTCAAGGCACTTACATTGGCCTTCAGATCACTGTATGGCACCTGTCCAAACTATCTGAAAGCCCGATTGCCTAGATACACCCAAGCTCGCTCCCTCCGATCCAACAACCGTGTTCAGATTGCAGTCCCTAGAGCAAAAAGAGCACGGCTGGGAGGACGCACTTTCTCGGCCAATGTGGCAACAATCTGGAACACCCTGCCCCCTGCTCTTCAACAGGCCCCCTCCGAGGCATGCTTCAAGCGCATGTTGAAAACCTGGCTCTTCGCTCAACCACGCTAGTTGACTACACCTTTAGCCCTCTTGGTCAAAATTATCTTGTTCTTGCAGCGCCGGGACACCTCCGTGTGAGGTAGCTGTTCGCGCTTTACAAAATTCCGTATTATTATTATTATTATTACTACTGGAGAGGGAAGAGAACCCAGTTCGCAGAACTATATGCTGTGTATCAAGCTTTGAAACAAGAATTGCCAGGAAAATGTCATATATACACTGACTTGTGGTGCACTGGCAATGGGTTAGCCACTTGGCTTCCCAGGTAGCATGCTCATAACTGGATGATATATTCAATGGAAGTGTGGGATAAGGAACTGTGGAAAAAGTTCTGGACTATGTTGCCACAAACCACAATTAACGTGTATCATGTAGATGCTCACTGTCCCACCGACTCACTCGACCGCTGGTTTAATTCCCTCACAGATGAAAAAGCTAAGAGTTCAGAGGCCGAGGTGGCAATGCAAGATTCTGACCTGGTTGGAATTGTGAAGTGGGCACATCAGAAGTGCGGACACTTTGGAGAAAAGATTGCTAGCAGGTGGGCAGAAAATAGAGGGATACACATTCCCCTAGATCTGATTAAAACTGCGATCTCACAATGTCCTGTTTGTCAGCATACCCAACATAGACCAGTACCACAGAATGTGAGAGGCCAGCTAGGCAGAGGAAAATTACCAGCACAGATCTGGCAGATTAATTACATTGGGCCCCTGCCAACTAGTCGAGGATGTCAATATGTGTGCACGGCTGTAGACACTTACTCTGGATATTTGATAGCATTTCCATGTAAACGTGCTACTCAGTTGAACACATTGAAAACATTAGACTTGCTGATTTTGGATTATGTAATTCCATCACAGATTCAAAGTGACAATGGATCTCATTTAAAAGGCAAATTGGTGTAGGATTATTGTGTACAACACAACATTGAGTGGCATTGAATGGGTCTTTCATATTCCGTATTACATGCAGGCTGCGGGTCTAATAGAGCGAATGAATGGATTGTTGAAGGATCAATTGAGAAAGTTGTCTGATGGGTCATTGAAAAATTGGAGAGATCATTTAAATGAGGCATTGCAAATGCTGAACAAGAGACCCGTAGCAAGTGCAGTAACCCCTTTGATGCGAATGCTAACCCTAGCCTTGCAGATTCAACCTCATGTAGCCACCAATATCATTATCTACGGGGAGACAGCTCCTGGAGCTTTGGCTCCGTACCGGGTGACACCGGAGGCTGCAGGTCTTGATCTGCATGCTTTGAAACTGTACAGACTCAAACAAAGAGATATAGCACTCATTGAGACAGGAGTGGGAATCCAGATTCCCCCAGAGCACTTTGGCTTGATTGCCCCTCAATCTGGATTGGCTCTAAAGGGCATTCAAGTGCTGGGTGGGGTCATTGATGCAGACTATCAAGGTCATCCTACTGAATAGCGGAAAAGCTGATTTGATAATACATCCTGGAGACAAGGTCGCTCAAATAGTGATCATGCCAGTATACGGAGGGATAGTCAAGAAGGGGACTGCCCTAGCCCTTCTCACCATGTGTGGGGAAGGAGGGTTTGGCTCTACTGACAAGAATCCAGGAGCCAAGGTGTGGATAGAATCTCCAAATAGTCCCCCTGAACAGGCAGAGGTTATTGCAACAGGAAAGGACAATGTCCTGTTAATCATGAAGCCAGGGCAGGAAGAATGGCAACATGTGCCTGCTGATAAATGTTACTTGCGAGAATTAATAATACCTGTTTGTTCCCTGTTCTTTTAGATCACAGCATGGCATGCCTGTGCTCTGCTTGCGCTCACTGGAGGGTGTTTGGTCGTGTTCGTTTGGGGCCGGGAGGGATCGGGAGCCCCTTACTCCAAAATGGTCAGCCGACTGCTCAAATCAACAGCACTGCTGACTCGACCTGACCATGTGTGGCCCTATCTTGCACAGTCAGTCCTCAACAAGTCGTCCTTTTACATGACAAACATGAAAAGCACCATGGATATTATTTCCACGTGCCTCGTAGCTATACCTACCCCTATCAATGTACTGTTGCAAACATTCAATGTCACAAATGCAGACGGGGCAGTGGAGGAACATGAATGGAGAACTCATTTGCCACCTTATGAGTTTTGCAGATTTTGTCCAGAAACTACTGATGATACTTGGAAAAATCTAACACAAGTAATAACGTTCAATATCTCTGAAGGCGACATTTGTTACAATTTAAGATGTGACCCCATTACCATTGGCAAAAATGTACTCAAATACGACTTGAACGAACTGATTCACAAATGACATGGGAACAACAAACCCAATGCAAAAATCAAAATGAAAGTACATGCAAAAATAAAAAATATACAAAATATGATATGCAAAGATTTAGTATCTGCTGCCAGTCATTTCAGGCATGTTAAATTGCCTGTAGGGTGGTTATTCTCATGTGGTTACGTTACATATACGTACATTCCAGCAAATATCACAGGTGAGCCATGTGCTTTTACTAGATTAGGCCTCATGATGTTCCCACTAGATCCATCATCACATGTTCGGAATACAGTGAACATTGTGATTCTGAAATTCATTTACTATCTAAGTCTGAATATATTAGTTTAGCTGCTTCAATAGAAGGAATTCCAGGCCTAACCATTTATAATTCTAGGGCTGTTAGTGAATTAGCATGTTTGAAGCAGGGCAAACCCCAAAAAGCACAGACGAGTGGAAGGAACCACCCAAGAGAGAGGCACCCACGAGCAGGAAGAACCAGCCCGGTACAGAGAGACACCAGGAGGGCCGAACACCCGGACCCCCGAGACCTGTAGGCCAGCCAGAAAGCAAGCCAGAACCAACGACAGAAGGCGGACAGAGAAGGCACGGGCCGAAACCGCACAGAGGAAAGAGCACCAACCAACAGGCCCCAGAACAGAAAGCAGTAAGCCAGCCCAAACACACCAAGACAGTCCAAAGGACAGCCAACAGTGAGAGGGAAGCCAAAGCCCAGACAGCGGAACCAAAGAAACAGAGGGCATCCCCACCACAGCAACACAACAAGAAGCCACAGCAGGAAAGAGACGCAGTCCGACCGAAACACAGCCACACCGTTCGGCGGACCACCAACAGCGAGAGAGCCAAACAACCCCAAACCAACGACTGGAGGGGAAAGAGGGAATAAAACCCACCAGGCCTGGAGGCAACCGAGGACCGAAGCAGAGGAACCAGACCGGCAGGTGCCGCAAGAACGGAAAAAGGTGTAGAAATGAACCCAGCAACAAGTTGGACACGGACCCGCCGCACACAGGACCCCCCCGGAAGGGAGCGCGACACCAATGATAGAACCCAGGTAGGCACATGGCAAGACAGAACAGTAGGCTGCAGTAAACGTCTCCGAAGTGAGCCGGCCACCAAGGGAACCCAACCGGCCAACAGAAAAAGCGGAAAGGCTACAAGGCCGCCCACGGAGGTTGAAGAGCGGAAGGGACCAGGCCCAAGGCCAACCCACCAGAAAGAAATGCGAACACCCACCGGGGCCACCACGCAAAAGAAAGCATAAAGAACCCGGTAGTAAGGGGAATGCAGCCCTAATGAGCGAGACAGCCCGCGCAGGGGCCAACCAAACCGTCCCCGCAACGATCCAAATGCAGCAAAAGAGACACCGAAGCGAGCACCCAGGTGGCCATGCATACAACCAGCAACCAGCCCCGACCCAGCCGAACAATGGAGAGCCGACAGGAACAGGAGCGTACATGGAGGTAAGGCCACAGGCAGAACCACACCAACGGTGAAAAGGACAGAAGAGCGGGCAAAACGAGCCCGAGCAACGTCAAAACCACCAGGGAGCAAACCCAAGCTAGCAGGATCCAGTACCCCAAAACCAGGGACAAAGAAGAAGAATCCGCACAGAAAGTGCAGGGCCCTGCCCGGGGAAGGAGAACTGGGAAATCCCAGCTCCCCCGGACAAAAAAAAAACCCTGCATGAACAAACACCACCATGCGCTATGTAGAAAGCACTGGCAGGATACAAACCCTTGTCCTGTGCGAGCCTGTGCCCCCAGAAGCACAACGCAGGTCAGTGAGCAACAGCTCCTAGGACCAACACCTGCAGGAGAGCACCCAGGAGAGCACCACCAACAGGTCAAAAAGCCCCGGCCAGGCCAAACAAGCCCAGAACCCACCTAAGGAAAGGGAGCAGAGGAAAGCGCAAAGCCGGGAGCCCGGACGAGAAGGTAGACCGAGCCAAGACTGGGGATGCAGACCGAAACGGGAACAAAAAGTGACCCATTCAAGGATAGCACAACTGTGCCAAGAAGCCAAAGGGGCAAACCCCGCAACACCCCCGGAGATTGAGGCAGGGGAAAAACTGCTCAGAACAGCAATAAGAAGCCCCCGTAGGGCAGGGACAAACCCCCAACAATGCAAAGAATGGTCAACAGAAGCCAGACGAGAAACCTGCCAACAGGTGGACCAACCGACCCAGTACCGACTGGAAACCCAAGCACGCCCCACAGGACGCCAAAGGTCACCATCACCCAGGAAGACCACCGACCGCACTGGTAGACAGGGCGGGAATGGAGCTACCGGGGCAAGAGAAGGGACACCCACGGGAAGCTTGGAAGGAACCAGAACCAAGGAAGGCCCAGAGGCACCGAGACCAACTGGACGGGGAGGACCCCCAACGGACTGACCAGGCAAGCACCACCGTCAACAAGGCACAAAGACACCCAAAAAACTCCCCGTGGAGGCCCCTACCAAGGTAGACAATCCCAACATGAACAGCCGGGTTGCCACACAAAACTAGTGAAGGGGGACAGGCACAAGGAGAAAGGCAACTAATACCCCACCGGAAACCGGAACAGGCCCACCAGAACAGGCCAAAATGCACACCCTAGCAGAGGCGTGTGTGAAACCCCTGGCCCGACCACGCCGCCACCACCCAAAGGCAGTTGAACAACCAAAGAGCCACAGCCCTAAAGACACGAGCACGGGAGCTCAACAACCAAAAACCAGTGACAACCGGCGCAGCTGACAGTGGTCAGGACCCACGGAACCGAGACGGGGGCCACCCAGGATGGGAGGAGAGGCAAAGAAGTCCCCCAACAGAGCCCCAAGCCCCAGGAAGTGAGGAGAAACAGGACCAGGAAGGGGGCACAGGAACCGAACTCTGAGCCAGAGGACCAAAGGAGGAGGGGGTGCCACGGGCGTGGCCCTGGACCGGAAAGGGCAAGCCCCCAGGAGCAGAAGCAAAAGCCCACACGGCGACCACCAAAGCAGCCCAGAGAAGGACGGACAGGCGCCAACAGCTGCCCGTGCCCAACAGACACACAGCAACCCACAGTCCCCGGTATCCCCAGGTGATTGTTCCACCAGGGACTAACCAGGCCAGATCCTGCACCAAAATGGAGAGCAGGCGGGAACAGGATTATACAGGATGGAAGGACCATGAGTCCAAAGCCGGGAAGGGGAGAAGGAGGCAGGGACAAACACAGAGAACAAAACGAAGTCCAGGCTCTGCGATACACCTTAAAATAACAGTAAAACACCAAGACATAAACACACAATCCATAGGGCAAACGGTCGGCGTACTTGCCTCCAACAGTACGGACATGAATGGCAAATTACACAGCTCTTGCCCTCAGAGCGAATAACTACTGAATGGAACCCGTCTAGTCCACCATAGGAGAAAGAAAGACAGAGAAAACACCCGGAAGGGCCCAATGCTGTGTCTTGAAGAGTACGGTACAGTGCACATATGGCACCTTGACTCCGCTTAAAAAAACACAACTAATATGCACAATAAAAAACAGGCAATAATGACCAGCCGGGAGGACCTACAAAGATGGGATGCAACAAAAGTAGCACACAGAGGAACTACTCACAGAAGGCACAAAGCCGCAAATCGCCCCTAAAACACTGCACAATGAAGCAGGTCATGAATACAAGTGCAAACTGGGGCAAACCAATGACTTATCAGCACCCAGACCAGACAATGCACCACCATCATCCAAAGACAGCTGCTAGGCAAACATAGACCTACTGACCTCACTGGCAGCACCAGGGTACCACCACCCAAAAAACGACATGGTAGAGCCTGAAACGCGACAGCAGCAGAAGAGACGAGCAGACTCGATAGCTTCCAACAGCATCTGCACATAATCACAGCCTGCTGTAAACCAGGTTAACAGTCGCGCTGCATGAGCATAACGCAAAGTGCATGCGCGTGCGCAAGACCATCAAACAAACAACACACAATGAAAGTCACGCATTGGTAAGGTTGCCGCACAACAACACATTATGTACTGAAAGGTCGCAGAAAGAATCTCCACTAAGGGCTGGTGCTCACACAAAGGATATAATCCCATACACAAGCCACGCGCCGGCGAAGCTGGACGAGCCCCGGCCCCGCCCCTCGGATGCCGGATCAGGAACGCAGCCGCCAGAGGCACTAGTAGTGGAGAACCGAGGAACAAGCCAGCGCCAGGCCTGGGAAGAGCACCCGTCTCGGCGCAAAACAGGTAAGCCCCATGAGCCCCGAGGAGCACGGACGCGAAACCCAAAGACAGCGGGTCACCGCTGCAGCCCGTACAGCATGCTTCCTCGGGACTGAGCGCCACAGTGAGTGGGGGAACCCGAAAGAAGCAATGACACCGCTCAACAGGAAGACGCGGGCACGGCCGGAGACCGTAGAATGGTCCGACGGGACCCCCCTGCCCAACACCCAAGACCATAGGCATTAAAAAGGCAGCGTTGCAGCCCCCCTTAACTAGGCGAGAGGAAACTACACATGAAACAGCCATAAATGTGCGAGAGTGAGAAAAGCACACAATGTTTAGCCGTTTGTTTCTGCCCGATAACAGGCACAACTCACGCCGGGTCACCCCCCACCCCGTGCAGTAAACTGGAGACACGAGGAAAAAAATGCCCCGCTCGCAAGCACAGAGCGTCAGACAATTTACCCACAAACAAACAGGAGCAACCCACGTGAGGCTCGGGAATAAAAATGTGCCAAAACCATTGCCCACACGGACGTAGGGGTCAGAAGAAGCCGCAAGGCAGAGCTCCAGGCCACCCCGGCCGCCCCCCTGTAAACCCTTGGCTCGCTAAGGCAGAGCCTAACCGGCACTGCAGGATACCGGGGGAAGGAAGGGGGGAGGGTCCTAGATCCCACAGGCCCGCTAGAGCAGGACCACCAGCCATGGACCCATGTTCCCGCTACAGCAGGAACCACTTACCTGAAAGCGCATCTTGAGAGTGATCGTGCGCAGAACCAAAAAAACAGGCTGATGGGTTGGGCCGGCCCGCCTCAAGGGTGATATTGGTCGGCCATCTTGGGAAGGGATGGGAGGCATGGGAGGCTAAATTTTGCTTTGGAGGGTTCTGGTGTGGAGCTGAAGCTCACTTTGTTATTCATGTGGCGAGGAAGACCATACTCGGAGTAATGAAGATTACCGTGAGTAACCGGGGCATTTACTCTTAAAACATGATCATGGATGTTCAGACTTTGAGGGAATGTGTTGCTTTAATCTTTCAGATCATTCTAAGTCAATTCAATCCCACATTGAAGCTGTACACAAGTTAGCTAAAGATGTCAAGCAGGATGTAGAAAAAGGGTGGTGGGGTTGGTTGTTTTGGTGGTTGCCGGATTTTGGTAAACTTCGCTCTGTTCTAGTTGGGATAATATTAGCAATATGTATCTTGATATCATTATGTTGTTGTATCCAGTGTGTACCTAATCTCTTATCTATGCTTCGACCTAAAGCAGTTGGTCTTAGACCGATATGTTGTGAAAGCCAATGGTCAAAGGGTGGAATGTACTGATATTAAGAATGATATAGTGACCATTGGCTCCATTTGGAATAATTGACTCAATATTTAGTGCTGATTCGATCTTGTGTAGCGCTCCATTTTCTGTGCTCGCAGATCAAACTCCTTCCTGGGCTGGCAAAGGGCTCCTCCAGTTTGAGTTGGCAAGGATGTTGCATGATCTATCGGTGAGGTGTTCCTTACTTTATGTACATAATTTCTAAGTTTCTTTGCTACATGTATATATGCTACATTTTATTCTGGTTTTGCACTTGTTACTTGATATTTGGGAGTCTGCATTAACTGATATATTTTGCTTTCCTTTCTAAAATATTGAATTAATAAACGTGTGTGTCACTTTAAATGCACCTGAATTTGACTTCTTACCTCGCCTTATGAGAGTGCTGGGTTTTGATTTATCGCCCCGTCTTTTGGGAGTGCTGTTTAACGTGTGTTATTTAAAGGTGCAGTAGTGCATTTGCCTCCTCTTGGGCGTGCAGGGTCCAGGTGTGTCCTATTGTGTCAAATTACAAGCACTACAGGCACACTACAGCTTGGCCTTATCTAATGCGATAGCAGAGGGAGCTCCAATACCCAACTCATCTAAGGGACCTGAGGTGATCCCTGTGTTAAAAAAAGGTGATAGATCTTTACCTTGTAACTACAGGCCCCTAAGCCTTATAGACTGCGTCCAAAAGGTGCTTGCTTGCGCAGTCCTTGCTAAGTTATGGGACTGGATTAACAAGCTTAACATTCTGACTCCCTTTCAAGTGGGCTTTAGACAAAAAATAAGCACCATTGACGAGGTGTTCCGTTTACTTCTTTTATCCTGGAAGACTGTAGCTATTGGTCGGGGGAGCCAGTACGTAGACTTCATAGACCTTAATACTGCCTTTGACCTCATCCCAATAAACAATCTCTGGCAGGTCACAAAAGATATGGGTCTTCCTTTGGAGACGAGATTCTATCCTTAATTATTGGCCTACATGAGACTAACTTTTCTAGGGTCCATTGGGGTTCCCCAGGCCAACAAACCGATTCAATAAAAGTCAATGGGGGGGTACACCAAAGTTGTGTATTGGCACCTACACTCTTCTCCCTCTTGGTAAATCGTGCTGTCTAGTTTCTTTCTGATGTTCCAGCTGATGCCCCTACTCTGGGGGGGGGGGGGCTAAAGTGGTTAAATAATGATTTGCTGATGACACCCTGCTAGTATCTAAAATGCCAAGGAGGCTTCAGCAACTAGTAAATTGCTTCAACTATTTGTGATTCTTGAGGACTAGAGGTTAACACCGCTAAGACGAAGCTCCTATTCCTCAACCTACACACATTTTTTAGGAGTAAACTTTTATTAGTAGGGGTTCCACTGGAAAGGGAAAGCACCTTTGAATACCTGGGCATTACCCTTTCGAAATATTTGTCTTGGAAGCCTCACAAAGCTAAGCTGACCCTAAAGCACATGCAAACAACAGGGGCTTTGATAAAGGAAAATGGCAATTCCTTTAGCAAATTAGTGGCAGCACCACTCCAGATCTATGAATCCAGGGCAGTGGGCTCAGCTCTCTATGGTGCTGAACTCTTGGGCTTTGAAGCGATGGCTGCTCTTTCGAACTTTGAGAATACATTTTTGAGATCCCTGGCTTTGCTACCCCAGAGTACGCTACTCCACCTGTTAAGGCTGGATTTGGGTAGGTTTCCTATTGCAGAGAAGTCCAAGCTACGCCCTTTATTTTTTGGTTATGCATTAGGTCCACTCCTGAGTTGCTTTCATATGCCACTGCTCCTCTGGAAGTCAGCGCTCTTGATCGCTCTAAGAAGATAGGCTGAATTGTTATGGGAAGTACTGCTCGCAGCAATAGGGCTAGAGGGCTATTCGGATGTAAAGGACCCAACACTACTCCCCAGTAATGATTTATTCAAGAAGCAGTACTAGGATTGGGCAATACAGGCTTAATTTTCCAACTTATCACTGGGGCATGTAACTATTGAGTTTTGGGATTTTAATTACATTTACCAGCTCATGAGAACAATGCTTATAAATCATCACAATACCCCAGGACAAGACACTTTACATGCAGTTCAGGTTTAGTTCTCTTCCCCTGTCTTCTTTCATGTGTTCTTGGCAAAAGCCTCCTACACTCTCTCCATTTTGCTCCATTTGCGTTATACAACAGAGTCAACCACCCATGTACTTTTAGCTTGTCCACTGTACTCATGTACGAGAGCTAAGCGGCTTAAACCAATCTGTAAGCGATTGGGGAGCTCTCTGCATCCTTAAATTGGATTCTAGCCCGGTGATTGTCTGATCAGTTGCAGAGTTTTTGGGCCGCCAAGTGTTGCAAGAGTAAGACTGAATCACATCTTCATTTTTAGGTTCTTGAACTTGTTTTTAATTGGATCCCTGTTTTTAAATTTCATGCTAACACCAAATGACAATGAGGGTAGTGCATTGTATGTCCTATGTTAACATTGGGCTCCATGACGCCTTTTCAGGGCAGGCAAAAATCTTTGTTACTCTAGACTATATGTGCATGAAAACAACAATTTATTTATCTAATGAACTTTAGATTATGTATTTATTGATATCTTTTTAGACCTGGCTATTATTGTTTTCTGACTCGCTTTTTAGTGTGTCTCTGTATTATATCGTATTTGTACTTTTATGGTCTTGAAACCGAAATAAAGTTTTTATGATGATGATGATGGTTAAAATGGGTGGCAGTGCTGGTTGCACACTTGCGAGCTCCAGGCGTTTGGCCATGTGAATAATTCTGTAAATTGATAGCTGATCCACCCTATTTGGAACTTATAGCCACACCTAGTCTTTGCGACCAAGCAGAAGCCTATGGGGTCCAGGTGGAGACACTTCCGGGCCGCAGATAACATGCGTCAGCTACAGCCCTTGCGGCTGGTGTCGGCTCAGAATGCTGTTAAGGACATCAGGCAGGGCAGGGATGAAGAGGCACTTCAAGGGACCCTACTAATGCAGAGAGGGTGGCAACAGGCCGGGACACCACTGGGTCCCGGCGAACAAGAGTAACCTCCTAAGGAGGACCTGCCAACATGCAAACTGCTAGCAGGCCTGAGGCTCTTCTGCCCAATGACTGCCATTGCTCTGACGCCACCAGCCGCGTGCGGGATGTAGGAAGCGTGCTCTCAATATAGTGTGCCAAAATGAGGTACACTGTGGGGAGAGTCTAGGCGACCCTTAAACCAGGGGTTAAAATAATAATTCCAAATGCTCTCCTTTGTTGTCGTGTGGGCGAGCAGTTTCGGCTTGTCAGAGGATAGTGTTAAGCATTTATTGCACACACAAAGTCAGTAAGTGGGATACATACTCAATAAAGATATCCGACACCAATTTATAAAAATAACACAGATTTTTATATGAATTTAGACACCAAGCTCATCGTATTTGGGTAAGTATTTTTTAAGACAGGTATTTTTCAAGACTTGGAAAATGCACTGTAGTGTATCTTTAAAGCAGCAAACATATCCTATGGGGGAAACCATATACTGTATTCGGTCACTTAGCAACAATTTACAGGACAGTTCTTCAGGACTTAAGGTAAGTATGGGTCCAAGGCAGTACCAACAGTTGACAAAACAACTTGGTTTTGCAAGGGGGTCACCTTGTTTTTTCGCTCCGGGCTAGGCGGCCATTTTGGGAAACTACCAAACCCACACATTTCTGAAAAGTAGATACCCGGGGGAGTCCTGCGAGGTATGGCTTTCGTGAATCCCCCAAAGTTTCCCTACCCAGAATGCCCTGCAAACCTCAAATTTAGCTGAAAAAAACAAATTTTACATATATTTTTGGGTGGAATCACTGTGCCGGCACAAAGATTCTCCCCTTTCCAATGATACCACTCTCATGTTTCTACGTGCTCAGGGGGCTGAGATAGCCCTCTGAGCACATAGAAAGTGAAACTGAAATGAGACTGAAGGCTCGTTTCAGTTTCGGTTTCTATGAAATGACGTCAGCGCGACATGCGTGCTGATCATCATTTCACAGAAACCAGGGGGGGGCCTTGGGAGCTGGGGAAGTTCTTCCCAGCTCCCGAGGCTTTATGGGAGAAAAAGAAATCCCTCTGGTGCCTGCACCAGAGGATTTCTGGTGCCATGTGCCCGGACGGCCAGGAGCCGTCCTGCACACCCGAGCAGTGTGACGCATGACGGCTCCCGGCCGTCCTGCGCACACAGGGGTTTAAGGGGTTACTTAAGCGGGTGACACATTAGGTGCTGCAGGCCCTCTAGTAACAGTTAGTTTTCAGGTCCTGGGTGTCAATATGACTTTATTCGATCTTAAACATTAAGGGCCATATGTATGAATCAGTTTCGCAATCGCAAACACTGTGAATCGCAAAAAAATGGTGTTTGCAATCGCAAAACGCAGCTTCCCTATGTAAGAGACACATTTTGCATGCACAATTGCTAATCGCTAAATCTGCGATTAGCAATTTTACGATTCCCACACATTAGCGTTTTTTTTACGAATTCATAAAATGTGACTCAACAATTGCGAAAATCGCAATTGTTGACCTTGCATTTAGCGAATTTGCAAAACTTAATGTAAGAATATCGCTATTAGCGATTTGATGAAATTCGCAATTTAGAGAATCGCAATTACCACCAAGTATGAGCAGGTGGTAACCAGGTGCAAACTATTTAAGGCCACCCACAATGCAACAGATGTCTTCCACAATGGCTGGGCTGTACGTGATAGCCAGGAGGCTGCGACTCTGAGCTGCTGCACAGAGAAGGAGACGCAAGGAAAGGATCTTTAGAGCGCGCATAACTCTGTTCCAGCGGACTGAGGAGGAGATCCATACAAACTACAGGCTGGATGAGGAGAGCATCCTGGATTTAATTGATGATCTCAAACCTTTTCTTGAACACGCAGGACACACACCATCCCCACCCACATCCAGGTCCTGTGCTCACTGCACCTCTTGGCATCAGGTAGCTTCCAGGGGGTGATAGCCTCAGCAGGAGGGGTCTCCCAGAGTGCATTGTCGTGCTTTTTCCACGCGTTCCTTGATGCCATGGTACAGAGGCTGCCCACCACATATACTTTCCCAGCACACGACAGGCACTAGACCAGACGAAGCAGGACTTGTACCAAATTGCCCAGTTTCCCCACGTCATTGGATGCATAGATGGGACACATGTCGCCATATCCCCCCCTCCCAGGACAAGTATTTGTTCAGGAATCGGAAATCATACCATTCCCTGAACATACAGGTGGTGTGTAATGCCAAACACATTATCATCGACTTCGTTGCTAAATACCCAGGTAGCACGCATGACGCATTCATCTTCCGCCACAGTGGTATACACCACCGAATCACAAATGGGGAGTTTGGTGAGGGATAACTACTAGGTAATTGCATGTGTACAAAGGACAGACTAGTAAAGGACAGCATTGCCAGTACAGTGTTTAACCATATTTCTCCCACCCCACAGGTGACAGTGCGTATGCGGTCCGGGAATTCATACTGACGACGTTCCTGAATCCTGCCAACGCTGCCTGAGCGGCGAAATAACAGTGCCCACATAGCAACCAGAGGTACCATCGAACGGACCTTTGGGATTCTCAAGAGCAGATTCAGATGCCTACATAAGAGTGGAGGGGCACTCCGATACAGCCCCCAGACCTGCTGCAAGATAGTGGTAGCATGTGCCATGCTGCATAACATCGCCACCAGGAAAGGCACACCGGTGGAGCTCAGTGAATCTGATTCATCAGATGAGGAGGGCCCAGCGCAAGGACGCATGCCAGCTGGTGCAATTGATGCAGCTGCTGGGGGCCAGAGGCGTGAAGAGGTCACACAGAACTATTTCTAGGTAAGAAAATATGACACAATGCAATATATCAATTAGGAGACTGTGTTTTATTTCCTTAAATGCAGGATTAATATCGTCACACAGCCTGTGTAGCACACAATGTTATGTCCATTTGTCAGCACATGTTACGATCACAGTGCGAAGTAACAATCTGGCCCAAGTGTCCGTGTGCACTGGGTTGATTCACTTATCTCCTTGTTCAAGTCTGTGCACCTCACTGCGGCGCTGTCGGCCCGTGGCCCCTGGCTGTGGGTGCACAGTGCCCTCCTCACCTGTCCCAGAAGCCCCTATGTGACGCACACTACGGCGCCTATACGGGGGTGGTGGGGGTGTAATGCTGCTCTTTGTAGATTGTGTGTCCTCGTCTGTTGGAATGAGGACTCCTGGGCCAGTCATGCGAGCTGCCCGCAGCTCATCCACAGCACATGTCACCTGTATGAGGACCCTTGCCACGTCCTGGCTGTTGTGTGCCACCTCACGCTGCATACTGATGCTGCGCCTTGACATCACATTGGTTGCTGAGGTGAGGCAGTTGACCACCCTGGTGTAGAGGTCTAGGCGCTGCATCTCCCTGCGCCTAACAGCACGATCCGCCCTTAGTTCAGCGCAGAGTGCCTCCAGGGCACCCGTCATGCCCATGAAGCCACCCCTGATTTGTCTCTGAACTGCCCTGATATTTCTCGCCTGCAGGTGCTGAACCTCCAACACTTGCCCCATCAGCCCTCTGAAGACTGTGTCCTCTCCTGTGTCTGCTGAACTGGTGGATGCACGTGCCCTGCGCCTGGATGGAATTGGTGGGATTGCATCTGCACGTGCTTGAGCACGGTGTCGTGGCTATGACGGTCCAGGGACTGGTTGGACATTGCCATCAGTATCCTGAGCTTCATCCTCCATCGGGGGCAATGGTGGCACTGCTTACCTCCTGCTGCGTGTCTGATGGATTACTGGGCTGCCCTCCTCCTCCATTCCCTCCTCCTCCCTGTGTTTGAGATGGTGCTGTGGACTTAAATGCACACATTAATTTTCTGTCCTGACTTGCATCTGACATGCATTAAAATTCGCTGTTTGTAGTTACATGGGTCCTGTCTATCTGTATTTTACCCTTCATGTTGTGCACATACTGTTTGGGACTGGCTGGGTGTCAATGCTCCACTGTTGTGTGCATCTGACTACATCTCCCATAATGCATTGCTGTGTGTGCTTGTGTACCTGTACTGGACTTTTTGTTTTGTCGTGCCCCTGGATCCCTCCTGGGGGTGTTGGGGTATTAGGGGGGTATCAGGGGTGTGATGGCATGCTTCTTACCTTGTCTTGGTTCTGGGGGGTCGGAGCTGTCCAGGTCGGCGACGCCCATTACGCTCTCCGGATTGAGGTTCCGTGTGGGACGGAACGACACTTTTGAGTGGTGACGAATATGGATGAGTTGGGTATCTACGAACCGCAAATGACAAGTATAGTGGGTGTACGCAGTTTCGCTACGCAACCACGTATGGTTCGTCTTATTTTCGGGTTTGTTCATCTCAACCCTGGGGTTCCATTTTAGATACGGCATCCATTTTGTTTCTTGCCCTCAAGTAGCCAGCGAACGGACTTTGTCCGCTTCGTGACCCTGGGACTCCCAAGCTTATACGAGGGACACGTGTTCCTTTGAGTATGACTTTTATGACGAGGGAAATGACACGACGAAGGCAGATGGCCCCGCTCAAGGCTCATCTTGCCGTGCCGGTCTATTGTTTCAGTCATGCATACATTAGACACGGGGTCTCTGATCCCGTTATCAAGTTTCCTTTACTACCCCTAACACTCTTCTCTAATCTGTTGTGCATCCTTGTCCTTTCTTTGCATCTGTTTTTGTTCCTTCTCCTAATGTGTTTACGATCAGGATGGAATGTGTTTTATTGCAGAGAAGGTATGCTTTTACAGTTGGGATCTGGCAATACTGTTGTAATTATGTTCCGGCCTCCTGAAACATGAACGCGACCCTTTTGAAGTTTATTGTGGGAACTGAGTTGTAATCTTTGTTCACCATACTGTTCTATGGGAAAAACGTGTATAAAAGGAGCGATCCACTTTTGCAAATTGAAGCAGTCTCCGAGAACCTACACGCTGTGTACTTCTTGTGACCTCTGTATCCCTGCAGTAAATAAACGCTGATCTCTGACGTCGCTGGAAGTGTCCCGTGTCTCTGTGTTTGGTACGCCAGAACAGGTAACCCACGAAGGTTTCAGGTGTTGTTCCCTGGCACCGCTGGGTCTTAGAATAACCCAGTCCTTCAGTTGGCGCCCAACGTGGGCGACATCAACGGTACCGGTCCAAAGCCCGACGATCGTGAGGAACTTCGTGTGAAATCTCCGAGGGAAGGTGCACCCCGCTTCATCGATCCAGTTGTCGAAATAAGTGGCCCGACGTCTTTTCCCGCGAAGATCCCCGCCTCCTGACGGCTGCGACGGACTGATGCCCTGACTGTCGACCTGTTTTGGCGCCTGGCGTAGTCCTTTGTACGGCGAGACGATAGACGGGCCTTCCTGGTGACGCCATTGTTCTCTCAGTTAAGTATTTGTGGGTCGCTCCCAGTGTTCCTTTGTTGTTTGCATGGTACCATAGCATTCGTGGTTCTTAGTTGTTGGGTTTTATTTGACGATTGCAATTGCCAAAAACCGAGGGTCTCGCAAATTTTTGCGAGGATATCATAAATTCGATAGCCCTTGAAGTTTGTAAACTCGGTTAGTGTGCGCGATGCCTAGCCGTAGTACTTTGTTTGGGTTTCTCAAATGTTGCAGAATGGATTCCCGGCTGGAGGATTCATGTCCGATACCTCCGGTTGGAACTCCAATTTACGAGCTCTATAGTCGCCATGGTGTGGGTCCTATCGTGTATAATGAATATTGGGTCCGCTACACTAAAAATGATGGTGTTCTTAGTTGGCCATCTCATGGTAGTTTCGAAACTGCCGTTTTAGATAATTTGGAAGCTAAACTGTTTAAAAAGAAGGCTAGGCCGGCCATGTTTGATTCCTTCCGGTTATGGCGGAAAGAGGCCAAGCAGAAAGAAATCAAACAGAGTAAGAAAAATAAAAGAGAAGGCGTTATTACGGTGATGCGAGATGCTGAACAGTATCAGCGAGACAAAGATGAGAAAGAGCAGGAAGTTAGTGCTCGACTTCATCATATGGCGGTGGATAAATGTTATCCGGTGCTACCGTCTAATGTCGATAAGTCGGGAGAAGAACCGATAGAGGATTCGCTATTGTCTTATCTGTTGAAGTCACCACCTCCTTATGCTCCCGATACTCTGGGCCCTGTGATTCTACCTCTTCCTCCACCTGCTGTTTTGGCGGCTGCTGGTCAGCCCGCCGTTCCTCCCGCTCTCCCGAATCCCCTTGTGCCGCAGATCGTTCATCCTCTTTTACCGGCTTCTCTTCCTACTGCGCCTTTTCAAGTCCCTCCTCAGTCAGTCGTTCCCGCTACTCCTGGTGCCGCGTCTACTTCTACTGCCTCCACCCCTACTGTTGCTGCGCCTGCATCTTCTTCCTCTTCTCCTTCTGTTCGTAGCCGTCTCCTGACTGCTGTTGCTACTCTTTATTCTCCGCTTTTTGGGCCAATACTCGACTCGACTCTTTCAGATGTCGCTCAGAGGCGCAGCCAGCTTCCTGATGATAGGGAACGTGAATCGCTGGTAAAAATGGCACGTAAATGGATTCGTAATCCTGTTAAATACACTTCGCGTGTAGTGTTTGAAACATTTTCTCAGTTTAATGCGCCCACTCAACGATTCGTGTTTGAGGAATTGTGTAAATCGTTGAAGGAGGAGTGGGATTATGATGTGGTAGATAATGTACCGTCTGAGGTTTCTGAGCTCCAGCATCAGTTCACAACTGGTGTGATCGTAGGTGACAAGGTTCGAGAAGCTCTAGAACGTTTGTTATCATTTCGATGTACAGTGCAACCTCGAGCATTGTTTAAGGAAGAGACTGCAGAGTGGATGGCAAAACCTGGTCAATATCCGATGCGGGAAGTTCCCCCAGTATGGATGCCAGGTGATCCTAATGCTAACCCTGCTGTCCCAGGCCGTTTTCAGAGAGTGTGGATACACCTCCCTTGGAAACGATCGGAAGTCTTACAGGTGAAGCAAACTTTGCCTGATCCCCGTAAAAATCCAGCGGGTTATTATAAGGAGCTGTCCCAATTGGTGGATGCTACTGTTATGAACCTTGCTGATATTGACATGTTGTTTGGCAATGTAGTGCCTCAGCCGATTTGGGCGAAAATTCGTCACGAGAATCACGCGGCCGAGTTAGGCGGTGACTGGGCTACCCTTACAGCGGCAGACGCTCAGCAAGTCGGTGGGGCTAAGCCTGAGCAGCTTATTGTGGAACTGCCCCAGAGGATAATTACCCTTATGAAAACGCTTATGCCGGCGATGCGCGTCAATTGGGACAAGTTGTCCGCGTGCAAGCAAAAGAGGGATGAAAGCGTTTCCGATTTCTTTACGAGATTCGAGGAAGCATTTGTTGATCATAGTGGCCAGGACATGGGTTCAGAGGGTGGTCAGCGGCTGTTTGTTGATAAGTTTGTATCGAACTTGTTGCCCGAACTTAGCAATAAGTTGAAAAATTCTGAGAGTTCGTGGGCTGTTTCTACCACTGCTCAAATATTGGCTACGGCCCAATATTACGAAAATAGGGAAAAGGAGGAAAGTGAAAGTGTAGATAAGAAAACAAAGGATCTTAAAACTAAGGTCTTATTGCAGCAAGCGTATCCTCCGCGCTCGAATTTCAGTGATTCGCAACAGCCAAATCGATCGCAATCACAGTTCTCTAGATCGCAGACGCGAAATGACTCTCCCGCACCTCGTTTTGTGTTGGGATATAATCAATGTGCGTATTGTCGAGGGGAGGGCCATTTGAAGTTTAATTGTCCGGTTCTCCGTGATAGGAATAATGGTGTGTCAGCTCGAGGAGGTCGTGGTGGTCCTCAACAAGCTTCACGTGGTAGAGGTCGTGGAGTTACTCAGAATCAGGCCGAGCGTTTTGCCACTTCCTCAGACTCGCAGAATTGTTTCGATCGACGTGAACCATCGTCCGGTAGATCTGCACAGTATCATGTGGATGACTGTTACGTCGAGCGTGATGTTGATACGGATGGTATCTACTAGGACAGCCATAGACGAAGGAAGGGAGAAGTATCCGTTCCGGTTGATCAGAGAGGGCCTTATGTTGCAGTAGCCACATTGGGCGTTGTTGAGCCTTTTCTGTTGGACACTGGTGCAGCAAAAAGTTCCATTATGCATTCGAAACTCCCTGGCGCGCCTTTGTCTGGCTTAACGAATGTTTCCGTTGGATTCTCTGGCGCCCCCGTTAGCAATCCAGTTTCTAGCCCCTTGCCCCTTACGATTGGGTCTCATGAGTTAGAAGCTCCTTTAATTTTGACTACTGGTTGTGGTGAGAATCTTTTGGGCTTGGATTTGTTGAAGAGGTTACATGCGACTTTGTACTGCTCTCCTACGGGTGTGGAGCTTACATTGGGTGAGAATGTGATTTCCCCTATGTATCTATCGATCGATAAGCTCCCACCGGAATTGAGTTCTCTTCCGGTTTCTTTGTGGGCGACAGGTCCCAATGATGTGGGCCTGCTGGATATCCCACCTTATGTTGTTCAATTGAGAGTTGATGCGCGCTTACCACGCATACTCCAGTATCGTATTTCCCTTGATGGTGAACGGGCACTATTAGCGATCATTTATGATCTGATCGGTAAAGATGTTATCGAGGAGACACGAGGTAACGTGTGTAATAGTCCCGTGTTGCCTATTCTGAAACGAACTGATCCGTCCAAGCCTCCCGTGTACCGTCTAGTTATTGACTTACGGGAAGTAAATAAAATTGTTGTCCCGCAGTTTCCTGTGGTTCCAGACATTACAGCTTTACTGACTCTGATTCCAGCCTCTGCATCATGGTTCTCGGTAATCGATCTGAAGAATGCGTTCTTTAGCATTCCGATTGCTGAGGAAAGTCGTGATTTGTTCGGATTTTCGTTAGGAGGTCGCAGTTTCCGGTTCAAACGCGCACCTCAAGGCTACTGTGAGAGCCCATCGATATACAGCCAAGCTCTTAAGAGTCAACTAGATGCATTTGTGCTGCCGACTGGAGCGGCTTTGATTCAGTACGTCGACGATCTGTTGGTAGCTGCAGATACTGAACAAGTTTGCAAGACTGCTACTGTGTCACTGTTACAGCATCTCTGTGACTTACACCACAAAGTGTCACCTTCTAAATTGCAATATTGTTGTCAAGAAGTTACCTACTTAGGTCACTTATTGTCAAAGGCGGGAAGAAGGTTGACCCCTGAAAGAATCGCAGCAATTGCTCGAATGACTGTGCCAACAACCCAGAGAGATGTGCGTGCCTTCTTAGGTATCACGTCATACTGCAGACAGTGGATTCCGAATTTTTCACTGTTAGCGAAGCCATTGATAGCTCTCACGTGCAAGGACGTTTCGACTCCTTTGCCATGGACGGAGGAATGTCAGAAAAGTTTTTCTGAACTACGTGATGCACTGTGTTCGGCTCCCGTGTTAGGTACTCCTGATTACAGCAAGCCATTCACATTATACGTTCACGAGAGGGAAGGTTGTGCGTTGAGTGTTTTAACGCAACAATTTGGTGGCAAGCAGCGCCCGTGTGCATATTTTTCCTCGACCTTAGACCCGGTAGCTAGAGCGTTGCCAAGTTGCTTGAGGGCGACAGCGGCAGCAGCGGCGTCTATTCGGCAGTCCGCAGGTCTTGTTATGGATAATATGCTCATGGTGATGGTTCCGCATGCAGTTGATACTCTTTTGAATCGGACAAAAACTCAACATCTGACGAGTGCAAGGTTGTCTGGGTAGGAGCTGACCCTTTTGGCAAGTCATATACAGATCAAACGTTGTAATGTACTGAATCCGGCGACATTGTTGCCGATTAATATGGAATCAGATGATGTGCCACCACATGATTGTTATTTACAAACTGAGGAAGAAACTAAAGGTCGTGTGGACCTGAAAAACACTCCCTTGACAGATCCCGAGGGTACTTTGTATGTGGATGGCTCGTGCTTTAAATTGCCGAATGGCGATGTGACGACTGCGTATGCTGTAGTGACGTTGAGCACGGTTGTGGAAACTGCGAGATTGAATCAGAATTCAGCACAAGCTGCAGAGTTGATTGCATTGACGAGCGTGTGTTTTGTCTAAAGGAAAGCGAGTGAATGTGTTTACCGACAGTCAGTATGCATTCGGTGTTGCGCATAACTTTGGAAGACTGTGGAGAGAAAGAGGATTTATGACATCGCATGGTACGAAGATTCAGCATGGGCAGCTCGTGAATGACCTTTTGGATGCACTTACACTGCCTAAACAAGTGGCGATTGTTAAATGTAGTGCACATCGGAAAGTGACGGATGATGTTGGTCGTGGTAATGCGTTTGCGGATGAGATTGCTAAGGAAACGGCTAAGGATCTTGCGACCCGAATGTATGTCACGAGTTCAGTGAGGTGGCCGACAGAGACTGGTATGTGTGAAAATACTATTGAGAGTGTGAAAGCAATTCAGAACGAAGCTACTAAAGCTGAAAAGACTAAGTGGAAAGAAAGTACGGGAAAGTTGGACATGCATGGATGTTGGGTTGACCTGACGGAATGTCAGAGGTGGATGTTACCAGATGCGTACGTATTAGCTGTTGTGACGATGGCTCATGGGTTGTCACATATCAGTGCGAAAGGAATATGTAGGTTCTTGTCCCCTGTATGGAGGAATGAGGGTATTGCTAAATGTGCCGAGAGAGTGGTTAAGAATTGTATGGTGTGTTTGATGCACAATCCTGGCAAGGGCACCCCCACTCCACCTGGTCATTTTGCTCCTCCTGTTTGTCCCTTTGAGGTTATCCAGCTGGACTTTATCCATATGGAGAGATGCAATAACCTAAAGTATGTTTTGGTTGTGGTTTGTGCGTTCTCCAGATGGATTGAGGCCTATCCTCTTAAGGATAACACTGCCCTGTCCACAGCAAAAATCCTGCTGAAGGAATACTTTCCTCGGTACGGAATGCCACGGATCGTATGGTCGGATAATGGAAGTGAGTTTGTGGGAAGTGTAATGCAGAGTGTGTGTAAGGGTCTTGGAATTCGTCAAAAATTCCATAGTGCTAATCATCCTCGGGCAGCGGGTTTGGTTGAAGGGTACAATGGTACCCTAAAACTAAAACTCGCCAAGATTCAAGCTACGACTGGTCTATCATGGCCTGATGCCTTGCCTCTGGCTCTCCTATCGACCAGAGCGACCGTACACTCTCGAGTAGGGCTTAGCCCATATGAGATTGTGTTCGGCCGCCCTGCGAATATTTGGGGGGTCCCGAGACCAAGGGCTTTTGATAGTCTTGAGTATCCAATGTTAATTGATTACCTGCATGATTTGACCACTAAACTACGGTTAATCCATCAACAGGTCTTTGAAGCTCTACCGGCGCAGACAGAGGGTCCTGGACACCAGCTCCGGCCAGGGGACTGGGTTGTTACCCGAAATTTCGGTCGGAAGCGTAACTTGGAGCCAAGATTTGTAGGACCCTTTCAAGTCTTATTGACAACGAGGAGTGCGGTTCGACTGGAGGGCCGGAAGAACTGGGTACACGCCAGCCATACGAAAAAGGTACCGATCCCCTTACCAACGGATGGTTGGGTGAGGACTGGGATTTCGACAACAGAAACTGAGACTCCTTTGCACTTTGTGCCGTTTAGCGACGCTCAACCTGTGGGGAATGATTTGTCACTGCCAAACCCACATGTGGAGTCATCGGTAGCAGAGAGCCCAAGGTCTGACTCGTTGTCCACTTCATCGAATACTGTTGCGCCAGCTGAACAATTGTTTGTAGAGCAAACTCGACCTGGAAGAAGTCGATACTTTCTTCGTTCAAGGACTAATAAAAATTAGTTGTATATTTGCTTTTTGATGTTATGAACATTATGGACAATTATCCTTTCTTTTTGAGTTTTTATGTGCTGTCCCACGGCTAAGAGATTTGTAATCTGAACTTTTCGAGGAAACCTCTCCATCCGGGTCACCGTAGGGCCGTGCGGGTACTCCTTTCTGTTTAGCAGGTTTCTGACGCTAGGTCGGTTACTTTTGTCGATTCCTGGGAACTCCTGGGGATTGATAATCGCTACTCAGAACGAAGTGCGTCAAGTACGTCACGGACGGTTTGTAGAGGATGGCATTCTCTAAGCTGTTGGAAGTAGAAAGGATGTCGGCGCAGAGATCAGAATTAAGAAGAGTTGTATGTACAAAATGTTTTTTGTTTCAGGTGTTCCTACTGTTCCTGACCGTATCTATGTTATTGGTGGGTGGAGTGTATTTTGGAGTACAGTTGTTATTACCTTCTGTTTCACCTACCTTTTCTCTTAAACTAAGCTCCCTCACCACTGTTTCCCCACATTCTTTTCATCCTCTGCCTCAACATGAACAGGTTAGACGTGCAGAATTTATGAATAACTCCTTCGTTCAACTTCTACATCAGCATCAGTTGGTGATGAATACTACCAATTGTTGGGTGTGTGGGTTAATGCCACATACCATGGATAGGGGTATTCCATATTTGGTCCTTCCGTACAGCTCCCAGGGTTCGGCTCGAGCATTCCAAACTATGTTCCGTAGTGCACTAGATTCCTACCCCAGTCGAGAGCCACGTTCTGCCAATTTTGGTCCTGGGCCGTATCACAAACCTTTGGCGATAGCAATAGCGGATTTAGATAGAGATGTTTTTGATGCATCGCTTATCCCAACTGAAGAGGTACAGGCTTATAAGGATCTGAGCGAGGCTGAGTATAGTACGTCAGTGGGTGATAGACAGCTTAAGAGCTCGTCCCCAATATGGATTGTACCACACCTCGGTAATTTCTGCCTGAAAGGTTTGGGTCGAAATCCGAGAGCACAACTTGGGAACAGTGCTTGCACTGACACGTATGTTCTGCCGATGCTCTCTTCCCCTGTTTTTCTGACCGCTAAGGGCACTTATTTTGTATGTTATGAACGCGCATATACATGGTTACCCCGTGATTTTTCGGGTACCTGTTATATTGCGAATCTTTTACCACCGACTTTCACTATCGCCTCAGATTATCACAAAACCAGAGTTGTGAGAGGCGTTATTAGCAAAGAGGATACTGCCGGTCAAGAAGCAGGAGACTTCTTTAAGGGTTTCTTGCCGTTTTGGGGACCTATGGTTAATAGTAGGAACCTAAGACAGTTGACACGTGTAGTTGAGTCGACTGCTAATATTACTGCAAGTGCCCTTGGTAATTTAACGGCTGAACTTCAGGCGGATAGACTCATGACGTTGCAGAACCGTATGGTTCTAGATGTTGTTCTCGCAGATAGAGGTGGTGTTTGTAAAGTTATCCATTCGAGTTGTTGCATTTTTATTCCTGACAATGCTCCAACTGTCTACCAAGCCATCTCGAAGTTGCACAAGATTTCCGAGTCCATACACGTGGACGAAGGTAATTGGACGCTTCTAGGATGGTTTTGGGGCCTGATGTCAACTTGGGGTTGGAAGATTCTGATGATCGTAGGGGTTGTTGTAACGTTTCTGTTCACATGTTGTCTTTGTGTACAGTGTGGTCCTGCCTTATGTGGCCTATGTGCTACAACGTGTATAAGACGGCCATCTGTTACCAAGGAGACGTTGATGAATAGAATGATGTTCCAGCAGCAACTGAACGATCTGATGAATATTGAAATAGATTCCGATCTTGACTAGTGCTTGCCTACATGAGGGCAAAAGGAGCGTCTGAGGTTCCGTGTGGGACGGAACGACACTTTTGAGTGGTGACGAATATGGATGAGTTGGGTATCTACGAACCGCAAATGACGAGTATAGTGGGTGTACGCAGTTTCGCTACGCAACCACGTATGGTTCGTCTTATTTTCCGGTTTGTTCATCTGAACCCTCGGGTTCCATTTTAGATACGGCATCCACTTTGTTTCTTGCCCTCAAGTAGCCAGCGAACGGACTTTGTCCGCTTCGTGACCCTGGGACTCCCAAGCTTATACGAGGGACACGTGTTCCTTTGAGTATGACTTTTATGATGAGGGAAATGACACGACGAAGGCAGATGGCCCCGCTCAAGGCTCATCTTGCCGTGCCGGTCTATTGTTTCAGTCATGCATACATTAGACACGGGGTCTCTGATCCCGTTATCAAGTTTCCTTTACTACCCCTAACACTCTTCTCTAATCTGTTGTGCATCCTTGTCCTTTCTTTGCATCTGTTTTTGTTCCTTCTCCTAATGTGTTTACGATCAGGATGGAATGTGTTTTATTGCAGAGAAGGTATGCTTTTACAGTTGGGATCTGGCAATACAGTTGTAATTATGTTCCGGCCTCCTGAAACATGAACGCGACCCTTTTGAAGTTTATTGTGGGAACTGAGTTGTAATCTTTGTTCACTATACTGTTCTATGGGAAAAACGTGTATAAAAGGAGCGATCCACTTTTGCAAATTGAAGCAGTCTCCGAGAACCTACACGCTGTGTACTTCTTGTGACCTCTGTATCCCTGCAGTAAATAAACGCTGATCTCTGACGTCGCTGGAAGTGTCCCGTGTCTCTGTGTTTGGTACGCCAGAACAGGTAACCCACGAAGGTTTCAGGTGTTGTTCCCTGGCACCGCTGGGTCTTAGAATAACCCAGTCCTTCAGGATGACGAGTCCCCTCCACCATTTCCTCCAGTGGTGTTGAGGCGGTGGCAGTAGAGGTCCCACCACTAGTCTTCTTGGCTTGCTCCAACCTTTTTGCAACCCTCTCCTTGGAGCACTGGAGCAGGTCGTACCAGCGCTTTCTGAGGTCTTCAACGCTTCTGTGGGTGACGCCTATTGCATTACCTTTGCGCTGGATATCCGCCCAAATCCTCCGCTTGCATGTCTCAGGCACTCGTAGGGACTTTTTCCCGAAGAGGAGCTCATGGCTGACAACCATTTGCTGGATCAGGACCTCCAGCTCACTCTCAGAAAACTTTTGTTTTCTCCTTCTTTGTTTCTCCCCCTGCTGCTGGTTGTCCTTGCTAGCCATGTCTCCATTCTCTGCCATTCTTTCTAGCACTGCAGTGATCCCTCACCTCCACTCCTGCTCTCTCACTGTGCTTCAGAAACTCAGGTGCAGCATGGGTAGTCACACTTCCTGGTTGTGATGTCATCATGCAGCACCTGAGTTTCCGATTCCGTATTTTGCGATTTTCGCAAAATTGCGATTTTTGCAAATATGCGATTTTCTGGAATAAGGAATCGCAATTTCGGTTATCGCAATGACAATAGCGATTTTTATGGAATCGCTATTTATTTGCACATACCGTTTTGCGAATCTCAATTTGCAATTCGGAAAACATCACAAATTGAGATACGCAAAACGGGAGTTTGATACATATGGCCCTCAGATCATCAAAGAGCAAAAAATGCGTTGCAAAAAAATACATTGTTCACATGTTAAAATTATGATACATCACCATCAAATTTCAATAAAAGGACAAAATGGAACACAGATAAGAACCGTCTTAAAACATTATCCAAAACATTAGTTAAAACGTGGAGAATTCATTCAGTAACTCATCATGGGCCATATGTAGGTAAAATGTGTTTTCCGATTCTCAAATTGCAATTTTTAGGGAATCGCAATTAGAGAATTGCAAAACGCAATGTAGGTAGGATTAGCAAAATATTTTGCGATTCTCACCTATTCCTTATTTGCGAATCCCAAATTGAGATTCGCAAATAAGGAATACCTTGCTATTCATTCCTATGGGCTAGAAGGCCCATAGGAATGAATAGGAAGACATTCTCAATTTGCGATTCTCAATTAGAGAATCGCAAATTGAGAATGCAATTTCAAGGTTGCAAGGGTGTCAATAGGACACCCTTTTGCACCCCTGAAATAAACATGTGGCGCACATACATGCGCTAAGGGCATGTATGTGTGCCACATGGCACTTTGAAAAATGCAAAAAAGTGAATTTTTCAAAGAAATCGCAAACTGCAGATTCCTTAAGCCAAAATCGCACAACTTGGGTGCTTACTACATTGCATTTAAGGAATCGCAATTTGGGATTCCTTAAATGCATTAGCACAATAAGGAATCACACATTTTGCGATTCTTTATTTTGCGTGTCGGTTTTTGTTTGCTACATAGCACACTGCCCAAATTGCGATCGCAAATGCTGAAATTCGGCGAATTACACCATTTGCGAACGCAATTTGGCTTCCTACATATGGCCCAAAGTGCTTAGTGCAATACTGGGACAAACTCATTTCCTGGGTGTATGGTGTACCACTTTACTAGGGACTTATAAGTATATTAAAAATGGCAATCAGGTGTAAGCCAATGTTACCATGTTTAGGAAGTAAGCACAAGCCCTTTTGCACTGGTTAGCAGTGGTAAAGTGCACAGAGTCCTAAAGTCAACAAAAACTAATTCAGCAAAATAGAAGGGTGAACGTTTGAGGGAAGATCCCCCTATGGCTGACAGGTCTAACAGGGGACAATCTCACTTTTGTCCCTTTCAAAGAAGAACTAGGCAGGATTGCCCTATACACTTTCTACTTTTTATTTTCGCATTGGAACTCTTTTGGTTCAGCCTAAATACTCCCCCTAGTTCACTGGGTTCATATTTAAAGATCAACAAATTAAATTCACAGCTTATGTTATTGATAGCTTACTGTTCTTGTCAAAACCTCCACATTCCATACCTTCTTTTCTCAAGGAGCTTTCTTCATTTTCAAATATGTCTATGCATAATATTAATATAGGTGAATCTGAGGTTCTTCCTCTTACTAAATATTGTGTCAAAGAGCTCTTTGCTCAGGTTGGTTTATCTTGAAGGTCAATGAAAATTAAATGCTTGGGTACATGGTATTGCAGTTCACGTCAGGGTACTGTTGAAAAAAATACTGATGAATTGTTTCCGAGAATTAGTAATATCAAACAAAAATTATCTCCTTTGTATCTCTCATGATGGGAACCTCTGGTCACAATTTAATTGATAATTCTCTCACATTATAACTTTTTCACTCATGATGAGCAAACTCTGTCAATAGAGCACAGCTTAATCAGTCCCCACGTGTACAGGGAAACAAATGTAGGCTTAACCTACCCCCGGAGTCTACTCCCCTGAAATCAGTGCTGGTAGGGGTCCCCTGTCTGAAAGATAATATAAACGAGCCTCCAGCTGGACTGATTCGCAAAGTTAAGCATTGGTGTTCAAAGGTCCCAGAAGGTGGGGTTGAAGCTGCATCACATATCATTATGTCTAGACGCGTGGGGTGGGTTGGACAGGGTGTGAAGTTGGTTGAGAGAGAGTATGTTGTTGTTAATTTTAATCGGGCTAACGTAGCTAGTTCATTGTTTAAAGAGCCTGGCATCCTTGGGATGGGCAATATTAGAGTGCTCCCCTTAGGGTTTTTTTATCGCCCACCTGTGAGAAATAAAGTTGAGAATTCTACACTGCGGCATCGTTATCCCTTAGAAAGCTCACATATGGGGCAGGGCAGTATGCTCTGTCTAGACGGAACAAAAAACTCAACCAGACCCCAATTTACAACCCATAAGTACATTAACACCTGGGATTCTCCCAGAGTTGAGGCATCGGGGGAATGCATTGGATTTAGCTAACAGATTTTCCCCACTGAGTGGTTTGGACGCCAATGACTGACTATTCAGTCGTAAGGATTCACCGGCTCAGAAGCCCCTGAGTCAGGACACTGCTTTACTGGCCCGGAGGCCCCTGAGTCAGGATATTTCTAGTTTGGGCACTCCGATAAGGACTTTAGAAAGAGGGGCATATATTCTGAATATTCTTAATTGGAATTTAGCCGCCCTCAAGACTAAGAGAGATGACCCAGACTGGATTGAATTGGTGAGGGTATATGACATTCTGGGCTTTCAGGAAACATGGGAGTCTGACAGTGTTTTTTAGCTGGACGGTTATACCTCCTATATGGAGGCTGCTCGGCCCTCGGCTGTGGGCCGTGTGAGGGGTGGCCTGTTAACATTGATTTCCCTAAAATTGAGGGGTAGCCATCGTAAATTAGAAACAGGGTCCGCTAACTGCCTTGTGGTTGAGATTAACCCTCCTGGTGCTCATAGGATACTTGTTCTTAATTTTTATAATTAATTTGATACGGTATATACAAACGAACATTTATGTAGACTTAATGACTTTTTAGATTTATATAGGGAGAATCAAGTTAGTCAGTTTTTGATTATTCTATTAGGTGATTTTAATATTCACTTGTGTAATAAAAAGTGTCAGGTTTTCGATGAACTTGGGCCAGGAAGTAGCCCAGAGGCCCACTTCGAACATTCTCCTCAAGGGGGATACTTGGAGTTTTTTTTTTTAGCAGACTTTGGGTTGCCCCTCCCCCCCCCCCCCCAAAAAAAATATATCGCAAGTTGGTGAGGACATCCCTTCCTTTAAGGGTACAGGGTTGTTCTCCCCTATTGATTTTATTTTTTTTGTTAATACAACCCTAACTCCCCTTGTTTTGGACTATACTGCTAGATGGTCTCACTATAGCGACCACAACCCAATTTATATTAGCCTGAGAGGGTGTTTTAAGACTACAGCAATGGCAGAACCAGGAACCCTGGCTCCTAAGATAAAAACTAGGGATCAAGGCCTCAGATTGAAATTGGCTAAGGTGGTCCCAGACCTTTTTTTAGGTGACCAGTTTAACACTGTAGGGACTGAGATTGCGATTTGTCAAGATAGTTCTCAGGGGGGAACAGTGATTGCTGTAGCCTTTAATAGGATCTATAAGCAGATAGCCAGTGCCCTCTCCCTACCCAATAAAGAGGGAACCCGCAAGACAGAGAGGTGGTTCAACCATAACTGTACTATTGCCCATCAGAAATTATTACGTGCCCTGAAAGATAAACCCCGGGAAAGAAACTTAATAGCTAGGGCAAGGGTAGATATAACCAGGTCCGGCGTACACGCAAACTGGAAGTTAAACAAGAGGCCTGGGAGGATCTGTCATCTGTTGATGTGATTAAGAATAGCGCAAAATTTTGGGAGATCATAAACAGACCATTCTTTTCTGGTCAAGAGAGTAATATCCCAGAAGAATTATGATTTAACCCTTTCAAGCATTTTTATAGCGGCCAGCATGACCAGTTAAATACAGGGCCCACGTGTTTAACCGGTACATACAGTTTGCACTTCTCCAAACATGAAGTGGCCGTAGCCATAGCCAAAATGACTAGCAATAAGGCCCCGGGGCCTGACGGGGGCCCGGGGCCTGACGGGGTTCCAGACGATCTTTTCAAATCAGATATTTCCCTATGGGCTAAGTTACTGGCTAATGTTTTAAATATAGTCTGTAAAACGTGAATGCCTAAATCTTGGTCTACATCTATCATTGTCCCAGTATTAAAAAAGGGTGATAGAGGGACCCAGGGTATTACAGGCCCATATCGCTGATTGATTCTACAGTGAAGGTGATGGGGAGAGTGGTTTTCAGCAGGTTGACTGGTTGGATCAATGAACGTGGTATTCTGTCTAATCTCCAATATGGATCTAGGAAGGGCAGAAGCACCCTGGATCAGTGCCTTAACCTATTTCTATTAGTAGGGAAATAAACCGTAGCTAAAAAAGTGACCCTCCACCTCACGTTTATGGATCTATCCTTGGCGTTTGACCGAGTAAATAGATCAAAGCTTTGGGATCTGTTATTAGCAATGGGTATGGATAAGAACATTGTGTACTTTCTGTCTGATCTGCATAGGGATCTATTGGCAGCAGTAAGGTTTGGCCAAATGGGTAACTTAACACAGAGGATTGATATAACTAGAGGAGTCAGACAGGGCTGTATCCTGGCTCCTCTGTTATTCACCCTCTACATCAATAGCCTAGATTTGGTCTTGTGTAGCGCTGCCAGGGATATCCCTTGTGTGGGGAACCGTTTGAACCCTGTTTTACTTTATGCAGACGATGCAGCCCTTTTGGCTCGTACCGCGGTGGGGCTCTAGTATTTGTTATCCTCATTTGCCGATTTTATGGGTTCTTTGTACCTAAATGTAAATTTTTCCAAATCACATGTCATGAGCATGAGAGAAAGGCCCAGTAAATTAAGACGTTTAGGTGTGACAGAAATGAAATAATCAGGGTCTCTGTACCTAGGCATCTTATTTGACGAGAGGTGCTCTTGGGCCCCGCAGAGGAGAGCAAAGAAATTTGCCAGGGCACGCTCCTCAGGCGCGGTACATGGTTTCGCTCGAAGGCTGGGTTCCAAACCAATTAAGGCAATTATACAGATATTCAATTCCAAGTGTATTGCCATTGCAAATTATGGATCTGATATTTGGGGTATAAAAATCGCATAGAACTTCAATTGGTGGTAGACAAATTTCTAAGAAGTCTGCTCTCAGTCCCCCAGTCCACGCCCTCGTTTTCAGTCCATGAAGAATTGGGTGTTGGTAATGTGTCTGACTTAATCAAAATGGCCCCTTTTCTTAAATGGATTTTGATCTGGTGTAACCCAGAATTAGTGCTGAACCAAGAGATTATCTGTGATTGTATCACATTGGACAGGGCTAGAAGTATCCCATGGTTTAGTCATGTGAGCAGTATACCAAGGGCGCTGGGTCACCCAGAGGTTTTTGACAACCCTAAAATAATATGTAAAAAAGATCTGGGGTGGGCAAACACTTCGTTTTTGCATCTGGTTCCGCAGAAAGAGAGGCAAAAGAGGTATCAAAACCTACAGTCCGTGCCCATCAGATCTTAAAACCTTCTTTAATGATGGAGCCTTATTTGGACATAGTCACTAAGCCTTGACATCGCTTTTTCCTAACGAGGTTTAAGTTGAACTTTTTACACTTTTTGTTGGCCGAACCCTTGGGCTGGAACAAGTCAGAGGATCTGGGATCTTGTTCTTGTGATAGTTTTTCGAGGCAAGATACTCTGCATTTCGTAATGTTTTGTGACCACTACTTGCAGATTCGGAAGCGTTTTATTTTTCCCATTTTCAAAGATAAAGGCCTTGTGCAGGTTAGACCAGTCTTAACATATCTACAGATGTTGAATAGCCCTTGGGAAATTTTTAATATCGCTAGTTTTATAGTTGCAGCAGTTAGAGTAAGGAGAAAAAGAAATTAAATTGTAATTACTCATTTCTCTGTATAATAGATTCTCCCTTTATATTATGTATTTTATATTTCACTGCTGAATTTTTAGAGTTGTAGTTTATTGATGATGGATTTTGAGTGTTATCTGTTATGACGTGTTGTGTATTTTAATATGCTTTTATGATTTTGAATAAACAAATAAAGTGATTTTGACTGACTGACACCAAAAAACCTTTTAGATATGATTGTGCTATTGTATACAAATACGTGGGTACAGGCCAAAGTGGCGGATAGAAGTAGTACCACTCGTCGCCTTGAAAGATGTAGTGGCCTCTAACAGGGCTGCGTACTTGCCCCCTGTCTTTTTAACCTTTTTATGGCTGATTTGTCTCGTCATTTACATAGTGTCAAAACACACTCGCCCATTCTTGCAGGCCAAAGTGTAACATATTTGCAATATGCAGATGATGCTATTCTGCTGAGTCACACGCAAATAGGGCTGCAAAGATTGATAGAGTAATTTGATCAATATATATTGGCGAATGGTTTACAAATAAATGCCAAAAAAACAAAAATTATGATGATAGGATCAACAAAATCAGAGGACATTATGGAAAATGGATGATTTAGCTATTGAAACTGTCAAGCAGTATAAATACTTAGGAGTTACGCTGGATGATAGAATGACTTTAAAACCACACTTTGATCATTTAAAGGATAAGGCAACTTCATTGTCTTTTGCCGTTAGATCATTGCGTGAAAAACTTTCATGCCCTAGGTACAATCATTTACTAAAAGTAATGAAGGCGAAACTTATCCTTGTGCTTACATATGGGTCAATAATTTTCCGAGGAAAAGATAGCCAACTGCTGGATAAATTACAAATAAAAGTTTTTAAGTACATTTTTAGGATTTCAAAAAATGTTGGACAAGCAACTTTTAGACTGGAATTCAGTTTGCTAAACCAAACATTGGCAAGACAAGCTGCATTTTTAAAATGTCTATTTTGACTTTATTTATCAGACCCTGACTGAGTCCCTTGCATATATGTGTTGGCAAGAAATGAATAAGAAGGAGTATACTAGACCATGGAGGTTATACTTAACGGAAAGTTTGAAAACTTTTAAGCTCCAACCTGATGATAATATGATTAGAAATAAAACCATTTTAAAACAGATTTTAAATCAATCAACTAAATTGGTGTAATTAATATTGGATTAGGAGCAGACTATAAATAAAAGCATTCCTAGTCAGTTATTAATTCATATAATAAAATTGAACCCCAATTCTATCTAACTTCATAGCATCCCCTACAGTCAACACAGAGGGCCCGAGACAAGAGGCAGTGCAGTGAAGCTGCAACAGACGCTGGAGGTCCAAGGACACACGAGTGCCCCAACAAAGCTTCCAAACTGCCGCTAGTGCACGTGGGCAGCCCTCTCAAGCTCAAGTTTTATACAGCTCGAACTCCACCCGAAGATATTGAGGCACTATGCATGAGCACCAGTTACATTATACAAGGAAACATTGCTTTGGCTCTAGTTGCACCCCTGTGACATCTACAACATGAATGCTGAGCTTGTTGTGGGCTCACATTCTTGCTGACAGGGGTGCCGCGTCTACTGCTCCATCTCAAGGTATACCTTACAGCTTGCCAGCGCTGTTTCCCGGTTCCCGCAACTACCTCCCGACGACTCTCTCACTCTGGTGGGACTCTAAGTCCCAGAGTGGAACGCGCGGCCATTATCGATCTCAGCTGCGAGGAAAGCGCAACCCCAGGCTTCAGCGCCAGGAAGAGGCAGGGCAGGGACACCCCCCTGAGCTGCTGATACTGCCTCTCATCTCGTTGACAGCTGATGGGGTAAGACTTTCAGCAACCCGGTGATATTGCTATAAAGGACAAAAACAACTGCAAGTTTGCTACCTGCCACATTGCTGTGTGACTTTCTGGATACCACTATGGAGGGTAGGATATGTTTGTAAACAAACCTGGTGTTTACCTGTGAAGAACCAGAACCTTTTGGGCCTGGCGGCGCAGGGTACGCCCACAGTCTCCGGAGTTCTCCTGCTTAGCTACATAGATACACGGGACACTCTGTCGGCGTTAGAAGATCAGATTTATTTAGCTGCAGCTAGTACAGTTATCCTAGAAGTACACAAAGTAGGTTCTCAGGAGACTGCCACTACACTCTCATTAACAGCCTGCACCCGAATAAAGCCCCAGGTCTTGATAAACTCCCGGGGGACCTCTTTCGGGTGGAACCTAGTATATGGGTCCCTTATCTGTGTGCTCTATTTAATGCTATCCTGAAGGGCACAAAACCCCTGATACTTGGAATTGCCCTGCGATAGTACTAATATTTAAAAAAGGATGCCCTCTGCTACCCTCTAACTACAGGCCCATCAGCCTAATCGACATCTCTCAAAAACTGATGGGCAGGGTCCTTTTGGCCCAGATACAGGGGTGGATTGAGGAAGAGGAGATTTAGAGTCCCTACCAGGCCGGCTTCAGATCAAATATGTCAACCGTGGACCAGATTTTCAGATTACAGCTACTATTCTGGAAAACGGTGAGGATGGAGGGTGGCAGCCTCTATGTCATATTTGTTGATCTGAAGTCGGCCTTTGATCTCGTTCCCAGGAAGAAACCCTGGGAAGTGCTTAGCGACCTTGGGATTCCTGCTTATCTCCTCAATGTGTTAGTGAGGTTACATACTGACAACTACACACAGGTGAGATGCGGAAAATATGGGGAACTCTCTACGCGCTTCCCTGTTAAAAAGGGGGTGAGACAAGGATGCGTTCTAGCCCCCACCCTATTTTGTCTCTACATCAATGGGCTTATTGACTTTCTTAATAATATAAAAGACACTGCTGCCCCAAAGATACCCGCATTGATGTTCGCGGACAATACTCTGTTATTGTCCAAGTCACCCCTTGGCATTCAACGTATCTTGGATGGGTTTGCAGTTTTGCAACAGGAGAAGCTTGGAGATCAACTTAGCCAAGACCAAATTTATGGTCTTTAATCCCCCGATGAGCACGCGCCCAAACCCCTCTCTTAATGGTACCCTTCTTGAAAAAGTGAGGACATTCGATTATCTGGTTATCACACTAACTGAGCAATTTGGGTGGGGCCGCCAGATGGCCAAAGCTAGAATGAGGCTAACTCAAACAGTGGACGGCATTATGAAACTGTTCAGAACATCTGTACATAAGCCAGCAGCTCCTGTGGTGGAGATATTTAAGGCCCAAGCAAGGGGGGGGCCACACTATATGGGGCAGAGCTTTGGGGGCACTGTTCTACCTCTGATCTCGTCAAGCTTGAAAATAATTTCATGAGACAGCTTATAGGCCTTCCACGCAGCACACCATTAGTTCCCCCACATTTGGATTTGGGCATGAGGCCAATTGTTGAAGAGATTGCCCTTAGGCCTATGACCTTTTGGCACCGGGTATGGGTAACCCCAGAGTTGTCCTCCTACAGAGCCAAGCTAAAGGAGCTTCTCCCAAAATTAAATCCTAGAAAATTACCGTGGCTGGCCCACATTAGGAACATTTCCGCTAAGCTTGGTAGGCCAGAGCTATGGTCATCCCCAGAGTTTTCCTGCGCCTTGACATCTAGGTCGGACCTCGTAAAACAATATAAGCAATCCAACCTATTGTACCTACAAGAAAGTGCCAAAGAGGGCAGGCTGTCGATGGAGTTCCTACAAATTAAAGAGGTATACAAAAAAATTGTTTTTGGATGTAATCTACCCTCCATTGGCTAGGAAATTGTACTTACAGTTTAGATTGGGAAATTTACCACTGGCAGTGCACACCAGCCTATGGGCCCCTGAGAACTTGAGTGTGTGTCCTGTCAACGGCTGAGACTGAAACCCGTGTACTGTTTTTCTGCCCTGCATATGTTCTGCCCTTCAAACGTTGGATTATCCAATTATGTAAAAACTAGGGTTTGTCCGCTGTCAAGAGGCCCACAGAGTGTTAAAATATGACACTGATCCTCCAATTGTATTTGCCGTATCACGTTTTTTAGATGCTATGTGGCACAATAGGAGAGGGCTTTTAAAGTAATCACAGGGGAGGATCAAATGGCCAAAATCATTACAAGCTATATTTTGTGTGTTTTCAAAATAATTTTTAACAACTTTTGTAAAATTTGGTAAATGCGTTTTAATTACTGTTTTTATGAATTTTAAATCCCTGTGTAGTTGTCAGTCTTTTTAACCCCTTCAGTGCCACGCCCTTTCCCCCTCCTGTGCCGGGCGTTGCATTAGTGGGTGGGGTTCATGACGAGATAGTTTCGTCATGGGCACAGCGCGACCGTGCTCCATGACGAGACTATCTCGTCATGGGCACAGAAGAGGTTAATACATGGGATGTAAATATTGACTAGTCTGTGTAAATATTTGTGGATTTTTATCTTTTAATGTACTTTTATGGCACGAGTGGCCGAAATAAAGTTCTTTGACTGACTGACTATCTAACTTCCTGCTTGAAACCGGCGGTAAGGGATATATTGCTCAAGCTTAGGTTTGGACATTACCCAACAAAAGATGGTACACCTAGATGGGTACAGGTTTGGCAATCACAAAAGTGTAGATTATGTGGTTATATTAATGAAACGTTATTGCACATTGTATACATTTGCCCCAAATTGTGTCGAGAAAGATTAACACTTTTAAAACCAATATTCAACAAACAAGGGGTTAGAACGTGTCGCCAACCGATAATACTGTGCCTTCAAGGGCATATCATCAATTTAACAGTTAACTTTGTTAAATTTATCCTTATATTTGAAACAAAACTGGCTCAGGACGATGTTGTGGTCATTTAATAAGAATAGAAAGGGGCTCTGATTCAAACCATATTGTTTTACCCTATACTGACAATGTAACTTGATAAATTTTATAAAGTATCTGAGGTTCGGGGCAAGTTTAAGAAGCGTGGATGCACTTTATATTTTAAGTACTAAGATCACAACTGGGCCAAACATGTGTTACTGTATGCTCTGCTTGTTTTTAGGGGCTGATAAAAAAAACAGAGAGGTGACTCATTGATTATCTGTATGGATGGATTTACTAATATGTATGGTGAATAAATAATGAAATGTAATGTTTATATTTGGTTATGAACAAAATACCTTTTTATGATATTTTATGTATTTCTAACAGTTATAAAGATATGTTAACACTTCCTCATTATCTTTAAGGAATGTAAGAAATTGCCTTGTTTTACGAACTGTGTTGTTTTATTGTAATGATTTTAATTAATCCGAGAAAAAAAGAATATATATACAGTTAACCATGACTGACTGACACTCATGATCTTATCAATTAAAATCCTTAAAAGCTTTTGCTAATTAAAATTGATAAAATACTTTCCAAATTCCTATGGAATGATAAACGAGACTGAATATCAATATCCTTAGCTAGACTAAAGTTAGCCAAGACCAAAGGTTGTGTTGACTTTCCTGATTTTACTAGATATTATAAAGGTTTTATTATTAAACAACTGTAAGAGCCTTTATTTCAATACATTTCTAATATTCATTGGTAGTGTACTAACTTAGAACTCTATTTTCTCACTCCATAATCCTATACATTTCATGCCAGCCCACCTAAGTTTTGCATTACTCCTACAAATTTGCATATATGTTTATTGTTAAAATCATACTTAGTGAACAGTCTGTATATAATGGACGCCTTTATACCCAGTCCCATTTGGTATAATCAAAGATTTGAAAGGAACATTAGGGTTCTTTTAGGAAAAGGCTGGATAGATAAAGGAATACACACAGCATCCCAATTATTTATAGATGATAACCTTATTCCGTTTCAAGATTATTTTGTATTATATGATATTCCACACAGACATTTTAGTAGGTTAAGGACATAATTTAGATCTTGGTGAATGTGTTTCTCCATCACAACGGTGAAGGATATCCAATCTGCCAAAAATATAAATTCCATAGGATATAATGGTATTTATATTTCGGCAGACGGGATATCTGTCACATTTTTGACAGAGTAACCCATTCTCCAAGATCTAAATCATGCCCTTAATCTGTTAACTGACCTCTGTGTTCAAACAATTAGTTCAATTGTCTCCTACATGACTGAAGCACAGGGTGCAGGTCTAACTTACATTTATGAGGCCTCTTTCATAAAACTCTTTCTTCTATATAAGCAACTTGTCACATCAGGTATAGAGCTAACCAAATAATGCACAGGATTACAGAGGGAATTTGATCTGAATTGTTTATGGGCAACTGTTATTTAAGATAACATTTGGAATAAATACATTACACTGCTCGTTGTGCCAGTCTAGCACACACTTTATACTTCTTCTAAGGTGGTCAAATTATCATAATTTATATGATCTGGTCAATCAACTTTTTAGAGATGTAAAGCAATTGATTCAACATACTTATATGTGTTTTTTATGTATCCTAAAATTGCCGATTTCTAGCCTAAGGTTTGTTTGACAATTTCCAAAATTACAGATGTTCATATACCTTTTTCCTTTCCAACACTCCTCTTAGGAGTCATACATAGTCTGTGGTCTCCCAACACACTTATGTGTAAATTGGTATTTTTATTGATTGCAATAGCTCTACAAACTGCATTATTTGAGGTACTGTGTCGGGGTTATAAACCATTTCTGGTCTAGGTTGAGCGCCGATGGGTTCTGCCTTCACCAATCAGCACCTCTACCGGGAGGAGCCAGTTGTGCCCTCCCAGCTCTTATTGCCTGCCGAGGTGCGGATGCGTGGCTTGCGTGCCAAAGGTGCACCTAAGGCAAGCCCGTCTGCACCTGGACGACGCCAAACGCCAGACAAGCTGCCGGATCAGCCGCAGGCAAGCAGGTATACTCCCAGGGTGACTTATTTTCTATTCATAAGAGGGTCAGTCATTCCATACATCCAGTGTGTGTCCCTCCTGAGGACCCTTTCTGTTGCAAAAGCTGTGGGTTTAACTCCTGGGCCATTGCATCACCTCTACCCCTCTCTCTGCATGTTGTTAAACTCCTTAGTTTAAACTGTTGCTTGTTAGTACAGCAATGTGCTGAAGTGTATGATTTGCTGCAAGATGAGTCACATGACATCCTCTTCTTGACAGAGACATGGCTCATGGCCAACATGGAGGCTGAGCTAGGTTTAGCTCTCCCCCAGGGTTTTAACATCGTGACTCTTAACAGAGGGACCAGTGGTGGTGGCATTGCTATCATCTTTAAATCTAGTTACTCCTGAACTCTTATCAAGGAGGCCCTGGCGGATTGTGAGTGCGCACGCTTTAGGATCGTCTTCAATGCCACCTTTACAATGTCTGAGCTCCTGGTCTATCGCTTTAAAGAGTTCAGGGACGCACTGATTGGCTCAGCAGGCACACTGGCTATTAGATTGGCCAACTTTAACATTATTGGCCACCTGAATCTGCACTTGGATAACAAACATGATTTTTAAATAGGTAATTTTCTAGCAGATCTTACTTCCCTCCAGCTTATACAACTTTTTCAGGCTGTACCCACTCGGCTGGACACTTGCTAGATCCTTTCTTCTCCAATCTTTCCACCCTCACAGTGAACCCACCTATCCCGATAAGCTGGTCCGACCACTACCTAGTGCCCATGGTACTCCTGGGAGTAGGACCCCCCTGAGAGTAGCCCGGAAACTGGTCCTGAAACGCCCCTGGCACAAACTTGACATGCCCTCCTCCTCATGCATATACCTAGCATGCTGGATGACCCAGATGTGGTCGAAAAGGACTTATCAGACTGGATTCCGCATACCCTTAATACGCTTATTCTTGTCAGGTGGTCACAGAGCCGCAATACCCAATCAAGTCCATGGTATAATAGCAAGCTGGCCACGGCCCGGAAAGCCTGCAAAAGGATGGAACAGACGTGGAGACGGGACTACGACCTGGATCTGAAGGAGCCTTATCGGGTAGCTATCAAAAACTATCATAGGGTCATCCAGAAGGAAAGGGCGGCTTACTTTGCCAATGAGATTAGAAGTACTAGTCACCCTGCTAAATGCATATTCCCGATACTTAAGGAGCTCAAATCTGCAGGGCAACCTAAAGCTCCGCCTCTCTCTTCTAACCAGCAGTGCGAAGATCTCGCCACCTTCTTCATTAAGAAGGTCGAGAAAAATCTACAGGACCTTCCCCCACACCACAATCAGATCAGGCCCTGCACGTAGGCCTCATGCTACTCCCACACTCTCTTTCTTCCCATCGATCTGCATAAAAGTTAAATCGGGCTCTCCTCAAGACCCTCTGAAACCAGAGCAGTTTCTTGAATCTCTGCATCAACTCCTCTCACCTTTTTGTAAGCTGATCAACATGTCCTTATCCATAGCAGTAGTCCCCAGGGCCTGGAAAAGGGCCCTTGTGGTTCCTTTGTTAAGGAAACCTATTTTGGATGCATCTAAACCAGAGAGTTTCCGCCCTATCTCTCTCCTGCCATGGGTATCCAAGATCGCAGAGGCATAAATCGACTTCATTCCGATAAGATTAATAGAAAATAACATTCTGCTTGACCCTTCTCAGAATGGTTTTCACCCTGGTCCTAGCACGGAGACTGCCCTCCTAGCTGTAACTGGACATCTGAGGGAGGCATTGGATGCGGGGCGAACGTCAGCTCTGATATTATTGGACCTGAGCGCTGCATTCGACACTGTATCCCACCAGATTTTGTTGCAGCGTCTGGAGGAAGCCGGCATTGAGGGCCAGGCCTTTTTTCCTCTTTTTTTTCTGAGAGAACCTTCCAAGTGTCGGTCCCTCCCTTCAGCTCTCAGGTATACACTATTGAACAAGAGGTGCCACAGGGATCAGCTCTGAGCCCAACTCTATTCAATATATATGTTCAATCTTTAACAGCAGTAGCCAGGAGTAGAGACTAACTAAGGTATCATATGCTAAGGATACCCAGCTAGTGGTGGCATTATCTGACGATTCCGCGCAGGATACGCTTAAGTTCAGGAGCGATTTAACAGCCATAGCAGACTGGATGACTGCCAACTGTCTCCAGTCAAATGCAAGCAAATTGGAGATCTTGCTAGTGGAGAGAGAAACAGAGTTGTGGAGCGAGCGCTGGTGGCCTTCGACTCTGGGCTGTCCACTCGTCCCTAAGCAGGCGGTCAGAAACTTGGGAGTATGGGTTGACTCCGCCCTTAACTTTCAGGCCTAAACTAAAATGGTAGCTGGTACCTGTTTCGGACTCTTGCGTGGGCTTAAACCACTGCTGTTTTTTTTTACCCCACAGTCCGTCAAGTCATTATTCAGGCCTCCATTCTATCGAGGCTGGACTACGCCAGCTCACTTTATCTAGTGGTAAATAAAGCCGAGATCCTCTGCCTGCAAAGGGTACAAAATGTGGCTGCCAGGACTTTACTTGGCCTACCGAGAGCCTGTCCTACTACCAATGCCATCCGCAGACTACACTGGCTGCCGGTGGCGAAACGCATTGAGTCTACATTGCGCATGAGATCCTGAACCTTCGTTCCCTGGATATTCTGGCAAATCTCCTCTCACTCTACACACCCACCCACCAATTACGTTCTATGGGCCAGCATCTTGCTGTTGTCCCTTGGGTGAGGAAAGTGCGAGCAAGAGGGCGCTTTTTTCGTGTCCTCGCTTTGATACTCTGTAATTCCTTTCCTGTCTGCATCAGAAACATCAACAACCAGATTGCATTTCATCAAGCCATTAAAAACTCATCTCTTTCCGACATTATAGGCACGATGTGCTCTCGCACAGTTGTCTTTTTTAACAGTTGCTGTTGCTAGAGCTGTGACACCCCTTAGCTGGGGTACCTGTGTACTCTACAAAACCTGTAACATAACATAACATAACATATCGACCACAAAAATATCGACATCCTATACTTAGTTAAAAAAAAGCATAAATATCAGAATAAAAATATCGGCAGTTAAAACACCGATACATCTGATCTCGAAAACAAAAATATTGCAAACAAGTAATATTGTTATCATTAAATAAACATATAAAACAACCAAACATTTTTTAGACCACATTATTATTATAAACACACAAATATTGATACCTACTTAACATAACTCACACCATCAATTAAATAATTTGTATGAACAAATGAGCTAAAAAAAAAAAAATATTTTATACATTTACTACATTATAATTTACAAATTAAATACTAGTATATTCTTAACTAATGAAAAACTACAAACCAAATAAACCAATAAAAATGAAAGAACAATTAAAGGAACACTATATAAACAAATTAAAAATCAACATAAATGGTATTACACCAGCAAAGACCTGAAGAAGCCAAATCTCAGCCCTATTTCTCTACAACATCACACTGCCACATCCAAAACTTCTAATTCAACTTTTCAAAGTAAGTAAAATGTAACACTTATTTGATAATGTAACAAAATGAAACTAAACTAATCTTAAACAAACCAAACAAATAACCTAATGTTATTACAAATCATATCTCCTCCACAGAATACCCAAACTACAATCAACTAACTACAAACAATATCCAAGACTCTCCTCCAAAAAAAGTAAGTATAAATTAAAACGATACTAATCCCACAACTAAAACTCCCAACCCCAAAACCCCACTAACTACCCACACCCCAAAATGCAAAAAATACTGTTAAACAAATAAATTGAAAAGATACTTTTTTCAACAGAAAAAAACAAGCACTGCATCCAAAGTCCAACAGAAAACATCACAAAATCCATAATTTTCTACAGAACAAAACATGTAAGTATAGTTAAATGTTTTACTTTCTGTAATACAATAAAACATGTATAATATATGTCGCATCTTCTAACTGAATTTCTCATAACAGTTCAAATATCAAAATGACTGAACGTGAAAAATTCATAACATCGCAAAAAGGAAGACTTTTACTGTGCTATATGGGATATGTCTACACCCACGAAAAACAAACTGGACACAAGATTAATTGAGATGCACCATATACTATGCCAATGCATGTTAAGAGAGGGCAACAACAAAGGAAACTACTGTAATAAATGTCAGACAGCATAACCACCCTCCTAATATAGCAGAGATAGAACTAACATGTTTTAGAAGCTCTTAAATAGGCTAGTACTAGCTCTTAGAACCAACAACATAAATACTAAAGGACATCCTACCCAGAGTTCATGAACATGTAACTGGACAATTATCCTCCATCTCAACTTTGAAAAGATTAATTGTTAAAACTAAGAATTCTACTACTTATACCTACCCCCAAACATTCAGTGAAGTTAAAATACCACCTGAGCTGACTCTAACTCATAACGAAGTACAATTCCTTCTTTATAATAACAAATATGATGAAAAAAGGATTTTAATATTTGCAGCTCCCACAGACCTACAAAAACTTCAAACTTGTGAAACATGGATGATGGATGGTACATTTAAAATATGTCCCAAACCATTTTTCCAATTATACATACTCCATGGACAGTATCACAATAGCAACATCCCCTTCGTTTATGGCCAGTTACTAACCAAACAACTACCTATGTAGAACTGCTAGCAAAAATAAAGTAAGAAACTAATAACTACTACCCACAAAAATAATCATAGACTTTGAACAGTTAATGATACAATCCATCCTGAAAGAATACCCTCACAAAGCAATACAAGGTTGATATTACCACTTTAATCAAACCATACCTTCAAAAACCTACCCTTAGGGGTCGATTTATGATCCCGTTCGGAAGGGCTCCGAACCGGATTCGGGTTTGCCAAATCCGACACGGAGCCCTTGAATCCGACAAAATCGTACCCAGTTCCGAATGACCGATTACGATGCCCGGAAACCATTAGGGCTGTCTGAATAGGTTCCGAAACGCATTTGGTCAGGCCACGTCTTTTGGAGCAGAATCGTACAGCTCTATGGACTCATTTTCTCAGCAAGCGATTACGATGTCCGATTCGGAGTCGGTCTGTGTCAAGGACCGGGCTCCTCTGACGAGCTGTTGCCCGATCGACACATGTCCCCTTTATTTTTTCCACAGCCCCCTGATGTTGATATCGCTTTAAGCAAACACATGTGGCCTCAGACCCCAAGCTACTGGCCCTTTAACTGGGGAAAAGATGCAGGCTCCGACCCGGCCCCGGGGGCGGGCCTTCACTGAAGACAGCGGAGTTAAAAGTACCAACAGCCAATGAGGTCGTTGTCTTTGACCGGTGGGAGAGAGCAGCTGACGGGGAACCAGCAAGCGGAGCCGCGGAGACGGAGTCGTGGAGTGTGATCCCAGAATACCAGCGTGCCGACAGGAGATCCCCGGACAAGCAGCCAGGAGGCCAGCACCACTCATCGCCCAGCCACGTTCCCAGAGGAACGTGGCTGCAACAGGTGCGTGTGAGATTCCTGGGGTCAGGGAAGAGGGAGGACTCCTTGTATATGGGAGGAAGCAGCGGGGGCAGTACGGGTTAGGATTCCTCTTTACCTCTCCCCGGTGTTGGTGCCCCTCACCCTGTCTGCACCTCCTAGGACATAGAAACCGGTGATCCCGCACCCCGACCTGCACCTGAGTTTAAAATGCCTGAAACTAAAAGCCGTTTTTGTTTCTTCTTTGTTTTTTTTCCCTTGGTTCATCCCGTTTTCCATCTTCATCCGGAGTAACTCAAGGAGTAAGATGGCGAGGCCGAGAGAAGACCAGCCTTCCTGGGAAGACCGGGAAGCAACAGCTGTGAACTCACACTACAAACCTTGTTTCCTAAATGAAAACACTGAACGCATAGCTTTTGTCTCCTGTGACCTCTTTGCCCTGCAACAGTCTGCCTGACACAAAACTGCTGTCAGAATCTGCCTTTGGGGGCCCGAAGCAGGCCCCTCTTCACCAGGGATCTTCCAAATCGGGCCCGTGGGGGTACCCAAGGGACCCCCATTTCCAACCATGCACAATGTAGCAGGCACCATGGAGAGCTCGCCATAGGGTGCATTATTTTCCCCAACCACCCCTTTCTTCAATGGGAGCCCGTGTTCTTGTTCAGAACACAGGCTCCCATTGAAGTCAATGGAAGTCCCTCCAAATCGTATCTGGAGGCATCCGGATGCATCCAAATCACTCGGTAGGACTCCCCCGATCTGAGTCATCTGGAAAGCATTCCGGAACCAATTCTGTCGGAATGCTTTCCGGACAAGGTCGTAATCGGCCCCTATGTGTAGAATATGCAACTAACAGCAACTTTGCATATGAAATTAAAAAAATGAATTGCACTAGGCTATGTCCCAATGACAGAAGTTGCTGAACACTACAATTTATTAATTGAAAGCGCATATTACCAAACTATTGAACATACACTAAGTCCCCTAACAGACTATTTTGAGGATACCTGGGTGGGAAGACTACGTAGATCTGGACATAGAAGACAACCAAAGTTCCACATTGCATGGTGGAATGTATACAACAGTGCCCTAAACAAGGAAGCAAAAACTAACACCATTGTGAAAGGATGGCATAATGCCTTCCAAGCCACAGTGGGAAGGCCCCAACCAACCCTACATACATTCATTCATTCATTCATCAAATCTTTATTTCGGTCACTAAGGACCATAAAAGATACAGAAATAAAATGCAGTAACAATTGACAATAAAACCAAAACAGTGGTAAAATCATGAGCCAATTTTAAAACATTTAAAAGTGTATTATTCACTAGACATAAAACGATTACGGATAAACCAAGCTGCAGTTAAAAATTTGGCTACTGCACATACAATGGGGGCAGACAAGTCAGATTTTAAAACTCTAAATGCAGGACAGTGTTCCCTAAAGCCTAGGTTCCTGAGAAGTGGAACAAGCCAATATTTACGTGGGATGTTATATGCAGGGCAGAAAAAGATCATATGTAAATCATCTTCTCGTTTGAGAGGGCATACTAGGCAATTTGGGGTGGTCGCTATTTTGTGCCAGTGCTCCGTACGAGCCCTCAAGGGAAGTGTTCCATAACGCCACTGCAGATACAATTTTCGAGTTAGTGGTGGACTAACATCATCAAGGACCAATTCTAGCTGATAAACATCCTTGATAGCAAGAAAGTGACTGGACAAAGAATCTTGGCATAGGGATTCAATTGCAGCCTGTAGCTTATACTCGCGGTATGCCTCCACCAGCGATCTACGATAGATCCTGGGACAAGCGCTCCGCGGGTCATGCCACAGCTCCGATTTCCCCATCCTTTCAAAAGTAATCTTAATGTACTTAAACCAGGATATTTTCAACACGTTTGGTAGGCCCAGGATTTCTTCTAATTCTGCTCTATAGCTAGATAGCTCTACCGAACTCCATATTCTACGCCAATACGTCAGAGGCTCGAGTCCAAGTTCTTCAGTAATTGGTCTTAAACCGAGGTCCAGTCTCAGCGGGAGCAGCGGGGTGCTTGATGGTAGAGCGGTCAGTTGCCTGATAAAGTTGTTTTCAGTTATCTGCAACTTACAACACGCAGCATGTCCCCAAATCTCACCCCCGTAAGTGACTGCACCTCTAGCCTGGGTTTTATAGATATGGAGTGGCGGGCCAAGTGGCCTATAGGTGGTCCTAGATAACATCCTATGTATGCCACCTGTAAGTTGGGCGAGTTTCAAGTTTACTCTCATAATGTGGGTGTCCCAAGTCAAGGATTGGTTCAGGGTGACACCTAGGTATTCAAATGTGGAGACCCGGTCTAGTCTTTCGTGTCCTATCATAGGGTTTGGGCGGGTTGAAGTGGACGGATTAAAAGTCATGAACTTAGTTTTCGTCGCGTTCACTTCCAAACCACGAAGCTCACAAAAGTTCATGAAACCGTCCAGAATTCTCTGGAGGCCCATCGGAGATTTTGAAAGCAGGAGGGTATCATCCGCCAACATAATTGCGGGTACCCTCCTGCCATTCAACACCGGGGCATCAATATAGCTCAATCCTGTCAGGAAGTCTATGACACCATTCACGAAGAGGCAGAACAGGGTCGGTGCCAGCACGCAGCCCTGTCTTACCCCAGAGTCCACGGGAAAACCCTCTGTGAGACCGCCTCCCCTGCCACACCTCACTTTGGCGTAATTGCCCCAATGGAGCCTCATCAACATGGATAGGATGTCACCCGGAACATCTAAATCCTTGAGTACTGCCCATAGTTTGGCACGGGGCACCAGATCGAATGCTGCTCAGAGGTCGACAAAGACTGTGTACAGCGTTCCTCTGCCCAAACTCACAGTTTTCCAATACAAATTATTGAATCGGAAAATTTGGTCTATTGTAGAGACACCCTCTCTGAACCCAGCTTGGAATGTGCTCAGTATGTCCTTCTCTGCCATCCATGCTTGGAGACGGTTCAATAGTAATCTCCCGAACAGCTTTTGTGGGACGTCTATTAAGCTTATTGGTCTATAATTGGAAGGGAGCAGAGGGGATCCCTTTTTAAATATTGGGACAATCTCTGCTCCCAACCAGGTTTTTGGGACCTCCATGCCCCCCAAAATAGAATTAAATAGGCACAACAAATATGGTGCCCAGACTAGTGGCTCGTGTTTAAAAAGATCACCAGGCAGACCATCTAGGCCCGGTGCCTTGCCGTGGGCTAGTCTGTCAATCGCCTCAAATACTTCCTTCAAAGTAAAGTGGCGCCCTTTAGTTTCATCAATATTTTTAGAATTTATTAGCTCAGGTGGACCAGATGTGCTGTATAAGGATTTAAAATGATTTCGCCATGCAGAGGCCGAAATGTTGGGCTCAATTGCATCAGGTTGCATTTCGTCCCCTGTGTTTACAAGGCGCCAGAATAAGCGGGAGTCTGCACATGCTAGTGTAGTTTTAAGTTTCTCCCACTTGTTGTACTCCCATTCCTTTTGTGCATGGGCAATCATGCGTTTATATACTGAGCGCCTGGCCCTAATGACCTCAATCCCTAGACCCTCTTTGATTGCCACCAGGAGCTTCGATTTAGCCTTCCGGCATGCACAGTTATACCAGGTAGGACTAGACGAAAGTTTTGAAGGTCCTTGCAGTGTAGTAAAAAGTATATCAGAAAGTGCCAAAGTTAGGTCTGTATGTAGTGTTCCCCACTCCATCCTATTATCGGGGCAGACGTCTCGGTCGGTTAATGCCAGTGCTTTTTCCAGTATAGGAATTGCCCGGGCGTAGAGGCTGGGAAGAGTTTCCGAATTTAAAAGTAATCTTTCCCATCTCACTCTACGTCTGTTGTTTGCTAATGTTAAACCTGTCCGAGGGGCCGAGGTCTGGTCCCTCGTGGCCTCACTATTGGAAAGGATATATACTGCTTCCAGAGCATGATGGTCACTATCCACACCTGGCAAGACCCTAAAGTCTTTGATGGAAAACCAAGCTGCTAGTGGGACAAGAATATAGTCCAATTTCGATTCCCTCCCACCCCGGCTAAATGTGTATTTTGGTGGGATGTCTGATTTTTTCCGGCCATTGCAGGCCCGCAAACCAAATTTTAGGGTTAGTGATGTAATTTGGACCGCTAGTGGTGTCCATGCTCTGGGGCCGGGAGCCTCCAAGGGAGGAATAGACCAAAGCGCATCCTCCTCGTCGGCCAGTCCATCTAATGGGCCATAGAGGGGCTCGTAATGACAATTGAAGTCACCCCCTACTAGGTAAGGAATATCAGCGGGAATTTCACTTAAAACGGAGGCAAGATCATCTATAGTTCGTGATTCAAGCCCATTAGTTACTGGGCGAGAATAGACGTTAACCAACATGAGCCTATTAGAATTTGGCCATTCCAAAAGTACCACAAGAATATCATCCGTAGAAAGTGGATGTAAAGCAGCACTACATCCCAAATCTACTGCTAACCATGTTGCAAGTCCACCCGAAGGACGTCCTTTCCCTCCCCATTTCGCCGGCATAAAAAATGACGCGTATCCCAAATACGTCACCTCGTCACAGGCCCAGGTTTCCTGGAACATACAGATGTCTTTAGATCTGACAAATGTATTCCATTCTGGAGAGTGCAACTTGCTAGCGAGGCCCGCCACATTCCATGACAACACTTTTAAAACAGTGGAGTTAGTGCTGCCAATAGATTTTTCTGCGTCTGGGATACAGCACCGCTCATGCAGTGGAGATGTACTCATAGTAGGGGTATGGGATACAGAGGGCACCGCCTCACATGACGGGGTAGCAGAGTTTCCAGGGTAGTTGGCTATCAGATTCTTGATCTCAACCTTCATGGTATTAGACTCCTTTGTGAGGGAGGATAAAACGCCCTCCTCTTTGCTGCTTATCCAAAGCAGTCAGTCCTCCCAGGCTAGGCTTCCAAATCTATTCTGCGTAGGGAAGTAATCAAGATGTGGTAGGTCACTCATATAGTGGGTACCCCTATGCTCTTGCCTCCACCTTTTGCCACGGCCGCGCACAGGTTCCCAATCTCTCTCTCCCTGCTCTTGTAATACAGATGGATAAAAGAAAGATAATGGTAGGGCTTGGATTGTAGTACCCTTATCGCGATAGGGCCAGTTAGTTATGTGGGAGACTGTCCTGGGGTCCCTAAAATTGACCAAGACACAATCTCCCTGTATAGATTTCTTTGTACCACCCAGCCATGGAGCTCTTCTTACCATCAGGACCTGGCTGCATATGCCATCGGGAAGAGGTCTATTAATTGTGAGCCAATTGATGACTTTATTTTTAAGCGATTCAACTGACTCTTGCGTTAGCTCTTTTAGGGCGGGGACACCTGCCAAAATTACTATAAATGGGCTGGCCTCAGGCAGCAGATCTATAGTCGTTTGATTCCCAATAGGGCTGTTAATGGAGCCCTTAGAGCCAGGTACTGACGGGTTCCCTTCTGTGCATCTATTTAGTGTCTGATCTATGGTTGGTAGTGTCAGTTGGGTAGTGAAAACGTGGGGTATTAGCGGGATAATAGGAGGATTCGGGTTCGTAGCTAGAGGGGCTGTTTGGTTCATCGCACCACTTGGGCCAGTGTCTGGGGCTAAGACATCTTTTGCACAAGAAAGTGAAATACATGCCAATTCTTTTACAATACAATTTAGGGTGGTTTCTATTTTCCCCAGGCGTGCTTCCAATGGTTTAAGCAACAGCCTCATCATGTTGCGAATATCCAATAGTGTGATATCCTCCTCCCCAGAAATTGATCCAGTTTTATCAAATTTATGATCTGGCGCATTAAGTGGCGTGGGCCCCTTAGATTGTAATGGGGTTCGACGTTTGTTTGCTGTCTCAGGTTTCAACCTCTGTGGTGTGGGAAGTAGTTTGGTGTTTTTAAATTTTTTCCCCCGAGACATCTGGGGCTTCTTACTATTTTTGGGGATAGCTCCTTCTCTCACTGCTACCCTATTAATGTCTGTCGGTTTGTCCCCTGAGCTATTTTCCTCCCTACCATGTACAGTAGTGCTAGTGCTAGGGCTAAAATTGGGATGAGGCGGCTTTGGTAAGGGAAGGGGTAATATGCTAAAATCTATCTGGGATGGTATGGAACAATCAATGTTTGAGGTGCCTGCTATAGTGGGACAAGATGGACTAGTTATTTCAAGCATTTCAGTTGAGCCCTCTCCCCCCGCCATTAATTGACTCCCATCGAGTCTCTGGGTCGGAGTCCTTGCGGAGGCTAGGGGGCCCAACGATGATCTCCTTATCCAATCAATCTCTTGAGAGATACGTCGTTCGAGCGTAGTGATGTCCTCAATTAATAGAGAACCAGCTTTGGCGAAGTAACTGTCCAATGTGCATTGGGGTTTTCCAGCAGCCATCAGAGTCTTACTACGTGTCTCCCTCAAAGCCATTCTGTCAAGGCTGGCTGGAGCAGGTATCGGGAGACACGAGGGGACGGAATATCAGGGGGCGCTGACCGAGACCGATCCCGACCGGTCTCGAACGGCCTCAAACGGCCCGCTCTTTGCCCGGTCTTCGCCCCGGTTCTTGTCCCGCACGCGTCCCGCTAGCGCGTGAGGGGAGGGAAGTATTAATAGGTAATGAGGGAAGGTGAAGGCGGGGCCGGGAAGAGGCAGCAGGTGTGCTGTATGGATTCTGCAGAGAGCACCCTGGTCCTCGCAGTCCCGGCAGCCACAAACCCCCACAGCTTCCCTTCCGGGCAGAGCACAGGCGTCCACACAGGTCCAGCAAGGCAAATGGAGCGCGATCCCAGCTCCAGTTCAAAGTGAGTCAATATCCACGAGCGGCTCCCGCGAAGCGGGGGCCGCGAGGTTCTTAAATGATTTGAGGAGGCGGGGCCGGGAAGAGGCAGCAGGTGTGCTGTATGGATTCTGCAGGGAACACCCTGGTCCTCGCAGTCCCGGCATCCACAAACCCCCACAGCTTCCCTTCCGGGCAGAGCACAGGCGTCCACACAGGTCCAGCAAGGCAAATGGAGCGCGATCCCAGCTCCAGTTCAAAGTGAGTCAATATCCACGAGCGGCTCCCGCGAAGCGGGGGCCGCGAGGTTTTTAAATGATTTGAGGAGGTGGGGCCGGGAAGAGGCAGCAGGTGTGCTGTATGGATTCTGCAGGGAGCACCCTGGTCCTCGCAGTCCCGGCAGCCACAAACCCCCACAGCTTCCCTTCCGGGCAGAGCACAGGCGTCCACACAGGTCCAGCAAGGCACATGGAGCGCGATCCCAGCTCAAGTTCAAAGTGAGTCAATATCCACGAGCGGCTCCCGCGAAGCAGGGGCCGCGAGGTTTTTAAATGATTTGAGGAGGCGGGGCCGGGAAGAGGCAGCAGGTGTGCTGTATGGATTCTGCAGGGAGCACCCTGGTCCTCGCAGTCCCGGCAGCCACAAACCCCCACAGCTTCCCTTCCGGGCAGAGCACAGGCGTCCACACAGGTCCAGCAAGGCAAATGGAGCGCGATCCCAGCTCCAGTTCAAAGTGAGTCAATATCCACGAGCGGCACATTACTAGAATCAATTCTAAAAGAGCAAAGCTACCAACAATTAAGAATAGAGCAATCTGTAACACAATTATGTCAAAAATTAATAGACCAAACCAAAACAATGTATTAGCATTTACAATTCAAAGTTAGGCTCTACCCAAACACTAAAGGACTAGAATACTTAGGAACCATAGCGAAATCTATACTGTAAAAAATTCCCACAACTACATAAAAAGCACCAATTTCTAAATTAAATTCCTAATGTCACCTTAATTTTTTTTTAAGATCTAAAATATAAATGTAATGTCAAATAATATATTCTTATACAAAGCAAATTTGGCAAAATAAAAATATTATATATCTTCAAAGATATAAATAGCAAATGTATAAATAACATTTCCCGCCCACTATAAATAATTTTAAAGTACTTACAATTTCTTAAATCCAATATTTAAATAAAAATACCCCAAAACTAAATGGAAAAATTCAACTGTCCAAAACAAACTCCTCTAACAAAATAGTTGTAATGTAGAGCCATAAAAACACAGAATTTTTTTTTTTACAAATAAAGAAATGCTTCTTGAAAACCAGAAAAAAGGAAATGTAGAATAATTATTAGTTTACTAAAAACTAATACACATTTCCTTAAAAAATAAAATAAAACAAATCATCTTCTAACGCTAAGGTGCCGATTCTGATCCTGGAAAACCCGGGTACGAATGGTCGTACGGAGCGTATTCTCCGTACGACTCATACCCGGGAAATCCACCTTACAAAGCCGCAAGTACGAATCATACAGAAATACCATTTCCGTACGATTCGTACAAAAGTACATGCGGCGAAAAAATACCCACAATTCCGATCCGGGACATCGCGTACGTGACGTCCGGACGGAGTCGGGCAGCGTTTTACGGACCAGCAAGTACGATTCGTGCCTACGTCACTCCGCACGGACCATTTTTTACGGCAGCCAAAAACTGCCGGGAAATTGAGGACGAAGCGAAGAAGGAGCACCGGTACGCGACGGACAGCCATGGACCCCATCCTACGTGTCATCCCGGCCCTCCTAGCCTACGACCTGGTGCACATAAACCCACTCAGACGCCGCAGAAGGTCAGAACAACACCCAGGGGCAAAGGGTGGGGGCCAGTGGCAGGAAACATAACCCCCACCCAAGTTAAATTGTAACTATGTCCTGTACATACATGACCTCCTGGCTCTGGTCACTTCAGGGGGGCGTGTCCACCACTCCCTGCGTACCGTCACAACAGAAGTGGACTTGGACGCGTACCTGTCACCACGACAATGGTGGTATGGACCGTACCCACGCTGTGATGGCGTGGGTACGGCCCGTACCACCATTGGAGTGGTGATGGAGGTGTATGTGCCGTACCCACGCTGTGGGGGTGTGGGTGCGGCCCGTACCACCATTGTTGTGGTGATGCAGGGGTACGCGCCGTACCCACGCCCTCAGAGCGTGGGTATGGCGCATACCCCTCCATCACCACTCCAATGGTGGTACGGGCCGTACCCACGCCCCCACGGCATGGGTAAGGCCCGTACCACCATTGGAGTGGTGAAGGAGGGGTACGCGCTGTACCCATGCCCTCAGAGCGTGGGTACGGCCCGTACCACCATTGTGGTGGTGATGGAGGGGTACGCGCCGTACCCACGCCCTCAGAGCGTGTGTACGGCCCGTACACCCTATGAATGCGGGCTTAGGGTCCGTCCCACCCATACCTCTACGGCACCAGTACAGAATGGATACAAGGCGTACACACGCCACAAATGTTGGCATAGGGCCTGGTGCAGCATATAAGCAGTATATTGGTGTGTGTGTATGCACAGAACAGCAGTGTACTGCACCAAGGGGGCGGGTGGGTGGCTGCAGAGGACTCTCAGCAGTGGACAGAGACATGGGGGTGGGTGCCCAGGACTCCCAGCAATGGACAGAGACATGGGGGAAGGTGCAGAGGCCTCCCAGCAGTGCCCAGACATCTGGGGGGTGGGTGCAGAGGCCTCCCAGCAGTGCCCAGACATATGAGGGGTGGGTGCATATCACTCCCAGCAGTGCACAGACATATGAGGGGTGGGTGCAGAGGCCCCCCAGCAGTGCACAGACATATGAGGGGTGGGTGCATATCACTCACAGCAGTGCCTAGACATTTGAGGGGTGGGTGCAGAGGCCTCCCAGCAGTGCCCAGAGATATGAGGGGTGGGTGCATATCACTCCCAGCAGTGCCCAGACATATGAGGGGTGGGTGCAGAGGCCTCCCAGCAGTGCCCAGACATATGAGGGGTGGGTGCAGAGGCCTCCCAGTAGTGCCCAGACATATGAGGGGTGGGTGCATATCACTCCCAGCAGTGCCCAGACATATGAGGGGTGGGTGCAGAGGCCTCCCAGCAGTGCCCAGACATATGAGGGCTAGGTGCATATCACTCCCAGCAGTGCCCAGACATATGAGGGGTGGGTGCATATCACTCCCAGCAGTGCCCAGACCTATGAGGGGTGGGTGCAGAGGCCTCCCAGCAGTGCCAAGACATATGAGGGGTGGGTGCATATCACTCCCAGCAGTGCCCAGACATATGAGGGGTGGATGCATATCACTCCCAGCAGTGCCCAGACATATGAGGGGTGGGTGCAGAGGACTCCCAGCAGGGCCCAGACATATGAGGGGTGGGTGCAGAGGATTCCCAGCAGTGGCCTGACCTATGAGGGGTGGGTGCATCATCCTCAGATGACCACAACTCCATGGGTCCATGAATGCATCCCCAATGTGCGACTATGTTGAGAGTGCCATATCAACACATCACTGACAGCAGTGTCCCACTCCCATGAGGATGGATGTCATTCCCCCACTGCATGACACACCACATGTGGGTGCGATGACAAATGACACATGCATACCCACCCCTGGCGGATGCAGCACAATACACACACTGAGATCATGTCACAAGACTGTATAGTTATGTGAAAGCCTACTAAACTAAGAGAGCCAAAGGGAACACACACTGTCGCACACATTCCAGGACTGATAGGAATGTACAGGTGCTGGCACAGCCACCAAGTTGTTGTCTCCCATGGAAGGAATAGGGTGGACTTTCCACAGATACAATGCCCACAATTGTCAGTCAGGTGACCAAATACCCTGCAGAACAAGTACCATATGTGTGCTAGGCTGGTAGTACACACATGCATAGTGCGGAAAAGGGATCATTTCCCCCTGGAGGCATGGCAACATACTCTATACACAAGTACAGTGACTACCAAGGATGGCACAGACGATGCAGCCGGACACATTGCTGAGCAGGCATGGACATAGTTGAAGGGATCCATCAGCCACCAAGGGAATGTAGACACAGGTCAGCACAACAATGGTGCAACTCCCTGCAGGGAAGATGTCAGGTGCCACAGAGGAAGGAACACTCCTTGGGACAATGTCTCCAAACACAAAGAGCATACACGACCAAAGAATCATTGCAGAGACCTTGTGATGCCACGCAGATACCAGGGTCCACCCCATGAGCAGCAGACTACTACATTTCCCAGATACCCAACACATGATCACCACCCCAACTCATGGAGCATCAGCACCAACATCAATACCTGAAAAGCCATCGTGTGCAAAGTAAAAACAAAATGCTTTATTCAGTAGAAAAGGACACTATTTACAAAGGCCATAGGCCAGTCCAGACACGAAGTCCTGGGCAGGGGGGGGACACATGGCCACGCGTCTCCCCTAGCTTGCCTGCACATTAGATACCTCTGGTTGATTGACTGGGGTGGGGGCATCATGTGGGGAAGGACCAGGCACCGCAGGGACAGGAGGGGGTAGGGCAGGTGTTGGGGGTGCAGGGATGGATAACTCCACCACAGGGGGTGGGGCAGCGCCAAAGGTGGAGGTCAGTATTGCGCTGCACACGTCCACAAGCTCTTGCAGTGTCTCCCCTGCACCCGAAGGAACCACAGGCCCCAAGGAGGGGGGGGGTCGGAGGTATGGGTTGCAGCGCTACTGGGGGAGGTGGTGGACAGGGGGGGGACTCAACTCCCCTACCCGTGGAGTGCCTTGTCCGTTTGCGCGCAGGTGAAACAGTGGGGCTGAGGCCCAGCACAGCCAAGTAGGTCTCCTTCTCAGACTGTGGGGCAGGGGAGCTGAGGGGAGTGACATTGGAGGGACTGGGGAGTGAGGCATGCGGACTGTGGCTGCGTGTCTGCCTGTGTGCCCTAGACCCAGTGGGTGTGCCTTCTTCTCCCTGAGTGTGCGTGACAGGAGGTGTGCGCTTGCCCTACCCTGTTGGTGTGCTCCCTGTGTCTGGTGTGGTGCCTGCCTGGGAAGGTGTGTGTGTGCTTGGGACAGGAATGAGAGTGGAAAGTGTGGATGGCGCAGGGGTAGGTGGGGGGAGCAAGCGCTGCAGGACACTCACTGCTGCCGTCAGTGACGAGTCCATGGACCTCAGCAACATCCGTTTGTCAGATATCGCTGATGACATGCCCTCCATGTACGACACCATCTGTGTCAGCAGTCTGGTGTGGCCATGGAGGACAGTCAGGATCGATGTCTGCCCAACCTGCAACTGCCGCTGAATGTCCACAGACTCGGCAGTGAGGGCAGCAGGGGAGACAGGGGCAGGGGGTGCGGTGCCTGGCACGAAGGAGACACGTTGTTGCCCTACACGGACAGAAGGGACCCGAGCAACTGGGAGGGCGGTGATGGGACTGGAGGGGGTGGTGACAGTTGTAGTGCTGCGGCCAGCTGTTGGAGCAGCCTCCGCCCCCTCAGGGAGTTCAGCCTCGAACCCATCTGCGTCGTAGTCGGTGGTGGTACTACCCAGGTCCTCCGCCACACTCCCCTCGCCCTCCATGCCACTTGATGCTGCCGACTCGCCAGGAGTGGTGGCACTGGTGCTGGATCCCTCCTCCACGTCCATGCAGGTGTCTCCCTCGGTGTCCCACGATGATGCTGTGGGCAAGGTGAAGAGATAGGAAATAATCAGTCACCTGTGTACATCTGACACATGAGTCCAAACTAAATAGGTCACAGTGCATATCATGAAAAGCATCATGAGGAACATCTAGAATACCCAGCACATATGTAAGCCCTGCACTCCCCAGTTGGTTCACCCAACATGCCCCCTGAAATAATGAAAATCAGGACACCACAGCAAATAACTGGATATCCAATTATACAAAGAAGCTAGTGTCTGTGAACAGTGGAGCACAGGCAGACCATGACGGCATGCCACCTCCTGGTCACTGTGAATGAAATAGTATTGGTGCACCCAATGCCAAATAACAGACGCCAATGCTGAAGGGGTCCCCACACTCATAGACATGTGAGTACTGTAGAAAAGCAAAAGTAATACTATCTGATCCATTGGGAAGCACACAACTTTACACAATTGACATATTTGGAATGTGTGAATGTCCCACTTGTGGAACAGAACACACATGTGCATGAATATCAGAAGCCACACAAGGAGGTGCACACAAAACTACATTTACACAGTCATTGTATGAGCTGCCCGCCTAATGCCAAGAAGCCAATGTTAAGAAGAAATGTGGTATTAGGAAGTACATATACATGGCACCACGGTGGTCGGGATGACTTGACACCGGTAAGTTGGCATCAGCAACAACCAAGGACTAACCCAAATGCTAACACACTGTGGGAACATGGATTTGTATAATTCCTCAACAAAATTTGGACAGAAATGTGCCCATGTTCTAATTGTGCCAGCGTGTTCCACAAAAGTATAAAAGTGGTACTTGTGCACTCCCTTGGGAGACATCTGTCATGCAGGCACATCATTGTCCTTCACAAAAAGCATGTAAACTATTGGTACATGTTGACAAGTGTAGTGAGTGCCAGGGCACATGACTTCTTGAATAACAACTTAAAACATGCCACCTGTCACATGGCCATCCGTACCATGATGACACAGTTGGCAACACATATGACACACTACCTGTCATGTGGATTGGCACACATGTCCAGACACAGGACAAGGCATTAGCAAATGGCCCTGAAATTGTGTTGGAATAAGGAGCACCTGCACTGAGGAGACACGATGATGTGAACGAAGAATGTCCACACAGATGTCAGCACACACAGACCAAACCACATAGCATCTGGAGTACACAGCGGTGCCATTAATGGATGAGCAGGAAATGTGTTTTTTAACTTGTGACACATGCTGCCAAGCACAAACATGACTCCCTACACAACATGCCTGGGTCACTGCACATTGAGTGCCTGTTCAGACAATCATCACACACTGGTCAGACCTGGCAAGGAGACATAAGGTTTGGACACGTAGTCCTTGCCCTCACAAACACCCCATACCTGAGACAATGTGATTGAGACAGTTCAAGAAGTGACACCTCTCAATCTGGATTTACTAAAAAGTGCATCAGGAAATCCTAAATGTACTCCACATCACCTCGTGAGGCTGCCAACACATATTTGTGACAAAAAACCTAAACAGATTGTTGTACATAGACATACAGGCACTGGCCAGTGTGAGGATGCAGAAGCAAAATGGGGTCAGCCTGTACAATGGGCACATGTAGCACACTTTAGATAAATACAAATGTGACCAGGGAACAATGCCACAGAGGCAAAACTATGCTGAACACATTGAGAATGGGCACAGTGTTGGATGACACACATGATACCGAGGCAAGGGTGTCTTAGGGTACTGTAGTGGGCACACTGCTCCATGGTCCTGGAATTATCTGACTGTAACATGAGCTACCGTCCCGGCACTATGCATATCTCCCACTCATGCACATCATGTTTGAGGCCACAACATCGGTCATGCATGCTGCAAGTCTGTTCATTTGAAAACTCACACTCCTATGTTGAGACTCAGCATCAGTGCCAACTGATATGGACCCCCAAATGACTGAACAGGACAGGGCACAGTCAAGGTAACAACACATGTCTCCGACCCCACCCCCACATGATGCAGATAGCAATGTGCACTTGGATTAACTGCCAGCCTAGATGACCATGTGCACTAGTGATTACACACAGACCAGGGAACACATGTCAAGGAGGGGATAGGAGGAAGAACAGCAGCGGATGACTTTGGGGAACAGAAAATGCAATGCACATATTAACCCTGGCAGTGTATCCATGCGACTGAGCACTTCCCAAAGCTGGTGACACACAACAAACACACATGTACCTACCCCCTTGCTGCTGCTGCATCGCCTGTAACCGCCTATCCATGTCAGGGAAGACCACCGCCAGGACACGCTTCATTTGGTGGGTCAGGCGCCGGCGCCCGCGGTTCTTGCCTTCTGGTGAGTCCCCCAGCAGGACCCGGGCGATCCTCCTGGTCCAGCACCGGATGTCCTGCCAGCGTTTCCTCACCTGTGCCAGGCGCCGACTGCGACCCTCCACGGTGATCACGGCCCTGACGGCCCGCTTCCATATCTTCCCCTTCTCGTAGGCGGTTACCTGTGAGGATGCCAAAGTGAGAATAGATCACTACACCTGCTCCATGTCACGGAGACACACATTAGAACATCTTTGATTTGTTAAACAGGGCATAGTATGCTGCAAAATAATAGCACCTTTGTCATAGGGACATTGGCCTCTGTGTAAGGCCCAATGCACTACATGGCATTGGAAGTACACAGGTGGCATGAGGGGTGCGACACACTCCCTGATCATGGCACACATTGTACATCACAAGCAACACAAAGCTGATGGCCAGCACCTCCAAGCAGTCACATGCCCCAGGCCACTGACCCAACATCAGCAGACTACACAGACACACACAGGCACAGATCATTCACCTGCCAGTGGCAACAGCCGATACAAACCTCACTCTGCACATGTGCTACTTTCCTGGGGGGTGTCACAGGCGTGGGGCTAGCCCAGCAAGTCAGACACACAGCACGGATCACTTCTCACATCAGATGGGTAGAGCTGTTGCCTCCTCCATGCAGCTGTGGTGCAACACTCCACATAGACACTCACCCACATGACAAGGAACATTCACACACATCAATGTCCAGATCATTTGGACACTCTCACCACAGCTCCACTCAACTCACACACATCTGTGGGTACAGTCACCTGTCACACGGGGGCAACACTGAATCACCCCAGGACTATAGAACAAGAAGGGCCAAGAGGATTAGCTATGCTGAATGTGCCATGCAGCATGCTGTGAATGTCACAGTAAGCACAATGCAAGTGAGGAGTGCACACATGAACCACATCATGCTCTGTATGACAGACATGAGCCATTCCCCCCCCCCGGGACCCACTCTAAACAACATTTCATGTCTGTCACACCTGGACACAATGCCAGAAGTGCCAGCTACAAAAAGAAGGGGCACAGTCAAAGGTAGCGGAGTCAGCACTCACCTGCACCCCTGGTCTACCATACAGGCTGGGGAACTGTGGGAGGATGACGTCCAGCAATGCCTCATTCTCTTCCTGTGTGAATGGTTGGGCCCTCTCCACAGTCCGCGACATGGTGCCAGAGGAATCGCAAGCAGCAGCAGTGGTGTTGAATCAAAGGTTGTGCAGGCAAGTGCCCTCTCATGGGTTCTGGCTGACTTATATCTGCCTTGCTGGGCTATTTCATTAACAGGAGTACAGAGTGATTGGTCGGATTCATTTGCACCCTACTTTTCCTCCAATCCCTTTAAACATACACTAGTGACAGCATTAGCATTTTTTCAAATTTGCAGCATCATGTCAAGTCAACAACCACTTTGCAACAATGTATAATGTGGCCAACTGCTTTTTCCAGGCCACATGATAGAAGAATTTGATCTTTAAACTGGGTATCCATGACACCCAGCATGCATGTAGGCCCTAATACTTGTCCCTTATGTGTCCCCATTGTAATTTTCAAATCCCCACACAGGTATGGTGCATTTCACACGTACCCCTAGGGCACCACTACTCTAGTGCTACGGGCCGTACCCGTGTGTGTACGGCCCGTAGCACTATGGCGTACGCCTACGCCAACACTACCATAGTGCTACGGGCCGTACACACGCAGGTATGGCCCGTAGCACTATGGCGTACGCCTACACCAACACTACCATAGTGCTACGGGCCCTACACAGGCGTGTACGGGCCATATCTCTATGGCGTACACCTACGGCAACACTACCATAGTGCTACGGGCCGTACCCGCGTGAGTACGGCCCGTAGCACTATGGTAGTGTTGCCGTAGGCGTACGCCATAGTGCTACGGGCCGTACCCGCATGTGTACGGCCCGTAGCACTATGGCGTACGCCTACGCCAACACTTCCATAGTGCTACGGGCCGTACACACGTGGGTACGGCCCGTAGCACTATGGCGTACGCCTACGGCAACACTACCATAGTGCTATGGGCCCTACACATGCGTGTACGGGCCGTATCTCTATGGCGTACGCCTACGGCAACACTCCCATAGGGATAGGACCAGTGTGTACACGTACGTGTGTACGGTCCGTACACACACGCATACTCCGACCCAAACTCCATATAGTGATACGACCGTACACACGCCCTCAGAGCGTGTGTACGGTGCGTTTCACAGCTTACACTGGTGATAGGAGGTGCACAGGAAAGGAATGGAGGTGTCTGACTCGCACAAGGATGGACATCAAGTCATTGTCAGTGCAGTCCTTCATGTGTAGGGCAGTGATGTGGCATATGTCTCCTCATGTTTTAACCCAATAGTTGTGTGATGACCTGTGTACACATGTCATGTGTGATGGGGCACAATGTGGCGCACTTCCCCTTCACACCTTTTACATGTGTGCATGTAGTTCAAACTTGTCAAGCACTGCATCACTGGCATGGCACAGTCACCAACACCCGCAACTGTCCCCTGATGCCAGGTACATGGATGATGACACCTGACATCTCACTACCAGCGTGCCACGATGTGACTATGTCATGTGTGTGTCATGTGTTCCCATGATCTTGCTGTTGGTGTTCCGTCAACAGCATCTGCTGTAGCTGCATCCAACATGTGTCTGTGTGTAGATGCCCATGTCACACTATTACGCACACCAGGACACATGTGGAATAACACGTAACGTGTGTCTGTATGCATCGAACTGGGACTTGCGAGCTTAGGACATATCTGCGTAGTCTCAATGTCTGTGTGATCATTTTTGACATGTACCCCTTCATGGCAAGGTGTGTGGTCTGTCCTTTTTCCATGACATGTGACCTGTGCGTCTAGCTTGCCGGCAGCTGTCTGTATGAGATGACATCCTTCAAATGCACATATGTGGATGCATGTCACTCCTGTAATTTGTCTGGCTGTTCACTCACACTGGCCCACAGCTACTTTCATGGCATGTCATGTAGACCTTGACAATCCACGTTTGTAGCTGGCTGTTGGTAGGAGTATCACCTTGCTGGCATACGTGTGCAGGTTGTATTGCACAGTACAGACTCTGTATGTAGCATATGTGTATTAGCTGTTGGACATGTGCTCAGTGCATTGACATTGGTGTAGTAATGTACTCAATCTTCGTTATTCCTTCCAAATCTCTGCAGGGCACCGCCTCTCCCCCGACCAATGCCAGACTTGGGTGCCATGAGGGAACGTGACTGCATACGCCACTACAGATTCCCCCAACAGTTAATTGAGGACCTGACAAACAGGCTGGCACCACACCTCCAACCGCGACACAGTTATCCGACTGCGCTGACCCCCAAGATGAAGGTGATGGCAGCCCTACATTTCTTTGCCACCGGTACGTTTCAATTCACCATAGCTGATGTGGGTGGCATATCCCAGACCATGTTCAGCCGTGTCCTGCATGATGTTTTAGAAGCCATGTTGGAGCACCTGGATGAATTCATCCATTTTCCAACTCATGAGCAGTTGACAGGTATCAAGGGTGAGTTCTATGCCCTGGGAGGGATGCCCCATGTAATTGGGTCCATTGATGGGACACATGTGGCTTTGGTAGCACCACAGGCACAGGAGGTAGCCTATCGAAACCGTAAACATTATCACTCCATTAATGCCCTTGTGGTGTGTCTTGCTAACATGCTGATTTCCCATGTCTGCAAGTTTTCCAGGGTCAGCACACGATGCCTACATCATGAGGCGTAGCAGGGTGCCAGAAATGATGCTGCAGCTGCACAACGAACGAGCATGTCTTGTTGGTGGGTGGACTCTGTTTGTCCAGTATTTAGCAGTGTCTTAGTATGTGATGGCATCTCCTGACCCACTTCTTTACATGATGTTTCCATGTAGGGGACTCTGGCTATCCCAACATGCCATGGCTGGTGACGCCTCTCCGCAACCCCAGAACAGCTGCAGATCACTGTTACAACAACGCCCATGGGCAGACCAGGCGAGCGATTGAGAGGACGTTTGGCCTCCTGAAGAGCCGATTCCGTTGCCTCCGCAAGACAGGCGGGTCCCTCCCATATGCACCGGTGAAGGTCTGCAAAATGTTCCTCGTGTGCTGCATGCTGCACAACATGGCAGTGGAGAAAGCTGTGCCACTCATCCTGGATCTCGATGAGCAGGAACATCCACCCGTGGAGGATGACGGCCTTGGTCACGAGGCAAGTGAGGAGGAGGAGGAGGAGGAGGAGGAGGAGGACATCCGGAGTCAGCTCATACGCAACTTCTTCTCATAATGGTGAGTCCCTGTGTCTGAGTGTGCACGCTTGGAGCCTTGTGTGGCATGTGTTGCAATGTGTGTGTCCAGCTGACTGTATGCTAAGTGACTTTGAGGTGTGTTCTGATGTGTCACTCGAGTGCTGATGTCATTCCACACATTTCAGCTGACACACTCATTTGACAACTAGCATGGTGTCAACCTTAGTCATGTAGAGTACATGACCATGCATGCGGATGACTATGTTTTTCCTGACTTCTTGTGTGTCTCTCTTACCCAGGTAGTTGCGCATGCTGTCTGCTCGTGGCATCGTTGTGCTCCTTCTATTCCTCATGAGTATTGCAATGTGTGCTGAATCAGCGTTACATGCACGGACATGGTGAAAAGTCGCCTTTGGGTAAGGAATGCAGCAAGGCATTTTGGGTGTGGTAGTTGTTTGGAATGTGTGGGCACTGCTCCTGTGCAGGTTTTGTTACTATGCATACATGTGGACTCAACATGGAGCACATGACATGTAACATGACTCACATGAATTGATAGTCACACTTCGTGACAGTCATCTGTAATGGGATTGTGGATTTTGATGAAGGCATCAATGTGTGTACAACTTCCCTCGGAAACATACGGGAGGCTACGGCTACATCCCCATAAGAGGCTCAATGGGGAATTGCAGCCTCTCCGTGTGCAGCAGGGGATGTTTGGCTCACCCCCTTCACTTGTGTGCCAGTCCAATGGATTTACAGCATCTGTGGTGCAAAGGGGGTGTCCAGTGTAGGCCCCACATGTTAATCCAATAGACCTGTGAGTCTGTTAATATTGATGCATTTGCATAGGTGTGAGCCTGAGTAATAAAGGTGTTCCTCAGCCTCCAAGGTGCCTCATCTCTGTCAATGCAGGTCTCTTGCCACTGTGCATGCGGCATCTCTGGCATGGTTGTCAAGGATTGTGCATATGAGTCTATGTGTAGATTAGCAACCTGCATGCTGTTCTTCATGTATTTGATTCTCTATTGTGCATGATGTCCATGGCTGTGTGTGTGTTTTGGCATGTTGGTCCCCACAACGGGCCGTCAACACCTTCTGGGGTGTGTTTCCTGTGCGCAGCTCGGCCTTCAGTTTCATGATCCGGTGTCAGTCATCTTTGGTGATTGTGCATCCTTTGTCTCTGGGTGTGCCATTGAAAACCGGTAACTCCTTCCTTGACATACACTTGTTGCAGTAGTCCTTTCTGACATCCTAGTCTTTGTGTGGATATTGTGGCATAGTTCCCAAGACATGCCGCCTGCTGTTGCAGCCACTGCAGCAAGGGCACACGTAGTTTCCAGATTTGGCAACACACACACATCATAGATGCTCCTCCCTTCCTCCCTCAACCCATTCATTTGGCTGTCATCAGCTTGTCTGTGCCACTGTTGCGGCCACGCGGTGCCAAAGGCTGGACCGTCTGCACATGCAACGTGCACATTGCACAACCCTCAGGTCCTTGCATGACCCACATCACACTACAGTCTGATGTTGCAGCCACCCTCCAAGCAAGGTCCATCCACACATCTCCCGCCTGCTCTCAGGCATACACTAAGCGCACACACAACACCTTTGCATGATGAGTGTGCAACTCCGACTGCCTACACAGTGCTGCCACGCCTTCCAGGCCCTGTCACACCCACCAGGTAATGTCCCTCCTACTCCCCACCGGCTCTGTACCCCTGCAAGGCCATGGGAGTGGGACTCAAGGCTGATACATGTAGTATGCTGTCGTCGTGAGGCACATGGCACAGGTATCATCTCTCAGCGTGTCAATCTACAATGTGTCCAGGGCCCCCCTCTCCACCATCACATGCGCACACAACCTCATCATCAACTCGTATGCCATTGACAGCCAGGCGCTCCTCACCCTCACCAAGGACGCAGACATTTCCAGTTCCAATATTCAAGATTGCATGAGATCCATAGATGAATGGCAGAACAGCAGCCACCTGAGGCTGGACTTGTACAGGACTGAGGTCAACATCTGAGGATTGTCCCCTTACAGCTGGGTCAACTGTTTGTGTCCCACCCGCAGAAGCCCCGCACAAGCACCCAGTGTTGTGATGATGTTGTGCATCATGGATTGCTTGCTCACATTTGCCATGGTAATCACCAGCATCTGTACCTCAGACTGCAACACCCTCTGCATTATGCACATGATCCCCAGATAGATCCACTCCAAGGAAAGACGGACCATCCCCCAGGTCCACGACAACATCCGTGTCAAATACTGCCCTGCCCTCTACGGAGCAGCCACATCCAAACTCCAGGGACACTTGTCCACATCCAGGCTGCATCTGCACACCTCAGCTGCAATATCCCACGCCCCAGCCACATCACCGTCCAGCAGAGATAGCTGCAATGGATCACTGTGGGCTGCGGGATGACCGTCAGACTCCCCACCCACACTAAGGAGGCAGGCCACAACCCTGACCCAAAACCAACCTTGTACCACTGTTATCCGAGACCCCGTAGTGCCATCTCCGTGCATCCAACCTTGACCTGGCCACCATTGTTCAGATCCACCGTACTCCAGCATGCAGGACATAGTTCTCCCACCTGGGAACACATACCTGGGACTCCCTCCCCGGGAACCTCCAAATGAGGCATGACCTCTAGGCCTTAATGTTACTCTTCCAAATAGGTGTGTCCGCACAGTTTAGCAAGCACCCCCTCAGCAGCTTGAGGCCATCACAGGTGAGTATTGTGCTCCATGTCTGCATTGAATGATAACTTGTCCCCATGTGTGTCCTGTACCAGACTCAGATCCCAGGGTATGGATGGGTGGAGTTAGTTCAACACTCAGGCATAGTTAGACATTTACACACACATATGTTGTGGACTAATGCCAAATGACAGCAACATCTCATGACAAGAAAAATTATTTATTTTTGGTGGGGTAAGTCTTTTGGTAGATGTAATAAGGTGCTCTACCGGGTGCATAGAATCCAAAGTTCACAGGGGGAGATGGCATCCTTGTCAGTTGGAGTCATCAGAGTCCAGACCCCAGTGTTGGTCTTCATTGGTCAGACTGTGTGACCAGCAAGTCCATGTGGCAGAGAATGTCATTGGGTGAGGTACTGCTGTTGCGCCAGAGGGCCAGGTGCCAGGCCAGGTGACCTGGGAGATGTGGATGGTCCGCTGACTCTCACGGTCTTTTCCGTGGACGACCCACCTTCCTCCGGGGACCCTCAGATGCAGGCCTTGACGATATCTGTGATGCTCCGTCAGACAAATCCTCCTCCTCCTCCCTCCCTGTGGCTGGTGGTGGTCTTCACCTGGTGGCACAGGGAGGGTTGCCCATGTTGTCAGCGATCCGACGGAGTGAACGGCTCATGTCCGTTTGCACCGCCAGGAGCTCAGCCAGTCTTGCCTCCATCCGTCCTTGGTGTTGTTGTTGACTGGCATGTTGCTCGGCCTGCAGGTTCTTCATCTCGTCGAGGGTCCCCTTGATGTCTGTGAGGCTCGACACTACCTGGCTGATGCCCCTGGTGTCAGGATGTGGCGTATGTGTGACATACCGGTTCCCTCAGCTGGCTGGTCAGGTTCTCGCCTCCGCCTGCCTCCACTCCCATCACCCCTGCCCACACGAGTCTGGCCTGCCGTTGTGGGCACATCAGGTCTACGGGACCCCTGAAGGATGGCATTAGCGGGGTCGTCTGCCTCCTCCTGGGTGCCCGGAGAACCTTGTCCCTCCTGGTCAGACTGGCTGTGTTGTTCAGTGCGAGCAGGGCTCCTGGGTGTCTCCTGGGATTTGGCAGGAATGGGGGTGGTGGTTGGCACAGATGTACCTGACGCAGGTGCTGCAGGGGCTTGGGCACCAGAGGGGCCAGGTTGGTCGGGGTCATCCACGGAGTGGTGGGAGTCGTCACTGCCGGTGGGATCATCTTCACGCTGAGCCTGGGACTGTGATTGTTCCCCCCATTGTTGGGGGGAGGGTGATGACGTTGCCCTGTGTATGAGAGAGAGACAATGTTAATGCTGTTTCATGCCACATCCATGTTTCATACATATTCAAGTAGTCACAGTTCCTCCAGGTGGTGGGATGTGCCTAGCATTCCTCTCAATGTACACTTGGGGATAGGTATGTTGCGGTGGACAGATTGGTATGTGCTCCTGAGTGTTTGACCAGTAGATTTTTGGCTCGGATGCTTATTTGGCTATGGATTGGTCTTGTTGTGTCACATGTCCATTGTGAGAGTGGGTAAATCCGTTGCCTGCCCCGGGGGTGTGTGTTTGTGTGAGGGGGCGGGGTGTGACCGGGCCTGCTGTTGGGTGTAGTGTGATTTGTCATTGGGTCTCCCAGGTGATGTGTCTGTCCCCTCATGGTGCATGCTGGCATGACAGTGTGTGTGAGTTCCTGTGCTAGGTATGTGAGCTTGTGGAGTTGTTGTTTGAGTGTACAGTGGTCACAGGAGGGCCTTGTGCTGCCTACAGCAGGGCCAAGTGTCAGCTACCTTGTCAGTACTTTGCCAGCCCCTGTGCATTGGGCATGGTGCATGGGTATGTACCTAGGCCATACTGGCTGTGGGCATTGGTGTCTGCTTCTGAGTTGCACAATGTGTTGTGTGAGCCCCACCCACCCAGCATCCCGGACATCCAGTCTTGGGTTTGTGGTTGGTGTGGCCTGGGACATGGCATTGCCTTTTTTGTGAATGGGGCATGGAGGCGTTAGTGGCATGTGTGTGGTTTTTGAGTGTGGTTGTGTGCAGTGAGGGCTTGGGGTAAGTTGCGTGCATTTGGTGTATTTGTGGTGTGGATGCCATTCCGCCATGTTACGTGAGTTGTTTGTGTACTCACCAGGCTCTGCGACTCCTTCGACTCTGTGTACTCCCACCGGCAGAAGCGTGGCCATCACCTTCTCCTCCCAGGGATGGTAATGTATGGGTCTGCGGGGCAGCCCACCTCCAGTGATGTTACTCTGGGCGTATTCCTCATTCATTTTCATCTTGACTGCCCTGCGCAGATCGTACCACCTGGCCTGGCATTCATGCCTGGTCCTTCGGATGGGCGCAACTGCATTCACCTTATCGACAATCCTCTGCCACAGGCTTGTTTTTTTGGCTATGCTGGTCTGTCTGACTAATGTTCCAAACAGCTGTGGCTCGACTCTGATGACTTCGTTGACAAGGAGGTCCAGCTCCGCCCTTGTGAACTTTGGATTCTTGTCTGTGGGCATGGTGTGGGGTGTGGGTGTGGATGGTTGTGGGTGTGTGGGTGTGAATGTGACGGTGTCTGTGTGAATGTGAAAAGGGGGTGTTCGTGAAGGAGGTTGTGTGAAGGTGTGTAAGTTAAGGTGTAGTTGAGGTGTGAGTAAGGTGCAGTTGTTTGTCAGTGGGGTCTCATCAGTGGGTCTGTTGCAAAGGCTCATGGGTTGTGTGTGTGGGCCCTTTTTATTGGTCCTTTTGTGGGTGTGGCTGGGTTTGAATTTGTGGTGGGTGTGTTATAAGAGGTGGTTGTGGTTTAGGGCCTCTGTTTGCCTGTTTGGATGTGCCAGGTCAGTCATAGAGATGTATTTTGTCATGTAGACGTGTTTTGTGGTGTTGTGCAAGTCGAATTGACCCTCCTTGTGCTGTTTTACAGTGTCCTGGTTCTGTACGAGTATTTTTCGCGTAGGTAAAGTCCTTACATACGCGATGCTGGGTAGGGGTGCTGTGCTATGATGTTGGGGTACGGTGTGTACAGGTGCGGGGTTGTGCTACGGTGTTGGGGTATGGTGCGCACAGGTGCGGGGCTGTGCTAAGGTGTTGGGGTACGGTGCGTACAGGTGCGGGGCTGTGCTATGGTGTTGGGGTACGGTGCGTACAGGTGCGGGGCTGAGCTACGGTGTTGGGGTACAGTGCGTACAGGTGCGGGGCTGTGCTACTGTGTTGGGGTACGGTGCGTACAGGTGCGGGGCTGTGCTACGGTGTTGGGGTACGGTGCGTACAGGTGCGGGGCTGTGCTACGGTGTTGGGGTACGGGGCCTACAGGTGCGGGGCTGGGCTACGGTGTTGGGGTATGGAGCGTACAGGTGCGGGGCTGTGCTACGGTGTTGGGGTACGGTGCGTACCGGTGCGGTGCTGGGCTACGGTGTTGGGGTATGGTGCATGCAGGTACGGGGCTGTGCTACTGTGTTGGGGTACGGTGCGTACAGGTGCAGGGCTGTGCTACGGTGTTGGGGTACGGTGCGTACAGGTGCGGGGCTGTACTAGGGTGTTGGGGTACGGTGCGTACAGGTGCGGGGTTGTGCTACTGTGTTGGGGTACGGTGCGCACAGGTGCGGGGCTGTGCTAAGGTGTTGGGGTACGGTGCGTACAGGTGCGGGGCTGAGCTACGGTGTTGGGGTATGGTGCGTACAGGTGCGGGGCTTTGCTACTGTCTTGGGGTACGGTGCGTACAGGTGCGGGGCTGTGCTACGGTGTTGGGGTACGGTGCGTACAGGTGCGGGGCTGTGCTACGGTGTTGGGGTACGGTGCGTACAGGTGCGGGGCTGGGCTACGGTGTTGGGGTATGGAGCGTACAGGTGCGGGGCTGTGCTACGGTGTTGGGGTACGGTGCGTACCGGTGCGGTGCTGGGCTACGGTGTTGGGGTATGGTGCGTGCAGGTATGGGGCTGGGGTACGGTCCCGGGGTACGGTGCGGAGGGGGGGGTACGGTGCTGACATACGGGGGTACGGTGCTGACATATGCGGGGCGAGGGGGGGCTGTACGACTCGTCTCAGTGCACAAGTTTACCCGTGTACATGTGTGCTACAGCGTTCGCTCCGTACGGGGCCTTTTACATGCGGTTGTGTATTCGGACGGGCGGTACGGATCGTACTTGTGCGCTCTGACTTGTGTTTTACGATTTGCATGTCAAAATTTCCGCCTCCCTATCGTATACTTTTCCCAACGCTATTCGGACGTAAACATTTCCGGCTCCCTCTCGTACCCTTTTCCCGACGCTATTCATACGTATTTTTCACGTACGAATCGTACTTCGCTGTTTGTAAGGTACTTGTACGATTCGTACGTGAAAATATACGGATACGAGTCGTACGCAATTTTTTTTTACCGGATCGGAATCGGCACCTAAGTTTGGAACAAACAGTACCTCTAAAAAAAAAAAATACACAAATCCCTCCCACACAAAATTACAGTAATAATACTATAAAAAAAACATACTTACAATCCCTCAACACATACTACTCTACATATAATTAACAATCATAAACAACCATAACACTAAACTTACGATGCACTAACCACATTTCACATAAAAAATTCTACCTAATACACCACACAACAAGAACCAAAAACACAATGTAAAACACACTAAATAGTACCTGACTTCCTTCCCCCCTACTCAGTGGTGGCTGGTGACATTTTAAAGTGGTAAGGAGTAAACGTTGGGCATATATATCGAGCGATGTGAACAAGTTCAATGGACAAACCTTGGGTCCAGGGTGAGTCCCTCTACTGAGAAAGAATAAAAAAAAATTGCAAATTAAGCATTTTAAAGCAAATTAGTGTAGCTATAAAGCAAGGCTTTTTAAGCAGTGGCAACTTATAGTCTTGAAATATTAAACACATTAAAAACTGCCCCATATCTTCCTGAAGCATTTGTTCAACAGTTACTGTAATGTGTAAATTGTTCATCCTGACAACTTTAGCCCTTGAAAATATATGCTTGCTTTGGGTCTTGCAGTGCATGCAGCATTAACTTTGGAAACATATGCTCTAACCAGAATTCGAGAAGCACCCACAGATGCTGGCTGTAACCAGTCATATGAAAATATGTGCAGACAGGTGTTAGAAATGGAATCTCTGGTTGGCTAAGGCTTGCGCCAAAGCCAGGCAGAGACCACCACTCTAGTCAGGGCGAGGGAGTTACACGCCAAAGATAACACCTGCTCACCCCCGTGGTAGCTTGGCAGAGCAGTCAGGCTTATCCTGGTGGTAATGTGTAAAGCATTTGCGCAACACACACAGCAACAACATACTGGGCACAACACAAAAGGAACTCCACACAAGGTTATATCAAAAATAGTCTTTGTATTATCATAAAACACATTAGAATAGTAATCACACATTATACACTGTGCCAACTGGCACTGGGCAATATTTACAGGGGATTATATACACATTACAGGGCCACTTGGGCCACTGTCAGAATCATCACTTAGTAAAGATAATAAATGTAGAAATATAATAAACGTAGAACACAACCAGTAATTACTGGCAAACACTTTACAACAGCATCATCCTGTAACCATAAATCATATTATGCACAGTATCACATTAGGCGAGAAATATATTCTGCGCCAACCTCATAAGCCTAAACATATTAGACCATAACCTCCTAAGCATAACTCACATTAGGAAATACTCTTACTAACATAAACCGCAGTAGGGAATAACTCATACCTAAACCACAGTAGAGAATAACTCAAACATAAACACAGTCTGAAAAACCTGATCATAAAAACACATTTAGAGGCATAAATCAGGGTGCGTAAATCATACTATATAAATTACATTTCCTAGCACCACATAATCACATGAGGGCCTGGCGCCCTACTAACCTAACAGTCCCCCTGGCCAAAGTGCATGACAGACCTGCACTGGCTCCCCATGCGCCAAAGAGCTGTTTTTAAATTGCTCAGCCTCGCTCACAGAGCACTATTCCAATACAGCCCCAAAATACTTCAGGGAAAAAACGAGTTCTATGTCCCGACAAGGAACCTACGGTCTACATATCTAGCACTAGCCAGAACAAAACGTATAAAGAAAGTAAGGTCCGGAGGGTGCTCCTTCTCATATCTGGCAGCCAAGAGATGGAATGATCTCCCCATAGACCTATGACTCACATCCAACTATCTGGAGTTCCGGAAAAAACTGAAAACTCATCTGTTCCCTAAAAAACAATACTTACTTTCCTGTACCAGCGGCCTATTACCCTCGTTTTCTCGCTATTAGCACCTTGATATCCCCTGGGATGAATGTTGCGCTTTATAAATAAATAAATAAAATAAATAAATAACTGGCCATCTCAAAGGGGGCTCAAATGCCCTATGTCCAAGAGTCAGGGTGCGCTGCCAAGGCAGCAGAAGTCAGGGGTGCGCAATAGCGTAGACCTAAACGGTGCAACTGCCCACTACTTGCTGGGCAGCTGTGAATATTAAAATGAGGCCTGGACACTCCTGGGGCCCTTAGAACAAATGTGCGAAAATGTTACAGCTGCCCCCGCTGGTGCGGCACAGCTGAGAATCATGAGAAGGGGCCTTGGCACGGTTGTGCCCTCGGGGCCCCACTGGGGCTCTTAAATTAACTTTGTCCTCATAATGTGGCAGCAGCCCTCTAGCAAGCAGAGCAGCTGTAAATCAAAAGAGAGGCCCGGCATACGGTGCCCTCTGGCCCCCACGGGGCTTCTCAATAAACTTGGCCCCCATCGTGGAGCGCACTGGCGCTTTCAACAAAACATGCCCGCCTCGTTGGAGCGGCCCGCAATGGCAGCACCGCTCAGGCACTGCCCAGGTGCCTTGAAATGCAGGAGAACACAGGCCCGCCTGGGCCCTATAGGTCCCCCACGGGGGCCCAAACAACAAGTTGTCCACGGAGGGCGGGCAACGACAATATGCCCCGATGCGCCCCTCCCTACAAGGACTGTAAGAATAATCACCCCCCAGCGTGGGAGACTGCACGGTGCCTCAATCGGCACGCACAGAGAGCCATTAGAAAGCTCCACACACCGGGGCTTGGATCGAGACGTCTATTTCGGCACTGCAGTAGGCATAATGGGGGAATCCCTATGAGTGGGATTCCCTCACCAAGGGCTGCAGCGTTGAGCTGCAGCCCCAAGCTCGCCTCTCTTTGGGCAAACAAAAGAAATAAAGCACAGCGCTCCCAGGGCGCCAAAGGGCAGCCAAAGTCCCATGAAGGTCCTGGAGATGACAAGGAGAGAAAAAGGGTCCCAAAACGGTCTTCCAGAGGCAAGGCAGGGCCCAGGGAGGCAAGCCCTCATGGCAGCCCCCCTGGGCCCCAGCAGCAGCACGCCCCAGCAGGAACAGCACACCAAGACTGAACATTTTCATGGGGTCACAGCCCCTATATTTATACTGCATTTCCCTTTGTTTAAAAGTGCAGGGCATGGGGATACCAGTCAGAACTGGTTTAGGGGGGATTTGGAGCACTTTGTTTTGCTCAGCTCCTCTCCCCTTTGTCAGGTGGGGGCTCAGTGATCAGATACACCACAGGGGGCGGAGCCAGCATTGTGGAGGGAAGGCACAGCCCTATTCAGGCCCCAGGTGCAACTCCTCGCTCCCATCTGCGTGCAGATCTCTCTATTCATCACTGGGCTGACTCACCCTGTCTCCTGGAGCCACCCACACATCTCAGCTCCTGTCACTCACAAGCCAGACATGCAATTCACATCAAGCAGGCAGACACATAGCCCACAGAAATACCAACTTCTAAAAGTGGCATTTCTCCACCAGTCACCATAAATCTGCGCACACCATTGCACAGCATTTATTCTTACGAGTTCATACATACTAAACTCGCCCCTGTACTCCTCTCAAACCAGGAATTACCATGGACACACATATCCCCCATGCATTCCTATGGGAGGGCAGGCCAATCTCACCACACGCACTCAGAGCGCGCACGCACTTTACACTGGACCATCAATACCAGGTCACAGGAAGGGCAAAAAGTTTAGGGGTGAATCTGCCAAAAAGGGCCAAGTCCAACAACAGGTCTTTAAGTGAGATAAAAAAAAGTGGGTGGATGCTCCCTATAAAGGAACATGTTAAATACATTTCTGTGATAACCATAATGTGTCACTTGACCATTTTTTTGGTTGCTCTCTGAGATGTAATTTTATCCAGATAGATGGCACAACAACTGACATACACCTAAAGCCTGTCAGTATGATTGGCTTTGTCACTGGGTGTTAGCTGTTTAAGATAAATGAGTAACAACAATGATTACTTATAAATAATTAACATTGGAAATGTTTAAATTCTGAAATAGCGAGTCTGTGAATTAAATAGCATTGAGGCCTGTGGAAGGAGTTTTGGCCTTCAATTATGTTAGATATGTATCCTCTTTTTCTCTGTATATCTTGTCCATCTGCGCATCTTCAACCCCTCTTCCTTTTCAGCATCCTCTTTTCACTATTTCCCAAAAGCACTTCCTCACATCTTTGTTACTTCACTGCCTCCAACATGCACTGCACTCTTTCAAATTTAAGCACTTTAGGATCTCTTACTTTTGCCTTGCGAATATTTTTCCATCTGTGTACCCCTTTCACACACATATCCACAGAATTTCAGTTGCAATTAGAATACACAAACCTTGTTCGGTGTGCTCTGCAGGAAGGCCAACCCACTGACAGGCACTTTGTTTGGCTTCAGCCTTAGCGCCAGAGCGCTCAATCAAAGCCCCTCATAAACACCTGGCATGGCTCAAAGTATGCACCGAAAAAAATAAAGATAAACAAAAACATTATTAAATAGCTAACTATTGGGGAATGCAAGATTAAGTATAGCATGTGAAATAAAAGAGGAACTAAATCGCTGAAATGCATTCCCTTGATGTTTTTAAAATTCATTGTTTGCAAGTCAATCAATGTTTTTGGCATCTGGGTTAACTTCGGGGCATGAAGACAGGGCCAGTTTTAATGTCATGTATCAGAAAACTGCCCACTGTAAGCACATGTTCAACAGTAAGCACATGTCTCTTGCATTGGGTTTGACTCGGATATTGTATAAACTTTGCAAGGGAACAAGAGCGAACCCTGCTCCTTTTTTAGATCCATTTTACAAGGTAGCAAATGTCACAGCTCAACTACTACAGGAGCGAGCAATGTGCAGTGAGGGCATGGGGTGTCACAGTGGGGGAGGTTAGCGTGATGAGGGGTCACTGCACAATAAACATTAGACAGCTTTAGCTGGCAAACACTTACCATTACCAAGAACAAGGCACCGGATCAGAAGAGCTTGCATCCACTCTCACATATGACGAAAGGGTGAGATCTACATCTTTGAATGATGGATGTCTGAAATCACACAGGGATGAAGTCTCAGATCCCCGAAACCATGACGCTTATTGCGTCACTGGCCTAGAGTGTACATACAACCCTAGACCACAATGGCAATGAAGGGCTTTCAAACAGAAAGCCCTGTGTGGTGCATAAGATTTACTGCCTAGCTTCTGTCTCCTGCTTCGGAGCATGGCAGGGCAGGCAGCTTGAAACAACCAGCCCAGACTTAAACACATCAATTTATTTAGAGATATGATCGTATCTCTAAATAAATTGAATTATTTAATATTTTTTTATGTAAATGTGTGGGAATTCCAGAGGGGCGCAGCCCCTGAGCACTAATGGAAAAACCGCCACATCCCCTACTCCTAAATTGCTTAAAAAAGTAATTAAAGGGAGGAGCCTAGCGCGCAACCAAGATGGCCGCGTAGGTGCGAGGCTCCCGAGGACCTCCGCGACCTCCTACGTTTATCCTGTCTTCATCCTGAATCGGTTGAGGGGACTGTGTCGGTGAACCTGAGCCGAGGTGGTACCCGTTTTCCGTTTTTGAATCGGACCCCGTGTGCCGTGATGAGCATCGACTGAAGTTTGCGGCCTGCTTCTCTCCTGACCCCGGACTTGAGTTGGGGGGTGATCCAGTGGAGAAGTGAATAACAACGGCGGGACGAGCCTGGCGAGTCGCGTACCCCACACTTTCACTTTCGCTTTTGAGTCCCCTTGCCACCATCGCAAGTGGGATCACGGCGCTTCTTTGTGCGGTGGTTGCCTCGCTGGGGGATCCTGCCTGCCTGCAGGGACCTGCTCCGCCTTCCTGAGGTGACCGCTGGGGTCCTCGGCATCGGTTGCTCGTTCTCCGCTGCATGACTCGTGGGGGTACGAGATACAGGACGATGGCCACGAAGCAGGATGGAGATCGGCTGAAGGCCAAATCGACCCGGCGTGGCGCCGCACTTCAAGTCAACATTATGGATCGCTACACCCTACCGAAAGGTTCTCCCGGCGGATCGCATAAGTCTCCTGAGTGCCCCGCGGATGCCCCGGATTTGCCGACGTATCTGACTTTGCAGGACGTCATGGGTGCCATAGCTGAGATGAAGACCTCGGTGGGTCAACAATTTGACACCCTGGCGCACAAACTCGACGCGGTTCTCATCGATGTCAACCTTGTTAGAGCAGATCTCTCCAAGACAAATGACCGGGTTGACTCTTTGGCCCATACCGCGTCGGGCCTCACGACTGAGGTGGCGGCCCTCCAGACAGAGGTACGTCGGCTCCGGCAGGCCAGTGCGCTCACGGATCGGCGACTGGAGGACTCCGAGAGCAGGGCCCGGAGGAATAACGTTCGCATTATCGGGGTGCCTGAGGGACTGGAGGATTCGGCGGCGGATCTCTTTGTGGAGGATCTGATCTCTACTCATCTCCAGCCTCGAGGACTGAGTAAATTCTTTGCGGTGGAGAGGGCCCATAGAGTTCCTGGTGGCAAGCCGAAGGTCGGAGCTCCCCCGCGTTCTCTTATTGCCCGTATCTTCAACTTTCGGGACAGGGATGCGATTTTACAAGCTTCTAGACTGCGGGGGCCGCTTAAGTTGGAGAACATGGAGGTGAACTTTTATCCCGATTTCACGCAGGCGGTCCAGAAGCAGAGACTGGGTTTCATGGGCGTCAAGCGGCGGCTTCGAGATATGGACTTGAAATACGCCATGCTTTTCCCGGCCAGGCTGCGTGTGGAGTCTGAAGGTCGCACTCACTTCTTTGACCGTCCAGAGGCGGCCGGAGACTGGTTGGACACTTTGCCTAGGGGACATGATCGGGAGGGGATGGGGGCAGCGGGAGGAGAGGGCCCACCGGACCGGGTCTGAGGTATTGCCACTGGGGCTAATTCCTGCTGATGCCACTTTTCGGCTATGCTCAGGGTTTCTTGACTGTCGTGTCTTGTTCCCCCTCCATTGGAGGTTGTGGTGTGTCTCGAGGGGGTTCTATTTCCTCCTCTAGGGGGTCTTTGTAGTCTAGTTCATGCAGGGGCGACAGGCACACTGCAAGTTGGGGGGGCTGTTTGGGCTCATGCAGGGGTGCAGGGAGGGGGGAGTTTTGTTTGGGATGTTGGGTTGGGGTTGGGTGTTATTTGTTTGTACCACAAGGCAGAAGTATTGTTGTGCTTTATCTAAAGTGCTCTCTGGGGGGAGACTGATCGGTTTCGGCTGTGATGGGGGGTAGGGGATTGAGACTTCTTTCCTGGAATGTTAATGGACTGGGGGACAGGATAAAACGGGGGGTGGTCCTGCAGTTTTTGAAACGGATTTCACCTGATATTGTATTCTTGCAGGAAACACACCTTATTGGTAATTCCTTCCGTGCTATGAACAGGCGGGGCTATCGCCTTGTAGCTCATTCGGGCTTCACCTCTGGTTCGAGGGGTGTGGGCATTATGATTATAACCTCGCTCCCGTTGGAGGTTGATGAGGTGCTCCATGATGATAGGGGACGGTATACGGCTCTGGTGGGTAGATGGGAGGGTAAAGTGATTGTTTTGGTTTCTGTTTATGTCCCGCCGGGGTTGCAGACGACTACTTTTGCTGATTTGGGACGCCTTCTTCTTGGGCTGCCGGAGGGGACCCTAGTGGTTGGGGGGGATTTTAACGCTGTAGTTTCCGGAACTGAGGATCGCCACCCACCCAGGGACCTCCCCCGCGCCCAAACTTGGTTGTCGGGCCTCTTGGATACCCTGGGACTGGTGGATTGTTGGCGGCTGAAACACCCTGCGCAGGTACAATACACCTTTCATTCCGGGGCTCATGGTAGTCTTTCGAGCCTTGATTATGTTCTGATGCCAGCGGCACAGGCGGGGAGGGTCGGGGAGGTGCGACATCTTGCTCGGGGTATTTCAGACCACTCCCCGCTCTTGTTACACTTCGATATTGTCCCGAGGGGGGAGGGGAGGGTGGTCCCGATCAACCCCTGGTACCTGCGTAACCCCGCAATTCGCGCAGATTTGATTAAATCCCTTGAGCAATATTTTGGAGATAATGTGGGATCTGTGTTGTCTGCTGTTTCTCTGTGGGAGGCGTTCAAGACGGTAATCCGGGGGGAGGCCCTGTCCCTCATTTCCCATTCCAAGAGGTGCGAGCGGGAGGAGGTGACCCGTATCGAATCTGAGATAATTGAGTTGGAGGGTGATCTGGATTGTGGTGTCACGGACGACAGACTACATGCTCTCAGACTTAAACAAGCGGACTACAAGGCTCTGGTCACCGAGGCGGCCAGGGGCCTGAGTAGGGAGCAACAGGGGCGACTGTATGATGTGGGTGATAAGGCTGGAAAATTGATTGCGTGGCTGGATAAAAAGGAGAGAGCGAGTCGAGTTGTCCCGTCGGTTGAGAGATTGGATGGTGTGTGTATCACTGAGCCGGAGGAAATTGTTGATTGCTTCGCAGATTATTTCCGCGGGGTGTATTCCCCGGTATCTTCTCGCTCGGAAGAGGATTCCCACGAACTGCTTAAAGATATTGCGTTGCCTTCCCTTTCGGAGGAGGATAAATTGTTGATGGACGCGGCTCCGACATCTGAGGAGATTGCCCTCGCCATCCGTTCAGTCGCCTCTGGCAAGACCATGGGTCCTAATGTCCTTCCCATCGAATTGTACAAATTGCGGCCGGATACACTAGCTCCGTATCTCCGTGATATGTTCCTCGCGGCCCATTCGGCGGGTTCCCTCCCGCTGGACCAGCGTCTGGCCACTATCGTGGTTCTTCACAAGGAGGGGAGGCCGCGGGATCGGGTCACGTCTTACAGGCCCATTTCGCTACTGAATGCGGAGCCGAAAATTCTGGCCAAGGTACTGGCTAATCGACTGGTCAGCGTGGTGTGCGATCTGATCCATCAGGACCAGTCCGGCTTTATCCCTCATCGCAACACCGTGCTTAACTTGCGGCGTCTGCATGGGGTGCTCTCGAGTGTCCCGTTCATACGTGAGCCAGCCATTTTGGCGTCCTTGGACGCCACTATGGCGTTCGACACGCTCGAGTGGCCGTATATCTGGGCGACGCTGGCAAAGTTTGGGTTTGGCCCGGGATTCATTGGCTGGGTGAAATTGTTGTATTCCGGACCGCTGGCGCAGGTGGTGGTGAATGGTAGAGTATCGGCTCCTTTTGAATTGGGCAGGGGCACGCGGCAGGGTTGCCCGCTGTCGCCGCTCCTCTTTGCACTCGCCTTGAAACCCCTGGCGGAATGGCTGCGGTGGCACCCTTCAATTCGTGGTCTCCGATGGACTCCTGAGTATGAGGATCGCGTCTCCCTTTACGCGGACGATATTCTTTTGTATCTTGCTTTCCCGCGTGAATCGTTGATTGTGTTAGTGGATGTACTGTGTTCATTTGGCCGTAACTCCGGCCTAGTCATCAACTGGGCTAAATCCTGTGTATATGTCCTCTCAGGGGAGGCTCCTATCCTTCCGCGGGGTTGTCCTATCCAGGTTGCTCCACAGGGATTTCAGTATCTGGGTATCTTTATTACCCTGGACTCTGCGGCCCGATATACACAGAACCTACTCCCCCCCCTCCGGCGTCTGAAGGAGGATGTGGCGCGCTGGACGCGCTTGCCGCTCTCGCCGCTCGGCCGGGCGGCGCTGTTTAAGATGATGTTGTTGCCACGGTTCTTATACGCTTTACAAAACAAGATGGACGTCGTCCCGGCTCGCTACTTTCGGGAGGTGGAGGGTCTGCAGCGCCAACTGGGATGGGAGGCCGCGTATCGCCCTTGCGAAGCTGACGCTTCCGTGGTATGACGGGGGGGTCGCCCTCCCCGACATCAAACGATATTACTGGGCCTCCCAGCTGGCTGCGATAAACCACGGGCTTTACGGGCCCGCCCTTAACCCGGCTTTTGAAATGGACAAATTGTTGTTGCCGGGTGGCGACTACAATCGTGAGCTCTACTCTAGATCGCTCGACGCACGTTTGACGGGTCCTACACGGGTCGCGGTATGGGTGTGGCACGCGGCAAACTCGGCGATGGGGTGGAAGGATCGGTTGACCCGGGCGACGCCATTGTATGCATCTGAGCGACTGGGTTGCTTGTGGACTACGAAAGGCTTTGAGAAGTGGGACACGATTGGCATCAGCAGGGTGGGCGATCTTTGGACGAAGGAGGGATTTAAAACATTTGATGTGCTGCAAACGGAATTCCAGTTGCAGGACAGGGAGTACTTCCGGTATATACAGGTTCGTCACGCGCTGTGTTCCGTATTCCCGGATGTTGCGTCCATCCTGGAGTGCTCCCCCTTGGAAGATAGAGTGCTAGACGGGCATGTACCGGATGGCACTATCTCATTGATTTATAAAAAGCTCATCAACGATCGATCGGGACTGCTGGCTGGCCTTCGTGAGGCATGGGTTGCCGACGGATTGGAGCTGGATGACGAGGATTGGGTATCTGCGGTGGCCTCCCCGAAAGAGGTGGCCATACCGGCCCGCCTTCGTTTCGTCCACCTCAAAATACTCCACAGGGTCTACGTTACGGGACCGGGTCTGATGCGTATGGGATATGCCGTGGATGGGATGTGTAAGCGTGGGTGTGGTTTGTTAGGGACCTTCTTCCATATTTTGTGGGAATGTCCGGAGGTGGCTCGATTCTGGCGTGGTGTACATGCGGTGTTGCAAGCGGTCACGCATGTGACGCTATTCCCCGAGGCTAGGAGATGTTTGTTAAATGTGTGGGAGCCGACTGACTACACGGTGACGCAAACGTGGTGGGTGACACTGGGATATATGGTGGCCAAGCGTGACATAGCACAATTGTGGGGCTCCCAGAGGTCACCAACGGTTTCGGTATGGAAGGTCAACATGGATTGGTGTATGTTTCGAGAAAAGGTAGTGTATGTGGCGAGAGGTAAGCCTGGGAAATGGGTGAAAGTGTGGGGCCCCTGGAACTCCTATCGTGGCGGGATTTGTACCCCTATCAATATAAACAAAGAGGGGGACCCAGGAGCTAATAAAGGTCCAGTATCCATGCTCCATATGCCAATATCAAAACCAAAGGGGGGATACTGTTCCTATTGCATGGTGCAAATAGTCACCATTGCATCAAGGTGCAAAAAGTCACCTATTGATTAAAAGGGAAAAATGAAAGAAGTAAAGGAAAAGGAAAGAAATCCTAGGTAAGGGGGACCCACCAGTGAAGTGAAAGGACACATGTAGTCCTCTGTTGCCCTCACACACCCCAAGGAGTGTCATGCTTCATCATCGGACGTTTGCTCCTCGTGGGGCCGGCGCTGCAATTCCCCACGGGTCCCCCGAAGGGTCTCTTTGTCGGAGATCTTTTAGGACTGCCGGATGGTGCATGCGGGTGTGTGGGGTGGGGGTCTAATGAGCGTCAAGGTAGTGCGTGCATAGTGATGAGTCGGTGTATAAAGGGTAAACGGGCAGTGGTGGTAAAGATTGTATACCCTTCACAGACTAGACTCCTGTGTAAAATCTTGCCCCTGCAGCGTATTATGCCTGGGTGTGAGCAAGGTCGTAGGTCAACATGTTTCGCGCCTTTGTCGCCCATGTGGTCGTTGGCGCTTCCTCAGGACCAAAACTGTAAAGTGCACGTGAAATAATAATTAAAATGCCCTCTAAATAAGACAGGGCGGGCAGTGAGCCTGTATACCTATAAGCTGGCTGCAACTGCATGATGTATACCGCTCCTGGTCGATGCCTAGGAAAAGAAAACATAATGAGTCACAGGAATGAGCATCAGTAACAACTTGATGCTACAGGGTATACCACAGTTGTGTGTATAATAGTTACATAGAAAAACAGAGAGCACATGAGACAACACAGTAAAACATAGATACTCAATGGAACCCGTGTCCAAGGTTGGGTGACTGACCAGGTCCAATTGAGACCCCAGAAGTAAGTGGACCGTGTCCTATCAAAGTAGTCATAATAAGCAAAGAGTTCTGGCAACGTAGTAAGAGTATGTAACGTGTCCTGACTGCACACCGTTAAAAACTGGCCAATTTGTGCTCCAATGAAAATAAAGTAACGTGTATGCTCGATATCAAAACACTAATGGAAACTGTTGGGTCTCCACGGGCACATACCTTCCACTGACAAAAGTAGTTTTTCTCTGGCTCGAGCTATGGACGCCCGCGCAATGTCGGGCTGGAAAGCAATTAATAATGGACATGATAAGAAGCAGATTACATGCTAGCGAGACAACGCTACTCCCTACTAGGTTAAGGGACTTACAATTTTTGCCGGGATGTTGACTCCTGTCCACCTACCCCGTCCCTGCGTCTGCCAGTTATGAGCCAAAAGGTAGTGGGACGCGGTACTAATAAGGGGGAGTATGGGCGGTAACCCTTTCCGGAATAACCTGACGGAGTGGGGAGAGGTGCGCATGCGTAAGGGGAGGAGTACAAGGCGCATGTGCTGAAATGTGGAAGACTACTTTTCATGCCCTGCGCAGAACCTTGCTGAGGAATTAACTAGATGGATGCTGGTGTGGACAATACGTACACCTCGATGTATTGCCAGCAAATTCCTCAAATTAAAAGCATGGTGTTCTCGAGGTAATGGGCACCCCATAACTAATCGCTTTTTAATCATTGTGTAAGCGTCCAATTGGACATAAGATGTTCTACCTCAGCCTATCCATGTAATAAAGGAGGCTGAGAAGGGGGTGCCAGTACTTGATAATTCAAAGAGGAGATTTTTTACAAATCCTATCATTATAACGTTTAGAAGAAGAGGCGAGGCTCAGTAAAATGTCACTGTAATTGCGAAATCCGCATCCCTCATGCCTCCTATCTTAAAGGTGTCATTGAAAAGATAGCAAATCCCACTATCAATAAAATAGTACCTCATGTGCTCGTTGAAAGGAAAAGCAAGTAATAAGCGACTATAGAAGGGTCCTCGGCTGAACCGCCGTACATTATCAATATAAACAAAGAGGGGGACCCAGGAGCTAATAAAGGTCCAGTATCCATGCTCCATATGCCAATATCAAAACCAAAGGGGGGATACTGTTCCTATTGCATGGTGCAAATAGTCACCATTGCATCAAGGTGCAAAAAGTCACCTATTGATTAAAAGGGAAAAATGAAAGAAGTAAAGGAAAAGGAAAGAAATCCTAGGTAAGGGGGACCCACCAGTGAAGTGAAAGGACACATGTAGTCCTCTGTTGCCCTCACACACCCCAAGGAGTGTCATGCTTCATCATCGGGCGTTTGCTCCTCGTGGGGCCGACGCTGCAATTCCCCACGGGTCCCCCGAAGGGTCTCTTTGTCGGAGATCTTTTAGGACTGCCGGATGGTGCATGCGGGTGTGTGGGGTGGGGGTCTAATGAGGGTCAAGGTAGTGCGTGCATAGTGATGAGTCGGTGTATAAAGGGTAAACGGGCAGTGGTGGTAAAGATTGTATACCCTTCACAGACTAGACTCCTGTGTAAAATCTTGCCCCTGCAGCGTATTATGCCTGGGTGTGAGCAAGGTCGTAGGTCAACATGTTTCGCGCCTTTGTCGCCCATGTGGTCGTTGGCGCTTCCTCAGGACCAAAACTGTAAAGTGCACGTGAAATAATAATTAAAATGCCCTCTAAATAAGACAGGGCGGGCAGTGAGCCTGTATACCTATAAGCTGGCTACAACTGCATGATGTATACCGCTCCTGGTCGATGCCTAGGAAAAGAAAACATAATGAGTCACAGGAATGAGCATCAGTAACAACTTGATGCTACAGGGTATACCACAGTTGTGTGTATAATAGTTACATAGAAAAACAGAGAGCACATGAGACAACACAGTAAAACATAGATACTCAATGGAACCCGTGTCCAAGGTTGGGTGACTGACCAGGTCCAATTGAGACCCCAGAAGTAAGTGGACCGTGTCCTATCAAAGTAGTCATAATAAGCAAAGAGTTCTGGCAACGTAGTAAGAGTATGTAACGTGTCCTGACTGCACACCGTTAAAAACTGGCCAATTTGTGCTCCAATGAAAATAAAGTAACGTGTATGCTCGATATCAAAACACTAATGGAAACTGTTGGGTCTCCACGGGCACATACCTTCCACTGACAAAAGTAGTTTTTCTCTGGCTCGAGCTATGGACGCCCGCGCAATGTCGGGCTGGAAAGCAATTAAAAATGGACATGATAAGAAGCAGATTACATGCTAGCGAGACAACGCTACTCCCTACTAGGTTAAGGGACTTACAATTTTTGCCGGGATGTTGACTCCTGTCCACCTACCCCGTCCCTGCGTCTGCCAGTTATGAGCCAAAAGGTAGTGGGACGCGGTACTAATAAGGGGGAGTATGGGCGGTAACCCTTTCCGGAATAACCTGACGGAGTGGGGAGAGGTGCGCATGCGTAAGGGGAGGAGTACAAGGCGCATGTGCTGAAATGTGGAAGACTACTTTTCATGCCCTGCGCAGAACCTTGCTGAGGAATTAACTAGATGGATGCTGGTGTGGACAATACGTACACCTCGATGTATTGCCAGCAAATTCCTCAAATTAAAAGCATGGTGTTCTCGAGGTAATGGGCACCCCATAACTAATCGCTTTTTAATCATTGTGTAAGCGTCCAATTGGACATAAGATGTTCTACCTCAGCCTATCCATGTAATAAAGGAGGCTGAGAAGGGGGTGCCAGTACTTGATAATTCAAAGAGGAGATTTTTTACAAATCCTATCATTATAACGTTTAGAAGAAGAGGCGAGGCTCAGTAAAATGTCACTGTAATTGCGAAATCCGCATCCCTCATGCCTCCTATCTTAAAGGTGTCATTGAAAAGATAGCAAATCCCACTATCAATAAAATAGTACCTCATGTGCTCGTTGAAAGGAAAAGCAAGTAATAAGCGACTATAGAAGGGTCCTCGGCTGAACCGCCGTACATTATCAATATAAACAAAGAGGGGGACCCAGGAGCTAATAAAGGTCCAGTATCCATGCTCCATATGCCAATATCAAAACCAAAGGGCACCTTTAAGATAGGAGGCATGAGGGATGCGGATTTCGCAATTACAGTGACATTTTACTGAGCCTCGCCTCTTCTTCTAAACGTTATAATGATAGGATTTGTAAAAAATCTCCTCTTTGAATTATCAAGTACTGGCACCCCCTTCTCAGCCTCCTTTATTACATGGATAGGCTGAGGTAGAACATCTTATGTCCAATTGGACGCTTACACAATGATTAAAAAGCGATTAGTTATGGGGTGCCCATTACCTCGAGAACACCATGCTTTTAATTTGAGGAATTTGCTGGCAATACATCGAGGTGTACGTATTGTCCACACCAGCATCCATCTAGTTAATTCCTCAGCAAGGTTCTGCGCAGGGCATGAAAAGTAGTCTTCCACATTTCAGCACATGCGCCTTGTACTCCTCCCCTTACGCATGCGCACCTCTCCCCACTCCGTCAGGTTATTCCGGAAAGGGTTACCGCCCATACTCCCCCTTATTAGTACCGCGTCCCACTACCTTTTGGCTCATAACTGGCAGACGCAGGGACGGGGTAGGTGGACAGGAGTCAACATCCCGGCAAAAATTGTAAGTCCCTTAACCTAGTAGGGAGTAGCGTTGTCTCGCTAGCATGTAATCTGCTTCTTATCATGTCCATTTTTAATTGCTTTCCAGCCCGACATTGCGCGGGCGTCCATAGCTCGAGCCAGAGAAAAACTACTTTTGTCAGTGGAAGGTATGTGCCCGTGGAGACCCAACAGTTTCCATTAGTGTTTTGATATCGAGCATACACGTTACTTTATTTTCATTGGAGCACAAATTGGCCAGTTTTTAACGGTGTGCAGTCAGGACACGTTACATACTCTTACTACGTTGCCAGAACTCTTTGCTTATTATGACTACTTTGATAGGACACGGTCCACTTACTTCTGGGGTCTCAATTGGACCTGGTCAGTCACCCAACCTTGGACACGAGTTCCATTGAGTATCTATGTTTTACTGTGTTGTCTCATGTGCTCTCTGTTTTTCTATGTAACTATTATACACACAACTGTGGTATACCCTGTAGCATCAAGTTGTTACTGATGTTCATTCCTGTGACTCATTATGTTTTCTTTTCCTAGGCATCGACCAGGAGCGGTATACATCATGCAGTTGCAGCCAGCTTATAGGTATACAGGCTCACTGCCCGCCCTGTCTTATTTAGAGGGCATTTTAATTATTATTTCACGTGCACTTTACAGTTTTGGTCCTGAGGAAGCGCCAACGACCACATGGGCGACAAAGGCGCGAAACATGTTGACCTACGACCTTGCTCACACCCAGGCATAATACGCTGCAGGGGCAAGATTTTACACAGGAGTCTAGTCTGTGAAGGGTATACAATCTTTACCACCACTGCCCGTTTACCCTTTATACACCGACTCATCACTATGCACGCACTACCTTGACCCTCATTAGACCCCCACCCCACACACCCGCATGCACCATCCGGCAGTCCTAAAAGATCTCCGACAAAGAGACCCTTCGGGGGACCCGTGGGGAATTGCAGCGCCGGCCCCACGAGGAGCAAACGCCCGATGATGAAGCATGACACTCCTTGGGGTGTGTGAGGGCAACAGAGGACTACATGTGTCCTTTCACTTCACTGGTGGGTCCCCCTTACCTAGGATTTCTTTCCTTTTCCTTTACTTCTTTCATTTTTCCCTTTTAATCAATAGGTGACTTTTTGCACCTTGATGCAATGGTGACTATGTGCACCATGCAATAGGAACAGTATCCCCCCTTTGGTTTTGGGATTTGTACCCCGCCACTGACGCCTGACTTGGCGGCGGCCCAGTCTCCCTAGTCTGCTCGTTCCCTTGATTCTGTGTCATCGGGCCTACTTTGCTTCTGTCCCTGCCCGTCCCCCCTCCTATTCCTGTAGGTCGGTAGGGTCCTCCCGAGGGGAGCACATAATGTTGCTTAGACTATTACCGCCTTGTGGGTTTGTTTGTAGTTTTTCATTTAAAATGGAACCGCCATTTGGGAGGGTTGGGCAGTGTGGCCGTAAACGCTTCCTTTGATTTATGGGACCTTTATCACTTGCCGCTTGTGTTTTATAACTGTGTTTTATGACCTCCCTGTTTGCTAGCGGCCGGCCTGAAGGTTGTAGGCCCATACTTGTATATCTATTGCATTTTGTAATAAAGGTTTAAAAAAAAAGAAAAAAAAAAAAAAAAAGCAATTAAAGTAAACTTACCTTAACCAATGCAATGCAGCTTCCAACGGCGAGCTTCTCCCTTCAGAAACGTCCAAAAAACAACACTGATAGACTAAAAAATACAAGTTAATGAAAATAAAATGGCCACATAAGTGAACTAAAAAAAAGACTATTTCCTATTAAACTCAATGTAAAATGAAAATCTTAAATAAAGAATTGTATAAAAAATACACATCAAAATTTACAAAATGGTTTTTACCTTATGTTAAAAATTGTACAATGTATAGTAACAAATATGGTTAGTATACATATATATAGATTACCTACTGGCGGTCGCCAGTAGGTAGTTATAGTTAGGACCTTTTTTCCATAGGAAATCCGCAACATTTTATTTGGAATAACTTTGGCGCCCGTTGACGAATCTTCGCGAAATTTTCAAAACTTTTGTCCAGCTCCGGTCTTCTTCTATCCTGAAAGTCTCGGGATGATTCGTGTAGCGGGGACTGAGAAAAAAGGGGGCTCCCAAAACATGTTTTCCACATGCAATTTCCCATAGGACCTTTAGCCACAGCTACAGTCCGAACTGCTGAACGGAATCACACCAAATTTGGCAGAAAGGTAGACCTTGGTTCAGAGTCATGCCTTTTGCTTAAATGGTGTAAATCCGTTCAGTAGTTCCTGAGAAAATCAAAATCACATATATATCTGGGCGGAGCCTAACCACACATCTCATCGTGAGATCTGATTGGCTGTCAGTACTTCATCCAAGAAGTGTTGGCAGCCATCTTGGGATCAATATACATGATAGCACCTCATTAAAAAGCACTGCAGTTAATAGAAGGTTTTAAGACTTTAGTTACATTATTAAATCATTTGTTGATGGTACCATACCCATTTTAGGAATTGTGGTGTGTTCTAAGGTGATTTTACCATGTGAAAAAGCCTTCTGCTGTGATATCACGAATCATGTTTGAGAGAAAACTATTTTCTCATGCTTTTCCCACAGAGGTTTGGAAGGTGATCTATAAGCTAAACTGAGAGCATATTTTCTGTAAATTCACATTATCTTTCTCAGTCATGTGAGAATGAAGTCTGACATTCTCAGTAAAACATGTACATCCAACAAGGGCAGAGACTGTCAGTTGATTACTTTGTGTTCTACTGCAGTTTCCCAGAGTGTTCTAAAGAACAACTAGAGCGCTAACAGTCCTACTTATGACAAACGTATTGCACACCTGAAGCCATCTTGATTGGAATAAAGTGGTAACTCTTAAAACATTTAATTTAAAAAGGAACACAATGAGGGGCTTCATTTTGCCATAGAAGGTATGATTAGTGCTGCAGAAAGGAAAATTAGGGCACATTTTGAGTGACTTCTCAAATCCTCTTCTATTTCATTAAAAAATTCTGACATGCAGACTGAAACATGCACTTTCAATACCAGCAGCAGACTTCCCTGGTGAGCAGTAGCTTTACTACAGTAATTTAATGAGCAACTAGAGTGCTAACATTCTGAATTTATGGCAAATGTGTGACAAATCTGAATGCCTTCTTGATGGAATCAAAGTAAAAAGCTGAAAGTATTTTCTACTGAGGAGACTGTAGTAAATGAGGAAATTAGGAAACTTCATAACAAATAAGTCTCCCAAGATGGCCACCAGAGACAAAAGAGTCGAAATGTAGCACAAATATCACCCAGATGTAGCCAAAGTATAGCCCAATGACAGAATGTCCCAGAGTGTTCTAAGGAACAACTGGAACGCTAACAGTCTTACTTATGACAAAAGTATGGCACACCTGAAGCCATCTTGATTGGAATAAAGTGGTAACACTTAAAACATTTAATTTACAAAGGACCAAAATGAGGGGGTTCATTTTGCCATAGAAATTATGATTAGTGCTGCAGAAAGAAAAATGAGGGCACATTTTGACTTCTCAAATCCTCTTCTGTTTCATAAACAAATTCTGACATGCAGACTGAAACATGCACTTTGAACACCAGCAACAGACTTTCCTGGTGAGCAGTAGCTTTACTACAGTGATCTAATGAGCAACTAGAGTGCTAACATTCAGAATTTATGGCAAATGTGTGACATATCTGAATGCCTTCTTGATGGAACCAAAGTAAAAAACTGAAAGTATTTCCTACTGAGGAGACTGAAGTAAATGAGGAAATTAGGAAATTTCATAACAAATAAGTCTCGCAAGATGGCCACCAGAGACAAAAGAGCCCAAATGTAGCCCAAATATCATCCAGATGTAGCCCAAGTATAACCCAATGACAGAATGTACCAGAGTGTTCTTAAGAACAGCTAGAGCGCTTACTGTCTTACTTATGACAAAAGTATGGCACACCTGAAGCCATCTTGATTGGAAAAAACTGGTAACACTTAAAACATTTAATTTAAAAAGTAACACAATGAGGGGGGTTCATTTTGCCATAGAAATTATGATTAGTGCTGAAGAAAGAAAAATGAGGGCACATTATGAGTGACTTCTCAAATCCTCTTTAACTTCATAACAAATAAATCTCCCAAAATGGCCACCAGAGACAAAAGAGCCCAAATGCAGCACAAATATCACCCAGATGTAGCCCACATGTTGCTCAATGACAGAAGTGTGCAAAACACTTATTTTGTTGTGTTTTTGCAGTTTTATATAGTGCAGACTTGTCAGGTATTGGAGTGCTTTACATGAGCATTGGCTACATCACACAAGATCAAATTCATTTTGGTTGTAGACATGGGGAGATTAAGTGATTTGACCAGAATCACAGAATGTTGAGCCGAAGCAGAAACTCCAACCTGGTTCCCCAGTTGCAAAGTATGCAGCTCTGGAAGTAACACCACATCCTCTCCCCTAAGTGCAACATTTAATCAAGTGGTCAACTGGATAAAAAAACATAAAGATAACAAATAATTTAAAAGTGCTTTGTCGCTATTTGAAAACTCAAAAAATATGTCCTCATTTTAGTTTTTTAGAGCACTAACCATAATTTTGATGCAAATAAGACCCTCTCATATATGTAATTTCTAAAGGAAATGCTCTAGGTATTGCAGTTTTGATTACATCAAGATGACGTCAGGTGTTCCACACTTTTGTAATAAATATAGAATGTTAGCAATCTAGTTGTTCATTGGGATACTGTTGAGAGGCAGAGGCCAGGGACACGGACTCTGAAAATTGAAGGCAGGTAGGAGGGTGCAGAGGCAACAATTTGACCACACTGGGCAGGCATGAAGGGCAGTGGCAGCACAACTGACTATGGAGGGCAGTGGAAAGGGGGGCAGGGGCAACAAACCAACAATACAGGACTGGCAAGAGAGGCTGTGGCAATATAATAGACCATTCTGGGCAGAAGGAAGAGGCAGTGGTAATACAACCATACATGCCAACAGACCCGATTCAGCCAGGAAACGTCCAATGTTTTGAAGTTCAAATGGGCTTTATTTGATCTGTCTCCTGTCTACAATCTCCTCTTTTTCAATGTAACTCAAAGGGGAAAATCAATACCCCAGATTTTTTTCAAAATCTCCCTCTTACCAAGTTCAAAATGTTTGCAAGTATGGTACATTGGATCATGGAAGGCAGGAGGAATTGGGGTAGGGACATGGACTCGGATAACAGAGGACAGGAGGGACATGGAGAGGAGCACCAAACTGACCCTACAGGGCAGGCATCAGGGTTTGCAGCAGCACAATACACCACACAGGGCATGCCGGACGGGATTGCAGCACAACAATCCATAGAAAGCAATGGGGGGGTCAGGACCATGCACATGGACAACAGACAACGGAGGGGAAAAAGGCAATGGTAGCTAGCTGACCATAATGGACAGACAGGAGAGAAAGCTGCAGCTTAACAGACCATAAAGGGCAGGAGGGACGGATCAGGGGCATTACAATGGAACAGACAAGGCAGGAGGGAGGGAATAGGGGTCTGCACATGGAAACAGAGGGCTGGGGGCAAGGGGGCAGGGCAGGAGCAGTAAGATGACCATGGAGGTCAGGCAGGATGGGCACTAGAAACAAGACACACCATGGAGAGCAACAGTGAGACTTTGATGGCGTACACACAGACCATGGAGGGAAGGTGGAAGGGGGTCAGGGGCAGCTAGCTGACCACACAGGCAAGGTGAGAGTGGCCGTGGCAGCACCGAAGACAATGCATGGCAAGCGGGAGGGTTAGTGGCAGCACAATGGCTATGATGGGCAAGAAGGAGGGTGCAGGGGCATGCACAAAGGATCATGGAGGATAGAAGGGAGGGTCAGGACCTGGGCACAGACAAGAGAGTTCAGGGGAAGGGGCCTCACAAGAGATCGCGCGGGGCAGGCAGGAGGAGCAGTTGCAGCACAACTGACCAGGGAGGGCAGAAGGGTGTGGCAGTAAAATGGACCATGGAGGACAGGAGGAAGGGGATAGGGGCATGGCATGTGGACAGGCAGCGTGGAGGTGGCAGGGACAGGTTACAATCATCTGACAATGCTAGGCAGGTGGGAGGGGAGTGGCAGCTCAACAGAACACTCAGAGTAGATAGGAGTGGCAGGTCCACGGAATATGGTGGGCAAAAAGGATGGAGCAGGGGCATGCACAAAGACATCGGAGGTCAGGGGGAAGGAGAATAGGGGCAGCAAGCTAAGCACAGAGGCTAAGCAGGAGGTCAATGATGGGGCATAGGATTGGGCAATGGAGGGCAGGAGGAGTGGACTGGTACATCATGCTAAATGGAGGGCAGTGGCAGCACATCAGACGATGCATGGCAGGAGGGAAGAGGTTAGTCCATGGATTCAGACAACAGAGAATAGGGAGGAGGTGGATGGGGCAGCTAACTGTTCAGAGAAGGTGGGTATTAGGAACTTTATTGTTTTTAAAATGTGTGCATGTGCGAACTACTTAAAATATGAACACGTATGCAGCATAATCTCACTTTTATTCAGGAAGAAGAGGACGTTTGTGACTGTGACTCCGGGCTCACTTGGCAGAAACACCCCCTGACCCTCCACCCCCCATCGCAAAATGTAATGCCCGTGAAAAGGGTAGGTGAACGCAGTGTTATATAGAACATAGTCCTGAGAGCACGATTGAAAATGAAAACTAGATATAGTGTATGGTATAAACTATGCACCAAAAAGTGTGACATAAGATGAACCGGGCGTGAAATATAATATGCAATACATTGTGCGCAATGACAGATTCATTGGAGAGCGCGAGATAGCACAGGTACTAACGCGTGCTATGCGATATGCGCCTTGGAGTGTAATATGCACAGGGCAGTGTTGTGTAACCTAACTAGTCTATAAAGTTGTAATATAAAATATGTGCTGGGGAGTGTAACGTTGCATATGCACTGTGACAAAGATATGGATCCCAGATTGTAATATGTATGGCATAGCGCTGTGCGTTATAACATAGGCATGGAGGAAGGCAATTTAGATGGGGCAATATAACCCGTGCGAAGGCAAGTGTGGCATGACATATTCACAGGGTGGTGTTACAGTGCAAATGGGCTTGAGAGTGTCATAGCATACGCACTAGCTGGTGGAATACAACACAGAGGTGTGTGGCACTCGGCGGGCACTGGTGGGTGAAACACAGCATTGGGCTCAGCCAGGATCACGCTGTGACTCTCAAGTGAGGTTCATCTCCTTTCCAGAGAGTAAAATAAAAAGTATTACACCTCCAGCGGTGGATATGTGTTTTATTAACCGGGAGGGGGGTTTCTTGCATAGTTTGGTCGAATTTTTGTCGAATCCCCTTTGAATGGCTTCGTGTGCGTGTGTATTAAATGTGCCTGTCAATAGCTACCCATGTTTGTATAAATAAACGACAAGGGTGTCTACTTGGAGAGTACCCACCAGCGGGGGCGCCGGGATTAGGCACGGTAGAGCATCAGACACATCAGAGCTTCACTAGTGGTGTAAATACATTCCACGTGGATTAATTGTATGCATAGTTGCCTTTTAATGAACATCACGCAAATCGTCATGGTGATAGGCACATACGGTTTGGCCAGCATGTCCTAGGTGTTTCTATAAATATATATATTTTTTTTTAAACAAAGGGGGATGGGGTCCCGGGGCCATAAGTGGCCTGAGGAGGGGGGCAACGCAGCCCCCCTCCTAAAGATTTTTTTTTTAAAAAAAGGTCATGCCCCGGGGGTTGGGGTCCCCGGGGCTGATTAAGGCCTTGGGAGGGGTGCCACACGGCCCCCTTCCAAATAAAAAAATAAAAAATAAATTAGGGGGCAGGCCCTGGGTATGGGGTCCCTAGGGCCAATAAATTAGAAAAAGAAGGGGGGCCGCACAGCTTCCCTTCTTAAAGAAATAAAATAAGTAAAAGACCGGCATCGCGCCGGAGGCCATGCCCCCTCCTTGCAGCACTCTGCAAACGCGCCCCCTGGCCAGTTGTAAGTTGGGGAATTAATTCCCCTTCAATTTTGAGGGTCCCTGAGGGCCAACTAGCCCAACAGGTATCTCCAGTATGCGCCAGGGAACTGTGTTGCAGACAGGTGTTCTGAGGCCACACCCCTTTTTACACCACTCTGCAACGCAGCTCTGTGGCGCTTACTGGAGGTACCTAGTGGGCTAGTTTGACCCTAGGGACCCTTAGGATTCAAGGGGACTTAATCTCTCAACTTAGAACGGCCACAGGGCGCGTTTACACAGTGGTGAAGTGAGGGGACGGGGCCTGAGGTGACGTGTGCAAACACGCCCTTTGGCGCGTTTTAAGTTGGGGAAATAATTCCCTTTCAATCCTGAGGGACCCTGGGGGCCAACTAGCCCACCAGGTGCTTCCAGTAAGCATCACTGCTCTGCGTTGCAGAGAGGTGGTGCAGGACATGCCCCTTTTTACACCTCTCTGCAATGGCGCTTACTGGACGTATCTAGTGGGTGATTTTGCCCCTAGGGACCCTCAGGATTCAAGCGGACTTAATCTCCGAACTTAAAACGGCCACAGGGCATGTTTACACAGTGGGGAAGGGAGGGGACTGGGCCTGAGGTGATGTGTGCAAACGCGCCCTGTGGCACGTTTTAAGAGGTAGTTTTAATCCCCCTGCCCTATTATATACTAGGGGCTTACAGAGGAGGTCATGCTAATCACAGGGGGACCCAAACGCATAATGTTCCCTAGTGTATGTAGGTGTTTTCACTGTATTATGTGTGTCTTTTAACATAGCACTGGCTCTAGGACTGGTTAGTCAGACTCAGTTACCACCAGTATCCGTCTGAAAAAGTTGAGGGTACAGGATGGTTTTGCAACAAGGCTTCTTTCTGCTCTTCTGTTTGTTCTTTCTGCACGTTATCCTTCTTACTGCACTTTTTTTCGTCTTTGAGGTCTTCTGTTGCTTCTTTCTGCATTTCTTTTTTTCTTTCTGTGTGTTTTTTATTCTTTCTTCACATGTCCTATCTCCGTAGGCATAGTTAGAAATTAGCATTTAAAAAACCTTTGAAATTCAGTGAAAAAACCATAGGTTTCAGGCACGTTATAGTTAGGAATTAGCATTTAAAATACCTTAGAAATTCACTGAAAAAACCATAGGTTTCAGAGGCGTTATAGTTAGCTGGACTTTTCACTCGTACAAAACCATTGAAATCCCCCCGTTATAGTTAGTTCAGCTAACTATAACTCGCGGGCCCGCAATGCACTGCTGATGACATGACATATTACATCACTCATGACATGGTCAGTGACATCACTCATGACATCACTGATGACATCATCCAGTGAATGTGTGTTTTTCTGAAAATTAAATATGTTTTATATATGTATATCTCAAGGTCGATGGAAGAATAAATGGGTATATAAGTGGATGATTTTGTTTTGAAAAATTGATTGTATAACTGACTGATTAAGTGTATCTTAGCGAATACATGGCTTAGTGAGTAATGTTTAAATATGTAAATATCTGTATCAGTCTCTCACTTTGTATATACGTGGCTGCATGGGTTGGTGAGTAGCTACATGCGTGTATATAGGTTATTAGTTGTTTTTTTGAGTATCAGTATGAGTGTCTGAGTGTCTGTATGGTTCGTTGGGGGGCATTACGTAGTGCATAGATGCATGAATGAGTGACTCACTGTTTGTATGTGTTGAAGACAGTATGTGTGAAGGACTGTATGGGTGGATGAGTGTGTGTATGGGTGTGTTAGTGAGTGAATGACTGTCTCAATAGTGTCTTTATGAGTGACTACATATGTTTTAAACTAGTATATGTGACTATTGCTGTATATAAGTGAGTATATGTGAGAGTGAGAGATTGGAAGAGTTCCTGTATGAATAAGTATGTGTTTCTATAAGTGACTGTTTAAAAGACTAATTATGTGTAAGTTTCTGTAGAAAAAAGTGTGGTGGTGTGTGTATAACTGTATTTGCAAGTAAATGGATGTTTGATTCTTTATTAGCATGAGTGACTATGTGTGTGAGTAACTCTATGGATGAGTGGCGTTGTGTAACAGGATGTATAGGTGTATGAGTACATATGATAAGTGAGTACATGTATGAGTGACTGTATAGGACTGTTGGTGAATGAGTGGATGTGTATGTGGATCTTAGAATTACTGAATAGGTTGTTGTAACTGATATTGGTATGTCCATTGTTTTGAAAATTTTAGTTTCTATTTTTGAATGTGTGTATCCAAGGTTATATTAGGGTGAGAGAAGGTCTGCCACTCTATCACAAGGATGATGTCATCAGTGATGTCATTAGTGATGTCATTTGAGATGTCATCAGTGATGTCATGAGTGATGTCACTGACCATGTCATGAGTGATGTAATATGTGACGTCATCAGTAGTGCATTGCAGGCGCGCGAGTTATAGTTAGTTGAACTAACTATAACGGGGGAATTTCAATGGTTTTGTACGAGTGAAAAGTCCAGCTAACGATAACGCCCCTGAAACCTATTGTTTTAGTGAATTTCTAAGGTTTTTTACATGCTAATTCCTAACTATAACGTGCCTGAAACCTATGGTTTTTTCAGTGAATTTCAAAGGTTTTTTGAATGCTAATTTCTAACTATGCATACAGAGATAGGACATTTGAAGAAAGAAGAAAAAACGCACAGAAAGAAAAAAAAGAAATGCAGAAAGAAGCAACAGAAGTCCTCAAAGACGAAGAAAAGTGCAGGAAGAAGGATAATGTGCAGAAAGAACAAACAGAAGAGCAGAAAGAAGCCTTGTTGCAAAATCATCCTGTACCCTCAACTTTTTCATACGGGTACTGGTGGTAACTGAGTCTGACTAACCAGTCCTAGAGCCAGTGCTATGTTAAAAGACACTTAGAATACAGTGAAAACACCTACATACACTAGGGAACACTATGCGTTGGGGTCCCCCTGTGATCAGCATGACCTCCTCTGTAAGCCCCTAGTATATAATAGGGCAGGGGGATTAAAACTACCTCTTAAAATGCGCCACAGGGCGTGTTTGCACATTGTACCTCCGGCCCCGTCCCCTCCCTTCACCACTGTGTAAACAGGCCCTGTTGTCGTTCTAAGGTGAGAGATTAAGTTCCCTTGAATCCTAAGGGTCCCTAAGGTCTAACTAGCCCACTAGGTACCTCCAGTAAGCACCACAGAGCTGCATTGCAGAGAGATGCAACAAGTGGCACAGCCTGGGCCACCTCTCTGCAACGCAGTGCAGTGGCGCTTACTGGAGGGCTAGTTAGCCTCCAGGGGCCCTCATGATTGAAGTGGAATTATTTCCCCAACTTAAAATGCGCCATAGGGCGTGTTTGCACATGTAACCTCAGGCCACGTCCCCTCCATTCCCCACTGTGTAAACACGCCCTGTGGCCGTTTTAAGTTGGGAGATTAAGTCCCCTTGAATCCTGAGGGTTCCTGGTGGCAAAATAGCCCACTAGGTACGTCCAGTAAGTGCCATTGCACAGAGGTGTAAAAAGGGGCACGGCCTGCACCACCTCTCTGCAACGCAGCGCAGTGGTGCTTACTGGAAGCACCTGGTGGGCTAGTTGGCCCTCAGGGACCCTCAGTATTGAAGGGGAATTAATTCCCAAACTTACAACTCGCCTGGGGGTGTGCCATACTTTTGTCATAAGTAAGACAGTAAGCGCTCTAGTTGTTCTTAAGAACACTCTGGGACATTCTGTCATTTGGCTCTACTTGGGCTACATCTGGGTGATATTTGTGCTACATTTGGGCTCTTTTGTCTCTGGTGGCCATCTTGGGAGACTTATTTGTTATGAAGTTTCCTAATTTCCTCATTTACTGCAGTCTCCTCAGTAGGAAATACTTTCAGTTTTTTACTTTGGTTCCATTAAGAAGGCATTCAGATATGTCAACGTTTGCCATAAATTCTGAATGTTAGCACTTTAGTTGCTCATTAGATCACTGTAGTAAAGCTACTGCTCACCACGGAAGTCTGCTGCTGGTATCGAAAGTGCATGTTTCAGTCTGCATGTCAGAATTTTTTAATGAAATAGAAGAGGATTTGAGAAGTCCCTCGAAAAAGGTGCCCTAATGTTTCTTTCTGCAGCACTAATCATACTTTCTATGGCAAAATGAACCCCCTCATTTTGTTCCTTTTTAAATTAAATGTTTTAAGAGTTACCACTTTATTCCAATCAAGATGGCTTCAGGTGTGCAATACGTTTGTCATAAGTAGGACTGTTAGTGCTCTAGTTATTCTTTAGAATACTCTGGGAAGCTGCAGTAGAACACAAAGGAATCAACTGACAGTCTCTGCCATTGTTGGATGTACATGTTTTACTGAGAATGTCAGACTTCATTCTCACATGACTGAGAAAGATAATGTGAATTTACAGAAAATATGCTCTCAGTTTAGCTTATAGATCACCTTCCAAACCTCTGTGGGAAAAGCATGAGAAAATAGGTTTCTCTCAAACATGATTCATGATATCCCAGCAGAAGGCTTTTTCACATGGTAAAATCACCTTAGAACACACCACAATTCCTAAAATGAGTATGGTACCATCAACAAATGATTTATAATGTAACTAAAGTCTTAACAACTTCTACTAACTGCTGTGCTTTTTAATGAGGTGCTGTCATGTATATTGGTCCCAAGATGGCTGCCAACACTTCTTGGATGAAGTGCTGACAGCCAATCAGATCTCTCGATGAGATGTGTGGTTAGGCTCCGCCCATATATATATGTGATTTTACTTTTGATTTTCTCAGGAACTACTGAACGGATTTACACCATTTAACCAAAAGGCACGACTCTGAACCAAGGACCACCTCTTTGCCAAATTTGGTGTAATTCAGTTCAGCAGTTCGGGCTGTAGCTGCGATTAAAGCTTCCTATGGAAAATTGCATGGGGAAAACACGTTTTGGGACCCCCTTTTTTCTCAGCCCCTGCTTGACGAATCACCCCAAGACTCACAGGATAGGAGCGGACCGGAGCACCCCACCAGTTTTGTGAAACTTTTGCGAAGATTCGTGAACCGGCGCCAAAGTTTTTCCAAATAGAATGTTGCGGATTTCCTATTGATAATAGGTCCTAACTATAACTGCTTACTGGCAACCGCCAGTAGGTAATATATGTATATAGGTATGTGTATAGGTCGCCAGTAGGTAGTTATAGTTAGGACCTATTTTCCATAGGAAATCTGCAACATTCTATTCCCAATAAGTCTGGCAGCGGCTGACGAATCTTCGCAAACTTTTCAAAACCTTTGGCCAGCTTTGGTCCGCTCCTATCCTGCAAGTTTCGTGGTGATTCGTCAAGCGAGGGCCAAGGGTCCCAAAACGCGTTTTCCCCATGCAATTTCCCATAGGACCTTTAGCCGCAGCTACAGCCCAAACTGCTGAACGGAATTACACCAAATTTGGCAAAGAGGTAGTCTTCAGTTCAGACTCGTACCTTTTGCATAAATGGTGTAAATCCGTTCAGTAGTTCCTGAGAAAATTAGACTAAAAAAGATAGATATATCTATGGCCTCGGAGGATCTGCGCACCCTATGCGCACCCTAAGCGCACCCTCCCCATCATGCGCTGAATGCTAATTGGCTGTGAAGTGTCTGTCTACAGTCGAAACCAGGAACTGTTGGCAGCCATTTTGTGCCTGATGATGTACATGAGCACCCTTTCTTTTCATGAAGTAATCCATGGTCAATCTGCTCTTTCACTTGCACATGAAGATACCAGAAAGTCTCTTGGTAGTGTTGGTAATGTGAACATTTGGACTAATTTTGAATACAAAGAACTGACAACAAATATGCGACAGGCAAATGATGTTGAATATGGAAGTATTCTTCAAGATATAAGAATTGGAATTCTTACAAAACATGGCAAACAAGCTTTGGAAAGTCGATTACTTTGCAATGTCTTTCCAAATGAAAATGTAGTTCCTGCAAAAGTGTACATGAAAATTGGTGAAAATAAATCAGTGATCTGTTTAATGCCAACACTGCGCGAGTGTTCCATATTCAACGAAGAACTATTGAAACTGGAAAATGAAGAAATTATAAAAATGGAAGCCATCGATAAACTAGAGCATGAAGGAATCACTATTATTTTGATGGGAAAGTTGAAAACAAAACTGGATTCTTTAGAAAAAAAAATATCTAAAACAGCTGGTTTAGAAAATACACTATATGTGTGTGTAAACTGTTGGGTAATTTTAAGGCGTAATTTGGATGTAGAAAAAGGGTTAGTTAATGGCGCAATGGGTAAAGTGGTGGATTTTGTTAATTATCAGAAAAAAGAAGGAATTGAATTTTTAAAAATTAAATTTGATCAGATTGAAGATGTTAAAGAAACTGGATGTTGTTCAGTACATTTTTTACTTGTTAAAGATTTATATGTCCGTAGGAAACAATTTCCATTTTCTCTGGCATATGCAGTGACTATTCATAAATCTCAAGGATTAAGTGTAGACAGTGCATTGGTGAACATTGGATCTACTGTATCTAAAGAGGGTATGGCATATGTTGCTTTGTCGCGAGTCAGAACATTATCTGGTTTGTTTTTGATTGATGAGACAAAGGTTACTGCAGATGCAAACTGTGTAAAAGAGTATAAGAGGTTAAGAAGGGTGTATGCTCCAAATTTAGGTCAATATCCTGTATTTGAAAAGCGTGTGATTGGTCGAAAAAGAAGGTTTGAGAATATCTGTTCTGAAGGTGTCGAGAAGGGAAAAGAACAAGATAATGTTGTGATTGTATGTAAAGAGAAATTGGACACTGTTGATGAGGTTGTTGGTTATCAGTTTGAAAATAGTTCAGGTGTCAACTGCTATGCTAATGTAGTGGTCAATGTTGTTTTTTATCTTGAAGGTTTGCAAGAACAAATTATGCAGAATCGGCAAAAAAGATTTTGTTCTCTGTTGCATTCTGTTTATGAAAAATTGACAACAGATACAAATAAAATACAATCTGTTTCAGATGCTCGTAATCTTTTGCATGTGTGTTCTGGTTGTACACAATTTACACAAAATATCCAACTAGATGCTCAGGAATTTTTAATGTATATGCTTACCATGTTTGAAAATGAAGGTGTAGAAATAGAAAATATTTTTGGCCTTTCTTACAACTAATGTAGACACTGAAAGATTTCTGTATTTAACATAACCAGACTGTAAATCAGCGTCTTTCAATAAATTAGTTAAAGGTGCAAATCAAAACATGGAGTGTAGCCAATGTAAATCAGAAATGTTATCCACATTATTTTTAAAAATATATGGACAATACATAATTTGAATGATGCAATGTTGTACAGCTGATGGACGAAAATTAGATACTTTAATAAAGCAGTTTGTAGCAACACAACTATCAATATCAGGAAGGACTTTTGTAGCAATTGCAATCCTTTTCCATGATGGTCCTTCCACCACATCTGGACATTGCACTGCCTATCTAAAATGTGAGAAAGGCTGGACACTTTGTAATGATGCCCAGTTGGTTTTCAAACAACGTTTGCCTAGGGAATTACCTAATTCCTACCTAATATTTTTAAAGTCAAAGGGGCAGATTTATGAGCCCCTTGCGCCACTTTTGCGTCACTTTTCCCATGTTAAAAATGACGCAAAAGTGGCGCAAGGGGCTCATAAATCTGCCCCAAAGTTTTAGGAAGATAATTCATTCTCTGAGGAATTTATTATTATAATTTAGTAGGACTACCATTGGACAATTTACATAAAAAGGAGTGCAAAAATACCATTTGGACTCAAGGAAAGGTATATGTTTGAATTATAGACTTTTTTGTGCTCATTGACTCGGTCAATATTTTTAAGCGACAACATTTACAGTTTTTATAAGTCAAACTTATGAATGAATGAATGAATTAATGGAAAATTTATATAGCGCATAGTTACCCTCGGGCATCCCAGCGCTTTATCAAGAGTGACCAACAAAAAGAAGCTGACAGTTCGACCGCTTTAAGCCGGAAAGAGATAAGTTTTTAGAAGTTTCCGGAAACGTAAGAAACACGTCTCTGTGCGCAAACACAGGGGAAGATTGTTCCACAGGATGGCTATATTAACTGAATATCTCCGCCCCCTGGCCCGCGCCCTTCTAACTCTAGGAAACTTGAAGAAGATGTTTTTGGTCCGAACGAAGGGCCCTGTTAGCTTTATAAGGCACAGCTAAATTCCGCAGGATAGGAGGTCCCTTCCCCTGAAGAATTTTGTGCGCAGTACAAAGAGCCTTAAATTTGACCCTTTCGCGCACCGGAAGCCAGTGCAAGGCTATCAGAGCGGGTCTGGCTGATTGCGTCCTAGGTGTATTCATAAGAAGCCTAGCCGCAGCATTTTGAACTTGCTGAAGTTTATTAAACGTGACTTCAGGGGCACCTAAAAAGATGATATTACTGTAGTCTAATCTAGATACAATAAGCCCCTGAACAAGTAGCTTCCTAGACGGCCAAGGTAGCAGGGGGAGAACTTTCCGAGCTGCACGGAGAAGACCAAAGCACACTCCTGCCGTTTTTTTTGCCTGAGTCTTAAAGGACAGGTCACGTTCCAGCCAAAAACCCAAACTTTTAATCTCTTCTTTAGGGCTCGGCAAAGCTCCCATGCAACTGGGCCAGCTGGAAAGAGGAAGAGAGGGGGTTTTGCGTCCAAGCAGAATTAGTTCGGTCTTTGAACCATTCAGCTTCAACGCTGAATCGCACATCCAGGTGTGAACCTTAGACATGCAGGAATGCAGCGAGTCGGGATTCTCCACCAGTTGGGATAGGGTGACCACCAACTGCATGTCGTCGGCATAGCTGACGATCTTAATGCCAAATGGGGCCACCACATCTTCCAGGGGGGCCATGTATACATTAAATAATGTGGGGCTCAGAGAGGAGCCCTGAGGCACGCCACACTGGAGGGGGATGGAGGCCGAACGTTCGCTACCTTCCCAGACCTGATACGTCCGGTCGCATAGAAATGACTTGAGCCACTTCAGTGCCACACCTGCCACCCCTATATCTGCCAGCCGTTGGATCAACACTTGATGGTTCACCGTGTCGAAAGCAGCACTGAGGTCCAGGAGGATCACTGCCACTGACCCTCCCGAATCTAAAATGCTCCTCGCTTCCTCAACGACTGCCAGAAGAGCAGTGTCAGTGCCCTGCCCTGGCCGGAAGCCGGTTTGGGAACCTCGTAACAAGCCATTCGCCTCTAGGAAGTATGACAGCTGCCGGTTCGCTAGTCTTTCGGCAATCTTACTAAGACCAGGGAGGAGGGAAATAGGCCTGAAATGTGCCAAATCAGACGAATCTAGATTCGGTTTTTTCAACAAAGCCTTTACCACTGCCCTTTTCCAGCTCGGTGGTACCAAACACTGCGCAAAGGAGGCATTGATAAGGTCAGCAACTGGGGCTGCGATGGTAGTTGCTACCAATTTCAAAAATCTCATAGGGACCGGGTCCCTAGGAGAACCACTTTTCAACGAACCCAACTCGTTGCGAACTTCATCCACTGAAACTGGCCCGAGAGTATCCAGGTAACCATGGGCACCTCGAGATTGGTTATCTATAAGTGTGGTTCGGGCAACCTGTGGAAGGGTGCTAAGAATATTAACTATTTTCATATTAAAATAGCTTGCAAGCTCCTTACATTTTTCGCCAGGGCTATCAAGGGTTGCCAACGGCTCGGGAACTTTAAGAAGTTCATTTACCACCTTAAAAGTTTCTCTGGAGGAATTAGCAGAACTATATATTCTCTCCTCAAAAAATTGGGCCTTCGCAAGACGGCGAGCAGCTTTATACGCCGTCATTGCCGTACGATAATCCTTTCGCCTCGCCTCTACCCCCTCCTTTCTCCATGCCCTCTCCACCCTCTTACAGCCCCTCCTGAGTGATCTCAAGTCGGGCGTATACCATAGAGCCGAAACCGCCCTCTTCTCCCTTATTAACATTCTGTTCCTAGGAATGATAACATCAAGAGAGCTGGTCAGCCACTGGTTGATATTTGCATCTGCGCATACCGTGTCCGCAACATATGAAGGGCGCGAACCTTCCAAAACATTAGCCCAGCTGTCAGCCGACAGCCTAGACCAGGCTCTCTCCAAAGAATGAGCCTTTGGGAGAGGAATCGTAGCCCGCTTAATATGCCAGGTAAAAGGCACCAGAAAATGATCTGACCACGGAAGGGACAAAGGAGACATGGTTTTAAGAAAGGGCATGTTAGAAAAGATAGGATCCAACAAATGACCCTTAACATGCGTAGCTCCTAAGTTGGAGAGATTCAGCTCAAAGGCTTTAAAATCGCTCAACAGGTCTGCCGCTGTAAGATCATCGGGATCGTTAAAATGGAGGTTGAAGTCTCCTAACGCTAGAAAGTTGGCTGTGGAGGCAGCTAAAGGCATAGCAGTCTCCATCAGTGAACTCACGACGTTACCCAAACACCCTGGGGGGCGGTAGACCAATAGACCTGCCACCGACAGTGTAGATGAAATCCGCAGAGAGAACTGACAGCTCTCACAGTCTAGCACTCCTCCGGGCTGCGCCCTACACACAAAACTCTCTCTATAGATAATGGCAATGCCGCCACCTCGCCCACCGGTCTATCCAGATGGTATATAAGGAAGCCTGGGGGGAGAGCTTGGACTATGTCAGCTCCAGCACTCGACGTAATCCAAGTTTCAGTCAAAAACAGGACATCTAAGCTCAGGTCCTGTATCAGAAAGTTAATCTCTAAAGAATTGCTAGGAAGAGATCTACAATTCAGGAGTGCCATAGCTAGGCCATTCCTACGCTCTCCTGACACAGTTGACTGACAACTCCTACAACCCAGAAACGGTTTGACACATGAGTGCATGTACTTACATAATACATCTTTAGGGGGGCGCAAAGAAAGGAGATCCTCGCCAGAGTAAGTAATCCTTATGGCATGTGCTTTTGCCAAGAGGTCTGGCCCTAAGCCCGGCTGGGCCCGGACGGGCACAGACGGGCTGGACTCTGGCGTGACTCCGGCGGTGCTCCGGCGTACCCGTTGCGCGTAACCGCTGCGCGTCCGCATGGCCTCCTTAAAAGGGGTCAAGCGTCCTTGTGACGCTCCCCCGACCAATCCGCTGTCGCCTCCCGCAGTCTAGCAGTCCTATACTGCTCTAAGATGGCCGCCAAAGTTCCCAAATGACGTGGAAAGGACCCGCAAAAGCGCGGTGCAAAAACAATTATAGTGCAGGTGAGTGGGCCGATTTTAAAAACAGGGGAAAAGGCAAAGCAACCTCAAATTAAATATAGCAACAAGGACAGTTTTTAAAATGCCGCTCAACCAGCGAAAAAGCAGCAAATAGCGCAGCGCGCTCTGACCGCTCCAGGGAGTCTGTCACTCCACCAGCAAGGCTTGACCCTCAGATTTGCCCTCCTTAAAAGGGGTCAAGCGTCCTTGTGACGCTCCTCCGACCAATCCGCTGTCGCCTCCCGCAGTCTAGCAGTCCTATACTGCTCTAAGATGGCCGCCAAAGTTCCCAAATGACGTGGAAAGGACCCGCAAAAGCGCGGTGCAAAAACAATTATAGTGCAGGTGAGTGGGCCGATTTTAAAAACAGGGGAAAAGGCAAAGCAACCTCAAATTAAATATAGCAACAAGGACAGTGTTTAAAACGCCTCTCAACCAGCGAAAAAGCAGCAAATAGCGCAGCGCGCTCTGACCGCTCCAGGGAGTCAGTCACTCCACCAGCAAGGCTTGACCCTCAGATTTGCCCTCCTTAAAAGGGGTCAAGCGTCCTTGTGACGCTCCCCCGACCAATCCGCTGTCGCCTCCCGCAGTCTAGCAGTCCTATACTGCTCTAAGATGGCCGCCAAAGTTCCCAAATGACGTGGAAAGGACCCGCAAAAGCGCGGTGCAAAAACAATTATAGTTTTTACAGTTTTTATAAGTCAAACTTATAAAATTTTGTTAGCCATAAGCATTTCATATATATGTGATTTGTATCTTGTGGTATTTTACTGAGAATAGCATGTTGGGTTTTTTAAAACAATATTTTTGATTGTTTTTTTTTTGCCCGCTGTTAAGTGATGAGTACGATTGAAATCACTATTTATAGTGAAATTCAATATATTCTGAGAACAGCAAAAAAGGCAAACAAATTACTTTGTTTAAATTATGCTGTGTTGTAAAAAATTTATTATTACCAGTTATAACTATTTGTTCTTTTCTTTACAGATCCTAATTCTAAAATAAGCAGTTTACATCAATTTACATTGCAAAAAAAAATCTGAAAAAAATGTATACCATTTTTAATTTCTATTACTGTGAAGGTAAGTTTAACTAAGCATTAATATGCAGAATGGGCAGATCTGCAAGAACCTACAAAGATTGAACACGTTTTTAAAAACACTCTGTTTATACCGATGTAGTTTTGAAATCTCTCTGTTACCGGATATTATGTGACCTCCAAAAAAACTGATTTGAGTGGTTCATAATATTTCCCATTGTACCTATTGAAGGACCGCAATCATGTCAATCATTCTTGCTTGAGCATCTCTGCAGACAAAACTCTGTGCTTATCTTATGTCATTCAGATGCAATTTTAAAACAGAAATATGTCACTTTTTGTAACATAGTTATTGCACAAGACACTCTTTCATATTTACAAAGAGAGGAAAAGGCGCTCTGTGTACTTTTTCTACTCCATGTAAATACAACCTCATCATACACACCACTTTGCGTTGAAAGGTTGTTCTATAAGTGTTGCTGTGCATGATTGCACTGAATACTCATAGAACAAGACCCATCTCCAGATTTATCAGAAATCATAAATCTCGATATGTGTGTGAATGCTGCACCATTCTCTAATTGGTGTACGAAAGCACAACAAGGAGAATTGTTTTCTTTTCTCCTCATTTTTAAATCTTCAATGCATTCTAAAATGTTCAGCAAACATTTACTGATTGTTTTTGTGCAGGAAGGTGTGTCTGCACAAAAACAAACAGCACATGACACAGATATCCTTCCACCATGGTGCAAGGGTGCCTGTGTCACCACATGGCTGCAATTTAAGCAGCCGTGCAGAGAGAAGCATAGATGTGCAACATATTTATGTACATATGTTGCATCCCTGTGCTTCGGAAGTACTACAGCACACTGCAGTTAAAGAGGTTACTGCGTGATGCTGCAGCACTTCCTCATAGTTTTGCACTTATACATTCACCATTTGCTATTAATGCATTCATTCAGTCAATTACGTTCTACACATACATTCATCTAAACTTTCACACACCAACAAACAAATATATAGCTCTTTTTTTAAACCAGGAAAGTTAGTTCTTAGAAGAACTTTTTTTGTTCTTCTTTTTTCTTTTATATTTTTTTTGTTTTTTTGAACAATTTTTAAAAAAAAGGGATTGTCTTGAAGAAAAAAAAGGAAAAAACAGAACTGGAGGAACAAAACAATGAACTTCAGGGGAAAAAAACTAGCAATGGTGACTCTCTTGCTTGCGGCAGATCAGATCAATAGACTGCTGCCAGTAGCATTGCATTTTATGCAGAGCACTTTCAAAAATTGGAACTGCGGACGGATGTCCAAATTTTGTGCAGAAGGATGCACTCTTGAAGTGCTTGGCTGCGATGAATCCGAAGGAGCAGGAACAACTCTCATCCTTCGGCATTCCTCCTGAGCAAGGTTTACCGGATGAAGGGTCCTTAGATGTTTCATCATGCTCGCAGTTCCGCATGAATATTTTTTGTTTGGATCCCCATGGGACAGCACTCTCTGGCAGATCTTGCAGGTCACCAAGGTGGCTTTGGTCTTTGTCTGCCCCTCAGGATATGTGAAAAATGTCCACACCACAGATGAAAAACGTGGTGGGTGTGGTGGCTCTTCCAAAAAATCATCCTCAGATGAATGAGGAGATCCAGGAGATGCCTGCTGCCCTGAAGCCATTGTTTGTTTAGAAAAAAGTTTGAGCTAAGTGAAAACCTAGTCAAAAAAGCTTCTTCTCTGCAAAGAGATGCTCCTCCAAAGAAGGTCAAAGAAGAATGATTAAAATGGGTGGGGTATTTCAATAGTTAGAACAGGAAGTGTAATGAACCAATCAAATCTCTTTTTTTCAGGTCACATGGGATCCGCGCACCGTGCGCTTACACAGCACGCACCCAGCGCACATCCGCGAAATTGAATTTAAAAAGAATATAGGATTAGATGTAAAAATATATTACTTTTATGAGTAGTTTACAGTTTGTCTTCAATTTATATTCACATATTTTTAAATGTTAAATATTTCGCGGGATTCGCGCACCCACCACGCCTTGCACGCATATGACACATCACAGAAGCGCGCAAGCGTCGCGTAACGAGCATCGTACGTGTCGCGTATAGGCTTGGAGTCGCGTACTGGTCGCATTGCAATCGAGCACCGAACATGTACCCAACGCTTACCGTACGCGGATGCTTTTGCGTAGGGGTCGAGAACAGTGCGCATAGGGTGCGCGGATCTAAAAAAAATGGACAAAAAATAAAAAATAACGTTTTGAAAATATACTTTAAAAAATATTTGTAAAAAATATACAAATATATTTTAAAACATTAACAATTTTTGTTTTTTAAACCAATTAAAAAAAACAAATATTTTTTAATTTTTAAAAGAATTAATTGTAAAAATAAGTTAAAAAAAGGTAATAAAAAAGTATTTAAAAAAAACATAATTAAAGGAATTGACACACTGAAATTGAAAAATTTAGAAATTCTGTGAAAATCATTAAACATCATAGCTTTAGAGATAAATTATAGATAGAAATTAGCATTTAAAAAACCTTAGTAATTCACTGAAAAAAACATAGGTTTCATGCACGTTATAGTTAGGAATTAGCATTTAAAAAACCATAGAAATTCACTGAAAAAACCATAGGTTTCAGGGGTGTTATAGTTAGCTGGACATTTCCCTAGAAATTCCCCCGTTATAGTTAGTTCAGCTAACTATAACTTGCGCGCCTCCGCAATGCACTGCTGATGACATCACATATTAAATCACTCATGACATGGTCAGTGACATCACTGATGACATCACTGATGACATCTGAGTGACTCTACAGGTGAGTGAGTGGAGGTGTGTGTAGATGTAAGAGTCAATGAGTGGGTATGTAGGTATTGGTATTGGAGTATCTATGGTTTTGACAATGGCCGGCTGAAATTTTGTGTCGGTGTATCAAAGGTTATATTAGGGTGTGAGAAGATGCACTAATTTATTACATGGATGACATCATCAGTGATGTCATCAGTGATGTCATTTGAGATGTCATGAGTGATGTCATCAGTGATGTCACTGACCATGTCATGAGTGATGTAATATGTGACGTCATCAGCAGTGCATTGCGGGGGCGCGTGAGTTATAGTTAGCTGACCTAACTATAACGGGGGAATTTCTAGGGTTTTGTACGAGGGAAATGTCCAGCTAACTATAACACCCCTGAAACCTATAGTTTTTTCAGTGAATATATATATATCTATATATATCTATATATATATATATATATATATATATATATATATATATATATATATAAATTACCTACTGGTGGTCCCCGGTAGGTAGTTATAGTTAGGACCTATTATCCATAGGAAAAGCGTTTCAAAACTAATGGCCCGCTCAGGTCAGCTCCTGTCTTGAAAGTTTAGGCGTGATTTGTCAAGCGGGCTGAGAAAAAAAGGGGGGTCCCAAAACGCGTTTTTCCATGTTAATTTCCATAGGAAATCTTGGAACAGGCTACAGCCCGAACTGCTGAACGGAATTACACCAAATTTGGCAAAAAGGTAGCGCGTGGTTCAGAAAGGACCTTCTTTTAAATGGTGTAAATCCATTCAGTAGTTGCAGAGAAATTCAAAAAATAAAAATATCGATATCTGAACACCGAGGAGTCGAGACTCCTCCTGAGCACGAGCTGACTTCTGATTGGCTGCCAACACTCCAAACCAGGAAGAGTTGGCTGTCATCATGTGACTCAGTAACCGAGTCACAAGAAATCAGTATAAAAAAAGTGAAAATCAAGAAAAGGGGGCAGGGTAGAAACACCCTGACCCCCTAGACCTGCTCAGGGGGTCCCACAAGGACCCCGAGGGCCAAAATAAAATTTAAAAAAACGAAGTGTGGGCACCTCCTCATCGTTTTCACTAAGCCCCCGGGTGGGCCAGGTCCCGTGGGCAATACCCAATTATGTATAGGAGGCCTGCAGGGGCCCCTGCAGCCCCAGGGGCAGAAATGGCCCGGGAGGGGGGCCACACAGCCTCCTCCCTTTATTTAAAAAAAAGATTGGCTGGATATGGGGTCACCGGGGCTGAAATTGGCCTGGGGTGGGGGACCGTGTGGCTCCTCTTGGTGCACTGCTGGTGGGGGGATGAGTGGTGTAAAAAGGGGGTGTGGCCTTTGAGTACTCTCAGCAGTCCAGCTGTGTGGAGCTTACTGGAGGTAACAGGAGGGCTACTTGGCTCCCAGACACCCTCAGGAGGAAAGGGGACTTTATCCCCCAACCAAGAGTGCGCCAGGAGGCGCGTTTGCAGAGCGGTGGAGAAAGGGAGCATGGCCTGTGTCCACCCCTAAGCAATCCCACTGTGTAGGGCTTATTGGAGTTAAGTGGTAGGCTAGTTGACCCCTAAAGGACCCGCAGCAGTGAAGGGGACTTCAATCCCCATGCAAGAGGCACCAGGGAGTGTGTTTGCAGAGTGGTGGGCAAAGGGGGCGAGGACTTCTTTGAGAATTTAGTAATCCTGCTGTGTGGAACTTACTGGAGGTAATAGAAGGGGCAGTTGGCCCCCAAGGATGTTCTTGGGGGCCAACTACCCCTCTTGTTACCTCCAGTAAGTCCCACACCGTGGGATTGCTAAAACTTCTTTGGAAGACATGCCCCCCTGTTAGATCTGGGGGTCTCTAGTTGGCAGGGTAGGTACCACTGTCCAAGTAGGGACCCTTGCTTCTAGTCAGGGAAAGGGGGATACACTGTTAAGATAACCCCTGCTCACCCTCTAGGTAGCTTGACCTGAGCAGTCTAGGCTATCAAAGGCAATGTGTAAAGTATTTGTACCAACACTCACAGTAACACAGTGAAAACACCACAGATTTACTCTACACCAGTTTTAGAAAAATAAGGTATCTTTACTAAAAACTTCACAAGACCAAATACTACAGAAAAACCAACATACAATTAAAAAGGTTACTTTAAAGATAGTTCAAGACTTTGTAGAAAGTACTCCAGGATGTAAAAATCAGTGTCCTGCACAATGCGACTCTCAATGCACAAAATGCGACACTCTTGTGCCCAACAGTACCTGTAGTTGCGCTAAGGTTCCCAAAAGCTATAACAATGAAGATGGCAAAGGCGATCCGATACTCCTGAGACCTTGGGGAGGCTTTGCAGCAGCCCTGCTTCACGCAGCAGAGGTGGATGCGCCGGCTCCGATCTGTAGGGGGAGGATGCGATCACTTTGGCTTTCGTTGAGTAGGTTTCTTAGGGGAAAGCTCCACGCACAGGTACGGTGCGACGCTCTTCGATGGGGTGCGATGCGTGGCGCAGCGTTGACTTCTGGTGCCGCAGCCCTCGATGCGCCACGGGACGGGACTCTGCGTCGACGCACGCAGCGACTGGATACTTTCACGCACCGGCAGTGGTGCGGCCCGCAAACTGGTTCTGCGACGACCTTCGCAGTGTCAGGAATCTTCACGCACCGGGATGATGCTCGACGCACTCGGCTATGCGTGGACTCCGGGTGCTGCGATGACGCCGCGATGAAATTCTTCTCGCACTCTCGATCTTGCGACTCGCAACCGGAGATGCGACCCTCAAACGGATGATGCGATGGGTACCAGTTACTCTTGTTCACGCTTTCTGCTTTCCAGCTCCCAAACACAGCAAAACGACCTCCTGAGGCCCCAAGACTATGCAAGCACTCCAAGGCAGGTCAGAACTCCCTCAGCAGAGTTCCAGGGGAGCTGGTGGTGAAGTCCTTTTGTTCCTGGGACTTCTTAACTGGGAGCCAGCTCTCCTCAGGCCCTTAGAGATCAGAATTTAAAGAAGGGGACACAGCAGAGTCCTTCCCCTCTCCTTGGCAGCAAAGCAAAACAGCAAGCATGCAGTCTTTTCCTCTTCAGTTCCTTCCAGCTTTCTCCTTGGCAGAGGTTCCTTCTTAGTTCCACAGTGATCTGAAATTTAGGTGTTTGGGGTCCTCTTCTTATATCCCTCCAAGTCTTTGTCTCTCTTTGTTTCAGTGGGGGGATTCCCCCTGCTCAAACCGGTTCCCGGGTGTGCTCTGCCCTGGAGCACCTGGTTCCTTTCAGAGTGCGGGGCAGGGTCATTGGACACTCAGCAGGAGGTGGAGCCTTCTTTGTGCTGGCAGAGGCAGAGTCCTCAGCCTGGCCAGCAGGGGGTGGAGCCGGCATTGTGCTGGCAGAGGCAGCCCTACTCAAACCCAGGGGCTACTCCTCCCACCCATCTAGAGCAGATCTCCCTATTCGCCCTGCTGCTGACTCATCCAGACTCCTGGAGCCACTAGCCCATCACATGACACCAGTCAGCCAATCTGCACACAGGCACACAGGAAGGTTAAACAGGAGAATAGCTACTTTCTAAAAAGTGCTATTCTCACACAGTGAATTTAAAAACCATCTTTCTAAAAAGATGTATAATTAAATTCGGAACACAAAGATACCAAACTTGGATTTTCTATCTTGCCTTTAGGGGAAGATAGGCATGTAAACAGCCTCCCCCATTCTGTCCTATGGGCAAGATAGCCTCTCAGCAGTGAAAAACGACAATGGCTGTAATTCACTACCAGGGCATGTAACACACCTCAGTACATGCCATACCTTTCAGATACACTGCACCCAGCCCAGGGGGGTACCCAGGGCCACCATAGGGATGCCTTACATGTACAGTAAGGGAAGGATAAGGCCTGGTCAGTGGTTGCACTGGCCAGGTCGACATGGCAGTCCTGGACTGCACATAGGCACTGCAAGCAGGCCTAAGACATCACTTTAGCGCTACTCCTGTGGATGGCACAATCAGTGCTGCAGCCCACTAGTATCATTTGTACTACCAGCCCTGGCACTCTCAGTGCACTTTACTAGGGCCTTGCAGGTAGAACAAATATGCCAAACATGTATAGCCAATTACATCACAATTTCCCTAGGGAGCACTTGCACTTTGACACTGATCAGCAGTGGCAAAGTGCCCAAAGCATCTATACCAGTAAAAACGACATCCAGCATAGCATCAAAAATACAGGAGGTAGAGGCAAAAAAGTCAGGGGTAACCACGCCAAAAGATCCCAGGTCTAACACGTGTCCCCTCCAGCTGAAATGTGGGGAGAACTACCCACCCTCTTGGGAGTTCTCATCACTAAGGCGGAAAAACCCGGACAGACCATCAGCGTTGGCGTGGTCTGTACCGGGACGGTGTTCCACCGTGAAGTCCATCCCCTGTAGGTAAATGGACCACCTCAACAGCTTAGGATTCTCACCCCTCATCTGCATCAACCATCTAAGGGCCCTGTGGTCTGTCTGAACCCGGAAGTGAGTCCCAAACAAGTAGGGTCTCAGCTTCTTCAGAGCCCAGACCACAGCAAAAGCTTCCCTCTCAATAGCACTCCACCTCTGGTCCCTGGGAAGTAGCCTCCTGCTAAGGAAAGCTACAGGTTGGTCCAAGTCCTCATCATTTAGTTGTGAGAGCACTGCTCCCGCTCCATGCTCAGAAGCATCTGTCTGCACTATGAATTCCTTGGAGAAGTCAGGCGCCTTTAGTACAGGTGCTGTACACATGGCCTCCTTCAGGGCATCAAAAGCTTTTTGGCAGGCACTGGTCCAAATCACTCTCTTGGGTAACTTCTTGGAAGTTAGTTCTGTCAAGGGAGCAGCAATGGTGCCATACCCCTTGACAAAATGGCAATAGTACCCGGTGAGTCCTAAGAAGGCTCTCACCTCTTTCTGGGTCCTGGGGGGTTCCCAAGCCCGGATGGTATCTACCTTGGCTTGTAGGGGCGCCACCTGGCGGCTTCCTACCTGGTGTCCCAAATACACCACTGAACCCTGCCCTATCTGGCACTTACTAGCCTTGATAGTGAGGCCTGCACTGTGCAGAGCCTTCAACACTGCGCAGAGGTGTTGCAAGTGTTCTTCCCAAGTGGAGCTGAACACAGCAATGTCATCCAGATATGCGGCGCTGAATTGCTCCAGCCCGGACAGGACCTGGTTGACCAGTCTCTGGAATGTGGCAGGGGCGTTCTTCAACCCAAAGGGCATGACACGGAACTGGAAGTGCCCCTCTGGCGTTGGCGTCTTTGGCCCCAGCAGTTAAGGCAATCTGCCAGTACCCAGAAGTTAAATCAAACGTACTGAGGTAGTTGGCAGCTCCCAACCGATCCACAAGCTCATCAGCTCTGGGGATGGGGTGTGTGTCAGTCTTCGTGACCGCATTGAGGCCATGGTAGTCCACACAAAACCTAAGTTCTGGAGTGGCACCTGGCGCAGCAGCTTTTGGTACAAGTACCACTGGGCTAGCCCAGGGGCTGCTGGAGGGCTCAATCACCCCTAGTTCCAACATCTTAGAAACCTCCTTCTTGATGCTAGCCCTGACCTTGTCAGCCACCCGGTAAAACTTTTGCTTTACAGGCATGCTATCTCCCGTGTCCACATCATGGACACACCAGTTGGTGATGCCGGGGGTCAGGGAGAACAGAGATGCAAACTGACCCAACACATGGCGACAGTCCCTCTGATGTTCTGGGGTCAGGGTGGGCGAGAGGACCACTCCATCCACTGACCCATCTTGCTCCTTAGCTTCCAGGAGGTCAGGAAGAGGATCGCTATCCTCCTCCATCCCTGCATCTGTAGCAAGTAGCATTGTTACTTCAGACCTCTCAAAATGGGGTTTGAGGCGGTTCACATGTAGGACCCTCATGGGGTTCCTCGGAGACCGCAAGTTGACCAGGTAGGTCACTTCACTCTTGCGCTCCACCACCTCATATGGCCCAGTCCACTTGTCTTGGAGCGCGCAAGGCTCCACTGGTGCCATCACCCACACCATCTGCCCAGGTTGAAACTCCACCAGAGTGGTATGCTGGTCATACCATCTCTTCATCTCACCCTGGCTGGCTTCCAGGTTTGCCTGAGCGAGTGTCCTGAAGCGCTGTGTCTGGTTGCGGATGGCCAGCACATAGCTGAACACATCCTGGGGGGTTTTCCCAGGGGATTTCTCCCTACCCTCCTTCACCAGACTGAGAGGTCCTCTAACAGGGTGCGCGTTCAGAAGCTCAAAGGGACTGAACCCTAGAGACTTTTGTGGTACCTCCCTGTAGGCAAATAATAGGCATGGCAAGAAGACGTCCCACTTCCGTCTCATGGGCTCTGTCAGCCCCATGATCATGCCCTTCAGGGTCCGGTTGAACCTTTCAACCAACCCATTTCCTTGAGGGTGGTAAGGAGTGGTGAACTTATAAGTTACCCCACACTCCTCCCACAGAGACTTCATATACCTGGAGATGAAGTTGGTACCCCGGTCAGATACCACCTCTCTGGGGAAACCCACACGGGAAAAGATCCCCATCAACGCACGGCCCACCACCGGGGCTGTGGTTGTCCTAAGAGGGATAGCCTCCAGGTACCGGGTGGCATGATCCACCAGGACCAGGATGAACCTGTTGCCCAAAGCTGTCCTGGGGTCCAGTGGCCCCACAATATATATCCCCACCCGCTCGAAAGGGGTGCTCACTACAGGAAGAGGCTGGAGAGGGCCTTTGCACTTCCCTCCAGCCTTGCCACTTGCCTGGCAAGTTTGGCATGATCTACAAAAGGAACCGACGTCCATCTTCATCCCGGGCCAGTAAAAGTGGGTGGCAAGCCTTTGTCGGGTCTTGTCCTGCCCGAGATGTCCTGCAAGAGGCACGTCGTGAGCCAGTCCCAGTAGGAAGTCTCTGAACCCTGTGGGTACCACCAGGGTACGTGTTCCACTGGGCTCAGCAAACCTAGGCTCACTGTACAACAAGTCATTCTCCCAGTAGAGAAAGAAGTTCTTTGGATCAGCACCTGCTGCCTGGTCTGCAGCCTGGTGCCGCAGACCTTCAAGAGTAGGGCATGTCTTCTGCACCTGGCAGAACTCCTCTCTGGAGGGACCACCCTCTTGCTGCCAATGGGTCAGCTCAGGTATGTCTCCCAGCTCAGCTACCTGTTCCCCTGTAGGCTCCAGGGTATCCTCCTCAGGGTCAGCTCCTTCCTGGACCGTGGGAACAGCGGGGGTGGACGCCCCACACCCCTTGCACTTCCTCTTTCTGCCAGGGACCTGGACCACTCTTTCAGGCTCCAGGTCTGCTTCAGATCCCTGTCTGGCTGCCATGAACCGAGTGGTCACACAGGCCCACTCAGGCAAACCCAACATCTCCAAATGAGCCTTGCGTTCCACCTCCTGCCATAGGGAACTCTCCAGGTCATTACCTAGCAGACAGTCTACTGGCATGGATTGACTCACAACAACTCTGAGAGGCCCTGAGACCCCCCCCCCCCACTCAAAGGGAACATGTGCCACCTTGCAAAGGCACACAGAGTTGTCAGCTGACACTACAGGGTGAAGTACATTGGGAATGTTCAGCTCCTCAGGGACCCACTGACACCTGACCGAAGTCAAACTGGCTCCAGTGTCCCTGAGAGCCTCCACCCTCTTCGCATTGATGGTCACCCACTGCCTGTACTCAGTGCTTAATTTGTAGAATATGAAGTCCAGGTGCTCACATTTTTGTAGGAGGCCACACCCACTTCCTGCACTGGCTCCACCCACTTACTCTATTGGCTCCACCCACATCCTTAACTGGCGTAGAAAAGAGTTTGACGGACCCACTAATTCTGAAAGATACTTTCAGAAGTAATATTACAACGGAATAATGTATAACAATATAGGACCACTTTAAATCCTCTGGGGCAGATTTACAACTTCTGGCGCATCTCTGCAAATCAGCAGGGATGCACCAGAAGAGATGCGTCACGTAATCCCCCCCCTTGCGCCACCACAGATGCGTTGCATTTACAATGCAGTGCACCATGGTGCAAGGAGGGGAAGATGCGCGATGCATCTTGTGCCGTATGGGCGGCGCATTGCTGGAGTTGCGTCGCAAGCACGACACAACTCCTGCAATGCACAGGGGCCGCCCATACTTAATGTGGTGCATCAATCCTTACGCCTGCTTCAAGCAGGCGTAAGGATTTGACGCAGCAGCATCGTAAAACTGACTCAGTGAAATCTTGTAGATTTCACTTCGTCAGTTTTACGGGGCTTTCCTGCGAGGGAACGCCCACCCTGCGACAGAACGCCCACATGAAACCTGACGCAGGTTTCATGTTGCGCAGGGTTTTACAACATGACGCATCTGCCTCGATGCTTCATGTTGTAAATAAGTTGCAACGTGGCGCATGGTTTACGCCGCTGCTGCATTACAAAAGTGATGCAAAGGCGGCGTAAAAGTGTCGCAAGAGGCTTGTAAATCTGCCCCTCTCTGACCACACCTCACAATGTTGCCCATTGTAGAAATGTGCCTCTTTTGAATCTGTCCTGTTCTGCGCATAGATTTTATTGTGCATGACAGCACAGAATAGAACAGTGCACCACATCCATAATGCAGACCCTGGGCTGTATAATGTGCATGGAGGAGGGCATCACTTTTACTTTACATGGACACATCCTTAACCCAGTCGTTCTCCCCATGGGAAAATTCAGTGATGTAGAGAAAAAATAGAACAGAAGCCCACAAGCAGCACTATCTTGTCATATTGAGAATAACCAAATCCTTCTCTAGGTCATGGGTACAGTTGTTGAAGTATCATTGCACAAAATCCCATTTAAAGATATCAAACCCCTGTCAATCCCCGCCTTTTACATATTTTGACAACAGTTGTTCTGAGCCAAAGAATCAAAAGCCTGGGCAAGCTCAAGGAATGCTAAATAAAGATGTAGATTTTGATGCTCTTCCTATTTGGTACAGAATCCCTCTCAAAAGCCAGCTTGATTAAACTGAAGAACTCTATTTTCAATTATCTGTTTCTGGACTTTGCCCAAGATCCACGAGTAATATATTTGAACAAATATCATGTGGACTTTTGGCCCTAAATGCCTCCAGGTCACCTGTCTTTTTTTTTGACATGATACAGACTAATCTAGTGTCAGTAAGTGACTCTGTAATCTATCATCTGAGATTTAGAAAAATAACATAGGCCGGTAAAGAAGTGAAGTAGGGTTATACAAGGCACCATGCTGGCTAAACAAAAGCTGGGGTGAAGGCCTATTGTAAATCAAGTATCTTGAACACTAAAGACAGATACTCCTAATTTTTCATCCTCAAGCTTTAAAAGACGTGAAAGAACCTCCTAGCACCACAAAACCTTGTGATACTCAAAGTAGCCCAGAGTGCAGCAAACGTATGTCATCGTGGTAAAGTCAGACCATAATCTGAACTCAATGCTACTGCCAAAGCAATGCTCTTCTCAAGGCTGTCCTGTATTCTTTAAAGGCCCTCATAGACAAAATTATTCACTATACATATAAACTGACTAGCATCAGTACTGCATGGACAAAATTAGCACCGCAAGTCTCAACGTCAGCAGCTCATAAAACATACACTTACAAATATTAACAAACTCTCAATGCACATTACTACCGCAATACTTAAAAAATATCACTTCTGGAAAGAAAATCTAAGTTATTACTTCAAACAATAACTACTAATATTATTAGCTCTTATATTATGAATTGGGAGGAAATCTGCTCTTTTTTCTTGTTGCAATTTTATATGGTGTGAACTCTACTCAAAGGTATTGGAGCGCTTTACATGAACACCAGTTACATTACACAAGGACACATTCATTTTTGGTAGGCACTGGGAGATTGAGTGATTTGCCCAGAATCACAGGATGGTGAGCCGACACCGAGACTCAAACCTGGTTCATCAGTTCCACAATAGGCAGTGCTGGCTGCTATGCCACATCCTCTCCCCTAATCTGGGTAAGAAGCCGGGAGATTGGACATTCAATGGCAAGAATGGCTTGCAAATTATGTGAAGACCCACAAACTTGCAGGAATTCACAAAGGTACATTAAAAAGTTGATTTATTGTCGAGGGAAAAGTTCATTGTTTTTCCAAGGACGCACTGCGGTGGGAATAATCCAAAAACTAGTGAGGTGTAGGAGAAGGGGATTGTCTACAGGAAAATCAGCATTCCCCTGAAAGAAAGAAAAACTTACATGTGAACCCCCTTTTCATAAGCTTTAACACATCTGTAACTGTGCACCATGCACATTGACAAATGTGTGTGTATTCCTGAAAAGCTATTGTAGTGTTGCTAATCGGTGCTTTAATTGAGCTGGTACTTTCAGGGACCGAGTACCTGCACTTCTTTCATTTTCAAGTTAGAGTACCCGCACTACTCAGCAGAAGGCCAGTACGTTTAATGGGAGAGTACCAGCACTTCTCTGTAGCAACAAGGTATTCTGGAATAGTTAATATCCACACTTTTCCAATTCCATTTAATGCATCGGTCATTCTGTCCCTGGAGTGCTCTCGGATGTTTGTCATATTACAAATTATGTGTCATCATCCCTGAACTAAGTGTCAGACTAAAGGAGCGTGTGTATGATTTACACCTGAGCATTTAGTAGATCGCTATTTGTGTCCTAAAAAGGAATAATGTTGTAGTTGGTCAAAATTATTTTTTAAATAGTGCAAGATTTAACTGTGACATTGCAACGCAGCTGCATTCTTAGAGAAAATGTTCTTTAAATGTATTTTCTCCTCGCATGTCTTGCTGGACTGTGTATTTGTTCTGTCCTCTGGGAATGTAACATTTGTGTGCAAGTCGTGTTTTAATCTTTTGAAGACTGATGTGGTTAGTTCAGTTTTCATTTATTTTTCTACGTCGGACTGAAACTTACCTTTGGCTATTTACGTTAGATCTATGTGAAGCTGCAGGGCTTCTGTCTATAACTGTGCCGGGCAGTATAGGGATCTCTCTATCACAGCACCATTTTAAACCGATTTCTTTTGTTTCCAGGACAAATAGTGATTCCCTTTAAAAGTTGAATTAATGTGCCAAGAAATATAGACATTAATTATTGTTACTCTTGACTCGGGCCAGGTTGCCCGCCAATCAGGATTCTACGGCAGCAGGTCGTCATCTGCAGTGCATTTGCAAATGAACCCTGACCTATGACCAGACCGCGGTGGCTGCACTTTAGCGTTCCAAAACAAAAATTAAATATTCACTTACTGCCTTTTTTTTTAGTTATAGGCCTGCTGATGCTTGACACGCTGTTGCTTCTTCAAATGACTGGCGGTGCAGCTGCGCAGTACACTGGGGCGGGCAAAAAGTCGGAATCTTGATCTGCATTGGTCAGGCCGACCCGGGAAAAAAACCTAGAACTTCCCGATTCAACGCCAAGGAGGAACGACGTCCGGTGCCACGCAAATAAATTATCGAGCAAGACTTCAGCAGTTAATTGGTTGCGGCCGTAGTGCACCAGCGATAATTTTATTGCTGCCTGTGTTAGATTGTTAGTTACTTATGCTGAGCTGAGGCAGGGACATCACATCACCTCAACAGCCGTTTCTGGTGGTCTGTGTTCAGGGAGGAGACCGTTAAATCACACTACAGAGCATACGTCGTGATTGTATGTAATGCACTCTGTAGACCCGGCCCTAAGAAATTAGTGCCGGTGCTAAGCACCGGAAAGCACCGGCACAAATTAAGCACTGCCTGTACTTCTTAGTGTTATCAGGGACAGGGGTTTCCCGGACCATCTCTGTGTCTCCTAAAGAGACAGGGACATAACTGCTAATCCCTCCAAATCACTTGAAATTAAATCCCCACCAAAAGCTACACTAGCTATACCCGGCGTTGGAGCACCAGAGGGTGCCTGGGATTTCTTGGGACACACAGGGGATTTGTGACCCAAATTCTGACAGTGATAACACTTAATGGGACCCCTTTTATCCGACCGGCCCTTAGGGGCCAGGTTGGTTTGGGTTTTGACTTGGGGGGCTGGGACTGGTTACCCTGGGAACTGTTTTGGGGCCCTTGGGAGAACTCCTTTTGGTTACCCTTGTCCCCCCCACTCTTCTGCTGGGGACCCTGCCCACCTTTGGCTTTGGTACCCACAAAACCCCTATGGACCTTGGTACTGACCCAGCGGTCCGCCTCCTGTGCAATCTCAAGGGGATCAGTAAGCTTGCGGTCTAAAAGATGCTGGCGCAGCTCTGGAACACATATACTACTCAAGTGCTCCCAAATGATCAAATTCAACAACCCCTTATAATCATTCACCTTGCTGCCCTTTATCCAACCTTCCAGTGCACGTGTGAACAGATTTACACATTCCACCCAAGTCTGCGACCCCTCCCTCCTGGAGTTCCTGAACTGTACCCTGTACTGTTCTGGGGTTAACCCAAACCTGAGGCATAAGGCTTCCTTCATATGGGGATAGGTCAGGTTACCTGCTGCTTCCAAGGGCTCTAGAGCACTCCTCCCTGAGGCCTCAAAATGCTTCCACAGACCTGCACCCCAATCTTCTTCAGGCACTCTATGCATCTTACAAGAAATCTCATAGGCAGAAAACCACCCATAGATATCATCCCTCACCCTGTAACTCTGAACCACATCCTTGGGGATATATACCTTACCCCCTTTCACTGGCTGTTTGCTGCCACCATTTGAGCCGGTCTCAACCTCTCTGGCTTTGATCTCCAGCTCCTTCATGCTCAACTCATGAGCCAAAAGCAATTTTCTTTCCTCAAAAGCAAGGGCATTCTTCTTCTCCTCCTTTGCCATTTTCATTGTCATTACTTCCAGCTCATGTTCTCTGATTCTTTGATTATCTTGTAACTCCTCTGCTGGGGAGAGACCCCTGCTGGAATGGTGGCTCCCTGCTCCGCTGGTGGGGTTGCCCACTGGCAAATCATTTGCCCCAAACCCATTCCCTTCATTATTATCATCTGCTCCCTCAGCCTCTTTAGCCTCCCACCAGGTTTTCAGAACCTTTCTGAAGTTGCTTTTTATGGGACAACCAAAATCCTTGCAGAACCGCTTGAGCTCCTCCACCTTGTATGAATACAAATCCTCAATGGTGAACTCTAGCTCTCCTTCTACACTGGCTGCTTTCTCATTTGGAGCCATGATATTCAAGAGTTACCTCAAAAATAGAGCCAAAAATCAACAATCAGCAGTATGTGGCTGTGTAATGGTCTGCGCTCCTAGTGACGTACGCCAATTACTGTGGGTCAAGTACAAATACAAGTTCAATCCTCACCGCTGACCACCATTGTTAGATCTGGGGGTCTCTAGTTGGCAGGGTAGGTACCACTGTCCAAGTAGGGACCCTTGTTTCTAGTCAGGGAAAGGGGGATACACTGTTAAGATAACCCCTGCTCACCCTCTAGGTAGCTTGGCCTGAGCAGTCTAGGGTATCAAAGGCAATGTGTAAAGTATTTGTACCAACACTCACAGTAACACAGTGAAAACACCACAGATTTACTCTACACCAGTTTTAGAAAAATAAGGTATCTTTACTAAAAGCTTCACAAGACCAAATACTACAGAAAAACCAACATACAATTAAAAAGGTTACTTTAAAGATAGTTCAAGACTTTGTACAAAGTACTCCAGGATGTAAAAATCAGTGTCCTGCACAATGCGACTCTCAATGCACAAAATGGGACACTCTCGTGCCCAACAGTACCTGTAGTTGCGCTAAGGTTCCCAAAGCTATAACAATGAAGATGGCAAAGGCGATGCGATACTCCTGAGACCTTGGGGAGGCTTTGCAGTAGCCCTGCTTCACGCAGCAGAGGTGGATGCGCCAGCTCTGATCTGTAGGGGGAGGATGCGATGACTTTGGCTTTCGTGGCGTAGGTTTCTTAGGGGGATGCTCCACACACAGGTACGGTGCGATGCTCTTCGATGGGGCGCGATACACGGCGCAGCGTTGACTTCTGGTGCCGCAACCCTCGATGCGCCACGGGACGGGACTCTGCGTCGATGCACGCAGCGACTGGATACTTTCGCGCACCGGCAGTGGTGCGGCCCGCAAACTGGTTCTGCGATGACCTTCGCAGTGTCAGGAATCTTTATGCACCAGGACAATGCTCGACGCACTCTGCGATGCGGGGACTCCGGGTGCTGCGATGACGCCGCGATGAAATTCTTCTCGCACTCTCGATCTTGCGATCTCAAACGGATGATGCGATGGGTACCAGTTACTCTTGTTCACGCTTTCTGCTTTCCAGCTCCCAAACACAGCAAAACGACCTCCGGAGGCCCCAAGACTAGGCAAGCACTCATAGGCAGGTCAGAACTCCCTCAGCAGAGTTCCAGGGGAGCTGGTGGTGAAGTCCTTTTGTTCCTGGGACTTCTTAACTGGGCGCCAGCTCTCCTCAGGCCCTTGGACATCAAAATTTAAAGAAGGGGGCACAGCAGAGTCCTTCCCCTCTCCTTGGCAGCAAAGCAAAACAGCAAGCAGGCAGTCTTCTCCTCTTCAGTTCCTTCCAGCTTTCTCCTTGGCAGAGGTTCCTTCTTAGTTCCACAGTGATCTGAAATTTAGGTGTCTGGGGTCCTCTTCTTATACCCCTCCAAGTCTTTGTCTCTCTTTGTTTCAGTGGGGGGATTCCCCCTGCTCAAACCGGTTCCTGGGTGTGCTCTGCCCTGGAGCACCTGGTTCCTTTCAGAGTGCGGGCAGGGTCGTTGGACACTCAGTAGGAGGTGGAGCCTTCTTTGTGCTGGCAGGGTCCTCAGCCTGGCCAGCAGGGGGTGGAGCCGGCATTGTGCTGGCAGAGGCAGCCCTACTCAAACCCAGGGGCTACTCCTCCCACCCATCTAGAGCAGATCTCCCTATTCACCCTGCTGCTGACTCATCCAGACTCCTGGAGCCACCTAGCCCATCACATGACACCAGTCAGCCAATCTGCACACAGGCACACAGGAAGGTTACACAGGAGAATAGCTACTTTCTAAAAAGTGCTATTCTCACACAGTGAATTTAAAAACCATCTTTCTAAAAAGATGTATAATGAAATTCGGAACACAAAGATACCAAACTTGGATTTTTTATCTTGCATTTAGGGGAAGATAGGCATGCAAACAGCCTCCCCCATTCTGTCCTATGGGCAAGATAGCCTCTCAGCAGTGAAAAACAACAATGGCTGTAATTCACTACCAGGGCATGTTACACACCTCAGTACATGCCCTACCTTTCAGATACACTGCACCCAGCCCAGGGGGGTACCTAGGGCCTGGTCAGTGGTTGCACTGGCCAGGTCGACATGGCAGTCCTGGACTGCACATAGGAACTGCAAGCAGGCCTAAGACATAATTTTAGCGCTAGTCCTGTGGATGGCACAATCAGTGCTGCAGCCCACTAGTATCATTTGTACTACCAGCCCTGGCACTCTCAGTGCACTTTACTAGGGCCTTGCAGGTAGAACAAATATGCCAAACATGTATAGCCAATTACATCACAATTTCCCTAGGGAGCACTTGCACTTTGACACTGATCAGCAGTGGCAAAGTGCCCATAGCATCTATACTAGTAAAACCGACATCCAGCATAGCATAAAAAATAGAGGAGGTAGAGGCAAAAAGTTAGGGGTAACCACGCCAAACGATGCCAGGTCTAACACTCCCTTTCTCCACCACTCTACAAACGCACCTCCTGGCAGACTACGGGATGGGGATGAAGTCCAATTTACTCCTTGGGGACTTTGGGGGCCAAGAAGCCCTTCTGGTACCTCCTGTTAATCCTACGCAGCAGAATGTCTAAGCGCTGGTCAGAAGCCCAGCACCCTTTCTCCACCACTCTGCAAATGCAACTACTAGTTAAAGAAGTGCTTGCAATGTAATATGTTTCTCATTTGCGAGAGTTAGAGGTATTGGCATTGTAAATGTAAAAGTTTTTTACTAATGTTTTTGGGAGTGGAGTGGATGTACGTTGCATGTAGTGGAATTATGTGGTATGTTGTGCAGTGAAATTATGTTGATAGAAAGTATGTGGTATTTAGTGTATAGGAATTATGCAGAGTGGGATTATGTGTTGTGTAGAGTAATTATATGGTATGGTAGTCTGTGTTGTGCAGTGGTAACCTCAGGTTTAGTCTTCCTCCTTTCCATAGAAGCTCAACTATGAATTCAGTGAGACAAAAAAAGAAGGAATCACTGAGGAGTACTTGTGGACCGAGTCTAGGTATGAGGAAGCCACAGGAATTATGCGACTGTTTGGCTGCACCGACTTTCGCACAAATATACATTTTCTACATTAGCCACATAATTCATCATCTGCTCCCTAATCTGCAGATTTGAACAAAAAAAGCCTTTTTTCTAGCTCAAATGGCTCAAACGTTACCAAAAATTCAGCAGCAAGTGTTACAGTTTGCAAAACTAGAATGGTCACCTGTTACTTATTGCTAAATGTGGGTGTTAAATTGGTACTAATGGCGTACAAGCCACTCTTGCTTCCTTCTGCAACTCTCTTGCCTCTTAATGCATTTTTTTTGCTTCTTTCTGCATATTTCCTTCTTTTTCTGTACTTCTTTTGCCCCTTTCTATAAATCTCTTCTACTTTCTGCACCTCTCTTTCTGTTGCCTCTTTCTGTACCTCATATGCTTCTTTCTGTATCCCACTTGCCTCTTTCTGTACACTCTTTCCTCTTTCTACACCTCTCTTGCCTTTTTCTGTACCCCTCTCATGTCTTTCTGCACCCTTTTTGCATCTCTGTTACTTTTTTCTGAACTTTTCTTCCTTTTTGCACCCCTCCTACCTCTTTCTGTACCTCTCTCGCCTCTTTGTGCACCCTCCTACTTTTTTCTGTACCCTTCTTGTCTATTTTTGCACTTCTGTTGCTTCTTTCTGCACTTCTCTTGCCTCTTTCTGCACCCTTCATACCTCTTTCAGCACCTCTGTTGCTTTTTTCTGCACTTCTCTTTTTTCTTTCTGCACCCATTGTGCCTCCTTCTGCACCTAAGTTTCTTCTTTCTGCACTTCTCTTGGTTCTTTCTGCACTGCTCTTGCTTCTTTGTGCATCTCTCTTGCCTCTTTGTGCATCCCTCTTGCATCTTTGAGCACCGTTTGCTTCTTTCTGCACTTCCTTCTCCTCTTTCTGCACCCCTCTTGCTTCTTTCTGCACTTCTATTGCTTCTTTCTACACCTCTGTTGCTTCTTCAGCAATTCTCTTGCCTCTTTCTGCACTTTTCTTCCTTCTTTCTGCAACCCTCCTGCCTCTTTCTGTACCTCTCTTGCCTCTTTCTGCACAACTCCTACCTTTATTCTGCACCGCTCTTGCCTCTTTTTGCACCTCTGTTGGTTCTTTCTGCACTGCTCTTGCTTCTTTCTGCACCCCACTTACCTCTTTCTGCACTCGTCATACGTCTTTCTACACCTCTGTTGCTTCTTTCAGCAATTCTCTTCTCTCTTTTTGCAGCCATCGTCCTTCTTTCTGCACCCTACTGCCTCTTTCTGTACCTCTCTTGATTCTTTGTGTACCTCTCCTACCTCATTCTGCACCCCTCTTTTTGCACCTATGTTGATTCTTTCTGCACCTCACTTGCCTCTTTCTGCACTTCTCTTGATTCTTTCTAAACCTCTGTTGCCTCTTTCAGCAATTCTCTTGTCTCTTTCTGCATTTCACTTGCTTATTTCTGCACCTTTCTTGTCTCTTTCTGCACCTCTGTTGCTTCTTTCTGCACACCTCCTGACTTCTTCTGCACCCCTCTTCCCTATTTGTGCAGCTCTCTTGCCTCTTTCTAAACCTCTCTTCCCTCTTTCTGCACCACTCTTCCCTCTTTTTGCACTCCTGTTTCTGCACCATTCTTGCATGTTTCTGCACTTCTCTTACCTCTTTCTGCACCTCTGTAGCCTCTTTCTGCAATTCCCTGCCTCTTTCTGCACCCGTTGTGTCTCTTTCAACACCCCTGTTACTTCTTTCTGCACTTTTCTTCCTTCTTTCTGCACCCCTCCTAGCTCTTTCTGTACCTATCTTGCCTCTTTGTGCACCCTTCTACTCTTTTTGCACTTCTGTTGCTTCTTTCTGCACTTCTCTTGCCTCTTTCAGCACTGTGAGAAGTTGGCCTGGTATATGCTGTCCACTAATTAAAGTGGGCACCCTGTACCAGTCTAAACAACCCCTTATGGTGATAGGTTAAAGACAACTTTTATTGAAAGGAAAGCTATCCTAGTGGTAGCTATGAAGAGTAGTCTTCAGGCTAAGTCTTTAAGAAATGTAAAGCAGCTTGTTTTACCAGTCTATAATCACTTGAATGACCAAATGAAAGACCAACCACACCAGGTATATATTCAAAATATATGTATTTAAGATAAAACACACCCCTCTAGTCTCTTTATGAGACTGGAGTTCGAAATACTTAAGGTACAAGTCAGTATTCAACAGTAAAAGCACAAATACACGTTTGGGCCCTAGGGACGTACCAAACCATATACTAATAAAGTGGTATTAGAACCACGACTGAACTAGACACAAGGCCTAGAGCCTTTAGTAGAAGTGTTTGGGCCCCAAAGGAACCACCCAAGGTAGTGACGTAGGGGACCCACGGGGGACGTGTGCAGTGTTGGAACACAGGCGCAAATCGCCGTTGACTTTTATGGGGAAAGTCGCGGTTGCAAAATTACAAGTTAAGGACGACTACAAGCAAACCCTTTTGGACTTAGAGGTGTCTAGGGCCAACACCCATCGGAGCACCAGAGTACTCGAGTTACCTCACCCAGGGAAGCCGGGTGCATTGGTGTCTTTTGGTGTCGGGTCGAGGCGTCGTTTTCAATGGAAGCTGGCAAAGAAGTGCTGCTGCCGTGAAGAGGAGAAGTGTCCGAAGAGATCCAAGCCTGGATCAAAGATGGAAGGAACCTGAAAGCAGAGGGGACAGAGTCTGGGTCACTTACCAGTGACCAGGGGCACGACAGTCCAATGCCCACAGATCTAGGGTGTTCCAGGTGAGTTGATGGGTGTCTTGACTCTTCAGCTATGAGGTCCAGGAGGTATCGACGACTACCAGAAGCTTGATTCAAGCTGTCCCACAAAGTCTGTCAAGTGCTGCAGTGCTGGCGATCAGAATGGACCCAACAAGCCTTGGCAAATGCAAGTCAAGTGGAAATAGATGAAGGACGTCTGTGCAGACTAGCAAGGTCTGGGGGACTCACCCAGCAAGGGTAAGTCAGGGCACATCTGGAGCAACCAGGAAAGCCCAATCAGAAGGGGAGTTGCCTTTGTGGGGACCCACTAGCCAACGGGCTAGCGATCACAAAGGAGCCTCAAGCAGTCGCACTGGAAACTGGCCCACGGGTCACTCGTGGAGTGGAAGCCAGAGATCTTTGGTGCTGTAAATGCCCAAGGCTAGGGCTACTCAGAGCCCAAAGTACAACTTCGAGGAAGAACAGAAAGATGATGTACCGGCAAAAGATCACAGTGTCCAGAAGTCATGGTTCCACGTCACCCACGATAGCAACAGGCCTCAGCTTTGCTGTGGACTCAGGGAAGCCTTGGGGAAGTCTGGAAATCCACCTCTGGTAATGCAAAGACTTTGGTGTCTGGCGGGAGCTTCAGAGTTGCAGACCGGACAGTTGCTTCTTTGGTGCCTGCCAAGCAGTGGAGTCACTCCTTGACCCCAAGGGAGATTTCTTCCATCTTCTAGTTGAAATAGAAAGTCGAAGGTCCAGTATATATGTTGCAGAGTTTTGTCCAGGGTAATCTAAAGTCTCAAGGACTGGGATCCCATACTTATACTAAGAAAGGGGGTTGGACATACTCTGGGGACCCACCTATGGGATGGTTTGGAAAGAGGGGTGGTTACACCCATTTCCTTTGTCCAGTTTTGCACCAGAGCAGGGGCAGGCAGCCCCTGCAACCGGTTTGAACTGGACTATGCACAGGGACACCAAGTGTGCCCCCAGTGCAGGACTTCAAAGCACTAGAGAGTGCCTCCGCCCAGCCCCAATACACATCTGCCTGTCTGGGGAGGTGGTTACACCTCCCTGGGACAGGAAACCTACTGTCCAGGCCTCCCCTACCAGAGTTTCAGTCAGCAGCAGGAGGTCAGACCTGTGTCTGTGGCAGTGGCATCCATTTTGTGATGCCAGGGCTTTAGAAAGTCTTTACTGGGTAGACCAGTGTGAACATGTCTCTCCCTCTAGAAGGGTGGAATGCTACCCACGCCACCAGAACTGACGGGGGTAGTATTCCAAAGTGTTTGACACCAAACACGACATGTTTCCATGCAGCCAGTCCAAAGTTAGTATTTACCTCTAGGTTATAATGTACTTAAGAGTATATGGTCAGGCTGCACCACAAAGAGCATCAGAAGAGGTACTCCGAATGCTGCAGAGGGGCTCTGCTCATGCAGGGGCACCCTCTCACATAAAAACCAAGCACTCTGCCTTCAGGATTGTTAAGGCCTACCATAGGGGTGACTTATAGGCTTGATATGTGTGTGCAGTGATAGTGATATAGGTAGCCTATATCACAGTAAGGAGTGCATGCACCACCTTACCCAGCCTGCAGTAGCAGACCTGTGGTGTCATTTTGGAGTGCTTCCCAGGGGTGGCATAATACATGCTTCAGCCCCCGGTAGGCCTTTGAGGTACCTCTGCCCTGGGTACACAGTATATCATATACTAGGGACTCATAAGGCACTCCAGAATCCAATTAGAGATGTACCTAATGTACATGGAAACCATTTTAGAGAGGAAGCAGGTAGGCTGGGGTCCTGATTAGCAGGGCCACAGCCAGACTACGGTCGAAAAACAGTGAAACACCAGCAAAAAGTGGGGGTACCCATGTGAAGCAGATCCTACTCTCCTACATGCACCCTTCGTACCTCTTTCAGCACCTCTGTTGCTTCTTTCTGCACTTCTCTTTCTTCTTTCTGCACCCATTGTGCCTCCTTCTGCACCTATGTTACTTCTTTCTGTACTTCTCTTGGTTCTTTCTGCACTGCTCTTGCCTCTTCCTGCATCCCTCTTGCCTCTTTGTGCATCCCTCTTGCATCTTTGAGCACCTTTTGCTTCTTTCTGCACTTCTTTCTCCTCTTTCTGCACCCCTCTTGCCTCTTTCTGCACCTATGTTGCTTATTTCTGTACTTCTATTGCTTCTTTCTACACCTCTGTTGCTTCTTCAGCAATTCTCTTGCCTGTTTCTGCACTTTACTTCCTTCTTTCTGCAACCCTCCTGCCTCTTTCTGTACCTCTCTTGCCTCTTTGTGCAGGACTCCTACCCTTATTCTGCACCGCTCTTGCCTCTTTGTGCACCTCTGTTGGTTCTTTCTGCACTGCTCTTGCTTCTTTCTGCACCCCTCTTCCCTCTTTCTTCACCTCTCTTGCCTCTGCCTGCATACCTGTTCCCTCTTTCTTCACCCTTTTGCCTGTTTCTGCAACTCTCTTGCCTCATTCTGCCCTTCTATTGCCTCTTTCTGCATCTCTCTTGCTTCTTTCTGCACCCCTGTTGTCTCTTTCTGCACCCCTGTTGTCTCTTTCTGCACTCGTCTTCCCTCTTTCTGCTCCTCTCTTGCTTCTTTCTACTTCTTTCTTCTTTCTGCACCTCTCTTGCTTCTTTCTGCACCCTTCTTCCCTTTTTTGCATCCCTCTTGCCTCTTTATGCTGTTCCCTTGCCATTCTCTGTACCTCTCTTGCCTCTTTGTGCACCTCTCCTACCTATATCTGCACCCTTCTTGCCTCTTTTTGTACCTCTGTCGGTTCTTTCTGCACTTCTCTTGCTTCTTTCTAAACCTCTGTTGCTTCTTTCAGCAATTCTCTTGTTTGTTTCTGCACCTCTCTTGTATCTTTCTGCACCTCTGTTGCTTCTTTCTGCACTTCGCTTGCCTCTTTCTGCACCGCTTTTGCCTCTTTCAGCACTATTTCTAATTCTTTCTGCATCCCTTCTGCCTTTCTGCACCCCTCTTCCCTATTTGTACAACTCTCTTGCCTCTTTTTACACCTCTCTTCCCTCTTTCTGCACCACTCTTGCCTCTTTCTGCACCCCTGTTTCTGCACCTTTCCTGCCTCTTTCTGCACATCTCTTGCCTCTTTTTGTACCTCTGTTGCCTCTTTCTGCACTTCACTTGCTTGTTTCTGCACCTCTCTTGCGTCTTTCTGTAACTCTCTTGCCTCTTTCTGCACTTCACTTGCTTATTTCAAACCCTCTGTTGTCTCTTGCAACACATCTGTTGCTTCTTTCTGCACACCTCCTACCTTCTTCTGCACCCCTCTTACCTATCTGTGCAACTCTAATGCTTTTTTCTACACCTCTCTTCCCATTTTCTGTACCACACTTGCCTCTTTCTGTACCTTGGTTGCTTCTTTCTACATTTCTCTTGCCTCTTTCCAAACCCTTCATGCCTCATTCAGCACCTCTGTTGCTTCTTTCTGCACTTCTCTCATTTCTTTCTACACATCTGTTGCTTCTTTGAGCAATTCTCTTAGCTCTTTATGAACTTTTCTTGCTTGTCTCTGTACCTCTCTTGCGTCTTTCTGCACCTCTGTTGCCTCTTTTTGCACTTCACTTGCTTCTTTCTGCACCTCTCTTGCCTCTTTTGGCACCTCTGGTAATTCTTTCTGAACCCCTCCTGCTTCTTTTTGCACCCCTCTTCCCTATTTGTGTGACTCTATTGCCTCTTTCTACACCTCTCTTCCCTCTTTCTGCAGCACTCTTGCCTCTTTCTGTACCTTGGTTGCTTCTTTCTGCACTTCTCTTGCCTCTTTCTGAACCCTTCATGCCTCTTTCAGCCACACTGTTGCTTCTTTATGCACTTTTCTTCCTTCTTTCTGCACCCCTCGTGTCTCCTTCTGCACCTCTGTTGCTTCTTTCTGCACTTCTCTTGGTTATTTCTGCACTTCTATTGCCTCTGTCTGCACCTCTCTTGCTTCATTCTGCACCTCACTTGCCTCTTTCAGCACCTATGTTGCTTTTTTCTGCAGATCTCTTGCCTCTTTGAGCACCACTTTTGCTTCTTTCTGCACTTCTTTCTCCTCTTTCCGCACCCCTCTTGCCTCTTTCTGCACTTCTGTTGCTTCTTTCTGCACTTCTATTGCCTGTTTCTGCACCTCTCTTGCTTCATTCTGCACCTCACTTGAATCTTTCAGCACCCCTGTTGCTTTCTTCTGCAGATCTCTTGCTTCTTTCTGCACCTCACTTGCCTCTTTCAGCACCTCTGTTGCTATTTCTGCAGATCTCTTGCCCCTTTCTGCATTCCTGTTCACTGTTTCTGCACATTTCCTGCCTGTTTTTGAACATCTCTTGCCTCTTTCTGTACCTCTGTTGCCTCTTTCTGCACTTCTCTTGCTCTTTCTGCACCCTTCGTGCTTATTTCAGCACCTCTGTTGGTTCTTTCTGTACTGCTCTTGCTTGATTCTGCACCTCACTTGCCTCTTTGTGCACTTCTCGTGCTTCTTTCTACACCTCTGTTGCTTCTTTCAGCCGTTCTCTTGCCTCTTGCTGCACTTCTCTTCCTTCTTTCTGCACCCCTCCTGCCTCTTTCTGTGCCTCTCTTTGCCTCTATCTGCACCCTTCCTACCTCTTTCTGTACCCCTCTTGCCTCTTTCAGCACCTCTGTTGGTTCTTTCTGCACTGCTCCTGCTTCTCTCTGCACCTCACTTGCCTCTTCTGCACTTCTCTTGCTTCTTTCTACACAGCTGTTGCTTCTTTCAGCAATTCTCTTAGCTTTTTCTACACTTCTCTTGTTTGTTTCTGCACCTCTCTTGCGTCTTTCTGCACCTCTGTTGCCTCTTTTTGCACTTCACGTGCTTCTTTCTGCACCTCTCTGGCCTCTTTCGGCATCCCTGATAATTCTTTCTGCACACCTCCTGCCTGTTTCTCTACCCCTCTTCCCTATTTGTGTGACTCTATTGCCACTTTCTACACCTCTCTTCCCTCTTTCTGTACCACTCTTGCCTCTATCTGCACCCCTGTTTCCTGTTTCTGCACCTTTACTGCCTGTTTCTGTACATCTCTTGCCTCTTTCTGTACCAACGTACCTCTTTCTGGCTTCTCTTACTCTTTCTGCACCCTTCGTATCTCTTTCAGCACCTCTGTTGGTTCTTTCTGCAATGCTCTTGCTTCTTTCTGTACCTCACTTGCCTCTTTCCTTTCTGCACTTCTCTTGCTTCTTTCAACACCCCTGTTGCTTCTTTCTGCACTTCTCTTGCCTCTTTCTGAACCATTCATGCCTCTTTCAGCAACACTGTTGCTTCTTTATGCACTTCACTTCCTTCTTTCTGTACCCCTCGTGCCTCTTTCTGCACCTCTGTTGCTTCTCTCTGCACTTCTATTGCCTCTTTACGCACCTCTCTTGCTTCATTCTGCATCTCACTTGCCTCTTTCAGCACCTCTGTTGCTTTTTTCTGCAGATCTCTTGCCTCTTTGAGCACCACTTTTGCTTCTTTCTGCACTTCTCTCTCCTCTTTCCGCACCCCTCTTGCCTCTTTCTGCACCTCTGTTGTTTCTCTCTGCACTTCTATTGCCTTTTTCTGTACCTCTCTTGCTTCATTCTGCATCTCACTTGCCTCTTTCAGCAACTCTGTTGCTTTTTTCTGCAGATCTCTTGCCTCTTTGAGCACCACTTTTGCTTCTTTCTGCACTTCTCTCTCCTCTTTCCGCACCCCTATTGCCTCTTTCTGCACCTCTGTTGCTTCTTTCTGCACTTCTATTGCCTGTTTCTGCATCTCTCTTGCTTCATTCTGCACCTCACTTGCCTCTTTCAGCACCTCTGTTGCTTTTTCTGCAGATCTCTTGCCTCTTTGAGCACCTCTTTTGCTTCTTTCTGTACTTCTCTCTTCTCTTTTTGCACCCCTCTTGCCTCTTTCTCCACCTCTGTTGTTTCTTTCTGTACTTCTCTTCCTTCTTTCTACACCCCTCTTCCTTCACCTCTCTTGCCTCTGTCCGCACACCTGTTCCATCTTTATTCACCCTTTTGCCGGTTTCTGCAACTCTCTTGCCTCTTTCTGCAGTTCTCTTGCCTCCTTCTGCACCTCACTTGCCTGTTGCTGCACTTCTATTACCTCTTTCTGCATCTCTCTTGCTTGCTTTCTGCACCCCTGTTGTCTCTTTCTGCACCCCTGTTGTCTCTTTCTGCACTTGTCTTCACTCTTTCTGCTTCTCTCTTGCTTCTTTTTACACTTCTCTTTCTTCTTTCTGCACCTCTCTTGCTTCTTTCTGCACCCATCTTCCCTTTTTGTGCATCCCTCTTGCCTCTTTCTGCTGTTCTCTTGCCATTTTCTATATCTCTCATGCCTCTTTGTGCACCTTTCCTACCTATTTCTGCACCCTTCTTGCCTCTTTTTGCACCTCTTTTGGTTCTTTCTGCACTGCTCTTGCTTCTTTCTGCACCTCACTTGCCTCTCTCTGAACTTCTCTTGCTTCTTTCTAAACCTCTGTTGCATCTTTCAGCAATTCTCTTAGCTCTTTCTGCACTTTCCTTATTTGTTTCTGCACCTCTCTTTCATCTTTCAGCACCTCGTTTGCCTCTTTCTGCACTTCGCTTACTTCTTTCTGCACCGCTTCTGCCTCTTTCGGCACCTCTGTTACTTCTTTCTGCACCCCTTCTGCCAATTTCTGCACCCGACTTCCCTATTTGCGCAACTCTCTTGCCTCTTTCTACACCTCTCTTCCCTCTTTCTGCACCACTCTTGCCTCTTTCTGCTCCCCTGTTCCCTGTTTCTGGACCTTTCCTGCCTGTTTCTGCACACATCTTGCCTCTTTCTGTACCTCTGTTGCCTCTTTCTGCACTTCTCTTGTTTGTTTCTGCACCTCGCTTGCGTCTTTCTGCACCTCTGTTGCCTCTTTCTGCCCTTCACTTGCTTATTTCTGCGCCTCTCCTGTCTCTTTCAACACCTCTGTTGCTCCTTTCTGCACACCCCCTGCCTTCTTGCACCCCTCTTACCTATTTGTGCAACTCCGTTGAGTCTTTCTACACCTCTCTTTCCCTATTTCTGCACCACTCTTGCCTCTTTCTGTACCTTGGTTGCTTCTTTCTGAATTTCTCTTGTCTCTTTCGGAACCCTTCATGCCTGTTTCAGCACCTCTGTTGCTTCTTTCTGCACTTCTCTTCCTTATTTCTGCATCCCTTCTTGCCTCTTTCCACACCTCTGTTGCTTCTTTCTGCACTTCTATTGCCTCTTTCTGCACTGCTCCTGCATCTTTCTGTACCTCACTTGCCTCTTTCAGAACTTCTCTTGCTTCTTTCTACACCTCTGTTGCTTCTTTCAGCAATTCTCTTGCCTCTTGCTGTATTTCTCTTCCTTCTTTCTGTACCCCTCTTCCCTCTTTCTTTACCTCTCTTGCCTATGTCTGCACACCCGTTCCATCTTTCTTCACCCTTTTGCCTGTTTCTGCAACTCTCTTGCCCCTTTCTGCAGTTTTCTTGCCTCCTTCTGCACCTCACTTGCCTCTTTCTGCAGTTTTCTTGCCTCCTGCACCTCGCTTGCCTCTTTCTGCACTTCTATTGCCTCTTTATGTAGCTCTGTTGCCTCTTTCTGCACTTCACTTGCTTCTTTCTGCATCTCTCTTGCCTCTTTCGGCACCTCTGTTAATTGTTTCACCACCACTCCTGCCCCTTTCTGCACCCCTCCTCCCTATTTGTGCAGCGCACTTGCCTCTTCCTACACCTCTCTTCCCTCTTTCTGCACCACTCTTATCTCTTTCTGCACCCCTGTTCCCTGTTTCTGCACATCTCTTGTCTCTTTCTATACCTCTCTTGCCTCTTTTTGCACTTCTCCTGCTCTTTCTAAACCATTCATGCCTCTTTCAGCACCTCTGTTGGTCCTTTGTGCACTGCTATTGGTTCTTTGTGTACCTCACTTGCCTCTTTCTGCACTTCTCTTACTTCTTTCTACACCTCTGTTGCTTCTTTCACCAATTCTCTTAGCTCTTTCTGCACTTTTCTTGCTTGTTTCTGCACCTCTCTTGCGTCTTTCTGCACCTCTGTTGCCTCTTTCTGCACTTCACTTGCTTCTCTCTGCACCTCTGTTGCTTCTTATAGCAATTCTCTTAGCTCTTTCTGCACTTCACTTGCTTGTTTCTGCACCTCTCTTGCCTCTTTCTGCACCCCTCTTCCCTATTTGTGCAACTCTCCTGCCTCTTTCTACACCTCTCTTTCCTCTTTTTGCACCACTCTTGCCTTGTGTCATAATAGCATAGAAACAAACAAGAGTATGATGTGGTTAAGAGATTAAAAAAATAGACAATTCCTAAAACACATGTCACGGTCAACATGCAGATTCTTCCTTGTGCTGGAACATAACCTGTACAACATGCAGACTGTTGAGTGAATATCATATCAGGACCATCATGCAGTGTCCGATTGGCTTTCTCTGTGCTAGTACCGACACAGGCTAAAAATTAAGTTCAGTCTGGTTTGTATACCTCAGGGTACTACCGTACTCGTCTGACATGATCAAGTGAAAAAATAATTAATCATACAGATACAATCTTAAAATAAAAAGATAAAGTTCATAAAATGTGAGGTTACGCCAATAAGAGAGAAAATTAGGAAGAAGGAGGAAAAGAACAATCTAGGTATTTTAATAGTTAAAATGAGCAACACAAATAAAGTGGCCAGCAATCATGAATCATAATGTTTGCCCTATGGGCCCTCTTGTTATAAGGCTGATGTAGCATCCAACTATCTATTATAGGCAGTAAAGTGCTTGTGCTTCACCTCTAATAAAATAGAGGTTTCTGTACATGGTGGTGTTAGTGCCCGGGACCAGCTAGGTGCTTGGTGCTGACCCGCTGCCTTCTGCAATTATTCTCTCTTGTGCCTTTCTCCTAATGGCCCACATGTAGCTTAGAAACTTAGCAACTTCACAGGCTAAGGGAGGTCTAGTGTCCGATTTAGGGATATGCAAGGCATTCGGTAGTTCTGTGTGCATATTTGCTGACAAATCATTTTTATCCATTTTGATCTTGGGTGCGTGCAAGCTGGACATGTGAACAGCACGTGGGCAATGGACTCCATGGGTGCCTTGCATCCTAGGCAATTACTTGGGCTCAGTTTGTTAGTGTGCCACTTAGTTGTTACCTCATTAACCGGGAGGGGGCCAAACCTAAATTGGAGGTAGAGTGGCCTATCCTCGGGGCCTTGATTAGATCGAGGTAATGTTCCAGGACTCTGACCTGTTTGTGCAGTAGGAATTCTGTGGTAAGTTTCCCCTGGTCAGACCTCGTTGACTCTCATTGCACAACCCAATCCCAATAGGGTCGCTTTACTATGTCTTTTTGGAGCAGGGGTGAGTCAGATTTTTATCATACATCCCGAAGCCCTACGTCGGAAACCAGCTATCCAGACAAATAACTTCTGACAGGGCTTCAGCAAAAGGCAGTAGCTTTGGGGTACTCTGAATTCTAGCCCAAAACAACAACAGGTGGAGCTTAGCATTGTTGCTTATAGTACGTCGGCCCATGTCTCGCATTAGAGGGGTAAACGGGGTGCTTTGGGGCAGCATCACTAGGTTCCTTATGAATTTGTGCTATGATTTGCTGTGCTCAGTTGACTTGTCAAATCCCCATAGCTCTGACCCATGTAAGGTAGAGCTAACTGCTTTTGAGTCATAGACCTGCAGGCAGCAGCATCAGGTATACTGTGAGAGGAGTGGTGTTCTTTCTGAAGTGGCCCCGTAACAGGCTTGTGCCTCTATAACATCTTTGTGAAGTGCGGCTTCCATGTCATTTTCTCTGAGAGTCTGACTCCTAGGTGATCGAGGGTACTATCTCTTTCCAGGGGAGTACCTCCTAAAGTTGGTTTACCATTATATGTCTTTTGGGGGTTAAAAGCCACACATTTGGTTTTTGAGGTATTTGCTTCCAAGCCCCTGATGTCGCAAAAGAGTTTGAATCTATTAATTAAAGACTGTAGCCCCGCCGTGGTTTTTGACACCAGCAGGGTGTCATCTGTGAATAAGAGGGTTACTACCTTTTCCCCCCAGGGATGGAGCGTCAGCAGGTTCTTGTGATGAAAAACTGATCACTATGTTCATATACAGGGAAAAGAGCGTAGGGGCCAGGACGCACCCTTGACGAACTCCCCTGCTAACTGGAATACCCTCTGTGAGTTGCCCCTGCAAACTCGATTTTTATCCGAGAATTGTCTTCATGCAATCATACAACCAGGTTAAGAATAAGTGGTGGAATGCCCATTTCTTTAAGCATGTGCCATAGCTTCTGCCTGGGGACTAAATTAAAGGCAGTCTTTAAGTCAATAGAAGCTAAATAAAGGCTGCCCTAGTGATTGTCTCTGTCTTTACCCTGAAGCCAGATTGATGTTGTCATAAGATTGCATTGGCTTTAGACTGTACTATTTGGCAGATGGAACTCTCAATATCACTCAAGGTGACCAATATTACAATATGTAGGAGAGTAGGATCTGCTTCACATGTTTACCCCCACTTTTTGCTGGTGTTTCACTGTTTTTCGACTTTAGTCTGGCTGGGACCCTGCTATTCTGGGCCCCAGCCTAGCTGCTTCCTATCTAAATTGATTGCATGTACTTTAGGTACACTCCAGATTGGATTCCGGGGTACCCCTGTGAGTCCCTAGTATATGGTATACTATGTACCCAGGGCATAGGTACCCCAGAGGCCTACCAGGGGCTGAAGCATGTATTATGCCACCCCTGGAAAGCCACCCAAAATGACACCACAGGTCTGCTACTGCAGCCTGGGTAAGGTGGTGCATGCACCCCTTACTGAGGTATAGGTTCACTATACCTCAACTATCACTGCACATACAAACCTATCAGTCACTCCTATGGCAGGCCTTAACAGTCCTAAAGGCAGAGTGCTTGTTTATAAGTGGGAGCTGAGCCCCTCTGCAGCCTTAGGAAACTCTTCTCCGCGGTTGTCAGTGGTACAGCCTGACCATATACTCTTAAGTGCATTATATCTTAAACAGTTAATGCTAACTTTGGACTGGCTGCACGGAAACATGTCGTGTTTGGTGTCAAACACCTTGGAATCATACCCCCACATCAGTTCTTGATGTGAGGATATGATCCCACCCTTCTAGAGGAAGAGACATGGCAGTACTGGTATACCCAGTAGAAATCTAATAGAGCCCTGGCATCACAAAATGGATGCTGCAGCCACAGACACGGGTCTGGCCTCCTGCTGCTGACCGAAACTCTGGCAGGGGAGGCCTGGACAATGGGTTTCCTGTCCCAGGGAGGTGTAACTACCTCCCAGACAGGCTTATGTGTATTGGGGCTAGTTGGGAGCACTCTCTGAGTGCTTTGAAGTCCTGCACTGGGGGCACATTTAGTGTCCCTGTGCATAGTCCAGCTCAAACCGGTTCAGGGGCTTCCAGGCCCTGCTCTGGCATGAAACTGGACAAAGGAAATGGGTGTAGCCACCCCTCTTTCCATACCCTCCCATAGGTGGGTCGACAGAGCTAGTCCAACCCCTTCCTTAGGTATAAGTAAGGAACCTCTGTAACCAGAACTTTAGATATCCCTGGATGAAACTCTGAAGCTGAATCCCGGAACTTCAACGCTCTACTAAAGACTAGAGGACTAAAGAAATCTCCCTTGGGGTCAGGGAGTGACTCCCCTGTTTGGCAGGCACCAATGAAGCATTTTGCCGGTCCGCATCTCCGAAGCTCCCGCCGGACTCCGAAGTATTTGCAGCCCAGGAAGAGGATTTCCAGACATCTCAGAGGCCGACCCAAGTCTCCAGCAAAGCTGAGACCCACAGCCTTTGTGAGTAACGTGGAACCGGAACTCCTGCCCACCTTGCACTTTTGCAAGTGCATTGACTTCTCGACATCTCTTGAAGTCATGTTTGGGGTTGCTTGTAGCAGAAGATCCACCAAAGATTTTTGCCCTAGTCACCCCAAGTGACCCGTGGGCTGCCATTTTGTGTTTCCTCTCAAGGTCCCTTCGCAATCCCTGGTCCATCGACTGGTGGGTCCCTGAGAGGGTAACTTTGATTTTCTTTGTTTTCCCTGGTTGCACCTGACATGCCCTGACTCCCAACCAAGTAGTGAGTTCCTCAGACCTTGCTGGTCTGCACCGAAGTATCTTTCTAATTTCTTCGTGGGATGCTGTTGCCAAGGCTTGTTGTGTCCAATCCGGGCACCGATGCTGCAGCACTCGACATCCATCGTGGGACAGCTCGAATCCAGCTCCTGGCCGTACTTGATGCCTCCTGGTCCTCATGGCTGAAAAGTCAAGCTGCACCTCCTTCACCTGAAATCACCCGACATCGGTTATCCGCCTATCGCCTTCCTGGTCACTGGCAAGTGACCCAGACTCTGTCCCCTCTGCTTTCAGGTTCTTCTCATCTTCGATCCAGGCTTGGTCTCTTCGGACACTTCGCATCTTCTCGGCAGCAGCACTTCTTTGCCAGCTCCCATTGAAATCGACGATGCGACCCGACACCATTTGACACCTATGCAACCGGCTTCGCTATGTGAGATAACATGAGTACTCCGGTGCTCCCATGGGTGTTGGCCCTAGAACTTCCTAAGTCCTAAAGGGTTTGGTCCTGACTCATTTCTAAGTATCCCTAATCTTTAAAAATCTAACCGCGACTTTCCCCATAGAAGCTAACGGGAGCTCGTCGTGGCTGTGTTCTCACACTGCACACAGCCCCTGTGGGTCCCCTGTGTCACTACTTTGGGTGGTTCCTTGGGGTCCCAGCGATTCTACAGGCTCTAGGCCTTGTGTCTAGTTAAGTCGTGGTTCTTATACCACTATTTTAGTATATGGTTTGGCTGGCTCGCCCCTAGGGCCTGATGTGTATTTGTGCTATTTTACTGTGATTTTTGAAGTGTAACTTATGTGTTTTGACCTCTAGCCTCATAAAGAGACTAGGAGGGTGTGTTTTAGTAATAAATACATATATTTCATATATATACCTGGTGTGGTTGTCTTTCATCTCCGCACTCAAGAGATTATAGACTGGTAAAACAAGCTGCTTTACATTCCTTCAAGACTTAGCCTGAAGGCTGCTCTCCATAGCTACCACTAGGATAGCTTTCAATAAAGGTTGTCTTTAACCTATAACCAATAAGGGGTTGTTTGGACTGGTACAGGGTGCCCATTATAACTAGTGGACAGCATATACCAGGCCAACTTCTCACATTGGCGTGCAGTGTGTTGGATTCCAGCTTGCTATTGTTTTACCAGATAATCTCAATTGAGTGACTAACTGAAAACCACTAAAGGTACCCTAGGTACATATAATACAAGTTTTAGAATACAGCTTAGAGCTGTGTGTTAAGGGCTTAGCACACCCTTTCTACAACTCAAGAGAGTTTAGTAGGCCACACTAGAGTAGGTAGTGCAATACACCACACCTCACTAGTAAGGTCTTCAAGGCCTGGAACCAGTGGGTCCCTGCCAGAAGCCAATGGGCTTCTAGTTTCCAAGTATGATAACCTCCCATTCATGGAACTGAGAGCATTATGCACAGCTAGGAAACTGAGGACAGGCAAAAGTCCAACCACCCAGCATCTCATAGAGGTACTCAGGCTGGATGATCTCAGAAGACCTATAGGGTCTGAAGGGGAAGGCAGAGTGGGTGGGACAGCACATGAGGAAGGGCCTGGGGGTGAAATTCCCCATGACCTGCACTCTAATGCTGACCAGGAAGATGACAATGATCTTTACCTGGAATACCCAGCTCCCCTGGAAGATGAGGGGGAGGGGCACACTGGCCCACTCTTTGTCCCTCTAGGAAGAGTTGGTGGTGGGCCTAGAAGGTCTAGATCTCCATCAGTGGAGTCTAACCATTCAGGTTCATCTATAGGGACCTCTATCTCCTCTCTTAGGAGGGAAACCTCTCAGGAGAGGAGGGAGAGACTGGTTAAGTATGAGGAAGCTCAGCTTGAAATCAGAAAGAAGCTGGTAGCCCTAGATAAGGAGGCCCTATAGCTCTCTACAGAGCTAGAAAAAAGTTGGGACTAGAGTCCCATGGTGGCAGAAACATCCCTATAGATAGGGAGAAGTCTCATGACCATAGAAACCTGAATAAGATTGTCCCTCCCTACCAGAGTGGGGATGACATCCACTAATGGATAACTGCACTGGAAAGGGCCTGTAAAGTTCAAAGGGTCCCCCAGGAGCGGTGGGCAGCAAAAACATCATGAGATAAGTTTCTCACTGTTAGAGAGGAGGAGGCAGATGATTACAACAGTATGAAAAGTGCCTTGATTGAAGGGTTTGGCCTAACCACTGAGCAATACAGGTTAAAGTTCAGGGATACCCAAAAGGCACAGAATCAAGACTGGGTAGACTTTGTAGATTGTGCTACTAAGGCTCTGGAGGGTTGGTTACCTGGCAGCAAAGTGCATGACTTCCAAGGATTGTACAATTTATTTATGAGGTAGCAGATCCTTAATAACTGTTAAAATCAGCTGTTGCACCAGTACCTGGTGGACTCAGATCTGATCTCTCCCCAAGAATTGGGAAAGGAGGCAGACAAGTAGGTCAGAACCAGGGTGAGGCAGAAGGTACAGAACAAAGGTGGTGAACCCAAGAAGCAAGATCCTAAAAACTCTGACAAGGGTCAGGAGAAAGGTAAAGACCAGAAGTCTTCACAAGGGCCCCAAAATCTTCTTCAGGTGGGGATTCACAGTCTAACAAGGGAAAAGGCCAAAAGAAACCATGGTGCAAAATCTGTAAGCAGAAACCTCACTGGACAAGTGACTGCACCAAGTCCAAAGAATCAACTCCAGCCATCATTGCCCTTAAGGCAACTGTTTCCCCTAGTACAGCTGCAATTGGTGGTGGTAATGTTCAAAATAAGGGTGTAGTAGGGTTGACCCTGGGTTCTGAGATGGACTCTGGCCTAGTCAGAGTTCCAACTCAGGCTGTCCTAGTCTGTGATGGAGGCATGGATATGTCCTTCGTTGTGAGTCTCAGTAATTTGGGCAAATACAGACAGCAGCATGTGATAAATGGAAAAGAGGCTTTGGCATTCAGGGACTCAGGAGCAAGTGTCACAATGGTGACAAAAGATCTTGTAGATCCTGGGCAGATTATACTTGGTGAAATGTACCAAGTGACCAATGCTAGCAATGTCAGAACAGACCATTCTCTGGCAGCTGTTAACTTCTCCTGGGGAGGGGTAACTGGCCTTAAGAAGGTTGTGGTAAATGCAGACCTACCAATACAGTGCTTGCTTGACAATGATCTAGAAACCTCAGCTTGGGCTGAAGTGGAGCTCAGGACACATGCAATAATGTTAGGTATCCCCGCTCATGTCTTTACTGTGACTAGGTCACAGGCCAAAATGTCTAAAACTGAACAGGCCCTGGATTCTGAGAGAATGGACCAGGTGCCTCCCAAGAGGAGGAGCAGTAGGGTTAAGGCAGTGTCTTCCTACCTGACTCAGAATACAGATCAGTCTCCTGAGGGAGATGATCTTGAGCCTGAAGAAGAAATTGTCCCAGAGGAGCTTGAACCTGACCAGGTTGAGTTCTTGGGTCTGATCTGAGCCAGGAGCAGAAAACCTGCCCCTCTCTTGAACCCCTCAGAAAGCAAACTGCTGATGAGGCTGCTGGGAATGCTAGTGGCACCCATAAAATGTATTGGGATGATGGACTCCTTTACTCAGAGAGTAGAGACCCCAAGCCTGGTGCATCCAGGAGGTTGGTTATACCTCTGAAATTTAGGGGCTTCCTATTGACACTAGCCCATGATATTCCCCTAGCAGGACACCTGGGCCAGAACAAGACTTGGGACAGAATTGTCCCTCACTTTCACTGGCCCCACATGTCTGAGGACACTAAGGAGTTTTGTTGCTCCTGTGTGACCTGCCAAGCCAGTGGCAAGGCAGGTAGAACCACAAAGGCCCCCCTTATACCACTACCTGTGGCGGGGGTTCCCTTTGAGAGGGTTGGGATTGACAGTGTTGGTCCCATGGATCCTCAAACTGCATCTGGGCACAGATTTATCCTGGTGGTGGTGGACCATGCCACTAGGTACCCAGAGGCAATTCCACTTAGGACCACTACAGCACCTGTGGTGGCAAGAGCTCTCTTGGGTGTATTTTCAAGAGTAGGCTTTCCTAAGGACGTAGTATCTGACAGAGATGCAAATTTTATGTCAAGTTACTTTACTGCTATGTGGAAGGAGTGTGGAGTGAATTACAAATTCACCACACCCTATCACCCACAATGCAATGGTTTAGTTAAATGATTCAACAAAACCTTAACGGGCATGATCAAAGGTCTCCCAGAGAAGCTTAGGCAGAGATGGGACATCCTTTTGACCTGCCTTTTGTTTGCCTACAGGTAGGTGCCACAAAATGGGGTTGGTTTCAGCCCTTTTGAACTTTTCTTTGGCCATCCTGTTAGGGGTCCTTTGTGTCTGGTGAAGGAGGGATGGGAGTTACCTCTCAAACCCCCTAAACAGGACATAATGGACTATGTACTTGGTCTCCGTTCCAGGATGGCTGAATACATGAACATGGCTACTAAAAACCTTGAGGCTAGCCAGGAAGTACAAAAGGCCTGGCATGACCGCCTGGCATGACCAAAAAGATGTACTGGCTGTTTACCAGCTAGGAAGGACAGCAAGTGTGGGTGTTGGAGCCTGTGTCCCCAGCAGCCCTCCAGGACAAATGGAGTGGCCCCCATACAATTGTTGAACAGTAAGGGGAGGTCACCTACTTGGTAGACCTTGGAACCCTAGGAGTCCCCATAAGGTACTTCATGTCAACAGACTTAAACCAAATGTTGACAGGGCAGACATGGGCTTTCTCATGTCTATTGATAAAGGACAGGAGGAAGAGAGTGACCCACTTCCTGACCTGCTTTCTCAGAACCCTGATGATGGGTCAGTTGATGGTGTAGCCTTGGCAGGCAGCCTCACTGTCCAGCAGCAAACTGACTGCAGAAAGCTTCTCAGTCAGTACCGACGTATGTTTTCTCTGACTCCAGGTCAGACCACCTGGTGCACTCATGAAGAGGACACTGGTGACAGTCTGCCTGTGAAGAATAAGATCTACAGGCAACCTGACCATGTCAGGGATTGTATAAGGACAGAAGTCCAAAAGATGTTGGATTTGGGAGTCATTGAACCCTCAGATAGCCCTTGGGCTAGTCCAATAGTCCTGGTACCTAAACCTCACACCAAAGATGGCAAGAGAGAGGTGAGGTTTTGTGTAGATTACAGGGGTCTCAATGACAGTTAGCTGTCAAAAGGCATTTGATCACCTGAAGCAGGCCATGTGCACTGCTCCCATTCTGCAAAGTGCTGACTACTCCGAAAAGTTCAGTGTACAAACAGATGCATCTGAGTTGGGGGTAGGGGCTGTACTGTAACAGTTGAATGATGAAGGTCATTATCAACCAGTAGCTTTCATAAGCAGAAGGTTGACCCCCAGAGAGAAGCGTTGGTCAGCCATTGAGAGGGAGGCATTTGCTGTGGTTTGGGCTCTGAAGTTGAGGCCATACTGGTTTGGTACTCACTTCATTGTTCAGACAGGCCATAAGCCCCTCTTATGGCTAAAACAGATGAAGCGTGAGAACCCCAAACTTCTCAGGTGGTCCATTTCCCTACAGGGGATGGACTATACAATGGAACATAGACTTGGAAGTAACCATGCCAATGCAGATGGACTCTCCAGATATTTCCACTTAGAACATGAATACTCAACAGGCCAAGGTTAGTTTAATGTCCCTGCATTGGGGGGGGGTGTTGTATAGGAGAGTAGGATCTGCTTCACATGTTTACCCCCACTTTTTGCTGGTGTTTCACTGTTTTTCACTATTTTTTTACTTAGGCTGACTGGGACCCTGCTATTCAGGGCCGCAGCCTAGCTGCTTCCTCTCTAAATTGATTGCATGTACATTAGGTACACTGCAGATTGGATTCTGGGGTACCCTTGTGAGTCCCTAGTATATGGTAGACTATGTACCCAGGGCATAGATACCCCAGAGGCCTACCAGGGGCTGAAGCATGTATTATGCCACCCCTGGAAAGCCACCCAAAATGACACCACAGGTCTGCTACTGTGGCCTGGGTAAGGTGGTGCATGCACCCCTTACTGAGGTATAGGTTCACTATACCTCACCGATCACTGCACATACAAACCTATCAGTCACTCCTATGGCAGACCTTAACAGTCCTGAAGGCAGAGTGCTTGGTTATATGTGAGAGGGTGCCCAGGCATGAGCTGAGCTCCTCTGCAGCCTTCGGAATCTCTTCTCCCGGGTTGTCTGACCATATATTCTTAAGTGCATTATATCTTAAACGGTTAATGCTAACTTTGGACTGGCTGCACGGAAACATGTCGTGTTTGGTGTCAAACACCTTGGAATCATACCCCCACATCTGTTCTTGATGTGAGTATTTGATCCCACCCTTCTAGAGGAAGAGACATGGCAGTACTGGTATACTCAGTAGAAATCTAATAGAGCCCTGGCATCAGAAAATGGATGCTGCAGCCACAGAGATGGGTCTGGCCTCCTGCTTCTGACCGAAACACTGGCAGGGGAGGACTGGACAATAGGTTTCCTGTCACAGGGAGGTGTAACCACCTCCCAGACAGGCTTATGTGTATTGGGGCTGGGTGGGAGCACTCTCTGAGTGCTTTGAAGTCCTGCACTGGGGGCACATTTGGTGTCCCTGTGCATAGTCCAGCTCAAACTGTTGCAGGGATTCTGTGTTTGCACAGAACTATGCGCAGGAAACCAGGACCTCATAGAATTGTGGTGTACCAGAAACTCCCCTCAGAACCAAGAACCCCATATCCGACTAGCTTAGTGTCCCATTCGTTAGCCTAGATCTAGCTAGGCGGTCCCAATGTATAGACAAACCAGAACATGCGACTTAGATATTTCTCAGGAGTGGTGTGCATCCAGTTTGTACTTATTTATCAGTCCACAACAGAATAATACAGACACGGTAAAGTTTAAAGAGTTTATTTTATAAACCTCGCGTCCTAAGATGCAGTACTTTGGCTAACACTAGCAGACAAATGGTTAAGATCAAAACCATCAGCATTGTTACAATACCATACAGAACAAAAGGAGCAATCATAATAATAATGACAGTGGTATACAGCCACACTCCTTTCTCTAGCAACTAATAAATTATTATTAGATTAATAGAAGGTCTCATAGGCTAACAGGGGGACCCCATACCGTATAGATCAGCTTAGTAGAATCACATCAAAGGATCAGCTCTCTCATGCATCAGCTCTTCTGTTCGAATGAATTCTAAAACATTCTGTACTGTAATATTAAAGGCACTTGTCCTTCAGATGTTGGCAGCTGCATGTATGATATGTCTAAAAAGTGGTACGATCAATCTGAACACAACACTCTGCACCGTCTAGTGTCCTAGCCTTGTTCTTTAAATGATGTACAGATGAAGGTCGTGGCACACTGTTAAGAATGTTAAATAATAAACTGTTATCCTGTAAGGCAAAGTCGAGTAAGCATTTCTAAAATGAAATACATATAACAACAGTGTCGCGTGCAAAGCAGCAGAAACGGCAAGCTGGCTTTCTAACAGTTGACTCGGTTATGCTAACTTAGTGTTGTAAATAGGGAGTGGATAACCCATATAACACCCCCCCTTGATCGAATCACTAACCACTAGGGGCGCACTTAGCAGGAACGCAGAGTTCCAGTGATATAGAACAGAACCAAGAGCATGAACTATAAGTCCATATAAGGTAAGTGTAAAGTTCGAGAAAAAAAAGGGAAAAATCGTGTTAAAAATAGAAACGATGTACTATAGAAAAAAACATCAAATTTTTTTTTTTCGATAGCAAAAAAAATGACATCTATGCATGCATCCTGTCGTGACCATGTGAAACAGTCAACCCATCAAGGTATATGCACCATAAGTTGCAACAGCTTCCAAGAGGAAATCATTGGAGCGTTCCGCAAAAGTATCTGCCATCCAATTTAGTAGTGGAAAAGAACACACGTGTTCCTCAATTATCGGAGCATCCAGCACCATAACAGGACAACTGTCAGCAACCTCGAGATAACTTCGTTCAAGGAAATCAATAGCGGCCTCTCTGATATTCCAGTTACCAAGGACTCCTTGTGTAGCACCCAAAGCCATGAACCCAATTCCAGAACAAGCAAACTCATGATCCAGTAACGGACACATCAGTTCATCAAAATCCGGGTCAGGTGACACCAAGTTTGACAGACACAAGTCCAGAGCCCATTGGAAGGGACAATCTAGGCAATGAAAAACAGGCTGCACGCAGGTAAAATAAGCAAACCGGAATGACAATCCATACTTGACGCTTAAGGTCGCCAGCGGTAAAGTGCCATAGTATTCAAGCATCTGGCTACGAAGATGTAGCAGGCGGAGCATTTTGTCTTGTAACCCCAGGCGTGCAGCCATAACGAAAAGCGCAGATCAACAAGAGGATCCCGGCCCCAAGAGCCAGTAGCAAGGGAAACCCTCTGAAGATACTCGAAAAAATAGAATGTAAAAACGCGGGGATCACACCAAAAATGGTTTGGAAAGAAGTCACGAGGCCAGAGCCGACAATTTTAAAAAAATGAACAAGGCCAGTCGTAGACGAAGCATTAAAGATAGTCTGTATCAATGTTCCAAAATGTAGGGGGAGGTCAGTATTTAAAAGAGCTTGTACTTCAGTGCGTGTGTTAGCTATGTGAAGGAGAAACGTTTCACGGGACGAAGTCAAAGAAACTTCTCTTTGAGACAAAAGAGCTCTTATTCTACTCATCCTGTTGAACTCTGCGTTCAAGGTTGGAATCGCCGGCCAGATGGATATATCGAGCCTGCCATGCGGGGGTGGGAAAAGGACGTTATTACAGCAAACCACCCTTTGTGAAACAGTGACTATGTACGGAATACCCACGAGCATCCCACAGCAAGCTTCACTATTTAAAAGCAAATAACTACCGTTTGCAAGCAGCTTAAAAGAAGACGTTATAACTGGCACCGGAATGCCTTTTAGTACGCAAGCTAAATTAGGAGCGTATATATTGCAAGCGCCATGTAATTGTATATGTCTACAAACCACAGAATGATCAGGAGCTGAAGTACATTCTTCACCTTTCAAGTACACTTCCTTGCCATCTCTCACGCATCTATATGTGAAAGGAAGTGTCCAAACTTCGTGCAGGAAGGCATCACCAAGCTGTTCATATCTGCCTATGGCATAATGCTTCATGCACGAACTGAACTTAAACCTACTGAAAGGCAACGTGATCAATCCGTGTACGAGCCACACAGCCGAATTCAACTCAGCAACAGAAAAAGGCAATGGTTCTAGTTTTTCAATGTGCAACAATGCGTAAGTTGCGTCTTTCATGGACATAAACTGTTGTTTATCGGTCAAATTAAAAGGAAGGAATAACGATGATGTATTCATGTAATCCCAAGGGACTTTCCCTGCCTTTAACGTTTGCAAGGTCCAGGCAAACTGCATAATTGAACGCAACTGATTTTGACCATGATATAACACAGACACTTCATCTTGCACAATGTCTACGACAGATGAAACAATATTATCTAATGTATATATTATAGAAGACAAGGTGTTAATACTATTATCTATAACAGCCAATACTTTTTCCATATTGGCCTGGTCAATAGCACGTAGCCTGGAAGCAGCTTCAATTTGCGATAACTTCCAAACTTCATTGTAAATAGCATAAACCCATCTCTTGGACCTGCCACTCGCAAGACCTTTAACAAAATCATTAAAATCTATTTTGTCATTTAACCGTGATAAATGAAGCTTAACTAAAGCTAATGTGGAATGTTGCAACCATGACTGGCATAACTTACCTACCGAGTAGGTAGTTACCGTGTGTGATGATGGAAAACGAGGGTCTACTCTCAATTGTGTATACCCTGGTGTCAAATTCAGAAACCGACGTTGACAGGAATCTGAACCCCTCTGCCACACCAACCATCCCTCAGGATCAATTGCTGAAATATTGAAGGTGGTGTTGGAGACTAGGGACTGCAACATAGTAAGGGACAGATCTGTGTGTTTCGCCCAATTAGGATAAGCACCCAGATCCGGGATTGTGGGAGAATTCAATTTTTTAGATATAGCCAATCCAAAACAGGTGGTCTGAAAAATAGTTGAATTCAAAAATAACATATGATTTGGGATAAGACAGGCACGATGCAAAGCTTCTGTTCCCTGTACCTGCCACGGTTTAGTTCCCCAAACCGATTTAAGATCGATAGTAGCTTTCCAGAGGTCATAACCTCCAATAGCCAATTCATCCATTAAGGATTTGGAATATAATAATTTGGTGTGTGTCAGTCTAACCTTAGAAGCTGGTTCTACCGCCACCTTAAAATAAAAAGAATTAGGGTCAGACACACTAAAATCCGAAAAGTAAGTGAATTTTTTCACTAAAGTGGCAGAACTGCCACTCATAGGGACAGGACAATGTTCCCACTGAGTGAAATTATCAAAATTCCGAAAGGTATTTGCCCTGTGTAGGAAATGTGTGCCATAATGTTGATAGCAAAATTGTTCATCGTAATTTGCAGTATTTAAATACAAATCCTCAGCATCAAATGCAGCATAATATTTCAAATCTGAAAACAGTGTTTCTATCGCTTGCACATCCCAATCATCTGATTGGATGTTCTGTTTAACTACATCACCCATATAAACACGAAAAACAGTTGGCACATTAATCACTTCGGTGGGACCATGAATTTGAAATTTCACAGCATCCCAAGCAATTCCATCACGTACAGGCCAGGCGGTGATGTTCACAAAAGTCTGGTCCCTTTTCATGATGTGTGATGAGGAATGGGGGGCCAAAGTTCCATCAATTAATCGAATTGTAGATCGTTCATTCAGGTAGTGTCCATTTATCAATTTAAAAAACACTACCACAAAGCCAATGGACATGAACAAAAAATACTAAATAGCACCAGCCAGATGTAAGTCCAAGGTGCAACCAAAAAATGTCTCTTGAACCAGGCAAAAAATGTAGAAATTTTGGAAGGGGCAGTGGAAGTCAATGATTCAGTTTCAAAGGAAGAATGTGACTGGGCAATTGTTGTTGAATGTAATAGAGGCAAAGGTACTTCTGTTGGATAAGCATACTCAGGATCATCAGGTAGACCACCAGCATTAGATGGCACAGAAGGACCAGTAACTGCAAGCTCAATGGAAACTTTAGGCAAGATATTAGAGGGTGGCACCACAACAGAGTTTCTCAGCATTGAAGGGCAAGAAACTGAAGGTGTCATACTATGGAGAATCGGCCACCCGCTGTAGCTTGACATTGTCAATCGAGATGTACCTGTTATCCTTGCGACCAGGAAGTGGAGATAAAACAACTGTACGCGTACCCAGGACTCCAAGCACTGGGACCGGTGCACGATAAGAGGGGCCGAACTCCTTCTTGTTCTCCACCTTCTCACGAACCAGGTCACTAACTCGAGGTAGCCAGCCGACTACCGGAATCTGGAGCGCAGCTTCTGATGTAGAGGGTACGTGTCCTTTCGCTAGAGTGTCTCTGGCTTCTTGTAGATTCTGCAATACAGCACAGTGGTCATCTAGGTCAAAAGGGGCGGCTGCTGCCGCCATGTCTAGACCATCAAGGTCCGGAACAAACATTCTTACTCCAAAGAGCATCATGTACGGGGTCCTCAAACCCAGAGACCTTCTAGGGAGATTATTAAGTGCACGTTGTACGTCATACAAGTGGGAGAGCCAGTTCCGGCCTGTACCTAATACCCTCGCTGTCAAAGATTGCTTTGGGTCACGGTTCATCCGCTCCACAACACTGTTGCCCTCAGGCCGGTATGGAGACTTGGACCCCCAAATCTCTCATGGCCTCCTTGTACGCCCTTGAGGCGAACGCAGGACCCTGATCAGAATGAAGGGTACCACATGCAAAACTCCCTACAAAGACACGCAAATCCTTGATGACAGTTCTGGCATCAGCACTCCTTTGTGGCCATACCCACAGGAAACGTATGCACGAATCAACTGCAATCAAGATGTATTTGTACGCAGTATCAGAGGTAAAAGGACCGCAGTGATCTAAATAAACGCACGCGAGTGGTTGATTAGATATATGCAACTGTGTTTGTGGTGGACGCGCTGCAGTGGAAGGTTTAATCTGCTGACAAATTTCACAAATAAGAACATATGCCCGCGCTTGTTTGTACAAACGGTACCACCAGTAACGTTGTTGCAACAGAGATACAGTAGCCGACACTCCGGCATGCACAGACGCAACACCTTCGTGAGCTGCTGATATCAAAGACCATCTACGGTCCGCGTTGGGAATCACCCTGTCACCAACGTCGTTAATCCTCACTAACGGGACGTTATCAGGACTTAAGCGATAATGGTATCGAGAAGGGAAGCCTTTCGGAAAAGTCGTCCCTTTCTCGGAAGCAGCAATAGCTGCCAAGATGTCATCATCGATCTTACTTTTGGATCTTGTAACTGCTGCTACTAGATATGCTGCCACTGCTGTTTTTGCTGCCTCGTCAGCCAAACTGTTACCGACAGCATGGACACCAACTCGTTGGTGACCAAGAGTGTGAATTACATTCACGAGTGGTAGCAGTTCTTTAAGTGCTGCCACTCGAACCCAAAGCATTTTATGCTTTATTGTGCTACCTTTGGAATCACGAAAATCATTCTGAATCCAAAAATGTAGATTGTCATTGTAAGATTGAACACAATAGAACGAATCACACACCACTAGAGTGGGGATTCGAAGATCAGCGTACTCCAGCGCAAGCACCAGAGCACGTACTTCAGCCAACTGCGCGGTACAATCACCCAATGTCTGTGTATGCACAGCTTCAGATTGGAACTCTCCATTCACGAAGGTACCCACAACAATTGCGCAGGCAGCTGAATAGGCGTGCTTCGATCCAGTAGCGGGTTGCGCAGACCCATCAGTGTAAATGACACAACGGTACTCCTCAAGTGGGCGCAATGTCGAAGGAGTCGGATGAACGAATTCATAATCCAAGAACTCCTGAGACTGCAACGCCGCGTCAAAGATATATGTGACGTCTTGTAAAGCTAAGGAAGTTGCCCATTGTATCCACCTTGGATGCAAAGCCTTAGAATTTGGTACACTAGCTTTAGTGACTGCCTCGAGGGCAGGGTACGGTGTTACCACCAGCATGTGCTTTCCCGGTGATAGCGCTCATTCTTTCAAGATCGCCATCTGAACTGCTGTCAGTACTTTTTCGACAGCGGAAAAGCGCAGCTCAGCTGATGTGTACAGATGAGATTTGTAAGCAATGGGAACGGTGTCGCCCTCATTGAACGTTAAGTACGTGAAACCCACCGCGCCTGGTACAATTCTAATGACCAGGTTAGTGTGGTTATCACGAGTTTGTAAGTATTTAGAAGCAAGAAGATCAGACTGCAAAGTTTGTAATGCAGCTGTATGCTCTGGCAGCCAGCATGATTTGGTAAAAGTAGGTTGTACCAAGGCATAAAGCGTCTTGATACGCTGGGCATAATCAGGAATGTAGGTACGACTGAAATTCAGAAAACCCAGCAACGATTGTAATTTTTTCAGCGTTGTAGGAGTACAAAGGCGTGCGCACTTCTCAAGGAAGTGCAGAGCCAAGCCGCGACCCTCACTGTTGAGTTCGTACCCCAAGAACAACACTGTGAACTCGGCAATGTGGCACTTCGCAAAATTGAATTTATATCCGAAGTCTGCAAACGCAGTAATTATGCCATCCACGCGAGCAAGGTGTGGGAGCAACTCGTCGTCTGTTAGATAGATGTCATCGACATACGAGTATGCATCCGGGTCTATATACTCTAGGAGCGAGACCACTCGAGCAGCAAAGACCCCAGGGCTATTCTTATAGCCCATAGGTAGCCTTTTGAACTTTCTTTGTTTACCGCCCGAGGTAAAAGCCGTCCACTCACTACTCTGAGGGGACAGGTTATGGCTGTAAAAGCCATTGGAAATGTCAAGTGTGGTTTTAAACCGTTTTCTCACAAGACTATCGACGAGAGCCGAACTGTGAGTATTCTGTACCGCGCACGTCCGGCAGTGAGAGTTTAAGTGCTGGTAATCTAAAACTAGGCGGTATGACCCGTCAGGCTTCGTCACAGTGAATAAAGGGTTATTCATAGGGTTATTCATAGGGGACACACAAGTTTCAACTACTCCCTGATATTCCAATTGTTCAAGGATAGTCGCGACGTGAGATCTAGCCTCGCGACGCATTTGATATTGGGGTTGAGGCTGGGGATCACAACGGAATCGTATGGTCGGGAGAAATTTTATCCCAGCCCACTTGATTGCGATACAATGCAGGCGCTTGCACCTGCGCCCACTCCCCGGCCAACCTGTTAGTATGTTCCATAGGCACTGTGTGCCCAAAGGAGGGGAGGATCCCCACCTCCCCTCTAGGAGCATCTAAAATGAAAGCCGGAGGCCAATCCTCTTCCGCTAATAGAATGTCATAAGTGGAGGACAAATTATCCCAAAAAACTACTCTAATTCTACGATGTATGTCACCCTCGATTTTAAGGATTATGTCAAACATCCTTTCAGGGGGTTTTTCGCGAGTATCAGCAGTTTCAACACTCACATATGTATCAGTTGCTGTCACCTCCAGATACGGACGCAGTGCTTGCCGCACTACTGTAACTTCCGCCGCGCTGTCTAACACCGTTAGAGCCCATGTCCGGTTCTGAAGCAGTGTCTGTACCATCTGAGGCATATCTCGCAGTTAAAGCAGCAACCTTCTTTTTCTGAAATGGAGGTCTTTGACGCGCAGCGTCGTCCTGCTTGCCTTTTACGTCAGTCTGACGGGGTTGCTCACGACCTTGAGCACCCCTTCCTTTTCCACGATCTCCGCCACCGGATTGTGAAGCCGATGTTTCCTGTGAAGAACGAGGAGAGCGTTCAGAAACCTGAAATCTGTCAGGTGACTTAATGTTAGAACGATCGCGCAAATCATATTTGCGTTCAGTAGTCGACTGAACTGGCGAGGCAGAACGTGACCTACGCTTCTGTTGCTGCTTTTCCTGTTTTTTGTTGCGCCAACTTTCCTTTGGAAACTTGGGCTTTTCGTCTTTTGTAGACGAACTCACCTTAGTCTGCTGTACTACATCAGGAATCTTAACAGTGGGTTTCACGCCTAAGGAGCTACGTACCACCATTCTGTAGGCTTTTGCAATAATTTTAGCAAATTCCCTGGGCTTGTCGGCAGGAGCCACAAGTTCCAGCATATTGCCTACTTGGAACAGCAGAGCATCTCCTTTTAGGTTCCCCATCACCATGGAAGAAACCACATCGAAGCTGTCGACAAGCCTCATTCCCAATTCAATGGCCGCCTCTGCACCATGATTTTCCTGAACTTTCTTGATGACAGAGGGTAGTACTGACATAGATGGAGTGCCATAGCACTTCGAATAGGTCGCAGCAAAGACCGTGCCCCAATTGTTACAATCGACAATATCAGGTACCAGATCTTTTGGTAAAGTAATGGTGAGTATCCTGTGTTTATCCACAGGAGAAGTGTTTGGAAACACGGCTTCCAGTTGATCAAACTTTTTAGCAAGCCAGTAAGGAAATTCATCCTTATTTTGGTGGCGCTTGCCTACAACCGCATTAACCATCACGGGACTAATGACCACAGCTCGGTGGTCAGTCATGTGACCAGCAACAGCAGGTGCCCCCACCTGTACGTTGCGAGACACGTACTGCACTAAAGCCCTATGGACCGTAATCAGGGCAGTGTGCAGTACCCGTAAGTCTGCCACCCCAACCGTCATGTAGTTTGGATGGGGTGTAAAACCGGCCAGCACCGGCCAATCAGCCCCTGCAATTGACAAAGGGCCAAGTCTTGGCGGTGCTACCGTATGGGGAGGGGCGCCATTAAACCAAATAGTATGCTGCCAGGCAGAAATAGGTATTTCTAGTGTCCTATACGGAGCATAAGCTGCTGGTACTTGTGTGGCAGTATATTCGTGGAACGTATCATCTTCATCCACTTCTGGAAAAGTCACCCAAGAGTAAAACAACTCATAAGGGTGCGCTGCGTCAGCAGCTACCACAAAGACCACAGCCAGCCCGTCATCAGGCACCCCATACGTCCGCAAGTGCTGACGTAGAGGAACCCTACTATGTGCGGCTATATTGACCGCCATTAGGACACACTAAAGAATAACGACAAGTCTCACAGTAGCACTTGGGTTCAGTAAAAACTAATCTTTTTAATTGTCAAGCTTGAACGAACCTCTAGTCGAAACTCAGGTAGATTAAGCCGTCACTCCCGTTATCCGGAAACCAGAGTGAGGGCGTTGTGGACTAATAAAAGCACTACCACAACAGAATAATACAGACACGGTAAAGTTTAAAGAGTTTATTTTATAAACCTCGCATCCTAAGATGCAGTACTTTGGCTAACACTAGCAGACAAATGGTTAAGATCAAAACCATCAGCATTGTTACAATACCATACAGAATAAAAGGAGCAATCATAATAATAATGACAGTGGTATACAGCCACACTCCTTTCTCTAGCAACTAATAAATTATTATTAGATTAATAGAAGGTCTCATAGGCTAACAGGGGGGACCCCATACCGTATAGATCAGCTTAGTAGAATCACATCAAAGGATCAGCTCTCCCATGCATCAGCTCTTCTGTTCGAATGAATTCTAAAACATTCTGTACTGTAATATTAAAGGCACTTGTCCTTCAGATGTTGGCAGCTGCATGTATGATATGTCTAAAAAGTGGTACGATCAATCTGAACACAACACTCTGCACCGTCTAGTGTCCTAGCCTTGTTCTTTACATGATGTACAGACGAAGGTCGCAGCACACTGTTAAGAATGTTAAATAATAAACTGTTATCCTGTAAGGCAAAGTCGAGTAAGCATTTCTAAAATGAATAACATATAACAACAGTGTCGCGTGCAAAGCAGCAGAAACGGCAAGCTGGCTTTCTAACAGTTGACTCGGTTATGCTAACTTAGTGTTGTAAATAGGGAGTGGCTAACCCATATAACAAAACCAGTTCAGGGGCATCCAGCCCCTGCTCTGGCATGAAACTGGACAAAGGTAATGTGTGTAGCCACCCCTCTTTCCAAACCCTCCCATAGGTGCTAGTACAACCCCTTCCTTAGGTATAAGTAAGGAACCTCTGTAACCAGAACTTTAGATATATCTGGACGAAACTCTGAAGCTGAATCCTGGAACTTCGACGCTCTACTAAAGACTAGAGGACTGAAGAAATGTCCCTTGGGGTCAAGGAGTGACTCCCCTGCTTGGCAGGCACTAATGAAGCATTTTGCCGGTCTGCATCTCCGAAGCTCCCGTTGGACTCCGAAGTATTTGCAGCCAGGAAGAGGATTTCCAGACATCTCAGAGTCGACCCGAGTTTCCAGCAAAGTTGAGACCCGCAGCCCTCGTGAGTGGTGTGGAACCGGAACTCCTGGTCACCGTGCACTTTTGCAAGTGCATTGACTTCTCAACATCTCTTGAAGTCATGCATGGGTTTATTTGTAGCCCCCACCTTGAGCAGAAGATCCACCGAAGATTGTCAGCCTAATCACCCCGAGTGACCCGTGGGCCACCATTTTGTGTTTTCTATCGAGGTCCCTTCGCGATCCCTGGTCCGTCAACTGGTGGGTCCCTGAGGGGGTAACTTTGATTTTCTTTGGGCTTCCGTGATTGCTCCAGATGTGCCCTGACTCCCAACCCAGTGGTGAGTCCCTCAGAACCTTGCTTGTCTGCACCGAAGCATCTTTCTCCTTTCTGCGTGGGTTGCTGTTGCCAAGGCTTGTTGTTTCCAATCCGGGCACGACGCTGCAGCACTCGATATCTTTCGTGGGCAGCTCAAATCCAGCTCCTGGTTGTCCTCGACACCTCCTGGTCCTCGTGGCTGAAGAGTCAATCTTCACCTCCTTCACCTGAAATCACCCGACATCGGTGGGCATCCACCTATCGCCTTGCTGGTCACTGGCAAGTGACTCAGACTCTGTCCCCTCTGCTTTCAGGTTCTTCTCATCTTTGATCCAGGCTTGGATCTCTTCGGACACTTCGCATCTTCCCGGCAGCAGCACTTCTTGGCCAGCTCCCATTGAAATCGACAACGCGACCCACACCATTTGACACCTATGCACCCGGCTTCCCTGGGTGAGGTACGAGTACTCCGGTGCTCCCAGGGGTGTTGGCCCTAGAACTTCCTAAGCCCCAAAGGGTTTGGTCCTGACTAGTTTCTAAGTGTCCCTAACTTTCCCCATAGAAGCTAACGGGAGCTCGCGGCTGTGTTCTCACACTGCACACGGCCCCGTGGGTCCCCTGTGTCACTACCTTGGGCGGTTCCTTGGGGTCCCAGCGATTCTACAGGCTCTAGGCCTTGTGTCTAGTTAAGTCGTGGTTCTTATACCAATATTTTATTGTTTGGTTTGGCTCTCCCCTAGGGCCTGACATGTATTTGTGCTATTTTACTGTGATATTTGAAGTGTTTTGACCTCTAGCCTCACAAAGAGACTAGGAGGGTGTGTTTAGTAATAAATACATATATTTCATATATATACCTGGTGTGGTCTCCTTTCATTTAGCCACTCAAGAGATTGTAGACTGGTAAAATGGGTTGCTTTACATTCCTTCAAGACTTAGCCTGAAGGCTGCTCTCCATAGCTACCGTAGGACAGCTTTCAATGAAGGTTGTCTTTAACCTATAACCAATAAGGGGTTGTTTGGACTGGGACAGGTTGCCCACTATAACTAGTGGGCAGCATATACCAGGCCAACTTCTCACACAATACACATAACGTTTTTTACTATACCTTAAAAAAATGTCATGCCTTTTTGCTATGAAAAATTATTACATACTGTTTATAAGACTATGGAAAATTTTTACAATGTTAAAAAAAGAATGTATTTTTACACAATACTTTCCTAACTTTATAATGTTTATTTTTCTTATACATTATATAACATGATATAAACTATAAAATTATTTAATATCAAAGATATAAAAAATTTAAAAAGAAAAGACAACACAAAAATGTATAAAACAGATATATCAAATAATAATATAGACTGTATATAATTATTTAATATATATTTTGAAAATAAGAAAAATTGTATAACTGTTTAAAAATAAATATGAAATTAAAATATGTAAGCAAATTAATTCTTCTTACATTTGAAAAAAAATTAGAAGTTTCCAACTCTTGCATTATATAAAATGAAAAACATTGAATAATTACTGTGTTTAAAAATAGTAATATCAATGTTAAAATATTTACAAAATAGGTTACATTACAAAAAATAAAAAAATATCATGTTGCTTTATAAAAATACATACAAATTATTGTACATAAAATAAAGTGCACTATATTTCTTTTCTTCATTCTTTGAATAAAAATAAATTGAAAAATCTTTCTATTTATTTACTTTCTATTTTAATTTTCCTATTGTATACTTGTAATAAAATCATTTACTAAAATGTAATACCTGTTATAAATTATTATTTTAATAAACATGTATGATGTACTAATACCACTGAAACCTACATTAACTCAAGGAAGGTGAAGGACATTAAACATATAATTTAATATTCCCACTCCGAACTACATTAACACAGGGAAGGTGCTGGACACTAAACATATATAACTTACTATTCCTACTCCAAACTACATGAACTCAGGGAAGGTGCTGGTCACTATAGGCACCATTACGATGGCGGCACCGTAACGGGATGCGGGGCTGCCCTCCTGGGGTGCGGCGGTGCTGCTATGCCGATTACGATGCGCCCGCCACACTGGAGGGCGCATCACGCATATTTTACATTGCGGCAGGCAGTGCTGCAAGCAGCACCCGCTGCAATGTCAAAACTCCATGTGGTGCATTTGCATGCACAACGTGACAGGCACCGCGTGGTGCCTGCCACTTTCTGCATGAAAATGTCAGGGGGTACCATGGGTACCCCCCAAGTGCAGCCACCCACCCCCCCAATCCCCTGGGGGCCCGCAATGGGCCCCTAAAGAAAAGACCGCATGCCTTTCCCTGGCGGACTCTCCGCCATGGAAAGGCAATTCACCGCCATGATCCTATAGGCACCGCCACCATATTGCTGGCCTTTTCCACCCGGTAGACAATCAGGCAGATTGCCTACCGGCGGAAAACTGGCGGACGGTATTTCCGTCCGCCTGGGTCCCCACCGCCATCGTAATATGGCAGGGGGAAATGTTAGGCGGGCAGATCGCCACCGCCATACGGATGGTGGCGATCCACCCACCATCCTAATAGGCCCCTAAACCTTTACAATTTAGTATTCCCACTCTAAACTACTTGACAACAATATTAATACTTTTTTTTTAAAATGAACAAAATTTCCAAAATGTATACAATATTTTTTAATATGTAATACAAATAAACAAATATTGTAATTTTTTTCTAAAATTAAAAATGTTATTTAAAAATTCAATCATAAATAACAAACATACCACCATAATTTTTAAATGAAATCTCACAACTATTATAACCAATAAACCCAACATCCCATCTCACAAAAAGATTTCCCTAAAATGTAGTATTTATAATACAATTTTAATATTTCAAATTTATTTAAGAAACTTTTTTTAAACTCCCCACCCTTAGCCCCTTTAAACCGAACTTCCCACTTCCAAAAATAATAATATATATATATATATATATATATATTTTAATTTTGACATTTTTTACATTTTCTGTAAAGTAATTTAAAACACTCCCCACCCTCATCCCCTATAAACCCAACATTCCACTCCCAAAAAATAATATATATATTTTTTATTTTCAATTTTATAAAAATATTGTAAAACATTCCCCACCCTTATGTTATGTTACGCTATTTTAATTTATTCAGCGCACAGCTACTCGGAAGTGTCCCGGCGCTATAGACCGCTGGGGAACCCGTCCTGGATATCCCTGTGAGATGGTCCCTTTCTGGGTATCTCCAAGGTGAAACCAGGCATCCCCGGCGTCTGTGGGGGGCCGTTGTAGAGATGAGGCAAGCTTAATGCCCAGAGTTGCCGAGTGTGTTCCTGGTTAGAGTAGGTACCGAGGCGAGAATTATCGAGTCCGTTTTTTGATCCTGGTCCACGACCCTGCCGCGTCGGGAATTGAACCCTGGTCCCTGGCCGATTCTCTGCTTACGGGTCTGCCGCCTCTAACCAGTGAGCCACACCTCTCCACTATAAACCCAACATCCAGCTCCCAAAAATAATTTACATTTTTTTCATTATCTTTAAAATATTTCAAAACACTCCTCATCCTCATCCCCTATGAACCCAACATCCCACTCCCCAAAAATAATTAAAAAAAATGTTTTTGGGATTTCTAACACTTTAAAAAAATAATTAAAAACACTCCTCACCCTTATCCCCTATATACCCAACAATCCGCTCCTCAAAAAGTTACAAAACAACTTTACATTTTAAAAAAATATTTCCACATTTTTATTTACATATTTTAAAACACTCCCCACCCTTATAAACCCCAAACCCTGCTCCTAAAAATGTAATAAAAAGAAATAAATATACAAAATAAATTACTATACAAAAAATAAACAAATTAAACTATATTATATTAACAAAATGTTATTTTTAACAACAACATTTTCAACATCGATAGTTTTAACATCGATATTTAATACAACACCTAAATTCTATATTCTTGACCTCAATACTACAAACCACGATATTTTCTAATGACAATATTGAAAACATGATATTTTTATACCACGATATTTTAACCTCAATATTCTAAATACTGTCATCAGTGATGTTATTTGAGATGTCATCAATTTTGTCATTTGAGATCTCATTTGAGATGTTATCAGTGATGTCATAAATTGTATTATTGAACATGTAAAAAATGATGTCATATGTAAGGTCATGAGCAGTGCATTGCAGAGTCGCAAGTTATAGTTAGCTCTGCTAACTATAACTGGTGAATTTCTGTGTTTTTTCAATTCAAAATGTTAATGTTGTCATTGAAAATTCACGTAACTATAACTTTACATTAACCTTTGATTTTTTTCAGTGAATTTCTAATGTTTAAAAAAAACACAGATCTTTTTATCACATCCAACTATATAATGTTACTTTAACCTTTGTTTTTTTCAGTAGATTCAGTTTTTTTTTTACTGAAAGTATCATGCGTAAATGCAACCCCCACCACACACAGCCTGCTGCCAATATCACACTGCGCTTGGCCAAAGCCCTAGCCTGCAGCCAGACACATTGGCACGCCCCCATAAAGGCAGCCAATCCAGCAGGGCTTTCGGTAGTTCATGCTGGGGGGTTGCGACATTTAGTTGTGTGTGGTGAGGGGGTCGGCCGACATGTGGCCAGGCCTTGTAACAACCCTCCAAAGGCAACCAACCCTACACTGCACACAATCTGAATCCGTGCATTGCTGGGGCTTGTCATAGAGCCTGTCCTTGGGGACCCCATCACCCAGGGCCTTTTTTTTAACTAAAGGGGAGGGGCTGTGTGGCCTCCCTCCCTGAGCCTCTTTAGGCTCTGGGGACCCCATACATAGAAGCTAAAGGAGAGGGGGCCACATAGCTCCCCTCCCGAAGCCCCTTTAGGCCCTGGAAATCCCCTCCCCCAGGGCGTACATATATGTTAAAAGGGGAGGTGCAGCCACAAGGCTCCTCCTCCTTGAACCTTGTAAGGCTCTGGGGACCCCATTCAACAGGGCTGTTTGCTTTTTAATTGATAGGGATGAGGGCAATCAGGGCCATTTCTAAAAATAAAGGGAATGGGGCCATGCACCACCCTCCATGAGCTGTTATCGCCCTAGAGACCCAATCCTTGGGGCCACTCTTTTAAATAAAGGGGAGGGGAGCGCGTAGTCCCCTCCCCCAGCCAACTTTGCATTTTGGCGCCGGTGCCCCATCCCCTGGGCCTGGCTTTAATTTCAGGGGAGGGGGGCATGTGGCTCCCCTACCCGGGCTGATTTTGGCCTCACAGACCCCATGCCCCAGGGCCTAGTATTATTTTTAGGGGAAAGGAATAAAAAGGCCCCCCTTCCCAGACTGATTACCGCCCCAGGGACCAATCTCCCAGGGCCCTCCACTGTTAAATGTGGGTGCCCTGGTGCCCACTCAGGGTACTCACCATACTCCCCAAGGCCCCTGCGGCCCCAGACAGCTCCCTGCATACAGCATAAGCCGGCTTTGCTCTCTCCCTTTTGAGGCTAGGGGAGGGGGGCTGCATGGCTTCCTACCTATTTTGTAAAGTTCTGGCCCCGGGGAGGGTTTCCCAGGGCCTTTAGTGGCTCTGGGATGGGAGCATTCCAGCCTCTGGAGGCTTGGGGAGGGTGCCACGCAGATCCCTCACCCATATAAAGTGATTTCAACCCTAGGAGTGGGCTCCCCCGTGCCACCGGAGATTCAGCGAGGGGTGCCACACAGTCCCTCTCCCCTTCATTAACACAGCTCCAGGGGTGGGATCCACGGGGCATAAACTTATTAACTGCTGCCCAGCCACCATTTTGTTTTATTTTGGGGGGGGGGGGGTTTCAATGCTGCATAAGTCGTGCAGGGTAGCAGCATTTTTGCTATTTATTTTTTCTTTTTGCCAGGGGGTTCTCTCTGGGTCCCCCCCAGGGGTCCCAGGTGGTCAGGGTATCCCTAACTTGCCCTATTATAATATATTTCTTTTTAACGTAAAGACAGGTGACTAACATTTTTCTCATGTTGCTGGTAGCCAATCAGAGTGCTTGTGCTTGCTCCCACTGGAGTCTATTTCCCATATGAGCCAGATGTTCCAAGGGAAATAAAGCTCCATGGGATAATCAGAACACTCTATATTTAAGTTGGTGCTCTGGTGAGTATCTCTCGCGGACCCAGCCATCCAGATATGCAATTATTTTTGGCCTTTAATTATTAAACAAATTACCGAACCTATCTACCCCAAATTACAAAATGCACAATCTGCAGACGAAGATCTAGCTTCCGGCTAAATTTGGTGTTATTCCATTCAGCAGTTTTTGCTGTAGCCCTGCTGAAAGAAGTCTATGGAAAATTAATGAGGCTATTGCATTTCGGAACATCCCTTTTTTCACCCTCCTGCCCCCGCATGTCAGATCACCCCAACATTTTCCAGGAACCAGCTGAGTGTGATGAACTTTTTGTTTTGGAAATTTGTATGAGGATTCGTTAAACGGAACAAAAGTCATTACCAAACTAAAAGGTGCTCTTTCTTTGGAAAAGCAGACCTAACTATAACTACCTAGCGGCGACCGCCACTAGGTGATTTATAGATATGTTTAATATATATAGAAATATATATTAAAACACTCAAATTTGCAAGTTATAGATAAGTGAACTATCTATAACCTGCCCCCTATTATGATGTGCTTATGTCTACACATTATATTTTAAATCACATATTAACATGACATCATTGATGACATCACTAATTAAATCTCAAATGAAATTGTGATAAGTCACAAGGAGCGGTGGGTATGTTACTATTCATGTCAAGTGATGCTGATACCGCTTTCCTGGTCACTACCACTCCCCTACACCTCTCCCTGGCAGCAGAGGAACAGAAAAAGTATTATGGCTGCACACGTGGCTGCTTAGAGACATGCTCACTGAATACTAGTTCATAGAGTTTAGAAAAGGAACAAAGCACTTCAAAACTAAATGGCTGACTACGAATGTAGTTGAAAATGGAGACAGACTGAAATCCTCTGCTGAGAGGAGGTGACAAGGGCAATGCATAAGCAGGAGTTGGACTCAACGTTTGAATACCCACAATCCTTAGTAGAGTCACAACTCCTGTTTAATTTTCCCACAAAATTAAGACTTTTACTGTCGAGTAGTAATCAGCACATGAAATGCATGCATTTATTGCCTTGATATATTGTCAATCACAATTTACAGAGTCTCCCCTGAATAGGTAATATGTGATCCAGAAAAAGGACATAAGTTGCACATAATACACTGAAGTGAAGATGAAGCAGACAGTCGGGCTCTGGAGCCTCACAAAGCTGGCGACTGATGGGAAGACAATTGTTCTCATGAATGAAACACTGCCAGTGCTCCAGTATGTCATCCATATATGGCCTGTGGAGATAAGAGCACCAAAGGCCACATTCCAGTTGTCAGCCCAAGGGGGCATGTCAGTGAAAGCCTTCAAGCACTCAAGAGGGCTCAACTGCTACGAGTCCTGCCCAAGAGGATACACCACAGCTGAGATGAGCTAGCACCTCTTCTGGGGATGCTGCACCTATCCCAAAACCTTCTGGCACGGAGCTTGAGACCCTGATACCTACAATAATACCCTCAGGGATTCCACAACTAATATCACCATGGAATCTGGGATGTATATGGACTGTTCCTACGGATGCATGCAGTGGGAAACTACCAGGATTGCTGGAGGATCCTGTGCTGCTTTAAGATGTTTTCTTGTTTCTCAGAACCACAAACGGAGACATCAACTGTGGCCTGCTGCAAGATGATCCAAAGCCTTGTGGAAGTCTTAAATAAACCTATATTTGTATCCTATTGCAGATAAAATAGCCACATTTTCAGGAGGACCCGATAATTGAATGTTAATGGCTCATAGCAAACCTATTGCCCTAACTCGATTTGTAAGAATTGGATATGAACGCCCCCATTATGAGTTGCCAGGCTTGGGATGCACTCATTTTTAGGTCTCGCACAGGTAGCGCATGTGCTGCCTCTCCGAGGGATTAAGTAATTAGTAATACTAGCGAAACTCCACGCATTGCATTTCTTTTTGTTTTTTCGCTTGCCATTGGTCCAATCTGGCATTGCTTTTCTTACCTCGCTCATTGTTGGCTAGTGGTCCCATCTGTCACTTCCGTTTTCTTTTGTTTCTGCAGGAAGCAGCATCGACCAACTGCAGTAGACATACACTGCAGGGGGATATCTTTTGATGTAGTGACTACTTTGTTGTTTTGTAGGTGTCACATAGGGATCACCGAGAGTCGCGTGGATATCTGCTGCCCCGAGTGTGCTGAGCGCCTGCAGCCCCCATCACATCCGAGCCACAGTCCCCAGGCCCTCTGTTACTGCCCTGTCAGCACCACTCACAATGCTTTTCCCCCTCCCGCCGTCCGTGCTCTCTTGCCCCTCTCATCCGCAAATGTTTTCACTTTCACGCGGCTGGGTAACTGTGTAATTGAAACCCGTGTGTGAGGAAACCAAATCAATTAACTGTAAACACGAAAAATAAAGGGAATCCTTTATTAAGTCACAAATTAAGGAGTAATCCGCACTGGCAGCCACGCACGTATCAGGTGAAGCGCTTTTTTTTAAGATTGCTGCTCCACCTAGAAATGCTCAAATGTTAATGAATGCAGAGCCAATTTTACAAGCGCCATGCTTTGATTTTATTTGCGAGCGCTGCGCTTTTCCCCCGATTGCTGTTCCACCTAAAAATGCTCAAATATAAATCAATGTGGCGCCGCTTTTACAACAAGCCCCATGCTGTAATGTTATTTGCAGCCTGACCCCGTCACAACACTAGAGCCCGCCCCCACCACCACCTTTGGCTCCGAGGTTGCTGCTCGCAGTTCCCTCCCGTTTGAAATACAGCAGCAACTGCATATGTGAGCGCCTTGTTGGAGAAGGAAACCTTTAAGGGGACCTGCTACACATTTCAAAATGTATGTGTGGGAACTATTTGTGATACATTGCCATGTCTGAAGATGATGTGGAGTCCGCACTGAACTCTTTTTGCTGTGTACATCTTCACCTTCCTGATAATTGCTGAGCCCAGCACAGCTCATCCCTCACGTTTGTCAATAATGCTCCTGCCAGTGAGCGAATGTGGAAGGAAAATGGTCATGAGCGTGGGAAATTTTCACCTGGGCTCAAATACACACCCGCAAGAGTCTCTGGCGTCCGGAGATGCTCGCCAGTCTCCCAAACAATTCCCTCCAGAGGTGCAGGAGACAGGGGTCCAATTATGCCGACCGGGCTCCCACTCTGTTCTGACCAGTGTCTTGAGTGAAATGACCATTCCCTCCCTTATAATAGACACATATGCAAAAAGGCCTGTCGGGCTCACAGCCCGTTACCACCAGAGGCTCGTGACTCCGATGACGCTGACCAGGCTAGTCCCGCATCTCTCGTCAGAGGCCTGTGATTCTGCAGTTGTCAGAGTGGTAGAGGTGCAGAAAATGGTGCCTGGTGTCAACAAGCAACTTCCTCCAGCAAGACACACACATGTGCTCATGCATGGTCCATCAGGTAGGCAAAACAGATAACAGCAGACAAAAGCCATTATTTGTTTTGTTTTGCATAACCTCCCCTCAAGCAGTAAATTTGACATCTTGTCGGAAGGCCTTTCATCATTATCTGCGTCGCCATCTTTTGTCAATCTGGGATCAGCACCCAGACACTAAGCAATGCGATCTTTTCACCACATACTGTTACACTTCACACTCCCTTGAAAAATCCCAGCCAGTTGTCAACTTTCTGTCTCTGGTTCTTTTACTTTAAGGTTGGAAATACAAACACTTTACAGGCGCAGTTTTACCTGCAAAGCGACTCTTAAATTCAACAAAGTTTAAAATATGTTACCAATGTGGCCACAATATTTTTAGCTGATTGGAGCACTCATTTTCAATGTATTTACCGTGCTTTGTACTGTTAAACAGTGCGGTGCTAGTAAATATATGAATCACACTTGGGGCATATCCCTTGTTCAAGCCACGCATTTGCAATGCAATAGGTCTCGCATTTGCGAGAGTTTAGGCTATTGGCATTGTGAATGACAATGCCTTTTATTTATCAGTTTTAAAAGCAACACATAAATAAAAGGCATTGTCATTTGCAATGCCAATAGCTCAAACTCTCATAAATGCGTGACCTAGTGCGTTGCAAATGCTTGTTGGTAATGGTAATTATCACCTATTAGCAGTTGTGCCCTTTAAGTCCCTCGTTACGATGTTGGTGGAATGAGGGGTGTTATTTACCACACAAGGTCAATTCCATTACTCTGGGGTGAGGTGGTTACCACGTATAGTAAATACCTCCTTTTCCGAGTTTTTAAAAAGGAAATGAGGCATAACATGGTGAATTGGTTTTTAACAAATTGAAATCTGCATGTGTTGCCCTTTTTCTGGGTCTTTTCTCCTTTACGTGGGTTTGATAATTATCACACAGTTCGTAATTCTGATCCTTGTTGGAACATGTTTGCTCAGGGACTGGAATTTGATGAGGTACTCTGATAAGGCTTAAGATGTTGATTTTGGTGCTTTACCAGGAAATTTCCTGCAGGAAAATTTGATACGTTTCACCTGCCGAAATTTACTTAAGAACAATTTAGAGGAACATGGTAATCACCCCAAACTTGTAAATTTGATCCCCTGCACAAAAAGTAGTTTGCACAAGGATCAGAAAAGAATAAACCTAAATAATACCTCATCCACTTTCCCTTGTAATGTGGCCAGGGTGTGTTTCGATTATTTTCAACTCAGTGTTTTTGGATCAGTTAAGGAAATGAGGGATGAAAGCTACTGTCAAATTCAAATTCAGCTTTATTCGATTGTAAGAGACTGCAATCATCAAAGCAATTCATACACATTATAATCATAATAAAAACAGATTAGATAATGAGTTTTCAAGTTAATTCATAAAATAATTTTGGCAATAGCTATGATCATTATATCGCACCTAATAACATCGATTATAAATTCATAACAATTTCATTAATTCTAAATACATTACACTTAAAAAAATTCCGCATAATATTATGCTCTTCCTATAACTGACCACTTTTTTTTAAAACATCGCAATTTTCCATATCATATTAGCATTGTCCATAGTTTGTAATGCGATAAAAGCTGGGCAACATTTTCTTATCCCCATAGTTCTCAACATTGGCAGAATCCAGACTTTCCTAATAAGAGAATAAAATTCACAAAAGAAAATAACATGGATAGTGTAATGACTTGAGCAATTATCACAGGGACAGGGTATCATAGTTCGACTCCAGTTATTCATATCGGGAAAAGTAATATCTGTGGACCATTTCAAGCCTGAATTTTGTTAATAGGAATCTATCATATCCTTCAGGAACTATCACTAAATATGGCTGAATTTTAAAAATGCTTAAAATCTATTGATTTTCCATAACCGTGGGCTTTAGTATTTCAGTCGTCAACCGTGACATTTCCAGCATCGCCAGACGTTCTTTTTTAAGATCCTTCCTACGTACCGCTTGCATATAATCAGGATCAGGAAAATACTCCAGATGTCCTAGATTCTGCAGGAATTTTCGTACATAACTGACCCAGGGTATCGTTAAGGCGTTATCCATTTTTAAAATATCCTTTAAAATGTCCCTATTTAGCCTGGTTTCTTCTTTTGTCCATACTCGGTGCCATAAAAGAACCGGCTCCAATTTAATGAGATCAGACAGATACGTTACACCATGTTCAGTGTGACACACATAAGAAGAGGTTGATCTAGGTACTGACAATATATATCTCAGAAAATTATTTTCCACACACTGTAGTGACTGGGTATTTGCAATACCCCACACCCCTGAGCCGTAGGTTACAGTTGAGATACTTTTTGCCTGGTAGATCTGTAAAAGCTTTTTCCTAACTTTTTTGAAAATTTGGCGAGTGCTGAAATAGTTCTAATAAAACTTAATTTTTTTGCTCTCACTCCCTGAACCCATCAGTCATCTTGGTGGAACGGTGTTCCAAGATATGAGAAAAGTTTTGTTTCCTCAATTTTTTGATCACCTATGAACAGCTCCCGACATTTTTTACTGCCCCAACCACATCTCATGACATAAGTCTTAGTAGTATTCATTGTAAATCTTAATTCATTCATATATTCATTAAAACCATTTAAAACCTTTTGTAGACCTACTTGAGTTTGTGATAATAAAACCGCATCATCAGCATATAAAAGTGCAGGAATATAATGACCATTTATCTTGGGGTAGTCAACCTGTTTCTTAATCAATGCTTCCTCTAAATCATTTATATACAAGTGAAAAAGGAAAGGGGCAAGGACACATCCTTGCCTTACTCCCATACATATGGGAATTGGAGTAGTACAGCCACCCTTAATGTCAAATCGAACTTTCGTCTGAGCATTACAATAAAAGCGTCGTAAAAAATAAATAATTTGTTGTTCAACGCCAATCTTTTCTAAGACCTCCCAAAGTTTGGCATGTATTACCGAATCAAAAGCAGCGGTAAGGTCTACAAAAGCTAAAAACAAACTTCCTTTCTTTACACGTACGTACTTTCCCACCAGAAGGGCTAAATTTAAACTCTGTTCAATAGTGCCCACTCCTTCACAGTAGCCATATTGAAGGTTGGAAAGGACGTTCTTATCTAGTGCCCAATCCTTGAGTCTTGCTAAAATTACACAGCCCACAATTTTAGTCATAGATTCTAGTAAAGAAACAGGCCTATAGCATCTAGGATCCTGGCGATTTCCCTTTTTAAAAATGGGGACAATGATTGAATCTACCCAGGTTGATGGGAAAGATGCTAAACAGCTAGCATTCACTAATTGTGTTACAATTGGCCCCCATAAAGTTAAGTTTGATTTAAACAAATCACATGGGACACCATCGGGTCCTGGGGCCTTCCCTCCTCGAGTAACCGAGATCGCCCTTGTCACTTCCTCCAGGGTAAATTGGAGGTCCATATTTTCTGTATTACTAATTAGTAGTGGTTCACCTAAGTTATTATCAGTGTGACCAACCCTCTTGAACACCTCGGTGAAGTGCTTGACCCATTGGTCCTCTGTGATGGCAATCTCGATAGCGGGGTCCCCATCATGCTTCAGGTATGGTGCTATTACCGCCTTCCAAAAGGCACTACTGTCCCTGCTTAAGGCAGCCAGATGAAGGGACTCCCAGCTTCCTTTTTTAGGCTGGCATTCCTCTCTTTAACGGCTAGGTTATAATTTTTCCTAGCCTCTCTTATGGCGTCCTGGTTTCTGGGATTAATATGAAGTGTTTTTTTAAATTTCAGATGCGCCTTAGTACAGTTCGAATCAAACCACCCTGTTGATTTACCTTGCAATGTTTTTGTGCAAAGAGGGCCTCCCTCACAGCGCTAGAGATTAATACAAAAGACTCGAGGATACTACCGGGGGTTGCCAACTCATTCAAACATATATCAAAAACTGCTTTGCACTTATTAACTACATTTTTTATAACGCCTTCAGGATCAATCATAGACCATTTAAAAGTAAAACCATTAATTCTATCAAGTACAATTGATTCTAAAGGCAGGGGACAGTTTTTTCCTATACTTGATCTACTCGTCCATCCTTTAATTGTAGTGCACAGTGGGAAGTGATCACTCAAAGATATATCACCAATATGGAACAATCTGATTCTTGGAGCATGATTATTTGACACAAATATAAAATCAATCGTTGAAAATAAGCCCCGCCCATTAAAGGTGTAACCCATTAGAGCTGGCTTTGGACACATTTCGTTCATGAAAACTAAATCGAGAGTGCACAACATTTCATTATACAACTCCCCCAATTGTGAATGACAGAAGTGCATACAACTGAACCCTTCATTATCATTGTGGCCACACATGTTAATATCAGCATTTGAACATAAGACACAGTTAAAATCCCCTCCTAAAAGTATCATTGTGTCTTTAGCATTTTTATGCCATAGTGACTGTACATCACTTACTGACTTTTTCATCAGTTTCTACGTGAGGCGACTCGAGGGGATATTAATATAAAAGTTGATCAGGAAGACAGATTGCTTCCTATCAATTTTAATGTTAACTAGCTGATAATAGATATCTTCTAAGTATAGTTCTACCGTATTAAAATTCATAGTATTCGATATATATGTACAAAGGCCGCCTTTGGGCCTACCTCCTTTACTTTCAGTTGCCTCGGTGTGCAGGGTTTTAAACCCATTGATATGTAGCGGGTCTCTTGCCCAAGTCTCCTGCAAACAAAGAATATCTTGACTTTGTATGTATTCACACCAAATAGGATTTGTCAACTTTTGGCGTAGACCTGCTATATTCCATTACACCAATTTACAAAGAGCTTCCTCTGTGTTATTAGTCAAACTATTATTAGACAGCTTAGATGGAATAAACTTAGTGGGAGACTCCAATAACTGTGAGTGGGAAACTCCCTGAGTGTTAATTATCTGGCTGGGACAGGGCGTCTTTATCACTGTATGGTCGATGTCAATCTCCAAGGGCTGGGAACTATCCTGGAATGATGTAATGTCCTTTGCAATCAGGTGTTCTCTATTAGTAGTGAATACGTCCCCACAATCTTTAGGTAATCCAGGCACACTAATGGTTAATTCATTTTCAGGACTAGACAGAAACTCTATGTGGGATATGCTTGATTCTCGATTGATAAGTCAATTGAGATCTTCCATTGAGCCAAATACTTCATAGCGATTGCCAATTGGCACCGAATAAAGATGACGACTATTCTCTGGGAATGAATCCCACTGCCAATCACACAAACTACCACTCGGTGGTTGATAGAAAAACCCCAATGGAAGAATATTAATGTTGGTTACATTTATCTGCACACTTCCTGCTCTTTCCAAAATAAGCTAAACAAGATTTGGAGACCCTAAAGATAGAATTACACAATCACCTGGTGACCGATTGCTAGATTTTCCAACCCATGATACCCTGCGTACCATTTTAAATTCAGCAAAAAGAGCATTTGTAGCCCCGTCCTCCTACTCAGTAGATGGCAAGCTTTGTTACGCAGTGTTGACCAATGTTAAAATTCATTTAAAGACAATTGTGGGACGTTTGCCAAGACCACAGTGTACGGGGTCGCTTCTGGCGGAAGATTTAAAATCACATTAGGGGATATGCCACTAGCACACCTCTGGTTAAGATCCAGACTACATAACTCATCTGAGTTCCTATCCCGATCTCCCACCCTAGCAGTTGGTGCGGCTCTTATTCGAGCAAATGACTGTATGAGTGGCTTATTCTGACTCTGATTAGTCTGATTATGTGAATGAGACCATTTACGTGGGAGGGTCTGGGGTTGCTTAAATCATGATTAGTATCCGGGCAGGGTTTAGAATTACAACATTTTGTCTTAGCATTGGTACCTTCTCCTATATCATTTACTCTCTTAGGGGACATTAAATCAGTGCCCATACTATTAGCTGAGTCAATGTTGTGTGACTGAATAAGATCACGCGGTTGTTCTGTATGTGTATGTATATATGTAAATGTAGTTGAGCTTATATAGCGCACAGCTACCCACAGTGGGTTTCCCGGCGCTTGCTTAGGGAACCCGTCCCAGTATTCCCCTGTGAGAACGCAGGGTATCCACAAGGTGAAAGTCAGGCATCCCGCCGCGAGGGGCCGTTGTGGAGATTAAGCAAGCTATTGCCCAGAGCCACAGAGTGTGAACCCGTGAGTCGAGGAGGCACCGGGGCGAGAATTATCGAGTCCGTGGAATTTTTAGCCCAAGACCCGCTGAGGCGGGGAATTGAACCCTGGTCCAGGACCGATCTCAGCTTCCGGGTCTGCCGCCTCTAACCCCTGAGCCACACTTCTCCACTTGATTCTAATACGTTTAGCCTTGCTTCTATTTGACATAACTTATGCAAGAAGGGACCAAGGAGGTTAGATACCAATTCTTCTAATCGATTACATAAAACATCCTCGCTTGGCCATGCAGGGGAACTATTTACATTAATGGCCTGTAATGATGGTGATACACAGGGTTTATCAATCACCGCCGGAGAGCTACGTTGGCAGGCTGTGTTGCGAGTCACTCTTTGGTTTTGTTTCTGGACCACACCTTTTTTCTTCCTTGTAATAGGGTCATGTCCCTTTTTTGAGCCTTTGTTGATGCTTGCTTTCTATCCTCTAGTGCTGACACCAAGAGTTTTTGACCCTGGGAGAGGTTCAGAAGAAAGACTCAATTCCAAATTGATAGAATTCCTGGGCGGACCATGTATATCAGTGGTATTGTCAGCAGATGGATCGGGAAAGGAAATTTCCAGGCTATTATTAGTCCCAGCACCAGATTGACATGAGAAAAGAGATTTAGGATCCAGAGACAACCGCCGCTCAGTCAATTCGACATCATGAATAAGTGCAGATTCCGCACGAACAAGAAAGGCATCTAGGGTTCCCCCCACCCCACTGCCCAATCCTGACTTGCGCCTACTCATAATTACGAAATATTAACAATAGTCCTCAGGTAGTCCTTATCAATCACAGCTTAGATGTAGTCCAATATGTTGAATAACCATGCAACTTTCTGCCAGTCCGTGAATGTTCGAGTTGTGGCCCAGCCCCTTTCTGGCTCTGACGGGAGTCCTCGCGCTGTCTTATGCGCCTCCTGGCATGTCCGATGACAAATAGAGTGTGTCCCCGAGGCTCCTAGGAAATGTACTCCGCTTCCGCTCCACTAGCGGCGGTGATTGCGGTAGCAGCAGGGCAGAGCAGGGCAACGAAGAGCAACCAGCACCCAATGGTGAGATTTACTGAAACGTTCCTACGGCCGGAGGAGATGGTGAGGGAATGACGTCTCTTCCAGGTGCTCTCCGTTCTGCAGCCTTCTCTTCCAGGCACTATATGACACTAGTGCTTTCAGTTTCACTAGTTACCTCCATTGGGTCACATGACAGGGTCTGAGAGTGCAGCCAACCTACTCTACCATAAGGTGCCTTCTAGGAATTGTAGTTTCCAGGCAGACAACAGAATGCAAGGGTGACAACACCCTAATATGTAACATACAAGGCCCACACTATCGCACACAGGTGGCTGCAGTCTGCTCTCTGCACCAAGCAGGCCATACCTCGCTATCCCCGGCCGGGGAATGATTCACAGGCACTACACTGGAGCCTCTTCACTCACTCCTTGGACACTTGTGCTGCAGTCAGCGGTGACGCCCCCAGCTCCTTGTCATTCGTTTTAAATCACAGGACCACCGGACCACCGTCACTCTGCGGTAGCTCCTTCACTCACTCCTCGGTCTTTCGTGCAGCTATCGGCCGTGGCACTCGCAGTCTCTCACCTCCAGGGGCTGTGTGTGGGTCAAGGTTGAGCCAAGCCAGCACGTAAACAAAACGGGGTAGATTACTTTACAAGGTGCAGGCTCGCAATGCTATCACGCAGTGCAGGACTCAGTCGGGGGCTGCAGGTACAACGATAGAGGCACCTAGGACCTTGCCGTCACTGCCAGCGTGTTCATCGTGGTTGCGAGTCTTCGCAGCATTTCTTGCTGTGCCTCTGCTCACGCCACTCACCCACAACCTCAGGCCCGACCCCTGAGCATACCAAGCCGCTCCACACTGCAGTCGGACTGGGGCAGACAGCACACCGTGTCTGCCTGCTGTGTGAGGTCTCCGGGTCCCACCACACCACCCTTAGCACTCTGCCCTCAGGTCGTTGGGTGCTGGGTTTCGGAGTTCACGGCTGCTGGTGCGAGTCTGCTCCGGCAATTCACGTCATGTACTGCACCACACCCTGTAGTATCCTGCTGGATACAGTCTAGTGTTCCTGAGGCTTGTAAACCCACACTAAACACCCACCCACTACAGGCGTCACCAGTCAGGTGACCCTGATAATAAAAGGGGCCGAGCGCACGTGCTCGAGGCCAGTTATCTACTATCAATCTGGTGTCTGTGTAGTCCTTCTTAAAGTATGTGGGCCTAGCGCCCCCACCACTTTACAATGGCGATGAGTAGGTCTTATCCCACGTGTGTGGTGGCCTCGCCTCCCCTGGTCCTGGTGGGGGAAGTGTGAGGCTGAGGAGAACTGGCGAGGGGAAGAGAGCTGCCGCGTGAAGTCGGCACCCACCCCAGCAAGAAAGGCGCCAGACCTCGAACGGCCCAAGGGGCATGCGACGAGCCCCGGACCTACATGAGGAAGACGAGGTCCTCGAGCCTGCCGCGGTGAGCCATCCTCGCGTGGAAGTGCCCCGGAGAAGTGTGAGCCGAGTGGAGCCCACCTGCATCGGCCGCCACGGAGTGCCCCGCAAGTGTGAAGAACCACACGGAGCCCACCCGCGTGGATGAGGAGACCCGCCGGCCAGAGGTGAGGCCGTAAATCGGGAAGCTAACGCGGGGCTGCGCAACACAAAAGAAGCAACACCAAGTGCTAGGAGGCCAGCGGGAGCCCACCCCGCACCTATAGCCAAAAGCGACCCCTGAGCCGTTGTGTGGCCTCTGCAGCTTGCAAGCAGTGGCTCTTACCCCACCCGCGCAGCGAAAGAACTGGACGAGGTTGCTGCAGGCGGGGAGAGCGAGGAAGATACTGCACGCGGCCCTTGGCCGAAAGAAAGCGACCCACCTCCGTGCGGCGGTGTCCGCTGGCGACAACTGACTGCCAGCCCATTCCCCATCACCGCGGGCAACGGAGAACAGCGCAAACAGCCCTCCCCCGCCGCGCAGCATAAGTAAGGTGAGGCTGCGGCAGCGGGGTGGAAGCAGGAAAGCAGCGTCCGGCCAGCAGCTGATGAAAGCGGCACCAACACACCCCACCCATCCCCCTGCGCAGCCCGGGAAGCAAGAGGGCCGGCTGAGAGGGGCAAGGAACACGGAAAGCGGCAGGCGTGGCAGCGCGATCGAAGAGGCAGGAAAGCGAGGCCCGCAGCGTGGGTGAGGCTGCTGGGGGCCAGTCGGAGCGCTACAGGGCACGAAAATAGTTGCAGCAGCAAAGTGACATGATCGGGTGTGCACCAGCAGGAGTTTAAGACAGCCCGTCCTAAAAAATCACACGGAGAAAAGTAATAAGGAAGGCACCTACCTCGCTGCGAGTGCTTGTAATGTGTGGGACAGTGATGAGGAGCAGCCGAGGTTACAGACAATCCTGGTGCCAGCACAATCAGAAAAGAGAGACAGCGCGAGGGCCCCAGCATGTTGCAAAGCTGCTGGGTTGTGAAGATAAATACAAAGTTTGTGGCCAAACTGCTGTATGGCGCCCATAGAAGAAAGGACTGTCACAAAAAGGTTGCACGTTAGGGAGTGCACCAGATGACATGGGCTACGGAGTTTGGAGGTGACGCTGTGCTCGGAAGCGAGTAGTGCAGCATAGGGACAGCTGCTGCAGCCTAAAAGCACCATGAGAATAAGACCACAGTGTAGGGGCAAGTGTGGCTAGCCAAAGTAGAAGAGGACTGCGAACTGAGACCCCAAGAAGAAAAGAAGGGCGCAGTTGACTAGCGTGCACAAGTAGTGACCAGGAGCAGGTCGACGGAGCGGTGGCGCAGACCACCAGAAGCACTGAGCTGAGGCCGAGAAAGAGCGTAGCGGTACCTAGTGGCCACAGGTTGTCGCTGCAGCAGTAAGAGGGAGAAGGAGCACCACCAGATAAACGAGCGGGAATTCCAGAACTCAGCACCAGGCAAGTGCGAAGACGTGCAAGGACAGCAGACACTGCTCCAGGAGCAAAGAAGGTAGAGGAACGTGCAGCTATTGCACCCAGTGAGGTAATGGAAGAGTGCCGTCAGAAGCACGCCACAGCAACGTGATTGCGGAGAAGAACTGGTTGCGCGAACCACCAGAAGCACGAAGACCTGGGAAAGGGTCAAGAAGCCGACCAGCCAGATGGTCACCGAAGAGAAGAAGCCGACCAGCCAGATGGTCACAGAAGAGGAGAAGAAGCCGACCAGCCAGATGGTCGCCAGCAAGAAGAAGAAGCCGACCAGCCAGATGGTCGCCAGCGAGAAGAAGAAGCCAACCAGCCAGATGGGCGCCGAAGAGAAGAAGCCGACCAGCCAGATGGTCGCCAGCGGGAAGAAGAAGCTGACCTGCCAGATGGTCGCCGAAGAGAAGAAGCCGACCAGCCAGATGGTCGCCGAAGAGAAGAAACCGACCAGCCAGATGGTCGCCGAAGAGAAGAAGCCGACCAGCCAGATGGTCGCCAAAGAGAAAAAGCCGACTAGCCAGATGGTCGCCAGTGGAAAGAAGAAGCCGACCAGCCAGATGGTCGCCAGTGAAGAGAAGAAGCCGACCAGCCAGATGGTCGCCATAGAGGAGAGACCTGACAAGAGGTCTGATTAGAAGAATGGAGAAGTCCGTGAAGTGAAGTATGAAGAAGATGTCCGCGAAGAGGACCAGAAAGAGACGGACGAGAAGTTCAACACCAATAACTAGAATGTGGAAGGAAGCAAGGGAAGAAGGTTATGGTGACCGGTCCAGTCCCTGAGTGAAAAGAAGACAGTGTCCTATTGCTGGGACAAGACCAGAGGAAAATGTATAGAGTGCACGCAACACGGAGAAGCCTGGTTAGGATGAGAAATAATGCGAGAGGACCAAATCGCATCGCAAAGGAAGAAAAGAAGGAGTGTGAGTGGCAAGACGCCTACAAAGGAGGAAGGTACAGTGGCACCGCGCCATGGGCAGCCAACCAACACAGGCGTGCAAGGGACAATGAGGCGAAGTGACAAGGCAGAGTACTCGCATCATCGCAGAAGAGAACACCCCGAGACATCGGACCACCACCTACTGCCCCATCAAAGGATAATGGTGAAGTCATCAACACCAGCAAGGAGCAGCACAACACCTAAGGGAATCCACATACTCCAGGCAACCGGAGTCCAAGGAGGCAGGCCGTCCAGGAACCGTCAGTGCACCCCTGTCAGCCTGCAGCATACGGAAGTAGAGCACAACTGGACATTAGAAGATCCACCCCTTGGGATAAAGCAAGACTAGGCCGTGGCCCTGTTGGGAGTTCTGAAGCGACCCCTACGCGCAGCCTACACGAAGGCCCGCACAGCCCACGCGGTCAAGTGGAAATCCAGGGGCAAGGGGCCTCAGCGGAATTCCAGTGAAATTGGAGTCCGAATGGGAGAGATGTTTGGTAGCAGCTCCTCGACATGCGCAGGATTCACGGAGGCCACATCCGGAGACTGGCTGGCCCGCAGACCTGAGAGGAAGACACAGAACCGGGTTCCTGATGGCAAAGACACTGAGATGGAAACATCACCCTTGGCGGACACATGAGCGACTAGGCTGTGAGTCCGGTTGGCAGTTCGGAAGCGACGCCTTAGCGCAGCCCACGTGGAGCCCGCATGGTCCACACGGTCCCATTACCGGCCAGCATGGAAGCCCACGCGGAGGCGCCGGTGAGAGAGGTGCCCAAGTGAGAGAGGCAAGTCGGAAGCATCTTGGCCGTCAACATACTGGAACAGCTAGCACGTCACTTCCAGTCGGAAACCTCATGCCAAGAATCATCACAGAGTGGATCTCATCACAGCTCCCAGTATCCTTATGAAGGACTCTTGTACATAGACATTGTTACTGATGGACCAGGTCGGTCTCAGGTAGTTTGCCAAGACGAACCCGAACGTCACGAACAATGGTGGTCCAAGAAAACCAACACCGCCGGACTGCGGCCTGAAGATAAGGCTACTTGTGATTTATTTTGCGGTGTCTGTTTTCTTTACAGGTTGGACTTAGAGTATTTCTTTTATCCAAAGTTGGGAGGGATTTAGTATCCTGCTGGATACAGTCTAGTGTTCTTGAGGCTTGTAAACCCACACTAAACACCCACCCACCACAGGCGTCACCAGTCAGGTGACCCCGATAATAAAAGGGGCCGAGCACACGTGCTCGAGGCCAGTTATCTACCATCAATCTGGTGTCTGTGTAGTCTTTCTTAAAGTATGTGGGCCTAGCGCCCCCACCACTTTACACACCCCTATCACAAGATGGGTGTTGCGGCAGGGATAGAGACAAAGTCGCAGAAAGGGCCTGTAGAGTGCCACCCGGCCTCTACGAGTTTGTGCGTACGCACTGCACCCCTCGTGACTGTGCTCGGTCTGAAGATATAAAATAAACGGGCCAAAGTTGCATGGGAGCTTACGGCCGAACTGCAACAACAAGTGGCGGTCCCTTCTTACTATGCCAGAAAAGGCCTAGCCATTGTAATAGCCCCTGCACTCCACAGGGCCGAGTATTCACAGCTACTGTTTTTTTGTCTTCTGTAGGCCCTCTGCCATTCTGTGCTATCAATCCTCTCCGACAGCGGCCTCAACCTCAGACAATCAGTCCTGATTTGCTAAGAACAGTATATCAGCTCTTCAATGGAAGGTGAATCCATTCAGAAAAAAGAATAGAAGCCAGAAAAAAAGATTATTATACGTTCAGGTACATCTCCCACTCAGCCAGCAGCGCACATACATACTGAATACACTTGAAAGCCCAACAAAGACCTTTACAATTAGTAATGCGGATAACACGGATCGTAATTTATGTCCGTTCCATTTTCCTTTTCTACCTTGTCAGAAATCTGCAGGTTGAAGAAAGGCTAGGGTGGAAGGATGAAAGGAGGATGATCTAAAGGGCCTATTCAGATATCTGCGAGTGCTCTGCTCTAACGGGGGCCTGGCTAATATGCGAGTGCCCTGCTTGTAGCAGCATAAAGATAAAACTGATTTATTTTCCCTTGTACCTCTTTCTCAGCATGTCGGACGACGATCCTCCTTTCAGTCAACAAACTGGTCCGACAGACTATTTCTGCAACCTGCAGCACATCTTACTTACCTGCATCCTGCAATAAATACATCATCCAACGCCTGCACAGGTGAGCAATGTCCATGGCAGCAGCACCAAAGAGATCTGCCTGTGCTCCTAAATCTTGCGCTCCACCACCCCACCTTATTCCATTACTGGAATCCAGATATTTTCTGATAGTGCAAGTAGTTCTGTCCTCTAACTCCTCCTGCAATTCGGGAGTGTGAAACAGCAGCCCAAGGGCACGAGTTAGAGTTAGGCAGAGAGGGTACTCTGTGCAAACACCCACCTCTATTAAGAACCAGGCGGACCTTCAGTATGTCCATGGTGGAGACTACTCCTTCGCTGCCACCAATATAAACCTCCAACAGCACGATGGAGTAAGGGCAGTCAGAGACTTTGGGGCATATCAACAACAACCGGCGATAATTATCGCTGAGCGCACTTAGCGATCGGATAATTAACGCCGGCTAGCACCGATTTTTATCGCTGAGATAGCGTGCTATTAGCAACGCTTATCTCATCAGCGATAAAAATCCCAGCGCTAACTGGCTAACGTGAGATTATCGCTGGAAACCCAGCGATAATCTCACATTAGCTAGTTGATAGGGACTCACAAACTTAGCCATGATATCCACCTTCCATAGGATATCATGGCTAAGTCAGTCCTGAAGCAGGTGTTAGGAAAGTAGCGATAACAGGTGTTATCGCTACTTTTCCTGACGCTATGCTTCATAGCGTGGGGCTTGATGATAGGAGAAATGTCGCTTAGCGACATTTCTCCTATCATGTCAGGTCAGGAACGCCCACTTTGCATCTCATTAGAGATGCAAAGCTGGGCGTTAGACATCCCCACGCTAAAGCAAGGTTTCACGCGTTAGCGTGGCCTTGCTAATATAGCGATAAAATTATCGCCGCTTTTCGGACGAAAACGGCCGCTAAAGCGGCGATCATTTTTTATCGCCTCGTTGTAAATATGCCCCTTTGTCACTTGTCTGCCCACCTTATTTGGTGGGCATATCAACAAGCCAGGCGATAACATTATCGCCGCTTTAGCGGCAGAAAACTGCCGCTAAAACGGCGATAATGGGCTTGATAATATGCTCTATGGAATTCCAATTGAAACCCATGTTAGATGTGAAGGACATCTAACATGGGCTTCAATTGGAATTCCATAGAGCATATTATCAAGCCCATTATCGCCGTTTTAGCTGCAGTTTTCTGCCGATAAAGCGGCGATAATTTTATCGCCTGGCTTGTTAATATGCCTCTTAGAGTGGACACAGAAATGTCAAGTTTTCATAGTCCATCACCACTTCCATAACGGTAAGGAGCAGTGTAAACTGCATAATGACCCCCAAGCCATCTGGGAAAACTCCAATGGCGAGGGGCAAATTCTGTATTATTTTAAATTTTCAAACATGAAATTCCACTTTAGGCAGATCCCATATCTGACTGCCGGGTCCCAACTCTCCTCAGACTATACACCTGAAGCCATCAAACCACCATTCTCCCCTTTCACAGATCTACCAATGCACCACATTCTTTGCCACGAGTGCCTGCCCTTTTGTTGTTTCGGCAGTAGAAAGCATGTGCAGCTCTGCCTGACGCCTCAATCCAAATTGGCTGCCCTTCGAGCCAGAGTTATACATTTTTCACACTCACACTCACTCACAGCACAGCAACCAGATTTGTTGCATTGCACAGGGGGGAAATAACCGCGCATAGTTCTACCTACTAAGATTGTCCTGCTGCTGTCATGCCCTGAGCTGGCACTCTAATTAGACTGTCTTGCATGACACAGAGCCTTTCACCATGGTGCAGATGTGAGTGTGTGCTCTCTAGCAAAGGATTTGTACAGGAATTGTACTCTTCCAGTAAGAGTTCCTATGCCTATAAAAAGTAATCCCACGCACTGAATGTGTGCTGTGAACTTCAGCACATATGTATATATTTGAATGAGAAACAAACACCCTTCCCCTGGTGAACACCTGCTTCATGGAGGCAGTACGTTTTTTTATGGTCTATTTATTTTGACGGATTGGGCCTTGCACAAAAATCTTTTGGTGTCTGCCTAAGTAATGCCCCAGTCACGCCTCCTCGAAGCAGAGACATGCAAAGCGGTGAAAACACTTGATGCGCTCAGAATAAAAGGCCTTTTGTGCTTTGCATTGCTTTGTGTCACTATGTCTCTCTTTGCAACACCAAATAGCCGTAGTAAATCTGGGCCTTTGGTTTGCAGGCAACGGAACTTGGCCATACCCCCGCCAATCTACCTCGGTCCAGGCCTGAAACACACTGTGCTATTAAGATCTGGAACTGACAGCTCTGCCAATGTTCCTGGTCTGCCCCAGCCTGTTAGCAGGGTTGGAACACACAGTTCCGCAAAGCCACACACACATCCACCACGACTGCAGGTGATGCCAGGACTCTGACTCAAGCCCAGTTTTGCCAGTTCGGTCCTGACGAGCAGCTCTCCCATGTATTCAAGTATTACACTATTCTCTGTATCTGTCCTAAACTGTTGGACATTCTGACCAGATATTATTTGCGACCACTGTTTAGAGAGCATGGGGTGCGCTCAATTCATTATGCGATTAGGTTTTGTTTTATGGGGTTGTCGGGAAACGTAATTGGGTTTGTGATTAAATTGATTTCGAATAATTTGAATTGATGTTATCACTACTTTTCTGTGCTGTAAAGAGCAATTGTTTTGTTTTTAAGAAGGATAGGTATTTTTTTTACCCTGTACCTTTTTATTGTTTGTCATTTTAAAGAATATAAGCAATACCATTTACTACTACTACTAAGTATTACGCACAGTTCTACTGCACCTCGACCCTGACCGATGGTACTGGATAGTGACCTGTAGCACTTCAGTGTGCACTATTACCCCAAAAAGGCTTTGTCAAATCTCATCAAACGTGACCAGTAATAGCCCAAGCATTCTGTTAGTAGCCATTGATCACTGCTCGGTCACTGTGAAAAAATAAGGACCAGCAGTACACAATGCCTTTCTGGCATTTCTCATCTGCTTTTACAAATGTAGGAAGATTTCACAGTTCTGATGGTGAACGTCTGTCTTCCTCAACTACAGCACTTCCGAAACTCATGCCTTCATTGCGAGTCAAGAGCTAAATTATGATCCCTGTGGGAACATATAATTGGAATTACGGATTGGAATTACGATTTGTGTGACAATTATCCCACCCTTGCAGCTCCACTTATAAATTAATTTGGGGGGGAGGGGAAGTCGATTGGTAAAAAAGCCAATGCTTATCTTTAGACTTTACATTGAAGCAAGTGTGACTGTATACTCTAATCCTGTGGTACTCATAGTAAGACCTGTGGTTCGCCAGCGGCCCGGCAGGCCTTCATTGGCAGCCCGGCAGACCTTCATTGGCGGCCCAGCAGGCCTTGGTGGCGCGCTGACCTTGCCTTGCCGTTTCTATGTTTCCAGTGAGGTCGGTCGTAAACGCAGAAGATGGCTGCAGGAGCATAGGTAGTGAATGCGTATTGCGGCCCCCGGGGGAAGAAAGGTCAGCAGACTAGTCTTCCCCTGGGGATTTCGCGCAAAAGGAAGGACAGGGGAGGAAGGGGTGGGATAAGGGGTGGGATTAGGGGAAAAGGTTAAAGGGGGCTGGGAGAGGAAGTCCTTCCTCTTCCTTTCCCCAGCGCCTCAGGGTGGGTCAGCTAGTCGAGCTTTGTCCACCCGCCCACCCTACAGTCATGGGTCTCGAGTTCGGGTTGTGCAGTTCTTATCAGCGTGCCAGTTTAGGACGGGTTGGGAGAGTGCGGAGCGGATTGGGGAGGGGGGAGGAGTCCATGACGGGCATACTCACCCTTCCGGGGAGGGGGATACTGGTGAAGGTGGGGGTGCGTCAGATCAGTGTACGACGAATGGAGATGATGGAGAAGTTTGGAAGAGAAGTGAGGAAGCGAATGGGATAAGTGAGGAGGTGCTGTGTGAAGTGGGGATGGAGTAATTGGAGTCTGGGAGAGTATGGAAAGTGAGAAGTTATGTTGTTGGGGATTGTTGGGGGGTTTGTGTTATGTTTGGTTATGATTGTCCAACCCTGTCCTAATAAATGGCCTTTTACGCTAACTTACCTGGCGTGGACTGATTATTGCGCGATGAATACTACGTATGCTCTTGCGGCCATCTTCTGTTTACTGCCGGCCTCTGTGCCTGCCTCTGTGACTTCACACATGGCACCGGCGGGAAGCTTCTCAAAAGGCCCTTCAAAAGTCAGCTGTGAGCGTTTTCACAGCTGACTTTTAAAGGGCCTTTTGGGAAACTTTCAGTTTCATGTTGCCGAGGATGTCCTCTTCGCCCGCAGCCTTTTCTCTCCTCGCAGTAGATTCATCTTCGAGTGTGTCACAGATATTATTTGCAGTAATATTAGTGAACTGCTGATGCATTGCAATAACACATCACTATCCCTGAACATTAGATATAAACACATTTAGAATTTCGACAATTGTGCCTGTATATTCTCAGTGCCCTGGCCTAGGAGGGCATGGAAGAGCTGAAATTAAATAATATTTAAACTTTTCTGAACAGGGGCCCCCCAAAATAGGTTTGGTGCTGGGCCCCCAAAATCCCCCAAAAGTTTTCACTGCTTATGTATGTATATATATATTTTTAAAAAAACAGAAAACAACGAGCAAGCGAACTGCTCAAAGATGATGTAACACCATCTACCTGTAACACACCCGGGGAATCCATGGGAGACAAAAAGAAAAAAAGAACAATAACCTGTGTTCTCAGATAACTACAACAGTATTGCATGTTAGAAGTGAATAAATGGTGGGAAAAAGAAACTTTGGAAAAATACATTGAGTTTAAAAGAATCCCACGAGGATTCCGTAGTCTCATCATGCCAACTTTAAATGATCTGGATACGGATCTTGTAAAACTGTGGCACATAGACACCAATGAATGCTCTCTCAAACTGCTCAATATTTTGATCTTGCACGCCAAAAGGAAGCTGGAGAAGCTAATCTCCTTGATCCAAGAATTGGAGGAAGAATTGAAGCAATACCCTGATAATGAAGAGAACAAAACGCTGATTGAAACCATGGAAAAGAAAATTAACAAACAGGAGCTGATGTGGAAAAATGGAAAGCAAATAAGTTCAACAGAAATAGATTGGATTACGCCAATCGGCGTATATACACCTTCGCACGAAAGTATGACATGTACAGAAATTGGGTAGTAATGGGCAAATGCGCTGAACATGAGACCCCTGAAATAATCGATATCTCCGACCTGAGCTCTGCAGATGAAGAACCAAGCACATTGAACCTGGATTTTTCAGCTAAGATGAGACTCATGCAAATGATTACACGGCAGAGAGGGAGAGGAAGAGGAACCACGTGGGGAAGAGGTCAACCCAAAGTAAAAGCAGAACAAAAAGAAGAGGGGGTAAAAAGCAAAAGAGGAAGAGGAAATACAAAGCCAAATTAAAGAAAAATCTCTCCAAAAACAACTTGGTAATAAACGTTCCAATAAAATTTTGACTGTAGCAGAAATATCATTATTGAATAAGGGACTTACATTCTGCCCCAACAAAGATATGAACATACCCAACCTGCGTATTGAACTTTAAAAGTTTTGTTGGAAAATTACATTGAAAACGTACATTGAGGAAAAAACACCAACACCCAAACAGTCATCGATTAGACATCAGGAAGACTCACCCTTGAACAAAAAAGATATATCTACTCTGAGAGCATTAACACATCTGCAAGATGGAGAAGAATCATCCTCAGGACAACAGCAATGTTCACCAGTAACTGATAAACAGCAATGTCAAACAATGGGGATAGAAACAAACAAAGGAGGCAACAGTGGCCTAAAAATACAATCCACCTTTTGTACCAGCAGGAAACAAAGTCGACTTATTTCATGAAATCATGGTGGATGAAATAAATAAAATGGTACATACCATCCCTGGCAAAACCAATGACAATATTGAAAATAACAACAACAGAAAAATGAAAAAATCTTGGAACTTATCACCTGGTGAATCACAAGCTCTCAAAGAACATGAGAAGACACCTTAATAATAATAAAAACTTCCGACAAAGGTGGCAACATCGTGGTCCAAAATCAAAAGGACTAAATAATTGAGGCCGAAAGACAACTGAACAACAAAGATCATTATGAGAAGTTAACATCAAATCCAATAGAAACTTGGACTGAGGAATATCATCAGATGCTACACGCATGGAAAGAGAGGAACTTAATTGATCTGGAGGAATTTGTATACTTAAAAACACATCATCCTGTTATGGCTACAATCAATTTTCTTCCAAAAGTCCATAAGTCACTCATAAACCCACCAGGCAGACCTATAGTGAGCTCCATTGGCTCTCTGTTGGATTCCACATCCCGCTTCCTGGATATTTTCCTCATGAATTATGTCACCTCACTTCCATCATATCTTAGGGACACGATGGACTTTTAAAATAAAATCCAAACAATTACATGGGGAAACAACCTCCTAATGGCAACAATCGATGTTACATCTCTCTATACATTAATTCTCCACTCTGATGGTATAGCTGCTGTGAAACAGTTTTTACAGACAAGATCGATCAGCTACCTAGAACATTCTGAAATGCTAACTGAAATGCTCGCATACTGTCTGACACATAACATCTTATTTCAAGGTGACATCTTCCTACAAAAACAGGGGACTGCCATGGGTATATCTTTTGCACCTACTTATGTGAATTTACTCATAGCAGTCTGGGAAACGGAAGTATTGGAGATTCAGAAATTGCAGAATATCAAATTTTGGTCAAGGTTTATCGACGACCTCTTAATAATTTGGGAGGGTGACCACATAGATCTCCAAAACTTCATTGATTCACTCAATATGAACAAATGTAATCTATCATTCACATCAACCATAAGTTCTACAAACATAATCTTCTTGGATGTGGAAGTGTTCATTCAAAATCAGAGGATATGCTCCTAAATGCATAGGAAACCCACCTGGTGCAACAGTTTCTTGCACGCCAAGAGTGGACATCAAAAAATCTAAAATGGTCCATACCATATGGAGAGATGCTTCGAGCGAAAATAAACTGCTTTGAAACTGCAGACATCGACTCTCAAAAAAATTTAATGAGTGACCGTTTCTCGGAACGAGGTTCCCCTCAAGATGTGATCAAAACAGCTAGAACCAGAGTTGCCATGAAATCAAGGACGGAGCTGTTACAACCAAAAATAAATATGACAGGCAGAGGTAAAGATGAAGACACCGTCATTCGACTCATAATGGATTTTAACAATCAGATTGGAAAGTTGAAGAAAATCATCCAAAAGAACTGGAGCATTTTGAGACAAGGTAAAACATTAAATAAAATATTGTCCCCGTATCCTAACATCACGTACAGAAAGACAACATCTTTAGAAGATATCATCACACAAAGTCATTTTGAATCTCCTAAACCATCATCATCATCGTCATCTTGGCTGCACTCTCCAGGCTTCTGGAAATGCTTTAAATGTAAAGCGTTTGAATATGGACATAAGGCTTCATCATATCAACTGAATAACAGCCATACTGAATACATCAGAGATCACATAACATGCGAATCAAAATTTGTAGTATACCTACTAGAATGCACCTGCAAGAAGCAGTATGAAGAAAGCACCATCAACAAACTCAAATTGAGAGTCCTACAACATCTACGTGCTATTAAGAATAAACATTTCACCTACCCCATGGCTAAACACTTCCATGACTTTCATTCAAGTGACTGCCAACATCTGAAATATGGTGGGATAAAGATAGTGAAATCCAAACAAAGAGGTGGGAATAGAGTTTTGGATTTATGAAAAGCAGAAACCAAATTAATTCTACCAATTGGCACCGAAAACCCGTTTGGCCATAATCTGGATGCAGAACTTCATATTCATCTACAATAACAACACAGGACTAATTGAGACTGGCAAAATGACTAAGACAACAGAAGAGTCTCGAAAAAATCCGAAAACAACATAAAACCACCATTGTAAACTCATTTGCACTTCAAAGTATATCAACTCGCACTGAACAGGACTCCTCACATCTGAAATGGGATCATCATAAAGAAATGAATATATATGAAAAATTAATGGGAAAAGAACTAAGGTTGATTCATCTGGCAGCTGCATCATCGGGGCACCTCAGGGAAAAAGGGGAAAAAAGAGGACAATAGGAAAAATATAATCCCCCCATTGGAAAATTGAGCGATGACAATCCATAACAACAAACTGTAGCAATCATGTTTCCTTTTAATCAATAGAATTTAGAGTAATACATGAAGTTTAGAGTGATATACAAATTAAGATCCAAGAGACACATGGTCAATAGGCACAATGTACTTTGCAACTTACCAACCATAGAAGAGAACATCACAATATATGTACCAGCACTTTAATAATGGAAAATGTAATGCTCGCATGACCTTCTCTTCCTCCTTCTTAAATTTACCTCCATTCAGTAGTTTTTTTTTTTAATGGAATTCTCCAGAAATGTATACTCTCATTTTTAGAATATAAACTGATTAATAATGTACTTTACACTCCACATCAAGTATTCTCTTACTACATCAATTTGAAAAAGATTTGAAAACTTCATGGAATCACATAGCAAAATCACAAGGAAAATGACAAAGATATTCTTTACCATATTTTTTATCGTGTTCCAAAACATTTTACAACTTGCACCTTGTCCTAAAACTCTTGTAAATGTTCCCCCGTTTTTTAATAATAGCCTTGCTCTTTTGCACAATTAATGCAACCATTCCCGTCAGAAAAGAAATTGTTTGTAAATATCTCGTATGTTTTTAGTCAGGATTTATGCAAGTCTAGTCTTTCTTTTAATGGAAAGTAATGTGGGCAATTGCACTGAGCACTTTAAAGAAGACATTCTAGGCTCTGGGACTCTATGGTCCAGTAGAAGGCTGGGTGCAGAAACGGGTAGACCGTCCTCTACCGTTTTGTAATTTGCACTATGGTTTAATAGAAAATAAAAACCACGCTTTTTGAGTACCTGCGTAGTGCTGTGATCCTTCGCCGAATCCGAATGGAACAGAGGAACAAAGGAATCTTGAGAATATATGTAAATAGAGATGTATAAATATATATTATAAACACGTGTGTGTGTATATATATATGTATATATATATTATCTACTGGCGGTCGCCAGTAGATAGTTATAGTTAGGACCGTGTTTCCATAGGAAATCCGCAACATTCTATTTGGAATAACTTTGGCACCGGTTGACGAATCCTCACGAAATTTTCAAAATAGGTGGGGCGCTCCGCTCCGCTCCTACCCTGAAAGTCTTGGGGGGATTCGTCAAGCGGGGGCTGAGAAACAAGGGGGGTCCCAAACACGTTTTCCCCATGCAATTTTCCATAGGGACCTTTAGTCCAAGGACCAGCCCGAACGGCTGAACAGAATTACTTGAAATTTGGCAGAGAGGTAGTCCTCAGGTCAGGGAAGTGCCTTTTGCAGGTCTGGTGTCAATCTGTTCAGTAGTTCCTGAGAAAATAAAAAGTAAAATCATATATATATATGTGGGCGGAGCCTAACCACACATCTCATCCTGAGATCTGATTGGCTGTCAGCACTTCATCCAAGAAGTGTTGGCAGCCATCTTGGGACCAATATACATGATAGCATCTCATTAAAAAGCATTGCAGTTAATAGAAGGTTTTAAGACTTTAGTTACATTATAAATCATTTGTTGATGGTACCATACTCATTTTAGGAATTGTGGTATGTTCTAAGGTGATTTCACCATGTGAAAAAGCCTTCTGCTGGGATATCATGATTGAGAGCAAAAATATTTTCTCATGCTTTTCCCACATAGGTTTGGAAGGTGATCTATGAGCTAAACTGAGAGCTTATTTTCTGTAAATTCACATTATCTTTCTCAGTCATGTGAGAATGAAGTCTGACATTCTCAGTAAAACATGTACATCCAACAAGGGCAGAGACTGTCAGTTGATTCCTTTGTGTTCTACTGCAGCTTCCCAGAGTGTTCCAAAGAACAACTAGAGCGCTAACAGTCCTACTTATGATAAACGTATGGCACACCTGAAGCCATCTTGCTTGGATTAAAGTGGTAACTCTTAAAACATTTAATTTAAAAAGGAACAAAATGAGGGGGTTCATTTTTCCATAAAAAGTATGATTAGTGCTGCAGAAAGAAAAATTAGGGCACATTTTGAGTGACTTCTCAAATCCTCTTCTATTTCATTAAAACATTCTGACATGCAGACTGAAACATGCACTTTCAATACCAGCAGCAGTTTTCCCTGGTGAGCAGTAGCTTTACTACAGTGATCCAATGAGCAAAAAGAGTGCTAACATTCTGAATTTATGGTAAATGTGTGACACATCTGAATGCCTTCTTGATGGAATCAAAGTAAAAAACTGAAAGTATTTCCTACTGAGTAGACTGCAGTAAATGAGGAAATTAGGAAACTTCATAACAAATAAGTCTCCCAAGATGGCCACCAGAGACAAAAGAGCCCAAATGTAGCCCAAATATCACCCAGATGTAGCCCAAGTATAGCCCAATGACAGAATGTCCCAGAATGTTCTTAAAAACAACTAGAGCGCTTACTGTCTTCATTATGACAAAAGTATGGCACACCTAAAGGCATCTTGATTGGAATAAACTGGTAACACTTAAAACATTTAATTTAAAAAGGAACACAATGAGGGGGTTCATTTTGCCATAGAAATTATGATTAATGCTGAAGAAAGAAAATGAGGGCACATTTTGAGTGACTTCTCAAATCCTCTTCTATTTCATTAAAAAATTCTGACATGCAGACTGAAACATGCACTTTTAATACCAGGAGCAGACTTCCATGGTGAACAGTAGTTTTACTACAGTGATCTAATGAGCAACTAGAGTGCTAACTTTCAGAATTTATGGCAAATGTGTGACATATCTGAATACCTTCATGATGGAATCAAAGTAAAAAACTGAAAGCCTTTCCTACTGAGGAGACTGCAGTACATGAGGAAATTAGGAAACTTCATAACAAATAAATCTCCCAAGATGGCCACCGGAGACAAAAGAGCCCAAATGTAGCCCAAAATCACCCAGATGTAGCCCAAATATAGCCCAATGACAGAAGTGTGCAAAACACTTATTATTTTGTGTTTTTGCAGTGTTATATAGTGCAGACTTGTCAGGTATTGGAGTGCTTTACATGAGCATTGGTTACATCACACAAGAACAAATTCATTTTGGTTGTAGACATGGGGAGACTAAGTGATTTGACCAGAATCACAGAATGTCGAGCTGAAGCAGAAACTCCAACCTGGTTCCCCAGTTGCAAAGTCTGCAGTTCTGGAAGTAACACCACATCCTCTCCCCTAAGTGCAACATTTAATCAAGTGGTTAATTGGATAAAAAAACATAAAGATAACAAATAATTTAAAAGTGCTTTGTCGCTATTTGAAAACTCAAAAAATAAGTCCTTATTTTAGTCTTTTAGAGCACTAACCATAATTTTGATGCCAATAAGACCCTCTCATACATGTAATTTCTAAAGGAAATGCTCTAGGTATTACAGTTTTTATTACATCAAGATGACGTCAGGCGTTCCACACTTTTGTAATAAATATAGAATGTTAGCAATCTAGTTGTTCATTAGGATACTGTTGAGAGGCAGAGGCCAGGGGCACGGACTCTGAAAATTGAAGGCAGGTAGGAGGGTGCAAAGGCAACAATTTAACCACACTGAGCAGGCAGGAAGGGCCGTGGCAGCACAACCGACTATGGAGGGCAGTGGAAAGGGGGGCAGGGGCAACAAACCAACAATACAGGACTTGCAAGAGAGGCTGTGGCAATGTAATAGACCATTGTGGGCAGAAGGAAGAGGCAATGGTAGTACAACCATACATGCCAACAGACCCGATTCAGCCAGGAAACGTCCAATGTGTTTAAACTCAAATGGGCTTTATTTGATCTGTCTCCTGTCTACAATCTCCTCTTTTTCAATGTAACTCAAAGGGGAAAATCAATACCCCAGTTTTTTTTCAAAATCTCCCTCTTACCAAGTTCAAAATGTTCGCAAGTATGGTACATTCGATCATGGAAGGAAATGGGGTAGGGACATGGACTTGGATCACAGAGGACAGGAGGGACATGGAGAGGTGCACCAAACTGACCCTGCAGGGCAGGCATCAGGGTTTGCAGCAGCACACAGGGCATGCGGGACAGGAGTGCAGCACAACAATCCATAGAAAGCAAGAGGGAGGGGACAGGACCATGCACATGGACAACAGAGAACAGAGCGGCAAGAGGCAATGGTAGCTAGCTGACCATAATGGACAGCCAGGAGAGAAAGCTGCAGCATAACAGACCATAAAGGGCAGGAGGGACGGATCAGGGGCATTACAATGGAACAGACAAGCCGGGAGGGAGGGAGTAGGGGTCTGCACATGTAAACAGAGGGCTGGGGGCAAGGGGGCAGGGCAGGAGCAGCAAGATAGCCATGGAGGTCAGGCAGGATGGGCACTAGAAGCAAGACACACCATGAAGAGCAACAGTGAGACTGTGATGGCATACACACAGACCATGGAGGGAAGGTGGGAGGGGTTCAGGGGCAGCTAACTAACCACACAGGGAAGGTGGGAGGGGCCATGGCAGCACCGAAGACCATGCATGGCAAGTGGGAGGGTTAGTGGCAGCACAATGGCTATGATGGGCAAGAAGGAGGGTGCAGGTGCATGCACAAAGGACGATGGAGGATTGAAGGGAGGGTCAGGACCTGTGCACAGACAAGAAAGTTCAGGGGAAGGGGCCTCACAACAGACCGCATGGGGCAGGCAGGAGGAGCAGTTGCAGCACAACAGACCAGGGAGGGCAGAAGGGTGTGGCAGTACAATGGACCATGTAGGACAGGAGGAAGAGGATAGGGGCATGGCATGTGGACAGGCAGGGTGGAGGTGGCAGGGACAGGTTACAGTCATCTGACAATGCTAGGCAGGTGGGAGGGGAGTGGCAGCTCAACAGAACACTCAGAGTAGATAGGAGTGGCAGGTCCATGGAACATGGTGGGCAAAAAGGATGGAACAGGGGCATGCACAAAGACATCGGAGGGCAGGGGGTAGGAGAATAGGGGCAGCAAGCTAAGCACAGAGTTTAAGCAGGAGGTCAATGATGGGGCATAGAATTGGGCAATGGAGGGCAGGAGGAGTGGACTGGTACATCATACTAAATTGAGGGCAGTGGCAGCACATCAGACCATGCATGGCAGGAGGGAGGAGGCTAGTCCATGGATTCACACAACAGAGGATAGGGAGGAGGGGGATGGGGCAGCAAGCTAATTGTTCAGAGAAGGCGGGTATTAGGAACTTTATTGTTTTTAAAACGTGTGTCTGTGCAAACTACTTAGAACATGAACAAGTATGCAGCATAATCTCACTTTTATTCAGGAAGAAGAGGACGTTTGTGACTGTGACTCCGGGCTCACTTGGCAGAAACACCCCCTGACCCTCCACCCCCTATCGCAAAATGTAATGCCCGTGAAAAGGGTAGGTGAACACAGTGTTATATAGAACATAGTCCTGACAGCACGATTGAAAATGAAAACTAGATATAGTGTATGGTATAAACTATGCACCAAAAAGTGTGATATAAGATGAACCGGGCGTGAAATATAATATGCAAAACATTGTGCGCAATGACAGATTCATTGGAGAGCGCGAGATAGCACAGGCTCTAGCGCGTGCTATGCGATATGCGCCTTGGAGTGTAATATGCACAGGGCAGTGTTGTGTAACCTAACTAGTCTCTAAAGTTGTAATATAAAATATGTGCTGGGGAGTGTAACGTTGCATATGCACTGTGACAAATATATGGATCCCAGATTGTAATATGTATGGCATAGCACTGTGCGTTATAACATAGGCATCGAGGAAGGCACGTTAGATGGGGCAATATAACCCGTGCGAAGACAAGTGTGGCATGACATATTCACGGGGTGGTGTTACAGTGCACATGGGCTAGAGAGTGTCATAGCATATGCACTAGCTAGTGGAATACAACACAGAGGTGTGTGGCACTCAGCAGGCAATGGTGGGTGTAACACAGCATTGGGCTCTGCCAGGAGCGCGCTGTGACTCTCAAGTGATGTTCGTCCCCTTTCCAGAGAGTAAAATAAAAAGTATTACACATCTGGCAGTGGATGTGTGTTTTATTAACCGTGAGGGGGGTTTCTTGCATAGTTTTGGTTGAATTTTTGTTGAATCCCGTTTGAATGGCTTGGTGTGCATGTGTATTAAATGTGCCTGTCAATAGCTACCCATGTTTGTATAAATAAACGACAAGGGTGTCTACCGGGATTAGGCACGGTAGGGCATCAGACATATCAGAGCTTCACTAGTGGTGTAAATACATTCCACATGGATTCATTATATGCATAGTCGCCTTTTAATAAATATCACGCAAATCGTCATGGTGATAGGTACGTACGGTTTGTCCAGCATGTCCTAGGTGTGTCTATAAATATATATTTTTTAAAAATAATAAAAAGCAGTGGCCGGCCCTGGGGATTGGGGTCAAAAAAATATAATTAGGAGACAGGCCCTGGGGGATGGGGTCATCAGGGCCAATAAATTAGAATAAGAAGGGGAACCACACAGCCCCCCTTCTTAAAAAATTAAAATAAATAAAAGACTGGCATCGTGCCGGAGGCCACGCCCCCTCCTTGCAGCACTCTGCAAACGCGCCCCCTGGCGAGTTGTAAGTTGGGGAATTAATGCCTCTTCAATACTGATGGTTCCTCAGGGCCAACTAGCCCAACGGGCATCTCCAGTATGCGCCAGGGAGCTGCGCTGCAGACAGGTGTTCTGGGGCCAAGCCCCTTTTTACACCTCTCTGCAACACAGCTCTGTGGCGCTTACTGGAGGTACCTAGTGGTCTATTTTGACCATAGGGACCCTTAGGATTCAAGGGGACTTAATCTCTCAACTTAGAACAGCCACAGGGCGCATTTACACAGTGGTGAAGGGAGGGGATGGGGCCTGAGGTGACGTGTGCAAACACGCACTATGGCACGTTTTAAATTGGGGATATAATTTCCCTTCAATACTGAGGGCACCTGGGGGCTAACTAGCCCACCAAGTGCTTCCAGTAAGCGCCACTGAGCTGCATTGCAGAGAGGTGGTCCAGGCCATGCCACTTTTTACACCTCTCTGCAACGCAGCTCTGTGGCACTTACTGGAGGTACCTAGTGGGCTAGTTGGACCCTAGGGACCCTCAGGATTCAAATGAACTTAATCTCCCAACTAAAAACGGACACAGGGCGTGTTTACACAGTGGTGAAGGGAGGGGACGGGGCCTGAGTTAACGTGTGCAAAAACGCCCTGTGGCCTGTTTTAAGAGGTAGTTTTAATCCCCCTGCCCTATTATATACTAGGGGCTTACAGAGGAGGTCATGCTAATCACAAGGGGACCCCAACGCATAATGTTCCCTAGTGTATGTAGGTGTTTTCACTGTATTCTAAGTGTCTTTTAACATAGCACTGGCTCTAGGACTGGTTAGTCAGACTCAGTTACCACCAGTATCCGTCTGAAAAAGTTGAGGGTACAGGATGATTTTGCAACAAGGCTTCTTTCTGCCCTTCTTTTTGTTCTTTCTGCACGTTATCCTTCTTCCTGCACTTTTCTTCGTCTTTGAGGACTTCTGTTGCTTCTTTCTGCACTTCTTTTTTTTCTTTCTGTCCATTTTTTCTTCTTTCTTCACATGTCCTATCTCTGTAGGCATAGTTAGAAATTAGCATTTAAAAAACCTTAGAAATTCACAGAACAAACCATAGGTTTCAGGCACGTTATAGTTAGGAATTAGCATTTAAAAAACCTCAGAAATTCACTGAAAAAACCATAGGTTTCAGGGGTGTTATAGTTAGCTGGACTTTTCACTTCTACAAAACCATTGAAATTCCCCCGTTATAGTTGGTTCAGCTAACTATAACTCGCGCGCCCGCAATGCACTGCTGATGACGTCACATATTACATCACTCATGACATGGTCAGTGACATCACTCATGACATCACTGATGACATCTCAAATGACATCACTGATGACATCATCCTTGTGTTAGAGTGACAGACCTCCTCTCACCCTAATATAACCTTTGATACACACATTCAAAAATAGAGTCTAAAATTTTCAAAACAATGGACATACCAATACCAGTTACAACAACCTCTTCAGTAATTCTAAGATCCACATACACATCCACTCATTCACCAACAGTCCTATACAGTCACTCATACATGTACTCACTCATCATTTGTACTCTTACACCTATACATCCTGTTACACAATGCCACTCAACCATAGAGTTACTCATACACATAGTCACTCATGCTAATAAAGAATCAAACATACATTTACTTGCATATACAGTTATACACACACCACCACACTTACTTCTACGGAAACTTACACATACTTAGTCTTTTAAACAATCACTTATAGAAACACATACTTATTCATACAGGAACTCTTTCAATCTCTCACTCTCACATATACTCACTTATATACACCAATAGTCACATATACTAGTTTAAAACATATGTAGTTACTCATAAAGACACTATTGAGACAGTCATTTACTCACTAACACACCCATACACACACTCATCCACCCATACAGTCCTGCACACATGCTGTCTTCAACACATACAAACAGTGAGTCACTCATTCATGCACCTATGCACTACGTAATACCCCCCACCGAACAATGCAGACACTCAGACTGATAATCAAAAAAACAACTAATAACCTATATAGACACCCATGTAGCTACTCACCAACCCATGCAGCCACTTATATACAAAGTGAGAGACTGATACAGATATTTACATATTTAACCCCTTCCCCGCTCATGACGGAGCCGCTCCGTCATGAGCCACGGTTGCCGTGTGCTCATGACGGAACGGTTCCGTCATGTCACAGCCGTTGGTGGCCGCTCCGCCTACGCGGCGCTGTTTCCCCGCCTGTGCGGGGGGACAACGCAAATGGGCGGAGTCATGACAGAACCGTTCCGTCATGAGCACAGCTCAACCGTGGCTCATGACGGAGCGGCTCCGTCATGAGCACAGCGCCACCGCGCTGCCCCCCACAACCCCCAGCGCTGCGGCGGAATTCCCGCCGCAGCGAAAGGGTTAAACATTACCCACTAAGCCATGTATTCACTGTGATACACTTAATCAGTCAGTTACACAATCAATTTTTCAAAAACAAATCATCCATTTAGACACTTATATACCCATTTATTCTTCCATCGACCTTGAGATATACATATATAAAACATATTTAACTTTCAGAAAAACACACATTTACTGGATGATGTCAGCAGTGATGTCATTTGAGATGTCATGAGTGATGTCATGAGTGATGTCACTGACCATGTCATGAGTGATGTAATATGTGACGTCATCAGCAGTGCATTGCGGGCGCGCGAGTTATAGTTAGCTGAACTTACTATAACGGGGGAATTTCAATGGTTTTGTACAAGTGAAAAGTCCAGCTAACTATAACACCCCTGAAACCTATGGTTTTTTCAGTGAATATATATATATATACACACACACTAAATAATCCATTCAGGCACTTGTAAATCCACTCATTCTTCAATACACCTTGGCATAGATATATATGAAAAATATTTAAACTTTACAGAAGCACACATTCACTTGATGATGTCATCAGTGATGTAATATGTGATGTCATCACCAGTGCATTGCGGGCGCGCGAGTTATAGTTAGCTCAACTAACTATAACAGGCGAATCTCTCTGGTTTTATATGAGTCAAATGTCCAACTAACTATAACGTCCCTGAAACCTATGGTTTTTTAGTGAATTTCAAAGGTTTTTAAATACTAATTCCTAACTATAACGTCTGTAAAACCTTTGGTTTTTTTCAGTGAAGTTCGAAGGTTTTCTAAATGTTAATTTCATATTTTAATATGTATAAAACCTATATTTTTTCTATTTTTTGTAATATTTTGGAACTCTATTATCCTTTTATTTTTTAATATTAAAAATGATGTAATGTTTTAGATCTTCCCCAAAAAGTATGTATATCTTTGGGTTTTTTTTTAGAAAATTGAGTCCCGTACCAGTAGTGTACCAAGCTCAAACAGCACGCAAATCCTATCCGCCATATTGCTAAACTCATCAAGGATGCGCATTTTGTATCCAACGGGTTTGTGGCACCTCCTCCCGCCTAAAAGTATAAGGTCGCGCCAGCTGCTAGTTTGGTATGCGACGGGTGCATGGTACCAAGCCACGTGTTATGTCATATACGTATGGGGTCGCGCCGGCTGCGCTTTCTGTATGCAACGAGTGCACGCTGCCAGGCCCTGTGGTACGTCATAGACGTGTGGTGTCACACCGGGTACCCCATTCCCTCATTTTTAGGTTTTGCCTAGGCAGCGCATGCGCTGTCTCGACGAGAGATGCTGTATACAGTATTGTGGGGAAGCTCTGCCCACTTTTTGCCCATGCTTTTGATTGGCTCAAATCTGAAATGCTGCATTCTCATTGGTTGCCGGCGTATTAGTCCCGCCTCCTTACTGCCATGACGTTATTTTTATCCTTCCATGGCTATCAGCCCCTTTACTTCAGCAACTCTTTTGTTCCCCTGCCTCCCCCTGTCCCCTCCCAAAGTCCGTGACTTCTCTGATCCCCACCACCCCCCCCACCCACTCTCGTAACTGCCTTCTTCGGCGCCCGCATTTCTGTTTACAATGCAATAGGACTCGCGTAAATACGAGTCCTATTGCATTCGTAAATGCTGTTATGTTATGTTATGTGACATGGATTTGTACAGCGCACGTTCACCAAACGGTTTCTTGGCGCTAAGAGAAACAGGAGGCGGCAGAGGGACAAGAGATAGTTGTCATAAGCCTGAGAGAATAGCTGAGTCTTCAATAATTTCCTGAATAGGGCATAGTTGGTAGCTGTTCTTATCTCCAAGGGGAGTGAGTTCCAGAACTGTGGTGCCAGAACTCCAAAACGAGCACCGCCCAGTTTTTTACGTTGGAAGGTAGGGATGACTAGCAGGTTGTGGTGAATAGATCGGAGGAAACGGTTGGGGACATAGCGTATGATTTTTGATGAGATGAAAGCTGGTGAGCTTCCATACAGAGATTTGAAGATGGTACACCCCAGTTTGAAGAGACCTCGCTTGGCCACAGGTAGCCAGTGAACGTCCTTCATTAGAGGCTGGATGTGGTGCCATCTAGGCTGATTGAAGATCAGTCTGGCCGCCTGGTTCTGGACAAGTTGGAGGCGTCTAAGCTGATAAGCTGGGATGCCTATGTAAAGGCAGTTGGAGAAGTCCAGTCGGGAGATGACCAGGGCTAAGATTACTAAGGTCAAGGCTTCTTGAGATAGAAATCTGCTAATTTTTTTGATTCGGCGCAGTTGGAAGAAGCCGGCTGAGACCACAGAACTGATCTGGGCCTTCATCGAAAGATCGTTGCTGACCAGTATTCCAAGGCTCTTGGCAGAGCTGGCTGGGGAAGGGGGGTTGCCTAAGTAGGGGGGCCAGAAGTTGGAGTTCCATGGGTTAGCAGGGCCACCCGTGAGAATTAACTCCGTTTTGCCAGGGTTAAGTTTCAGCTGGTTTCCATTCATCCATTCGCTAATAAATGTCATAGTGTCTTGTAAGTGGGTGAGCGAAGAAGGGAGGAGGCTGATATTGAAAACCAGCTGAAGGTCATCCGCATAATTATAGGTTACGACTTCCCTGTCCCGAAGAGAAGAGATTAAAGGGAGAAGGTATAGATTGAAAAGAAGTGGGGAGAGGGAAGAGCCCTAAGGGACTCCTATTGCATTTGTAAATGCTTTTTTTTCATACGATTGGCTGCCTGCATTCGCACTTTCTTTTGCCTGACCTGTCCAGACTCTCGCATGCGCGCGATGCTTTACATCGTGCGCATGCGCGCCAAAAGTGTTACTCTGTAGTGCAGCGGCTGCCTCCGGCTCGGCACGCAGTGACTCGAACCACGCTTGGCTGGCTGGCTGCAGGATGCAGGCGTGTTTGCCTCACTTCTATTCAAAGCAGGTGCCGAGGCCCTGTGAACAAGCACCTACATAACCAGCCATCCTCTGACATCAGACACTCGGCCCGACTGTGCAAATAGAGGTTTAATGTCTCTCGCATGGGCGGAGGCCGCTGGTGACGGATTAGAGATCTGAAAAGGTGTCTGGAGGGGTTAGTTTGGGGACGGCGGGGCCCGGCTCTTGTGATAAGAGTGGTAAATAGGTCCAGTGAAAGGAGTCAAACAAATGTTAGCTGCCATATCTTATTGGGTCTTCAGTTAAAGGACAGACCCCCACCTCTGAACAGAATAACAAACTAAACAGCCCACTTATATTTATTTATGTAATATCTTATGTAGCATTGACTCCACCCAGCGGGGCTTCATAGCGCAGTACGATGCACTCTTAAACACGGGCGATCAACCATTTATTGATTGCTGTAAACGCGCTCCTCATGCAGTTGAAATCAGTTTTGCCTTTCTTTTAAGAAATACATCCTAAACGCTGACAGTGTGCTAGTGTCTTTATGTCTCAAAACTATATCTGAATAACTTTAAAGTGTGTATGAGAGCAAGCGATAATGTAAAATATTTTAAACATTTATATATTTCTAACTGTAATAAACTTATATTATGGTAAATATATTTTCTCAAAATCGCGTTGGGTGCCGTCTCCTAGTGCGCTGGGTGTGCCATTGCCATGTGACCTTAAAAAAAAGCATTTGATTAGTTCATAACATTTCCCATTGTAGCAGTTGGAGAACGCCACCCATTGTAGTCATTCTCTCTACAGCCTTTGATGAGAAACGCCTCTTCTGCTTAGAGAGCTTTTTTGAAAACTTTTTGCTATATACACATATCTTACACTACACACAACATGCAACCATCATCTTCATCATTATTCATGGTCTGTAAAGTAGCCTTGCACCTGTGATAGCGATGCCCCTAAAAGTTACATAACCAAAGTTTTTCCCACTGCCAGAGGTAACATGGTTGCATACGCTATCCACAGCACAATGTAATGTGGTACGGCCCAGGGGCAGTATCATGCAAAGATAATGAACACACGGACACTGATAGTGGAAGTGGGTACGGGCACGTGCGCTCGACTCCTTTTTATTACCAGGGTCACATATCCAGTGATGTCTGTGCTGAATGCGTGTGGGGTGAGTGTAAACCAGCCCTCAGGTTGCTGCTAGCATCAACTACAACAGTAATCATTGGATCACACACAGAGATTCAATAATAAAAGGGTCAATAGTTTGTGCTGCAGTAAGGTAGGGACAGTAGATGTGAAATAATACACAAAAGATTCTATCGTAAAAGAACCATAACTTGTGGTATACTGAGATACAGGCAGTAGATCTGAAATAATTCACAAAAAGATTGTATCATAAAGGGTCCACATCAAAAGCATTCAGCATGTGCACAGCCAGTGATGATCCGTGCTGCGGGGCGGGCCGTACTAGGAGCAATGTATTTTGCCTACAGGACTGCGTCATCTACAATAGCGACTCGATCTGAATTGTGAATTGTGAACACTGCTTTCTGCAGTGTAAATTGAAGGCAGTAGTCAGCACAGACATCCATGAATACTTTTTCTCACTTCCTCTTTACAAAATACATCAACATAACTTACAAAAAACTCTGCAATAAATAAATCAAAACAATTCGAATTGCAATCTCTGCTGTCCACAGTATAGACTGTTATTCAATGTTCTTTTCCACTACCAACAAGAATTTGGTCATTGTACTAAACCTATAACTCATCTAAAAAAAGTTCTTCAAGCACGTATACCAAAAGGATATTGTGTATATTTCAATAGACATTGTAGTTAGTTGCCTAATGGATTCCGTAGTTTAACAATCACCACTCAATCTGAATTATGAGCCCTGCTGACTGCAGTGTAGGCCAGAGGCAGTGGTCATTAACCCCTCACAGCCACGTGCCATTGGATTAGGAAGCACGGAGTTGGTTGCACCTGATCGGAGGGGGTACACAGAAATCATTACAGACTTTAACTTCTGAAATCCTCAATCATAGAAACAAAACCCCGTTTCATTGTTCGGACCTGCTGCACCGTGGTGTAGTCCAATGACTACAGTCAACCAAGCCCAATAATCATGTGCAGCAGTTAGCTAGGGAAGCACAGAGTGTGATGCACCTCAATGGAGGGAGTACTGTGAAAACCAAGCAGCAGGTAATATCGGACATCGTCCATTGTGGGATCAAGACACCGTTCCACTGTTGGGACCTAGAGTTGGTTGCACCTAGTCGAAGGGAGTACCTTCATCTCCACTCTCAAATGCAGTTCTAACATCATCCATTGTGGGATCAAGACACCGTTCCACCTTTGGGACCTAGAGTTGGTTGCACCTGGTCGAAGACAGTACCTTCATCTCCACTCTCAGATGCAGTTCTAACATCATCCATTGTGGGATCAAGACACCGTTCCACTGTTGGTATCTGTGGGCTACTGTTTTTGTAGTATTAAGACCACTCCACGGTGCTTGGCCTCAGGCTGGGCGCTGTGTGCCTGTGTCGCAGTAGCCAGCGTTGATCTCAGAAGCCTTCCCAGCTCGCAGTCCTCGACCCAGGAGCTTCTGCCGGCACGTGGTGGGCCCTCTTTCACATACGACGGTGTCGAAAGCTGAACTGTGGGGCATATGTGCGTCGCAGCGGCCATGACGGTTTCTGGGTACCAGCAGGCTGAGAGCATCATTCATGCACCCACCTTCGCTCACGGCGTCAGCCTTGTGGCAGTGTAAGCTGTGCAAGCCTGGCCGACATGTTCGCCATTCTGGAAGAGAACCACACCCAGAGAAACGTGCCTTTTATTCATACCCCTACACTAGCCTTGCGTACGTCGAGGCAGCCCACTACGCTAAAGATTTGGGGGGGAGGGGGCACGTACACGCTATGTTTTCGTAATCTTCCCTACTGACTGTACTATCATGGTTGCGTCCACTGTCCACTTCACTCAATAGACCATCAGTGTATGTTGACATGTAAATGTCTGTGCTCTGCATACTCAAGTCTCTCCTGCACAACCCCTCAAAACTTTGCATTGTATACTTTTATAATGGAGAATCACTTGCCACCTTCGCACATACTTTGCTCCCATCTCTACCCGCATTCTGCATTGTGTGGCAGAGGTGCCATGACATGTTTGGTTTGTGTACATGGCTAGCCACGGTTCCCACAATACGTAGTGTCGTTGTATCTGCTAGGTGTACATGTTGTTTGTCATGTTGTATGTGATTATATAAGGTAGCGCGTTTTCACGAGCAGTGGTTTCTCCCATTTACATATCGCTGTCTTAAAGGGGATACAGAAGTTTTTCTAACAGGTGAAAACTGCGACCACAATGGCAGTCATTCATTACTATGCAAGAGTGTCCAACTGCATGACACTTCTAAGCTTACAGTCTCCAATCTTGCGTGCTTTCTTAAAAGCACGCCAACTCCCACAATCGGACCAACATTCACACAGCTTTCTAACAGCAGTTATCTGGTTCTTAATAACATGGACTGCTACGGAATGTGAGGTGGCATACCATATGTCCTTACTTTTTCAAACCGAGTAGCTTCCTGTGGCAATGTCTATTCCCACCCACACAAAGTAACTCCCACAGTTCAACTTGGCCTTCAATACCTAATTTGAAAACAGATTTCATTAAACTGAAAGCGCTTTTGTTTCAAACAGAAGTGTCCCTCACTTCTGCAAAAGAAATTTATCGACTGCAGATTGGACAAACTTCGAGTAAAATACAGTCCCTTTTAAATACGAACCTCCCATTACACTTTGTGAATTGTTGCACAATTTTCAACACATCTGACACTCAAGGTCTGGCACATTTTTTTAACACTGTCTCCTCCGGCCTTGTCACAGGCTTTCAAACTGTTTTTGGTATAATACCAGACTTCATTCATTCGATCATCTCTGGAATAACAGGAACAGTACCCATAATTCTCGCTCTGTTTGCGGCCATCCTACTACTATTTTTGCTTGTAAAAAAATGGCTGTGCTCACTGTGGTAAAAAATCATGTCCGACAGAATACACCTCTACGCGAAGCTACATCAATACCATGAAAAATTGAACAAGTTTTCGGCTGCCTGCCTCTATCTATTATCAGAGCCAGCTACAACATGACATTTATTTACACATATGCAATCTGCGTGCAACCATCTTTTTATTGCAAAACGTGCCCATTCAACTGGGGAATGGATCTATGCCTTGCCAACATCCCAACAATCGCTTCCGATATCCAGCAGGTAATGGAGTATCTTGAAAACCAAGAACTTCATTGTTCGGACAGTGGAGCAATGGCGGATGCAACGCAAAAAGGTATCCTGGCAGAATGGGATCTCTGCGCAGCCGCGAAAGATCTCCTGCAACGTGTGACCTTTGACAACATCGCAGATTGCCTGCCAATTCAATTTGCAGCTCCAACATTCGAGGAACATTACTCTCTCTTCGAGGATATGAATTGGATCGCTTCACTTTTCTCACACGATGGCAACAATCCCCTCTTGGAACATTACGCATCTCAAGCCGCTGAAGAACTTCCGGACTGCAATCTCCAAGACTTGTAAGAAATTCACGTTAGCCTCGGATTGATTTTTTCCAACTTTTTTTACTTCTTCCTATACATTTTTTTAATACACTTCAATTGAACTATTTTCATATAATAACTTTCTAAGTATTCTCAGGCATTTGAACTCTGTTTTCATTAATGCCCCTTACGTCTCCAGCCCAACCAGGGATGGGTGATCTATGGCCTATGCAAATACGCTATTTACTTACTAAATTAGCCAAAACCCGACATCCATTTTGAAACCATGGGGCAGATTTATGAGCCCCTTGCGCCACTTTTGCGTCACTTTTCCCATGTTAAAAGTGACGCAAAAGTGGTGCAAGGGGCTCATAAATCTGCCCCCATGTCTATTCTTTGTGCACACGTCTCTCTGCTTGCCTGTTATCCACGAAGCTCTTTCACACAAATTAGCTCATCCTCAGCCTTTGCTCACAAGATAAAAAAACACAACATTGTTTAGGAACTAGTTGGCACAGTCTGGTAATCGTATCCTACCTTTATTTTCATTATTGAATTTACTCATTCATGTCTAATAGTTATTGTTTATGTCACATGGAACTGTAAAATGTAATGTGAAATTCACTGATGCAGCCGCTTAGGTTTGAATACAGCAGAAGCGGTTGGAGTTTGCCTCAGCTCGATGCTTTAGCTCTTGCACAAGAATGTTTTTTTGAAAGGGCTGAAGACAATAATGTATGGTTTGACGAGAAGGGTACCGAATGTGCTTCTGAGAAGCGCAATGTTTGTGTTCCTCCTCAAAGTTCCGATGTGAGTAGAATTATTACCAATTCTGACACGCACCAGATTGAATCTACTGTAGAAGAGATTGCTGACTGTTCTGCTGTGGATAATTTTGTGTTACAAAAAAGGAGTACCCCGGTACCGAAGAAGTTTGATGATTACATTTTGGAATTTTTCTTTTTCTTTTCTTAAAGGATACATGTGGTAATCGTATCCTACCTTTATTTTCATTATAGAATTTAGAGTCATTCATGTCTAATAACTATTGTTTATGTCACATGGAACTGTAACATGTAATGTGGAATTCACTGATGCAGGAGCTTAGGTTTGAATACAGCAGAAGCGGTTGGAGTTTGCCTCAGCTGGATGCCTTAGCTCTTGCACCAGTGGGTCCATTTATGGCACTTACATAAAGACACTGTTTATATAACTTGCAGACTCCATCACTTTATTACACGCAGCCACTTTCTTAGACACACCTGATTTCACCCTTTGTCTTCTGTGGCATTGCAACATTCTGTAATATATTCTTCACGATTATTTATTTATTCCTGCTTGCTAGAACACTGCATTCGAGTCTTCACACCGGTAGGGGTGAGTAGTTCGCTTACCACTCCCTGTATAGTATAAACGCATACTAACACTACTTACACAGGTATGCTACAGCGGCCAGTATTCTACGGCGCCCACAGCACATCACTCTATAGCAATCAGCTCATGGCTTAAGCTCACGGTTTGATCTCCGAGTCTTCATACCGGTAGGAGTGAGTAGTTTGTTTCCCACTCACGCTATAGTCTAAACGCATACTAAAACCACTTGCACAGCTTTGCTATAGCACCCAGAGCACATCAGTTTACAGCAATCAGCTCACGGTTTAGGCACACGGTTTCATCCCCGAGTGTACCGACACCTCAGCACCATCTCACTCTGGGCAAAACAGCACTTTCACACCGGTAGGGGTGAATACTTCGCTTCACACTCCCTGTATAGCACACCCTAACCACCCCACAGAGCTCACAGCGCTCCTACCCTCCTCTTTCCTACTTTTTTTGCCTTTTTTTCCCCTTACTCGCTTCAACGGAATCACAAAATGACTGCCAACACTTCCTAGTTGCAACCGTTCACAGCCAATAACCAGCAAGCTTGTGCTCGTAACGCCTCAGCCAATCAGATGGCAGAAGTCCCAAATATCGATATCTGTAAATTTCGATATTTCTCCAAAACTACTGAACGGATTTACACCAAAAAAACAAAAGCGTGCTTTCTAGACCAATACCCTTCTCCCTGCCAAATTTGGGGTAATTCCATTCCACCTGTATCCTTGTCTAAAGTTTCCTATGGAAATTGCATGGAGAAAATGGGTTTTGGGACCCCCCTTTTTTCTCGATCCCCCCTTGACGAATCACCCCCAAACTTTCAACATAGGAGCTGATATGAACAAAGAATTAGTTTGGAAAATTTCATGAAGATTCATCAAACGACATCAAAGTTATAAGCAAAACAAAAAATGCTTTTCCTATGGAAACTTGGTCCTAACTATAAATACCCACTGGTGGCCGCAATATATATATATATGAATGTAAATTCGTCTCTAATGCTGCTGCCTTGGTTAGGAAGACGAAAGAACGGACCCAAAACTTCGGTGCCAATCACTGAGATTTTATTTCATATTTCTCTGTACCAGTCCGCCATGACGCGTTTCAGCCCCCACTCGGGCCTTGATCACATGACACGTTGTAGTGGGGAAGAGCAGTTTTTAAAGGGGAAACAACACCGGAAATGACCTTATCATGGACATTAAGGAGTTACTACATATCCATGGTTTCAATCTTATTGTATAAAATACAGGAATAATTGTGCGCAAATGTGGATGATTCACAATTCATACTCGTATTTACAAATAAATAATTATATAAATATACTATGAACATATATACAACATAGAAAAATATTTATATACAATTTCATATCAAAAATAAATTCATGACATATATAATATATATATAAAAAGGTTTTCCTCTAATACATCCACTGCTACTGTTTAAATGTCCTATTAGCATAAAATGAATCTTTACTTCCAACAAGATTTAATTAAACGATTCATTGCGCACTACGATAGTTCGTAATCTCTTAACCCGATTGCGCCCCAGTGGGCCAACTAGTCTTAGATTTCATTTCTATCTTGGTAACATCATCTCAATTGGTCCCCTAATATCTTGCTAGCAAATCAAACGGATGTTAATGTATAAATACTTACACTCCCATTTTATCAATAAAAGACAGGTAATTTCTACCCCATCCAATCATTTGCCCCCCACTTTACACATTTACAAAGACTGTCAGTTAATTCCTTAACATTCAAGATTGGGGTTTTTTTGTTGCATAATTTTCCAATTTTTTCTCATGTTTATGTTTTCACGCCTTGTTAAAAAGATATAACTCTAATTCTTTTCTATATAATCACTCCATACTGATTTCATTGATTTCTCCCTTTCCCCCTGTTGGGATTATACCTCTATCTACTATTTCCTATCTCCACATGGGAATGGAAAAGCAAAGGGAAAGGGGAAAAAATAACCAAAAAAACTCCTATTAAAAACATGTTGCTGCATGCTCCCTACGGGAACACACTATGAGCCCATACTGTGTCCCATCATAGAGTACAGGATAGGAGAGATTTGAAGTGGAAAATGGATAGTGTCGAGGCTGTAGGTGGTAATAGAGACATCATTTAGCCATATGGAAACTAGAGACATGTGAAAAAATCCTCACTAGAGTTAAGGCCATTCGGGTTCTTCGTATCTAACTCTATAATGTACCTAGTTTCAAGTAGCCTAAGCTTGGCCTCCCGATTGCCACCACGTTTCAGTGGTAAGACTGTGTCAATGACATAATATTGAAGGAGGCCAGAATTGCTATTGTGCTTCCCTTCAAAATGCCTCGCCACGGGATAGGTCTAATCTTTATTGGAAATCGCCCTGATATGCTGTAAAATCCTTTTGTGGACTGGTAGCTTGGTGCTACCGACATATTTGAGTCCACAGGGACATTCCAGAATATAGATTACAAATTCGGTTTTGCATGAAAGCCTTTTGCCAATTTCCATGGGCATGGTCTTGAAAGGACTTACAAAATGTGTTTTGCTGCATCCGAATTTGCACGCTTTGCAGTTTGAACATTTCTTAAAACCTTTAACCTGTGACAACCACGTGTTTGCTGGGGCCGATTCTGGACTGCTACTTACCAAGCCATCCTTTAAGGAAAATGCTTTCCTAAAAGTTATGGCCGGTTTAGGATTGATGGTGCTGCCAATTACTGGGTCGCCCTGTATCAAATTCCAATTACGGCTAAAGATTCTCCTCAATTCCTGATGTTGTCTACTGTAAGTGAGGATAATTCTCGACTGAAATGTAGGTGATTTCTCCAATGATTTCTCACTTCTAGATTTCGGTAGCAGCGCATTTAATGTAGGTATAACTCGTGTTTTCTGGATGGCATCCTTGATTAGTTTGAGGGGGTAGCCTCTGGCTAGGAACCTCTGTTTACTAGCCTCCTGAGCACTTTCACAATCAGAGTCGGAGCTGCATATACGCCTAATGCGAAGCATCTCCCCATAAGGGATGCTCCGAATGAGGTGTGAAGGGTGGTGGCTTGAGGCATGCAGAATGGTGTTGCCTGCGGTCAGTTTTCTAAACAGTTTAGTGGAAAGTGTATTATTGTTGTTACTGATTTCCACATCCAAAAAGCAAACTGTCTTATCACTGATTGATGATGTGAATTCAAGATTAAGACAATTAGCATTTAGTATCTCCACAAAATCCTTTGCGCTTTGCTCAGTTCCCCTCCAAACAAAAAATAAGTCATCAATATACCTTAGATATAGTACAACATGCTCCTTTGTGATGGCCATGTGTTCACCATAGAGGACCTGCTCCTCCCATAAGCCCATATGCAAACATGCATAGCTGGGAGAGAAGCAGGCCCCCATTGCGACACCCCTGATCTGTTGATATATTTGGTTATCAAACAAAAAGAAATTTTGCTCCAAACATACAGAAATCATCATCCTGAGCATTTTGTTATGCGCTGCAAATGTCATAGGCCTCAAGTTCAAATAATGCTCTATTGCCTTAAGACCATCACAATGCTTTATCGAGGTATATAAGGACTTCACATCCATAGTCATCAATAACATATCCTCACCCCAAGATACAGCCTCAATTTTGCGTAGAAAGTCTGAGGTGTCCTGTACATACGATGGCAGATTGCGGACCCACTCCTGTAGAAAAAAATCTATGTACTTGGAGGTGTTTTCCATTAGACTGTTGATTGCGGAAATTATCGGTCTCCCTGGTGGAGTAGTTGTACTTTTGTGCACCTTTGGGATTAAATAAAAAGTTGGAATAACTGGAAATTCCTTCTTCATAAAACCGATATTCTGCCTCAGTAATTAAACCCCCACTCTTCCATGCCAACAGTTTTAGATAGTGCTCTTGCCAGGATGCTTTCACCACGTTGATATTGCTTTTGCGGTAACACGCTATATCATCCAATTGAGATTTTGCCTCCTCCATGTATAGTCGGCGTGGCCATAGGACTATATTCCCACCCTTGTCTGCCTGTCTCACAGTGACATTCTTGTCAGCTCCCAATTTATTAATGAGATTCCAGTAGACAAGGTTCTGTTTATTCCTATTGCGGAATGTCCTATTAATTATGGTGTATAGCTTTTTTAAGTCTTGGGTTACCAACTCGTGGTATACATCCAGATTATCATGTAAGAAAATTGGCTGGAAGTTCGATTTCGGTTTAAATGGAGTTTCACAAATCCCTCTGTCATCAATGAGTGCTGGCTCACCCGTTGTATTACCCTCTGCTTGTTCTACAATGATTGACCACGCATCCTGAAATAGGGATGCATCCCCCGCTGTGAGTAGGGGAGGGTTAATTGATTCCGAGATGTTCGGGATTGTGGCTTACTTAGGTTGCAGGAGGTGAAATTTATGTAGTTTCAGTTTCCTAACGAAGCGGTAAGTGTCCAATCTGGTATCTACAAAGTTGAAATCACAGGGTGGGCAAAATGACAAGCCCAACCCCAGAATCTTCTCTTCAGTTGGGGACAATTGCTCATCAGTCAAATTAATTACCGCATTCGGATAGGTACTGTCACTCAGTTCTTGTTCTGAAAGCGGTTCCATCTTCCCCTCGGCGCTTTCCTGCCTGCGTTTTTGTTTTTGGTTTCTTTTAACGCATTTCCTTCTCTGATTTTGCTTGAAGTTGCGTCTTTGTTCTTTGCTGCTTGAGGTCCACGGGGGCATAGAGTTTCCCGTCTGTCCTGGCAGAGGCAATCTACCTCCTCCGCGAGGGAGAATTTTGTAAACCCCAATGGCTGACTTCTGTTTTCTCCTTCAAGATCACTCTCTGCAGCCAAACTTAGTTCAGAGGTCGATGTAGATGGCACCGTTATCTCACCTCCATTTCTCCTGGTTAGTTTTTTGCCCCTTGCTTTGACTACATCGTATTTGCGTGCATACGTGAAGATTTGGTCATTTTGGTAGTCCACACGATCCCTTTCGAATTTGTACGTTTTTCTGCGTTTAATCACCTCTTCATCCTTATTTAGGCGGGCCAACATATCATCCCTCATTTTCTTTGTGTGTTCACCTTTTTCCATCTTGTCTATCTCTCCTTCCAAAATATCAATTTGCGCTTGTAGCTTGGCTCTATCACTCTCCGCATACTTGATTAGTATCATCATTAATTTGCTCGAGGATGCCAAGTTTGTTTCCGCCCATTCAGCTAGCATCGCTGGGTCCGGATTCTCATAGCGGGGCGCTAGGGTGATTCTCAGACCTCTGGGAACTCTTCCTACGTCCAAATAGCGGGAAAGAGATCTGTGTTCCCACCACATGGACTGCTCTGCCCGCATTAGTTTTTCAAGTTTTTTTTACTGTTCTCTGATGGGAGCACCCTCCGGTTGGCTCACAGAGCTTTCACCCCGTACCGACACACCAGCCGGTGTGTCTAGGAACATGGAGCTCGCAGCCTCCTCTCGGTGTCTCAACGTGTCAGCGGACATTTTGGTTTTCTAATTCAATATATATATTCCAGTGATTGTGGTCGTGGATTCTTGGTGTAGTGCCTCAATCCCACGCCGTGCACTCCCCCCACTGGGAATTCTGTCGTCTCCTACCTTCGCTCAACACCAGGTACACTCCTCCGGTCAGCCGACCTCGGACGTCCCAGCTTCCGTAGCAGAGGTAGGTAATAGATGCAGTTCCCAGGGGCTATGGCGGCTTCCTCCTCTTCGGAGTATCCAAAAAAAGATCCCGGAAACCGGAATCAGCTGCTTCTTGCCGCTCTGCCCTGAAAAACGGGGAGGGGTTCCGTTCGTACCGTTGAAGCTATTCGGTAAATTAGATGAATGTAAATTCGTCTCTAATGCTGCTGCCTTGGTTAGGAAGACGAAAGAACGGACCCAAAACTTCGGTGCCACACCCAGAGAAACGTGCCTTTTATTCATACCCCTACACTAGCCTTGCGTACGTCGAGGCAGCCCACTACGCTAAAGATTTGGGGGGGAGGGGGCACGTACACGCTATGTTTTCGTAATCTTCCCTACTGACTGTACTATCATGGTTGCGTCCACTGTCCACTTCACTCAATAGACCATCAGTGTATGTTGACATGTAAATGTCTGTGCTCTGCATACTCAAGTCTCTCCTGCACAACCCCTCAAAACTTTGCATTGTATACTTTTATAATGGAGAATCACTTACCACCTTCGCACATACTTTGCTCCCATCTCTACCCGCATTCTGCATTGTGTGGCAGAGGTGCCATGACATGTTTGGTTTGTGTACATGGCTAGCCACGGTTCCCACAATACGTAGTGTCGTTGTATCTGCTAGGTGTACATGTTGTTTGTCATGTTGTATGTGATTATATAAGGTAGCGCGTTTTCACGAGCAGTGGTTTCTCCCATTTACATATCGCTGTCTTAAAGGGGATACAGAAGTTTTTCTAACAGGTGAAAACTGCGACCACAATGGCAGTCATTCATTACTATGCAAGAGTGTCCAACTGCATGACACTTCTAAGCTTACAGTCTCCAATCTTGCGTGCTTTCTTAAAAGCACGCCAACTCCCACAATCGGACCAACATTCACACAGCTTTCTAACAGCAGTTATCTGGTTCTTAATAACATGGACTGCTACGGAATGTGAGGTGGCATACCATATGTCCTTACTTTTTCAAACCGAGTAGCTTCCTGTGGCAATGTCTATTCCCACCCACACAAAGTAACTCCCACAGTTCAACTTGGCCTTCAATACCTAATTTGAAAACAGATTTCATTAAACTGAAAGCGCTTTTGTTTCAAACAGAAGTGTCCCTCACTTCTGCAAAAGAAATTTATCGACTGCAGATTGGACAAACTTCGAGTAAAATACAGTCCCTTTTAAATACGAACCTCCCATTACACTTTGTGAATTGTTGCACAATTTTCAACACATCTGACACTCAAGGTCTGGCACATTTTTTTAACACTGTCTCCTCCGGCCTTGTCACAGGCTTTCAAACTGTTTTTGGTATAATACCAGACTTCATTCATTCGATCATCTCTGGAATAACAGGAACAGTACCCATAATTCTCGCTCTGTTTGCGGCCATCCTACTACTATTTTTGCTTGTAAAAAAATGGCTGTGCTCACTGTGGTAAAAAATCATGTCCGACAGAATACACCTCTACGCGAAGCTACATCAATACCATGAAAAATTGAACAAGTTTTCGGCTGCCTGCCTCTATCTATTATCAGAGCCAGCTACAACATGACATTTATTTACACATATGCAATCTGCGTGCAACCATCTTTTTATTGCAAAACGTGCCCATTCAACTGGGGAATGGATCTATGCCTTGCCAACATCCCAACAATCGCTTCCGATATCCAGCAGGTAATGGAGTATCTTGAAAACCAAGAACTTCATTGTTCGGACAGTGGAGCAATGGCGGATGCAACGCAAAAAGGTATCCTGGCAGAATGGGATCTCTGCGCAGCCGCGAAAGATCTCCTGCAACGTGTGACCTTTGACAACATCGCAGATTGCCTGCCAATTCAATTTGCAGCTCCAACATTCGAGGAACATTACTCTCTCTTCGAGGATATGAATTGGATCGCTTCACTTTTCTCACACGATGGCAACAATCCCCTCTTGGAACATTACGCATCTCAAGCCGCTGAAGAACTTCCGGACTGCAATCTCCAAGACTTGTAAGAAATTCACGTTAGCCTCGGATTGATTTTTTCCAACTTTTTTTACTTCTTCCTATACATTTTTTTAATACACTTCAATTGAACTATTTTCATATAATAACTTTCTAAGTATTCTCAGGCATTTGAACTCTGTTTTCATTAATGCCCCTTACGTCTCCAGCCCAACCAGGGATGGGTGATCTATGGCCTATGCAAATACGCTATTTACTTGCTAAATTAGCCAAAACCCGACATCCATTTTGAAACCATGGGGCAGATTTATGAGCCCCTTGCGCCACTTTTGCGTCACTTTTCCCATGTTAAAAGTGACGCAAAAGTGGTGCAAGGGGCTCATAAATCTGCCCCCATGTCTATTCTTTGTGCACACGTCTCTCTGCTTGCCTGTTATCCACGAAGCTCTTTCACACAAATTAGCTCATCCTCAGCCTTTGCTCACAAGATAAAAAAACACAACATTGTTTAGGAACTAGTTGGCACAGTCTGGTAATCGTATCCTACCTTTATTTTCATTATTGAATTTACTCATTCATGTCTAATAGTTATTGTTTATGTCACATGGAACTGTAAAATGTAATGTGAAATTCACTGATGCAGCCGCTTAGGTTTGAATACAGCAGAAGCGGTTGGAGTTTGCCTCAGCTCGATGCTTTAGCTCTTGCACAAGAATGTTTTTTTGAAAGGGCTGAAGACAATAATGTATGGTTTGACGAGAAGGGTACCGAATGTGCTTCTGAGAAGCGCAATGTTTGTGTTCCTCCTCAAAGTTCCGATGTGAGTAGAATTATTACCAATTCTGACACGCACCAGATTGAATCTACTGTAGAAGAGATTGCTGACTGTTCTGCTGTGGATAATTTTGTGTTACAAAAAAGGAGTACCCCGGTACCGAAGAAGTTTGATGATTACATTTTGGAATTTTTCTTTTTCTTTTCTTAAAGGATACATGTGGTAATCGTATCCTACCTTTATTTTCATTATAGAATTTAGAGTCATTCATGTCTAATAGCTATTGTTTATGTCACATGGAACTGTAACATGTAATGTGGAATTCACTGATGCAGGAGCTTAGGTTTGAATACAGCAGAAGCGGTTGGAGTTTGCCTCAGCTGGATGCCTTAGCTCTTGCACCAGTGGGTCCATTTATGGCACTTACATAAAGACACTGTTTATATAACTTGCAGACTCCATCACTTTATTACACGCAGCCACTTTCTTAGACACACCTGATTTCACCCTTTGTCTTCTGTGGCATTGCAACATTCTGTAATATATTCTTCACGATTATTTATTTATTCCTGCTTGCTAGAACACTGCATTCGAGTCTTCACACCGGTAGGGGTGAGTAGTTCGCTTACCACTCCCTGTATAGTATAAACGCATACTAACACTACTTACACAGGTATGCTACAGCGGCCAGTATTCTACGGCGCCCACAGCACATCACTCTATAGCAATCAGCTCATGGCTTAAGCTCACGGTTTGATCTCCGAGTCTTCATACCGGTAGGAGTGAGTAGTTTGTTTCCCACTCACGCTATAGTCTAAACGCATACTAAAACCACTTGCACAGCTTTGCTATAGCACCCAGAGCACATCAGTTTACAGCAATCAGCTCACGGTTTAGGCACACGGTTTCATCCCCGAGTGTACCGACACCTCAGCACCATCTCACTCTGGGCAAAACAGCACTTTCACACCGGTAGGGGTGAATACTTCGCTTCACACTCCCTGTATAGCACACCCTAACCACCCCACAGAGCTCACAGCGCTCCTACCCTCCTCTTTCCTACTTTTTTTGCCTTTTTTTCCCCTTACTCGCTTCAACGGAATCACAAAATGACTGCCAACACTTCCTAGTTGCAACCGTTCACAGCCAATAACCAGCAAGCTTGTGCTCGTAACGCCTCAGCCAATCAGATGGCAGAAGTCCCAAATATCGATATCTGTAAATTTCGATATTTCTCCAAAACTACTGAACGGATTTACACCAAAAAAACAAAAGCGTGCTTTCTAGACCAATACCCTTCTCCCTGCCAAATTTGGGGTAATTCCATTCCACCTGTATCCTTGTCTAAAGTTTCCTATGGAAATTGCATGGAGAAAATGGGTTTTGGGACCCCCCTTTTTTCTCGATTCCCCCTTGACGAATCACCCCCAAACTTTCAACATAGGAGCTGATATGAACAAAGAATTAGTTTGGAAAATTTCATGAAGATTCATCAAACGACATCAAAGTTATAAGCAAAACAAAAAATGCTTTTCCTATGGAAACTTGGTCCTAACTATAAATACCCACTGGTGGCCGCAATATATATATATATGAATGTAAATTCGTCTCTAATGCTGCTGCCTTGGTTAGGAAGACGAAAGAACGGACCCAAAACTTCAGTGCCAATCACTGAGATTTTATTTCATATTTCTCTGTACCAGTCCGCCATGACGCGTTTCAGCCCCCACTCGGGCCTTGATCACATGACACGTTGTAGTGGGGAAGAGCAGTTTTTAAAGGGGAAACAACACCGGAAATGACCTTATCATGGACATTAAGGAGTTACTACATATCCATGGTTTCAATCTTATTGTATAAAATACAGGAATAATTGTGCGCAAATGTGGATGATTCACAATTCATACTCGTATTTACAAATAAATAATTATATAAATATACTATGAACATATATACAACATAGAAAAATATTTATATACAATTTCATATCAAAAATAAATTCATGACATATATAATATATATATAAAAAGGTTTTCCTCTAATACATCCACTGCTACTGTTTAAATGTCCTATTAGCATAAAATGAATCTTTACTTCCAACAAGATTTAATTAAACGATTCATTGCGCACTACGATAGTTCGTAATCTCTTAACCCGATTGCGCCCCAGTGGGCCAACTAGTCTTAGATTTCATTTCTATCTTGGTAACATCATCTCAATTGGTCCCCTAATATCTTGCTAGCAAATCAAACGGATGTTAATGTATAAATACTTACACTCCCATTTTATCAATAAAAGACAGGTAATTTCTACCCCATCCAATCATTTGCCCCCCACTTTACACATTTACAAAGACTGTCAGTTAATTCCTTAACATTCAAGATTGGGGTTTTTTTGTTGCATAATTTTCCAATTTTTTCTCATGTTTATGTTTTCACGCCTTGTTAAAAAGATATAACTCTAATTCTTTTCTATATAATCACTCCATACTGATTTCATTGATTTCTCCCTTTCCCCCTGTTGGGATTATACCTCTATCTACTATTTCCTATCTCCACATGGGAATGGAAAAGCAAAGGGAAAGGGGAAAAAATAACCAAAAAAACTCCTATTAAAAACATGTTGCTGCATGCTCCCTACGGGAACACACTATGAGCCCATACTGTGTCCCATCATAGAGTACAGGATAGGAGAGATTTGAAGTGGAAAATGGATAGTGTCGAGGCTGTAGGTGGTAATAGAGACATCATTTAGCCATATGGAAACTAGAGACATGTGAAAAAATCATCACTAGAGTTAAGGCCATTCGGGTTCTTCGTATCTAACTCTATAATGTACCTAGTTTCAAGTAGCCTAAGCTTGGCCTCCCGATTGCCACCACGTTTCAGTGGTAAGACTGTGTCAATGACATAATATTGAAGGAGGCCAGAATTGCTATTGTGCTTCCCTTCAAAATGCCTCGCCACGGGATAGGTCTGATCTTTATTGGAAATCGCCCTGATATGCTGTAAAATCCTTTTGTGGACTGGTAGCTTGGTGCTACCGACATATTTGAGTCCACAGGGACATTCCAGAATATAGATTACAAATTCGGTTTTGCATGAAAGTCTTTTGCCAATTTCCATGGGCATGGTCTTGAAAGGACTTACAAAATGTGTTTTGCTGCATCCGAATTTGCACGCTTTGCAGATTGAACATTTCTTAAAACCTTTCACCTGTGACAACCACGTGTTTGCTGGGGCCGATTCTGGACTGCTACTTACCAAGCCATCCTTTAAGGAAAATGCTTTCCTAAAAGTTATGGCCGGTTTAGGATTGATGGTGCTGCCAATTACTGGGTCGCCCTGTATCAAATTCCAATTACGGCTAAAGATTCTCCTCAATTCCTGATGTTGTCTACTGTAAGTGAGGATAATTCTCGACTGAAATGTAGGTGATTTCTCCAATGATTTCTCACTTCTAGATTTCGGTAGCAGCGCATTTAATGTAGGTATAACTCGTGTTTTCTGGATGGCATCCTTGATTAGTTTGAGGGGGTAGCCTCTGGCTAGGAACCTCTGTTTACTAGCCTCCTGAGCACTTTCACAATCAGAGTCGGAGCTGCATATACGCCTAATGCGAAGCATCTCCCCATAAGGGATGCTCCGAATGAGGTGTGAAGGGTGGTGGCTTGAGGCATGCAGAATGGTGTTGCCTGCGGTCAGTTTTCTAAACAGTTTAGTGGAAAGTGTATTATTGTTGTTACTGATTTCCACATCCAAAAAGCAAACTGTCTTATCACTGATTGATGATGTGAATTCAAGATTAAGACAATTAGCATTTAGTATCTCCACAAAATCCTTTGCGCTTTGCTCAGTTCCCCTCCAAACAAAAAATAAGTCATCAATATACCTTAGATATAGTACAACATGCTCCTTTGTGATGGCCATGTGTTCACCATAGAGGACCTGCTCCTCCCATAAGCCCATATGCAAACATGCATAGCTGGGAGAGAAGCAGGCCCCCATTGCGACACCCCTGATCTGTTGATATATTTGGTTATCAAACAAAAAGAAATTTTGCTCCAAACATACAGAAATCATCATCCTGAGCATTTTGTTATGCGCTGCAAATGTCATAGGCCTCAAGTTCAAATAATGCTCTATTGCCTTAAGACCATCACAATGCTTTATCGAGGTATATAAGGACTTCACATCCATAGTCATCAATAACATATCCTCACCCCAAGATACAGCCTCAATTTTGCGTAGAAAGTCTGAGGTGTCCTGTACATACGATGGCAGATTGCGGACCCACTCCTGTAGAAAAAAATCTATGTACTTGGAGGTGTTTTCCATTAGACTGTTGATTGCGGAAATTATCGGTCTCCGTGGTGGAGTAGTTGTACTTTTGTGCACCTTTGGGATTAAATAAAAAGTTGGAATAACTGGAAATTCCTTCTTCATAAACCGATATTCTGCCTCAGTAATTAAACCCCCACTCTTCCATGCCAACAGTTTTAGATAGTGCTCTTGCCAGGATGCTTTCACCACGTTGATATTGCTTTTGCGGTAACACGCTATATCATCCAATTGAGATTTTGCCTCCTCCATGTATAGTCGGCGTGGCCATAGGACTATATTCCCACCCTTGTCTGCCTGTCTCACAGTGACATTCTTGTCAGCTCCCAATTTATTAATGAGATTCCAGTAGACAAGGTTCTGTTTATTCCTATTGCGGAATGTCCTATTAATTATGGTGTATAGCTTTTTTAAGTCTTGGGTTACCAACTCGTGGTATACATCCAGATTATCATGTAAGAAAATTGGCTGGAAGTTCGATTTCGGTTTAAATGGAGTTTCACAAATCCCTCTGTCATCAATGAGTGCTGGCTCACCCGTTGTATTACCCTCTGCTTGTTCTACAATGATTGACCACGCATCCTGAAATAGGGATGCATCCCCCGCTGTGAGTAGGGGAGGGTTAATTGATTCCGAGATGTTCGGGATTGTGGCTTACTTAGGTTGCAGGAGGTGAAATTTATGTAGTTTCAGTTTCCTAACGAAGCGGTAAGTGTCCAATCTGGTATCTACAAAGTTGAAATCACAGGGTGGGCAAAATGACAAGCCCAACCCCAGAATCTTCTCTTCAGTTGGGGACAATTGCTCATCAGTCAAATTAATTACCGCATTCGGATAGGTACTGTCACTCAGTTCTTGTTCTGAAAGCGGTTCCATCTTCCCCTCGGCGCTTTCCTGCCTGCGTTTTTGTTTTTGGTTTCTTTTAACGCATTTCCTTCTCTGATTTTGCTTGAAGTTGCGTCTTTGTTCTTTGCTGCTTGAGGTCCACGGGGGCGTAGAGTTTCCCGTCTGTCCTGGCAGAGGCAATCTACCTCCTCCGCGAGGGAGAATTTTGTAAACCCCAATGGCTGACTTCTGTTTTCTCCTTTAAGATCACTCTCTGCAGCCAAACTTAGTTCAGAGGTCGATGTAGATGGCACCGTTATCTCACCTCCATTTCTCCTGGTTAGTTTTTTGCCCCTTGCTTTGACTACATCGTATTTGCGTGCATACGTGAAGATTTGGTCATTTTGGTAGTCCACACGATCCCTTTCGAATTTGTACGTTTTTCTGCGTTTAATCACCTCTTCATCCTTATTTAAGCGGGCCAACATATCATCCCTCATTTTCTTTGTGTGTTCACCTTTTTCCATCTTGTCTATCTCTCCTTCCAAAATATCAATTTGCGCTTGTAGCTTGGCTCTATCACTCTCCGCATACTTGATTAGTATCATCATTAATTTGCTCGAGGATGCCAAGTTTGTTTCCGCCCATTCAGCTAGCATCGCTGGGTCCGGATTCTCATAGCGGGGCGCTAGGGTGATTCTCAGACCTCTGGGAACTCTTCCTACGTCCAAATAGCGGGAAAGAGATCTGTGTTCCCACCACATGGACTGCTCTGCCCGCATTAGTTTTTCAAGTTTTTTTTACTGTTCTCTGATGGGAGCACCCTCCGGTTGGCTCACAGAGCTTTCACCCCGTACCGACACACCAGCCGGTGTGTCTAGGAACATGGAGCTCGCAGCCTCCTCTCGGTGTCTCAACGTGTCAGCGGACATTTTGGTTTTCTAATTCAATATATATATTCCAGTGATTGTGGTCGTGGATTCTTGGTGTAGTGCCTCAATCCCACGCCGTGCACTCCCCCCACTGGGAATTCTGTCGTCTCCTACCTTCGCTCAACACCAGGTACACTCCTCCGGTCAGCCGACCTCGGACGTCCCAGCTTCCGTAGCAGAGGTAGGTAATAGATGCAGTTCCCAGGGGCTATGGCGGCTTCCTCCTCTTCGGAGTATCCAAAAAAAGATCCCGGAAACCGGAATCAGCTGCTTCTTGCCGCTCTGCCCTGAAAAACGGGGAGGGGTTCCGTTCGTACCGTTGAAGCTATTCGGTAAATTAGATGAATGTAAATTCGTCTCTAATGCTGCTGCCTTGGTTAGGAAGACGAAAGAACGGACCCAAAACTTCGGTGCCACACCCAGAGAAACGTGCCTTTTATTCATACCCCTACACTAGCCTTGCGTACGTCGAGGCAGCCCACTACGCTAAAGATTTGGGGGGGAGGGGGCACGTACACGCTATGTTTTCGTAATCTTCCCTACTGACTGTACTATCATGGTTGCGTCCACTGTCCACTTCACTCAATAGACCATCAGTGTATGTTGACATGTAAATGTCTGTGCTCTGCATACTCAAGTCTCTCCTGCACAACCCCTCAAAACTTTGCATTGTATACTTTTATAATGGAGAATCACTTGCCACCTTCGCACATACTTTGCTCCCATCTCTACCCGCATTCTGCATTGTGTGGCAGAGGTGCCATGACATGTTTGGTTTGTGTACATGGCTAGCCACGGTTCCCACAATACGTAGTGTCGTTGTATCTGCTAGGTGTACATGTTGTTTGTCATGTTGTATGTGATTATATAAGGTAGCGCGTTTTCACGAGCAGTGGTTTCTCCCATTTACATATCGCTGTCTTAAAGGGGATACAGAAGTTTTTCTAACAGGTGAAAACTGCGACCACAATGGCAGTCATTCATTACTATGCAAGAGTGTCCAACTGCATGACACTTCTAAGCTTACAGTCTCCAATCTTGCGTGCTTTCTTAAAAGCACGCCAACTCCCACAATCGGACCAACATTCACACAGCTTTCTAACAGCAGTTATCTGGTTCTTAATAACATGGACTGCTACGGAATGTGAGGTGGCATACCATATGTCCTTACTTTTTCAAACCGAGTAGCTTCCTGTGGCAATGTCTATTCCCACCCACACAAAGTAACTCCCACAGTTCAACTTGGCCTTCAATACCTAATTTGAAAACAGATTTCATTAAACTGAAAGCGCTTTTGTTTCAAACAGAAGTGTCCCTCACTTCTGCAAAAGAAATTTATCGACTGCAGATTGGCCAAACTTCGAGTAAAATACAGTCCCTTTTAAATACGAACCTCCCATTACACTTTGTGAATTGTTGCACAATTTTCAACACATCTGACACTCAAGGTCTGGCACATTTTTTTAACACTGTCTCCTCCGGCCTTGTCACAGGCTTTCAAACTGTTTTTGGTATAATACCAGACTTCATTCATTCGATCATCTCTGGAATAACAGGAACAGTACCCATAATTCTCGCTCTGTTTGCGGCCATCCTACTACTATTTTTGCTTGTAAAACATGGCTGTGCTCACTGTGGTAAAAAATCATGTCCGACAGAATACACCTCTACGCGAAGCTACATCAATACCATGAAAAATTGAACAAGTTTTCGGCTGCCTGCCTCTATCTCTTATCGGAGCCAGCTACAACATGACATTTATTTACACATATGCAATCTGCGTGCAACCATCTTTTTATTGCAAAACGTGCCCATTCAACTGGCGAATGGATCTATGCCTTGCCAACATCCCAACAATCGCTTCCGATATCCAGCAGGTAATGGAGTATCTTGAAAACCAAGAACTTCATTGTTCGGACAGTGGAGCAATGGCGGATGCAACGCAAAAAGGTATCCTGGCAGAATGGGATCTCTGCGCAGCCGCGAAAGATCTCCTGCAACGTGTGACCTTTGACAACATCGCAGATTGCCTGCCAATTCAATTTGCAGCTCCAACATTCGAGGAACATTACTCTCTCTTCGAGGATATGAATTGGATCGCTTCACTTTTCTCACACGATGGCAACAATCCCCTCTTGGAACATTACGCATCTCAAGCCGCTGAAGAACTTCCGGACTGCAATCTCCAAGACTTGTAAGAAATTCACGTTAGCCTCGGATTGATTTTTTCCAACTTTTTTGACTTCTTCCTATACATTTTTTTAATACACTTCAATTGAACTATTTTCATATAATAACTTTCTAAGTATTCTCAGGCATTTGAACTCTGTTTTCATTAATGCCCCTTACGTCTCCAGCCCAACCAGGGATGGGTGATCTATGGCCTATGCAAATACGCTATTTACTTGCTAAATTAGCCAAAACCCGACATCCATTTTGAAACCATGGGGCAGATTTATGAGCCCCTTGCGCCACTTTTGCGTCACTTTTCCCATGTTAAAAGTGACGCAAAAGTGGTGCAAGGGGCTCATAAATCTGCCCCCATGTCTATTCTTTGTGCACACGTCTCTCTGCTTGCCTGTTATCCACGAAGCTCTTTCACACAAATTAGCTCATCCTCAGCCTTTGCTCACAAGATAAAAAAACACAACATTGTTTAGGAACTAGTTGGCACAGTCTGGTAATCGTATCCTACCTTTATTTTCATTATTGAATTTACTCATTCATGTCTAATAGTTATTGTTTATGTCACATGGAACTGTAAAATGTAATGTGAAATTCACTGATGCAGCCGCTTAGGTTTGAATACAGCAGAAGCGGTTGGAGTTTGCCTCAGCTCGATGCTTTAGCTCTTGCACAAGAATGTTTTTTTGAAAGGGCTGAAGACAATAATGTATGGTTTGACGAGAAGGGTACCGAATGTGCTTCTGAGAAGCGCAATGTTTGTGTTCCTCCTCAAAGTTCCGATGTGAGTAGAATTATTACCAATTCTGACACGCACCAGATTGAATCTACTGTAGAAGAGATTGCTGACTGTTCTGCTGTGGATAATTTTGTGTTACAAAAAAGGAGTACCCCGGTACCGAAGAAGTTTGATGATTACATTTTGGAATTTTTCTTTTTCTTTTCTTAAAGGATACATGTGGTAATCGTATCCTACCTTTATTTTCATTATAGAATTTAGAGTCATTCATGTCTAATAGCTATTGTTTATGTCACATGGAACTGTAACATGTAATGTGGAATTCACTGATGCAGGAGCTTAGGTTTGAATACAGCAGAAGCGGTTGGAGTTTGCCTCAGCTGGATGCCTTAGCTCTTGCACCAGTGGGTCCATTTATGGCACTTACATAAAGACACTGTTTATATAACTTGCAGACTCCATCACTTTATTACACGCAGCCACTTTCTTAGACACACCTGATTTCACCCTTTGTCTTCTGTGGCATTGCAACATTCTGCATTATATTCTTCACGATTATTTATTTATTCCTGCTTGCTAGAACACTGCATTCGAGTCTTCACACCGGTAGGGGTGAGTAGTTCGCTTACCACTCCCTGTATAGTATAAACGCATACTAACACTACTTACACAGGTATGCTACAGCGGCCAGTATTCTACGGCGCCCACAGCACATCACTCTATAGCAATCAGCTCATGGCTTAAGCTCACGGTTTGATCTCCGAGTCTTCATACCGGTAGGAGTGAGTAGTTTGTTTCCCACTCACGCTATAGTCTAAACGCATACTAAAACCACTTGCACAGCTTTGCTATAGCACCCAGAGCACATCAGTTTACAGCAATCAGCTCACGGTTTAGGCACACGGTTTCATCCCCGAGTGTACCGACACCTCAGCACCATCTCACTCTGGGCAAAACAGCACTTTCACACCGGTAGGGGTGAATACTTCGCTTCACACTCCCTGTATAGCACACCCTAACCACCCCACAGAGCTCACAGCGCTCCTACCCTCCTCTTTCCTACTTTTTTTGCCTTTTTTTCCCCTTACTCGCTTCAACGGAATCACAAAATGACTGCCAACACTTCCTAGTTGCAACCGTTCACAGCCAATAACCAGCAAGCTTGTGCTCGTAACGCCTCAGCCAATCAGATGGCAGAAGTCCCAAATATCGATATCTGTAAATTTCGATATTTCTCCAAAACTACTGAACGGATTTACACCAAATAAACAAAAGCGTGCTTTCTAGACCAAGACCCTTCTCCCTGCTAAATTTGGGGTAATTCCACTCCACCTGTATCCTTGTCTAAAGTTTCCTATGGAAATTGCATGGAGAAAATGGGTTTTGGGACCCCCCTTTTTTCTCGATCCCCCCTTGACGAATCACCCCCAAACTTTCAACATAGGAGCTGATATGAACAAAGAATTAGTTTGGAAAATTTCATGAAGATTCATCAAACGACATCAAAGTTATAAGCAAAACAAAAAATGCTTTTCCTATGGAAACTTGGTCCTAACTATAAATACCCACTGGTGGCCGCAATATATATATATATATATATATAAAAGGGAGGGAAAGGGAGGATTCCCATTGATTCCTATGGGCCAGGAGGCCCATAGGAATCAATGGGAAGCCAGTTACCATTACCGAATCGGTAAATACCGATTCGGTAATGGGGGGAGCACAATCAAGGGTGGCAGGGTGTCACAGTGACACCCTGTTGCACCCCTGATTCCTGCATGTGTGCACATGTGGCACACATACATGCCCTAAGGGCATGTATGTCTGCCACATTGCACACTTCTAAGGGCCAAAAAATGCTTTTACTAAGACATTCGTCATTTACCACCAACTTTTAGTTGGTGGTAAATAACGAATCCACACAACACCCACACACTCCCCCTACATCTCATTTCAGGATTCGGTATTTACCGAATCGGTAAAATTACCGATTTGGTAATTTTACCGATTTGGTAAATTACCGAATCCTGAAATGTCCCCCCTACATCCCAAACACCTGAATACCGGTCAGTAACGGCATTTTTACCGAAAATCGGCCGTTACCGACCGGTATTAGGCCACCTACATATGGCCCTAAGTATTTTACCAGATAAAAGGTATTCACAATTCCCATCCAGGCATTATGCAGTGCTGACACGTAGCATGACACTCATATGATGCTGATTAATAATGTACTTTCAAGGTTTCTGAATTGTTGCATCGTATTTGTATGCGAGTTATACAATATGTACTTCTATGTTCTGGAACACCTACGCAATCTAACATTTCTTCAGTAAGGGGAATCTTCAAAACTGCACAGCACATAAACGTGATTGGTTCTGAGAAGAAAAAGAATAGCAGTGCTCATGGTGAAAGGAAACACTGCAGTTAATGTGTATGTCTATGTCAAATTTAAACCTGTGATATGACTTGTATGTATTTTCCTAGCCCTGGTGGCAGTGGCGTCTCCGCTGCAATGACTGTGGAGTGTTGTCCCACTGACTCAGAGCCAGCAGCTGAAAAATAAAATATCTCACTATTGTTTTATTTTTTAGCTGGTGGCTCTGCATCAGCGTGTGCAAGGACGGGCAGGGCTGGGACGTGGGAAGGTAGAGGAGAAGTGTTTTGTGCATTTGTAAGTGCGCGTGTGTGTGTTGGTCGGCGAAAAACACATATATTGAACAGCAGTGTTAAAGAAACAGCACAGTCAACCTGTCCTGAGTGGAGCATCAAACCAACCCGCTCAGGCCAATCCCCGTGCTGCTCTCAGGCTTCAGAGCAGCGGGGGATTGGATGGGAGTTGTGATGCTGTCTTAGGGACTCCAGGGACACGAACTACAGAAGAGGAGTGCAAAGTGGCCTGCAGAACTAGGTAAGTGGTTTATTTATTTTATAATTTGCCCCACCTGCCGCACACTCCCCCTGCGTGGTCCCCGCTGGGCTCCCTCCTGTACCCCCTCCTCCCGCCCCACTGGTATTTTTCTTTGTCGGCCTCCACTGTCTGGTGGAGCCATTGAGTTTCACCTACAGGATGAAATTTGTTGACTGGGCTAAAGTGCTATTTACAGCAGTCAAGTCTGAAATAAAAGGAGCCTTGATTGATGGACTCTTGAAACTACTCTCATTCACGGGGGATAATGATAAAAAAGATGGTGGTGTGCAATCGCCTGTTTGAACTATATACCAGAATGATGTATGATATAATTTGAGATGTCAGCAGTGATGCCGTCAAGGGTGCAATTAGGCATGTTATGAGTGATGCAATACATGAGGACATAACAAGTGCATGGCGGGGCAGTAGTTATAGTTAGCTCAATGAATTATAACTGCTGTACTTCTGTGTTTTATTGGGTTTAAAATGTCACATTATGACTGATATTGTCACAAACTATAACATTCCATTAACCTTTGTTTTTTACAATTAATTTCTAGGGTTCTTCTTAACATTAAGGTATGGTCTTTTTTGTATACCTAACTATAACGTCAAATTAACCTTTGTTTTTTTCAGGGAAATTCTAGTTTTATTTTTTTAAACATAAACTAAAATCTTGTTAGCATAGTTAAGTATAATCTCAATATAATGTCAATCTTATCTACTCATTTTCTAGTGAATTTTCAGTATTGTGCTCCAGTTTTTCAACTTAATGCGTTTTTTGTTTTTTTTGTCACTTTCTAGAGGTCCAGCGGTACTCCAGCAGACTATTACAACAGATGGAGGAGGCACGAAAATGTCAAAACTTTCGCAACCTGCCGCAAAACGGAAATAATTTTCTTGTTTGCGCTTTAAAAATGCGTTATCGCGCGCGCGGTCGCGACTTACCTGGTCCCTGCATTCACCGACGAGTTTTCCAATCCGTTCGCACGCGCCACAAGATGTTGGATTGTTGGTAGCCGGTCGCGCTATCCTGCAAGAGTTTGCGATCACGAACACATCATTGCGATCGCAAACAGAAAATAAGCATCGCGAGCAAGATGGCCGCGCCCATTAGCGACCGCATGGGCAAGTTGGAGATATATTTCCCCGCGAGCATGCAAAAACACATCGCGAATGGGCGGGAAAAGCAATTTCCACATCTTCGCGAAAGTTCCGCATGCTCGCGGAGATCTTGCGCAATTTCGCGATAATTTGCGAAAGCCAATTTTGCAAATTCCGACCACCCCTAGTGTTTAGTATGAAAGAACTATTTTTATTTAAGTTTGAGCCTAGAGCTCTTCTTATTTAATTAATTAGTAAGGCCCTAGGCTTTTGCCTCTATTTTGGGTTTCACTGTACCTGAATATTGCACAGGGCCTGTGACAGACAGGAAAGGCATCTGATTGGTTGAAATCACTACCATACTCAATTTTCAAGATGTTCATACAGTTGCAATCTTATTTGGAATTAGCACTTGGGTGTGTCTACATCTTCTGCTGGGCCCTGCTGATTTTTTGCATTCTTTACATTTTTTGTGATTTTGACTTTGTTTAAATATGGCACCTGGAGAAAAGAGAGGGAACAGGAGAATGAACAGAAGCAGGAGGGGACCTGCAAGGACCACCTGGGAGTATCTAGTTTGGCAGTTTTCGCCATTTCGCTGGGAGAGACAAAGGTATCTGACAAAATTGTCACAAGCAACATCTGTAAAAAAACCTCTAAAATTTAAATAAAAAAGTACTTCAATGGACTATCTGGCAAGTATAATCATATTCAGAATTCCATTCCAAACACTTGGCCAGAGATGAGCAGCACTGTAATGCAGAGGAGGGGCTGGAATCAACTGATGGACACTCCATCTGACTTGGAGAACCTGTCCCATTGCAAGTTCTGCATGAAAAGATAAATGTCAGGTTTGCTTACCAGCGAATGATCATTCATTGCAGCAAGTGCTCCAAGGTGAAGGTCAAAGTGCCTCGGCAAAAGACAAGTTGGTCTCAGTACATCAATGCCAGCAGAAGAAGTAGGTTTGTATTGTTTAAACTCCAAGTTCAAACGCCATTTCTTTTATTGAGTTAAAATCCCTAAAGCTTTACAAAAAAACATCTTTTTTTAAAGTTTCAAAAACACAAATGCTTTGATTGGTTTAAAAATAAAAACATTTAAAGTTGTTTGTCATGTTAATCTGTTTATGTTAGTATATCATAATAGTCTGCTATAGCAGTCTATACATAACATTACAATGAAGGTCTACTGTTATTGTAAGTGAAAAGTAAACACATCACAAGACATTTTCACCAGATTTACAAAGATTTTGCTATGGGTTTTGGTTACTTTTATAATACAGACCTAAGGCAACATTTAGGTTGACATTTATAAACTAACGCAAATTGAGATTTGAGTTGGTTTGTAACTAACAGTAACACAATGCAGTGGAATGTGCTGCTTTCTGTCACTATGCATCCAGGGGGCATTCCATGAGCGGTATAAGGGCTTTCCTGTGCATCCACCCATGTATTTTGATGCAAACCCATATCTACATTGACTTGTAGAAACTGACTTGCACCAAAATCCTGTTCCATTCTTAGGCTGGTGTAGTGAATGGAAACAATGTTGTTTCTCCTTGTTTTTTCCTCTTTACATGTTTGCTGCCCACTTGTGTCTGATTGATTCAGTACAAGAGGTTGACTATCCACAAAGGATTTAGTACAGGGAAGATTGTGTGTAGTATAGGTATGGTGTCCTAAGTGACCTGCTGTAGCTGGAGGGAGTTGTACAGAGGGTGAAGTTTGCCCACTGCAGATACAAGCCCACCTGTATGGGTTCTGTTGCCCAAAAGGGGTCATCTACTCACCATGGGCCTGATTCACTAAGGTAAACTTACACATTTATGTAAGTTTACTCTTTTTTAATTTTCACAAAACTGCAGTTTAATAGTAAGCTCAAATGTGAAGACTCCACATTTGGGTGGAGAACTCCACACATAAAAAGAAAGGACAGGCCTATCTTTTTATGTGCGGAGCTCTCAGCCTTGATTGTGGAGTCTCTGCACTCGTAAACTTACTATTAAATTGGGAGCGTGCTCTTCATGAGGGTTTGTGATATAAAAAAATCTAATTAAGCAGACACTTAAACACCCATGTACTAGTTGCCCAAGAGATGTTGGCTATTGGCAAAGAGTTTGATACACAGCAAACACCCTCTACAGTAGACGTTTGACCTTCTAAAGTGGCTTGTGTAACTGGAGGGAGTGAACTCTCTATGATAGGGTGTCCAAGGAAAGAAGAATCTGTGCAATGGTTACTAGCAACCCATGTGTGAATGATTCCGTACGACAGGTGAACTATCTACGTAGGCTTCAGTCCAGGGTGAAAATTGTCTGGGTTACGGGCTTGGAAATCAAATAGGTCTTGGGTGTTTGGAATGTGTGGGCTCTCCGCCAGTAAATGTGAAGAGAGCAAACACTGTGTGCATCAGGTACCTGCCTACCAGTGTGTGGTTTTCTGCTCATAATGGGTTGCTTACCTGAAAAGGGTTCAGTACAGAGTGAAGGCTGTGTGTAGTTTGAATTCAATCAGCTAAAGGGGTTTAAAGGTCCAGAGGGAGAGTGCTGTCTGTGAGGAGTTGTGCATAGGGGCAAAGACCAAACTCAGTAACTGCAGATACTTTGCCACTTGGATGTGCTTGGTTTCCCATGAGAACATGCATTACTTTGAAGGATTTGGCACAGAACTAGGAGCTTGGGGTAGTGTGCTCTCGCTAAAGAGATGTGTATTGGACAAGGGCTGTGCATAGTAAGGGTGACCTTTGGTATCTAAAGGAAGTGGGCTCTGCTTGAGCGGTTGTTTACAGGGTGAGTGCTGTGCGTAGTAGAGGCTTGGCAACTTAAAGTCTTTCTGTCCCTCCCCCTGGTGTCCTCATGCTTTCCTCACATTTCGGTGTGGAAAATCTGTCAGATCACTGCACTGGCAAAAAATTTCCACCACCCAGCATTTCCCTCTGTCTCCTGAAAAAAATTATACTACACTTGTGTGGGTGGCCCAAGCAGAGAACCTAAAAACTTATAAACTGAAAAACTGAGGGGGAACCAAAGTGGGTCAAGAAAGGCAGTTTTTAACATATGTCTTTAGGCTGACACTGCTTTGGGCACCCACACGAGTAAGGTATCATTAGGTCTCACCTACGCAGCACGCATGCGCTGCATAGGAGAGCTTTAGCTGTCATTCTGCTCTTTTTCGAGGCACATACTCGTGCTTGTGGCGGCATACACCTTGCGGGAGCCCGCAGGGGCGTGCCACAAGCACAAGTGTGTGCTTCTCGCTCTACCTCCTCGTCTAGCTCGCGCTTCTTGTTTCACTTTCCCTTCGTTTGAACTTTAAGGTTTATTCTTTGCGGCCCGTATTGTGATTAAATGCATTTTTCATAGGCTTACCTTATTCCTTGACGTTTGCAGATTGAGACTCACTCACCATTCACAGGCTCATACAACTTTATTGAGGCTTTGAACCAGCGCAGTGGTAGAAATGAGCACGGCACCTTTAAGGTTGACCAGGATTATGACGTTAGCGTCACTTTTTCACTTCTGGTTTCTACATAAACACACTTTGTTTTCTTGCGTGCATTGACTACTTTGTTGGTTTCGGGTTATATATGGATGGTGATTACAGATGCACCGGTAAGGAACACTTATATGTCTTTTTTCTGGGACTTTTTCACTACTGTGACTTGGTCTCATTTTCACATTTGTTGCCACGTGGGATTTGATTCGAGCTAAGCTCCAATCATGATAGCTTTCATGGGTAGCGGTCACGCATTTTTTGTTAAATTATACAAGTATTCTTAGACTCTCGCATTTGCTACTCTGGTCTGCATTTTTACTGCATTTTTACAGGGTGGCATATTCCAACTGTATTGTTTTCTGTCTTTTGATCAGGTTACTGCGCATCCCTGTGTCCCCTTACCAGATTCTGATTTTTGCTTAAGAATTTGGGGACTCCGTGTCCTTTGCTGGTGAGTTTTAGCTTCCTACGGGTCATTTCACCACTGGGTTCATTCCAATTCTCTAGTAACGTTTTATGGCCTCCTATTTGTTTTCAGTTGTAATGGGACATATGGGGTACCATTCTGCCTTTCATCCACATCGAGTTTGAGTTTCTTTGGTATTGTAGTATTCAGCGATTAGTCCTTTCTCTTCCTTTTTTGAGTTCACCGTCTCTTGGGGTGTCACCTGGCTTCATTTGCACATGATTTTGGGTACCTTTGATTACATGATGGCATTCTTGGTGACAGCTTTTTTACAAGCTTGTATCTCACTGTGTTTTATCATTTTCTCCACTTCTGAGGCAAGACTCAATAAAATCTATTTTGTTCGAGACTGTTTCAGCTGTTTTTAGGTCATGCCTAGGCAGCGTGCATGCGCTGCATAGGAGGACCTTTAGCCATCGCTCAGGTGATTTTCAAGCACACACTCCTGCTTGTGGCGGCATCCACCTTGCCGGAGCACGCAGGGGCGTGCCACAAGCACAAGTGCAGTGCTTGAATATGAGCAGACTGCTCTCCTGGCTCGACATCCTTGCGCTTTCACTTTCGTTCGCACGTGCACACCACTCACAGCCTGACCTCCTGCTCCCTACCTCATCTCCCTCTCTCTCCTCACCCACACATCCCTCTCTCCTCGCCCACTCGCTCCTTTTTGAAGACCGCTTGTTTCATAGTGCTTTCAGTTGCAGCCAGAGACCTCGCAGAACTATATATAACATGTAACTATTTACCACCACTATTTGCACGTCTCTGGCACCACCACATTGCATGATGGCCCACACTCCCTATGCTTTATGCACTTCAACTGCAGGGTATCACGGATGTGGCTTATGGACACCATCCCCCTCCACACACTCACATTTCCACAGCGGACAAGACATCTGCTCCTAGATCAGTGGCGCGTTCCACTTATCGGAGCCGAGGACAACCGGTTCACTGCTCTTTTCCCCAGCCTCTTTAGAAAGTATTGAAACTACTGCGCATGAAAACCTGACGGAAGCTAAATTAATAACGAGTTATTTTAAAACAAGGTGGCCCCCGTGCAGTTGCATCTTAGGGCGTCTAAAGCTGTGCACCCTGCTTACTTTTTACAGCTTTTCTTGGTTCACGAGGCAGCTCGTTTTGCAGGCAATGTTCCTGGGACGGATTGACGTTTGAAGACAGCGGAGGAATATAACTTTACATAACAGCGGGCGTACGCGAAGAGCAGAGTGCACGATAGCCGCTTTACACACATTGCTCGTCCTCTAATACTTCCGTTCTCTTCCACGGGCAATTTACACTATGCTGATCATGCATTGACAATTACGTATTTCTCACAAAAATACCCCAGAGGCAGCATTTACAAGCATGGTTTACACAACACAGTGTATTCTGCAACGACCAGCTATGCTTTTACCTTGCTGCAAATCCATTGTCTATTTTTTTCTTTACATGCAGGACATGATACTTTCTTCCAGTACACTATTATGAACAGATTACACCAATATTGAAAATTGTGTAAATCTTTAAACAGTACTGCCCTATCATTTGCGACTCTTCCTTCTCTCGGTAATCTTACCAGCTGGCACAGGAACACCAGCGTCAGCTGTTTGTGCAAGCCCATCACTAGCAAGCTTTTTTTCTTTAAAGAAACAGCAGCAGAAAATTAGCCACACAGGAACATATCATGATGACCCACAGAGTGTTGTTTTAATGTTGCAAAGACATTTAACTAGATACAAGTTTCGACCTTTTGGATGTAACTGTCAAATTCAACGCTAATAGGTGGCACGAAAATGTGGGGTATGGAAAAAGTAACATATCACAGATTAAACAAGCACTGGCATGGCCAATAGATCTCGCTTTTGGGACCTAATAAGTATTAAGTTATGCAGCACAATATCCTTCGTGCAACAACATCAACTGTTGAATGGCTGACCACTTATAAGGTCCCAAAGGCGAGACCTATTGGCAATGCCAATGCTTGTGTTTATCAAGAGACTGAGGGGAACGCTGAGGTGGTGGGAAATTTGTGCCTGTGCGGTGATCTCACAACTTCCCCACACAGAAATGTGAGGAAAATTTGACTTTTTAGATAAATCTGAGGTCAGCATGGGATTCGGGGTGAGAAAACATTGAGGGATCCATACAAGCCACACATCCCTGGACTCCCCCGGGTGTCTAGTTTACAGAAATGTCGGGGTTTGGTAGGCACCTGTGACTTTGGTCCCAGTCTAGGTGGCCATCTAGGGAAAACTACCAAACCCAGACATTTCTTAACACTAGACACCCGTACAAATTTTCTGCCACCCAGCATTCCCCTCTGTCTTCCGAGTAAAATGATACCTCACTTGTGTGGGTGAGCTAAGTGCATGCTTCTGGGAAAGGCCAAAAACATAGATATTGAGGGGATAGCACAGCAAGCTCTTTGCACTATATTGTTTTTATATACGTTTCAAGCGATTCTGCATTGGACACCCAAACAAGTGAGATATCATTTTTATCGGGAGACCAAGGGGAACCCTGGGTGGTAGGAAATTTGGGCTAGTGCAGTGATCCCAGGCATAAATGTAAGGGTGCTGTGATTTTTTTCAGCTAAATTTGAGGTTTGCAGAGGATTTTGGGTAGGAAAACGATGGGGGATCCACACAAGTCACACCTCCATGGACACCCCCTGGTGTCTAGTTTTCAGATATGTCTGGGATTGGTAGGTTTCCCTAGATGGCTGCCTAGCCAGGGACCAAAAATCAGATGCCCAGTTGCAAAACCAGGTCATTTTGTGGTACTTAATTTTGATGTCTCCACAATAAGTTTTGGGCCCTTCCCTGTCGTAGGTTTGTGGCCCACCCACAGACAGAAATGTGAGGAAATGGTGATTTGTGAAGATAAATTTGAGGTTTGCAGGAGATTCTTGGTAAGAAAACATAGGGGGATCCATGCAAGCTATCCTCCTTGGTGTCTAGTTTTAAAAAATGTCTGGGTTGGTAGGTTTCCCTAGATGGCCGTCGAGTCCAGGACCAAAAACCTTTGGGTGACTCCCTGTTTCATGATAAAGAATTTAGATGTCACTACTATAAGTTTTGAGTCATTTCCTGTTGCAGACACTAGGTCTATCCACACAAGTGAGGTACAGTTTTTATCAGCAGACTTGGGGGAATGCTGGGTGGGTGGAAGTTTGTGGCTCCCCACAGATTCCAGAACTTTCCATCACATAAATGTGAGGAAAATGTGCTTTTTGGACAAGGTTTGGGGTTTGCAAGGGATTCTGGGTAAAAGAACCTGGTGAGAGCACACAATTTCCTCCATCCTGGATTCCCATGGGAGTCTAGTTTTAAAAAATGTACAGGTTTGCTAGGTTTCCCTATGTGCCGGCTAAGCTCGAGCCAAAAATCCACAGCTATGCACATTGTAAAAAAGGGTCAGTTTTCACTGGAAAAATGTGATGTGTCCCAGTTGCATTTTGGGCTGTTTTCTGTCACCGGCACTAAGCCTACCCAGACAAGTTAGGTACCATTTTTATCGGCAGACTTGGGGGAATGCAGGGTGCATGGAAGTTTGTGGCTCCCTGCAGAATCCAGAAAAATTCCATCTCAGAAATGGGAGGAAAATGATTTTTTTCCAAAGTTTGAGGTTTGTAAAGGATTCTGGGTAACAGAACCTGGTGAGAGCCACCCACGTCCCCCCATCCTGGATTGCCCTGGGTGTCTAGTTTAAAAAAAATTACAGGTTTGTTAGGTTTCCCTAGGTGCCTGCTGAGCTAGGTCCCAAAATCCACAGTTAGACACATTGCAAAAAAAGGGTCCGTTCCATTGGAAAAATGTGATGTGATGTGTCTGAAATACATAGGTTTCCTTGATACTGATTTTTCACTCTTTATATTTTACCAAATGAATTACTGTATACCCGGGTCCCAATGAAAAAACATCACAAGATGCACCTCATTTATTGGCTTTGGGTACCTCAAGTTCTTGGTGAACCAACAAGTCTCAAATAATCCTGCATCTAGAAGGGTCCCACAGAAATAATGGTATATAGCTTTAAAACATCCACCATAGTTAGACGTTACAGGTGAATAGGTTGGCACAAATGGCTGGGTTTTTTCACCTAAATTTCAGCATTCTTTTATTTCAACTGTTACTTTCCATGGGAAAACCTTAAAAGATCTACACAAATGACCCCTTGCTGAATTCAGACTGTTGTCTACTTTTCCTCTCAATGTATAACTTATTGGTTTCACACCCATTTCTACCACTAACTTGAAAGAGGTTGAAAGCACCAAAAATATGAAAAATAGGCTATGTCCCAGTAAAATGCCAAAACTTTGTAGAAAATGGTGATTTTCTGACAAACGTATGCCTGTTCGTGAAAGCTGGGAAGATGATGATTTTAGCAGCACAAATCCTTTGTTGATACCATTTGCAGGGAAGAAACCTAATGCTTTCTTCTGCATCATTTTTTTTCCATTTTCCCCCCAACACCCCAAATGTAGCTGTCATTTTTGCCAAATGTTTCAGTCCTCTCCAGGGGATCCAAAAACCCCTGGTACCTTTAGAATCCTCAGGATGTTGGTAGAAACGGACGCAAACTTGGTGTGTATACCTTATGTGGACAAAAACCTATGGGGGACTAGGCGTGAACTACCCCAAATAGTTAAAAAAGGGCATGGCACGGGGAGGCCTGGCAGCAAAAGGGTTAAGGGGGTTTGGCTGTCTGGAGAGAGTGGGTTCTTTGAGTTGTGTACAGGGTAAAGGCTGTCTATAGTTGGAGCTTGTCTACTAAGAGGGAGTGTGCTCTCTGTGACAGGTGGTGCACAAGGTGAAGATCATGCACTGCAGTTACTAAGTATGTGGTGCATAGCTCAGAACAGATAAACTATTGGCATATTGTTTGGTACAGGGCAAAGACTGTGTGTAGTTGGAGCTTCACCACCTAATGGGCCTTTTGTGCCTCGAGCGAGTAGGCTCTCTGAAAAGGGTTGTACACAGGGTAAAGAATGTAAGCAGGGACTAGCCCACCCATTTGTGGTTGGTTGATAACAAGAGGTTGGTCATCTGCAAAGGGTTTGCTACAGTGCAAATACTGTGTGTAGTAGGGGTTTGGCCTTTGGTGCCTGGAGAAAATTTGATATTTGTGAGAATTTGTGACCATGGCAAAGACTGTGTGCAGCAAGTACTTGCCCACCCTTGTGCAGTTGGTTCCCCTCGAGATGTTGTATACTCACTAAGGGTTCAGCACAGAGCAAATGCTTGTGTAGTAGCTGCTTGGCCAGCTAAGGGAGCTTGAGTTTCCAGAGGGAGGGTGCTCTCTGTCAACAGATGTGTACATGGTGAAGGCTTCATAGTGGGGCCATGGCCATGTAATGGGGCTTGTGTGTCAGGAGGGAGCGCGTTCTCCAGGAAATGTTGAGTACAGTGAGAAGGCTGTGTTTAGGAGAGGCGTGGCCACCAAAGTGGGCTTGGTTGTGTAAAGACAATAGACTCACTGATATGAGTGGTGTGTAGGGTGATGGCTGTGCTTAGTAGGAGCTTGGCTACCAAAGGGACATTGGTTGTCTAGAAGGAGTGTGCTCTCCATGACAAGTAGTGCACAAGGCAAAGACCGCACAGGACAGTTTTTAAGCCGTTGGTGTATGGTTCATAGCTCACAAGGGATAAACCATCCACGTGGCGTTCTATACACAGTGAAGGCTGTCCACAGAAGGGGCTTCACCATCTAATAGGCCTTGTGTATCAGGAGGGAGTGGGCTCTCCGTGACGGGTTGCACACGGGGTAAAGACCATAAGCAGGATAGATTAGTCCACCAAATTTCGGTTGGCCATCCACAAAGGATTTGCTACAGGGCAAAGATTGTGTGTAGTAGGGGCTTGCCCTCTCATTGGGTTTTGGGGGTTACAGGGAGTGCACTCTTCTTGAAAATGTGTGCACATGGTAAAGACTGTGCACAGCAGGCACTTACTCGCCCATGTGTGGTTGGTTGCCCATGAGACGTTGGTTACAGGTTAAGGGTTCGGAACAGAGCAAAAGCTCTGCATAGCAGGGCTTGGCCCGCTAAGGGGTGTTGAGTGTCTGGTGGGAGTGGGTTCTCTGTCAACAGTTGTGTACATGGTGAAGTCTTGCATAGTAGTGGCTTGGCCAGGTAATGGGGCTTGGGTGTCTGAAGGGAGTGTGTTCTCCATTAAACGTTGTGTACAGTGTGAAGGCTGTGTGTAGTAGAGGCTTGGTCACCAAAGCAGGCTTAGTTGTCTGGAGACAGTCGGCTTACTGATAACAGTTAACTACAGGGCAAAGGCTGAGCTTAGTAGGAACGTGGCCACCAAAGGGACCTTTGATGTCTGTAGAGAGCTTGCTCTCCATGACAGGTGATGCACAAGGCAAATACCGTAAACAGTAGTTTTTAAGCAATCTATAGCCCACAAGAGATAAACCATCTGTGTAGGTTTCAGAGGGTTTCACCATCTAATGGGTCTCATGTGTCTGAAGTTTGTGGGCTCTCAGTGAAGGGTGGCTCACAGGGAAAAGCCCATATTCAGCAGGGACTAGGCAACCCATTTGCGATTGGTTGCCCAAAAGAGATTGACCATCCACAAAGTGTTTGCAACAGGGTAAAGATCATGCGATTGTCTTTTTAAACGGAAGCACAGATGCACCACATATCAAAGAACTAGGAAGACCAATTATAAGATCTGTTTTCCACATCAGAGTTCTTCAAAACCACTTCCTTTTTATTCCAAAAAACAGCAATTCATTTTTTCATTTTTTTTAAAAAAACAAGATCATAAATATCATTGTTTTCAACAGCACAGCCGACGCGTTTCGTCCTTGAAGCGGACTTCCTCAGGGCACTTAATAATCACAAATAGGGTCAATCCTATTCAGAAAGAGTCAGAGGATAGCCAGATCCGTAGTTTGTAGGTAATTCCCCTTTCTTTTGTGTAACAGGGTTATATAAGAAGTAGCGTTTTCTGGAGTCACCATAATACTAGCAATCAAACCAGAGCATATCCCTTCATGGGTTTCCTATTATTCATGTGAACGTGTTCAATCTCTGCAGCCGATATGAGGCTGTCTTGATTGCCCGAGCGTACCGAGTATCACGGCGGGTGGGTAGAAAAGGCGACAAGACTCGATTGTCCTCCTAATTTGTTTTTGTGATTTGGAGGGAGTGAGCTCTTCTTGAAAATGGGTGCACATGGCAAAAACCTTGCAAAGCAGGTACTTGCCCACCCATTAGTGGTTGGTGGACCATGAAACATTGGCTACCCATGAAGGGTTCGGTTTAGGGCGAAGTCTGTGTGTAGCACAGGCTTGATCACCTAAGGGAGCTTGAGTGTCTTGAGGGTCTGTACTCCCCATGAGAGATTGTGCACAGGGCAAAGTCCATGCGTGGTAGGTTGGCCACCTATGAGCCGTTGGGTGTCTAGAGGATGTGAGCTCTTTGCTAGTTTTGCCCACATGAGGCAGATTTATTGGGCTTTTTGAATTTTTTGAAGGCCTCACAGGACACAGCATAGACTCTTGTGTGATCTTGTGGGAGTCTTACAGGACCACACATAGGTCTACTCTGTGGCCTGCTTCCTGCAATAGTACTGCAAGACCCCTGAAGCACACATTTTTAAAAGTACATTTATGGAGCCTGTGGGTCCCTCTAGGATCCTCTCATATATGCAAGGGGGTAAGGTACCCATTACCCTGCTCTCTTTCTTACATCTCAATTATTTGGTAGCTTCAGTACATAAGGGACCGTGTCTGCATGTCATATAATGACAGCTTTAACAGTGTTGTTGATGCCGTATCAGCCAATGAGATTTGGTGGTCACCGGACCAACAGTACTGTAGTAGCTGTAGGGAAAAAAGCCCTCCCGGCCAACCAGAATGCTGTATATTTAGAATTTTCAGTAGCGCTAGAGTACCACAGGACTTCTGCAGGACCTAGCGTCTGGATTGGCTATCTTTCAAACCTTAATTTTGCACAAATAGCTGAACAGATTTACACCAAATCACAAATAACACACTATCTGTGTACAGATCTAGCTTTTTGGCAAATTTGGTGTAGATTCATTTTTTCAAAAACACTTCTTAAAATTCTAATAGGAAATTGCACGGGGAAATGTGTTTTGAGACCCCTTTTATTTCTCTGCTCCTGTGCACCAGATCAGCCCAAATCTTAAATTTTCCAGGACAGAGCTAGGGTGGATGAACATTTTCTGGAAATTTTCATGAAGATTTGCCAAACAGTTCAAATGTTTTAGCGAAACAAAAAAAGTGCTGCTGCTATGGAAACTTGGCCCTTATTATATCTGCACGGTGAGGATGCCGCAGTGTAATGCATGTGTGTGTGTGTGCATGTGTGTGTGTGTGTTTGTTTCACTGACAAAAGCAAAGGTTAGCGTGACTTTATAGTTAGGTAACAGTCACACACAACATTATGTTTCAAAAACAAAATGCATTGAAATTCATATTTTACATTTTACTGAGCTAGATATAGTTTCGGCCTCACCAGGCACTGCCTTTTACCTCACTTATTACATCATTCATGATATGCTGAATGACATCATTGATAAAATCACTCATGGAATTTTAAATTACATCATTGATAACACCACTGATATTCTTCTGAACATTGGGTATGCTAAAACACCTGAAAACTTGGAATATAATACAACTTTCCACAGTCAAAAAAGAGAAAAAGCCAGGAGGATGGAGAAGCCCCTGCATCAATTGCTTCTCTATACATTGTGCAACCTGGTGACAGTGCTCTTTATTAAGCTGCAGCTGCACTGACCCATGATCAAACCCGCCATACAACTAGATTGTGTTGTACTGTAAAGATTGTGGCACATTTGTGCCAGCTGCAGAGCAGAGTACCCAAGTTAAAGATCAACTATTGACTGTTGATGAGTAATTCTGTAAAAAGTTTTTTTTTATTTTTTGGGATCCAAATTCCGATGCAACCGTTTATTTGTTTTCAGTAAGCATGGGCAAAATTCTAATTATGGAGGTGTAATTTGTGTAATGTGAAATTATTGAGATTGTGCAACTTTGCACAAGCTTGGGGAAACTGTTAACGCAAGATGTACAGTTTGGGAAATTTTTAGACGTGAGCGGCACTTTAGGTAGGTTTTTTACACAAACAGGCCATTCACGTAATTTTGGAACGTAAAACTGCAATTCTGAACAGCATTGTTTTAAACACGAGTGGAAGTAAAGCAAACTTTTAAAGAATTTTTTTCCCCAATTAGACTGGTCAGTTAATCTTTGAGTGCAAAACTACGTATCCGAATGTGAGAAGCAGGGTTTCAATGCAAGTGACTGGAAATCAACTTGAAATGACACTTCTCAGTTGATTTTACACCCCAATTAACTGTTTGGGTAATTTTTTGAGTGCTAGATGCATTTTGAATAATTATGGCTAATTTCTTGCAAGTTTGTAGTAATTGCATGTAATTACACTGCAGGAAATTATGTGAGTTTCGCACATCCCCAGTTTTTAGTTCAATCCCCCCAAAAATGTAAAAACACTTTAAAAGTTAAAAACTGTTACAAAACTCACAACTACCTTTGCTGTGTAAGGATAGAAAAAAGGTTTTTGTTGTTTGTCAGATCTGTCTAATAATGTTACTGCATCCTTATAAACCGCCTTCTCAGGCTGCACTTGCCAATAAAGACCTTCTCTAGTGTTATAGGTTCAAACAAAAGGCCAGTGCCTATGACAAGGGAGTGCAGCTCTAATGATTGCAATAGTTAGATATAGTAGTCTATAAAGCTAAAGGAACATTCTACTCCATGAGGACAACATGTCCATATATGACCCCCAAACCTCAGTGGGCACTCAACCTCCTGCTGCACATGGCCGCGGTCTTGCCTCACAAGTAAACTCGTTTCTCTCCACCATTATATATTTTTTTGGCGGATTTTTCCTGTGTTTATATATTATTTTTCACACAGCAGCCCACGGGAGGGTGAACCTTAGCGCGTTCACACCACCGGGGCACCCACACTTCCACTCTGGTCCTGATGAAAGCCTGTAGATCACACATAAAGGCAGAAACATGTTGACCGCCATGGAGTGAACCCGGTCTTTTATTTTTTGACCATCACTCCTTTTTATTATGTTTTAATTTTCCAATTAGCAAAACGAATAAATTACTTTTTTGACTTAATTGGGAATTTTAAATTCACTATCACCACACACAACCCCGCTCCGCAGTAACCTGGCGTTGCAGCACACTGGGATGGCATTCGGCCATGCCCGGTGGAGCCCGATGATGAAGCATGTCACCAACCAGGTTGGTGAGTGAGGGCTTTCCATACATAACTTGTATTACCTCCTTAGGTCCGGTTTCCTCCCTGTAATTTATTGGGTAGGTTCTGACCTTGGAGACCGGTGCTTCCTTGGATGGTTAGTTCATTCTTGAGACTACACTGACTTCGTTGGTTTATATACTTTCCCTTGAGGGGATTAGTCGTGTTATTACCCTTCCTCTTTTGTTGTTACTTTACAATAGTGATACCAACCACAAAGAGATATTTTTCAATTTGTTTATTTTTTATTTTTTATCATTTGTCATTTTATGTTTTTCTTTTTGAAAAAATCAATATACTTCTTTTACTTATCACAAAAAACAATTTCAGACTCTTAACTTTCACTGATTAAATACATTACAGTGAATATACATTGAATTAATTAATAATTAGCAGTAGTCCCTGGGACAACCTAATATAGATCACAAGGGATCTATCTCATCCCACAATCACATCTACACACATCCCACATCATTCCACATTCATACATATACATCTCATAAAAGCATCGAAAAAGGCATAAGTTTTTTTTGTTATTATCGTTAATTGAACGTTGGAGGTACAAGATACACAACAGCCTCCTGTGACTAACAAATCAACTGCAAACGCAGAGTAGTAGTGTCAAGTCAATGGTCGACGCGTTTCGATGGCATAGGTGCCACCTTCATCAGGACCACAGTTGTATTCAGAAACGATAATTGCCCAGGGAATACCTGCAATAATATATACATAAAAAGGGTTTTATAATTGCCCAAGATTCCCTATAAATTAAAGAAATCCGCACAGGTTAGGTGATCACTGAATAAGAAATTTCAGAAAAAGTTTTTACAAACAACAAAAAAAACAGTAAAGAAAAAGAAATATGTATCCAAAAAGAATCTTTGTCACAGTGAAATAACTATCACCTCATTGCCATTGCACAATCAACATAACGACCCCATATGCTTACACTACATAGAGGTAGCAGTCTTTTTAGGGGACACGTCTTTACATCGATACAATGCATGTTGAAATGGGATACGATACCACCACCAATAGAGGCTTAAGGCACCACGTGTATCACTAATATTACAGTCCTCTGTGCTATACATAAACACTACCGCTATAATGAAGGTCAGGGAAGCAGGAGGCTTACTTGTTTTAAAAGGTATTCTGTTCAGAGTGTCTCGTCATACACTCGAAAGAGAGGATTCATAAATCTGTCAACACAGTGCATAAATTCGTTAATTATCTTTTTATCTTTTTGGTAGCGTCACAGTCTCTATAAATGTAGATCAAGAGAAAACCCTTCTGAAAAACCGGGAGATCAAAAATGTGCTGGTATTTTTCAACTTACACATAAGAGTCGAGAAAGCCACTGTTAGATTTAATTTGATCTGTTACCACATAGATGTAAAACCACTTCTCAACAGATTACTGCCGAATTTGTATAATCAGTGGAAACACAGATGACGTATTACAAGTAGTGTTCCTATAGACCCATTCCTACATTTAAAAAAACCTCTTCGTCATCTATATTTTTTTTATAACTAAACAGATCTATTTATATAAATCACTTTAAGCATATGAAACTTACTAAGGCAACTAACTCGATTCCCTGACGGTACTTTATATAAGACAGTATTTATTCTAGAAAACTTATTAGTTAATTGGAGGCTGACCTTAATTCGATCCCGGAATTGTATTCATTATCAGTTTATTCATCAAAGTTTGCAGCCGTTATCCTGTTGTATCTAGCAACACCTCAGCACTAAATAAAACAGAGACTGGAGTCATCTTTAATTTGTTGTGACGAATTTACACAAACAATTTTTACAAGGATATGCATAGTATTACCACTTTGTCATGAACAAGTTAGGCGCCAAAGAGGCTTACCTTTTATATTAGAAATTCTTTTCTTCCAAAAACCATATAGATGTACCACAGACAACGGTACGGTAAGATATCCGTCCTAATCAAATGTATCCAGAGCTATGTTATTCGTCTTTCAATCGGGGACGCGTAACATCTAAAGAAGATCGAAACAGGACAGCATTAACTAGTTACCTTGTTACCAAGTATATTTAACTAATCAAATAAAAGGGAGGATGTAGCGGCCCAAACACTACTCTGTCTGAAAGTTTGTCTACCTAACGGTTTACCTTCTTTTTTAGAGTCCCTCTTCATCAATGGTTTCTCAGCCTCGCGGTCTTCCGGGTAGACCAACGATAGCGGTACGGCGGCACGCAGTGACGTAAAAGTCTACAAAGTAATATATACGTTGCTGGCCAATCGCAACGGCTCAGCCAACGAGTAGGCGGAGTATGTTTATAACATCGAATAAGGGAAAGAGGACTGTCTCGCATCGTTTAAAAGCACCATTTTGAAATGGGTAGTATGTGGTCAGTCAAAGGTATTTTTTTAAAAGCCAACTTTATTGTGCCCTACGTGTTGACAGAAGATATATTACTACTTATGAATTCAATCGGAATCAATTTCATCTGTTACACACATACGATCGTGTCGAGCAGACATGTGGTCTATACTACCAGTACAGAAGGATTATATATTCTGCAATGTGGCAAGAAATACGGGTTGATGAGGGCCCGCATAGTAAGCAATAGTGTCAGTGTTTGTTCACTAAAAACAAAACATAATAATGAAACATTGTAATAAGAGAACATTCTAAAAAAAAGACAGAAAATCAGACAGTGTTATGAACACTTTATGGTCAACGTGCAACTCAGTAAAGAAAACTGTCTTATAAAGGTTCATTGTTGAGATTGAAAGTCGTACGGGAGTAGCGAGAACGTTTATTATCACTACGTATACATTATTCATTGGACAAAAATTGGTAGATAAGAGGTAATCCAAACTGCTTGTCATCATATTCATATTACTGCCAAGCTTGTTGGATACAGGTTAAATCAATAAACTGTGCAGTGCCTATCATAGTTCATGGCACCTCTTCAGTGAAGGTAGTTCAGCAATCTAGTGGCACATACGCATCTGATGTGTAAAAAACCTCACCAAGTCTGAGTCACCAACCATTGTATATCAAGGTTTAAACCCTTTCTAACACTGTTAAAGGTAAAAATCCAGAAGGTTTCACGTTGTTTTCGAGTGGTCTCTATTGGTGTCCCGGCTTTACTCTGGATTTTTTCCAAAATCAGCCATTTAAAATCACTATCTGAATGGTTTTTGTCCATGCAGTGTTGTACAAGCGGTGCTGTAATTTTCTTCGTACGTATAGCTGATTTGTGCTCGCTATATCGAATACGGAATTCTCGTGCGGTTTCTCCGATGTATGCTAAACCGCAAGGGCATAGTAGCATGTATACGATGTTATGACTTCTGCAGTTTGTTAGGTCTCGCAACTTTACACATTTTCCTTCGTATTGTATGGTATCTGTAACCATAGCACTATCGCAAGCATGACAAGAGCCACACTTGTGATTTCCTAAGACCAAAGGCAGACCTGTTATTGTGAGTTGACGTCCTGTAATTGGTTGGATAGGTCTAGTGTGCACTAGAAGGTCGCGTAGGTTGCGGTTTCTGCGATACGCTACCAGGGGTGGTTCCAGCTGAGTTTCATTTTCATCACTATTTAGAATTTTCCAATTTTTCATAATGATGTTTCTGATCTTATAATTCAATGAAGAGTGGTTGATGACACATACCACTTGATCTTTAGGTGCACGGGCAGTGCCTGTTAATAACGCCTCTCTGTCATAATATTTAGCCCTTAAACCTTCACCTATAGAGGTAGCTGATGAACCTGACTTTGAAGTGGAAGCTATTTTGGATCTAAACAAATTCGCGATAGATTGTATTAGCTGATTAATTGGAAGGAGTATGGCCCAGAGGATCTTAGGGGCATATCAGCAACAACCGGCGATAATTATCGCTAAGCGCACTTAGCGCTAGGATAATTATCGCCAGCTAGCGTGGATTTTTAACGCTGAGATAGCGTGCTATTAGCAACGCTTATCTCAAAAGTGATTAAAATCCTCACGCTAACTGCCTACCGTGAGATTATCGCTGGAAACCCAGCGATAATCTCACGCAATGTGGCGTTAGCTTGTTGATAGGGCCTCACAAACTTAGCCATGATATCCACCTTCCATAGGATATCATGGCTAAGTCAGTCCTGAAGTAGGCGTAAGGAAACTAGCGATAACAGGGGTTATCGCTACTTTTCTTGCCGCTATGCTTCATAGCGTGGGGCTTGATGATAGGAGAAATGTTGCTTAGCGACATTTCTCCTGTCATGTCAGGTCAGGAACGCCTACTTTGCATCTCATTAGAGATGCAAAGCTGAGTGTTAGGAATTCCTATGCTAAAGCAAGTTTTCACGCGTTAACGTGAGCTTGCTAATTAGGCGATAAAATTATCGCCGCTTTTCGGCCGAAAACAGCAGCAAAAGCGGTGATATTTTTGTATCGCCGGTTTGTTGATATGCCCCTTACTTGGGAATCTGCATGTAACATACACAGTCCTTCAACATCTTTTTCATTGCCATTATCCTGATAAACCCAAACCAGTGGGGAAGACCATAGGGGAGGTGTACTGTTGGGCTCGCTCCAGTCTAGACCTCCTGGCGGGTAGTCCCTTTAATGGGTGGAGAGTGTAGCCTTTAAGACTGCATCTTGCACCATGAAGGACTGCTCATCATTCCGAATCCTGACTGGCTTAGACTACGTTGATTGTACTAGAAGGTAAATGCCTATAGAAAGGAATCAAACAGTAGTGTTATGAACATTGTAGCTAGAATATGCTCAGAATTAGAATATTTTAGTTTCATATTATTAACAGGAAGATGTGGGGTATTTGTTACATTATCATTTTTTACAGGGATTTATGAACGATTTAATTTAATTCACATGAGATGATACTTTAAAAAATTGAACTTTCAATAGAAATGCTGATTAAGTGCAAATATTAGATATAATCACTCTTACCTGGTGATTCTGATGTTTTTGGAAGTGAGCATCTTGGAAAGCAGTTAATGCAAGAAGTCAGTGGAGAGTATATTAAAATATAGGTACGAGTGATAGGCATTAAAACAAAGTTTAATCAAATATGCGAGCTACATTTTGTTTATATACATGATCTTTTATTGTGGTGTCTTCATTACAGATCCAGTCTATGCATACGTGGAAACACCAGTATACATGATAAAGGGAGGAAGGGACTTTCAGGTAATTGGATCACGTTACTTTTAAAAGTATAGTCAGTGTAATGCAGTATTAAGTGAATACTAAAACATTGTGATTTATTTTGTAAAAGCCAGAAGGTGAAGACACCATAGAAGTCTAGAAGTGGTACTATGACGTTTACGAGCTCAAGTTCCTTTGCCCCTTGGGTCAGGTATGATCCTAGTACTAATCCACTTGATCAATAGGGAAGTTGGGAATTTACGTAGTATCCATTTCACTCCTGCGAATCAAGTCCAGGAAGAGCCTGACGGATGAAAGATTACAAATGAGGCGTCCCGCCTGATTCTGAATGACCTGTACTTTTGATAACAGCCTCTCATTAGCTGAGTCCAATAAGGTGTTTCCATAGCCAACACAGCTAATAGCAAGAGCCTGCATTAAAGTTTTCCTCGCTGTGATTGGAAGGAGTGAGAAGGCTCACTTCAAAAGTCGCAGCATTTGAAAGCAGGAACCCGTAACTGAACGTACCTGCTCTTTCATAGTAAGAGATTGATCAGGACAGAGTCCCAAGTTCTTGACAACCTGGTTAGGCATAGGGGCTGTGACGAGTTCCGTGGGCCACCAGTCGAAGTTCCATAATTGTTGAGCACGGCCAAAAAGCATAATCTCAGTTTTTTGGCGTTCCGCTGGAGACCGTCCAATATCCAGGTAGCTATTTCTGTCATCCCTGCTAAAACTTTTCTTTCGCTTTAGCTAAATCATTTACTGAGAGATTATAAACTGCACGTTCTCTGCATAAGAGATAATATTGAACCCAAAAGCTTTAATAATCTTGGAGTGAGGTGTGACATATATGGTTAGAAAGTGAAGGGCTCAAACATGAGCCCTAGGGCACCCCTTTGTCCATCACCAAAGTGCGAGATTTATAAGAACCCAGGGTCATGGTTTGGGTACTGTTGGAAAGGAAATCAAGTGCAGTTCCATGGATTCCAATCTCTTACACCCTGCAAAGTAAACTAAGATGGGTCACCGTATAAAATGCTGCGCATAAGTCCAGCAGCACAAGCAAAGATGGAACATTAGCATCAAGAGCACATCTGATGCCATCAGTGACCACAACCGGAGCTGTCGCTTTGCAATATGATGATATAAAGCCAGATTGGATTGGGTCCAGAACCTTATTAGTCTCTCTATACTCCATGAGTTGTTTATTTATTAAGTCGCTCAATAGTTTGCCCAGCAACGGGAGCAAGGAGATTGGGTGATAGTTGGTAAGGGCAGATGGAGACAAATTAGCCTTTTTGGGAATCGGCATGACCTGAACCACCTTTCACATTGATGGAATTTTCCCAGTATTTACTGATAGATTGAATAGGAAACGAAACACAGGGCAAGCTAATTAACGAGAGAAGCAGAGCTCTTGAGAGGACAGATATCTAAAGGAGAACCAGATTTTGTAGCTGCAAGCACATTCTGAATTTCCTCTAATGAAAAAGCCCTGAACTTTACCAAGCCTAAGGCTCCCTCAGAAGGGGATAAGGCAGAATTAGGTTAATCAAAATGATTTCGAACAACGTATTCAAATCCACCCAAAGCACCATTGAAATTGTCCCTTGCCGTTCCACGTCTGTGTACCATTTATCCGATTCCTCCCTAAACTTTGAACAGTTTGTCATGAATGCAGAGAGATCAGATCTAGTCCAAGGAACCTGCACACTGCCCCTCCATGCACATCTCACCAAGGAAATTCAATCAGAACCATTTACATTTTAGGTTCAATCATAGTCATGGTTACTTCCTTTGATTGTTTCTTTTGTTCCTGACCTCATCCTCTCTTTTTCTACTTATCTTTGTATTTTGTTTTAAAGTCTGCCCAATCCTTTCAGTAGCTAATTAAGTCTGGCATATGAGCGCTTAGGGTTAAGAAACCCATTTTGTTCACCTCAGCTTTACTCAAATCCATTCTCTAATTCCTACATTAATTTCTCTTTTTATATAAATCAATGTAATTCTCCTCCGCCTAATCTTCAACCCTACCATATGCCATGTGTTTCACGTGCACATCTAGATGCATATTTACTCAAATCTTTAAGTTCTGCTTCACTGTATATAGTCAATCTTTCTACAACCTCTAAAATTTCTCCAAAGTCAGTTTTTAATTGGAAAATACTGATCTCTCTTCTTCCTGCTGCAACAATTGCAACAGGAAGAGCAAATGAGTGATCAGTAGATGAAATGACATTAGGAGGCTAAATCTCACTAAGTCCGACTTCATTCTAAAGGGCAGTTGGCATTCCCAATGCATGCATGCTCAAGCTCGGCTCTAATGCATCCATATCCTGAATAAGTGGTCTGGGTGTCTGTGAAAGATGACTAAATGGAAGAGGGTTTGCATATAGTAAATTATTTAAAATGTCCTCCTCATCTTTCATTGTTCCCTCTGTCTTTCTTCTCTTTAAACTTTCTATTTTTAATTGCATTACTTTTGTGATCAATTTTCTTTTTGTTTATCTCAATGACAACTGCAGGCAGCACTCCTATTACCAACATATTATTCTCTGTACGTGCTCTGTTATGTACTCCCCATTTAGAACCTGACCAATAGCTCGTCGCATTTCTAACTTGGTTCTTCATTCACTTTCATTCCTTCTTGATTGGGACACTACACAACCCGCTCATCCAATGCTTCAAACTGAACAGGTCTAGGTTGTGGCTTTCTCTCATACATCACATCACAAGCCTCACATGTTTAAGCTTTCTCACAATAAACATACCCTCCAATAAAAATGTTGTAAGGTTCAACAGGGCTTGTGCACAGTTTCCATTTTTTGCCACATGTTTTAGCTTGCCATCCTTTTCTCATGGTGACTTTTTACATGGTTTGAACTTAAACAACATTTCTTAGTAAACATATTATCATGTTGCCAGTATACTCTGTCCAAGGCTAGGAACATTGAATGCAATGCCCTTGCATTTAGTGGCCATTTGGAGACAGCTCTAAGACTCCACACTGACCATTGCATCAGCTCTGTACCTTTGACACAGTGATCAGAACAGTGTTTGTATTGTATAGACTGCCTCTGAGCCAAATTCAACAGAGGAGCACTTCTGCTGGGAATATCCTGGAATGCTGTACCCTGCGATGGAGATGCAGCCCTACTGACTCCCCCCATCATCACACAAAGGAAGCTAGCCTGCTCTAAACTAGATCGGCTCCCTGATACATCATACAAAGTATGGGGTTTAGGCTGTCCCAAGGGATCTGGCAGATGCTACTCCTACTAGGCTCTCAATAGTGTAGATAGAATTGGATAGGAGTATAAATACAACCATAATCACACAGTAATGTTATAATTATTGAACTTTCTTGTAATGTTGGTTACAATGCTTTGTTTCATCTTCCTAATAATTGCAGCTCACACTTTTTATACAAGAATACGATTCTTAAAAAAATATTTGAAAAGCCAATTTTTATCTTTCTTGCGTTTACCTTGGATATGTGAAAGTAAACAACACAAGGGTAGATCTGTTTCCACAATTACCTTGGGGAGTTAGAGTGGTCATGTTCTGAGGTTGCCAATACCAGCTGGTACCCTGGTAAGGTTAGGGGTTCAGATTGGGCACTGTGAGCTAGCTAGGAATTAGGCCAGCATACTCTGACTTAGTCCCCATATTCTGATGGTAATGTTGTCAGGAAACACAGTTCTACTAATTTCGGAGGAACCATATGACATGGCACGACCAACGCTTTAGATTCAGAGGTTATTCAGTGGCTCACCTGAGTAGTTCTTGCATGTGCCCAAGGCTGCTTTTTACCTTAAATGGAGACATCCATGTTGTTAAAGACTAATCATCCTCAGCTTAATGGGAAACCCCATTTTTGTCCGTAGGTTGGACAAACTTGAACCTTTAAATGATCACCCCACTATAGCGTTTTCCTTTCTGTCAATCGCATTCATTAAATATGGCGGTAGCAGCAATTATTCCTATGAGTTACAGACATGGTTTAACAGAATTATTACAACAAGGAATCTCTCTTACAGGGAGAGATGTTATCTTCATAGTTGGAAACATTGGCCAACATGAATAGTTGGCAGTTCAAAAACATACCTGAAAAAGGTTGCATATTTTCTGATAATGCTTCTTTAGATACAGTTTCCTATTATTATAACCTTAATCTTCTGCAGCAAAGAAAAATATGCTGACCCAAACAAAATTTATTTATTTGCCTTATTTATTTCACAGCTGGCCGTACAAAGCTATGAATATTGTAGGAAAATATTAAGTTAAAATCAATTTGGGGCGCATGACACTGGCAAGTTCAAGACAAAGATGCTTTGTTTAGGGTTAATCCTGAGACCATTTTATTTTTACAAGACATTGCAGCACACAACCTGCCTGGGCTTGGCTGAAATTAAGGACATGAACACCCCTAATATTCCTTCTTTTGCAAGTTTTGACTATTGGCACACACTTTGCAAATTTCACATAAGAACAGTTCAATGACATGATACAGAATGGTACATATAACTCTTCAGATTCAGGTTCAGATGGGTGATTAGTGTGGCCAGTTGACACTAATGGTTATTAAGCATTGTTTTAAACACCACAATGGAGTTTATAGCTAGCAGACCAGACCCCAGATACGTGCAGACACAACTTTCAGGATTGATTACCACCTATAATGTAGGAAAGTTATGCCAGCAATGGTCACAGCATTCCACTTTATCTCACCCAAGGACTGTATAATCCTGGCTGACCAACAACCACCGAATGCTCGACCCCAACAATACCAAGCTTCTCCTTATCTAACCAAACTGGAAGTCCTATCCTCCTCACAACTTGCTTGATAACTTAAATGCACTAAACTGTAAGCTCTCTATCTCCTACTCTGTCAAGTCACTAGGGATCACACTTGACAAATACCAGAAAATGAAAGACCACATTTAATTTAAATTTTGACTAAGTTACCAGTAGTCTGGAACTGTAGGGGAGCAGGTTTGCTGGACCCCAGTTAGCTTTTAATTTACCCATATTTTATTGGTGTACATTCCTCGAGTCGGACCATGCCCCCTGGCACCACGGCCTACTTCAGAGACCGGGAAGTGCGTCTGCACTTAGCGGGTGGGCTGCTGGTGCGCCAAAGGTAAGCCCATCTGCGCCCGTCCGAGGCCAGACAGCCTCCTAGCTGAAGAGGGGTCCCATGCTCTCCATGCCACTGGAATCAAGCTATCCTAGCTGAAGAGGGGTGAAACCCTGAAACCGGTCCTAGGATGCTTGTTTCCAGTCTAGGGAGGACCTGGCTTGGCAGTTCGGGCTGGACTGTTCCCATGAGGCACAGGGTCAAGACTGATTTGCATATGGCTGGGTTCAAACTGGGATAGCATGGTGAGCAAAGAAACTATGGATTTAGGCCCAGATCTCTGTACTGGGGTGAATGTATGACATTGTTCTACATTCTGTCCATCAACTGTTGTTTTTGCATTTGTCACCCCGAGTGGGAAGGGTATGCCCAGCCGTGGGTTCCGTTCTCTCCATGCCACTGGAATCATGCTATCCTAGTTGAAGAGGGGTGAAACCCTGAAACCGGTCCTAGGCTGCTTGTTTCCAGTCCACGGAGGACCTAGCTTGGCAGTTCGGGCTGGACTGTTCCCATGAGGCACAGGGTCAAGACTGATTTACATATGGCTGGGTTCAAACTGGAACAGCATGGTGAGCAAAAAAACTATGGATTTAGGCCCAGATCTCTGTACTGGGGTGAATGTATGACATTGTTCTACATTCTGTCCATCAACCGTTGTTATTGCAGACAGCGACAAGCACCAGACCCCCTGGCCAATTTTCCCACCTTACCTACCCTAGGAAGAAACTTATGGCACCCAATAGTCAAGGTAAGAGTCCTGCATGCGCTTGTATTCTGTCTAGCACCTTAGAAACCGAGTTAATGTGCCAAAACTATCATCATCGGTTTACAGTCTTTCAGACTAATTAAAGCAATATAAATGTCAGGATGGCAAACAAGCTGAACCGAGAACAAAAGAAATATAGAGTTAAATACCTATTAATTAACACACTCTCCCTTATCAAACATTTACTAGAATCCGCTGTGTTAATCGATCAAAGTGATATAGACATTGCATTCTTAACTGAAGCCTGGACAGACGCAGCATCTGACCCGAATTCTTTAGCTTGTGTACCTGAGGATTTGAGGTAGTTAGACACTGCAGAGCCTTAACAAGTTGGGGGGCTGGCCATTGCGCATCACAGCTCACTACAAATGCGTACCAAACCCCTTCCCCATTTAAATGCTGAGACTGTGCTTTCTACGTTGAAAATAAAAAACTCCAATACTTTTAATGGCGTCCTGGGGTATCGACCTCCAGGCTCCAAAGAAAATTGTATTCAATCCCTTTTGGATTTGGTGGAAACGTGTGTCCATTATCCTACTTTCACCATTTTAGGTGATTTTAATTCCCATCTGGAACTGTTAACCGACACAGACACAAACATTCTCCTGGATGATCTTCTAGGCTTTGATTTGCCCCAATTTATTATGGAATACACGCATTCTGCAGGCCATATTTTGGATGGCATTTTTACAAATAATTCAAATTTAAAAATTTAAAAACTTCCGCCACTTACTTGGAGAGACCATAAAAGTATTTTCTTCAATCTTACTATACCTTTCAGTGGAAGTATATCCACTGAGGGGCCTACAATAAGCAATTACTGGATATGGAATAAAATCGATAATTTCAAACTAAATGAACTTCTAAGGACAACTATCCCGACACTAATTGAAGACACTGACTTAGCCTCTTTATCACTGAATACCTGGATAAATGGTGTTATGCCACAGTTAGCACCCCTAAGAAACAAAATAAGCCACCGCAAAACAAGTTCTGCACCCTGGTTCTCCCCGGAGCTCGGACCTTTGACCTTGCCAGGTAGGTCGCTCCCCCACTACACAGCTCCGCCTGTGCTATCCTGCCGGCTGCTGCTGCTGGTAAGCTTCCCCTCTGCCTCCTCTCTCTGTGCCCCGTTTGCCTTCTGTGACCCGTTTTTTGCCTTCTGTGCCCCGCTTTCTGCCTTCTGTGCCCCGTTTTTTTGCCTTCTGTGCCCCGTTTTTTCTGCCTTCTGTGCCCCGTTTTTTTCCTTCTGTGCCCCGTTTTTTCTGCCTTCTGTGCCCCTTTTTTTGCCTTCTGTGCCCTGTTTTTTCTGCCTTCTGTGCCCTGACTCTTGCCCGGTTGTCCCCGGCAACCTCACCACTCCTGATACCCGCCGCTGCGTCCCCTGCGGGCCCCGCCCTCCTCACTGACCATTCGCTGCTGACCCTGCCTCCCAGCTGCTCCTCCCTCCCGCTGTGAGGAGAGCAACCTTTGACCTTGCCAGGTAGGCCGCTCCCCCACTACACAGCTCCGCCTGTGCTATCCTGCCCACTGCTGCTGCTGGTAAGCTCCCCCTCTGCCTGCTCTCTCTGTCCCCCGTGTACCTTCTGTGCCCCATTTTTTGCCTTCTGTGTCCTGCTTTCTGCCTTCTGTGCCCCGTTTTTTTGCCTTCTGTGCCCCGTTCTTTGCCTTCTGTGCCCTGTTTTCTCTTCCTTCTGTGCCCCGTTTTTTCTGCCTTCTGTGCCCCGTTTTTTTGCCTTCTGTGCCCCGTTTTTTCTGCCTTCTGTGCCCTGACTCTTGCCCGGTTGCCCCGACAACCTCGCCACTCCCGATTCCTTCCGCTGCGTCCCCTGCGAGCCTGCGGGCCGCCCCCTCACTGACCATTCGCTGCTGCTACCCCTGCCTCCCACCTCCCAGCTGCTCCTCCCTCCCACCTCCCCATATATGGCGGCAGCTGCGCTGCCGTGCAGCGGACGTGCCGCTGGCGTGCTGAAGGCGTGCCTAAGGCAAGCCCGTCTGCGCCCATCCTCACCTGGACCGTGCCCAGCACCAGAACCCCTGGTCCTCTCGCCCCCGCGCCCACCACGACGACTGCCACCGCTACGATGCCAGCACACTCCACGCACTCAACCCCGGACAAACCCACACCTGCTTCAAGGTCGCCCCGAAACGCACCCATGGTCCCTTCACCTGCCGGAACTGCAGCTACACTAGCCTCAGAGCCATCGAAGCACCCACCAAGAAGGACCTCAACTACCTCCGATGCATCCTACTGAACACCCGCTCCGCACGCAAACACGCTCTGGGACCTGCTCGACACATCATCACCGGACGTCGCCTTCCTGACAGAGACCTGGATAAATGTCTCCTCCGCACCCGACATCGCCATGGCCATCCCAGACGGCTATAAGATCACCCGCAGAGACCGCACCAAAGGAGTAGGAGGAGGAATCGCCATCGTCCACAAGAACACCATCAGGGTCTCGACCAGCACCGACAACACTCTCTGCACCTCCGAACACTTGCACTTCCAGATCCACACGGACCCCAACAACACCCTTAGAGGCACCCTTGTCTACAGACCCCCCGGACCCCGACCCCAGTTCAGCAACTCCATCGCAGACTTCATCAGCGCGCACGCCCTGACCTCCACCGACTACATCCTCCTCGGAGACCTGAATTTTCACCTGGAGGACAACAACGACAGCAACTCCACCACTCTGATCGACAACCTCGCCAACCTCGGACTAAGACAGCTCGTCACAACACCAACCCATTCCGCTGGCCACACGCTAGACCCCGTCTTCTCCTCAAACTCCCATATCTCCTTCACCCACACCACCGAACTCCCCTGGACCGACCACCGCTGCATCCACTTCATCTTCCAGAAACCCACCACACACCACCGCACCCAACAGATCCCACACCGCTGTTGGAATAAAGTCACCGAAGACCAACTACAGGCAAATCTTACTCTTAGCCCACCCATCGACCCCTCCACCACCGACGACGCTGCCAAAAACCTCAGATGATGGATAGATGACTGCGCCAACACCCTCGCCCCGCTGAAAAAACCCACCCACAGAGACACCAGCAAGAGAGCCAGCTGGTTCACCCCGGAACCCCTAGCATCCAAGCGTACCTGCCGGAAACTAGAGAAAATATGGCACAGCGAAAAGACACCGGACAGCCACACAGCCCACAAAGACGCCGTCCGCAACCACCATCACCTCATCAGGTCCGCCAAGAGGATCTCCTTCAAAGACCGCCTTGACAACAACGCACACAACAGCAAGGAGCTCTTCAACATCGTGAAGGAACTCTCCAACACCAACGGCATCCCGCCATCGCTAGCCCTGTGCGACTCCCTCGCCACGTTCTTCCACCGCAAGATCGCCGACATCCACGACAGCTTCAACACCCGGACAGTCCCAACAGACACCGACACACCAGACTCGCCGCCCACCATCGACCACGATGCCCTGACAGCATGGACCAACATGAACATCGATGACATCATCAAGACCATGAGCACAATCCACTCCGGATCCCCGTCAGACCCTTTCCCGCACCTCATCTTCAACAAAGTCAGCAGCTCCATCGCTCCCCACCTGTGCAACGTCATCAACCTTTCCTTCGAGACCGCAACCTTCCCAGAGAACTGGAAGCACGCTGAATTGAACGCCCTACTCAAAAAACCCAAGGCGGACCCGAGGGACCACAAGAACTTCCGGCCCATCTCCATGCTCCCGTTCCCAGCCAAGGTCATTGAGAAGATCATCAACAGACAGCTAACCCGATACCTCGAAGAAAACAACATCCTGGACCCATCCCAGTCAGGGTTCCGCAGCAACCACAGCACAGAGACTGCCCTCATCGCGGCCGACGACAACATCAGGACCCTGATGGACAACGGTGAGACCGCAGCCCTCATCCTGCTGGACCTCTCCGCCGCCTTCAACATGGTCTGCCACTATACCTTACGCGCACGCCTTAATGACCCAGGGATCCAAGACAAGGCCCTGGAATGGACTTCCTCCTTCCTCTCCGGCAGAACCCAGAGAGTCCACCTCCCCATTCCGATCCAAAGCCTCCGAGATCATCTGCGGCATACCCCAGGGTTCTTCCCTCAGCCCGACACTGTTCAACATTTACATGGCCCCGCTCGCACGCATCGCCCGACAGCACGACCTCAACATAATCTCCTATGCCGATGACACTCAACTGATCCTCTCCCTCACCAAGGACCCCCTCACCGCCAAACCCAACCTCCACGAAGGAATGAAGGCCGTCGCTGACTGGATGAAGAGCAGCCGACTAAAGCTGAACACGGACAAGACGGAGGTCCTCATCCTCGGCTCCAACCCATCAGCCTGGGACGACTCCTGGTGGCCAACAGCACTGGGGGCAGCCCCGACACCCACCAACCACACACGCAACCTGGGAATCATCCTCGACTCAACGCTCTCCATGACCAAGCAAATCAACGCCGTCTCCTCCTCCTGCTTTAACACCCTCCGTATGCTCCGCGGGATCTACAGGTGGATCCCAACAGATACAAGAACAGTCACCCAGGCACTCGTCAGCAGCAGACTCAACTATGGAAATGCCCACTATGCGGGAGCCCCGGCCAAGCTCATCAAACGACTGCAACGCATTCAAAATGCCTCTGCGCGCCTCATCCTCGACGTACCACACCACAGCCACATCACCCCCCACCTGAGAAGCCTGCACTGGCTCCCCGTCGACAGGAGAATCTCCTTCAAACTCCTCATCCACGCACACAAGTCACTGCACAAGACCGGCCTCAACAGATGACTCCTCTTCTACGTCCCTAACCGCCAGCTCTGCTCCGCCAACCTCTCCCTCTCCACCGTCCTGCGCATCTGAAGAACAACCACCAGCGGCACATCCTTCTCCCACCTCGCCACCCAGACCTGGAACACCCTCTCACTCAGCCTACGACAGACCCAAGACCTGCTGACCTTCAGAAGGCTACTCAAGACCTGGCTGTTCGACCAGTAGCGGCACCCACCCTTTTTTTTCCCCAGCGCCTAGAGACCCTCGCGAGAAAGTAGTGCACTCTACAAATTCTATGACTGATTGATTGATCAGGGAATTAAAGAAAAAGTGTATCAGGAATGGCATAAGTAATGGATCTGGCAATTAAACTACTGTGCACAAGAGAAAAAAAACTATAAAATGCTATTAATAGACTTTAAAAAACTGTTCAAAGAAGCCAAAACTAATTTCTTTACTACCAAAATAAAAATGGCTAGTAATTCTCCTAAGGAATTCTTTAAAACAGTTAAAACACTAACTACCTTTTACGTTAGTAAACACAAAATGCCCGCCAGTCAAGAATTCTGGGACAAAATGCCAAAAATTCTTTTTCAATAAGGTTAGCACATTTTTTCATTTTTTTTAAGAATCAGAACACTAAGCTCGTTTGCACCATGGGTCTGGAAGGAAAGCAGAAGACTACTCTCCCAGATTGGTCCCAATCGCTATCCTCCTTTTCACTGCTTACAACTGAGAAAATTGCCACTGATATAAAAAAAAAAATCAGTTTCACCTAGGGATCCATGTCCCCTGAAGGTTATCTATAAGTCGCGGATATAATTGTACTTTGCCTCACTCCCCCCATAAACGGAATTCTGGAAACTTGTGGGAAAAAGCATTAATACTCCCTTTGCTAAAAAAAAACATCCTTAGACCCGGCAGAAGAAAAACACTATAGACCAATCTCATGACTCCCACTCCCAGCAAAGCTGCTGGAAAAGATAATCAATCATGAGATCAATGTCTTTAGGGGCGCTAGGTGGCGCACGAATAATATGGCCGCGCTGTGGTGAGGCTCCTGCAGCTCGACTCAGTCATCCGCTAATTTCTCCTGACTAACCGATACTAATCCTGCCAAACTCCCGCTACAAAGAGTTAACAACCTTTACCACCCTCGCTGCGATCCTGGGCTGCGTGAGGTGAGCGGTGCCGGAGTTCTACCTTTGGCGAGTTGCCGCCGCGGTGCCGGCTATTTCCCCTGGAGCCACGACTGGGCGTGCGCCACTGGGAGAGGTCGGTGTGCCCACAAGGTGTGCGGGCCCCTGTCTGGGGGGCGGCGCCGGGAGACGTATCCTTGGCGAGGAGGTGAGGCTGCGGCGATTGGAGCCCTGCTGGGAGCTGCATCTGGAGGCGCTGCCCGCAACTGCCCCCTGACGTGGCGAGTGGCTGCCCTCGATTGCTGAGTGGGGGCTTCTGCCGGTGCCTGGAGGCTTGGGGGGCCGTCATCCCCGGCACTGCGCTGTGACGATCTTCCTGCGGCACTGGAGGCATTGCGAAGACAGCGGATGTAGCGGCCCCGACCCCCGGGGGGGTGGGCGCAACGTTCGCTCAGGCTGTGAGTGACACAGGGAGAGCACGCACTTGGAGGATGGAGATTGGGGCTGTCGCGCCCTGCCGTTGGCCGGCACTGGGGTGCGGCGGCAGTCCACAGCGGTGGATCTTGGGCTTCACGTGGAGCGCTGAAGGCTGTGGTGTGTGCGGCGCCTAGACGGTGGCCGCGCTGTGGACGCTGCCGGACGGGCTTACCTGCAGTTGAAGGGAGTGGTGCCTTTGCACGCCGGGCACTGAAACCGCGGACTTGGGCGTTCGCCCTGCTGGCCCACGAAGTGATCAGGCAACTTACTGCATCCCCCTGGCATCGCTGGAGATCATTGCTGTGGACGGTTCGCTGGCTGAAGTGCGGCGCGGGCCCCTGCGGGGAATCCATCGTTGGCCTGGAGCAGCCCGCCGCTGCTGAGCGGAGAGGGTGCACAATTCTCTGTGGCACTGAGGGGTCCGCGGGGGATACCGCCGGTGTGGCCCTTCCTGGGCTCTGATTGGTTGGTGCTGGGGCCTGAGTTTGGTGACGGCGCTCAGTGGTTCGATGAGCGGTTCGCTGGATCGGCGGAACTGGGGGATATGAAGGTGCTGGCACTGCAGTTACCCTAAACCGGAGCTCCTTTTGGCCCCACGCTGGTTGGCCCTACCTGTGGGTCGAAGATTGCTGCAGCCTGGCTGTGGTCTGCGGGTGAGGCGGGGTGCCCCCCTCTGACATTGGAAAGTGAGGAGTGTGGACTGGGAGGTCGTGAGGGAACCTGTGGACTCTTGCCGCTGGGGCCTCTTTGTCGACGTTGAGAGGCGAGCGGAGAGGGGTGTGGTGGAGCCTTCCCGGCCTGAGGATTCTTGGCCTGCGGACGAGTGGCTCATAGAGTAGAGTTTGGAACGCGGGTCCGCCGCTATGGGTAAGCCTAGGCCCAGGAACACTGACACGGGCAGAGAGTCCGAGGAGGCGGCGACAGACTTGTCGCAGGTGGATGCGGGAGACCCCATACAGCGACAGCTCCGAGAAATCCTGGCAGCAATTACAGACACTAAAGCTACCCTCCACCAGGACATTACCACAGTGGCGGTTGGACTGGGCCTGCTGCGTGACGAACATAAGAAGTTGGCGGGGAGGGTCAAAGAAGCTGAAACCAGCATAGCGGAATTGCTCCCGGCTAGCAAAGATACGGCCCACCAGCTGACCGCACTCACGGCAAGAGTAAACACCTTGGAACGCAGAGCGGACGATGCGGAAGGCAGAAATCGGAGGAACAACGTCCGAGTAGTGGGGCTCCCGGAAGGAGTGGAGGGAGCTGACACGGTGGCGTATTTGGAGACATGGCTTAAAACTGTGATAGCTCCGGAGGGTCTCTCTGTTTTCTATACGCTGGAGCGGGCCCATAGGGTACCGGCTAGGCCGCTTGAGCCGGGCAGGCCGCCGAGACCGGTGATTGCTCGCTTCCTCCATTACCGGGACCGGGATCTACTATTGCAAAGGGCGAGAACGATGGGCCCCTTTATCGTGGATAACAGTAGAGTCACGCTGTTCCCGGACTATACCCTGGAGGTCCAATGACAGAGGGCTTCTTACTTGGAGGTTAAAAAGGTGCTGAGGAAGGAGAACTTGCAGTATTCCCTCTTGTTCCCAGTGCGGCTAGGAGTTACTTTTAAGGGTGCATCCCATTTCTTTGATTCTCCTGTGGAGGCCTGGGACTGGCTGGAAAGGTTTAGAGGCGGGCGGGCGGCCACGGACAGATGCGAGAGGTCGGCGCCCCGGAGTCGATTGACCGGTGGGATTGGACGGCAGCGGCTGCGGCGGGGGTCCCGGACGAGGCCCTCCACTGTGCAGACAGGGCTGGAGAGGGCGGCTGTCCTACGGGCGGTGGAGTCTGTGTCGGGCTCTGCTAGTCTGCCTCTGTTGATGTGAATGCAATGGGAAGGTAGTCTGTTTATCTGTGGTTGGTGACACATGATTGGGTTGCGGAGCCGGCCCCGGGTCAGCTGTGTTCACCCTTGCCTCTGAAGTAGTCAGAGAACTTTGCTTTATTGTTAAGTTGGTACTTTGTTTGGATGGGTACTAGTTTTAAGGTAACTGTCCTTGGGAGGGGGGATTGGGAGTTGGGGAACGTTCACTGGGGTCTCTGGCATGACAATTGTGATTTATTGATGAGGCGATGGAAGTATCATGCACCATGGGGCACTGAGTGATTTGAAGTGTATAACGTGGAATGTCAGGGGACTGCACACCATGAGCCCCCGACATAAGGTCCACGCCTACCTTGTGCGGAGGGGGATACAAGTAGCGCTCCTCCAGGAGACTCACATTACGGGGTCAGAGGGTCTGGCGTTGCGGCGCAGGTGGAGGGGCCAGGTTTACCATACTTCGTACTCCGCATTTGCGCGTGGAGTATTGGTGTGGATTAGAGCTGGGGTCCCCTTCCAACTGGTGCATCAGATTGTGGATCCACAGGGCGGTATGTACTAGTGCAAGGTAGATTGAATGGGAGAGATGTCACACTGGGCAGTATTTATGCCCCGAATACTGAGCATCAGGCCTTTTTTTCTTTATTGTCCCGTAAGTTGTCATCCTACCTATCTGGCCCAATCATGCTTGGGGGTGACTTTAACTCAGTGACGGACACCGCTCTTGACAGGTCCCATCTGCCGCTTCGGACGGCGCCGTCTGCTGCGGCTGCCAAGGCTCGAGGGGCATGGCAACTGAATTGGGGGTTGTTGGATACTTGGAGGGAGCAGCACCCAGGTGAGAGGGACTATTCCTTTTTCTCTTCACTTCATGAGTTACACGTTAGATTAGATGCCTTTCTCTGCTCGCCTGATATACACACGGTGGTTCAGCACAGTGAATATTTGACCAGAACAATCTCGGATCATAACCCCCTGCTGCTGAGGCTTTGCTGGGTCCCCCAGCGCTCAGAGATCCCGCTATGGCGTTTAAACCCGGAGCTGCTGGAGGACTCGGTATTCCGAGAGGCGATAAGTGAGGGGGTGACCCAATACTTTCAAGAGAACACAGGCTCAGCCTCCTCGTTGGCTGTGGAGTGGAACGCTTTTAAAGTGGTGGTGAGGGGCCTATGTATAGCTCATAAGATTGGTGTGCGTAGAGTTCTCCTTCAGGACATAGATACGGCAGACCAGCGATTGCGTGTGTTAGAGAGGGCTCTCCCAGAGCGTCCGGAGGGACAGGGAGAAGAGTTGGCGGTCGCGGTGGGGGTCGAGAAGCTACGGTGTTATGATTACAAGCAGTATTTGATACGGGCCCATGCGGAGCGTGATAAGGCGGGGGCATTGTTGGCGTGGCTTGCGAGTCCACTGAAACAGGCAGCCCCCATATTGGCAATAAGCGACCCAGAGGGGCATACGTGTCACACCCAGCAGGGTATTAATCGTCTTTTTGCTAGCTACTACGAGGGGCTATATGCTAGTAGGTTGGACTTGGATGAGGATCGACTGGGGGGATTCTTGGCTGGGGGAGACTTGCCGGCCCTTCCCAAAGTGGCTGCAGAGGAGCTGGGTCAAGACATCACTCTGGGGGAAGTACGGGGTACAATCAAACATATGGCGCGAAAGAAGACGCCAGGGGTGGATGGGCTACCGATTGAATTTTATGCATCATATGTGGAGTTGCTGGCTCCTAGGCTGGTGACCCTCTACAACGAGTCGCGGAGGGTGGGCCGGCTTCTGGCCATGATGCGTGAGGTGCTTATAATTCCGCTATTGAAGTCAGGGAAGCCTCCCACTGACATGACCTCCTACCGTCCGCTATCCATGCTCACTACCGACTATAAGATCCTGAGTCGGATACTGGCCTCGTGCCTCCTGCCGTATATGACTCGACTGGTCCATGTGGATCAGGCGGGGTTTATACCCAAACGCAATACAGCTGGTAATGTTCGGCGCCTGCTCCGGGTGTTGGAGGCCGAAACGCATGCATCGCGCACCGCTGCTGTGTTCTCGGTTGACATAGAAAAGGCCTTTGACAGTTTGAAGTGGCCTTATTTGTTCCAGGTCTTGCGTACCTTTGGGCTGGGGGAATGCTTTGTGGCTTGGACGGCTCTGCTGTACAGAGACTCCACGGGTAGAACTAAGTCAGGAGGTCTGATATCACTCCCTGTGCGGTGGGTAGGGGGACGCGCCACGGGTGCCCCTTATCCCCGCTGTTGTTTGCGTTGGCCATAGAACCGCTGGCGGCCCAAGCCCGAACGGGAAGATGGTTTAGGGGGCTCCAGGTGCACGATGATACCCATTACATATCCCTTTACGCGGATGATCTCCTTCTGTTTTTGGCCGATACCGAGGGGGAGTTGATAGGAGCTAAGCGACTGCTTCAATGCATTGAAGAATTGGCGGGGCTGAAAGTGAATTGGTCAAAATCATGTCTTTTCCCCACCTCCAAGTTAGCTGAGGGTCCTCGATATACGGAGGAGGTACAGTGGGAATACACCTGTATAACATACTTGGGGACACATATTTACCATGACCGTAAAGACCTGGTGAAGGGTAAGATTGGTAGAGCTGTGCGAGGTCTTCGGGGCAGTATGGACTTTTAGCAGTCGCTGCCGCTGTCCCTGATGGGGAGGGTAGCGCTTCTTAAGATGGTGGCACTCCCCAGGTTGCTGTACTACTTTCGGACGCTCCCTGTTTGGATCCCTGCGTCGACGTTTAAGAAACTCCAACAGATGATAAAGGGGTTTCTTTGGGTTGCTGGCAGACGTCGGGTAGCTCTGCATGCGTTGATGCGACAGCGAGGGGAGGGAGGGTTAGCAGTTCCGGACTTGGAAAACTATTATTTAGCCGCTCAGCTGCAGTGGTTGACCCAGGCGGTGGCTCGAGAGTTCAGAGGGGTGGGGGCCGGGATGGGGGGGCGGATTCCTGCCTACCTGCTATCTAGGATTATTTTACAACAGCCGATGCGCCTTGGGGGTATCTCTAGCGAGGTGCAGACCTTGCGGTTGTGCTGGAATAGGATCCAGCAGAGGGCGCGGATCACCTGCCCGTACGCGCCGGAGATCCCACTGTTAATGTGTCGGCAGTTGCCCCTGGTCGGCGCTTGAGGGGTGGTGTGATTTTGGTTTGACGGCTGTGGGAGATCTGTACGAATACAATGTTTTGTTGCCTTACGAGTCCATTCGTGAGCGATTCGATCTCCCTCGTGGGGACTATCTCCTGCATGCAGGCTTGGTGTCGGCTATCCAACGACGGTGGAAGGGAGGGCCATCTGAGCCTAAGACATCCATGGCTTGTCAATATGTGGTGCTGGCGGCTGGGACCATTAAAGCTGTTGCTTGTTTATACCGACGGATGACTGGTGAAAAACTGGCCCCCCTTATAAGGCTGATGCAGCGGTGGGAGGAGGATATTGAAGGGGAAATACCTGATAAAATATGGGCTGAATTGCTTGAACGTCCCTGGAACTGCTCTTGGAATGCTCGTTTCCAACAGATCCAATTTTTTATTTTGCACAGGGCTTATCTTACTCCAGTTAGAATCCAACGCTATTTTCACACACTCGCGGCGCCTTGCCCCCGGTGTCACGAAGAGGGGGCGTACTTCCGCCATATGTTGTGGCGCTGTCCCCGGATAGGGGCTTACTGGCGGGAGGTGTGGATGTTGCTATGCGATGTTACGGAAAGGGAGATTTAGTTTGGTATAGGTCCGTGCTTGTTACACTGGTTTCCCCACACCTCGAAGACAAAAATATTTAGTAAATTTATAGATTTGGGGCTGGTACTGGCCAAGCGGGAAATTACTGCTAATTGGAAGGCTCAGCGTGGGCCGAGGTTACAGAAGTGGAGGGCGGAATTCATTCGGTGGCCGGGGTGTGAATCGGTTCTCCGGCTGCAGGCGGCTACCCGAGCTCATAGTGATAGGGCAATGGACTCAGCCCGAGCCTGGGGAGCTTTGACAGAATTACTGAAACCCACAGACTCTGATACTGATGTGGGCTCGGGAACGAGCGAAACGCAAGATCCGCCTTCCCCTGGGTCTGGTTAGAAAAGAGTTGCGAGGGTAGGCGTTATCCCAGTTAGGCTGTTAGCGGTCCTGTGTTAGGAAAGTCCAGGGTGTAACTCGTAGTGGTAGGAGCTGCTATTCTGAGTAAAGAACTGAATGCCTTGTTATGTATTCAACCAATAAGTCATGCCGGGGAATTTGTGGGGGAGGGGGAGGAGGGAGGGAGGAGGGGAGTTAGTTTGTTAGAGATGTTAGGTTTGCTGTTCTTTTCCTTGAATACGAGATGGAGCTTCTGCATGTCTGTACTGTTATTCATGATGCCATCTTTTACCTTGATAAGGAAGCATGAGGGCGGAGCTGGTGGGTGGTACACTGCAAGGATCTGCGGTACATATGTTATGTTATGTTATGTTATAATAGTTTATAGAGCGCACGATTACCTTGCGGTGTCCTGGCGCTAAACACTGAAAAGCCTGCGCTGAACGTGAAGAATTAGAACTCGGAAAAGAACCAGGTTTTGAGAGTCTTCCTAAAGGAGGTGAGATCTGATGCATTTCTCAGTGTGAACGGAAGTCCATTCCAGACTTTAGCGGCTGCATAGGTAAAGCTCCTTCCTCCCCAATTTACCTTTTTTATGTAAGGAACTTTTACCCGCTTGGCTCCAGATGATCTGAGCGTTCTACCTGTTGTATACCAGGAGAACTTATTTTTGAGAAATTCGGGAGCTGTCCCGTTCAAGGCTCTGAACACAATACACGAGGCCTTGAACCTGGCTCTAAGATGGATGGGGAGCCAGTGCAGTTTTTTCAACTCATCTTTAACTGATACCCATCTAGGGGTTCGAGTCAAGAGTCTGGCTGCAGCGTTTTGGATGACCTGCAGCCTGTTTTGATATTGTAACTGCATATTCATATAAAGACTATTACAATAGTCAAGTCGGGATAGTATGAGTGCGGTCACTACAGTACGAAGGCATCCCTCAGTCAGATAGGGCCTGATTTTCCTAATCATTCTAAGTACAAAGGAACAGCCTGAAGTGACACTGCTCACCTGGTCGCCCATGTTGAGTTTATCGTCAATCACCACTCCCAGGTTTTTTGCCTTCCTACAGGGAGTGGGGCAGAGACCTAGTGAATCAGGCCACCAGTCAGGAGTCCACATCCAGAGGTTGTTGCCAAACCTCACCACTTCTGTTTTGGCCGAGTTCAGCTTAAGACAGTTAGCTGACATCCACCTGGAAATGGATAGCATACAATTCGAAAAGCGATTGCCTGTTTCGTTCTCAGCTAGGCCTGGGCGGTAAATTCCGTTCCGTTTGCGGAATTTGCGGAATTTGGGTAATTTCACGTTCCGCGGAGAACGCGAAGTTGCCCAAAAATCTGCGTTCCGCCACTTCGCGAAATTTTTTGCTTGTTTGCGTTCTCAATATGCGTGTTCGCGAGATATTTCACCCCGAGCATGCAAACAGCGATCGCGAACAGGAAAAAAGTATCGCGAACAAGCAATTCCACGTGTTCGCGGAATATCTGCGTGTTCGCGGAGATTTTTTACCGTTTCGCGGAGATTTGCGTAACGCGATTACGCATATTCCGCCCACCCCTATTCTCAGCCCCCTCCCTTACCGATAGCACAATTTGCGTGTCATCGGCGTAGGAGGTAAGCTGGAACCCGAAGGACCTGATGATACCAGCTAGTGGGGCCACATAAATATTAAAGAGGGTGGGGCTTAGTGAGGAGCCTTGCGGCACCCCACATGGCAAAGAGAAAGCTTCAGATGTAGTGTCATTTAATTCGACTGTTTGAAGCCTGTCTTTTAGGAAGGACTCCAGGAGCTTCCAAGCTTGTCCTGTTATCCCGGTCTTTGACAACCGATTTTACAAAATTTCGTGATGCACGGTGTCAAAGGCCGCGGATAAATCTAAAAGGATTAGCATAGCACTTCCTCCTTTGTCCAAGGTTTCTCTAATCTCCTCTGTCGTTTTAATAAGCGCCAGCTCCGTGCTATGATATGGTCTGAAACCATATTGTGAGTGATCCAGAGAATCATTCAACTGAAGAAAATTGCTGAGTTGTCTGTTCATAGCTCTTTCAAGCATTTTCGCTGGTAGAGGGAGTCTGGAAATGGGGCGATAATTAGAGGGATCTTTAGGGTCCAGGGATTGTTTCTTTAAAAGAGGAAGTACTGAGGCCTTTTTCCATAGGGTAGGAAAAGTGGCCGTTTGAAATATATTATTGAAGAGGGGTGTGAGGGCCCTGCAAGAGATATCTGCCACCTGTTTGATGATCCAGGTGGGGCAGGGATCGCTGGGCGCACCTGATTTGATATTGTTCATAAGATCCTTAGTTTCCTCTAAATTCAGAGGAATAAAGTGATCCAAGGTGTTGACCAGGGGAGGGGGGGTGTTGGTATCTAAAACCTCATCATTTTTATTAATCATGTCTGATAGAGAGGAAAAAATGATTTCCACTTTAGATTTGAAAAATGCAGCCACCGTATTACAGAAGTTGGGTGCAGTTGGACCATTGGGCTTCCTAGGGTTAGAGAGTTTAATAACAGTTTTAAAAAGCTCCTTTGAGTCAGATTTGGCATTAGAAATTTGGCGTGAAAAGAAATCTCTCTTGGCTTCCAAGAGAGATTGTTTGTATGTTGCAATGGTTACTTTAAGGTCCAATTTATCAGCTGTTGTATAGTTTTTTCGCCACAGTCTTTCTGCCCGTTTACATAAAAGTTTTTTCCCCCGGAGCTCTTCTGAGTACCAAGGAGCCGTAGGTATGGCCCTTCTCGGTATCCATTTTCTGGGGGGGGCTGCATGTAGACATGCCTCTTCCAACCAGTTGTTATACTGTCGGCTTGCTACCTCAGGGTCAGGTGAAATTGTGGGTAGTTTTTCCTGAAGGGAGGATTCTAGATGTAAAACATCTACTTTTCCCCAAGCTCTAGTTGTGATCTCCTTTTTAACTTTTAAACATGTAGAATCCCTCGTAACATGTTTAAGTTCAAAGGTGATTGCAACATGGTCCGACCAGGTTATGGGAAGAGCAGAAATGTTACCCAGATCACAATTATTTGAGAAAATCCCATCTAGGGTATGTCCCTTTATGTGGGTGGGGAAGGAGACCAGCTGTTCTAGGCTTCCCAAAGCCATTGTGCTTTGGAGATTAGCCGTCTCAGGGTCTTCCAGTTTTTCCAAGTGGAAATTAAAATCACCCAGAACAACAAAGGATTGTTGAGTCAGACCATCTTCTAGTAATGTATTAAGAGAGTTAAGAAAATCGGTCTTACTTCCAGGAGGACGATAGATGAGGATACCTTTAAAAGGTCTGCAATGTTCAGACGTAATATTGAAGGAGAGGGCTTCACAACCTTGATCGTACACCGGTTGGAAATACGGGGTGAGTGAGTCGTGGTAAATCACTGCAAGCCCTCCTCCCCTTTTATGAGTTCGATCTAAAGAGTAGCCTGCGCGTCATCGGGCAACAATGGATGTGTGGGCGCAAGGATTATTGTATGTCAGGACTATTTTCCATGAATGGAGGCTTCTGATTGGATTGTTACTGAGGGCTATATGAAGTTGCTTGATACACATATTTGCAAATGTACCCTGTTAATGAAACCTTGAAATGCCAATAAAAATATGTTTAAAAAAAATAATAATGAGATCAATGCCTTTCTGGACACCAACAGTTGTCTTCATTCCTCACAAAATGGCGTTAGGCCACAGGACACAATCTGCCCTCCTAGCAGCCACAGAGGATATCAGATTCATTGTAGACAAGAGAGACAGTGCAATATTGGTCCTAGTGGACCTATCGGCGGCATTTGATACAGTGGATCATGCCACTCTGATCAAGCACTTGGAAAGAATAGGCATATGAGGAGCAGCCCTAACATTTGTCCAGTCATTTCTTACAGATAGAGAGCAGACGGTTTCCCTAGAGGGTCTCTCATCCACACCTTTCTATCTACGAGGTGGGGTCCTTAGGGGTCTTCCCTAAGCCCAACACTTTTTAATGTACATGTCACCCCTCTCATTCAGTTGATTAGCTCACATGGGTTCTCATTCTGCTCTTATGCAGACAACACCTGTTTCATTTGAGCCAAACAAAGTAGCAACCCAAATTAGGGCATGCATGTCAGAGATTGTTCTATGGAAGGGAAAAAAGCTTTTAAAACTCAACTCTGATAAAACGGAAGTGCTGCAGTTTGGAAACAGCAGCACCCTGTAGAATAACACCTGGTGGCTGTCAAATCTGTGATCTCTGCCATTACCTGTGTTTAGAAGGCGAGAAAACTGGATGTGACATTTGACAAAAAACGTATATTTGTTAACCACTCTAATCAGGTAACATCTTCCTTAAAAAATAAATCTTACCATTCCTCCCTCTTGAACTCAGGAAAGTAGTGATAGTGGCATTGGTCATCTCAAAGATTAACTAGGGCAACACCCTTTTGGTGGGAGCCCAATCTCACGTTTTGAAAAACTCTTCAAAATACAGCCGCTAGAATGCTGCTAGGTCTTCCCAGATTTTGTCCTGTATCTAATGACGTCAAAGAACTTCACTGGCTCCCAGTCAGGGCACATAGCCAATGCAAAGCTTTATACTGGGTACATGAAGGACTCTATCAAAATGGACCATGCTTTATATAAGACACGTTCAAATGCTCCCAACCAAAGAGAACGTTACGGTCAAGCACAGTAAATAGAGTGCAAGTGATGAAAATCAGAAAAGAACGCTGGGAAAATTATCAGTCTGCCCAGATAAATGGTGGAATGAATTACCCTATTATCTTAGATTTCGGCCCAACCTTTTAAGATTCAGAAAGGAGCTGAAAACCTGCCTTTTTTAACTTGGATATGGCATGGTCAGAAATATATTTTAACCTTTGATGTTTTCTTTGGTTTTCTTGATACTAGCGCCAAGACACATCCCGGTATAAGCGTGCTCTACAAGACCCATATAACATAACATAACATAACGTAGCATTAGAGCCTAAGCAGAAAGTACCTTCAACACACTGAGCCATATAAAAAATAATCAAACCCTTCATCCTCCCTGAAGACCTAAATACCTTGGTACAATTCTTAGGCCCATCTAAGCTGGGCTAATGCAAAGCAACAATCACTGGTATCTCAAACAAACACCTTATTCCTAAAAACTCCACACTCCACAATGTTTGTTCCTCCTTGAGGCCAAACAGTGATGGAATTACCACAAGTCCTGCTCTGTCGAGGATGCATGATACAGTACTTTGGAGTGGAGCATCTTTACTGCAAGAACTGAACGGTAACTTGTCTTTTTCCTTAAGGCCAGTACATTTACAATGTGTGCAGCCCATGTTCCACTCTCTTCTGTACCCTTTTGAGAGTGTCCTGGACATATGTCCTGCAATGCAACTTGTTCAATCTACAGAAATGGATCTGCAGGTGCTCCCCTTGAGGGCTCTTCTTCAGTGCTGTCCTATGGGAGTACAATTGCTACAGAATACTTACTATGAGCCACTCCTGAATGCTTCGGCTCCTGGATTCCTGGATCCTAGCTCTTTTGCTATGATTATACTGTCGCCTGGCACACCATCGGCATCTGCTTATTGGACTGGATTTGAGCATGTTTGTTTTCTGGAACTTGCTGTTCAGGCCATTGTAGAAATATCGTCTGCTGATGCTGGCTCCTTCCTGGCTTCCACAGACTCTACAAACATTCAGAACATTTTGGGAGCCTCTTAGATTTTAATTCGGCTCCTTGTTTTCACATCAAATAGACCTTTTATTCGTTTTCATTATTAGCATGCTTTTAATTGATATTTTAACAGCATTATGGCTTTCATTCACTTTTGTTATTAAAGTACATTTTATAATCATTTAATAGACAATTGTGGGTGATTTTTATGTTTTTAGTTTGAGCAAAGTCTACCCCCAGCCAAAAGGAGGGTGTTATAAGGTTCAACGGGGCCCACACACAGTCGCCCTTTTTTTAGATGTACATTTTAACTTGTCATCTTTTTCTAATGGTGACTTTTTACATGCTTTGCACTTACATGACATTGTACTTAGAAATGATTCTGCATGCAGCACATTCCTTAGTAAGCATAGTACCATGTTTCTGGTACACTCTGTCTAAGGCTAGGAGCTTTGAATACAATGCCCTTGCATTTGGTTGTCCAGTTGGAGACAGCTCTAAGACTCCACACTAACCATCGCATCAGTTCTGCACCTTTGACACATGCGATTAGAACAGTGCTTGTATTATATAAACGGCCTCTGAGCCATATTCAGCAGTGGAGCACTTCTGCTGGGATTATCCTGGCACACTGTACACTGTGATGGAGATGCTGCCCTGCTGACACTAACCATCATCCTGAAAAGGAGGATAGCCTGCTGTGCTCCAAATTGGCTTCCTGATACATTATACACAGGCATGGGTGTCCCAAGGGATCTGGCAGAGGGTACTTCCACTATGCTCTCAATAAAGTAGTTTATCTTTGACACAGTTCTTAGTATTGCTGGTTACAGTACTTTGTATCATCTTCCTAATAATTGCAGCTCTTGTTTTCTATACAAGAATATGATTGGTTTAATAAATGTTTGAAAAGCCAATTCATATCTTTCTTGTGATTATCTTGGAAATGCTTAAGTAAACAATGAAATGGTAGATCTTCTTCCACGATGTCTTTGGGGAATTAGAGTGGCCATGTTCTGAGGTTGAAGACACTATCTGGTTCCCTGGTAAGGTTATGGATTAAGATAGTGCACTGTGAGCCAGCTAGGAATTGGGCCAACATACTTTGATGATATATGTGGACTCAGTTATGACATCCAGAAACACAATCGTACTTAATTTGTAGGAATCATATGTCAGAAATTGCATGTTCTTGTCATCAGATGTGATCTTGTTCATTCTTTTAAACACATACATATATGGAGTTCTGAATTTAACATCATTTCAAAGGCAGGAGAATCTTCTGGAGGATATTTGTTCTCCTTCCATTATAGGAAACGTGGACTTTTTCAAAGCAGCACCCATTTTTCACTCAATCTAAATCTTCCCGATCACTTGCCCCATCGCCATGCACTGCTAATTATCCCACGTATTACATCACTAATAACATGTTCTATAACATCACTGATAGCATTACTGCAACATTTGAAATAGCATAATTGATGAAAAGACTGTGCATGGCCGGGATGCAAGTTTTAGTTATTATAGGGCACTACTTATAGTTACTAGAAATAACTATAACTGGTGAATTTACTTCAGTGTTTTTTTTTAGTTTAAAATATTATGTTGTCACTAAAATGATCACCTAACTATAACGTCACTTTAACCTTTGTTTTTTTCAGTGAATTTCTAGTTTTTTTAAATGTAAAGTAATATTTTATTTCAATCCATAGGGCTAACTCCCCCACACCAAGCATGGCCTTCAGCCTTCAGACTATGCATCCAACCCATTGGCACAGCCCCCCTTCAAGCCACTACAGGCCCCATGGGCGTCAACCCGAGGATGATTTTTTAATCTTTTAGGCTGAGTTGGTGTTTGGTGCTCCTCCCTGAGCCACTTCGGCCCTGGGCACTCCAGTTCCCCTGACCCTTTGTTTTATTTTTAAGGGAGTAAGGGGAGGGGATGTGTGGCCCCCACTCTGAGCCAAATTGGACCCCAATAAACGATCCCCTGGGGTTTTTGTTTTTTAATAAAGGGAGAGAGTCATGTGGCTCCCCTCCCCAAGCCACTAAGGGCCCCAGTGACCTCATGCCCCAGGGCCTTTTTTTAAATTAAGGGGAGGGGGTGCATGCCCATCCCCACGGGCCAAAAAATATTTCAAAAGTAGTCCAGAGACCCCATCCCCAGGGCCTTTAAGGGGAGGGGACATGCACCCATCCTACCTGATTCAATAGTGGCCCAGAAGACCCCATCCCCTGGGCCAAAACATATATTTGAAGAGTAGAGGGCACATGGCCCCCTCCTCAAGCAAATATATGCCCCAAGGACCCCATTCCTAGGGGGACCTCCTCTTTTCTATAAAGGTGAGGGGTTGCACGGCCTCCCTCACCAAACCTATTGTGGCCCTGAGGACCCCATCCCATGGGCCAAAGCATATGTTTTAGGGGTAGAAGGCACGTGGCCTCCTGCTTGAGCCACTACAGGCCCCAGGGATCCAATCCCGTGGGGGCCTCCTTTTATATAAAGGTGATGGGGTGTCTGACCTGGGTGCATGGCCTATAGTGGCCACATTACCCGGGGCCTCATGTGCTTCCCCCTTAAAATACATTAGTTTCAGTAGGGACCCCCAGGGCCCCTACATCCCCAGCTAGCTCCCAGCATGCACCCATATTTGGTGCTGCAGGAGCTTGTATTGCTCTTGCCCGGCAGGAGCAGCAGTTTTTGTTTGCTCCTGCTGGGCAGGAGGAACCAGAGTTTTCCTGCCAATAAGAGCCCAGGCAGGGAAACAACATGGCTGGAGCATTTCAAAAGCTCCAGCCAAGTGAGAACAGACATGCCTTCCCTGCCCACCTTCCTGGAAACAGGACAGGCATGTCAGCTCTCACCCAGCAGGACCTTTAAAAATGCTCCCGCCATGTGAGGGCAGACACATGTCTACCTGCCTGCGCTCTTGCAGGTAGGCAAGCTACTTTGTCCTGAGGTGGAATGCTCGAGATACAGTGTTTGAGCCGCCCCTCTGGAACTGGGTCCCCAGGGCCATTAGTGGCTAGGGGAGGGGGCAATGTCCACCCTCCCCTTTAAGTTGAAATTGCTTCTGTGGAATGGAGTTCCTGGGGCCTCACTTAGGTTCGAGAAGGGGGGCAGCACACATCCTCCCCTATTTTGGCACATTTGGCACAAGGGGGGTGAGGTCCACAGGGACAATTAGTGCTCAGGAGGCGGGCTGCATGTCCACCTCCCTTTAACTTTACATTTGGCCACAAGGAATGGGGTACCCGGGCCCTGACTAGTTTGGGAAGGAGACACTACTCATGGACCCCTAGGCCTTAGCCCATCTCTTTGCAAACCAAATGCCCATTGGCTTTTTTTTTTCAGAACAGCGATCCAGTGGGGGTAGTACGGGAATCCGGCAAGTACGCAGTTTTAAAATCATATATAGTTTTAACCTCTGGCCCCCCCTCAACAAAGCCTGATGGGGTCAGAGTATCCCTACCCTTCACCTTTATGCTTTTTTATATTATTAAATACAGGACATGTCCCCAAATGCTGTAATGGCTGCCTGCAACATTATTCTTCATGTTGCAGGCAGCCAATCAGTGCTCTCAGCCCCAAGAGAGCACATGTTCTGTGGGAGCAAACTGGCAGGAGGTAAAAATGCCCACTTGGCCAAACAAAACACTCTCTTTTTTTTAAATTGAGTTTCAGGGACTCTGGCGAGATTGTTTGGATATACAAATATTTTGTTCCCTTAAACCCCGAAAACTACTGAACTGATTTAACCCCTTCTGTGCCACACCCTTTCCCCCTACTGTGCCGGGCGTTACATTAGTGGGTGGGGTTCATGACGAGATAGTCTCGTCATGGGCACAGCGCGACCGTGCTCCATGACGAGACTATCTCGTCATGGGCACAGAAGAGGTTAAACCAAATCACAAAAAGTATGCTTTCTGGGTCAAGATCTAACTTCCTGCCAATTTGATTTAATTTATGGTAAAAGATATGATAGTAAAAACAGCTTAAGTTAAAAAGAACCCTATAATTTCACTGAAAAAAACAAAGGCTAACTATAATGTAGCTGTAAACTGTTTTTTTTGACAAATTTATGGGACTTTATTGTGATGTAAATGAAAATCTTTTTTCCATACCTAACTCTAACATCACTTTAACCTTTGGTTTTCTCATTGAACTTCAGTTATTTTTAATCATATTCAATTCAGCCAACTTTAACACTCCACCTGGCCTTTAGTCAGGCTCAGTAAGAGGTACACAGCATGGCCTATCCTCTGGCCAGGCCCTGTGTCTAACCCGCACAAGCAGCCAATCCCACCTCTGATGCTAACTCCACACTTTGCATGGCCTTTAATTATGTCCAGCAGGAGCTGGCCATTGGGCCTGCCTACAAGTCAGGTCACATACTCAACCCCGCGCTCAACCCCATGCAAGTTGTCTACCCCTCCACTGCGTATAAGCTTTAGTCAAGCTCAGAAAGAGGTCACCACAGTGCCTAACAGAGCAGAAGGCCAGCTTCCTGCTCAGCATGGCCCTCCTTCTGTGCAGCAGGAGGTTGGCCCCAGGTTCAGGGCAGAGGCTAGGCCGTTTACCCATCCCCACCATTGGTGGGCAACCTGCTTTCAACACCCAAAGGACGTGCACAGCAGGCAATTTGTCACAGGGTCTGGCCTCCAGTCAACCTGCCACAGATGCCTATCCTCCAGCAGATACCCAACCAATATTTTGTTTTTATTTATTTTTTCAAATTTTTGCAAGTTTCTTGGTACTTTCATAATACCCAGTGCTCAAACTTCACTCCAATGGTATCACAATACTGTGCAAGCTTCCTCTGTACCGTGGTACCTCATGTGAGGGCCGTACGGTGCCCTGTTAGAGTGACACAGTATTCCCAGAAAGAATTTAAACTTTTGTACAAAAGGAGAAGATGAAATTGGTGGTACTGAGTGCTACTGCAAGTGCCAGGGGTCATATTGTTTCAACCCTGCTCCCTTATTTCCTTATTTTATATATTTTTAAAGTCCAAATACTATAATGGTGGCTGCAAATCTTTTCTCTGGATTGCAGCTAGCCAATCAGATTATTTGGTATCACGAGACCTGAGTTGGTCCTACAGTATTGAAATGGCAGATGGAAGTGAAAGCTCTCCTCGGCCAATCAGAGGGCCCTACTGTCCATTTGAGAAATGCCAAAAAAATATTGACTACATTTGCTAAACAAAATGAAACAGTCTTGCCAATATTTAATTTTATTTTCAGGCTGTAATGAGATATTAATGTAGGATTTGCACCAATATATAGCCCTGAATGTACCAGAACTAAAAACATTGCTGCTGGTAGCCAGGGTTTCTTTAGCTCTACGCCACTCTTGCAAACACCGACAACTACAGTTGTATTTTGAAAACTCCCAGTAAAGTGTGCCATTTTTTCTTTTTGTCTGAAGCTTTCTAGGAACTGAATTCAGTATGTGACACCCCTTCTTATTGAGTTTGTCATTAGGATACATGCAAACGTGTCAGTTTTTTAATTAAGCATGCAAGAAATGGATGACTGACATCAGTTGGTTTATTTTTAAAATGTGTAATAATTTACTAACTGATATTTATTTTATTCTTTTTCTGTTGTTTTTAATGTGGTCTTATGTGCTACCTTAACTCAAGTATTTTTTTATTGTACTAGTGTGTATATTTCCTTTTGTTTCAAATTATTTCATTCAATAAGGATTTTCTAATAGGACAAGCTCAGTTGGTGAAGTGGTGATAAGGTAAGTGGTGAGTGACCCTCAGGGTTAAATGGGGTGTAGGAAGTTGAGGTGTGAGTGGTGAGTTGATTAATGAGGTCATCTTGTATGCTGATGATTTTAGCAGAGAAGCATAATGCAAAGCCTCAAGTGATGACTGTGTGAGTGTTGTATGTGGTGGAGTGAGTAGATTGTTATTATTATTATAAAGTCGTGTATAGCACGTAGCTACCCAAGTAGGGTTTCCTGGTGCTTTAGCAATCGGTACGGGCTTGCAGAATAAGAAAAGATTAGAACAATCAGATTTTCAGGTTCTTTCAAAAGGTGGTCAGTGAGTGGCAGCTTCTCAGAGACTCAGGAAGGGTGTTCCACAGCTTGGGGCCCAGATTTGATAAGGAGCGCCTTCCTATGCAAAACAATTTGACTCTGGGAACCATGCAGGGTAATCGATTACTTGATCGCAGAGAGATATTGGGCTGGTAACGTACTACCAGCTATTGTAGATACAGCTGACCACAGTTCGACCTAGCTTTATGCATGTAGCATGATGCTTTGAACCATATCATTTTGTTCACTGCAAGCCAATGAAGCTTGGTAGGAGGCATGACATGGATGCATGTTCAGGAGTTGGAATAGAAGCCTGGTGGCAGAGTTCTGAACAACACGTAGTTGTAATTGTAGTAAATGCTTTAAAATGTATATTAATTATACATTTTATTGAAAATACGTTTATATTTTTATGTTTAAATATGCATATAAAGATCTGTAGTTTTGGATAGTGTGTGTTTACAGTAATTATTAAGTTAAGAAATTGTGTCTGAGTATGGAGTATTGATTGTGCATATGAAATATTTAATTTGCTTTAGCTTTCTTTAAAATGTTTTAGACTGAAATCTGTAGCAAAATATTGTTCTTGAGTGTCTACTCTAACATCTTCTTCAGATACCCTTCAATTGGAGTGGGAATAGTAAGTATTAACCCTTTGGTGTCCAACACCTTCCCCAGTATGGTTAGACTGGAGTGGGAATACTAAATGTTACCCCTTTAGTGTCCAACACCTTCCTCCAATATGGTTAGACTGGAGTGTGAATAGTAAATGTTACCCTTTTAGTGTCCAACACCTTCCCCCAACATGGCTAGACTGGAGTAGGAATAGTAAATGCAACCCCTTTCATTTAGTGCCCAACACCTTCCCTCAAATGCTATGACTACTCTTTAATCATAGAGGAATCCTAACATGCAGGCAGACAGTGCTGGCATGCTTCGCTTCTAAGGATCTGCAACTAAACTGACATTTTGGAAGGATCTTAAACAATGTAGAAAGGAAATTATCAGCAATGACAACTTACGGCTGCAATCCAATTGCACAATGAAGAACCTGTTCAATATCTGCATAAATGAAAGCCAGACGGATGTCACAGTCTGCACACAGGGAACTGCAAAAGAGGACCGCCCGGAAGGCTCGGTGGTAACAAAAAAAAAAATCTAAGATAGGAGTTGTGGCCATACATCTGGGAAAATCTAGAGTTGCCCAATAAGATTGCTCCTCCGAACTGATAGTATGCACTTGGATGGTTTGACTATTTTTGTATATTTTTATTTATTTATTTGTGTATTTTGTAAAGCGCAACAGCTGCCCCAACGGGGCATCCCGGCGCTGATAAATCATGGAACTTAGAGACTAGGCACCAATGGGGCGTTATATGGGGAAGAGATGTGTTTTCAGGGACTTTCGGAATGCTAATTCGGTTTGGCAGGCTCGTAATGCAACCGGGAGGTTATTCCAACACCGAGTGGCACAGACCTCGAATGTTTTCCCTCCGGCGCGAGTACGTTTAAATCTGGGGGTTTCCAGCAGAAGTAGGGAATTTGAACGTAATGTCCTGTTGTTGACATACGGTTTCAGAGTGCTTCTCAGATGGGCCGAGCCTTTGCCCTTGGAGGCCCGGAAAGCCAAGGTCATGGCCTTAAAAATACATCTCTTGGAAATGGGGAGCCAGTGGAGTTTACGGAGGTGTGGGGAGATGTGATGTCTGGCAGGAATTCTCTCCACCAGCCGAGCAGCAGCATTCTGAACAGTCTGTAGCTTGTGGCATAGGCCTGCTGTGATGCCAAGGTATAGTGCGTTGGCGTAGTCCAGGTGAGATATTATCAGGGCTTGTACCACAGTCTTACGGCAGTCCATCGGTAGGTAGTTGATGAGCCGTCTAATTGTCTTGATCTTAGCAAAACAGGATGCTGCTACTGTTTGAACCTGGGCGTTAAAACTGAGATGATTATCCCAGCGCACTCCCAGGTTTCTCACCGAGTCTTTAGGCGTGGGGGCATGGCTGAGATCATCCGGCCACCATAAATTAGAATCAAGAGGGGATGATGAGTTAAAAAACAGAATCTCTGTCTTTCCAGCGTTGAGTCGGAGGGAATTGGAGTCCATCCAGCTAGAGATGTCTCTTAGACAGTTTTTCAATGGGTCGAAGGCAGAGGCAGTGGGGGTATCAAAAGTGAAGAGTAACTGAATGTCATCAGCGTAGGAGGTGGATTTAATCCCAGTTTGCGCAATCAGTTTAGCCAAGGGGGAGAAGTAAACATTGAACAAGAGCGGGCTCAGGGAGGAGCCCTGTGGAACTCCCCATTTTAGTGGTCTAGCGGTGGAGGTGTAGGGAGGGGTGTGTACCTGCTGAGTACGGTCACCCAGGTAGGAAGAGAGCCATCTCAACACTGTACCGCCGAAACCCAGGTCTCTCAGCCTTCTCAGCAGGATCTTATGAGAGACGGTGTCAAATGCTGCTGAGAGATCCAGCAGCACTAACACCGCCCTCGATCCTCGATCCAGCGTCCATCTCACAGAGTCAGCCATTTCAACAAGGGCCGACTCCGTGCTGTGGCCCGACCGAAAGCCGTGCTGAGAGTCATGCAGGAGCCCATGGGATTCGATGTAATTGGCAAGCTGGGCGTGCACCAGTTTTTCCAGAATCTTAGCTGGGGCAGGTAGGAGAGAGATGGGCCTGTAGTTACTAGGGTTATCTGGGTCAAGATCAGGCTTCTTAAGGATGGGGACTAGGGACGCATGCTTCCATTTTGCGGGAAAAATGCCCGTTCTCATGGATTTGTTCCAGATATGATTAAGGAATGGATTGAGCAGGGGTGCCAGTTTTTTATATTGTTTGGCTGGCAAAGGGTCCTTGGGGGAGCCAGATTTACAATTGAGTAATTCTACCAGTGTGTCAGCCTCAGAGATATCTGCAAATTCTAGCAATGAGGGTGACTGTAACGTGTACGTAGTAGATTCCTCAACCGACCCTTCACTACTGGTGATGGGAAAGGAGGAGTAAATAGCCTCGATTTTTTCCTCAAAGAATTGTGAAAGTTTATCACACAGAGACTGGGAGGCTGGTTGAGTTCGAGTCAGAGCGCTGGGGTCCGTGAAGGATCTGACTATGTTGAAAATCTCCCTGGCGCCGTTACTGGCATGTTTAATTCTGGAAGCCAGGAAGTCCCTTTTATGATCCTCAATCATTCTGCGGTATTCTTTGAGAGCTGTTTTATAGGTGATTTTACTGTCGAGGGAATACTTCTGCCTCCAGGAGCGTTCGAGGGCTTTGCATGATGCCTTTTTCTGGCAAAGCATGTCAGAGTACCAGGGTGCGGATGGTGTGGCCCTGTAGGTTTTGATGGGTTTGAGAGGGGCCAAAGCCTCTAGGGCTTGGCCGATCCAGGCGTCGAAATGGTCAATACCACCATCCGGATCAGATGATGGGGAGGGTAGAAAATTATTTTGGTGTTCCTGGAGCGTTTCAAGGGTGATACGACTCCAGTTTCTGCCTGATACTTTGGGGACGATGGTAGGTCTGATAGAGCGGGAGATGACGATCTCAAAAGGGATGAGAAAGTGGTCTGACCAGGTGACCGGGATGGGAGAGGCTACCAGAATGCTGGGTAGGTTGGAACAAATCAGGTCAAGGGTATGTCCCGCTTTGTGAGTGGGGGAATCTATTTTTTGCTCTAGATTGCAGGTCGCCAGTGTAGAAATAAAATTATTGCTGTGCGAACATGCTTCATCGTTTACGTGAAGGTTAAAATCTCCTAAAGCAGTGAAGTTGGTGTAGCGAGTGCTGAGCTGAATGATGTAATCCGTCAAGGCCGGCAGGTGGGAGAGATTGGAATGGGGAGGGCGGTAGATAAGTATTCCAGAGCAGGAGGTGGACGAGGAAAAATGGATAGTAAAAGGTAGACCCTCTATGCAGTCAATAGGGTCATATGTAGGGAAGGAAGCCGTCCATTTGGATTTATGGATTAAGGCAACTCCACCCCCCTGTTTACCGTTAGGTCTATTGGCGCAGGCGATGCTGTAGCCGTCCGGTAAAGCAAGAGTAATGGTGGGGTTAGTGGTCTCATTCAACCAGGTTTCAGTTAAGAAAAGCAGATCCCAGTTGTTATCCTGGAGGGACTGCCAGATGTCGATAGCATGTTTGTTCAGAGACCTGCAGTTAATCAGTGCCGCTCTGAGGGCGAGAGAAGGGTCGGCTCCATGAGAGGAAGCAGAGCACCGAGCGAGGGCCGGGCCAGGAGTTGAGTCCAGAGAGGGTAGTGAGAACTGGCAGGTTTCACATACATATACGTGACTCTGGGCGTCCGGGACAGACCAGAGGCAGGTAAGGCAAGGAAAGGGTCTCAGAGACAGCAACATGGTCCGAGAATGGATTGTGGGGGTAGTGCTGGTGAATCGGGCAGGGGAACCGGCCCCGGTCGCGTCATGATCGCGGACGAGCGCAGACGAGCTTGCCTTAAGCGCGCCTTCGGCGCGCAATCAGCGCGCCCGCTGCGCTCGTCCGCTGCGCTTCCGGTAGATACACATGTATAAAGTGAGGGGGTGTGACCTCGAAGTGGGCGTGTCCCTGTCGCAACGAGGACAATGGCGGGAGAAGTGGATCGGCGATTTCGGCCGTTTCCAGCGCTCGTTTTAGATGCAGAAGGGTGCCTGCACACTGTGCTCGTGTGTCAGGAAGTGAAGGTGGGTGCTGGTTAAAAACACAGAAATACAATTTTAAAATGAAGAGCTGCGCAAAATTCAAACTGCTCCCGGCTGTGCCTCAGGAGGTTCCGTGATTAATCTGCCGCGCTAGTAATCAGCGCGCTATTTGTAGGGCTTGCAGGGGGCGTGGCCTCGAAGTGGGCGTGTCCCTGTCGCAACGAGGACAATGGCGGGAGAAGTGGATCGGCGATTTCGGCCGTTTCCAGCGCTCGTTTTAGATGCAGAAGGGTGTCTGCACACTGTGCTCGTGTGTCAGGAAGTGAAGGTGGGTGCTGGTTAAAAACACAGAAATACAATTTTAAAATGAAGAGCTGTGCAAAATTCAAACTGCTCCCGGCTGTGCCTCAGGAGGTTCCGTGATTAATCTGCCTCGCTAGTAATCAGCGCGCTATTTGTAAGGCTTGCAGGGGGCGTGGCCTCGAAGTGGGCGTGTCCCTGTCGCAACGAGGACAATGGCGGGAGAAGTGGATCGGCGATTTCGGCCGTTTCCAGCGCTCGTTTTAGATGCAGAAGGGTGCCTGCACACTGTGCTCGTGTGTCAGGAAGTGAAGGTGGGTGCTGGTTAAAAACACAGAAATACAATTTAAAAATGAAGAGCTGCGCAAAATTCAAACTGCTCCCGGCTGTGCCTCAGGAGGTTCCGTGATTAATCAAATAATAATATAATATATATGCTAGACGGACTTGAAGTGGTCTAAATAGGACTGTCAAATATTCACCTTACGAATGACTCAGTAACCACTGCATGTTGGCCAGGTGGTCATATATTGTAATGTAAATAATTAAAGCATGCAATTGGTTTTGGAATTAAGGGCCCGATTACAAGTTTGGAGGTCCCATCGCCATACTGCCGCAGTGGCAGTCCAAAGAAGACCGCATGGCCAGTGGTCCCCCACCCGCTGTATTACCTTGCATGGAGCCTGAACCTTCGGTCCACATTAATGGAGTGGTTCCCGGCAGCGGCACTGCAGACTTCAATGTTGAGGATGCATACTCCTTTGCCATCAGGGCTGCAGCTTCTCTCTGAGCCTATTACGAAAATACAGTTGTACTGGCGGTTTCGTGCAGTGGATCCCCGATGGTAGTAGGCTTACAGGATATGCGCTCAACAACGTGCCAGAACAGTGGCCATTGAATGGACACAAAAACTACACAGCATGGGCATATTTACAAGGAAGTTGCAGAGTGCACTTTAGCCTTCTTGGCTTAACGCCGCACTCTGCCACTTCAGAAATGCAGGGCAGCACCATATGTACAACAATATGGGGCAGTTCTGCATTTCCCCCTGCGCCGGTGCTAAACCAGGCACCCTTGCACCATAGTGCGAGGGTGCCTGCGTTGAGGGAAAGATTGTTTAGGCGCAGGAAGGTCTCCGTTCCTGCACATAAACAATCTTTAAATGACATTTTGTAACTTTTATGTGTGCTGTTTAATGCAGCACACAAACAAGTTGCAAAACATAATTTTTTGGTTTTTGATTGTTTATGTGCAGAAAGGATCACCTTCCTGAAAATAAACAAATTAATGGCAATTTGCTGTTTCTATGTGTGCTACACAATGCAGCACACATGGAAACAGCAAAAATGAGGAGAAAGAAAGCATTCCTCCTCGTTTCGCCAGGTTTTCCATGGTCTTAATTTGGCGTTGCCTCCTATTTACGCCACCCTTGTAAATAAGGGGCAGAGTCAAAATCAATGGGTGTTGCTGTGGAACGCCCACCACAACACCCATTGCCCTCCACTTTCACGCTAAATACAGCGTGAAAGGGTGCCTTATTTACAAAGCACGTTAAGCCAGGTCAGGTGGCCTAATGCTACCTTGTAAATAAGGCGAAACCCCTATCGCCACCGCAACGTCACTAAAAGTGACACTGTGGTGGCGATAGCGGCTTGTAAATATTCCCCCTGATGTCCATTGGCCAAGTGGACACATCTGCAAAGCACACTGTGAAACACACCCTATTCCAGACCATGATCCTTTGCCTCTACGCTGAAGCACAGCAAGACAAAGACTAAACCTTTTGGGTGAGATAAGGAAGCCCTATTTTGTTCCCATCCCTCTTGAGCACTCTCCAAATACTTTTCTTGCTCATTTTTGTCATATCCCTTTGTTTGATTATTTTTACATTGTTACTAACTTTGGTTTATAATTATGTTATGCCTAAAGAATCCACAGTTTTCAGGCCTTGGATTGGCACACTACACATGCTGCCTCGCCACTATGTTGGCTTCATTGTTTCATGCTTATGCCTTTCTCCAAATTGCAACATCTCAGGATATTTAATGACCTCATTAATTCTACAACATATATTTAATGTCTCCAAATGTCTTGTTAGCAAGTTCAATACCACTTAAATATATCATAATAGTAATCTTTACTTAGTTTGTTTTTGCTAGGTTTCTACACACTTTGTCACCAAACATTTGGAAGTAGATATTACACTTCCACCAATAACAATGTTCTTTATTTCACAGGTTGATCTGGCACAGCACTTGGGCAGAACTTGATTAGCAAAGAGACTCCTATCTACCCCCGGTTGAAGCTCACAGTGATGATAACACTCATGGAGAATCTGATTTGGGTGATGATCCTGGGTCTTCTGGTCTGCCTGAGAAAGACTGCAAAAGTGAGTCTCACTGTGCCCACACCAATACCCCCCACCCCAGCCGCAACACCTCAGCCAACCCTTGCCCCCCCAATTAATGTACCTAGCAAAGTTACTACCATCATGTGCCCCCCGGTCCTAGATCCTGAGGTTACAATCACCAGTGCCGCTAAAGAGGATACAGGACCCAGTGATAAAGGGCACCCTGGTCAAGGGTACTTGTTTGTGAGGGTAGGGGTCATGGGAGGGGTTCTGTGGGCCTGCTGAGTGAAGCCACTGGGGCCACTCACACCCAGGCAACCATCCACCAAGTCTTGGGAGTCTATCATGTGTCCCAAGAAGTGATGGCCAGGTATTGATGGAAATCCAGGAGATGAAGTATCTGCAGATGGACATACATCAGGAGCTGGCCACCCACAACACCAACATTGGCTACATAATTGGGTTGCTGCAGTACATCAAAACACCCCTGTGCAGGACTTTTCCACCGCCATCTACCTTTTTCTGTGGTCCAACTACATCCAGCCCATCTACAGCTGCAAATGACACACAAATGATGGATGGAATGCAGAAGAATTCAAACATGCACCCCCAGTCAAGAGATCTGGGTTGTCAGCCATGGTGGATGAAATCATAACAGTAGAGCCACAATTGTTTGGAGTCCAAGTCCAACATGCTCCTCTCGGTAGAAAAAGGGAAATGTGGTCCATTGTAGTAGACAGAGTGAACGATATAGGTACCACCGTGTGCACAAAGGAGGTAATTAGGAAGAGATGCAATGACCTGAGGGGGAAGGTGTGTCAAGCAACACCTGGAGGCCCAGCAGACTGTTGGTAGTCCTCCCAGCACCTCATTACTACTGTTTCCCTCGGAGGAGAAGGTCTTAGCCAGCCTACATTCCGAGGGCCTGAAAGGAATAACTGGTGGAGTGGGGTCTGTTAAGTTACACCTCACTAACAGTTGCAACACTTCAATGTCTTATTGTCTCTCATCTCAGCTATTGTGTTGTCTATCTGCTTTCCTAGCATGCAATACATAAAGTATCAGAGGTGTTTGGTTGTCAGTGTTAATGTATATTGCTGAATATAAGATCGCATGTAATAATATCCATCACGTGCCACATGTTGCAATGGTGTCTGTAAGTGTATTGCTATGATAATAACATTCAAGGACCCATGATATGTGTGAATATGTAAATGCATGGTCCACACTACCTGCATTTTGACAAAAGGTATGTTATGCTAACCATTTTGAGTGTTGGCAAGTAAAGATTGAAATGACTTCAAGAACAATGAGGCCCTGTTTCTGCAACCCTAAACATGATGTAATTGTGATTTTGCCCATTCATATTTGTCTGACAGATTACAACTGATGTTAAATTCTCATGGACTAAGAAAATCTACATACAATGCTCTACTCACAGACTTGTCTGTCTTTCTTAGCTTTATGTTGTCCTGGTCTCCTCAACTAAAACTATTTATGGGATAAATAACACCATACCAAGTGTGTAGCTAAAATATTTGTAAGGCATGAAGGTAATACAGCTGAGTAGAAGTGGCAGGTGACCCATTGACTCTGCATTTCTCACACAATGCCTAATGCTAAATATTCAACCAAGTTGTGCGATGGCCTATATTGTACACAACTATGCCTTGGATTGGCACACTACACATGCTGCCTCGCCACTATGTTGGCTTCATTGTTTCATGCTTATGCCTTTCTCCAAATTGCAACATCTCAGGATATTTAATGACCTCATTAATTCTACAACATATATTTAATGTCTCCAAATGTCTTGTTAGCAAGTTCAATACCACTTAAATATATCATAATAGTAATCTTTACTTAGTTTGTTTTTGCTAGGTTTCTACACACTTTGTCACCAAACATTTGGAAGTAGATATTACACTTCCACCAATAACAATGTTCTTTATTTCACAGGTTGATCTGGCACAGCACTTGGGCAGAACTTGATTAGCAAATAGACTCCTATCTACCCCCGGTTGAAGCTCACAGTGATGATAACACTCATGGAGAATTTGATTTGGGTGATGATCCTGGTTTTTCTGGTCTGCCTGAGAAAGACTGCAAAAGTGAGTCTCACTGTGCCCACACCAATTTCTCCCACCCCAGCCGCAACACCTCAGCCAACCCTTGCCCCCCCAATTAATGTACTTAGCACAGTTACTACCATCATGTGCCCCCCGGTCCTAGATCCTGAGGTTACAATCACCAGTGCAGCTAAAGAGGATACAGGACCCAGTGATAAAGGGCACTCTGGTCAAGGGTACTTGTTTGTGAGGGTAGGGGTCATGGGAGGGGTTCTGTGGGCCTGCTGAGTGAAGCCACTGGGGCCACTCACAATCAGGCAACCATCCACCAAGTCTTGGGAGTCTATCATGTGTCCCAAGAAGTGATGGCCAGGTATTGATGGAAATCCAGGAGATGAAGTATCTGCAGATGGACATACATCAGGAGCTGGCCACCCACAACACCAACATTGCCTACATAATTGGGTTGCTGCAGGACATCAAAACACCCCTGTGCAGGACTTTTCCACTGCCATCTACCTTTTTCTGTGGTCCAACTACATCCAGCCCATCTACAGCTGCAAAGGACACACAAATGATGGATGGAATGCAGAAGAATTCAAACATGCACCCCCAGTCAAGAGATCTGGGTTAAATCACTTGTTCTTTTGCTCACCATCCCACCCCAGGTTGGACTCAGCCATATCCAAATCAGTCTTTACCGTGCTCTACCTGAGAACAGTCCAGCCCAAACTGCCCAGCCAGGACCTCCCTGTATCTGAAACAGGCATTGTTGGACCGGTTTTGGGATATTATCCATCATCAGCCAGGCTAGCTTGAAACCAGTGGCAAAGTGAGCCTAGGGCCCACACCTGGGCATACCCAGCGTGCTTAGGGTGAGAAAGAATAAAGACACACAGTTGATGGATGGAATGCAGAACAAATCAAACATTCACCCCCAGTCAAGAGATCTAGGTTAAATGCATTGTTCTTTTGCTCACCATGCCACCCGAGTTTGGACCCAGCCATAAGCAAATACGTTTTGACCCTGCTCCTTATCTCAACAGTCCAGCCCAAACTGCAACCCAGGTCCTTCCTTGACCAGAAACAAGTGCCCTGGGACTGGTTTTGGGGTATCACCCCTTATCAGCCAAGACTAGCTTGAATCCAGGGGCAAAGTGAGCCCGGGACCCACGTCTGGGCATACCCAGCACACACAGGGCGAGAAAGCAAAAGACACACAAATGATGAATGAAATGCAGAAAAAATCAAATATTGACCTCCAGTCAAGAGATCCTGGTTGTTCTTTTGCTCACTATGCCACCCCAGTTTGGACCTAGCAATATGAAAATAAGTATTGGCCATGCTCCTCATGGGAACACTCCAGCCCAAACTGCAAGCCAGGTCCTTCCTGGACCAGAAACAAGAATCCTGGGACCAGTTTCAGGCTATCACCCCTCATCAGCCATGCTAGCTTGAATCCACTGGCACAGTGAGCCCGGGACCCACGTCTGGGCATTCCTGACATACTTAGGGTGAGAAAACAAAAGACAGACAAATGATGCATGGAATGCAGAACAAATCAAACATTCAACCCCAGTCATTAGATTCTTTTTGCATCTCTGCAGCAGCCACAGGGAGGGAGGTCCTGTCAGAGGAAGACCCACCTGCAGATACCCCTGTCACTGCAGCAGCTGATTCCCCCCGTGTTAACAAGCCAGGATGTCCATGCAAAATACCAGGAGGTTTAGATGGCAAGACACCCACCTTTGCCAGCAAGAGACCTCAACCTTAATTTCCTCCAGTGTGTATAACACATTCACTCTGTGGACTATTTCTAGACACATTATGGACTTTGGACTTCAAACAATTTGGCATGTACAACTATGGTTTTATTCACCATGACTGACTACTTCACGTTTCTTTCTGTTTGGTTTCGCACAATATATCTCCTCACCTTTACCACTTCAATAAATACATGTCAGAAACGTGTTGTCTGCCATAGCATATCTCACATCTAGCAATGCATATATGTACTCCTAGCTTAACTTTACAATGGGAAAACAACTACTTGTGTAACCATAGATATGTTGCATGCACACAATGTTTATCTCAGGATCACAACCATGTTACACCAACAAAAAACATAAAGTGTATTGCCTCATACCATCTTTATGCTAGTGCCCCAAAAATAGGCTGGCATTATGTCGGAAACATAGCAATTCATACATGACTCAAATATGGTTATCAGTGATCACATTTTCAGGTGCAGACCTTCACAACATGGAAGGAGAGGGTACATCAGAAAATTCCTATTGAGTAGGCAAAATCACATTGAACTGTGTTGTCAGCTGCAGCCATATCGCCCACCTCACAAATGGAATCCCACATCACTAACACCAAAAAAAGGACACAAAGCAGTACAACATTTTCTGATCATTCCAATCCAGTGTAGCCACATCTGGTGAAATATCACAAACAAATGTCAGTGGTGTGCCACAAGCACTTTGTCCTACAATGACGAGACATATCCATGGCTACATACACTTCATACACAATTAGGATTTAGCCAATCCGAAGAAAGACTGACATGATTTGTCTCCGCAAAAACATTTTGTTGTAGCACAAGATGGCACACATATTGCATTAGGACCACCATATGACAAGGAACAAGTCCAATTAAATCCTCATAATTTCCATTCAATCGCTGTGCAAGCTGTCTTGGTACAGAATTTGTACAGACATTACCAGGAACAAGCTATGTCCCTTTCGTATTTCCAAACAACATCATATACCAGCTAATGTTATAACTCTGAAAATATCCAAATGAAGATGATATGGTGAAGGTACCTAAAAAAGACCAAAACAAAGAGATAAGCTATAAAACCACACATATGCCACAATTCCCATAGTCAACTTCTGGAGAATACAATCAATGAAAAAATATTAAGCTTGACTTCTTCATCATCAGAAGCATCCTCCACTGGGCATTTCCAAGTGGGGGCGGACCCCACAAAACTTGCTCCACCTTCATCCTTGTCAGCCACACCCAGTTCCATCGCCACCCTTTGTGTTGTTCCCCAACCAGTTGGCCGGGCACACTCTTTAAGAGGTGAGCCATCTCTTTCACTCCAGGCACCTCGGCGGCTGCCCTAGTCCCGCCCACCGCCTAGAGTGAGGAGGCAGTTGACCTCCTGAGGAACATCTCTGTGGGTCAGACTGCAATACGGAATGTCATCCAGGTGCAAGGCAGCCGTCTACAGCAGATGGTGGCCTACCTGGAAGGCATACACCGTGCAATGTCTGTCCTACAGATAATTTATCAGGCTGTTGCCTCTTCCCTCAGCGCAGCCTCCCATACCTCCCCAACCTTGTGTCCCTCACCTCACCCCACCACTTCCCTATACCAATACCCTGTTCCCAAACCTATCCAAAGCACACACAAACATTTGCACACACCCACTCATACAGACCCAAGCAGCGCATCCACACATAAGTAAAAACCTCGAAAACAAACCAAGCACGCTTTCAAACTTGGCCTGGGTGGAGTTTGCATAGCCGAGCTACACTGAACTTCACAAAGTGCAAAATAAACTCTGCAGAACTACGCAAAGTTACGCGAGTGGGTGTAGTTGCTTGCCGAGCTCATTCACATGATGTTTTCCATCATACGCAATGCAAAGTGCATTCTCTGGCCTGAAATCGCATGTGAACGGCACCACGCAGTTCGCATGGCCGTGGTCATCTTGTTTTTTGCTATGTTTATAGTGCTAGGACCTACTTTTTTCATCCCTCCTAATCTATTTCATCCTACCTCTCTGAAAAGTATCTACCCCTCATTTTTATTTATTGCCTTACCCTGTGTCTTTGTGTTTTTGTATTGACATTTTTTCTAAAAACAATTGTGTTTTTCCCTATTTTTTTTCCTTTCTTTTTCCTTCTTTTTCCTTCCTGTTTCTTCTCTTCCCCCACCTAGTACCATGGCAGAGCAGGGGAGCGGCAGCGCCAGGCCCCCTGAACCACCCAGGGCTGTCTACCTTGAGGTTGTTGGCGCTGCAAAGGGGTGCATTCTGTGCCATATTTTCTGAGTTGGAAATGGCTGCGCTTGTTTTTAACATACAGCGCCACTTCCCCTCCACCCTGGCAGCAGTCCTTGAAGTGGGTACAAACCCCAGGGGCTTCAGCAGTGCTAGGAGAGGGTATGCCAGGCTGAGCGCTGCTGTTCTGGGGTCCAACAACAGCTAGAGCTCCAGTCGGCCGATATCCTAGATAGGGATCAGGACCTGCTCGACCTGCTGGGAATGGAGGGTTCGGGGCTCGGTGAGTAATCATTTTTTATTTGTTGTCTTCATGCTAATATTTAATTCCGGAATACCAAGCATGCTGTTCACACTCAGGTAAGTTAGGTTTATGTTAAAAATAATATTATGTGATCATTGATTATTATCTAGTGAGGTGCTCAACGCTACCTAATCTTACTCATTGGCGCTCACTTGGGCTGATTATTTCAGAAGTCAAGCAGAGACTGCTCCGTCCTGCCTCTGAGATGTATTAGTGAGTTAGCGTGTTCTCTGTGCCTTTCTTTTTCTGTAGCTTGTACAGTCCCAACGCTAAGCAATTTCCCAGTGATATATAGTAGTATGCATGCATCTATGAATTGCAAAAAATGCAGACTGAGTTGGCCCATCTAAAGGGGTAGAGACTGAAAGAATGAGATAAGAAGCAAATATCATTTGTTGCAATTTATTAGTAGCTCAAAAATGAAGTTTAGTAAATTTGGAATAGGGTTAGGAAATTTGGAATAGGTCTTCGATACTAATAGGAGAGGAAATCTGATTTGGCAAAAGTTCAATGTTACTGCATTTGCCTCTCCATGTCAAAATATTTTTGTGGATATTATTAACTGTACCACTAATGTCTTTTTTACATTTTGTTTATATCTTACATCAGCATCCAGGGGCAAGAGGGATACCACTGAGGCAGGTGAGGCAGCTGGAGGTGCCTCCACAAGTGTGCTGGAGAGGGCTCTGCTGGCCCCTGTAAGTCCTCCAGTTGTTAATATTATTATTAATATTTCCCTAACCTTTACCACTCCATATTTAGAATTATTTTTCGTTTTTACTGTGCATGACTCCTAATTCTTTCCCATGTCTTTGTTCTGTTTCCTAAACTCTCTTTATTCCTGATATATCCTATCTACTAATTTCATATATTTCAAGTTTCTGTACTTGACTTCAAACTGTTTGTACTACTCGGTCCGTAGCTTCCTTTTTTCTGCTTTGTCAGTAAGCTTTCCCTCTACCCTTATATATCTTGTGGACAGGTGGTACTCTAAAACTAAGAGAACCCATTTTAGGCCAGGTACTCTTCTGTGAAGATTGTTTGCCCAAGTAAGGTATTCCATGCATGTTTGTTAAGCAGGCTTTCTATTTCTTGCTTAAACAGTAAAACGAGAGAGTGGCCATGGTCTTGGTGGACCCCCCAATGTTGTGTATGTAATATACCATATAGTATAGTACACCAGTAGTTCAATCAATCAACACTTTATATTGCATTTAAAATTAACCCCTTCTGTGCCCATGACGAGATAGTCTCGTCATGGAGCGTGGTTGCGCTGTGCCCATGACGAGACTATCTCGTCATGGACCCCGCCCGCTAATGAAAGGGCCGGCACAGGAGGGGGAAAGGGCGGGGCACTCAAGGGGTTAAATGCATTAAACGTACAAACACAGAATAACAACATTTCAATAAATTAACATAAAAGATATGTCTTAAAATCTTTTCCATAAAATCCTGATAGCAGCATGTTTCATCTAGTTAATTAGATCTAGTTTTCCTAAACCTATTACATGCGGATTAAAATGCAGTCACATGTTCGCTAAACTATAAGTTTTTGAGGCTGCACATAAAAATGAGGCCATCACATACATAGGCTGTCTCCAGTTCTAACATAACAGACAATTCAGTGAGGCAGTTACGCAAACAACATTTCTGCAAAAGTCGAATAATAAATCTTTTTCTCTCCTTTTCATAAAAATGACAGAAATATATGATATGTACAATTGATTATTTTGAACAAGAATTGCACGGGCAACGTTCCAATTGATTGTGAGAGAACACTTTTGCAGGATAGCCCAACATAAGTGTTATGTAACCTAAACAAAATATCGTTAAAATGTTACGATGGAGGTTATTGCCAACAAAGGAAAGATACGACGATGGGTCATGCTACAAAGGCGGTCTGTTATTGTATGCAATTACTGTGGCTTTATCTTTATTTCTATTCCAACTTTTTGTGCGCATTTTTCTAGGAAAGAATTAATTAGCTTCTCCTTCGAAAAGGTTTCACACTGCGCGGGTTCAGCATAGAGGACCCCTAGGCCCAGTGATTCAAAAGTGCTCCTTATATATTATAACCATGAAATTTTAGATCCATGATCCAGTTTCATAATATTATTTAGGATGCGTTGATTTGTTTGTACCACCTTCCGTTTCTATATGGACAACCAGAGCAACAAAGGGGCCAGTTTGATTGTATCAGTGATGTAGGGTAGGACTTATTCTTTATGAGTAATCGCATTTGTGCAAGCCTTTGGAATGGACAATAACCTCTTAGCAAACCCGTCCTTTATTTTTTGTAGGTTATAGACATTGGCTATGCCCCATATTGCTGCCCCTATGTTGCCACTGAAATGGTTTTTGCTAGATACATTTTAACGATCTCTGGTATAGGTTTGTTGCCCAATACCACATGAGGTTGATGTTGGGTGTTAGGAAATGGGAAAAAAGAAAAATAGAAGTTAAATAACAATTAAAAAAGTACAAAATTAATTGAAAAAAGTCAAAACAATTGTACAATATTTAAAAAAAAAATATTTAACAAAATTACAAAATGGAAAAAATGGAAAAAACATAACAAAATTGAAAAGATTAACAAGAAGAAATTGTAAAAAAAAATGGGAAAGAAGAAACTTAAATAAAAATATGTTAGTGAAAAAATTATCAAAAAGATAAAAGTTAAAAAAAAATAATAATAATTGCTGATGTATTAGGGTAAAGGGACTACTACTACCATGAGAATTGAATTTGAAACCTACTGGAATTTGAGCGACAAGGAGATGTGCAGATTTTTTGGGTGGGAGCATGAGGAACAAAGACAAATGGTGGCCTATGGCAAACACACTCACTCTGGCCAGACAAAAGAAGCATGGTAAGACAAAGAACACAGGATTAATTCAGCAATGCCAAAAACAAAAAATTAACGGGGCTAAAAAAATTTAAACCAACACGCATTCTCCAAAGACATCACTCTACCTATACACTGTTTACAGAAAAGACAAGTAAAATACCACATAAAAACACAATTTGTATATTATTCCAATGCCGTCCATGGCCTAAATGATGTTTGAATACAACAGACACCACAGAAACAATTGTTCCATGCACCCATGACTACTACTGCACCCAAAGGATGGAAGGCACATTGGCAAACTAGGCAACATAGTGAATTAAATGAATATTGCAAATCTATTAAAAAACATGGAGAAAATGTACTCAACTGTGCCAAATTTGTACTTTACAAAAGAAGAAGAATTACATGCCAAAAATATAACTAGGCCCCTACTGAAACTGCAGGCCTCCATTACCACAATAAATTTTAAAAATCGAAAAAATATACAAACGAATCCTGGTACATGCCCTCTATCAATCAATCAACCAAAAGTACTTTATTCGACAGCCAAGGGTCATAAAATCATACAATATTATAGAAATACACATTATAATAAAATCCTCCCGCATCACAATTACAGTATTCATGTTAAAAAACCTTTAAAATCTATATCATATAAAGTGCAACTATGCTAGAATAGTAAACCAAGTCCGTAGGTAATATCACATTTAAAAAATGCAAGGTATTAGTTAAGAAAATATATTTGAACCAGCTAGCAACGATAGTCTAGTCCTATGTCTAATGGCCCGACTGAAAAGCTTGCGACCTCAAAACAGACCATAGGTGAGGCGAGCATTTGTAGATAGAGCAGGGCTCTCTATCAAACAAACAACACCCTTACACAACAGTTTTTTTACTTACTTGTGAAATCTCAAATACAAAGTCCTTAAATCCAATGGAAAATATGCAGCAAACACAGAGAGTAATCCTTCCAACTCCAAATCCAAATGAAAAGTGACCATGTGATGAGCCAATCACTGGGGGAGCCTGCTGGACAGGAACAGGAAGTTGAAGACTCTGGGGCACTTCCTTCCTGTAGGAAAAAAAAGTTTTAAAAAAAGGACGCCTCACACAAACAAACAATGCTAACAGTCCATTTGAGAAGGTTTTTATCTCCAAATTGTCATTTCAGGGAGATTTAGCTGCTTCTTGAGGAAGAATCTTCCCCAGGTTGCAGCCAGAGTTGTTCCTGCTCACTCACACTCGCATATGTGACAAAGAATCACCGGAAGTCACAGGTGCGGCCTTAAGCTGTGCTAGCTGCAGCAAAACCTAAGAGGGGCTCGCAGGCAGAAAAAAATCTAGTGGGTACTGGCAAGAACATAAAAATTGTCGTGGCCAATCACAAGCTCCTGGCAAGTCACACCGTGCTCGCAAAATGGCCTTTTTAGCGCGCCAACAAAAAAAACCTTTCATCCGTTGCAGAGTGCAGAGTTTATCTGAAACTCTGCATTCTCCGCAGAACACAGAGTTGCCGAATTCCACAAACTCCACAAGCAGAGCAGAGTTTTACACCCAGGCCAAATCCAAACGCACAGACACTGCACCCATCACCACCATCAAAAATCCGCAACCACCACTGACAACACCACACACATATATTCACACCACTCCCGATTAAATCTCCACATAGCACAGAAGACACCACACATGCATGAACACACCCCACCACCACATCCCCACCCAGCACAGACACCTTCACACCCACATGCACTGCCACAACCCCATCAAATCCATACAGATACGACAGACATGCACACCCACAGACACCACCACATCAGCAGCCACAAAACACACACCCAACACTTCCATTGCACCATCATCCACAGACACACCATGCACACTACGCATATATAAGAAACTCAAACAGAAACAATCACTCACCGAACATACACCAGAGAAACAAGACACACCCATACTTGCAGCACAAACACCTGACACACATGCACCGCAAAACTTTGAACCACATCAGACACTGACACTCCCTCTACCTCAAAGACCACTCTCCCTCTCAAAGTGCCTCCTAAGTTCCCCTGTGTGGATGCGACCTTTCACCTAGCCATCTGCCCTTCCAAACCACCTGCCGCCCTTTCCACAAAGCTTCCAGCCCCTGTCACTCCCAAGACCACCCTTAGTCCAGATCTATCCACCCCTTTCACTTGCCAATGTCCCCCTTACATAACATTTGTCCATATCTTCCCACTTCCAACCTCCCTCCTAAACATCTGTCCACCCCTTCCTCTTCTAAACCTCCCCCGTTCTAAACCCAAGAACACCCTTTCCAAATCCAGAGGTCACCCTCCCAATTAATGTCTTCGAGATGCCTGTCATGCACAGTGGATGCCCTTTATGAGGAGGTTTCCTGGATATGTCATGAATTGCAAGTTTAGTGGCACAGCAGTGTGCTTGACCACACAATGTGTACATGGACTGGCCATTGGCCTTTGATTTACTCTATTTGGTTATTTTGGAGAAATGTAAAATGTGCTTGGTTTAGAACACATTAGTCCTACCATTACTTTGCCACTATTTGATGTTAATGGATACTTTCGGATGTGTGCCTACAGTTGTGTTCGTTTCACCCTGATTGATGATCCATTTGAAGTGGTTAGTATGATCGGACCACTGCTCGAGTCAGACAGGACAAGGGAAATTGATCAATGGATGGATATGCGGGATGAGTTCCAATAGGTCTGACATTAAATCGGGTGGTATTTCATATGGTAAGTATTTCGGCTTGGCTAAATGATGTCAACATCATTTAGCTTGCACTTCTGCCTATGATGTAGATTGACTATGTGTTTGATGTGTCCAAGTTAGTTACTTGTTTATCCACACATGTAGGGTGTTAAATTGTCATACCTTTGTAGACATTTTTATGGACATGTGTCAATTTTTCTGTGTGTATCTTACACCTACTTTGTCTAAATGTATGAACAATGCTGTGACTGCTGTGTTTGCTTTCATGACTTGCAATTACTCATTTCCATCATATGCATGGCACTTGGTTATGCTATTGGTTGTCCCAGATATTCTTCAAGCCATAGGTCCTGTGCACATAGACATTTTGAGATATTTGCAAAGTGGACTGTGGCCCAAGGCCCTAGCCTTTCAGGTGTCCTCCTGGTATAGGCAATGCTATTCTGCAGAGTCCCTTTGAATGAGTCTCACTCTGATTATTTGGAATCTCATTTCCCTGACATTACCTTTTAATGTGGGTGATGTTGTGTCGAGTCCATTCCAGAGATTTAGCAGGGAATGTGTGTTTCAGTTTCATGACACATCAATACAGCTGTATCATTGATATCACAACGGGACCTACCATGTGAGCAATGTGAGGGTGTCACAGAGATTAATAGCTGTGATAGTGATGAGGAGGTGCTGTTTTGTGACACAATTTAAGGCACACTTGACTATTCCTGATTATTAGATGTAAACACATGTCAACTTTGGTAGAGTGTGCCTGTGCAGTGCCAGTGACCTGGCCAAAGAGGGCACCACAGAGCTGTAATAGGGTCACACATTCAGAACTGTTCCGAACAGGGAGCCCCAAAATATATTTGGCCAAGGGACCCCAAACCCTCTGAAATGTCCATGGTGGGGCATCTATTTGCTGTGGAGTCAATGGAAACCGGTATTAGTGTGGCTTACTTTTGGTTGTGCACATGACGGTTTCGGTTTTGGATGTATTCAAACAGGAACAGCAGGACGTATAGGATCATCTCAATGAAAGCACAGGACATGTGAAGCTCAGTACAGGTGAGTTTCTGCCTTATCTCGCCCTTTCAGCCAGCTCAGATGTGGAGGTTTAACCGCCACAGTCACGTTGGTGAGAAGACACATCGTGATTGGACCTGCGGTAACACTGGTGGTCCGCCCTCTGACAGACCCATTTGCCTATCCCCCCACGGCTGTGGTTGAGATTCCTGGAGGTGGTACTGTGACGGTATTTCGTCTTTGAAACCGTATGCATGGTAATAAGGAGATCGGACCACCAACTGAACAGTGATGATTCCAATGCCACTTCGACAGCAGTATACCATGAATACCAAACTCGTAATCAGGTCCTACCTTTTTCTTATATTTTGCTACTTCGCACATAGGATATCCTATTCCTAACCCACACAGTAATGCCAAAAGTTGGGTTTTTTAGAAACGTCTTAAAATTTGTATTTTTGGAAGTATAACACTTTTTGCTCGTTCAATAATCATGTCAACTTTCTTGATTTTCATAATGTAGAAATGGTTTTAGATGGCTAGAATTGTAACATGGTTTTTATGATGCAAAGGTTTTAGTTAATCTTGCAAATAAAATATAGTTGAAACTTCTCTCAAGATGGTTTGATTTGGAATAGTAAATCTCACCCCTTTCTTGTCCAACACATTCCTCCAATATGGTTACATTACAGACTTTGACTAACAGGGTATTCATCTGTCTAGCGCCAGTTCATGGAATAGTCAGATTGTTAAGAGAGGGCTTCCTCTTAACCACATGGCTGCTGTTACAATTCCTACTTTTTGCCTCATGTCCCAATTATTGGAAATTTGGAGAGCCCAAGAGTGGCTGCGGCAACCTATGGCACAGTAATGCTAGATCTTTGGGGATAGCTGAAAACAAGTTTCTGAGAGCAGTGCTTAAACTCCCCCAAAGTACACTCTTGTTTTTTTTCAGAGTGGTCCTGAATGTTCTTCCAATTGATGCCATAGTGAGACTAAAATATGTCCTATAGTGGTTGAGATTATGGTTGGTCTCTGAGCTAGAGTACTTTAGGAGCAGCCTTTCAATTCCTAGGTGTGCTGATGATTTAGGCAGAGAAACATGATGCAAAATCATGAGTTTCAAGCGATGAAAGTGAAAGTGTTGCATGTGGTAGAGAGAGTAGATTGTTATTATTATTATAAATTCTTTTATAGAGCGTAGGGTTTCCCAGTGCTATAGCAACAGGTGCATGCTAGAAGATAAGACAAGATTAGAACAATTTGGTTTCCAGTTTCTTCCAAAAGGTGTCCAGTTAGGAGAAGCTTCTCAGAGACTCAGGAAGGGTGTTTCACAGCTTGGGGCATAGGTGTGAGCACATTTGACTCTGGGAACCATGCAGGTGAATCGATTACCCGATCGGAGCGAGGTAGTGCGCTGGTAAGGCACCACCAGCTATTGTAGATACAGCAGACCTGAGCTCGACCTAGCTTTATGCATGTAGCATTATGCTTTGAACTGTATCAACTTGTCCACTGAGAGCCAATGAAACTTGGTAGCAGGCATGACATGGAGCCATGTTTAAGGAGTAGGAATAAAGGCCTTGTGGCAGAGTTTTAAACAACTTGTAGGCATCTGATAGAGGCTTTGTCTACCCTTAGAAAGAAGATGTTTCTGTAATCTAGTCTAGATAAAATCAAGGACTGAAAATCTGTCCTTTGGGTCGAGAAAGGGAGCATTCACTTGATTGTTTTCAACCATTTTCAGGACCTTAAAGGAAGTTGCAGTTACAAATTGTTGATGTTATACACAAACCTTTGTCGTGGAGGTCATAGTGAGGGGATATGTCTCTCCTCAATTAGGACCTCAGAGTACAGATGCTCTGTGCGTTCTAGGACCTTAGGAGAAATGCAATGCAGAAGAAATGCTCCTGTGATAATATGTATCAAAGGCTTTTTTAAGGGTGATATTGAAGGATATAGTGTGTTGGAGGGGAGAGGTTGTCATTGATTTGGTAGAGTGTGATACCAACACTTTCTTCTCTAATTTCAAGGTATGAAAGAGCCAGTGAAATTCACCCCATGTTTTCCAAAGGACGTTTACTTTTGGTGAAAAAAGCCAATAGTTTTGTTGAAGATTTTATTTTCTGAAAAAGCACCTTTCTTGTTTAATAACTAATATCCCTTAATATTTTTCCGAGTATTTCTCCTAGTATTGAAGCTAAGCTAACTTTAGGGTAAACATAAATGCTTGTGTCCTCTTGAGGGCAGTAATTGAAAGCAATTCTCTTGCACTTGTTTCTAAATGCTCCCATCTGGATACCACTCAAAGGAGAGAACATTGATGTATTTTCATTCTACATTTTGTAAGAGGGAAACACTGTGACCTGGCAAAGATTAGAGTCCCCTCCCACCCAAGCGCCTTTGTATTCCACAATTGCTAAAGCATGCAGTCCTCTTCTCTGAAGCAATATATTTCATAGTACAAATGAAACTGATCAGAAAAACCTGACTGCTACCCTAAAAGATTATAGGGAATTAGTCACCAGGGCTGGATTTATTGCTGGTGGTGCCCGGTGCAACAATATTTTTGTTGCCACCCCAATGACCTTCTCTTCAGATTACCTCGCTACCACCTTCCAGCAGTGCCCCTCCTCTCTCCATAACCCCTCTCTCATATGCATTTCATTTGTTTTACAGCACTACTCATACCGGTGTGAGTTGTCAGAGCAATTTACAATGCCCACATATTATACAGAGACAACAGATCATACATGTGTAAAGACGTCTGTTGGAAATGTTACATAAGACAATGGAGCTTTCTTGGTGTAGGATTCACATGTTATCCGTAATATTAGCAAGTCCATTTTTAGAGTGTTTGGTCTGGAGAAGCACAAACTAAGGATTTAAAATGTACCACAGTGGTTGAAATTGCGTTTACTGATAACATTGTATTTCTACACAAAATAACCCTGTTTAGCAACATTAGTCCTTTGCCTTCAGACCTCTTTTTGCCACCTTCGCTTTTGCTGGCTTTAGGACTCTGCACACTTTACCACTGCTAAGCAGTTCTAAAGTGTTAGTGCTTTTCCCTTAAAACATGGAAAGATTGACTTTTTCCCAATTGGCATCTTTAATTTACTTGTAATTCCCCTGTAAAATGGTACTACCTGTGTCCAGGGCCTGTAAATTAAATGCTACTATTTGGCCAGCAGCACTGATTGTGCCACCCACTTAAGTAGCACTTCCAACATGTCTTAGGACTTCCATTTCAGTCTATGTGTGTGCAGTTTCAAAATAAAATACATCTTTCGCCAAGCCCAAATCTTCCTTTTTAATGCATATTGGTCAACCCTAGGATAGGCCCTGGACAGCCCAGAGGATAAGGTGTAGTGTATTTGAAAAATTGGACATATACTTTTAAGCTTTACATGTCCTGGTGTAGGAAGGTGGAATCTGACTAATGGTTGCCCTCAACTTTTTGCCTGGTATTTGAGTGTTTTTTGACTAGTCTGGCTGGGATCCTGCTATCCAGGACCCCAGCCTATCTGCTTTCTCCCTAAAACTGATGTGAGTACCCTAGGTACAAACCAATTGGGTACTGAGGATACCCTGGCAGTCCCTTGTAGATGGTACCCTAGGTACCCAGGGCATGGGTCCCTCAGTAGGCCTACCAGGGCTGCAGCACTTATTGTGCCACCCTGGGACAGCCATACAAACTGACACCACCAGACCACTACTGTAGTCTGGGTAAGGTGGTGCTAGCACCCCTTACAGGGATATAGGTACCCTATATCCCACCCCATTACAACACATATACTCTTATAGGTCACCCCTATAGCAGGCCTTGGTAATCCTACAAGGCAGGGTGCTGAGGTATGTGTGAGGGGGGACCCCTACCTAAGTGGGGCCCCTCTGCAACCTTTGTAAAATCATTGCTGGGTTGTTTGTAGTGTAGCCATACCATATACCCGATAACGCGATAACTTGAGAATGGCTACACAGAACCATATCGTGTTTGGTGTCAAACATGTAGGAATCATACCCCCAGTCTAGCCATGGGCATGAGGGCACGATTTCCCCCTGCTAGAGGGGCGATATGGGAAAAGCGGCAGAATTTAGACACCAATTTAAAAGTGCACCCGTAGTACGAAATGGATGCTACCAGCCACCCACACGACTCTGGCTGCCTGTTGCTGGGGAAAATCCCAGCCTCGGCAGCTGGACAATAGGGATCCTGTTGCAGGGAGGTGCCAGCACCTCCTCAGACAGACTATGTGGATTGGAACTGGGTGGGTGCACCTTAGGATGCCTTGCAGAGTTGCACGTAGGCAGCTACAGCGCCTACATTCTGCATACACCGCCTGGAACCAGTTCAGGGGCATCCTGCCCCTCGCCCAGGCGGGAAACACACAAAGGGGAGAGGGTGTAGCCACCCTTTCCCGCCTCACCTCTCATTGGTGGACACTACTCTGGACACTCCCCTAATCTTGGGGATAAAGGTGAATAACGTGGCCCCAGAGCCTCAGATTAATCTTGGACTTCACAGACTTGACCTTCGACGAGCTGCTGCCCAGCTGACTTAAGAAATCTCCCTTGGGGTAAAGGAGTTACCCCCCTGCTTGGCATGCACCTGAAACACTGCAAGTGACCCAGTTGGAACTTCGCTGCTCCTACAGACTTCGTCGACTCCCAGCAACCTTGAGGTGGATTTCCTGAGCATCCCAGAGCCCAGTGAGTGTGCACAGCAAGGCTGAGCACCGTGGACCATGTGGGTGCCGAGATCTCCAATACCCCAGGACACTGGCCACCTCTTGCATAGCACATGACCCTGACCAGTGGGGAAGTTGTCCTTTGGTCCGTTATTGATCCAACCACTTTGCAGCAATTGTGCCAAAGACCAGCGCCCTAGCCCCCTCCGGTGGCCCGTGGGCTCCCTTTTACGCACGCCAAATTGCTGCCTCCCATGGTCCCTTGTCTCTCAACTTGTGGGCCCTAGTGGAGGTCAATCTCAACTTTTAAGAGTTCCCCTAGTTGCTCCAGGCCTGCTCTACAGTCTCTCCAAAGGAGACGTCTCACAGATCTCGTGGTTCTGCACCAGTAGCTGATTTGTTTATCTTGCGTGGGTTGTAGTTGCCAAGGCTTAGCGGACCCAATCCAGACACTAACACCGCAGCAACCCTCATCCAATGTGGGACAGTTGCCCTCCAGAATCTGGCCTTCCTTGAAGTCTCCCGGAGCCCGTGGCTGCAGATCCAAGCTACACCTCTTTCCACTTGAAGCACCCGACATTGAAGGGCTCTTTCCTTTGAGCTCCCTGGTCACTGTGCCATGACCCAGACTCTGTCCCCTCTGCTTTCAGCTTCTTCTCCACAAGATCTACAACTTCAATCTTCACGGCATCATCAACGCTTTTGGCTAGCAGCAGTTTTGTACATTTTCCCATTGAAAATCAGCCCGCGACCCGACATCGAAAACGACCTATGCACCCGGCTTCCCTGGGGCAGGTAACAAGTGGTACCTTGGTACTCTCGTGGTAGTGGGCTCCTCAAAAGCTTAACTCTAAGTTTTTAACTTTGAACTCCTGCTAGAAGTGTCTTTAATCTGTTTAAATCAAACCGCGACATTCTCCATAGGATATAATAGAGATCCCGATAGCAGCTATTTCCACTGCACGTTCCTCCAGTGGGTCCCCTTCCTCATAACCTGGGGTGGATTCTTAAGGGGCCAGAGATCCTAAATGCCCTTGGCATTGTCTGTAGAATTGTCGTGGTTCTTATACCACTTTTTTAATATATGGTTTGGTCCCCCCCTGGGGCCCTGTGATTCCAGTGCTATTTATTGTATCTATCAATGCTTGTTTGAATTGTAACTTTGCCTTTAGCCTCATAAAGAGACTTGTGGGATTCTGTTTAGAATAAATACATATATCTTATATATATACCTGTGTGGACTACTCTTTCATTTGGTCATTCAAGAGGTTATCTATGGTAAAACAATAAGCTTAACACTCCTTGAAGACTTAGCCTGAAGGCTGCTCTCCACATCTACCACTAGGATAGCTTTCTTTAAAGGATGTCTTTAACCTATCACCATAAGAGTCAAATTGGGCTGGTGCAAGGTGTCCCCTATAACTACAAGACAGCATATGCCAGGCCAACTTCTCACACCTGGTATTGAAAAACTCTCCTTTTTCACTACTTCAATGTCTAACTCTTCCAGAGGATATCATTAGTGTTATTTTATTACATTTTATAAGTGTCCTTTGCAAATGGGAAAAGGTAACCAGTTTTTGATGTTTGTCTTTGGAATTGTAATGAGAAGTCCTAACTAATGGTGAAGTGGAGTTTTAAATTACAATTGCAATTTTAGAAAGTTGGCATTTTCCTACCTTAGTCATTTGTTCCTGTAGCCTGCCTCTGGGTCACATGATGGGGTGTAGTTGACAGTTAGGCTTTGTACTTTCCTCCTAGACAGCCAAACACAATAGGGAGCTTTGGTGTACCTGAATGGGCCATCTTTGGCAGGATGGGAGGGAGGAGATGACCACAGCCCCACTTAAACATGAATAGGCTGTGTTCTGCCTCCACACAAAGGGTTGCATACCCCCTGTAATTAATCTGGATCCAGAACCAGGAAGGCAGGGCACCAGTGCACTTCAAAGGCCTGCCTCTGGAAGCTCCTCCCCACTTTTAAGGCACAACTGGTTATTAATAGTGGAACTCAGGCACCAAGTTTTCAGCACACTTCTAGACCTGTGTATAATCTGCCAGGAAGAAGAACTGCTGTGCTGCTGAAAGGACTGTAACACTGCTGGTCTGTTACTCTAAAGGCCTACTGCCCATACTGTGCTGACCTGCCACCCTCTTGCCTGGGTGAGAAGAACTGGACCTCAATCTCTTGATACCAGAACCCAATGTGACTCCTAGGGCAAGTTGGCTGAGCTCCTATTCTGAAGCTTCAGGGACACAGCAGTCTTGCAACAATCTTGCACCTGAACTCTGCTATCTGTGAGTCTACCCTGCCAGTTGGTGCTTCCCCAGTCATGAACACTTGGAAGTGGTCTTAAAGTGCTCTTCCAGCCTCAGTAGATCCAGCTAATTTGACACATCTACTTTGCTGCACAGAGCAAACCCTAGCAGAACTGATGCATAGCCACTACGGTGGGGATTAGACCTGTTGCAAAGACCCATGTTCCTTTGCCGACCCATCAGAACCACTGCTGCGCAATGCATCTTCAGAGCCAACGTGTCCACCTGACTGCACAGCGCATCCTCAATGCCGGACTTTCAAGTCAAGTCAAATGGTCTTTATTCGGATAGAAATATCCATAAAAGTACAAATCATCACCGCCAATTAGATATAATATACAGGCATAAAACACACACATTAAAAATCGATTTCATGACAATATTGCTGATGACGTAGGTAAGATGTGCAAGGATGGCGATAAGGAGCAAAATAAATTCAATATACATAACATGTCAATGTCAACCCAACTTATTTACAATTTATGCAATAGACAATCCACGAACGTTGAATACAAAATCAGTTTTGTCAATGTCAAAAGAAGTTTGTGCAAACGGGCAATAAAGTGCAAACAAATTCGGTGTAAACTCTATACAGACATCAGGCCTGACTATATCAATGTGCAAATAGCAGTCTGTAAACATTGAATTGGATTAAACAGGAATGATAAAATAAAATGCAATCTTATGGTGAGTCCATAGTTTTTCGTGAGCGTACCGCAGATTGCAAAAATGAACTTACTCTAAAAATCATGACATCACTTCCTAACTGCAATATTTCATTGTATGCCAATTTGTAATCAGTGATAGTATGTGACCTAAAATAAGGAATCAAATACTGTTTGGTGTATCTAGTGTAAAAATTACAAAAGAACAGGAAATGTAGGGTTGTTTGTTTTTGACCATTTCCGCATGGGCAGAGCAAATGCTCTAGATTTTTATTGAAACCAAGTGGGAAGCAGAGTGAGTATTTTATGCTCCCGTCCCTAAGGCGAAAGAGCAGGCTCCTGTGCCATCTTCCAATATTTTTCTTAAGATAATCCTGTAACATGTCTTTTTTGTGACCAGGACTAGACAAAATGGAGGTATATCTAGTTATAGATGGTTTACGAAGTTCTGAGTGTTCTCTTTCCCTTCGGAATAGAGCAAACAGTGCCTCTCTCATGGTTTTAATGTTCATGCCCTCTGTATTTGAAGGGTGAAGAAAGATATGTCCCAATTCCACACTGGCCAGACTTTTCCTAACAGCATTGAGCCACGGTATAGAGCTGCCCCTGTCACATTTAAGGCAATCGTTAATTATTTCCTGAGTTAAGGTTGCAGCCGGATTTTGCCATATCTTTAGCCAGAACAAAGCTGGCCGAGATCTAATAAAATCCTCAACATAATACAGATTTAATTATTTGTGGCATATATAAGTGGGTGATGAGATTTGTGCCCCTAAAATCTTTCTACAGTATCTATTTTCTTCTGTCTGAATACCACTGCAATTTGTGTACCCCCACACCTCAGCGCCGTATGTTGCGGTGGGTAGGCATTTAGATTTATAGATCTGTGTTAGGGGTATCACAACCTCATGCCGGACTTTGCATTGCAAGCCCCGTTGATGGTATCCTTGACAATGATTCAGACCTTCACATTGCTGCCATGCCGTATCTCAGAACTGTCTCATAAATATGGCAGTGGAAGCAATCTTTGACATGGGTCCTTGCAAAGCTCTGTAAACCAGGATTTAAGATACTCTTTTCAGCGGGCCTAACTGGGTCCGCGTAGAAAAAAAAAGAGCAAACAAAGAAGAAGACATTAGCTTGCACGCAAAAAACGAATACAATTGATGAAGGATGAAAAGCTACAGGGGCATACGGAAAAAATGCTAATATGACAGAAAATGAGAAAAAGAATAGTGGGGAGCACGTATCCATAATGAACACAAAACTCACACACAGACACACATATACACATACACGTAACACACACTTGAAATTGCTCCATGCTGAATGCTGTAGTGGGCAGATTAAAAAATGTGAATGCTGTAGCAGTACATCAAAGGCGAAGAAGGCTGCTTAAAAGTACCTATAAGTATATTTTAGATGTTATTTTAATAAAAAGTGTAACAGGTAAAGATCACATGGTAGGCTCTTATTTTGAGTTTGGCGGACAGGAATTTAGTCCATCAGGGCTATGGAGTAAAGTACAGCATCACCCTAAGGGAGTATACGCACACCAACTTTTTAGATGTCCAACGGCCCAGCAGACATCTCTTGCATGTCCAGGAACCACTGTGAAGGCAGTTCTTGAAAAATACATTGAAAGTTGGATGTACAGCTCTGTCAACATGACATAGCCAGACGTTAAACTTTCAAAACGTTTTTTGTATTTACAAAAAGAAAATACCAAAGCGAGATTTTCTTTTTGAATAAATAAAAACATGACTCCTTTGGAATAGGAGTTTTCTCCCACTGCGTGGGGGTCATTGTGCAGTTTCAATGCCCTTTACAACCAGGTTTGACCTGGCAGTGCTGGACAGTGAAAATATAGGGCGGGTAAACACATAGCAAACCTTTGTGGGCCTTTACTCCGCTGGACCACTAAAGGTGTATGTGGATGGCAGAATTAGAGTGGTACAACTGCCTACATACTGAAGTTCCATCCGACTCTAAATGAGGCAGACAGAACTTTTCTTTTGCCGATAGGGTACAACATACTCTTGCCCCCAGACTGTAATCAGACCCATAATCCCCACAATAAATCTACTAAAAAAAAGGGCTTTACCTCCCACACCCACTAATTCAGTTGTTATAAAAAACACCTGCAAAGCCAGTAGGTCTAGCTTTAATGTGCTGTGCATGCAAACACCAGCATGAAAGCACTGACACTATTTAAGTCGAGTCCCTGTGCAACTTGCCTTGTTCTGTGCTCCCTTATTTGGAACCTGTCTTTTATTCCACAACCTTGAGAGGCGGCATAGTCTTTGCTCATTTACACACTACATTACCATAAGTAATTAGCAGGCACATGCATCAAGCTAAGAAATAGCGAGTCCTTAATTGCGATTTTTAAGGAATCGCCAATCAGGATTCAGTATCTCCTATGCATGACGTAGATACCGAAAAAATACCGAATCGGTAAAAATCGCTAAACGCGTTACCGAAAAATACCCAAAAATCGCTAATCGCTGAAAACGCACAAATTGCGATCTCGCAAATAGCGAGATCGCTATTTGCGAGATCGCAATTAGCGAAATCGCTAATTGCGAGATCGCATTTTTACCGAGTCGCATTAGGAGCAGCCTGATGACCTCACAACCAGGAAGTAACTCTTCCCATGGTGCAATCTGTGCCCATAGGAAGCCAGAGCAGGAAGCAGAGTGCCTGTGGAGAGATGTGGAAAGGAAGACTTGGCATCCAGACTACTGCAAACACAGGAAATGGCCAACACATCAGCAGAGGAGGGGGCAGGTGCCAGAAAAAAAAAGATAAAGTTTAGTGAGAGGGAACTGGAGTACCTCATTGAAGAGGTTGTAAAGAGCCATGACAAGCTCTTTGGGAAGCTCTCCCTAAAAGTCCCAGAGGCTGAGAAAAGACGCATCTGGAACAGAATCAAATCCAAAGTCAATGCTGTGGGTGTGACACACCGCAGCATTGAAGAGTTAAAGAAACACTGGTATGATCTGCGGAACCGTGCCAAGGAGCGAATTGCCCAGAGGCTGAGGGAGGCAAAGAGCACTGGACGTGGACCCTCGACAGTCCCGGACAACACAGCCCTGGAGGACCTGGTGGAGGGCACAATCCTGCCAGAAGCTGCAGTGGGAGTGACGCAGATGGATACATCCGGCGCAGCCTGCAGTGCACAAGGTAAGAGGCACTATAATATACCCATCAATGTAAATTAAAATAGCGCCCCTACAGCAATAAGAAGGCAAGCAGCTGTAATCAACCCCAGGCCACAGTCCATATACAGCTACTAATGCTTCACGGGAGTCGTGGTCCCCTGAACCAATTAGTGAGTCACATTGCAGTTTGTGTGACCATTGTGCCCAATATGCATTACAGACAGTGATTACAGAGAGTGAGAACGTAAGAGCAGCCCAAATCACCATATTGCTAAACATTATCCCAATCAAATTTTAAACCTGCCCTGTTTCACACCACAGGTGCTGAGGAAGGAGACAGTGAAGGGAGCGAATGCAGGGAGAGCACACAGTCCACTGCAGAGCCTGCCGTTGCCAGACCAGTCCCACCTCCCAGCACATCCCAGGCTCCCACACGACGCAGGGCTACAGTCCCTCCCCTTCAGCCAATGGAGTGCCTTCCTGAACCTGAAAGGGCAACTGCAGAAAGCCAGCCTCGTGTCAGGTCCACCACCACCATCCCGCAGACACCGGTCCAGTTGACGCGAAGACGCAGGGCATGGGGCCACACATCAGCACAGGACGCATCGACACCAAATGTCTGGGGAGGTGTCGAGGTGCAGATGACGAGGGTGCAGCGCCAGCAGGCACGACACATGGGAGCCATCAGCCTGCAAATGGGCAAATTAAACAAGAACCTCTCCACCATGGCAGATCGCATGAGTGAACTCACTCAAGCAGTTGTGGAGGGCAACAGCGACACCAACGCCACATTGCCCGAGCTTGTGCGTGTGATGCAGGAGGGACAGAACTCGGAGCGGAGGAGGCATCGACAATTCATGGCGCGCCTGACTGGATATACACGATCCAACAATAAGTTGTGCAACGCCACTGCACTGCTGTCATGGAGGTCGGTGGCAATGCAGATAGACATGGGGCATTGTTGTGGGGACGTGGCAAGGGCCCTTGGCCAAGTTACCACAGCTGTCGAACAGCTCCAGGCTGTTGCAGGTGGCCTTAGCAATGCCACTGGAGATGAGGGGAGTGAGGGGGCATCCAGCGTCAGCAGCATGTCTGTGCCAGTCAGCAGCGGCATGAGGTGTAGTACATGCCGTTCTACACCTACAATTGCACCAATGGGTGGGGATGCCGATGCAGGAGAAAGACGCCTCGGTGTGCGTGGGAGGAAGCGCTGAGCACACACATCCGTCAGGACAATTAGCCATGGTGGCGTAACCATGGTCAGGACATACAGAGGGACTGCTAATGAAGTTCCAATCCTTATTTACAATGGTGCCTTGGTACATGCCGTGAATGTAACCCTAGGCTACGTGTATGTGTAAACACACCACAGTCCATGTTCACGTGCAAATAAAAACTTTGCATGTAAAGATTGATAGTTTCTGTATCATGATTATGTACCTTTGAAGTGATGTTGGGTGATGTGTGCACGTATCAACCGCTCCTCCACTGAGCTTGCAGGATGCGGGTGTGGTGGGTGTACAGGGGGCTGGTTGTCCGCAGTGTCGTAGGCATCTATGGGTATGCATCTCGTGGGAGCTACGTTGGGCTACATTGCACATGCTGCCACTATCCTACAGCAGGTCACCGGATGGTCCTGCATCGCACCACCAGATCTGTGCAGGATGTGGAGGCAACCCTTGAGCTATCCAAATGTCCGTTCAATCACATGACCTGTCCTGGTGTGTGCTGCGTTGTACCGCTGCTCCTGTTGGGATCCGGGGTTCAACTATGGAGTCATGATATAGTTCCTCACGGCGTATGCACTGTCACCTACAGGGTAGTGTGGAATGTGTATGTGTCAGGTATGCATTGCCATTACAGAATGATTTAGTGTGCATTAGCATATTGTCTGACATAGCAGGTGTCCCTCACCATATCCACCCCTGAGCAGGCGTGTGTGTATGCCAATGTGTCGGGAGATGTATGAATCATGGATGCTCCCAGGAGATTGCGCAACGATGTTGTGCATGATGTCATTCACATTGCACATTGGTTGGACGTTGATGGAGTGCTAACATTTCCAGTTACGGAAGATCTACTCATTGACTGACGGTGGACATATGGCTCGTGGGTGTAATCTATGCATTCATATCACATTAGGGAACAGTGCCATTCAATATGAATGGAGTTTTGGTGGGTTCAATTCCATTTGGGTTTTGGGGAGGCTGATGTGGTTGTGGGCCTGAGTCGTCATGGCAGCCAGGAAGGTTCTCTAGACATGTGAGTGTGAGCCTTGTGATACCCCTCCTGCTAGTGCCACTACCCCCTGGACACCTCCTGATGCAAGTAGGTGCAGGCAACATTACACCTGGACATGGGGAGGGATGGCATGGGTCCTACGTGTCTTGCGCTACATTGGTGTTTAGAATTGAGCTATGAGGTTAAGCTACATGGCAGCCTTGATCCTGTACTAATCATATATGTCATCATCAGTTTGTCACAACTGAGTGATGCGCAGGCAGAATGCTGCATGGATCCTCATCCTCCTCACAAACAAGTAGTGTGCCGCCTTTGTGTGCGTCCTATATGGACTCAGTGGTAAGTTGCAATACCCCTCACCTGCTCACCAGTTGTACTTAACTGAAATTGTCCCAAAAATGTTTTACCACCTGCTTATGCTTCTCCTTAATCTGCACTTGCTAAAAAGCGAATTTTGGGAAAGTCGCTATTTGCGATTAATTATTGCGATTCGTTATTTGCTCCCGCTTTTTTTTTCTCGCTAATAAGAATTCGCTATTTCAGGAATCCCGGTATTTGCGAGTCGGTGTTTTAGCGATTATTGGTTTTTTGGTTTATGCATAGGGAAATGCTAAAATGCGCTCGCAAATTGCTATTCGCTAATGATGCATGTGCCTCTAAATTCCTTACTCTTTCTCTCTGCCTTACTCTACCTCTAACTCTGTCTCCATTTATTCAGGCTCATCTTAAGAATTTTTGGGGCCCCATGCAAGGCATATGTCTTTTTTTTCGAAACACTTTTTATTGATTTTAACACTGTGGCAATACAAAGAGTAAAACATTTTTATCCTTTTTCAGCAAGGCATTTATTTTTAAACTGTTTTTATTGATCACTTTCCAGAAACTTTATTTGGCTTAATCTGGGTTTGAATTATCAAAAGCTGGTTAAGAAAATGCAAAGTCTTACCAGATAAGGGCCCCCAAAGTATGCCTTGGCCAGGGCCACAAAAGTCCTTCAGGCAACGCTGCTGACAAGGTGTTGGCATTTCCCAGAATCACAGGATGCTGAGCTGAGGTTGAGATTCAAACCTGGGTCCCCAATCGTCAGCGCCAGCACTTCTTGGCCAGCTGGCCAAATCTCCTCCTCTTTTAAATCAAAAATAATTCTTTCTTTGACTTGTATTTGATCCTGACATATTCCTACGTCAAATTCTTATATCATTTCATCCTCGTGCTTTTCAAATTTTAACACCATCTTGACTATTCTGCCCACTCTCAGCAATTGGCTCAAAGAAAGGATTTCAAATGAGACGGCTGATAAAAACAGGAGAAGAACATTGTTTCTGTAGTTAAGTTTAGCAAATAAAGCAGTCTCATTTGCATCTCCAATTGACCCTACTGCAGAATGAGGCCCCCCCCTGCAGAATGTGGAGACGGTTCCCCCAATCTCCCATATCTCACAGATATTCATCTGCCTTGGGTTGAGGGGGCCCCCATGAAGGGTTGAGGGGGCCCTTGTACCGCAGTGTGCGCAGGGCCTGCATTATGCTCCTGCCTTGTGAGTCACAGGAGGGTGTGAAACATGGAGGACACACTGAGGAGGGGCTGTGGCTGATTAGCTGCTGCTCAAACGTTTGTTGCATACCCGTTCTTTCCATCACAAGCACACAGCAGTGGCTTCAACAGTTTTAGCCTCAGGAAATGTCGGTGCAGTTCAGCATCTACCGGTTTACAGTCAAAGGATAATAAACATGGTTAGTAAACATGTATGGGTGCGGAGAGAGTAGAACATAGAAGTTCATAATTAGGCTGCAGTGCGTGCAGGGATTTGTACGGTTTCGTGTTCCTCTTGACCTCAGACACAGCCATGCCTCTCGAAAGCATTTTCTACCATCATTCACTGAATGGTTCTGGGCAGTTCCATCATAGCTTTAAATGGGCCGGTACTCACCGGTACTGAGTACCGGCACCTCCGATTTTTTTTGCCGTCAGTACCGGCACTTCTCTGTAGACAGGTAGAGTACCGGTACCATGATCAGCACGGCAGGCGCAGATTAGGTTTCTCTTCCAGTGCAGGGCAGATGCAGCTCTGCTTCCGAGGAGCTTGTAATGAGTTAATTATCTGTTTTAGTGACATAAACGCATTTGTCGTGTGCTTTGATATGTGCTGCAAATGGTACAGAAGTCATTATGTATGATCATATCTTGCCCTTAGACCCGCCCCTAGCCCCGCCCACTTGCCACACCTCTATTTTAGTGAGTACCTGCACTTATTTTTTGCCATTTAAAGCACTGATCATAAGCATGTACTTTCTCTTTTCCTAATCAATGCCTCACTTAATAATTGGTTAAATAGGGCCTGTACATATGCATAGTTAATATCTTCAGGTATACACGGTGACTGACGAACATATGAACCCCGTGCCAGGCGTCCTTTGCAATTCTTGACAGTACTTTTGGATAAGTGCAAGGAGACGGTGCACGACTCGTCATTCTGACCCTCCAGTATGCTACTTGCATAGTGGCCACTGCCCAGCAGTGGCTTGGCTCCAGAGAGAACACAAGTCGGTATGGAATCCTATTCTGTAAAGAGTCTTTACATTGTGATATTTGAATGATTCTCACTCTGATTATTTGGAAACTCATCTACCTGAAATTACCTTTCAATGAACCTCGCAACTCCTGAGGCGGAAGCCGGGAGACCACTGAATTTTTTAAAAAACTGTATTTTTTTCTTGTGTCACCAACTGCTAAATATTTTGCATTTTAAAGCGCACTCACCCATCTGGCACCACCATAGCGGGTTTGAGAAACGCCTAAACAGCGACCCCTTCGCTGCAACGAACTAATCCAAAACAAACAATTTTGCCGCCATTGACGGCGAGGATTCGAGGCCACGCCTACCCTAGGCCACGCCCACCCGCCCTTCACAGTATAAAACGCTGCTGACAGCGTAAACAATTCAGAACCTCGCAACTCCTGAGGCGGAAGCCGGGAGACCACTGAATTTTTAAAAAAACTGTATTTTTTTCTTGTGTCACCAACTGCTAAATATTTTGCATTTTAAAGCGCACTCACCCATCTGGCACCACCATAGCGGGTTTGAGAAACGCCTAAACAGCGACCCCTTCGCTGCAACGAACTAATCCAAAACAAACAATTTTGCCGCCATTGACGGCGAGGATTCGAGGCCACGCCTACCCTAGGCCACGCCCACCCGCCCCCTTTCTCATCCTATAAGGATGTGCAATCACCGGACGCGCAGCGGACGGGCGCAGCGGGCGCGCCGTCAGCGCGCCGAAGGCGCGCCAAAGGCAAGCCCGTCTGGGCCCGTCCGGGCCCAGACGGCCTCAGGCCTAGACACTATGCCCAACTTGCAGAAACGTATCTCTTACACCCAAGATACACTGCTTGCCTGGAACCCAAAAAAACATCCCCAGTGCAAATACATCCTCAAGGAAGACGCCCCCTTTGCAGGATGTATCCTATGTAACAAACCTGAGGAAACGGAACGCCACCAAGGACTTCGGCTTGGCCTCCTGAACTGCAGATCCTTAGTAAAACACGCTCACGAAACCAACATCCTCGTCCAGGATTTGATGCTTGACATCTTGTTTCTGACTGAAACATGGCTGACCTCGCACAGTGACTTCGACATGGTCAATGCAATACCCCCCGGCTACCAAATTTGCTGCCTGAATAGACCAGTCGGTAGAGGTGGCGGCCTAGCCATACTCTACAAAGACCATCTTAAATGTAGAATCGAATCTGGAACCGTCAAAGACTGTGAAAACTGCAATTTCACCATCCAGATCTCACCATCAATCTCCCTCTCGGGACTGTTAGTGTACCGTCCGCCAGGCTCTCTAGGAGAATTCACCAGTACTCTGATGGATCACATCTCACTCAAGACTATTTCAGTCTCTAACTTCCTCCTCCTAGGGGAGCTTAACATGCACTTTCTTGACCCCGCGGACAATGCCGCAGCCAACTTACTTGCTGACCTCACTACAGCCGATCTCCATCTTCGAAATTCTAAGGCCACCCATGAGAAAGGACAACTCCTGGATCCAATCTTCACCAACATCAAGAACCTAAATGCCCAGGATCCCACCCCTCTACCTTGGACAGACCATATGCTGATCCCTATGCACTGGTCACTCAAAACGACACCAGCACTCAAACAGAAAACAAGGATACGAACTAGACGGTGGCACAAGCTAGTACCAGAGGAATGGGAAGCTAAATTACGTGAAACTGTTGGCCCTCTATCCGCGGACCCGAACACCGCGGACAGAGAATTTAACGATTGGCTAGCCCATCCCCTAGACAGTCTCATCCCACTTACCAGTACTTTAAAACACGTTAAAAGAATCAACCCCGCTCCCTGGTACTCACCTGCCCTCAACGCCCTTAAGAAGGAATGCAAAAAGTCAGAACGCACTTGGAGGAAAAACAAGTCAACAGCAGAGAAAAGTGCTTATCAATCCTCCATGAAAGCGTATAAACGAGCCCTACATGACGCAAAAAGTGCCTTCTACGAGGAAAAAATAAAAAGCTCCGCTTGCTCAGCCAAGGAGACCTTCTCCATCCTCAAAGAGCTCCTCCATGTCCCTGACCCACCGCAGAAACCCATGGACCCCAAAGCAGCGGAGGAAAAATGCGTCAAGTTGGCCACCTTCTTTGACGAAAAAATCAAAAAAATCCTCACCTCCCTTCCGGCCGCTAACCCTGACTCCATAGAGAGAACTAAGGAACCGCCGCCCCCACCCGATAAGCCTTATCTAGCGTCATTCGGCCCAGTGACAGAAGAGGAAGTGATGGCTACTCTCACATCAACCAAGAGCGGAGCCCCTAGCGACCCAGTCCCCATACGGTTAGTCAAAAACATCTCTCAGACCATAGTCCCCCAATTGACAGCCCTCATTAACATCTCGTTGGCACAGGGTGAGGTCCCTTCAAACTGGAAGGAGGCTGTCGTAAAAGGGCTTCTCAAAAAACCATCTCTAGACCCGGCAGATCTATCCAACTATAGACCTATCTCACTCCTCCCCTGGATAGGTAAGGTCGCCGAAAAACTTACGAACAAAAAACTGTCACACTTCCTGGAGTCAAACCAACTCCTCAATGACTCACAGACAGGCTTTAGACCAGGTCAGGGTACGGACACTGCTCTCCTCGCAGCAGTAGAAAAGACCAGGGAAATTATCGATACAGGAGGATCAGTGGCAGTGGTCCTCCTAGACCTGAGTGCGGCCTTTGACACGGTCAGTCACCAGGTCTTAACCCAACGTCTCGATAACATCGGGGTAAAAGACAGGGCGTTGAAATGGCTCTCGTCTTTCCTCTCCCGACGCTCCTTCCAAGTATGGGAAGGTGAAAGCCGCTCCCCCTCCATCCCCCTCCAGTGCGGTGTGCCACAGGGCTCATCCCTGAGCCCCCCGTTGTTCAACGTGTACATGGCCCCACTGGAGGAACTGGTCTCACCCTTTGGAGTCACTATCGTCAGCTACGCCGACGATACACAGCTGGTGGTGACGCTTTCCCACCCCAAGCTAGAGCCCTCCAACCTCCACGACTGCCTCTCCAACGTACATCAGTGGATGAGTAACTCTGCCCTGAAATTAAACGGCTCCAAAACAGAAATCCTGCTCCTAGGGCATAACACCACGAACCTCCCCCCTAACATCTGGCCCGCCTGTATGGGTGAACCCCCCACCCCCAAGACGGAGGTCAAGAGTCTGGGAGTGTGGCTGGAGACTGATCTCTCCTTCAGGACACAGGCAAGAAAGACGGCCGGCACATGCTACGGACTACTTAGATCTTGCAGGAAGGTGATTCCTCTTCTGCCTTTCCAGTCGCGTCTCATGCTGATCCAAGGCCTAATTTTATCCAGGCTGGACTACAGCAACGCCATTTACCTGGGATCCCCAGAATCCACTCTCCAAACTCTGCAAAAAGCCCAAAATGCCGCAGCCCGACTTCTAACGAACACCCCGGCCAGAACATCTGCCAAGCCTGCATTGAGGATGCTGCATTGGCTCCCTATTAGGGAAAGGGTAACTTTCAAGGCCCTCTGTCTGGCCAACAAGGTACTTCACAACACTGGCCCCCCAATCCTAAATAACTGGATCACACCCTACAGACCCACGAGAGCGCTTCGTTCCGAACACGGAAACTTCATCACGATCCCCAAGGTGAAGAAGGCCCGTATAGGTGGCCGCCGCTTTTCGGTCAACACGGGAAAAATATGGAACGCACTCCCCCTGAGCCTCAGAGCAGAACCAAACCTCCTGCGGTTCAGGAAATCTCTCAAAACCCTACTCTTCCCCTGAGCCACTTTCACTCCTGACTGTCTCCCCCTGTGAGTAAAAAGGTTCAGCGCTGGGATACCCTCTGGGTGACTACGCGCTCTAGAAAACCATAAATTAATTAATTAATTAATTAATGTGGATGACGTGTGAGAGTCCATTGCTGAGATTTAGAAGAGAAGGAGTGTTTCAGTTTCATGATACATCCATAAAAATGTATCTTTGATATCACAACAGGACCTAGCATATATACATGCATGCTACTGTTTATTTCCTCGTATCTTCCCTGGTTCCGAATGCAGTTGCTATATGTATATGTATTGGAGTCGTACCAACTTATGTCTCACTCTTGTATTTCCTAATGTATTGCTGATGAAGAGCCATCTGTACTATATAACATCATGGGCCCGATGTAGGTAAATATGAAATACCGATTTCTAAATACCGAATTTTACCGATTCGGTATTTAGGAATCGGTATTTCATATGTAGCTAATAATTCGGTAAAAAATACCGAATCGGTAATATTCGTTATTACCGAATCGGTAATACCGATTCGGTAATAAGGAATCACCTTCCAATTCATTCCTATGGGCCTGGAGGCCCATAGGAATGAATGGGAAGCCATTCACTATTACCGATTCGGTAAATACCGAATCAGCAATAGGCGTTGCATATTCAAGGGTGGCAGGGTGTCACATTGACACCCTGTTGCACCCCTGAATCGTGCATGTGTGCACATGTGGCACACATACATGCCCTAAGGGAATGTATGTCTGCCACATTGCACCTTGAGAAAAGCAAATTATTGCTTTCTTAAAGGTATTCGGTATTTACCATCAACTTGTAGTTGGTGGTAAATAACGAATCCTGAATGCAAAAATGCACTCACTTAAGTGCCTCCTACATAGCTTTTAAGGATTCGGTATTTTACCGATTCCTTAAAATAAGGAATTGGTAAATTACCGAATCCTTAAAACATGCCTCCTACATGAGAAAGGGCTAAATACCTGTCGGTAACGGGAAAATTACCGATTTTCGGCCGTTACCGGCCGGTATTTAGCTACCTACATATGGCCCCATATGAGGGGGCCATCACATGATTGTCCCTTAGTTTATATAGAAATATGTAACTCGTGCAACTTTATACCTAACTGGTTATGCATCGGGGTCCAGGTTGTGTGGTCATGTCTGTGATGTAGGGTAAGTGTCTGGGATATTTGGGATGTAAGGTCAGCAGGGGTGGGAAGAAAGGTCAGCCGTTGATCTTCAGGTGTCCAACTATTGCTGTCCTCTGAGTATGTTTTATATACACTGAGAGGAGGTGGGCGGAGAGTGGGGACAGCCTGTCAGGCTTCGACGCTGAGCTGGCGTTTGTTGCGACTGTGACGCTCCAAGCGTCGCTAGGGAGGTGGTGGGTATGAAACTACAATACCCATCACCCCTAGCGAACGTGCGAACGCACTTCCGGAGGCAGTACAAAAGCCTCGTACACGGAAGGCCAGGGGCTTGTCAATCAAATCCCACCTGGCGTTCAGCGAGGTAACGGACCTCGCGTGACCTATTCCCCGTGTTTCCTTTGCTTCGTGAGCCATGACCTGGCTCTACCCCGCGGATTCCGGCAAGGACGACCTTCGCGCTCGTGAGCGCTCTGCCGGGACCCTGGACACAGTGTGAAACCTAGCGGCGCTTCATCACGGGAATTACTGAAGCGCACCTTTCCCGTGGCCCCGCAGCGACTAGAGACCTGGCCAGTGTCTCTACCCGCATCGGGAACTGCCTATCTCCCTCCAGACCTTCCCCCCGCTTGGAACCGACTGAATGGCTCGGAGAGCGCCCGGACGATGCTGCAGCCGTGAGTACATCCTGTGTGCTGTTCCTGCGCTTGGAGCCGCTTGAAAGGCTCGGAGAGCGGCCCCGCCTCCACTACGTGGTGACCACGACTGGGAAGGACTCCTTCCACCTCCTCTCCTGTACCTGCTGGGTCGTGAGTACCTCTGTACTGCGTGAGACTGCATGGGCGATACAGAGAACAGTCTGAGGGAGTGTGCTGGGGATACTGCCCCCTCTGTAATTGTGTTACTCCTTGAGGTGTGGCTCAATCTGTCCCTTCTCTCTCAACAGGAGTGGGTGTCCTGAGTGCAGGTTCCCTGTAGTCGCCGCAGCCCTTTCCCTGTTATCCTTCTTCCCTCCTTTTCTCCTGGGGTGGTGTTGCCTATAGAGGGTTTCTGGAGTCCTCGCAGGTAATACCGTTCTTGGGGAGAGAGGACTCTAGCGTCGTGGATCGCTCCTGCTGTATCCGGCTTATAAGGTTAGTGAGCATCCGGGTTGCCTGCTGACAGATTGACAAGCCCACGGATAAATACAGCCCGAGCGATGGATACCGCTACCGTCCTGGCCACTATGTTGGATACCTTGGACGCGCTTAGAGCGGAAGTGGACGCCTTCAGGGTGGAGAATCTGGAGCTTAAGAATGAGATGGGCACCATGAGAAGAGAGGTAGCGTGCCTGTCCCGTCACCCTCCAGCTGGGACAAATGGGGGTTCCTATATTAGAGACTAGACCCTGCCTCCGCCAGTGAGGTCTCAAACACATGTAGCGGAAGGGGGTACCCAGGCTCCCGGCGGGGGGTCACCAAGCACCGGGGTCTTCCCGCATCACTCTTCCTCTACACCTCACCAATCTGGTTCTCCCCCGGTTCAGATCATTCAGCCCATGCAGCTGCCCCTTGCCCCTCCTGAACGATTCTTTGGGGACCCAAAGAAGTATGGCATCTTTATGGGCCAATGTAGGCTCCATTGCTTGTGCAAACTGACTGTCTTTCCGAATGACCAGGCAAAAACGGCCTTTGTAATGTCTTATTTAGGAGGCAATGCTGCTAGCTGGTCCTTCCCTTTGATCGAACGGGACGATCCTGCTCTGTACAACTTCCCAGCCTTCTGTGTGGAGATGCGACGGCTGTTCGATCGCAAGGCCCATCAAATGTCGTTGGATAAAGAACTTCTTACCCTGAAACAAGGGTCACAGGACATGCTGACTTACATTACCTCCTTCAACAGACTCTTGGTAGAAACGGACTGGCCGATGGAAAAGAGAACATCCTTATTCTATCAAGGGTTGAGAAGCGAGCTCAAGGATGTTCTGGCCCAAGTGGTACAAATGCCGGCCACTTGTGAAGAATTAATTGATTTAACCGTCCAATTAGACCACCGGCTTCAGGAGCGGAAAGGGGACAAGAATCGCAGCGATACCCGGTTCCTTCCCATCCGGCCCCGATCGGTTCCTGAGGAAAGGCCTTCCCAAGGGGAAGGGACCGAGCCCATGCAGATCGGTGGCATCCGAGGCCCCCTGAGCCAAGCAGAAAGAGAGAAAAGGAGAACTCAGAAACTCTGCTTATATTGCGGCAAGCCGGGCCACTTCATCAAAGACTGCCGAAGTCGACCCAAGAACGCAACTACAGGAAGCCCTGGGCTTAAGACCTTGTCCGTAGTGGATTACACGACCGAGGACCAGGGAAACTGACGAGCCCAAATAAGATGAGGACCGCTTGTTTGAGGCCTAGAAGCGATGAGGTCTTCCCGGCTGCAGCCAATACTATCCAGCCCTCAGTTGCCCACATGAATGTGTGCGTCTTGTTGAACTTGCCTCATGACATATCTGTGGTTGTCCACGCCCTACTGGATTCCGGTGCCACCGGTAATTTTATAGACCAACAATATGCCAAGGAACTAGATATACCATGTGATCAAAAGGATATCCCCGAGAAGGTGAAGGCAGTGGACGGCTCGGCTCTGACCTCGGGCCCGGTGTGTTATCACACTAAGCCCCTCGTGATGCAAATAGGGTTGAACCACTTCGAACAGATACGATTTGACCTAATCGATGCCCCCCATTTCAAGCTCATACTAGGAATGCCCTGGCTGACTCTCCATGATCCCTTAGTGAGGTGGACAGCACGCACCGTGACTCTGAATTCTTCATTTTGCCAAGAACACTGCACCGCAGAACGAGTAAGGACCTCGCCCCAGAGTGGAAGTTCCGCGGGGTTCCTTGCCAGCACTTGCAAACAGCAATGTGCAAGTCCAGTTACCGAGTTACTAAGCGTATACGAAAGATTCAAGACGCAAGAGGCAAAAAGATTACCCCCACACAGGGACTATGATTGCGTCATCGAGCTAGAGGCAGGGGCCAGCATACCCTGCAGCAGAATCTACGCCCTTACCGAAGCTGAAACCTTGTACCTCCAGAGTTATCTCGACGACATGCTTTCCTCTGGGTTCATACGTCCGTCTTCCTTGCCTGCCTCCTCTCCGATCTTCTTCATTCCGAAGAAAGAGGGCGGATTAAGGGCCTCCATTGACTACAGGGCGATCAACAAGGTCACTATAAAGAACAGATATCCCCTGCCGTTGATCCCTGTTCTTTTAGACCAACTGAAAACTGCGAACATATTCACCAAACTGGACCTCAGGGGAGCCTATCATTTGGTGCGGGTAAGACGTGGCGATGAGTGGAAGACCGCCTTCCGGACCAAATTCGGCTTGTTCGAATATACGGTAATGCCCTTTGGCCTGTGCAACGCCCCCGCCGCGTTCCAGTACTTCATGGATGAAGTACTGAGGGGCCTCTTGGACGTATCATGCATCGTGTACATCGATGACATCTTGGTGTACTCCGCATCCATGGAAGAACATGTGAAGCACGTGGCGGCGGTGCTGGAGCGCCTACAAAAGTTTGCGCTGTACGCCAAACTGGAGAAGTGTTTGTTCCACGTTTCTGAGGTGGAAGTTTTGGGATACGTCATCGGTCCCGACGGATTGTGTATGGACGATAAGAAGACGCGGGCTATTACCCAGTGGGAATCGCCTACCAATGTGAAATCCCTACAAAGCTTCTTGGGCTTCGCGAAATTTTATCGCCGCTTTATAAAGAACTTTTCTGGTATTATACAACCGTTAACACTTCTCCTGAGGAAAGGAGCCCCCTTCGAGTGGACCGTCGCAGCGGAACAAACCTTTCAGACATTGAAGATCCGCTTCACAACAGCCCCCGTGCTCCGACATCCGGACGCCACACGTCCCTTTATGGTCGAAACCGACGCCTCCCAATATGCAATAGGGGGCATTCTATCACAGAGACATCCAGAAACCGGACAGCTGCACCCCGTTGCATTCTTTTCCAAGAAATTGACTCCCTGTGAGGTGAACTACAGCATTATGGATAAGGAGCTTCTGGCCATAAAAAGAGGGTGTGAAGAGTGGCGACATCATTTACTCGGCGCAAGACACACCGTAGAGATTTATACGGACCATCGGAATCTCTTATTCTTAAAGACCGCCAGAGCCCTGACCCCTAGACAACTACGCTGGTCGTTGTTTTTCTCTGATTACGACTTCGTAATCAAATATCGTCCTGGGCCACAGAACGGAAAGGCCGATGCTCTGTCCCGGCCCCAACATCCCTTCATTATGAGCCCTGCGTCCGCCACAGACAACCCCCTTATCCTGAAGTCGGCATCGTTCCCTGATGAGAGGACGGCAGCCGCCACTACACCCGACTTCGGAGAAGAAGTGCGAAACCAAACCTCAGTAACCGATGAAGTAGCTTGGGTAGCTGAAGACCCGCTACACCGGTCCTCCATGCAGCGTCTCTTATATCAGGATGAACGCTTATATCTGCCGACTCCTTACCTACAACAACAAGCCTTGAGATGGGTTCACGACTCCACCTTGGGAGGACATCTGGGAGTACATAAAACCACGATGGCAATGAAGCGCCATTTTTGGTGGTCTACATTATCTACAGACACTGCGGCCTACGTAGCAGGGTGTGCCATATGCATGCAAGGGAAGGCTCAGCACCAACGACCGAGCGGACTGCTCCAACCTATTCCAATCCTTCCAGCTCCGTGGCACACTCTGTCTATGGATTTTATAGTGGATATGCCCCCCAGTAGGGGAATGACTACCATCCTGGTCGTCATAGACCACTTGACTAAGATGGGCCATTTTATTGCCATGGAGAAACTCCCTTCAGCGGCGGGCCTAGCCCAGCAGTTCTTACAACATATCGTACGGAGCCATGGAATCCCAGCGGTTCTCATTACTGACAGGGGAACGCAGTTCACGTCGCGTTTCTGGAAGGCCTTGTGTCAAGTCATGTAGGTGGACGCCCGTCTCTCCACTAGCTACCACCCTCAAACAGACGGCAAGACGGAGAGGCTGAACCAGACATTGGAGCAATACCTCAGATGCTTTACGTTGCTCCACGAAGAGGAATGGAGTACGCTGCTATGGATGGCGGAATTCGCCTACAATAATGCCGAACACTCCTCACTGGGATGCTCCCCCTTCTTCTGTTTAACAGGATACCATCCAAACATGTTGCCCTTTGAATGGCCGGCACAAACCAAACACCCTTCTATCCAAGAACATCACTCGCACCTGAAAAAGGTATTACAGACGGCAAAGAAACAACTGGAAACAGCGCAAGAAAGAGACAAACACTACGCGGACAAAAGAAGAATCCCTGAGCCGGCCTACAAAGTAGGAGACAAAGTGTGGTTAGATACAAGACACCTACGAATAAAGGGGAACACACGCCTGAAACCAAAATACGTGGGCCCATACCCCATTGTAAAAGTAGTGAACCCTGTAGCCATGAAACTGACACTCCCGCCCACGTGGCACATACACCCAGTGTTCCACGTCTCTCTGCTAAGACCGTGTCTCCCTCTCACGAGACTCCCCCCAAAACCTCAGCCCCTACTTTTAGATGGCGGGGAAGAGTACGAAGTTAAAGGGGTACTAGATTCCAGATACGTCAGGGGTAGGCTACACTACTTGATTGATTGGAAGGGTTATGGACCCGAAGAGAGGTCCTGGGAACCTCTGGCCAATTTGCATTGCCCTGTATTACTTCGCCGCTTCCACGTGGCTCATCCTACAAAACCCGGAGGCCCGTCGAGACGCCAGCCCTTACCAGAGGGGTTCTGTCAGGCTTCGACGCTGAGCTGGCGTTCGTCGCGACTGTGACGCTCCAAGCGTCGCTAGGGAGGTGGTGGGTATGAAACTACAATACCCATCACCCCTAGCGAACACGCGAACGCACTTCCGGAGGCAGTACAAAAGCCTCGTACACGGAAGGCCAGGGGCTTGTCAATCAAGTCCCACCTGGCGTTCGGCGAGGTAACGGACCTCGCGTGACCTATTCCCCGTGTTTCCTTTGCTTCGTGAGCCATGACCTGGCTCTACCCCGCGGATTCCGGCAAGGACGACCTTCGTACTCGTGAGCGCTCTGCCGGGACCCTGGACACAGTGTGAAACCTAGCGGCGCTTCATCACGGGAATTACTGAAGAGCACCTTTCCCGTGGCCCCGCAGCGACTAGAGACCTGGCCAGTGTCTCTACCCGCATCGGGAACTGCCTATCTCTCTCCAGACCTTCCCCCCGCTTGGAACCGACTGAATGGCTCGGAGAGCGCCCGGACTACGCTGCAGCCGTGAGTACATCCTGTGTGCTGTTCCTGCGCTTGGAGCCGCTTGAAAGGCTCGGAGAGCGCCCCGCCTCCACTACGTGGTGACCACGACTGGGAAGGACTCCTTCCACCTCCTCTCCTGTACCTGCTGGGTCGTGAGTACCTCTGTACTGCGTGAGACTGCATGGGCGATACAGAGAACAGTCTGAGTGAGTGTGCTGGGGATACCGCCCCCTCTGTAATTGTGTTACTCCTTGAGGTGTGGGTAAAGGGTTCCTGTGGCTCAATCTGTCCCTTCTCTCTCAACAGGAGTGGGTGTCCTGAGTGCAGGTTCCGTGCAGTCACCGCAGCCCTTTCCCTGTTATCCTTCTTCCCTCCTTTTCCCCTGGGGTGGTGTTGCCTATAGAGGGTTTCTGGAGTCCTCGTAGGTAATACCGTTCTTGGGGAGAGAGGCTGCTGTATCCGGCTTATAAGGTTAGTGAGCATCCGAGTTGCCTGCTGACACAGCCCCCTTTCGGTAACCTCTTCTGTCAGTGTGTCAGATTCCAAGTGTGTTAGTGTTCTCTAATCAAGACTTTCCAATGCCAGGCGCTTGTGTGTTCCCTCTGAGATACGTCCGTTTTTTGACTAAGCGTTATCATTGTACCTCTCTCCTTCACTCTGGTAATAGTCTGGGTTTTCCAATGTTTCTAGTATATCTCGCCAATGTCCTGCTATAGGGCATTGTCTCAGCCCCCTCATTTCTTCTCTTGTTAGGACCCTGCCCTCTGCCCCTGCCCAGTAGTTCACATCTCGTTTCCAAATGTCAATGGTGGTTCGGTCATGGATTTCTAAGTCATTGCTATCCGGCTCCTAGCTAAAACCTATGCGAGATCTAGGAATCTGTTTCCCACCTTTTGCTTGGAAGGCCGGGGAAAGAGTCCCAGTATGCACACCCCAACTGTGGGTTCCAATGTGCTGCCTACTACTGCAACGAGAGCCTTAAAACTTCCTCCCAGAACCGGTTTAGTATGACACAGTCCCAAGTCATGTGTACAAAATCTGCATCATCCTGGTCACATCTCTGACACTTACGTGTCTCCTCTCTGTAGGGCATCAGGAGTCAGTGAGGTGTCATGTAGGTCATGTGGATGTAGTTAAATTGTGTGTACTTCAGCCTGGTATTGTGGGGGACTTTCTTAGGGTCCACTAGAATTCTGGTCCATACTGTGAGGTCTTTTCCTAGAATGGTTTCCCAGCAGGTACGCATCTTTGTCAGGGGTGTACATGTAATTTCCAGTTAGGAAGCGTAAAACCATTTTACCTGGTGCCTCGCAGCACCCAAAGTGAGAATGGAGTGCAATACCGCATATGTTTTGGGCTCCTCTTGCCCTCCCCCCATAGTGCCCCAAAGGTGCGGAGTATAATCTTGTAAGTTAAAAACTGGCCTGGTTGTAGACCATAGCCCTCAAGTAAGTCCCCAAATGGTGCTAGAGTCAAGTGCTAGTAGCAGTCTCCCACCGACTCCAGTCTGGCCTCGGTCCAGGCCCTCATTAATACTGGAGTCAGTGTTGTCTTTGAATTACCATGGGGGAGGCCTACCAGGGGCAGGATTGGAGTAAATAAAGGGGTTTTCCCTACCTTGGACAGGCTAAGCTTCCAGCAGCATAGAGCAGTGGTTTGTAACACAGATAGATGTGGGATGGTCACTGTAGAATCCATAACTTTGGCCAATAGTAGGCCAGTATGGAACCCTTGGTTAGTTAGGTCAGTCCCCCCGGTCCCGTGCTCCCCAACTACTGCAGCCACTGCAGCTGGGCAGGCAGGAAATGAAGTTCGAAGTGAGGTACCCCAAGACCCCCTCTGTGTATGGTGGCTGTAGGATCGCTAAGGCCAGCCTCTGCATCCCTTTTACCCATATTAGATCCCGCAACAGAGAATACAATTGTCTGAACCATGAGGCGGAATTGTGATGGGGAGGTTAGTGAAGAAGTATAGGAGGCATGGCAGCATAACCATTTTAGAAAGGGAGACCCGAGCATCGTAATCCGTAATTGGAGAGAACACCAAAAGGGGACACTTGATCTCAGAGATCTGAGGGCCTTTCCGAGATTAGATTACCCTCGTGAAGATCCTCCAATGAATGGAAGACTTGGACCCCCAGGTAGCGTAAGGTTGAGGGGCCCAGTTAAAATCTTTCATGGTGCATGGAGGGCGAGTCATGCCAGCTGACATAGGGAAGAGGTAAGTCTTAGTGCGGTTAACTTTGAGTCCTGACAGTCGTTCAAACTGTTCCATTAGGTCTATTGCCATCTTAGTTCCCACCGTTGCGTCATTAAGATAAATCAGCAAGTCATCAGCGTGCAGGGAAATAGTATGTGTGGTCCCCCCCAAGGTTATGCCGAGACCCTCACCTTCCTGTCGAAACAATGCTGCCAGAGGCTCCTTCGTCAGTGCAAACAGGAGGGGTGACAATGGGCAGCCCTGTCGCTTACCCTGGAGGATAATATGAGGACACCGTCTTGCCTGTCTTTACCCTTGCTGTGGGGCGGTTGTAAAGTAGCTTTGCTGGAGCAGAGTTTTCTGTTGAAAATTTATCGAGTTTTAAGCTCCAGTTTCGTCTATATGTTATGATTTAAAATGACTAATTTGTAACGACTAATTAATAGTTTGTTTTGTCCGGACTAACCAACATTACTAATGAGAGAAACTACACGGGGGATGCATATATGTTGCTTAATAATAGTGTGCGGTTTTATTCACAAATGCTATTTGTTTTGTGTTTGTGCGTTTAAAATAACGTGTACTAATGCTTTATTGCATTGCAGAAGGCTAGATAAGTACATACACATAAGGGTATTAGAGGGGTTTAACACTGTACAATCATTATGATGTGGTAACGTTGTTTTTGTCTCTTTTAATTAAGATGGTCCGTTTTGGCCTAAATAAAGATGGCTGCTATTTACAGCCTGCGCTCGAGTGATCGAATTTTGATGAGAGGCCTTGCTGAACATGGTCGAGAGTCACCTGACCACAGCCTTTGCCTGGTTAGAAAGTTTTCCGTGAGGACAACAGCTCCGGGAACGAGTCCAACTGTCCTTGGACAAGGATAAAGCCACAATGAACAATGACAATGCTGCGGTGGCTCTGCTAAGATATCAAGGAAGAGCATTTACGAAAGAAACATTTGTAAACTCGAGTTTCCTTCTTCCGTCTTTTTATTTTTGTGATTTTTCCTGAGCAGAGGTTTTCTAAATGTAACCAAGAGACTTCCTTTCCTGCTCGCTCTGCTCGGTTGCTCAACGGATATCTAACATTTGTTTGTAACCTTTATTTGCAACATACTCTATAAGTATGTTAGACTAGAGAGGGTCCATGTTCGTTCGCTGGTTCATTCTTTCATCGCGTTTGGACGTTTCCTATGCTGAGGACGGTGGCTCGAGAGACTTTACCGAGAGACCTGTCCTGTCCCATTTAGCTAGAATAGGTAACTATGAGAATAACGATTTTGCTAATGATTGACTTTTCATTTGAATTAATTTTAGATAAACAAGCATTTGTTTGAATTCAAGTGCCGGGTGTTTATTCTTTGTCATTTATTGAGTTTCAAATGTATTTCTTATGTTCAAAATCATGACTCAAGGCAATGTCATTAAGATCGCATTGACCTCATGGTAGATGCAGATTGGTTTAGGTTTTCTCTCCTATATTCAGTGTGGATAGAGTAATAGTATGAATTTAGTGTGATGGGCCCTAGTGTATGATGTGTGATTGCGCGTGTGACTGTAGATTTACTCTGTCCGTGGAAGCAGGGAGAATTTATATGCGCCGATCTGCAGCAGTTTCCTGGTAGCAGTATGATGGTTAGATTATTGTCTTGATCTGATTAGATTGCTTGTACATAGGCTTTTGATTTATGGATTATTGATTGATGTTGGTATATGTACTAATACTATATGTTGAGGTCGTCGTGTTGAGTTCTATGTAGTGTGTGCGGCTTCTGGAACTTGGGAGCTGGTGACGGTTCCGTAGTAGGGCAGAGGGAAGTGAGTGCTGCTCTCGGGAAAAACGGGATTGTTGGCCCTGTACGTATGCGGGGAAAAACGTGTGACAATTGAAGTTGCGCGTCACATTGTCTGGGTTCGGAATCAGTGACATCGTCGTGTGTTACTATTAGGGACATATTTTCGGTATAAAAGGAGTGCGTATGGTAGCGAAGGTTAGCTGTGAAACTCTGGTCTTAAGTCCCAGGGATCCGTAAGGTTCGCCGTTAAAGCTTATCGCTGGAGGAGTAATAGGTATTCTCTAAGCTTGTCTGAAGGACTGGGCAGAGGTAAGCTGCTTGGTTAACGTGTGTTATAATTCTGTAGCGGGACAGATTGTTCGCTGTTCTCGGGAACGGCAGGATTCTGTGTGCATGTGCTACATTTTCTGGTGTGAAAGTGCGTGAATGTATGAGCATTTAATTGATTGTAAGACTCTTTGGAGCAGTCCTAGAGGAAACAGTTAATGGATGCATGTTAGAAGGGCAGAGTAGAGGGATGTGCTACTGTGTCAGCAAAAGTGATTATTCCGTAGTGGAGCAGAGGTAAGCGCTGTTCTAAAGGGAAGCGGGATTCTTGTGAGAAAGATTTTCTATACTATTCTGTGGTTAGCGAAGCAGACAATGGAGATGTTTATATTTTGTAACTAATAGATTTTGTAGAATCTGAAACGAAGTCTACTGAAAAGGCTTCGTAAAGGAGGGGTAGACGAGTGACAGGAGACAGGAGCAGAAGCGACTGCAGCGACTGCTGACGTCATTCAGACCGCGCTGTGATTGGATAGTGGCTCAGAACAGTGCTCGCGCTAGGATTGGTGCGTTGGTGTGAGCCGCGCAGGGATTGGAAGGAGTACAGAGTGACGTAGACGCTCCAGGATTGGTGCGTTGGTGTGAGTCGCGCTGTTATTTGACAAAATTTGCACAGTTGCGGAAGGGACTAGAGAATATTGGTAAACGTTAAAATGTATTACCAACCGGAGGAAAGGAAGAAAAAATCTTTGTTCGGTAAAATAAAGAGGTGGTTCGACAAGGAAAAAAATGTAATAACTAGAGAGGGTGAATTGCTACCTCCGACGAGAACTCCTGCATCCTTCATGGTTGCGAAATATGGGTATCATACCTGTATATGGTTGGATAATTGGGCTAAGTATACTAAGGATGATGGTGTCTTAGCATTCCCGGAACATGGTTCATTTAATCTGGCCGTGTTGAGAAATTTACGAGAGAAGATGATGTGTCTAGAGCCTAGACCAAGGCCGACACAGTTTGAGGCGTTGGTGGAATGGGAAGATGAGGTGCATGAGCGAGAAAAGCAGAGGAGTGGAGGCAATTATAGGTCCTTTTTTGGGAGGAAATATGATCGTGAAACTCATCATGATCAAATGAGGAGATGGCGAGATGCTAGTATGTCAGAGGGATTATATCCTATGAGGACAGTTGAAGAAGCGGAAGGGAGGAAAGGTGCAGAAAAGGTGCCTGATACAGAAGTGAGAAGGTACGGAGTTACTGATTATGAGGATGAGGTCTTGGATGACATGAATTACAAGAGACCACCTCCGTATAGACCAGAACCAGAAGAGAGTACGCCAGTTTCTACTCCTGTAAGAGATACTTTGCGAATTATTAAAACTGAGGTTGTGACACCTTATCTGAAAAGTGGTAGCTCTTTCATGGAAAGGGAGAGAGAGAGAGAGCGAGAGAGAGAGAATCGAGTCAGTAAAGAGAAAACAAGAGAATTAGCCAGAACCACATCTGAGCTGACTGAGAAAATCCGCGAGCTGACGAAAAATCTTGAAGCAGTTACAGTGCCTGTAACTATTGGTCCGGTTGTGCCTATTTTTGATAAACAAAGAATGGGTGAAAATAATTTGACAGTTCCTTATGTTGGGAATGGTTTGGTTGGTACTTGTACTTTGGAGGAATCAAGAGTGAGAACAGGAGGAAATGATTCAAGGCAGTCGAGACATGACACATGTAGTGGAGGATTAGATGTGCAGCCTAATTCAGGATTGAATACTGGTTGTTTGGGAGGAACAATTTTGGAACCACAGAGGATGGCAGAACAAGTGGGTGCAGTGAAGAAGTCTACTGAAATAACAGCTGAAGATCTGAATGATTGGTTGAAAGTTCTTCAAAAGAAGGATAAAGATTCACAGGCAATTGATTTAGCCAGGTTGCGCATAGAATTGGAGGAGCTTATTGCAGGGACAATTCCTACAGATATACTCAAAACCCATCATGATGGAGAGTTGTTATTTATGTGCAAAAGCATCACCTGGAGGGCTAAGAGTACACATGACAGGTTAAAGGTAATAGCGAATGAACAGGGAGTTGACATGGATAAGGTGAAAGCTTTGCAGAAACATTACAGAGTGGATTTTACAGACAGAGATATTGAAAATCTAAATGGTGCTGGCAGAACAGGACAGATTAAGGAAATGATTGCCTTATTGCGAAAATGGGGTGATGTAGAAAAGTGGAAGGATAGGTGGTACAAGAAAAGGGAAGATTCAGTGGACAGGACTTACTCAGCTTTCCCTGTGAGAGAAAAGGAGAAAACAGTGGATGCTTATCCTATGAGAGAGATTCCTGGAGGAGGATATGTACATGTTCCATGGACTAGACAGGATATTTTATCATTTACGAATGATTTTCCTCGACTGAGAGAAAAGCCCGTCGAGTGGTATAGGCAGGTAGACAGGTTTGTGAAATTGTCAAAAGTGCTGTGGATTGACCTGAATAGTCTGTTTGATATAATTGTTCCAGCAGACTTATGGGCTGAGTGTAAAATAGTTGTAGATTGGCCTGCTAAAGAGTACCCAAGAGATCCGAAAACAGGAGCACCAGATCCAGAGGTTATGAAAAAATATGAGCAGGTAATTGTGTTCCTGAAGAATAAAGTACCTCCGAAAGAGACAGACTGGGTTAAGATAGATCGAACGCATCAGGAAGCAAAAGAATCAGTTCATGCTTTTTACGAAAGGCTGATACTGGCTTTTAAACAGTTCAGTGGAGACGAACACCTGGGTGACAAGGATTTGAGTCATTTTGTTTACAGATTTGTATATGGCCTGAGACCTGAAATCAGTGAAAGAATACGTGAGCATACAGTTGACTGGCAGAGTAAAAAGATTGATGAAATCTTGAGACATGCAAAGTACTTCAGTGATTAGATTGAGGCAAAACAGAGAAAGCTGAAAGAGAAAGCAATGTGGGCACAGGGGAAAGTTGCTGAAAGACAAGAAGCACAGTTGATGGAACAGGCAAATAATCCAGGAATTAGACCCAGATAAAGGAAAGGGGAATTTAGAGGAGGCTAAAAAGAAATTCCCTTGTCACAACTGTGGACAATTGGGGCATTGGAGATCCGAGTGTACCAATCCACCATTAGTGAGTAATGAAAATAAACCCTTAAATCAACAGGTGCAGAACGAGGGGTGTAATCAACAGCAGCAACAGCAGAAGGTTGTCAGACAGCAGAGTCAAGAGCCAAAACCGCCCTTGCCGCAGAATAGAGGGTCCCAAAAGTATAACCAGGACTCAGGATTCTACAATGATGAGCAGGTAAACAAACCAAGACGTTCTAACCTGGTACAGCAGTACTGGTTAAAGAATGAGGGGAGTGAGTCTGAAGGGGACTATTGACGGTGCCGAAGAGAGGAGGAAGAGTGCATACTTGGTGCAACTCTAGAAATAGACCAGGCAGGACCATTTGTAGATGGGAAAATAAATGGGGAGAGTGTTACTTTTTTGGTAGACACAGGAGCGACGAGATCAACTGTCAGGTCAGCAGATATTAGAAATCTTCCTCTCTCGGACGAAGCAATCCAAGTAGTTGGTGTAGCCAATACACAGATTAAGACTCGTCTTACCGAACCAGTAAGGGTAAGAATAGGGAAATTTTCAGACATGCACAGATTTGTAGTCTGTGACACCAGTCCAGTGAACTTGTTAGGTAGGGACCTATTGTGCAAGATGAATTGTACAATTTTTTGTACTCCGGATGAAATAGCTTTTGAGACACCAGATGAGGATGTTTTGTACCGGATGACTCTAGATAATAGAGAGAGTGAGATTGTTGGTACATATGCTGTGTTTAATCCAGATGATTTGCCTCAGGAGTTGAGACACACAGTGAAAACAGCGGTTTGGGATTTTACTGGAGAAGATGTGGGATTGATGAATAATGTAGATCCAGTGAAGATTTCAGTGAAAGAGGGAATCACTTACCCTAATATCCCACAGTACAGACTGACACCAGAGATAATTGAGGGAATAACCCCTATAATTGACAAGATGATTCAACAGGGTGTTTTGAGAGAGTTACTGAGTAGCCCGTGTAATTCACCGATAATGGGGTTGAAGAAACCTAATGGAAAGTTCAGGATTGTACAAGATTTGAGAAAAGTTAACAAAATTGTGGTGGCATGTTGTCCTATTGTGCCAAATCCTTCAGTGATTTTGTATCAGATTCCTCATGATGCTGAGTGGTACACAGTGATTGATTTGTGTCATGCTTTCTTTTCAATTCCATTGCATCATGACAGCCAGCCGATTTTTGCATTCCGGTTTGGCCAGCGTATTTTAGCATGGTGTCGTATCCCACAGGGGTATACAGAGAGTCCTTCGATATTCAATCAGTTGTTGAAAAAGTCATTGGAGAGTTTGATCATGCCTGAAAGCTCAGTGCTAGTGCAGTATATTGATGACTTACTTGTGGCATCGAAGACACGTGAAGCTTGTGAAGTAGATACCATAGCTTTACTGAATCATCTGGCAGATGGAGGGTTAAAGGTATCTCCAGCCAAATTGCAATTTTGCAAGAAAGAGGTGCATTATCTTGGACACAATATAGAAAAGGGTCTGAGAAAGGTGACTGATGACAGGATCAAAATTATCAGATGAATGAGAGCCCCGATGACCCAGAGAGAAGTGAGGATGTTTCTGGGGATGGTGGGTTATTGTCGTCAGTGGATAAGTAATTTCTCCCTGATAGCAAAGCCACTGATTAAGTTGACCAAAAGTGAGGTGAGAGACCCATTGGAACTGGATGGGGAACAAATGGCAGCATTTGAAGAATTGAAGAGCAGAATGTGTGAAGCCCCTGCTTTGGGAATGCCAGACTATGAGAAAGAGTTTGAGTTGTACTGCAGTGTGAGAAATGGATGTGCACTTTCAGTGTTAATTCAGAAGCACGGACAACTGAGAAGGCCGATTGCGTACTTCTCATCGACACTTGACCCCGTAGCTGTGGGTTTGCCAGGTTGCCTGAAAGCGGTAGCTGCTACATGCAGAAGCTTGGAACAGAGTGAGGGTATAATAATGGGATATCCTGTAAGGGTGTTCGTACCTCATGATGTGGCAATTCTTTTGACAACAAGCAGAACTCAGTACATGTCACATAGTCGGCTGACTAAATATGAGAAAATCATTCTGGGAGCATCAAATGTGACTCTCGAGAGATGTGTGAATGTGAATCCAGCAACGTTGTTACCAGATGCTGACAATGTGAATTTTGGAGATGATGTTGATCATGATTGTTTGGATGTGCTTGACTACTGCACAAAACCAAGACCAGACATAAGAGATTTGCCGTTGCCTGAGAGTGATCATGTGCTGTTTGTGGATGGATCGTGTCTGAGAACTGATGATGGTGTGCTGAGTGCAGCATATGCAGTGTGCAAGGTTTCAGAAGTTATGGAAGCTTCGCCTTTGAAAGGAGTGAGATCTGCTCAAGTGGCTGAATTGGTGGCATTGACAAAAGCTTGCAAAATTGGGAAGAGTCTGAGAGTGACTGTGATGACTGATAGTCAGTATGGCTTTGGAGTCGTTCACGACCTTGGCCAGCTTTGGCTACAGAGGGGTTTCTTGACATCGAGTGGGACTCCAATAAAGAATGCTGAGGTGATTGGGAAATTGCTTGAGGCGATACAGCTGCCTAAAGAGCTAGCAGTTGTGAAATGTGCTGCTCATGGACAAGGAGATGATTTTGTTACTCTTGGTAATAGATTTGCCAATGACATAGCACAATATTGTGCTAAGAACAATCATTCGATTAATAGGGCACGAGAGAGGGAAATGTCTTTTTGTTCTGTGATGTTTACTAATGTCCTAGAAACGTGGGATGAAGTGAAACAGTTGCAGGATGAGGCAGGAGATGAGGAAATGAGAGATTGGATCAAGGCAGGCTGTGCCCCAAGAGAGACAGATCATGTTTGGATCTACAGAGATGGTAGACCAGTCATGCCTAACTCAATGTTGTCGACAATGGCAAGAATGTATCATGGCCAGGGACATTTGGGAAGGGATGCGATGATCAGGTCTTTTAAGCAAACCTGGTACAATGCAAAGTTCAGGTTGATTGCAGAGAGCATCTGTCAGAGATGTTTGATTTGTCAGCAGTTCAATACTGGAAAAAAGACAGTGGTGAGTCTAGGAACAATAGGCAGAGAAGGAGGTCCTTTTACCAGAATGCAAATAGATTTAATTGAAATGCCCCAAGTGAACAAATTGAGGTATGTTCTGGTGGTAGTCTGTTTGTTCTCAAGATGGGTGGAGGCCTATCCAACTAGGAGAAATGATGGAATAACAGTTGCAAAGTTACTGTTAAGGGAGTTGATTCCTAGGTACGGGTTCCCAGTGACCATTGAGTCTGATAGAGGTGGACACTTCTATAATGAGCTCATGGGTTTAATTTGTGAAGCATTGAGTATACAGCAGAAGCTACATTGTGCATACAGACCAGAGGCTTCTGGAGTCATGGAGCAGATGAATGGCACAATAAAAAACCGAATTGGTAAGATGTGTTTAGCCACTGGAATGAAATGGCCTGATGTCTTGCCTCTAGTGCTGATGACTATTAGGTCTACTCCAGATAGAACCACAGGTTTGAGTCCGCACAAAATCTTAATGGGACGTGCAATGAGACATGCATTTGTGCCTGTCAACAAGTTGATGACAATAACTGATGACATGATTTTGGATTACTGTAAAGGCCTGGCTGACGCAGTTCATTCTGTGTTTCACCAGGTTGGAGAAGACGCTACCACACTTGAGAAGAAGCAAGCCCATGATCTGAGTCCAGGGGACTGGGTGAGGATTAAGGTGCACAGGAGAAGAAATTGCTTGGTTCCAAGGTGGGCAAGGCCGAGACAAGTCATTCTGACTACGACAACTGCAGTAAAGTGTGCCGGTGTGAAAAATTGGGTGCATGCGAGTCATACTCTGAGAGTTCCAAATCCAAAGGATTGGACTGGTAAGGAGTATTTTAAAGAGTCAGATTCCAGTGATGATGCAGAAACTGAACCAGTGAGATGGGGGAAAAATCCTGAAAGGGGTGAAGGTGAAAGAGAGTTGAGTGATTCTTTTCCTTTTCCAAGAGAGGCTTCAAGAGAAACATTGAGAGTCTCAGAGGAGAGATCAGATTCTGTAAAAGTGCCTGAAGTTCCAACAAGCAGTAGAAGAGAAAGGAGCAATTCCACAGAGACTACACCTGAATCAGATGAAGAGGTTGAAAATCCACTTGAGATTACACCTGAGGAAGCAGGGTCAGAAGAAGTTAGAGAGGGACAGATTGCGGAAGACCCCCGAGGAGGTGTAGGGAACATTTCTGATAAGCAAGGTGAAGGGACAAGTAGACAGCAAGAAGATTGCGTGTCGGAGACCCGAGGAGGGATAGAGTTAGGGAAGTCTCAATCGGTGGTGGAAAAGACTGTGGAGCGAAAGAAAATTGTTGAAGAACAAGAGGCAAATGAGACAGAATCGGATGAGAGTGATAATGAAAAATCAGAGGGTCGAGTTCTGAGAAAGAGAACTTGGATCGGAGAAAGAAATAACAAGGAGGTGAGACCAAAAAGGGTTGTAAGAGGAGATCTTTGGCCCAACAGAATAAAGAGATTGAGGTACAGACTGACACGAGCAAATTCATCGAAAGCTGAACAGGTGAACGAGGTGTCTAGTCAGAATCAAACAAAAGGTGAAAAACAAAAGGTTACAAAAGAACCAGAGGATATCAAGAGAATCAGAAAACCTAACCAGAAGTATAGGTCACCAGAATGGACGTATGTGGCACTGTCTGAAGGTGAAGAGGCAGAAAGTCAAGGAAATCCAGAGGGGACCGTACGAGAAGTGGTTGAGAAGAAAACTGTTGGAATTCTGAAAGTTATACTGACTGACATTGGTGAAGAGTCGGATGCACAGGATGTTGTTGATGATTTGATACAATTTGATGTTGCTGAAGAAGAAGTGAAAAGTGATGAAAATCCAAATTGAGTGAACTAAAGGAGTCACTTGGAGAAAAGTGAAAAGAGAAAATCTGAAATTAGCTGTGTGAAATAATCTAGAGTTCTAAAACTCAGTAGTGGAGTAGAAGAGGCTAAGTCAAAAGACACTGCCAAAGTAGTAAAATGGCTAACACAGAGAATAATCAAAGTAGATGTGCCTTTTTGAAAAGATGGTGTAAAATGTGCTGCTGCTGTACTGGATTATTAATGCTATTATGGGGTGTTTTAGCTTTATTAGTTACTTTTAGAGTTACAATAGACACTTTTGGAATACATACTGAAAATGTGACCAATGTAGAGAAGAGTTCACAAAAAGTAGTTCCAACTAGAATTAGTAACACTTACGTGCATAAAGATAGGTCAATTAATGATTTTTCTAGCAATGTTTTTTCAAAGTTGTTGTATGAATACGTAAAGACAATGGAAGTTAGGGATTGCTACGTTTGTATGCAATTACCTGCATCCGTTTCAGAGGGTGTTACTTATCACCATTTACCAGCTACGTATGGAATTTCATGTAGTGTGCTAAGTAGTATTTTTTATTTGTTAGGTAAAATAGATTATGAGATGTCTAATAAAGATAACATTTTTGGGCAATTGCCTATGGACAAAAGGCTGAATCCGGCTAAAGAAGCTAACATTTTTGGTGAGATTTTTATTGAGAAAGAAGAATTAACATTAGATTACATTTTTAGAAACAATTTAACTTGCAGTCTGAAAGAAGAGGAGAAGGCTTTCCTAAACATGGTAGAGGAAAGGAGAAAGAGCATACATGAGAAGGCAGGGAAATATAAAGTGAGTGAGACAATTTGGGACATTGAGATGGGAAAGGAGTTGAGGAATGGGGCCAGTCCGACTTTGGCTTTAGATGCACCACAGAAGGGTAAACTATGCATTACCAGGAAGAAATCCCAATATGATACATATTTTGTTGGGACTAGTGAGTGTTATGATACATACTTCATTGCAACAGGATGGGGATTTAAAGGTGGTGAAGATCCAGTTTTCCCAGGAGTGTATTATGTTTGTGGGAACAAGGCTTATTACAAGTTGCCTGGCCATTGGTATGGCACGTGTTATGTGGGCCTGGTCTTTCCAAAGATTTTTCATATAGATAGGATAGAAGATGTAGAACACATTAATTTACTAACACGTTTTAAGAGAGAAACTTGGTCAGAGATAGTGGGTGACATTTTTGGTGCTTTAATTGCAGCAGTGGGAATTTCTTTGAATGCATATGGGATTCGGAAACTGTCAACAGTGGTGGATCGCTTATCGACAAGTACCGCTGGAGGGTTTCTTTTGGTAAATACAGAGATGATTGCCGTACGTGCCATGTCTATGCAAAATCGACTTGCCCTTGATATTTTATTAGCCAAGGAGGGTGGAGTCTGCGGAATGCTGAAAGTTCAACATTGTTGCACTTACATTCCTGACGAAAGCAGAGACCTAAGGGTCTATATCAAAAATATTACTGATTTACATGAAGAAATAGTACCACTTGAAGCTGAAAGTGTCTGGACTAAAATAGCTAATAAGATAGTTGCTGTTAAGAGTTTTATTGCTAAGATAGGTAGTACCATTATTGGTAAAATTTTGTTTCCTTTGACATGCATAATTGTTGCTTTATTGATTTTGAGATTGGGGTGTTTGTGTTGTAAAAACAGGGGAGGGAAAAAGAGAATAATTAGGAGTAATGCTGAAAAGAAACAAAAGAGGTCAAGGAGAGACCCACAAGAAATAGAATTAGAGGAATTGAGGGAGAGTGTGTACTTGGAGTCAAGGAGGGATGATGTGAGAGAATCTGGTGTTTAATGTTGTGTCATAAAGACATTTTCAATTTCTCCTAAATTTGGGACTGAATTTCCTTTTTGGGTGGTTTTTGTGGTGATAAGATATCACCAAAGGGAGGATTGCTGGAGCAGTTTTCTGTTGAAAATTTATCGAGTTTTAAGCTCCAGTTTCGTCTATATGTTATGATTTAAAATGACTAATTTGTAACGACTAATTAATAGTTTGTTTTGTCCGGACTAACCAACATTACTAATGAGAGAAACTACACGTGGGATGCATATATGTTGCTTAATAATAGTGTGCGGTTTTTTTCACAAATGCTATTTGTTTTGTGTTTGTGCGTTTAAAATAACGTGTACTAATGCTTTATTGCATTGCAGAAGGCTAGATAAGTACATACACATAAGGGTATTAGAGGGGTTTAACACTGTACAATCATTATGATGTGGTAACGTTGTTTTTGTCTCTTTTAATTAAGATGGTCCGTTTTGGCCTAAATAAAGATGGCTGCTATTTACAGCCTGCGCTCGAGTGATCGAATTTTGATGAGAGGCCTTGCTGAACATGGTCGAGAGTCACCTGACCACAGCCTTTGCCTGGTTAGAAAGTTTTCCGTGAGGACAACAGCTCCGGGAACGAGTCCAACTGTCCTTGGACAAGGATAAAGCCACAATGAACAATGACAATGCTGCGGTGGCTCTGCTAAGATATCAAGGAAGAGCATTTACGAAAGAAACATTTGTAAACTCGAGTTTCCTTCTTCCGTCTTTTTATTTTTGTGATTTTTCCTGAGCAGAGGTTTTCTAAATGTAACCAAGAGACTTCCTTTCCTGCTCGCTCTGCTCGGTGGCTCAACGGATATCTAACATTTGTTTGTAACCTTGATTTGCAACATACTCTATAAGTATGTTAGACTAGAGAGGGTCCATGTTCGTTCGCTGGTTCATTCTTTCATCGCGTTTGGACGTTTCCTATGCTGAGGACGGTGGCTCGAGAGACTTTACCGAGAGACCTGTCCTGTCCCATTTAGCTAGAATAGGTAACTATGAGAATAACGATTTTGCTAATGATTGACTTTTCATTTGAATTAATTTTAGATAAACAAGCATTTGTTTGAATTCAAGTGTCGGGTGTTTATTCTTTGTCATTTATTGAGTTTCAAATGTATTTCTTATGTTCAAAATCATGACTCAAGGCAATGTCATTAAGGTCGCATTGACCTCATGGTAGATGCAGATTGGTTTAGGTTTTCTCTCCTATATTCAGTGTGGATAGAGTAATAGTATGAATTTAGTGTGATGGGCCCTAGTGTATGATGTGTGATTGCGCGTGTGACTGTAGATTTACTCTGTCCGTGGAAGCAGGGAGAATTTATATGCGCCGATCTGCAGCAGTTTCACCCATCTCGCCCAACCCTCACCTAGGCCTATGTGAATCATGGTTGCAAGCAAGTAATTCCACCGCACTGTATCAAATGCATTTTCAAGGTCCACTGACTCCTGGTAATTGTCGAGAGTCTAGGTGATACAGCACTGAGTACATTCTATGCAGATTGAATGAGGTACTTCGGGCTGGGATAAATCTGTTTTGGTCTGTGTGTGCCAGGTCCGGCACAAGGGGCAGTAGTTGGGGAACTTGGACCTTGCTAAGAATTTTAAAATCCAACTTAAGCAAGGAAAGTGTCGGGAGGCCTCTACCACAGCCGGGTGGGTCTGCCAAAGGGGGTAGGCCACAGCATATGGACCACTGTCTACAACATGATGTTCCTGTTTTTGGCACAACTGACGCCGGCCCATGGAGCCTGTGAAACCAACCTATATAGTATTAACCATGGCAAGGCATTCTGTAGTGTCCCAGTGTGTGCTTCCCTTCTGGGGGGGGACTCAGTTCAGTTAGAGGTCAGCAGCCGTTCTCAGGGTTACAATCAGCAGCCTGATATTGTCTGCTTGTGAACTGTCCAATCCAGAGACCCCAGTCCCCTTAGTCAATCCGGAGCGGGGCTCCGAAGCCAAATTAGCTGGTCTCACGATGTCGGCTACAGCCTGCAGGGTGGTGGCTCTAACCTCGGTCTGAGATGGGTTAGGATTTTTGACTGGTTTCCTTTTCAACCTAATTTGTGCCCACTTTACCGACCTCTTTGCACTGCGTTGCTTTTCAATGTCAGTATTCTCGAGTTTGTCTCTGGATTTGTAGGATCCAAGCCATTCCCAGGCTGATTCCGGGTTTTCGCAGAAATGCGTTTTCCCATCCAGCATTATACGGAGCCTGGCGGGGAATATCAGGGAATACTGCAATTTCTTTTCTCATAGTGCCTTCTTGATTTCAACATATGAGGCTTCCCTTCTCGGTACATCAGCCGTGTAATCAGGAAATGTGGAAACCTTGTTGTTTCCCACCGTAAACGGGCCATCCGTGCGGGCTTTCTGTAGGATGGCATTCCTATCTTTAAAGTAGATGAGCTTTTCCATGACCGAGAGCATCGGGCGGCTCAGGCCGGGGGTCGGGCGAGGACCCTGTGTGCCCTCTCGAGCGTGTAGAATGTGGTGAGGCCTTCTGGTGCCACCACTGTGAGAATCCAGCATTCCAGAAAGGTGATCATATCTTTGCCTCCTGTCCCCTCTGGTAGGCCCACTATCCACACATTGTTTCTCCTATTCCGCCCTTCTATATCTTCAGCCCTGTGCTCCAGCGTATTGATCCATTTGGTGAGCTCAGCGACTTGGCGAGTCAGTTTCTTTTGGGTAGGGTTGGGTTCCGTGATCAAGGCCTCCGCCGTTTTCACTCTATCTGCTAACATGTGGTGCCCAGCTCTGAGCAGACTCAGCCCCGCCGGGACGGTGCTGATTGTGGCTTTGGTGTCCACAATCGCATCCAGGATTTTAATCAGTTGCTGATGCACTGGGTCCATTGGTGTCCATGAGTCCACTGGAGCCTGTAAAGGATCCGTGGCATCTTCACACCGGTCAGGGGGCGCTCCTGTCATCTTCGATTTGGCATTCCCCATTCCTCCCTGGGCATGTGGTGCCGGTGTTCCAGCACCAGTCATCAATGCTAATAGGAGAATGTGTGGTTCGCTTATGCTCAGCACATTGTTCTGCTGCAGTGACTTGCCTTCATTGTCTAACAAGGGTAGTGTGGGTTGTGGTAACCTGGGCTATCCATCAAATTCAAATACTGGGCCTTCTCCCAGGCCCCCTGCCACCCCAGGCAGGTGCGAAGTCTGTTTCTGTATGTTGTGACCCACCAAGGCGTCTTCACCGTCCTGTTCGTAACTGGGCCATCTGTCTTTCATCCAGTCTATAGACTTCACACCCTTCTAATGGGGTGTTGGTTTGGTGTAGGGGCCTGTACTAATTGTAGGGCCTCCAGCTCATGCCTCCCACTTTCGCCTCTCTCAACCACTAGCTGGTTCTGGCAGAAATCTTATGGTGGCTCCCACTTCGGTCTTTTCGCCTCGCTGCGGCTTAGGGGACTCTGCTGGTTGCAGACCGGTTTGCAGTACGGTATGGGAAGTTAGGAGGCCCCCCGGGCAGTGCAGGCCTCTTACCTGGTCTGGCTATTGTTACGTCTCCCAGCCCACTCGGGGCACAACTCCGCAGACCTCTGCTTTGGCCGGGGACACAGCAGTACCCAACTTACTTCTCCGCCATGCTTCCAGGAACAGGTCCAACTTGCAGGCCTCTGTACTTCCCCACCTCGGGTCCCGTAGCAGCCATCGGGGCCACGCCTCAACCACTGCAGGTTAGTGTCTCAATGAGGATGCAGGTCGCGGGTGCTCTGTACATTTTCTACCTGTCACCGCATGCCTCTGGGGATCCCGTGTCTACGCTCCCAGGGAAGAAGGGCCATAGACCCGCGTTTGCAGTCTGTTCATCTGAACCGCCATCTTGTGGCTTGGAGTGCCCCTTGCTCGGGTCCCGCAGTGGCATCCTGAGGTGTTCCCCGGTAGCCGGAAACTCTCTGCCCAGTCCACGAGGTTTTTTCCCCTGCAGTGCCTTTATTCTGGTGTCGGATGACACTGGCTGGATTACTTTCCTGACAGGATATGCAAAGGGCCGATGTGGAGCTGCAGGCTCACGCATCTGTCATCAGTGGCTTCCAAATGGTGAGACTTGAGTGTGAATAGTAAATGTCACCTCTTTAGTGTCCGACACCTTTCCTTATTATGGTTAGATTGAAGTGTAAATAGTAAATTTCACCCTTTTAGTGTGTAGCACTCTTTTTTTAAATTTATGGAGCGTGATTATTTAATTTTATAGTTTCAGTCTGAAAGTCTTAATTGTAATTGATTGTAGTTCTATGTAATAGATATAGTTTGTGCTATTTTATTAATATTGTTGGTGTTTAGAAATCTGATAAGAAAATAGTTATTTGTATGTTTGTAGTCAATAATATTATTAATTTCATTTTTTGTAACACATTTTTCTCATTTGATATGTTTCCAAATTTGCCTAATGTACAATTGCAAATTTTTAAACATATATATATATATATATATATATATATATATATATATCACCTCCACTCGCCTTCACTCTTCCCTTGGTTGGAAAACAAACGAGCGCAGACCCAGTCTTTTTCGTGCAGTTATTTATTAGCCATTCTCCGCCATTACGCGTTTCGGGCGATCCCGCCCTTGATCACATGACAACACTTTGGCTGATGACCGCTCTTTTTAAAGTGCAAGTGCTAGTGCATCAATTAATGGACATAGAAAAAATACATTTCCTTCAATGTTACAGGTATATACCCCGCCAAACATAATAGCCACATAATGTCAAATGCGTTATTCTGATAATATTTTTCACATCATATGAAATAACTCATAGGTATTACCATAACTTGATATTCGCATAAATGCATGGAATTTGCTTCACAATATGTCCAAGACAAATTATTGTAAAAAAATAAAATAAAATAAAAGTGCCCTCACCTCAACAATTTACAGTGCAATTTAACCAATTAATTACAGACTAAATTCATTCAAAGAAAACTAGTTGATGACCTCGGAGGATTGCAAATTTCCATTCGGATCCGATTTTCGCATAATATTAATCCACAACCCAGATCCGAACAGAAAGCAAAGTCGCATCAATAAATATAAAGTGCATTAAAGGATCTGGATGATAGGTACTAATGTTTATATTGAACTGTTCATAGGAGATCCAACAGAAACCGTAAATCACTTAGTAGAAGCATATAATGTGCTTTCTATTACCAATTTCTAAAAACATTCCTAAAAACTAATTTTATATTCAATAAATAGAAATATATATCATCCTAAAATATTACCTAAAATATTCATATCCAAAAACCAACTATGGTGAAGAAGACTCACACAAAACCATCCAAGGAGGACCAAAATAAAACAAAGAGGTAAAACCACATATATATAAATTAGTCCCTGTGGACTGTCATTCACAGCGTGAGACTTAAATAAACATTTCCCCTCCATCACATTTTCTATATATCCAACTTACATCATATCATAAGCATATTTCAGAATTCACAGAAACGTGTAAAGGTCTTCACTGTTGTTAAGCCCCATGGGGTGTTTAGAATCCAGCCGTAAGATGTATGTTGTTTCTAATTTTCTTAGCTTGGATTCCCTATCCCCTCCTCTTTTTTGTGGGGTGACTGTATCAATGACATAATACTGCAAGAATCCTGGATCACTATTGTGAGTGCTTTTAAAGTGTCTGGCGACCGGGTAACTTTCATCATTATTATTGATCGCTCTCAAATGTTGCAGAATTCTTTTATGCACCGGTAATTTCGTGCTCCCTACATATCTCAAGTTGCATCTACAGGTGAGCACATAGACAGCAAATTCGGTCTTACATGTGAGATAATGTTGAATATCACACGATTTAGAACCAAATGCTGGAACATAATTCTTAGTATTAGTTGCATATTTACATGCTTTACAGGATGCACATTTAAAGAATCCTTTTCTCATTGTTAACCAGGAGCCTTTGTTACCTGTTTCCAAGTTGCTTCTGACTAGAGCCATGCCCATACTATTAGTCTTTCTGAAGGCAACTGAGGGACTACTTGATAATAATTCTCCAATTATAGGGTCATCTTTCACAATAGGCCAGCTTTTTCTTACAATGTTCCTGATCTGTTTCTCCTGCCGTGAAAATCCTAGGATCAAACGAATAGGTTCCTGCTCTCTTTTCGAGTCTAATAAAGTCTCTTTCTTTTTTAACAGGTCCTGTCTTGCCAATGATCTAGATTTAATGATGGCAGACTCAATGATCTCTGTATTATAACCTCTATTTAGGAATCTCACCCGGCTTTCGCCTTGTTTGATGGTACATTCTTTATCCTCACTACATATACGTCTGATCCGGAGCATCTCCCCGTAGGGGATGCTCTTAATCAGATGTGGAGGATGGGCACTCGAGGCGTGTAATAATGTATTGCCCGCTGTGGGTTTCCTATAGAGGGTAGTGGAGATCTTATTGTTGATTATCTTGATTTCCACGTCAAGAAATGTGACCTTTTCCTTGCTAATGTGTGAAGTGAATTTTAAGTTGAGTGCATTATCATTCAACAATGTAATGAAGTCAGTGGCGCTTTCAACATCACCCTCCCACACTATAAAAAGGTCATCAATATAGCGGAGCCAGGAGATTACCTTCTCATTAAATATCCGTTCATGTTGTTGCATGAGGACCAGCTCCTTCCACCAGCCCATAAATAAACAGGCATAACTGGGAGAGAAGCTGGCCCCCATAGCAACTCCCTGTATCTGTTGGTACATAATACCATTAAATAGGAACAGATTATTTTCAAGGCAAAATAGAAGCATTTTTACCAACATCTTGTTATGCAGAAAGAATTCAATTGGTCTGTTCATCATGAAAAATTCTATAGCTTTGATACCATCATTGTTTCTGATGCAGGTATAAAGTGAAGACACATCTAGTGCAATCATTAAATAAGAAGGTTTCCACCTAATATGTTGCACTTTCCTTAGAAAGTCACTTGTGTCCTGTACACATGATTTCAAACTTTTCACAAAGTCCTGCAGGAAGAAATCAATGTATCTAGACAAGTTTTCCAAAAGGCCATCACACGCAGAAATTATAGGACGTCCCGGGGGTTTCTTCATATCTTTATGCAATTTTGGTATAAAATAGATCATATATATATATATAGATATATATTATCTACTGGCGGTCGCCAGTAGATAGTTATAGTTAGGACCGTGTTTCCATAGGAAATCCGCAACATTCTATTTGGAATAACTTTGGCGCCGGTTAACGAATCCTCGCGAAATTTTCAAAATAGGTGGGGCGCTCCGCTCCGCTCATACCCGGAAAGTCTCGGGGGGATTCGTCAAGCGGGGGCTGAGAAAAAAGGGGGGTCCCAAAACACGTTTTCCCCATGCAATTTTCCATAGGGACCTTTAGTCCAAGGTACAGCCCGAACGGCTGAACAGAATTACTTGAAATTTGGCAGAGAGGTAGTCCTCAGCTCAGGGAAGTGCCTTTTGCAGGTCTGGTGTCAATCTGTTCAGTAGTTCCTGAGAAAATCAAAAAAAATCATATATATATATGGGCCGAGCCTAACCACACATCTCATCCTGAGATCTGATTGGCTGTCAGCACTTCATCCGAGAAGTGTTGGCAGCCATCTTGGGACCAATATACATGATAGCACCTCATTAAAAAGCATTGCAGTTAATAGAAGGTTTTAAGACTGTAGTTACATTATAAATCATTTGTTGATGGTACCATACTCATTTTAGGAATTGTGGTATGTTCTAAGGTGATTTCACCATGTGAAAAAGCCTTCTGCTGGGATATCATGTTTGAGAGAAAACTGTTTTCTCATGCTTTTCCCACAGAGGTTGGAAGGTGATCTATAAGCTAAACTGAGAGCTTATTTTCTGTAAATTCACATTATCTTTCTCAGTCATGTGAGAATGAAGTCTGACATTCTCAGTAAAACATGTACATCCATCAAGGGCAGAGACTGTCAGTTGATTCCTTCGTGTTCTACTGCAGCTTCCCAGAGTGTTCCAAAGAACAACTAGGGCACTAATAGTCCTACTTATGATAAACGTATGGCACACCTGAAGCCATCTTGCTTGGATTAAAGTGGTAACTCTAAAACATTTAATTTAAAAAGGAACAAAATTAGGTGGTTCATTTTTCCATAACAAGTATGATTAGTGCTGCAGAAAGAAAAACTAGGGCACATTTTGACTTCTGAAATCCTCTTTTAATTCATTAAAAAATTCTGACATGCAGACTGAAACATGCACTTTCAATACCAGCAGCAGTTTTCCCTGGTGAGCAGTAGCTTTACTACAGTGATCAAATGAGCAAAAAGAGTGCTAACATTCTGAATTTATGGCAAATGTGTGACACATCTGAATGCCTTCTTGATGGAATCAAAGTAAAAAACTGAAAGTATTTCCTACTGAGGAGACTGCAGTAAATGAGGAAATTAGGAAACTTCATAACAAATAAGTCTCGCAAGATGGCCACCAGAGACAAAAGAGCCCAAATGTAGCCCAAATATCACCCAGATGTAGCCCAAGTATAGCCCAATGACAGAATGTCCCAGAGTGTTCTTAAAAACAACTAGAGCGCTTACTGTCTTCATTATGACAAAAGTATGGCACACCTGAAGCCATCTTGATTGGAATAAATTGGTAACACTTAAAACATTTAATTTAAAAAGGAACACAATGAGGGGGTTCATTTTGCCATAGAAATTATGATTAATGCTGAAGAAAGAAAATGAGGGCACATTTTGAGTGACTTCTCAAATCCTCTTCTATTTCATTAAAAAATTCTGACATGCAGACTGAAACATGCACGTTTAATACCAGGAGCAGACTTCCATGGTGAACAGTAGTTTTACTACAGTGATCTAATGAGCAACTAGAGTGCTAACTTTCAGAATTTATGGCAAATGTGTGACATATCTGAATACCTTCATGATGGAATCAAAGTAAAAAACTGAAAGCATTTCCTACTGAGGAGACTGCAGTTCATGAGGAAATTAGGAAACTTCATAACAAATAAATCTCCCAAGATGGCCACCGGAGACAAAAGAGCCCACATGTAGCCCAAAATCACCCAGATGTAGCCCAAATATAGCTCAATGACAGAAGTGTGCAAAACACTTAGGGGCTCATTTATGAGCACTTTTGCGCCGCCGGTGCGTCACTTTTTGTGACGCACCAGTGGCATAAAACATGCGCCATGTTGCGCCATATTTACAAAGTGACGCATCTAGGCAGATGCGTCACTTTGTAAACCCCTGCGCCACATTATACCTGCGCCAGGTATAATGTATGCAAGGGGGGCGTTTTGACGCAACAAAGGGTCGTTGAAGTGACGCAGTGAAATCTACAAGATTTCACTGCGCCATTTTTTGGACGCTAATGCGTCAATATCTTACGCCTGCCTCATGGCAGGCGTAAAAGTGACGCAGGCACTATCAACATGTGACTTGCCCATGTGAAAGGACGCATTGCTGGAGTTGTGTCACTTTTGTGACACACTCCAGCAATGCGTCACTTTTGCGCCTACAGATACGTCAGAAATACTGACGTATCCGTAACTCCTTGCGACATGATGCGTCATACTGTAAATATGACGCGTCATACTGTAAATATGACGCATCATTGGTGTCGCAGGGAGGGCGCAGTGAAAAGTGACGCATCGCTGTTTTCACACAGCGATGCGTCACTTTTCATAAATGAGGCCCCTATTATTTTGTGTTTTTGCAGTGTTATATAGACAAGAACAAATTCAGTGTTATATAGACAAGAACAAATTCATTTTGGTTGTAGACATGGGGAGACTTAGTGATTTGACCAGAATCACAGAATGTCGGGCTGAAGCAGAAACTCCAACCTGGTTCCCCAGTTGCAAAGTCGGCAGTTCTGGAAGTAACACCACATCCTCTCCCCTAAGTGCAACATTTAATCAAGTGGTCAACTGGATAAAAAAATATAAAGATAACAAATAATTTAAAAGTGCTTTGTCGCTATTTGAAAACTCAGAAAATATGTCCTTATTTTAGTCTTTTAGAGCACTAACCATAATTTTGATGCCAATAAGACCTTCTCATATATGTAATTTCTAAAGGAAATGCTCTAGGTATTACAGTTTTTATTACATCAAGATGACGTCAGGCGTTCCACACTTTTGTAATAAATATAGAATGTTAGCAATCTAGTTGTTCATTAGGATACTGTTGAGAGGCAGAGGCCAGGGGCACGGACTCTGAAAATTGAAGGCAGGTAGGAGGGTGCAAAGGCAAAAATTTAACCACACTGAGCTGGCAGGAAGGGCCGTGGCAGCACAACAGACTATGGAGGGCAGTGGAAAGGGGGGCAGGGGCAACAAACCAACAATACAGGACTTGCAAGAGAGGCTGTGGCAATGTAATAGACCATTGTGGGCAGAAGGAAGAGGCAATGGTAGTACAACCATACATGCCAACAGACCCGATTCAGTTAGGAAACGTCCAATGTTTTTAAGCTCAAATGGGCTTTATTTGATCTGTCTCCTGTCTACAATCTCCTCTTTTTCAATGTAACTCAAAGGGGAAAATCAATACCCCATTTTTTTGTCAAAATCTCCCTCTTACCAAGTTCAAAATGTTCGCAAGTATGGTACATTGGATCATGGAAGGAAATGGGGTAGGGACATGGACTTGGATAACAGAGGACAGGAGGGACATGGAGAGGTGCACCAAACTGACCCTGCAGGGCAGGCATCAGGGTTTGCAGCAGCACAATACACCACACAGGGCATGCGGGACGGGAGTGCAGCACAACAATCCATAGAAAGCAAGAGGGAGGGGACAGGACCATGCACATGGGCAACAGAGAACAGAGGGACAAGAGGCAATGGTAGCTAGCTGACCATAATGGACAGAAATGAGAGAAAGCTGCAGCATAACAGACCATAAAGGGCAGGAGGGACGGATCACCGGCATTACAATGGAACAGACAAGCCAGGAGGGAGGGAGTAGGGGTCTGCAAATGTAAACAGAGGGCTGGGGGCAAGGGGGCAGGGAAGGAGCAGCAAGATAGCCATGGAGGTCAGGCAGGATGGGCACTAGAAGCAAGACACACCATGAAGAGCAACAGTGAGACTGTGATGGCATACACACAGACCATGGAGGGAAGGTGGGAGGGGGTCAGGGGCAGCTAACTGACCACACAGGGAAGGTGGGAGGGGCCATGGCAGCACAGAAGACCATGCATGGCAAGTGGGAGGGTTAGTGGCAGCACAATGGCTATGATGGGCAAGAAGGAGGGTGCAGGGGCATGCACAAAGGACGATGGAGGATAGAAGGGAGGGTCAGGACCTGTGCACAGACAAGAAAGTTCAGGGGAAGGGGCCTCACAACAGACCGCACGGGGCAGGCAGGAGGAGCAGTTGCAGCACAACAGACCAGGGAGGGCAGAAGGGTGTGGCAGTACAATGGACCATGTAGGACAGGAGGAAGAGGATAAGGGCATGGCATGTGGACAGGCAGGGTGGAGGTGGCAGGGACAGGTTACAGTCATCTGACAATGCTAGGCAGGTGGGATGGGTGCGGCAGCTCAACAGAACACTCAGAGTAGATAGGAGTGGCAGGTCCATGGAACATGGTGGGCAAAAAGGATGGAGCAGGGGCATGCACAAAGACATCGGAGGGCAGGGGGAAGGAGAATAGGGGCAGCAAGCTAAGCACAGAGTTTAAGCAGGAGGTCAATGATGGGGCATAGAATTGGGCAATGGAGGTCAGGAGGAGGGGACTGGTACATCATACTAAATTGAGGGCAGTGGCAGCACATCAGACCATGCATGGCAGGAGGGAGGAGGCTAGTCCATGGATTCACACAACAGAGGATAGGGAGGAGGGGGATGGGGCAGCAAGCTAACTGTTCAGAGAAGGCGGGTATTAGGAACTTTATTGTTTTTAAAACGTGTGTCTGTGCGAACTACTTAAAATATGAACAAGTATGCAGCATAATTTCACTTTTATTCAGGAAGAAGAGGACGTTTGTGACTGTGACTCCGGGCTCACTTGGCAGAAACACCCCCTGACCTTCCACCCCCTATCGCAAAATGTAATGCCCGTGAAAAGGGTAGGTGAACACAGTGTTAAATAGAACATAGTCCTGAGAGCACGATTAAAAATGAAAACTAGATATAGTGTATGGTATAAACTATGCACCAAAAAGTGTGATATAAGATGAACCGGGCGTGAAATATAATATGCAATACATTGTCCGCAATGACAGATTCATTGGAGAGCGCGAGATAGCACAGGCACTAGTGCGTGCTATGCGATGTGCGCCTTGGAGTGTAATATGCACAGGGCAGTGTTGTGTAACCTAACTAGTCTCTAAAGTTGTAATATAAAATATGTGCTGGGGAGTGTAACGTTGCATATGCACTGTGACAAAGATATGGATCCCAGATTGTAATATGTATGGCATAGCACTGTGCGTTATAACATAGGCATCGAGGAAGGCACGTTAGATGGGGCAATCTAACCCGTGCGAAGACAAGTGTGGCATGACATATTCACGGGGTGGTGTTACAGTGCACATGGGCTAGAGAGTGTCATAGCATATGCACTAGCTGGTGGAATACAACACAGAGGTGTGTGGCACTCGGCAAGGCAATGGTGGGTGTAACACAGCATTGGGCTCTGCCAGGAGCACGCTGTGACTCTCAAGTGATGTTCGTCCCCTTTCCAGAGAGTAAAATAAAACGTTTTTTACATCCGGCAGTGGATGTGTGTTTTATTAACCGTGAGGGGGGTTTCTTACATGGTTTTGGTCGAATTTTTGTCGAATCCCCTTTGAATGGCTTGGTATGCATGTGTATTAAATGTGCCCGTCAATAGCTACCCATGTTTGTATAAATAAACGACAAGGGTGTCTACCGGGATTAGGCACGGTAGGGCATCAGACATGTCAGAGCTTCACTAGTGGTGTAAATACATTCCACGTGGATTAATTGTATGCATAGTCGCCTTTTAATGAATATCACTCAAATCGTCATGGTGATGGGTACGTACGGTTTGTCCAGCATGTCCTAGGTGTGTCTATAAATATATATTTTTTAAAAATAATAAAAAACAGTGGCAGGCCCTGGGGATTGGGGTCAAACAAATATAATTAGGAGACAGGCCCTTGGGGATGGGGTCATCAGGGCCAATAAATTAGAATAAGAAGGGGAACCACACAGCCCCCCTTCTTAAAAAATTAAAATAAATAAAAGACTGGCATCGTGCCGGAGGCCATGCCCCCTCCTTGCAGCACTCTGCAAACGCACCCCCTGGCGAGTTGTAAGTTGGGGAATTAATTCCTCTTCAATACTGTGGGTCCCTGAGGGCCAACTAGCCCAACAGGCATCTCCAGTATGCGCCAGGGATCTGCGCTGCAGACAGGTGTTCTGAGGCCAAGCCCCTTTTTACACCTCTCTGCAACGCAGCTCTTTGGCGCTTACTGGAGGTACCTAGTGGTCTAGTTTGACCCTAGGGACCCTTAGGATTCAAGGGGACTTAATCTCTCAACTTAGAGCAGCCACAGGGCGCGTTTACACAGTGGTGAAGGGAGGGGACGGGGCCTGAGGTGACGTGTGCAAACACGCACTATGCACGTTTTAAATTGGGGATATAATTTCCCTTCAATACTGAGGGCCCCTGGGGGCTAACTAGCCCACTAAGTGCTTCCAGTAAGCGCCACTGAGCTGCATTGCAGAGAGGTGGTCCAGGCTGTGCCACTTTTTACACCTCTCTGCAACGCAGCTCCGTGGCACTTACTGGAGGTACCTAGTGGGCTAGTTGGACCCTAGGGACCCTCAGGATTCAAATGAACTTAATCTCCCAACTAAAAACGGACACAGGGCGTGTTTACACAGTGGTGAAGGGAGGGGACGGGGCCAGAGTTAACGTGTGCAAAAACGCCCTGTGGCCTGTTTTAAGAGGTAGTTTTAATCCCCCTGCCCTATTATATACTAGGGGCTTACAGAGGAGGTCATGCTAATCACAGGGGGACCCCAACGCATAATGTTCCCTAGTGTATGTAGGTGTTTTCACTGTATTCTAAGTGTCTTTTAACATAGCACTGGCTCTAGGACTGGTTAGTCAGACTTAGTTACCACCAGTATCCGTCTGAAAAAGTTGAGGGTACAGGATGATTTTGCAACAAGGATTCTTTCTGCTCTTCTTTTTGTTGTTTCTGCACGTTATCCTTCTTCCTGCACTTTTCTTCATCTTTGAGGACTTCTGTTGCTTCTTTCTGCACTTGTTTTTTTTCTTTCTGTGCATTTTTTCTTCTTTCTTCACATGTCCTATCTCTGTAGGAATAGTTAGAAATTAGCATTTAAAAAACCTTTGAAATTCACAGAAAAAACCATAGGTTTCAGGCACGTTATAGTTAGGAATTAGCATTTAAAAAACCTCAGAAATTCACTCAAAAAAACATAGGTTTCAGGGGTGGTATAGTTAGCTGGACTTTTCACTTGTACAAAACCATTGAAATTCCCCCTTTATAGTTAGTTCAGCTAACTATAACTCGCGCGCCCGCAATGCACTACTGATGACATCACATATTACATCACTCATGACATGGTCAGTGACATCACTCATGACATCACTGATGACATCTCAAATGACATCACTGATGACATCACTGATGACATCATCCTTGTGATAGAGTGGCAGACCTCCTCTCACCCTAATATAACCTTTGATACACACATTCAAAAATAGAGACTAAAATTTTCAAAAAAATGGACATACCAATACCAGTTACAACAACCTCTTCAGTAATTCTAAGATCCACATACACATCCACTCATTCACCAACAGTCCTATACAGTCACTCATACATGTACTCACTCATCATATGCACTCATACACCTATACATCCTGTTACACAATGCCACTCATCCATAGAGTTACTCACACACATAGTCACTCATGCTAATAAAGAATCAAACATACATTTACTTGCATATACAGTTATATACACACCACCACACTTACTTCTACGGAAACTTACACATACTTAGTCTTTTAAACAACCACTTATAGAAACACATACTTATTCATACAGGAACTCTTTCAATCTCTCACTCTCACATATACTCAATTATATACACCAATAGTCACATATACTAGTTTAAAACATATGTAGTTACTCATAAAGACACTATTGAGACAGTCATTCACTCACTAACACACCCATACACACACTCATCCACCCATACAGTCCTGCACACATGCTGTCTTCAACACATACAAACAGTGAGTCACTCATTCATGCACCTATGCACTACGTAATACCCCCACCAAACCATAAAGACACTCAGACAGTCATAGTGATACTCCAAAAACCAACTAATAACCTATATAGACACCCATGTAGCTACTCACCAACCCATGCAGCCACTTATACACAAAGTGAGAGACTGATACAGATATTTACATATTTAAACATCACTCACTAAGCCATGTATTCACTATGATACACTTAATCAGTCAGTTACACAATCAATTTTTCAAAAACAAATCATCCATTTAGACACTTATATACCCATTTATTCTTCCATCGACCTTGAGATATACATATATAAAACATATTTAATTTTCAGAAAAACAGACATTCACTGGATGATGTCATCAGTGATGTCATTTGAGATGTCATCAGTGATGTCATGAGTGATGTCACTGACCATGTCATGAGTAATGTAATATGTGACGTCATCAGCAGTGAATTGCGGACGCGCGAGTTATAGTTAGCTGAACTAACTATAACGGGGGAATTTCAATGGTTTTGTACAAGTGCTCCTAACCTAAGATGGTATGTAAATCTTCAGTGACGTTAAGCCCACCCGGGAATTTGGAATCAAGTCGGAGTATGTATTTTGTTTCCAACTGTCTTAACATGGCTTCCCTGTTTACTCCACGTCTGCCAGCCGGTACTGAATCAATAACAAAGAAAGTCAATTCCTTGTTGTTGCTGTGGTGTATCTCCTTAAAGTGGCGAGCAACTGGGTAGGTATTGTCCTGGTTTACAATTGCCCTTAGATGCTGTAGGATTCGTTTGTGTACCTCTAATTTAGTGCTACCTACATATCTAAGTGCACACGGACATTGGAGCACATATACGGCATATTCCGTTTTGCAAGTTAAAAGCTTCTCTATTTTATGTTTTCTATCGCTAAAACCATCTTTATAGTGTTTGGTGTTAACCCCATGTGTACATGCTTTGCATATTTTACATTTGAAAAATCCACCATTAGTTTGAAGCCAACTTGTTTTCTCCATAATTTCAGGGTTGGTATTTACTAGACAATCTCTCATGGAGGGTGCTCGACTAAAAGTCAAGGTTGCTCTACGAGGGAGGGTTGGGCCTAAAATAGAGTCACTTGTTAAAATAGGCCAATTACGGTTGAAAATACGATATAGTTCACGATGCTGTTTATTGAACCCAGTTATAATTCTAAATTCATTCTGTGGTTTAGAAACTTCTTGGGTTACTAGATTACTGCTAATCGTAATGTCATATTTGTTCAGTAACTCCTGTCTAGTTTTTAAGCGGGATTTCTTAATGGCTCTATCAATTGTCTCTTCTGAGTATCCCCGTTGAAGAAATCTGTTTTTACTGGAAACTTGGGCCACATTTAATTCAGCCTCATTACTGCATACTCGGCGCAGACGTAGCATCTCACCATACGGGATACTGGTGAATAGATGTTGTGGATGGGCACTAGCCGCATGTAAAATAGTGTTTCCAGCTGTTTCTTTTCTAAATAATTTTGTTTCAATGGAACCATTAGAAATATACACCTCTGTGTCCAAAAATGTAACGTTGGACTGGCTCATAGTGACTGTAAAACTGAGATTGAAATTGTTAATATTGATGGTCCTAACAAATTCCTCCTTGCTACCCTCCCATACTACAAACAGATCATCTATGTAGCGATACCACGCAATTACATGCGAATCCATTATGTTGCTGTATTCAGTTTTGAGGACCAGTTCCTCCCAAGCTCCCATGTGCAAACATGCGTAGCTCGGAGAGAAACTGGCCCCCATGGCAACTCCTTGTAGCTGACGATACACCAGATTGTTATACATAAAGACATTGTTGTATAGACATATTTTCAGCATTTCCATAAGCATGGTTGTATGATCTTTAAATTGTTCTTCCCTCTTGGATAAATAATATTCAACTGCTGCCATGCCATCTTTGTGTAATATGCTGCTGTATAATGATGATACGTCTAATGCCAACATCCAAAATCCCTCCCTCCATTCAATCCTTTGTAATTTCAACAAAAAGTCACCAGTATCCTGGATATACGATTCCAATGCTTTCACAGCTCCCTGTAAAAAATAATCGATATAAACTGATGTTTTTTCCAGGAGACCACCTCTGGCAGAAATAATAGGCCTGCCAGGGGGGTTTACCATGTCTTTGTGGACTTTGGGAATTAAATAGATGAATGGAACTTTGGGGTAATCGGTCTTTAAAAATGCATATTCATCGTTAGTCAGCATAGACTTGTTTTTCCATTTTAATAGTTTTTTGTGGTATTCAACTTGCATAGTTCTTATCGTTAACATATTGCTTCGTTCATAATGCTGCCTGTTGTTAAGCTGGGAGTAGGCCTCCTTGTCATATAAAGATCTGGTCATTAATACAATATTGCCTCCTTTGTCACTGCCCCTTATAATGGTATTTTTATCTTTGCTCAGTTTTTGAATTAGAGAATGATATTTAGTATTTCTCAGATCGTAATTTGGTTTTTTATTGCTGTTCTTTCTATGCAGTTCTTTGATCTGGGACGTGACATTTTCATTAAAAATGTCTATAGAGTCACGTAACAATATCGGAACAAACGTTGAGACAGGTTTGAATGATGTCGTTGGAGATATTTGCTTCCTGACCTCTTCCTTGCCTATATCTCCAATCCTTGTCTGTGTGCCAACTGGGGAATCCATGCCATAATTGAACCATAAATCGATGATCCCACTGGGTATGCACGGGTCCGAATCAGAAATCATGTCAGACCTCACAGGTGTCATTGATGTTTGCAGGTTTTTATCTTTCATTGCATGGAATTTGCGGAGTTTTAGCTTACGTATGGCTTTGTAAGTGTCAAATCTGGTGTCAATGTAGCTCAAATTGGTTTGGGGAGCATAAGAGAGGCCAAGTTTTAATATATCTTCCTCATCTTTGGTAAGCACGATGTTCGTAACCATGTCATGAGTGATGTAATATGTGACTCATCAGCAGTGCATTGCGGGCGTGCGAGTTATAGTTAGCTGAACTAACTATAACGGGGGAATTACAATGGCTTTGTACGAGCGAAATGTCCAGCTAACTATAATGCCCCTGAAACCTATGTGTTTTTCAGTGAATTTCTAAGGTTTTTTAAATGCTAATTCCTAACTATAACGTGCCTGAAAACTTTTTTTCAGTGAATTTCAATGGCTTTTAAATGCTAATTTCTAACTTTAGCGTGCCTGAAACCTATGGTTTTTACAGTTAATTTCTAAGGTGTTTTAAAGGCTAGTTTCTAACTATGCCCACAGAGTTAGGACATGTGAAGAAAGAAGAAAAACGCACAGAAAGAAAAAAAAAGAAATGCAGAAAGAAGCAACAGAAGACCTCAAAGGCGAAGAAAAGTGCAGGAAGAAGGAAGACGTGCAGAAAGAACAAACAGAGGAGCAGAAAGAAGTCTTGTTGCAAAATCATCCTGTACCCTCAACTTTTTCAGATGGGTACTGGTGGTAACTGACTGACTAACCAGTCCTAGAGCCAGTGCTATGCTAAAAAACACTTAGAATACAGTGAAAACACCTACATACACTAGGGAACACTATGCGTTGGGGTATCCTTGTGATTAGCATGACCTCCTCTGTAAGCCCCTAGAATATAATAGGGCAGGGGGATTAAAACTACCTCTTAAAATGCGCCACGGGTTCGTTTGCACACTGATGAAGGGAGGGGGGCCCTTAGGTGATATGTGTGCAAACACGCCCTGTGGGTGTTTTAAGTTGGTGGATAAAGTCACCTTGAATCCTGAGGGTCCCTGGGGGCCAACTAACCCACCAGGTATGTCCACTAAGCGCCACAGAGCTGCGTTGCAGAGAGGTGTAAAAAAGGGGCACGTCCTCGGACCACCTCTCTGCAACGCAGCGCAGTGGCGCTTACTGGAAGCACCTGGTGGGCTAGTTGGCCCCCAGGGGCCCTCTGGTTGAAGGGGAATTATTTTCCCAACTTAAAACGCACCCCAGGGCATGTTTTTTCAGGCACCCTCCCCTCCCTTCACCACTGTGTAAACGCACCCTGTGGCCGTTTTAATTTGGGAGATTAAGTCCCCTTGAATCCTGAGGGTTACTAGGGTTTAACTAGCCCACTAGGTACCTCCAGTAAGCGCCACAGACCTGCGTTGCAGAGAGGTGTAAAAAGTGGCACGGCCTGGACCACCTCTCTGCAACGCAGCGCAGTGGCGCTTCCTGGAAGCTCCTGGTGCGCTAGTAAGCCCCCAGAGGCCCTCAGGATTGAAGGGGAATTATTTCCCCAACTTAAAACACACCATAGGGCGTGTTTGCACACGTCACCTCAGACCCCGTCCCCTCCCTTCCCCACTGTGTAAACAGACCCTGTGTCCATTTTAAGTTGAGAGATTAAGTCCCCTTGAATCCTGAAGGTCCCTAGGGTCAAACTAGCCCACTAGGTACCTCCAGTAAGCGCCGTTGCAGAGAGGTGTAAAAAGGGGTACGGCCTGGACCACCTCTCTGCAACGCAGCGCAGTTGCGCTTTCTGGAAGCATCTGGTGGGCTAATTGGCCCCCAGTGTCCCTCAGGATTGAAGGGGAATTATTTCCCCAACTTAAAACGCGCCACAGGGCGTGTTTGCACATGTCACCTTAGGCCCCGTCCCCTCCCTTCACCACTGTGTAAACGTGCCCTGTGGCCGTTTTAAGTTGGGAGATTAAGTCCCCTTGAATCCTGAGGGTCCCTAGGATCCAACTAGCCCACTAGGTAACTCCAGTAAGTGCCACATAGCTGCGTTGCAGAGAGGTGTCAAAAGGGTCACGGCCTAGACCACCTCTTTGCAACGCAGTGCAGTGGTGCTTACTGGAAGCATCTGGTGGGCTAGTTGGCCCCCCCAGAGCCCGCAGGATTGACGGGGAATTATTTTCCCAACTTAAAACATGCCACAAGGCGTGTTTGCACACGTCACCTTAGGCCCCATCCCCTCCCTTTACCACTGTGTAAACACGCCCTGTGGCCGTTTTAAGTTGGGAGATTAAGTTCATTTGAATCCTGAGGGTCCCTAGGGTCCAAGTAGCCCACTAGGTACCTTCAGCAAGCTCCACAGAGCTGCGTTGCAGAGAGGTATAAAAAGGGGCGTGGCCTCTGAACACCTGTCTGCAACGCAACTCCCTGGCGCATACTGGAGATACCTGTTGGTCTAGTTGGCCCTCAGGGACCCTCAGTTTTGAAAGATAATTAATTCCCCAACTTACAACTCACCACGGGGCGTGTTTGCACAATGGTGAAGGAAGGGGGCATGGCCTGAGGTGACATGTCTGCAAACACGCCCTGTGGCGAGTGTTAATTTAGGGAATTAATTCCTCCTCAATCCTGAGGGTCCCTGGGGGCCAACTAGCCCACCAGATACCTCCAGTATGCGCAAGAGAGCTGCGTTGCAGAGAGGTGTTCAGAGGCCACGCCCCGTTTTACAACTTTTTAGCTAGCTGCCCCTGACCCCCTCCCACCTTCCCTCCATGGTCTGTGTGTATGCCATCATAGTCTCACTGTTGCTCTCCATGGTGTGTCTTGCTTCTAGTGCCCATCCTGCCTGACCTTCATGGTCATCTTGCTGCTCCTGCCCTGCCCCCTTGACCCCAGCCCTCTGTTTCTATGTGCAGACCCCTATTCCCTCCCTCCTGGCTTGTCTGTTCCATTGTAATGCCCCTGATCCGTCCCTCCTGCCCTTTATGGTCTGTTATGCTGCAGCTTTCTCTCCTGTCTGTCCATTATGGTCAGCTAGCTACCATTGTCTCTTTCCCCTCTGTTCTCTGTTGTCCATGTGCATGGTTCTGTCCCCTCCCTATTGCTTTCTATGGATTGTTGTGCTGCACTCCCGTCCTTCATGCCCTGTGTGGTGTATTGTGCTGCTGCAAACCCTGATGCCTGCCCTGTAGGGTCAGTTTGGTGCAGCTCTCCATGTCCCTCCTGTCCTTTGTTATTCGAGTCCATGTCCCTACCCCAATTCCTCCTGCCTTCCATGATCCAATGTACCATACTTGCGAACATTTTGAACTTGGTAAGAGGGAGATTTTGAAAAAAAACTGGGATATTGATTTTCCCCTTTGAGTTACATTGAAAAAGAGGAGATTAAAGACAGGAGACAGATCAAATAAAGCCCATTTGAGCTAAAAAACATTGGACGTTTCCTGGCTGAATCGGGTCTGTTGGCATGTATGGTTGTACCACCACTGCCTCTACCTTCTGCCCACAATGGTCTATTATATTGCCACGGCCTCTCTTGCCAGTCCTGTATTGTTGGTTTGTTGCCCCTTGCCCCCTTTCCACTACCCTCCATAGTCTGTTGTGCTGCCACTGCCCTTCCTGTTTGCCCAGTGTGGTCAGATTGTTGCCTCTGCACCCTCCTACCTGCCTTCAATTTTCAGAGTCCGTGCCCCTGGCCTCTGCTTCTCAATAGTATCCTAATGAACAACTAGATTGCTAACATTCTATATTTATTACAAAAGTGTGGAATGCCTGACGTCATCTTGATGTAATCAAAACTGTAATACCTAGAGCATTTCCTTTAGAAATTACATATATGAGAGGGTCTTATCTGCATCACAATTATGGTTAGTGCTCTAAAAAACTAAAATGAGGACATATTTTCTGAGTTTTCAAATAGCGACAAAGCACTTTTAAATTATTTGTTATCTTTATGTTTTTTTATCCAGTTGACCACTTGATTAAATGTTGCACTTAGGGAGAGGATGTTGTGTTACTTCCAGAGCAGCAGACATTGCAACTGGGGAACCAGGTTGGAGTTTCTGCTTCAGCACGACATTCTGTGATTCTGGTCAAATCACTTAATCTCCCCATGTCTTCAACCAAAATGAATTTTTTCTTGTGTGATGTAACCAATGTTCATGTAAAGCACTCCAATACCTGACAAGTCTGCACTATATAAAAATGCAAAAACACAAAAAATAAAGTGTTTTACACACTTCTGTCATTGGGCTACATGTGGGCTACATGTGGGTGATACTTGTGCTGCATTTGGGCTCTTTTGTCTCTGGTGGCCATCTTGGGAGATTTATTTGTTATGAACTTTCCTAATTTCCTCATTTACTGCAGTCTCCTCGGTAGGAAATACTTTCAGTTTTTTACTTTGGTTCCATCAAGAAGGCGTTCAGATGTGTCACACATTTACCATAAATTCTGAATGTTAGCACTCTAGTTGCTCATTAGATCACTGTATTAAAGCTACCGCTCACCAGGGAAGTCTGCTGCTGGTATTGAAAGTGCATGTTTCAGTCTGCATGTCAGAATTTTTTAATGAAATAGAAGAGGATTTGAGAAGTCAAAATGTGCCCTAATTTTTCTTTCTGCAGCACTAATCATAATTTCTATGGCAAAATAAACCCCCTCATTTTGTTCCTTTGCAAATTAAATGTTTTAAGTGTTACCACTTTATTCCAATCAAGATGGCTTCAGGTGTGCCATACTTTTGTCATAAGTAAGACTGTTAGCGCTCTAGTTGTTCTTTCGAACACTCTGGGACATTCTGTCTTTGGGCTATACTTGGGATACATCTGGGTGATATTTGTGCTACATTTGGGCTCTTTTGTCTCTGGTGGCCATCTTGGCAGACTTATTTGTTATGAAGTTTCCTAATTTCCTCATTTACTACAGTCTCCTCAGTAGGAAATACTTGCAGTTTTTTACTTTGATTCCATCAAGAAGGCATTCAGATGTGTCACACATTTGCCATAAATTCAGAATGTTAGCACTCTAGTTCCTCACTAGATCACTGTAGTAAAGCTACTGCTCACCAGGGATGTCTGCTGCTGGTATTGAAAGTGCATGTTTCAGTCTGCTTGTCAGAATTTTTTTATGAAAAAAGAAGTCACTCAAAATATGCCCTAATTATTCTTTCTGCAGCACTAATCATCTATAGCAAAATGAACCCCCTCATTTTGTTCCTTTTTAAATTAAATGTTTTAAGAGTTACCACTTTATTCCAATCAAGATGGCTTCAGGTGTGCAATACGCTTGCCAAAAGTAGGACTGTTAGTGCTCTAGTTGTTCTTTAGAACACTCTGGGAAGCTGCAGTAGAACACAAAGGAATTAACTGACAGTCTCTGCCCTTGTTGGATGCACATGTTTTAAAGAGAATGCCAGTCTTCATTCTCACATGACTGAGAAAGATATGTGAATTTACAGAAAATATGCTCTCAGTTTAGCTTATAGATCACCTTCCAAACCTCTGCGGCAAAAGCATGAGAAATTAGTTTTCTCTCAAACATGATTCATGATATCCCAGCAGAAGCCTTTTTCACATGGTAAAATCATCTTAGAACACACCACAATTCCTAAAATGAGTATGGTACCATCAACAAATGATTTATAATGTAACTAAAGTCTTAAAACCTTCTATTAACTGCAATGCTTTTTAATGAGGTACTGTCATGTATATTGGTCCCAAGATGGCTGCCAACACTTCTTGGATGAAGTGCTGACAGCCAGTCAGATCTCACAATGAGATGTGTGGTTAGGCTCCGCTCAGATATATATGTGCTTTACTTTTGATTTTCTCAGGAACTACTGAACGGATTTACACCATTTAACCAAAAGGCATGACTCTGAACCAAGGGCTACCTTTTTGCCAAATTTGGTGTAATTCCGTTCAGCAGTTCGGGCTGTAGCTGAGACTAAAGGTTTCTATGGAAAATTACATGGGCAAAACACGTTTTGGGACCCCCTTTTTTCTCGGCCTCCGCTTGACGAATCACCCCGAGACTTTCAGGAAAGGAGTGGACCAGAGCTGGTAAATGTTTTGAAAATTTGGCAAAGATTCGTCAACCGGCGCCAAAGTTATTGCGAATAGAATGTTGCAGATTTCCTATGGAAAATAGTTCCTAACTATAACTACTTACTGGCGACCGCCAGTAGGTAATATATAGTTACTATTGCATATTGCAAATTCCCCAGTTACATTTTCAATTTGTTAACCATTTTTTTTACATTTATTAAATTGTTGTATATACTTCTTTTGAACTTAATTTTGACATTTTTTTCAGTATATATTAAATAATGGTACATATTAGCCATTATTATTTTATTTATGCTTTACATTTGGAAGAGTTTTACATATTTGATATGATTTTACATTTTTTTATACATTTATTCAATATTTTTACATTTTTTCTCTTTCATTTCTATGGGGAAATTGTTATTTTTTAGTTTTATTTAGCATCTTTTATTTTACCACTAGCTTGTATTTTGTAATTTATAAGTGTTATTTTTAGTCAGTTTTCCTGGAACCCAGTCACTGTAAGATGTTGCTGATCACTGGAACAGGTAAGTCCTTTTTTAAGGATTTTCTGAGGGTGTTGAGGGTTCGGGAGGTTTAGGAGGGTGCTAGAAGTGACTTAGACTGTTGTTTGTGGCTTTTTTGGTGTATTCAGCTGTATTAATAGTAGTGTTTTTCACTAGTTAGTAGTTTGGGCTTTCCATACACTATTTTAGCATTGTATCATCATGTGAAGTTAAATTGTGTCTGATGTTTAGATTTTGATGGTTAAGTGTGTTATCCATGTGTTTTGGGGAATGCAATTAGTTTTGCGGGTGTTTTTGTTTTACTTTACTTCACAGGTTTTTGCCTACAAAGGTCTCCAATGGGCATTCAGAGTTTCTGTTATTTTTTTAAAAAAAGGAAATCAGTTTGGTTTATAATGAACCAATGCTTTTTACTTTGATTTCCTTTTTTTCTGGTTTATAATGAACCAAGGCTTTTTACTTTGATTTCCTTTTTTTCTGGTTTCCTTGAGCGTTTATTTTTTAAAACATTTTTTCAGTTTTTTTCTTTATAGAGCCTAGATACTTTGGATTGCTTTGAGGGATTTGTATAGGATTTGTTTCATTTTGCATTATGTTTTGGGCTTCTTGTACGATATTTTAAACATTTTCAGGTGGATTACTATTCTTGAGGAAAATCTGCAGCTGCAGAGCAGTAAGTTTTATTTATTTCGTTTCTTTTGGATGGGAAATGTGATATATTTTTTGTGTTAATAATATGTGATTGCTATTTGGAATTGTGTGTTTTTTGCATTGTAAATAATTAATGTGATGGATTCTGTTTGTTTTTGCTTTATTAGTTGGTGACGTTTGCATTTTTTATTTAACTGATTTACGTTACATTTTATTATCTCATTCTTCATATCCTTTGCATTTATATTTAATTATTTATGACAAATGTAATAAAATATGTTTATTGTTTAAAAAAATTATTTTTATCTTGGTTTGCAGATTGTGATATTTTTTAAAGACTTAGGGACAGATATATCAAGGTAAATTGCATTTGCAGATGTCAGCGTTTGCGATCACAATTCAGCTGTGTGCAATGCAGGTAAGTAGAAACCCACTCACAAAATAAGGATTCGCTAAATTTGCAATTCCCTATTTTGCGCAACCATTTAGAGAATCGCAATTTGCGATTGCCTAAATGCTATTCTGGGAGAAATTGCCACCAACTTCAGGTTGGTGGTAAATTGCGATTTCCTTTAAAAATTCTATTTTTTGCATTTTGCAAAGTGCCATGTGGCACACATATATGTCCTTTGGGCATGTATGTGCGCCACATGTGCATACCTGCAAATTTCAGGGGTGCAACAGGGTGTCCTATTAGGTACTAGGTACTCGCAAATTGCGCACGCTATTCCCATTCATTCCTATGGGCCTCTTGGCCCATAGGAATGAATGGGAAGCCATTCCTTATTTGCAACTCGCAATTTGCGAATCGCAAATATGAAATGCGTAGGGAATCGCCAAATATTAGCAGATTCCTACCTACTTATCATCTTGCGAGTCTTTAATAGCGATTCGCAAAAAAAAACGCTATTAAGGACTGGCAAACTTGTACTTTGATACAGGTACCCCTAAGTTACTATTTATTTTTTAATATGCTTCTGGCTATTACTTCTAAGTAATGTATTTCTTTCTTCTTTATGAAGATTCTGACTTTACATTGTAGTATGTTGTACATTTGTTTGGCTTGTTTGATAAGTTTAGGGGCAATTTGGCCAACAGATTCCTCCAAAGTAGTTGTTGGTACCTTTGTTTTTTTTGTAATGCTTCTATAACTTTACACAGTGTAAATTGGGTTCTGCCTAGTATGGATTAGAAGGAATTGTGCCATCCTGACACTGTGTTGTTTGTTTTGACCAAGGTACTGTCATAGACATTCCATTGTAGTATTTGGAATGTGGGTCGGTGTCTGTATCCAGAACAATGCAGTCTGCCAACACAAATGTCTTCCAAATAATCCTTTCGGGTGCTTAGTTTGTCTTAATTTGGTTGGTAAAAAGAGATTTCTATTAGTAAATTGTAGTGGTTGGCTACTTCTGTGACAGGGACGTGGGCTAGTGCTATAATTGGTTTTCAAATATAAATTGACTGTTTGTAGAATTTTCTACACTCACAGATTTTGGTGTCTCCATATGCTTTGATTGAAATGATAGTAACGTTGGCTAAGTTGTAGTGTGTTATTTGCTACAGAAAATATTAGGATTTGTTTCTCATTATTTAGGTTGTAATGTAAAAGTGAAGGTTCTTCATCATGTGTCATTTTTAAATGTTCAAGTTTTTTCATGTCTTGATTTTCTATGGGCAGGGGGAGAATCATTAGTGGCTTTTTTAGTTCATGCAATGAAACATTTTAAAGTTGAAAAAGGTGGTAGCTGGCTTGTGATGTATCTGCGGACTTTAGACAGTATGGTCCTTATTACGATGCAGGTTGGACGTGCGTCTGACTGACATCTTTTCGTTAATGGAGGACCCAACAAGTAGTCGGCGGTATTACTTCCGATAATTATGATGTGACTGCCAGCACGGTGGTTGAAAACATAGCCTTTACCATTGCCGCTTCTGCTGTGGCCCAGAAAAAGGAAATAGCACAAGCTGCAATGGTAAAATGTATATTTTCAAACATCTATGCACCGTGTGATAGGCACCATGTTTTGCCTGGCACACAGTGTATAGATGTTTGGGGGCACTGCATGTGACCCCTCAGACCACACAGCGGAGGCCTAGGGGAGACAAGGGCCCTGCCAGGGGCCCCCAAAGCCACTTTCCGAAATGGAAAGGCCAATATGGAAAGGCTGTCGGAAAGGGATATCCTAATCTCTACTGCAGTGCCTTGGCAGGCACCGCCTCCATTGTAGGGTTTAGGCCTCTGATCGATGCCCTCGGAGGTGGTGATCGGTCGTTTCAACAATTTCGCTCTGACTGCCGACATCGTAATCCGGCAATCGGACCGATGCCTTGGCTGTCGGACAGACTGGCAGTCCATCCGACATCCTAATAAGGCCCATAGCCTTTACCATTACTGCTTCTGCTGCAGCCCAGAAAAGGGCCGCAGCACAAGCGGCAATGGCAAAAGTTATGTTTTTAAACATCTATACACCTTGTGCCAGGTACCATGGAGTGCCTGGCACATCGTGCATAGATGTTTGGGGAGCATCACATGTGCCCCCCAGGCCACACAGCCGAGGCCTATGTGATTCAGGGGCCCTGCTATAAAGTCATGTTCCAACAGCCATTCCATGTCAGAAAGGAACATCCTAATCCCTATGGCGGTGGCTCCGCAGGAACCGCCTCGATTGCAGGGATTAGGCCTCAAACCAACGCCCCGACCAGATCCTTGATCCTGTCAGAGGCAGCGGTCGGTCCATTCAGTGACATCGCTCAGACCGCTGGCATCATAAACCGGTGGACGGACTGATGCTTGGATGTCGGACGGACTGCCACCAACGGCCTGTCAGTGAAAGTCCGTCCGATACCCTAATAAGGCCCCACATCTTTAAGAATTTTGGTTGTGGGTTCCTGGGAACTACTGCTTGCTCCTCTTTTATCTTGTATAGCTCCCTTAGTTCTATTTCTGTCACATATGGGGGTGGTACTTGTACTTGCCTTCCCATAGCATGCATTAAAATATTATTTGGTACATATCCTGTTTATTTTTTCTGTTGATGCACTTTATTGGCTGTAGGTGTAGCCTATTTGATTCCGTAACTGCTTTGCTTTCTGTGAAGTTATATACTTTGCTGCTGCTGTCAATGTTGTATCTGAAATTAGTGTAATAGTATGAATATATACAATATTTTAAAGTTTGTTCTTTTGTTATTTATGTGAAATTATGCAGCTACTTCTATTTTGTAGACTTACATGTATGTTTTGTTTATGTTTCACACAGTTTTGCAGCGTTTCCATTTGGGGTGTACTAATGAAGAGCAGGTGCTTTCTTTTCTGTTGGATGAAAAAAAAATATTCTTAATTTAAATGTTAACTTGGTGGTAGGTTGTAGAGGTTGAAGTTTAGTTTTACTACCTATTTGGGTGAGTTTTCAATTTTGCAATAATTTATGTTTACTTACTTTCTTATAGCTTTTTGTTGGTAAATAAAATAACTTTATTCAATTTTAGAAACAAACATAAAAGTTTATAAACCAACATTACAAATTAATATTCCAATGACCTATTTACAAAACAGCATTAGACAGAATTCATACAATTCAATTATTTAAAAAAATATAATCCTTAAAATTCAATCTTTTAATAAAAATGCAATCCATATTTCAAAGCACTTAATGCAACGACAATGTATAACCCCCGCTTGAAGATTACGTCAATACGTAGATTGGGTATAAGAAAATTACGGTGTTCGAGTTCGTCTTCTATATCGAGGACCGTTTCCTGATAGCCATTGCGACTTTAATGTAGTTAGAAACCCTAGTGCACATAGCATAGGTAGCCAAAGGGTACAGATAATTAAAACCTTCAATAAAAGAACATAGCCTAATCTCTTTTAAAATCAGAACTAAAAAAGATCCCCTTGCTCTTTATAAAGGGGGCAAAATAGCATAAAATACAAAGTGCTCTGAACTGCAAAATTATCACAAGGTCAAGGCGTCAATTTATCTGCCCATCCCAATTGTCTTCGGAAAGCCACTAATAAATGCAGGGTAAGTAAGTGGAATCTTGATAAATACAATTGTGTCTGTACATTTATTATGAATGTTAGGTAAAATTGCTGCTGGGCGGGGAATGAACAATGGAGACCTGTCACCTCGGGTTGAGCGTGTCGTATGCTCACCCCTGTATAATGTGCCTCCTTTATGATGTCTTTTGCATTTTCGTGGGTACTAGCTGGGTTATCAAAGTAATGCCCCAAACCTAGCTCGTAAAGCTTATCTCTTACAAATCGGAGCCAAGGGATAGATCATGCGCCATCAAGATTAATACAATCTTTAATGACCTTCCTTGAAAATGTTAGCTCCTCAGATAACCAGATTTTAGCCCATAATAGCAGGGGGCCCTATCTATACGATCCTCTATAAAATCAAGCCCCAGCTCACGGTGACAAAAGAGTGTGGGGGCACTATTTGGAATCATCAATAGCCTTTTTATAAATTTGTTTTCCATGATCTGCAAATGGTGGCTATTATGGTAACCCAACACTTCTGCTCCGTATGTTGCAGCAGGCACACATTTGGCTTTATAAAGTGAAACCAGCTCAGTCACTGGTTTATGGTCCAACTTACAGGCAAAGCGAAAAAGCCCCTCAACAACCCTGCCCGCATGTTGTACCCTTGCAGTGACAAGCGATTCCCAGTTCATCTTGTCATAAAAAATATTCCCTAACTAGGTAAAAGAATTAAATTTATCAATTCTCTTATCCCTTACAGCATATTTTCTAGTTTTAGTCATTTTAGGACCACACACCATAATATATGATTTAATAAAATCGACTCTTAAGTCAAGTGCCAACATTACATCTGTAAAAGCATTAAGTAGTTTTTGGACGGCGTTTGCTTTCAGGGACATTAACATGGTGTCATCTACATATGACAGTAGCGGGACCGGTATGGCCCCAACGCGTGGACAGTCAATTTCCTTGTCTGATAAGAAAGCCTCTAGGCCATTGGTATAAATTAAAAAAAGATAGGGAGCTAAAATACACCCCTGTCGGACAACTTCAGTAGAAACTATGGGCCTGCTTTTTCCCCCTTGTGGGCCATATCTTATGGTAATAGAGGTGGCAGCATGAAGCCTACGGAGAAGAGAAATAAGTGCTTCCTCGACACCCATTTTCCCCATAAGTGCCCACAACTTCTCCCGATTTACGGTGTCAAAAGCACTGGACAAGTACATGAAGTCCAGGTGGATAGAGCCCTTCCTGGCCTTCATGTACTTGCCCATAATCAGAGACAAGTTGAGGCGCTGTTCTGTGGTGCCCATCCCCCTCCTAAAGCCATACTGTTTTCTTGCCATCCCCCTGTATCCATCGGCCAGGTCTCAAGTCGGGCAAGGACAACCCTCCCAAACAGCTTCGCTGTGGCATCAATAAGTGAAATTGGCCTGTACCAGACAGGGCCGCTCCTATTACCTTTTTTAAACACTGGGACCACAATGGCCTCCTTCCAAGTTGCTGGGATGGGGCCATTCACCACCGCTTTAAAAACATTAGTCAGTAAGGGAGCCCACAGTTTTGGATTACTTTCAAATAGATCTAGTGGCACTCCATCCGGGCCTGGAGCTTTCATGCTAATTCCTTTTGCTATGGCTTCCTCAACCTCGGCTACTGAGATTGAAGCACTTAGATGAGAAGCCGAGATTAGTTCTAAGGGCAAATCCCCGCTATATGCCTCTGGCTGGAGGCCGTTTGGATTAAATATAGCCACAAAGTCAGTTTACCAGGCGTCCCCCAGGATCAGGGAATCCAACTTCCTCGCCTCTTCAGTGAATAGAGGGCAATTTATAATATCCCAGAAATTTTTAGAGTCCTTAAGGGAACTGGCTCTCTGCAAATCGTCCCAAGCTAAACTCCTCAGTTCTTCTTTCCTCCGCATAACTGTGCTTTTATAAGCCTTCTTAGCATTTTAGGTTGCGCCTACGCAGCGCGCATGCGCTGCATAGAAAAAAGACCTGAAGCTATCGCTTAGGTTTTTCTCCCAAAAACGTGCACGCGTTCTATTGCCTTCAATGGCAACGCGTGCACGTTTGGCGATTCCCTTGCGGGAACGAGCTTGACACCATATGTTTCTAATTAACTTACAAACACATGGTGCTCCTGGCTCGCTCCCGCAAGGGAAATGCTTTGTGTGCCCTCAACCCTCCCACTTTTAGAGCGAGGCGCGCGCGCTTGTCTTAACTGAGTTCCTGTGCATCCTAGCTTGCCCTGAGGGTGTTCCTTTTGTGTTTCATTGTCGTGTCCTAATTGTTGCGTTGTGTTTCTTTACTGTGCCTCCGGTTGTTTCGCTTTTGCTACCCGCTGTTCTGTTGCTTGTCCCCCATTATTTAGTTATTTCTTCATTGTTTTGTTCTTATCCCTGGGCAGTTTTATTCATGTTGCTTCATTCTTTCATGCTTGTCTCTTCGCTGTTTTGCATTTGTAGGGAGGGGCGTGTGCAGATTTATTGTTGTCACTTCGCTATTTTATTCTGGTTACCCAATGTCTGATTTCGTTCTGCTCTTGTCTCGTTGTCTTTATTTGCTGTCCGAGCCATGTTTTGCTATTCCTCGAAATATTTTTGTTGTATTTATGTCGTTCTGCTGTAAATTCGTTGTTTTATCACAGTTTGGTTTCCTCTTTTTTGCTGTTGTTTTGTTGCCATGTCTTTAGTGTTAGTCAGTTTCTTGTTATGGTATTACAATTGTATGTTAATATTGGATTTTTTGGTTTTCATTTGTAAAACCGTTGTAGCGTTATGTGTTTTTTTGTTGTTTTCCTTGATTGCTTTAGAACTGCTTAGTCACTCTTTTGTTGACATTTCTTCCTTGTTTTATTATTGCCAACTATTACTTATCTACTTTCTTCATCTGAAGTGTGGTTGTTTTGCCTCGCCAATCCTGAATGTTTACTGAATCTTTGCTGCTTTTAGTCACTAGTTGTCTTTTCCGAAATTAATTTCATCAGTTGTAGTTTCTTAAATATGCTGATATTCCTTTTGCGTTTGTCTGTTATTTCGTTATTACGTTATTCTTGTTTTTGAATTATTTTGTTCTTGCTGTGAATCATTTTCGGTTTGTATAATTTAGTGCTTCGGTCAGATGTGGTTCTAGGCACCTTGCAGGCTCTTCGAGTTCAGATTTTCACTTGGGTTGGATCTTTGATTTACTGTTTACTTTGTGGTGTTTTATCAGTGTTGTCGGCTGCACCGTCCTTTACTTGTAATTCAAATTCGGGAGAAGCAAAGTGAGCACGACCCCTGACTGTTGTGGAGTGTGATGTCAAAGTTTAGGTCTGAAGGGAGGAGTCAAAATTTAGAGTCACGCCTTAACCGAAACAACGCAGGAATATTCAAAGTGCCACCATAACTACTCATGTGGAGTGCTGTTTCTTTGGGGGTTGGAGGGTTGTGCGGCAATGACCATTCAGTGCCGCCTGTAACCACCAGTGCAAAGCTCTGTGGAGGTCGTGGGGTATATCCCTTCAAAGTGCCATCCGTAACTACTAGTGTAAAGTGTGTGGGCGGTGATAGTCATTGAAAGTGCAACAATGTACATGAAAGTGCAACAATGTACATCTAATTAATGTCAAATGTAACGGTGGAGAGGATATGGATGTTGAGTGTGGCCTGAAGCATGGATTCCCTGCATAGCAGACAAGTGGCGTCCAAAGACTTGCAGCAAGAACTGGTTTTTGTTGCAGTTTTATATAGCATGTACTCGACCGGAAGGTATCTGAGCGCATTACATGAGCACTAGGTACATTACGCAAGGACACATTCATTTCTTGTAGGTACAGGGAGAGTGTTTTGCCCAGAATCACAGGACACTGTATAAACACTGAAGTCTCCAACCCGGTTTCCCAGATTCAAAGTCGACAGTTTTGGCTGTTACGGTATATCCTCTCTCCCCCCAAAAATTGAAGAGTGGAAAAAAATAAGTGAAAGTGGAGCTAATAAAAAAGTAGGGGCGGTTAGTTCTAAATGCATTAGGTAACCTATTAATAAATAGCAAATTGCAGAGTGGATGTGAACTTGAAGTGCCGCGGGAGCGGTTTAGGAGACTTTAGCGGAAGAAAATTCCTTTGAAGTGCAGTGGAAGGAAAGGGATTCGCTGCACTCCGGATTCAAACGTTAAGCATACCTCGTAACGTGTGAATCCGTAACTTTCTAAACCGAAGTGCAGCGGCGGTGTCTAGTATAGTGTTTACGGTTGGAATGAGTTACATTGCAGGCGACATCTGTACACACAAACTGACGTGGGTATATGGATTTAAAGTCTAGTAATTGTGCATGAGCGTAAATTGAATGAGTGCATGAATTTAAAGTGTAAATCAAATGAGTAATGTGCTTTGAAAGTGCTGCAGGATGTACATTTAAATACGTTTCTGAATAACGCGCAGCTGACATAGGTGCACTTAAAGTGCCGAGGGGTGTATTCGTGTAAAGTGCTGTGAGAAGGGAGCCAGGTCCTCACCTACAGGGACAGTGAGTCCATTTAAAGTGCAACAAATAATGTTTGAGGGTGCAGTATTTAAAGTGCAGCATGGGTGCATGATTTTCGAACGCAGCAGCGGTGCATGCACCTCTTGTGCTCAGGTGATGTATTAAAGTGCAATTGGTGAGTGCAGTAGGGGGTGTAAAGTGCAGCGAGGGAGTACAAGAGTGTTCTGCCGCATTTAGAGTACGGTGAGCGCGTGCATTAAACGTGCAGCTACTAGGGGTTTTGTTTGAAGTGCAAGGGTCGTTGCTGACACGTCTCTGTAGGGTACATCAATTGCAGTAGTTGGAGGTCGTCGCAAGTGGATAAATTGCGACGATTTTGGACTCTTCCATATTTAAGGAAGCCTTAGCTATTGTCTGTTTAACAACGAGAACTATTGACTTTGCAAGTGCTTGTTAATAAATCCAGTGGCTGAAGGGTAATCCCACCTGAAGTGTGAAACCAGCCAATATGTCAGTTACAGATACATCAATAGATTTGTCTATTGGCTAAAGCTTGACATACATACATGTTATCCCATTTTCAGCACGTGCGTGTTACTGTTTTCTTTCTGTTTGCAGTCCATTTGTCATCGGAGCTGCAAAGTGGTTTGGGTAGAAAATAATTACAGTTCCCAATTTTATGGTCTTTTTTTACATTAGCTTCTGTGTTTTGCCGTATTTTGTTTGCCTCACCTTTTTAGCATTTATCCATATTAATTTTTGGTGGGTCTAAACATAAATTAGCAACCACAGTACTGCACATTTATTTGACTATTAAAGATACACAGACACATTTGCTGTCCGTAGGATTTTCAGTGCTTAATTTGTACAACAAAATAAGTGCCGGGCCCTTGTAAGAAGACCACTGCAGCCTGCACCAGCCATTGCCCTTGCCAGAGCTGCCAATGACAGTACCAACGTAACCCCTAACCACCGCACTCCTACAAGTACGACAATTCGGGTTATTTCACACCACATATATGGCATGAGAGGCTGGTATTAATTATTTTCAATGTGTGTTGACTTAATAAATATTGTTCTTGTGCTCATATCAACATTAAACAAGCATTGGCATAGCCAATAGGTCTCGCCTTTGGGACCTTGTAAGAAAAAAAAAATGAAGTGTAAGACTTCACGTTTACATTTACTGCATCCTAAATACAAAGTAAATGTAAACGTGAAGTCTTATACTTCAGTTTTTTTTACTTACAAGGTCCCAAAAGCGAGACCTATTGGCTATGCCAATGCTTGGTAATCTGGGTCCTGTCACAAGGGCTAGCATGGAGTGCCAATTTTAAAATCTTTTGGGCTCTTGAGCATTCTGCATTAAACCACCTTCTCTCCGGGAGATCCCTGATCTTGATCGATTTGGTTAAACTTTTCAGCTACATCCGAACAAGTCAGTTCGAATTCACAAATTACCTCTGCTGGGGGAGAGTCATGATGTAAACAGCTCATGGTCGAGTCATAGTTAGCTATGACAGTTTTTTCCTCGAATTCGGAGGAGTTTATTTTATTCCAATTTAGTCTTACCCCTTTGTTGGGATTAAAATGGATCGAGCAACTGTCTCCTTTCCCTATCTGGGCTATTATACTGAAAGAAGCTGTGAGGGGATTATGGTCGCTAGTATTATTAAGTTCAACCTCAAAGTCTCCAACAAGTGGCAAAAAGTTCACTGCAATAAACATAAAATCAATATAAACTTTCCCTACTACATTTAACATAAGTAGGGCACTGTGTTGTGGGGTTACTAGACAAATCATTAACGAGGCCTAAGTCGTTCTCAATAATATTAGAATTCAGGGCCTCATCCTGTGAGGTGTGGATAAAATGCGGCTAGGGCTGACCCTCTGTATTTAGCATCCCACAGACTTGATTGGAGCTATGTGGGCAGGAAGAGCAATTGAAATCATCCACCTAGAGGATGTATAATGGTTGCCATTTCCCAGAGATGTTATTAATTTCTGCCTGTAGGGCCTCAATAACCTGACAACTATTTTGGTTAAAAATATTATAGTACCTTTTCTCCACTAGTAGCTTGACCTGTAGCATGTTAGACATCATGATTAATTGATACCATGTAGATGTACCAAGAACAGAAGTTTTTATGGCCTCATATTTGACTAAAATGAACAATACCAACCCTCCTTTTGCCCTCCCTGCTGACGAGGGTGTTGCATGGACCGTGTAGGAACAGTAACCACCCAATACGATGTCTTCCTTATACCATGTCTCCTGAAGACACATGATATTAAAGCCCCTGATGTATTTTAGCCATACCTCGTCTGTCAATTTGGGACGAATTGCTGCTATATTCCATGAAATAAATATAAGTGGAAATTTGGTGTGACCCTGGATTGCCAATCCCACAGATACATTATTTATGGCATGCTCAACTATAGTGGTTGACAGACCCAGCTCCTCCCTACCCGAAATATCATTTGCAGTTAAGTTAAGAGGCAAGGAACAATTTTCAGGTTTATCTCGGCTCTTCCTCCTGAAGTTTAATTTGGGCGAGGTGGTGTCAAATGGATCTACAGGATGCCTATTACCAAGTTTACCTAGATAAATGTCTCACCCTTGAACCCTATGACAACTCATGACAACTGGGTGTCTAGAACACCCAGTTAGTCAATCAATTTCAGACAAACCAGAGAGAGCATCAAAGCGGTTAGGATGACTAAATATAGAGGGCTGTATAAAGGGATGTATACTTGGACCCAACCATGGGGACCAATGTCTCAAGACCGGTTCATGATGTGGTGGATAGAAAATACCCAGCGAGCAGACCTCTAACAAATCGTCATGTGAATCTCTACTGTGCATTAGGGCAAGATGTACGCACCTAGCGTTACTGAAGTTAAGCACAACACAATCCCTTTCCCCACGTTTGGCCGTATGACCCAACCAACTCACCCGCCTTGCCATGATGATTTTTTCAAACCAATATATCTTCGATGGAATTTTCGTAAAAAAACAGTGAGCCGATTTGTTAATAAGGCTTTGACATGTTTCTTGCTGGCCAGGGACAAAATGGGGAACTCCCTTCAAGATCAAAGTACAAGGCGTGCATTCAGGGGGTAGATTAAAAATGTCTTTTGCACCCCGCCCACTCTTTGGATCATAAGCTGGGCCATTTGTGTTAATATTTCCTTGAGGGGGTCTACCCCTACTTATCATGCTTGATCTTGGTTGCTTTGTGTCCCCCAACCCAGCTTTTGATTGTGCCTATGGGGGTTCCAATTCAACTCCGGGTCCGGTGGTGTTGGAACCAGGGGCTTCTTACTAACATTATTAAAAAGAGAATCTTGATGGGGGACCTGGCCACTTACAGTAGGTATTGTGGTTAAAGAGGTCATGTGATTCAACAAGACACTAGGAAGGACAGCATCTACTTTTTTATCTTAGCTACTTGGATGGGTGACCTTATCGTTCTGTTTCTCAGATGTCGACTTATTTCCTAGAACCATCAGAATTCAGGCAAGTTGCTCTTCAATGCAGACTAGTCTGAATAAAATAGGTGTCAAAGCCTCTTGTACAATTTTACAAAATGTATCAATAGAAGTGTCTGTTTCATTTAATGCGCTAATGCTTCCTCCTCCCAACGAGTTCTGGATGTATTTCCAGTTAAGTGGGTATTCTTAGTTCTCTTGACCCTTGGTGAGTGACCTTTTAATTTACAGTCAACTTCTGCCAGGTCAGTCTGTTTCCTCTTCCCTCCAGTTGCAGCTTGAGGTGCAATAATTTTCATGACTTGACAGGGGATAGAATCAACTCCTTCATTGGGAATATATAGAACACCCTGATTTGAAATAATTACAGTGGGTGATAGAGGAGGTTGCAGCCTCTGATCGGCAATTATTTCTGCTGTAATTGCATGAGAGTCGGTTGCAACAGGTGGGACGGGTCATCGGGCAAATGAGAGTCTTCGCTCAGCAAGTTCTATCTCCTTAGTTATGGCCCCTACCGCTTTTTGTAGGTAACCATCCAGAGTTGTGTCCATTGCATTATTGTATGGGTAGATTTCCGTTTTCCCATAATACACTTAGCTTTATGTAAGAACAACTAGGGAAAATTCAAAATGTTTTACCTTCGCATAGCTTTGCAGGACTATGTCTCGATACCAGACGCCCCCAAGTCCAGGTGGGAAAAAAACAAGAGAGTTGGCCTAGCTCAGTCTCCTCCGGGCTGTGACGGGCATGGCCCAGGCACACCCACGTGAGTCCTGCGCAGCAGGAGCTCTTGGGCCCTCCTATGCGCCTCCGGGCGCAGACAGGAAGTTGCGGAGTCTTTGGCAGCATGCTGCCGCAGGTGGTGTCAGGATATGCAGTCCCCCGGTGTCTGGCTGTACTCTTGTGGTAGTCATGTTTTTCTGGCAGTATATTGATTATTCAATTCTTAGATTGGTCTTTTAGGAAGTCTATGTAAAGAAATAGAAGTTTGAGAGTATCAAATCAAATCAAACAAGCTTTATTCGGTTAAATGTAGTACAACCATAAAAGCAGCCTAAACAAATTATACATATCTTTGTATTTCATAACATACAATAAAATACACAGTATACATAAAATCAAACAAGACTAAAAAGAAACCCCGAGCAATATGCCCTGATAGCCATATGCATTAAAGTGCTTTGTGTAAAAGTTAGCCTATTTACAAAATCATCATAACTCAAAGTTCTTTGTTATATCACAGAATATTGGATAAAGTACTTGCAGTTTCAACATATCAATAGTCTATCTAAAATGGGACCTAATATTTAAAAATTAATTTTCCTATAAAGCTTAAACACATAATATACAACAGTTAATATCATTTTCAAAGTGCCAAGTGCAAAGGGCATTGTGTAAATATCCAATCTTAAAAGAAAATCAGGATATCAGACCCATAGAGATATACATTTACAGTGCTTATCGGTCAGATATGGGCTGATTTATCAGAGGCTACATCATTGTTTTCATAGACCAGGGCCTCAAGATGGGAGTTACTATTTCGTATTTTAATTGACTTCTGAATAAAAGTGACCACTGCATTGCAGACTCTAATGTTTGCCAGACTACACACGTATTCAAAAGCTGAATTGTACGTAAAGAGTCTCTCCTTTAAAAACAAAGGTCGTAAGAGGCATTTCCTGATATTTCTGTAAAAACCACAAAATAAAATAAAGTGCAAGGTTGTCTGTTATCATCTACCATTGCATGGACACTTTGGGAGGTTTTGATTCCACTTGCCCTTTATTGGAAAAACTATACAAAATTTGACTAATCCCATTCTTAGTCTAGTAAGGTACAATCTGTGGTGTATATTTGTAATCTGCATTAGGTACAAAGGCATCCCAGTCTTGAATGACCGGTCCAAATAGGCTTTATTTATTGGTTTCTGATTTGCATTTACCATCCTTAACCAGTTTCGTGATTCCAATAAGCTGTTTTTTAGATTCTTCTTTCCATATTTAGCTATTTGGTAGTGATTTTTAAAATCGATTCTTAAATCACATTCATTTAATACATTTTTAATAGAAACTAACCATGGTATTCTTGTTCCTTGATCGTGGGCAAGGCAGTCTTTGATAATGTCTTGTGTAAACTTTGTACCTTCTTTACTCCAGATGCCATACCAAACATTCAGGCTTATTGTACCTATAACATCATGTATGTGGGGGGCATCTAATTCTTTATGCACACTAAATACCGGGGTAGAGCTAGTGATGGCTAACAGCCTTTGGAGAAATGTATTTGCTTGGGTATAGAGAATAGTACAATTTGCCCCTTCCCATAGTGCAGCCCCATAACAGGTCCAGGTAAGGCACTTGCTTTTATAAAATGTCATTATTTCCCAGATGGGCTTATTGTCCATTTTTTCTGAGAATCTAAACATTTACTCTGTTGTTCTCGTGAATTTTAATTTACAATGCTCAATATGCGCTCCCCAATTCCCCCTATCTGTGAATTTTAGCCCTAGATATGCAAAAGAGTTTGTTTTTACAATGGGGACGTTATTTATATGATGATTCTTGGTTTTTATTTTCCCATGTCCACAAACCATTGTAAAGGTCTTTTTCAGATTAATTACTGGGTCCTTTTCCTGCATATATTGTGCGAATTTTCCGATAAGGGTCTGTAGCCCATTCGCAGTTCTAGATAATAAAACCGCGTCATCTGCATAAAGTAAGGTTGGAACAGCACGTTTGGCTACTTTGGGGACATCTGCATTTAACTTTTGCAATTCCTCGTCCACACCATTTATATATAGTGAAAATAATAGTGGGACAAGTACACACCCCTTCCTAATTCCCCGCCTTACACTGAAACTGGCGGTGCACTCCCTGTCTGGCCCATAACCGACTCTTGTGGTCAAACGGCTATATATCTGTGAAAGATATATAATTATGTTGTTGGGAGCGCCCATTCGAGACAGGGTTTGCCATAGTTTCGCATGATTTACCAGGTCAAAAGCACTGGTTAAATCAATAAAACAATGGTGTAAGTGCCCCTTTTTTATAATTGTGTATTTACTAATCAAAAGTTGTAAGTTAAAGCATTGTCCAATAGTCCCTATTTCCCTTCTAAACCCGTATTGGGATTCTGTAAGAATTTTATTTTCCTCAGCCCATATTTCTAATCTTTCTAACAGTATCCTACCCATCAATTTTGATGTTGTGTCGAGAAGGGAAATAGGGCGATAACATTTAGCATCACTTCTGTTGCCTTTTTTAAAGATTGGCACAATTATACTTTCAGTCCATGATTTTGGTATTGTGCCTCCTGCAATAATATTAAAAACGTTTTGTAAAAGGGGGGCCCAAAAACCAGTGTCATATTTGAAAATGTCTATTGGACCCCATCAACACAGGGGGCCTTACCATTTGCACTTCTTGCTAATGACAATATCACTTCATCCAATGTGATTGGTGCTAAATTAGGTGATTCAAAGGTTATTTGGTATTTCAATGGTTCCATCAGGGCTGCTCATTCTTGCTAAAATAGTGGTTTCATTTTCTGAGTTAATGATCTGGCCAAAGTAACGTATCCATTCTTCGGGTTGACCAAGGCTCTCAATTTTAGTGGCACAAAACAGGTGGTTTATAGTCTTCCAAAATAAGGCTGAGTCTTTTGTATTCGCATCCTGAGAGAGTTTTTCCCAAGCATTTTGTTGAATCTCACACTTTCTTTTTGATATGGAATGTTTATATAAGAGTCTCTGTTGCTTAAAAAGTTCATTAACTCTGGGTCTGATCTTTAATGCATTTTTTAATGATTGGTTTGCCTATGTACATTATGTGTCAAACCAAATTTGTTTTTTTCCTACTCTTAATTTTCAATCCTCTTGCAACTTCTGCAGTAATGTTACATAAGGACTCCATAATCTGGTTACCAGTAAGGTCCACCCTATTACAGGCTTCTATATCTTGTTTACAGGTGTTAATTAGATCCTCCATGAAATCTTTTGGATTTACTCCTGACCATTTAATGGATATCGCAAAACCAAAGGGAATGATGGACGGAGTGTTGAACATTGCAAGTACACACCCCCAGTCAACTGATCTGGGTTTAATCCATCATCATTCTTTAGCTCACTCCGCCACCCCAGTTCAGACATGGCCATATGCAAATCAGTCTGACCCTGTGCCTCGTGGGAACAGTCCAGCCCGAACTGCCAATCCATGTCATCCCTGGACCGGAAACAAGCATCCTGGGACCAGTTTCTGGCTAATCAGCCGTCATCAGCCAGGCTAGCTTGAATCCAGTGGCAAAGTGAGCAAGGGACCCACGTCTGGGCATACCCTGTCAACTTAGGGCGAATAAAGCAAAACCAAAGGGAATGATAAGTTGGCAGGGTATGTCCAGACGTGGGTCCCTTGCTCACTTTGCCACTGGATTCAAGCTAGCCTGGCTGATGACGGCTGATTAGCCAGAAACCGGTCCCAGGATGCTTGTTTCCGGTCCAGGGATGACATGGATTGGCAGTTTGGGCTGGACTGTTCCCATGAGGCACAGGGTCAGACTGATTTGCATATGGCCATGTCTGAACTGGGGTGGCGGAGTGAGCTAAAGAATGATGATGGATTAAACCCAGATAAGTTGACTGGGGGTGAGTGCTTGCAATGTTCAACACTCCGTCCATCATCCCCTTTAGTTTTGCATTTAATGGATATACCATTTTCCGCTTAGATAGAAATAAAGGGGGCTAAACAGGGGCCGGTCTGATAAGTGTTATCTATTCTGATTGTTGGGAGGAGTGGATGGTGGTCACTGACACAAACTATTTTCAACTCCATGTTCTCTATTTGATCTTGGCCATGAGCCGAGATTAGAATGTGATCAATAATTGAACCTTGGCCATGGCCTTCAAAGGTCGCTAGTTGGGGTTGCCTGTCAGGCACATACTGATCTAATAGTCCTAAGTTGTATTTGGACATTACTTCATTAACAGATTCACCATAGTTGTTATGGGGGAAATGGAGATAACTATCCACACACTCATTTCCATATCCACAGAGCTTTCTGTCTGAAATACTACATTTTTTGCTGTTGAAATCTCCTGCCCAAATAAAAAAAATAAGAACTTTTTATTTCTTTTAGAAATATGTCCAGCCCCCTCTCAAGTGTCAGTATTGCTTGGTTTCTGGTGTTATCAAAAAAATTGTTATAAAAGTTGATTAGTACAAAGCATTGACGATCAGAAGAAGAAAGCCACAAAAATTGATAAAAAAGGGAGTCAGTATGATTTTTCTTAACAGACAGTGGACACATGACTGATAGTAAGACTGCTAGGCCACCCTTTGCTCTTCCTTGCCGTGATGCTATTGCTTGAGTATCCACAGTTAAAAAACCATCAATATGGAACCGTTCTATGTGCCAGGTCTCTTGTATACAGACAATATCACAATCATTTAGAAAAGCAGGCATTGTCTTATCGTTCAATTACTGATTTATACCCGCAATATTCCAAGCTACCAAGAACAATTTTCTATATTTCAATTTGTGTGCTAGAGGTAGTCTCTATAATGATGTCTCATCAAGGGGGTCAGAATCGTGTACCATATACTCGTGTAGTCAATCTACATCACTACTTCGTCTAAGAGGTGAGAATCTATTAAACAGAGCCAGTGGTTTCCACTTTTCCATTTTTATAGGGTCCTGTCCGGAATGGCTGTAATTTATAGCATCCAGCTTATAGAAGTACCCTAGTGGGACCCCAGTGATGGTTTTATTCTGTTGGTTTACTAATATGTCCCACTTATTATGTAGATCTTCTGACAGGGTCTTATTTATTCTGTTGGTTTACTAATATGTCCCACTTATTATGTAGATCTTCTAACAGGGTCTTAACCATCTTCGGGTATCAAAAGTAGACAACACAGTCCCCATTACATGTTTTGGTTGTTTCCCCACCCAGGGTACTCTTCTTACCATGTTAATGCATTGTGATAGGGTGTTTATGTCATATTCGCAATGATTATTAAACCAGAATACAGTCTTGTTTTTCAATTCTTCCCAATTCTCAATTATACCACCCTTTAGTTCTGGTACATTCGTCAAGATAATCATATAAGGTGTAGCCTCGGGGGGAAGATGTAATGACCTCTGTGGCCTAGTAGATAATCTTTTATAACCGTAGCAATCTGCTTCCATAGTCTTTGGTCTTGCCTCTTTTGTCTCTTGAGTTGCCAGTGTCATAAGGCGTGACCCAATATTAGTTTCTTTCTTATCCCTTTGGCGATCAGTGTTTTTTCCTTCAACTATCGGTGAGGGCCTCTGTTGATTATATAAGGGATCTTTTTTGGTAGATTGAGGGTTATTAACCATTGATGTTATGTTATTTGTAGCGGATTGTACATTTCCTTTTTTATTTTGCTCCTGTATTGTAAACTCTCCAATTAATTTAGAAATACTAGCAACATCGTTCTTGATTTTTAGGATTTCGGATAACAAATTTCTTTAAATCTAATCAATTTTCCTGTGTAGCTTCTTAAAGAGTAAGTCCAGATTATGGGGATAATCATGACTTTGAACGGCTTTCTTGCCCTCACTTTGTTTTTGGGCAGTGGTTGTTGTTGTTTGTGGGGATCTTTGATGACTTGTAGAATTTTTCCCTTCAGTTTTTGTTTGCCATCAATTACAAGGAATGTAGGCAGTTCTGAGCCTTCTGTTAATACTTCATCTCCAATAATGACGTCGATACACAGGGCGCTACATTATGAATCAATGCTGTGGTAGTTTTTGGGGAAATGTTATTAGTAGCTGGGCCCACAGTTCTTATGTCCACCAGAGTATCTTCAACTGCATTAGTTAATTAAATCCTTGTTGCTGCAAGGCGCTCAACATTAACTATATCACTATTATTTAATCCCAACGCAGTGTTTAGATGATTTGTTATTGATGCGCTTAGTCTAGCATTCTTATTTTTACTACCAGTTGCAACACCTGTGATCTTGCGTTTCCCCATAATTAGTTTTGCTAATGGCACACCACATACGGGGGGAATTAGAATATATATTCACTTATTATATTATAGGGATAGATTTGCGGCCGCTCCTGCCATACAACTAGGTGATTGGTAGTAGAACTTTACGGACGTGGCCCAGCCCATCCTCATCCGCCCGCTGACGGGCCCAGACGGGCCCGCCCTTAGCCCAGGCTTTGCCGGGCGAAGCCTGGGCACGCCCCCGCGCGCGTCCCGCGTTGCAGAAGCTCGCGGCTGATTTTGATGTGTCTCCTGGTGCTGGTTGATGGCACTGGCGGCCGGGCGCTGTGAGGAGCAGAGGAAACTGGTCGATGTAGTCCCCCAGGACCAGGGAACAACTAGCAGGCAACAGGCAGCAGGTATGAGCGGGACCCATGCTGCAAGAGCCCACAGCTGATTTTAAAGCGCCTCCTGGTGCTGGTTGATGGTGCTGGCGGCCGGGTGCCATGAGGAGCAGAGCAGGCTGGTCGATGTGGTCCCCTAGGACCAGGGAACAACTAGCAGGCAACAGGCAGTAGGTATGAGTGGGGCCCATGCTGCGGGAGCCCGCAGCCGATTTTGAAGCACCTCCTAGCACTTGTTGAAGGCGCTGGTTGCCAGGCGCCGTGAGAAGCAGAGCAGGCTGGTCGGTGTGGTTCCCCAGGGGACAGCAAGCAGGCAACAGGCAGCAGGTATGAGCGTTACCCGCACTGCGGGAGCCCACAGCCGGTTTTGAAGGGCCTCCTGTGTTACGAAAACCTGAACCTGAGTTCATCCCTGGTCAAGTTGGTATACATAGAGAATTCTGACCATTCATGTATATATAGCGATTGACATTACTAGCTTAAACTTGTGCAACCTGTACTTTATTACACTTCTCTAATCCTGTTTCGCAGCATATTGCTATTGCAGGTATCAATGTTTGTTTTCTGGATAATATTAGCAAGTTATACTCTTTGCACGAGTCTTGACACATGTTGTGCACGTGTTAACTGTTTTTGCTGTACTGAAGTCACTAGACACATGCCCAGCACGTGTAAACTGAAAATCACTCCGTGCGTATGCTAATTTAGAAGTCACACCCAGGACACGTTTTAGGAGCCTTCGCATAATCCCCACCAAAGGAATTTAAACTAGGGGTGGGTGGAATTTGCGAAAGCCACTTTCGCAAACTATCTCGAAAAAAATTGTTTTTTCCCCGCATGTTTGCGGCTCGCCAACTTACCCATGCGGTTGCTCGCGGGCGCGGCCATCTTGTTTTCAGTTGTCTCGCGGTGCATGATCGTGAGAAGAAAGACGTGATCGCGCGACGCATGAAGTCACTGCGGGCGCGAACTCTCGCGAGACAGCGCAAATAGCTAAAAACAATACAACATCTTATGGAGAACGCGAACGGATCAAGAAAACTTGTCGGCGAACGCAGGGATTCAGGTAAGGCGATCGCGCGCGAGCGAGAATGTATTATTTTACAGCACGAGCAAAAACCAAATTATCGCAAAGCTGCGGAATGCGGAAATTTTGACATTTTCGCGCTTTCCGCGGAACGCAAAAATGTCAAATTATCGCAATTTCTGCGAACGGAACAAAGTATTAGCCCAGGCCTAATTTAAACCCCCACCCGCTTATCCCCGATGCTTCGCTTCCTGCTGGCAGAACTCACCTGACTCCGTCCTTGAATGCAGCTCCAGTCTTCCGATCCAACTCCAGGGCAGCAACACTTTCTGATTCCTCGAGGGCGCTCAGCATAAAAGGTCCGGCTGGATCTTCTTCCGCTTTTACGGGCGCTCTTCTTCCGATTCTTCAGCACTTCGCTTCCGGTTACCTAAGAGACAGAAGAAAGAACAATAAACAAACCGCCGCCTAGCATCCTTCTTAACACTCGGGTAATTCTTAACGCGAGGTAAGAGTTTCATTTCTGTTTGAACATTCAAGGCTTTAAAGACTGAGGCAGCTTTATTCGGCAGAAGGTGCTTTCAAATAACCGAGAAGTTTAAGACTGAATTTCCTAGTGATTTAAAGTACAGTATTGGTTAAACAATCATTCCCATATGCAGAAGACTTGTTTTCAAGAACTGAGTGGACAATTTTTGCGCAACAGTGTGGACAATATTTGCGCTTGAAGATCTCATTTTTTTTTGTTTGTTTTAAAACCTTTATTTGTGAAACAAATTAGACAACATGAATATGGTTGAAATGTTGTGATGTTAAATAATTGTTTCAATGTATAAAAAGCGCTGCAGAATTGAAGCACCTAGAAAAAGACCCTCTGCCGGAAATAGAGATTATCTCTGGAACCTTTCTAATGGTATGTGACAAAAGAAAAGCAAACACATGAATCTAGTGTTAGAAGCAACTGTCATTCACGGTGGTGTAAAGTTGCTGAAGACTTATATGAATCTCTTATCCTCCCCAGTAGATTCATCCCTCAAGTTGTGTAGATAACAAGAACCAGTTGCAGTTTCCAGTGGCGTAGTTTCCAGTGGCGCATGTATAGAGAATAAGTATTCCAATCACTTCCTGTCCCTGAAGAATACCCAGAAGAGGATTAAGACGAGAATCCAGTGTTTTGTCTTCTTCTTTCTCTCTCCTCCAATTTCCCCCTTCCCCCCAGGGGGTCCAACTTGGTGACAAGTGCCAATACCTTGTTGCCTCGGTGGGCTTCAGAGGGAGTTGGGAACAAGCAGCTCAGCGAAGGAAGGAACAAACCGGAGTACAGGTGGGTGATTTCGTAACATCCTGACTCTGGTTGATAGCGCTGGCGGCCGGGTGCCGTGAGGAGCAGAGCAGGCTCGTCGATGTGGTCCCCCAGGACCACGGAACAGCTAGCAGGCAACAGGCAGCCGGTATGAGCGGGACAAACTCAATAATTGTGACCTGAAGCATCTTTTTCTGGGAACTCTTCCTGCAAGCCTGATGCACCGGCTACTCTCACATGTGTCTGGCTGCTTAGTTTGCATTCCAAACCTCGTTTGAGAGTATCTTCTAAATTATTTGTTGTTTTACGTTACTAGGTTTATTAACAAGCATTTTTTAGTTTAAATAGTAGTTGTTGAGATGAATATATTTTCTCTGATGTTTTGGCGAGAGAGTCTGACAGAGTTTCCTTGTCTTGCAGCATTTGTCATTTTTTAAGTATTGAGTGTGCCTTTTATATTGATTTAATTTTTAATTGATTGTCCTGTTGTATAAAAAGGTGACGCGGACCTTCCATCAAGCTATCGGTTGATTACATTACTAGATAGTCCAAATAAGGTTTACGTAAAACATTGCCTGGGGTTGTTAGAAGATTAAGTAAGTGATGCTAATATTCTACCTAAGGTTCAAATAGGTTTCCGTAAAGGCTACTCAACACCGGATGGTTGTGTAATATTAAATCTATTAGCTGAGAAGTTTGCCCTTTAGAAGAACCAACCATTATATGTGTTATATATTTATCTGTCAACAGCATTTGACACTATGGGCCCGATTAACAGAATTAACTTAAGACAAAATCCTAAACTGTTGGACCCGGCCTCGTGGCGTGGTCCTTACCCCCGTGGATTGTGCCCGTTCCCCGCCCCGGCCTTCACGGGCCACCCTTCCGAACTGCACCGAGACCCCTCATCCCGAGCCGCACGAGGTCGCATACCCCTCGGGGCTCTGCCATCTTGTTGGCATCCACGTGACTCTGTGCGCCAGCCGGCGCGACCCCGCTCAACCCGGCCTCGGCCCCAGCGAAGCCCCGACATCGAGGCACCAAGAACTGGCCAGGGTGTGCCACATGAACCATTCACCGCCCCCGGCGGAGGACAGTATCGAGGGGACCCCCAACTGTCCTCCCATCCCTAGGTGTGATCGCCCTGCAACTCTCTTGGGCCTGGCGCCTCTCCTGCTGGGCGTCTGGCTACCTCCACCCGGCCTCTCCGCCCCCCCGGGCGCAAGGGTCCGGACATCAAAGGGCTCCAGACCTATATCTGGGGCGACCCCGCCACAGATCGGCAGTTGTATCCCGGAGTCGAGAGCCCTGCTGATCGAATCGCGGCCGACCCTACGGAGAAGAACTCTTGCTTGAACTACCACGAGCCCTGCAGACTGCGTCGCGGCTCCTTCTTGTTGAAACCTTGAAGCCACCCCGGAACATCGGGGCCCTGCTGACGCTGTCGCGGCCCAACCTCGCTGAAACCTCCCTCGGAGCCCTGCTGACGACGTCGCGGCTCGAGCTGAGTAGAAACCATCTTGCGAGCCCTGCTGATCTGATCGCGGCTCTTCACGAACTGAACGCCAGAGCCCTGCTGACGCCGTCGCGGCTCGACCCCTCCGAGGTCCGGAGGTCCTCCAGCTTGAGGATAAGAACTGGGCCCCAGGTACCCTCGTACCGAGCTCCTGCCAAAGACTGTCCCGCTACCACTACCCTTCTAAAGAGACACTGAGACTTTTGGTGGATCCCTCGATCCCTTTCGTGTAAATATTGATCCCGTAACCTTTAAGTGCTGATAAAGAATTGCTCGTCTTGAGACAACCTCCTTGAGTCCTGTGTGGTGGTGTTACTGTGCTAGTACGTGATAGGAGAAGGATCTCTCAGGAGGCTTCTCTGCAGCGCTCGGCTACTTCGTGCAGTGTGAGGGCCCCCCTGGGTGGTCTCGCCGACTCCTCGGGGTCCGCCTTCCAACATTTGGTGGCCAGCGACGGGATCCGAGCCGAACGCAGTACGTACCAGCCAGTACCCACTAGCTACCCATCCAGTCAAACAGAAATCATGAGCAACCAGGAAAATAACGCGACCAAGGAGTTCCAGCCCGAACGGTTGGAGGAATATACGCACAAGGAATTGAAACAGTTCTGCAAGGACAAAGGCATTGCAACCACCGGCCTAGGTACCAAAGAGGAGATGCAGAAAGCCCTGAGGACCTGGCTGGAGGCCGAGGCAGGCCACTCCCAGGAAGAAGGTCCCTTGCCCCTGACTGAGGCCACATCAACCGCACTGACTCCGGCAACCGGAGGAAGAAAGAGCCTAGAAACCGGCCTCTCCGAAGAAGAAATACGAGAGAGGGAGAAGGTCCGGAACCACGAACTAGAGCTCGCACGACTGCGGCTGGACGGCGAACTCCAGCTGGCAAAAAAGAAACTGGCCCTAGAGCAGCTACGGCTTCAAGAGGAGATAGAAGAGAAGAGACGGCACCGAGAGTTGGAGGAAAAAAAACTGAGCCTTGAGCACGAGCGAAGTCTCAAAGAGCTCGAAATCAAGGCCAAGAACGGGGGGACCAACACCCCCAGTACTAGAGACACCCTACTGCCTGCCGAGGCCAAGGTACATATCCCGAAAGAGGTCGTCAAGGAGTACTATAAGAATGACGACATCCAACAATGGTTCAAGGCCTACGAGGTGGCCATGAACTCTCATCGGGTGCCCCGAAAGGACTGGGGCGCCGGCCTGTGGGGGCGGTTCCTGAGTGAGGGTCGAGACACACTGCTCCAGCTGCCCACATGAAGGAGGCCCTGCTCACCCGCTACGGGCTAACCGCGGAAATGTACCGCCAGCGGTTCAGAGACTGCAAAAAGATCCCGGGTACGACCTGGGTGGAATATGTGGACTTTTTCAGCCGGGCCCTAGAAGGATTGATCAAGGGTAGTAAAGTCACCACCTACGGGCAGCTGGTCGACCTCATCGTTTGGGAACATCTCTCCAACAATTGCTTCGTGGAGCTAAGGCAACACCTCCTCGACAGCAAGATGACCGACCCACGAAAACTCGCCGTCGAGGCCGATCGACGGGTCAACTCACGCGTCCCCCGGAACTCAATGGGGGAGTACCAGAGGAACCCCACCGGACCCCCCCGCCAACGCGGTGGAGGGGGAGGGCCAAACAGGAATCGGGACCCCCCCGCCGGGGCCCCCAGGAGCCCCCCTCGAGGGCCACCGCAGCAACACCTCTCCCCGAGCCTAGCCCGAAGGGGGGCGACCATGGCCAGAACCGGACCACGGCCACCAGTGACATGCTACGGCTGCCAACAAACCGGACACTATGCCAGCGACCCGGTCTGCCCCCTGAACCGAAGAAGCGGGGCCGGCGGGCCCCCGCCCCGACAGCTGGCGGCCGCCGCCCTGGGAGAAGGAGAAGAGGAAGAAGACACCCTCGACCGGGGGACCACCAAATGGGAGCCGGCAGCCATGTCCCTGGTCTGCCTGGGTAGCCGAGAAATGGTGCCCCGCACCCCCATCCCAAGCAACACCCAGAAGTACAGGCAGCAGGTCACCGTCAACGGACAACGGGCCGAAGCCCTTCGTGACACCGGCGCCAGTGTCACCGCTGTCCGCTGCCACCTGGTGACCCCCGAACAGATCCTACCCAATGTGCTGTGCCCCGTCCGAACGGCCGACAACAGCGAAAGCCTGTGCCAGATGGCCCTGGTCCCCTTCGAGTGGGGAGGGGTGACAGGCCTGCTAAAGGTGACGGTCCGCGACGACGCACCCGTAGACTGCCTCCTGGGGAATGACTTGGAGAGTTCCCCCTGGGCTCAAGTAGAGCGACGAGAGCACCTCCGAATGCTGGGACTATCAGAATGGGCCTGCGCCATCACCCGGTCCATGACCGCCCCGGCCCCCCGCTCGTCCTTGGCCCCCGGTGCCGCCCAGCCCGAGGGGCTCGCACCACCCCCCGCCTGCGGCGAGGGGGAGGCGCACACCGACCCTGGACCTAGTGAATCCTCCCCCGAGGAGATTGCTTCCCCGTGCGCCCTACCAGAACTTGCACAATGGCGACACGAAGGGGGCCCCACCCGGGAGCAGTTCCAGCAAGAACAGCAGTCCTGTCCCTCTCTCGAAGGGGTCCGACAACAAGCATCCGCACAAACCAACGGGGACCAGACCGGCACTCACTGGGTCTACTGGGCCGAGGGCCTGTTGTATAGTGAGCAAAAAGTGGCAGAACTCGGGGCCAGCCGCGTGTTGGTGGTCCCCCTACGCTTCCAGGAGTTCCTGCTCAACCTGGCACATGACGTGCCCCTCGCCGGACACTTGGGGCAAGACAAAACTTACAGCCGTCTGGTGACCCACTTCTACTGGCCCTGGATGCGGAGAGACGTGGACACCCACTGCCGGTCCTGCCAGACCTGCCAAGCCAGCGGGAAGACGGGGGGTCGGGTCAATGCCCCCCTCCAGCCCTTTCCAGCCGTCAGCACCCCGTTCGAACGGGTCGGAATCGACATCGTGGGGCCCCTGGACCCCCAGACCGCCCTGGGCCACCGCTTCATCCTGGTCCTCGTGGACCACGCCACCAGGTACCCGGAGGCGGTCCCGCTAAGAACTATAACGGCCCCCGTGGTAGGCCGGGCCTTGATGGGGATCTTCTCCCGAGTGGGATTTCCCCGCGAAGTGGTGAGCGACAGGGGCACGAACTTCATTTCCAAATACATGCGGTCCCTGTGGCAGCAGTGCGGGGTCACGTACAAATTCACAACCCCCTATCACCCTCAGGGGAACGGACTGGTTGAGCGGTTCAACAGAACCTTAAAGAGAATGATCCAGGGCCTGGAAGAGCCCCTAAGGCGGAGATGGGATGTCCTGCTGCCGTGCCTCCTGTTTGCCTATCGGGAGGTCCCGCAGAAATCCCTGGGGTTCAGCCCGTTTGAACTATTGTACGGACATCCGGTCCGCGGACCGCTCAGCCTGGTCAAGGAGGGCTGGGAGACGAAGCTCCAAGGCGCCCCTCCTGACGTCTACCGATACCTCCTGACCCTCCGAAACCAGACCCGCAAGTTCCGAGCCATGGCCGAAGCCAACCTCGAGGCCAGCCAGGAGGACATGAAGCGGTGGTACGATCGGAACTCCTCTACCATCGAATTTGAGCCAGGCCAGAGAGTCTGGGTCATGGCCCCGGTTGAACCCGGCGCCCTCCAGGACAAGTGGACCGGGCCTTCAAGGTGGTGGAGAAGAAAAGCCCCGTCACCTACCTAGTCGACCTGGAGTCCCCCCGGAACCCCCTCCGGGTTCTTCATGCTAACAGGCTCAAACCCCACTTTGCCCGGACCGAACTGAGCCTGCTACTGGCGACCGACGAGGGGGGCGAGGACGACTCCGAGCCCCTGCCCGACCTCTTGCAGTCCAACGTCCACGACGGATCCATCCAAGGTGTCCAACTCGCCTCTTCCCTGACCCCGGAACAGCGTGACGACTGTCAACAACTGCTGCAGGACTACGCAGCCCTCTTCTCCCTCACCCCGGGGGTGACCCACTGGTGCGTCCACGACGTCGACACCGGGGAGAGCCCACCCGTGCGACACCGAGCCTACAGGGTACCTGACCGAGTGCGGGCATGCATCCAGGCCGAAGTAGCGAAGATGCTGGTCCTGGGGGTCATCGAACCCTCCGACAGCCCGTGGGCCAGCCCTGTCGTCCTGGTACCAAAGGCCGCAGCCCCCGGCCACCCTCCGGAGTTACGATTCTGCGTAGACTACCGAGCCCTGAATGCGGTGACCAAGACGGACGCCCATCCTATACCCCGGGCCGACGAACTCATCGACCGCTTGGGGGCCGCCCGCTACCTGAGCACGCTGGACCTCACCGCCGGGTACTGGCAGATCCAGCTCACCCCCGGCGCCCGAGAAAGATCCGCCTTTTCTACACCTGATGGGCATTACCACTTTCGAGTGATGCCCTTCGGAATGAAGAACGCCCCAGCCACTTTCCAGAGACTTGTAAACAAGGTTTTGGCCGGGCTCGAGGCCTTCAGCGCGGCCTACTTGGATGACATTGCCGTGTACAGCAACCACTGGGCGGAGCACCTCCGTCACCTCAAAGCCGTCCTGGCCGCCCTCCAGCGGGCCGGGCTCACGATCAAGGCCAGCAAATACCAGATCGGCCAAGGATCAGTGACCTACCTGGGCCATCAAGTGGGGAGCGGGCAGGTGGCCCCTCTCCAGCCAAAAGTCGATGCCATCCAGGCCTGGGAACCCCCCACTACCCAGACAGCTGTCCAGGCCTTCTTGGGCCTCACCGGATACTACCGGCGGTTCATCCGGGACTATGGGAGCATTGTTGGCCCCCTCACAGAGCTCACGTCCAAGAAGCAGCCCAAGAAGGTGCACTGGACACCCCGCTGCCAAGCAGCCTTCGAAACCCTCAAGACAGCGATGTGCACTGCCCCTGTGCTGCAGGCCCCTGACTACAGTAAGGAGTTTGTGGTGCAGACGGACGCCTCCGAGTATGGGATCGGGGCCGTCCTGTCCCAGGCCGATGAAAAGGGGCTCGACCGACCAGTGGCCTTCATCAGCCGACGGCTACTGCCCCGGGAGCAGCGATGGAGCACCATCGAGCGTGAGGCCTTCGCTGTAGTGTGGGCCCTTAAGAAGCTCCGGCCCTATCTCTTCGGTACCCACTTCCGGGTCCAAACCGACCACCGGCCCCTGCGGTGGTTAATGCAAATGCGGGGCGAAAACCCCAAGCTGCTGCGGTGGTCCATCTCGCTGCAAGGGATGGACTTTGCTGTTGAACACCGGCCCGGCAATGACCACGCCAACGCCGAGGGCCTGTCCCGCTTCTTCCGCCTTGACGAGGAGAATCCCCAAGGAGATGGGTGACTCTCCATGGCTTCGGCTGGGGGGGACGCCTGTTGGACCCGGCCTCGTGGCGTGGTCCTTACCCCCGTGGATTGTGCCCATTCCCCGCCCCGGCCTTCACGGGCCACCCTTCCGAACTGCACCGAGACCCCTCATCCCAAGCCGCACGAGGTCGCATACCCCTCGGGGCTCCGCCATCTTGTTGGCATCCACGTGACTCTGTGCGCCAGCCGGCGCGACCCCGCTCAACCCGGCCTCGGCCCCAGCGAAGCCCCGACATCGAGGCACCAAGAACTGGCCAGGGGGTGCCACATGAACCATTCACCGCCCCCGGCGGAGGACAGTATCGATGGGACCCCCAACTGTCCTCCCATCCCTAGGTGTGATCGCCCTGCAACTCTCTTGGGCCTGGCGCCTCTCCTGCTGGGCGTCTGGCCACCTCCACCCGGCCTCTCCGCCCCCCCGGGCGCAAGGGTCCGGACCTCAAAGGGCTCCAGACCTATATCTGGGGCGACCCCGCCACAGACCGGCAGTTGTATCCCGGAGTCGAGAGCCCTGCTGATCGAATCGCGGCCGACCCTACGGAGAAGAACTCTTGCTTGAACTACCACGAGCCCTGCAGACTGCGTCGCGGCTCCTTCTTGTTGAAACCTTGAAGCGACCCCGGAACATCGGGGCCCTGCTGACGCTGTCGCGGCCCAACCTCGCTGAAACCTCCCTCGGAGCCCTGCTGACGACGTCGCGGCTCGAGCTGAGTAGAAACCATCTTGAGAGCCCTGCTGATCTGATCGCGGCTCTTCACGAACTGAACGCCAGAGCCCTGCTGACGCCATCGCGGCTCGACCCCTCCGAGGTCCGGAGGTCCTCCAGCTTGAGGATAAGAACTGGGCCCCAGGTACCCTCGTACCGAGCTCCTGCCAAAGACTGTCCCGCTACCCCTACCCTTCTAAAGAGACACTGAGACTTTTGGTGGATCCCTCGATCCCTTTTGTGTAAATATTGATCCCGTAACCTTTAAGTGCTGATAAAGAATTGCTCGTCTTGAGACAACCTCCTTGAGTCCTGTGTGGTGGTGTTACTGTGCTAGTACGTGATAGGAGAAGGATCTCTCAGGAGGCTTCTCTGCAGCGCTCGGCTACTTCGTGCAGTGTGAGGGCCCCCCCTGGGTGGTCTCACCGACTCCTCGGGGTCCGCCTTCCAACATAAACTTACTACCATTTTGGTATTTACAGAAGGCACTTACTCATTTTGGTATTCACAGAAGGCACTTATTCATTGAAGAGTAAGTGCCTTCTGTGAATACCAAAATGAGTAAGTGCACTTACTAATTTTGGTATTCACAGAAGGCACTTACTCATCAATGAGTAAGTGCCTTCTGTGAATACCAAAATGAGTAAGTGCCTTCTGTGAATACCAAAATGAGTAAATGGTAGTAAGTTTAGGATTTTGTCCTAAGTTAGTTCTGTGAATCGGGCCATATAAATAGACCTCTACTGGGGGAGTAGATGAGGAAGTGGAATTGTCCCCAGGGACTACTAAAGCTGATTATCCAGTTACATGAAGGCACATGGACCACGGTCGAATTAGGGAGAAATGGAGCTTTGTCCAGAAAAATCAATACCCCTAATGGATTGAGGCAGGAGTGTATGATGGACGTGCTCCTGATCACTATATACATTGCTGACACATTGGTAGGATTACACCAGGTTAGTTTTTTACACCCAAATTAGGTAATGAGACCACATCAGTATTGTTTTATGCCGATGATACGGTGTTGCTGGACCTTAAACAGGTTAGCCTTTAGAGGAAATTAGATGCTTTTGGAGAATATTGTAAGGCCAATGATTTGTAAATAAATACAGCAAAAACTAAAGTGATGGTCTTTTTGAAAGGAAGGATTCAGAATAAGAGGTTGAAGTGGCACTCCAGTAGAGATGGTAAAGAAACATCTTTAGCTTTTTAGATCTAACCTTAATTTTATGCCGCATATTGACCATCATGAGGCTCATGCTAAGGCTGTTGCAGGTGCTTTGTAGAGGATGGACTTAATATTGGGTCATAAGTCTATCAAAGTCCTCAGAGAGACCTATAATGCTAATATTGTTAGTCTGTTACTATATGGATGTGTGGTTTTGCCACTAAATTATGTGAAGAAGGTTCAGGTCATTGAAATTAATATTTTTTTAAAAATGTTTTGGCCTGCCCAGGGATTCTGTAAATAGTGCCCTGAGGTTAGAGCTGGGCCTTACTGGTGTAATATTTAAATATAGACAGCAGCTCCTCAATTGTTGGTTTAGTCTCCTTAAGGCTGAATAGTGTACCTTAAGGCAATCAATAAAATCTTATTTGCAGGAGCAGCAGGCTGGGCAATGGGCTGCTAATCTCCTCGAAATTAAAGTGTCCCTGGATGTCCCAGATGCAAGTTCACCATATAAGTGATTTATTGTTAGAAATTTAAAGATGTGATATTATAACATTGTGCTGTGGGAAAGGGACATTTCTGTCCATAGTTGATGAATGGTCAATTGAGCAGAGGCCCTTTTTCATTTGAAGTATATTACAGAATCTTCAAGGACTATATGTGTATTTGAATTATACTAATGGCGTACTATATAGCAATCTTCTGGGTCCCTTTTGTTATAATAGCATTTATTGCTAAATATTCTTAAATGTTGTATGACCATGGTTTACTTGGCATAAAGCAATGGTATTTTTGCCCAATTATAGCCTCTTTGTACAAATACATCTACATGTGGTATTGTTAGGGGTTTATCTTGTATAAAAGGAATGGTGGGCCAGATGTACAACCCATTTTTGCATGAGCAAAGAGGTTTGCGACCCGTTATCGCATTGAAAAATACTACTGGGCCATGTGCAAACCCTATTTAGTGAGTCGCAATTTATTTGCGACTTGCTAAATAGGAGTTGCGACTCACTATTAGGAAGGAGCATCCCAAGGGCATCCCTATCTAAAAGCGACTCACTACCTTATGTAAGAATGTTTTGCGACTGCAATTGCGGTTGCGAAACACTTGCAAATTACCACCCTCTTCGAGAGGGTGGTAAAGCACTCGCAAAAGGGAAGGGGTCCCCAGGGGACCCTTCCCCTTTGTGAATGCAGGGGAAAATATTTGTTAGGGGCAGGCAGTGGTCCAAGGGCCCACTAACTGCCCTTAAAAAATTAAACAAAAACGTTTCATTTTTCCTTTTTAAATGCATCCCATTTTCCTTTAAGGAAAACGGCTACATTTAAAAAACTAAAAAACTGCTTTATTTAAAAGCAGTCTCCGACATGGAGGTCTGCTGAGCCCAGCAGGCCACCATACCTGGGAGGGCCAGCCATTCCCAATGGGGTCGCAAATTGCGAGTGCCTCATAAATATTGATGAGGCATGCAATTTGCGACCCCATTGGGAATCGCAAATAGTGACACTGTTGTACATTGGCATTAGCGACTCCTAAATTGCGACTCGCAATTTTCCACAATTTGCTATTCGCTAATGCAAATGGTTGTACATCTGGCCCGGTATCTCTTGGTTGCTCATTCTAAATTTGTATGGTTTTATTCTGTTTAAAGGTAATGGTATTTTGTATAAGATCAATGCAATGCTTTGAGATTAATTGGGGATTTATTTTAAGTAGTATTGTGTATTTTTGATGTGTGCATATGAAGGGGTCGATTCCGATTCCGGCCACAAAACGAACCGACCGACACGGACCCGGACCGAATACCGACCGACACGGACCGGCGCCGTACGACCCGTGCAGTACGATGCAACACGTGCGAATTACAACCGACACGTACGGAATACAAGCCGTACGACCGAGCCATAGGGAAAATAGTGATCCGGCCGGAAAACCGATGCGATTTTCACCGACCGACACGAAACCCGGGATGAACCCGACCGACCCGTACCGGCGATGTACGATTAGCGCAGTACGATGCAATGCGTGTAAAACCAGACCGACTCGCACGGAGACCAAGCCGCACGACCGACACGCACAGACAACCGAGCACACAAGCAATTGAGACTGCCGCTTCTGACGCATACCAAACACAGAAGACAGGCAGCGTGAACGAGGCGGAGAAGCCCGCACGAGACAACAGCAGCGTCCGTTTCCGTCACATGAACGACTCCTTCATGCCTACAAAACACAAAGGAAAAAAGACAAAAAAAGGACCAAACAAGCAATGACAAAGCCAATAAATACCAAAGAAAAAAACATGGGACAAAGACACACCCACAACTCCAACTATATAAAGGACTGCAATCATTACCATCAGCCCTTGCAAACAGGAGACACAGCCAGCTGCAAACACCAGTACACAGCAACCACAGACACACTCACAACTCACCCATCACACAACTAACACACCATCAGCACCTCATACAAAACCACACATACATACACACAGCAAAACCAACACCAACCCACCATCACTTGCACCCTCACACACACATCACTCACCACCACCACCCATCACCATGCCTCCAAAGAAGAATCCAAAGTTCACAGATAGTGAGTTAGAAGTGCTGGTAGACGAGATCATCAGAGTAGAGCCAAATTTGTTTGGTACATTGGTTCAAAGGGCCCCCATCTCACAGAAAACCAAGATGTGGGTGAGGATTGTGGACAAGGTGAATGCCAAAGCATCAGCAATGAGCACAAAGGACGACATCCAGAACAGGTGGTATGACGTGCGCAGGAGGGTTAAGAAACTCATTAAAAAAGATCACGCTGGAGGAGCCTAGCACGCATCCAAGATGGTCGCGTGAGCACAGGGCTCCCCGGACCCTAGCTGCTCCTCGGAACTTATCCTGACTTTATCCTGACTTGGTTGACGGATTCTGGAAGATGAACGTTGGCTGAACCCGAAACTCTTTTCAGAAACCAAATCGGACCTGGGAGACCTGATCTATGGTGGTTTGAACTTTTGAGGCCCAACTGATGGCTGTGCCCGGTGCGAAGGTGAACTGTGGAGCCGGGGCATAGTTGAACAACAACGGCATCGGGGCTGTGCCAGCGGCCGTCTCATCACTTTCGGTTTCACTTTTGGATCTCTGAGTGGCTGGACAGTGGAGATGCTTTGTGCGGCTGGGTTTTCACTCGGCCTTCGCTTCGTGCCTTTTCCTCCACCTGAAACCAGTGTGCCCATTGACTTTGATCCTCTCGCACCGCCACATTGCGGTCCCTGGTACGGCTCGTGTCGGCTTCGCCTGTGCCACTTTGACGCTTGCTCGGTGGTCCCCTTCGGCGAGCGTGGTTCAACATGGGAGGCAGAGGGGATCCCGAGAGGCGTAAGACCAAGACATCCCTACGTGGGGGACCGGTCCAGACCAACAACATGGACCGCTACACTCATGGTAAAGGGTCCCCTGGGACGGCCAGTGTTCTCCCGGATGACGCTGGGGGTGTTCCGTCCACCCCTCCGGATTTGTCATTGCAGGACATCATGGGCGCCATTAACGGCATCAAGGAGACCATCGCTAAGCAGTACGAGGCCTTGGCCCGTAAAATCGATACGGTGGCCATTGATGTTACGCTAATTCGGGCGGATCTCTCTAAGACCAATGAGAGGGTTCAATCGCTGGATTTGTGGACGTCCACCCTTGGTACGGATGTGTCGGACCTGCAGACTGCTCTCGGCGACCTCAAGTCGGCCAACGACCTGATGGCCCGGCGGCTGGAGGACTTCGAGGGACGGGCTCGACGCAATAACATCCGCGTCATAGGTGTTCCAGAGACCTCCGACAATCGCCCGGTGGATCTTATGGTTGAGGAACTCATCCTCAAACAGCTTGCCCCCGCTGGCCTGAGTAAGTTCTTTGCCGTGGAGCGGGCCCATCGAGTCCCAGGCGGTCGGCCGCGACCGGGAGCTCCCCCGAGGCCTATTGTCGCAAAACTTTTTCACTACAGAGACCGAGATGCGATTCTGCAGGCCTCACGGGTACATGGCCCGGTCCGATATGAGAACTCATCCGTTAACTTTTTCCCGGACTTCACCCAACTTGTCCAGAAACAGCGGATGGGTTTCCAGGGGGTGAAGCGCCGTCTCCGGGACCTGGGTCTTAAGTACTCGATGCTTTTTCCTGCTAGGCTCCGAGTGGAATACGAAGACCGGACTCCCTTTTTTGACTGTCCTGCGACTGTGAGTGACTGGCTGGATTCTCTGCCGGACCGGGGTGACCGGCCTGGGCCTTCTGGTGGTACCGAGGGTGGCGGGCCTCCTTCGGAGTGACTTTTGGTCCTTGACTTTGACATTTTGTTTTGTTCGGCTGGGTTCTACTTCTTTTGTACATTTTGTTTAATTATGATCTGTGTTGGGGGCGGGCAGGGACGGGTCCCTTTCCTCCTCCGGGGTCTTTTCGTAGAATGGGGTTTGTAGGGCGACAGGCACACTGCAAGTTGGGGTGGTTTTTTGGACCGCAGGGGTGCAGGGTGGGGGGAGTTGAATTTGGGGGGGGTTGGTGGGTGGGAGGGGTTGTTTGGATTTGTGTTTTTTGTTTTCAAGGCGAGGTATTGGCTCTGCTTCAGTTTCAGGTGTCGCGCTATTTGCTGGGGGACCCTTGCTCTACTGGAGGGGATGGGGGGGACGGGTTGAGACTGATGTCTTGGAACGTCAACGGATTGGGGGATCGTATCAAACGGGGTGTTGTGCTGCAGTATTTGCGTAGTTTGACTCCTGATGTGGTATTCTTACAGGAGACGCATCTGGTTGGTAATGTTTGTCATGCCATGAACAGGGGGGGATACCGACTCGTGGCCCATTCCGGTTTCACCACTGGCTCTAGAGGGGTGGGCATTCTCCTACGATCTTCACTTCCGCTAGAGATCACCAGGGTTGTCCTAGATGATAGAGGGCATTATGTGGCTCTGACTGGGAGGTGGGAGGGACAGTCCCTTTCCTTGGTTTCGGTTTATGTTCCCCCGGGCCTCCAGAACTCCACTTTCTCAGACTTGGGTCGTATGCTGCTTGAGCTTCCTGACAGTCTTTTGCTTCTGGGTGGGGATTTTAATTCGGTTGTTTCGGGTGATTTGGATCGCCACCCGCCCAGGGCCCTCCCTGCTGCCCAGGCGTGGCTCGGCGGACTCTTGGATACCTTCGGTCTGGTGGATTGTTGGAGGTTAATGCATCCGACACAGTGTCAGTGCACATTTCACTCTGGGGCCCATGGGAGTCTCTCCAGATTGGATTATTTTCTTATGCCCGCGGCCCAGACTGCCCGGATTCGAGAGGTAAAGCACTTGGCCCGGGGTATCTCTGATCATTCCCCACTGTGGTTGCTTTTCGACACCGGGATGCGGTCCGCTGGGCGGATCGCCCCTATTAACCCTTGGTACTTGCGAGACCCCAAGATTCGTGATAGCCTTGTTAAGTCGATTGATCAGTATTTTCTCGAGAATGAGGGGTCGGTGTTGTCCTCAGTGTCCCTGTGGGAAGCCTTCAAAACAGTGCTCCGCGGGCATGCCCTATCCCAGATAGTGGAGGCTAAGAGGGTTAAGAATGAGGCGGTGGTGAAGCTGGAGACTGAAGTATCGGGGCTGGAGGCAGCTTTGGAGACGGGTGTCACTCAGGATGGGCTTCATGCCCTCAGCTTGAAGCAGTTTGAATATAAGTCTCTTGTCACTGACGCTGCCAAGATCATGTATAGGGAGCAACAGGGTAGGTTGTATGATGCCGGGGACAAGGCGGGTAAACTGATTGCTTGGTTGGATAAGAAGGAGAGAGTAAATCATGTGGTCCCGGAGCTTCGGGTTTCGGATGGAGTGTGTGTGACTGACCCTGGTGAGATTGTGGAGTGTTTTGCTGACCACCTCCGGGCGGTGTACTCCCCGGTGTCTGATAGAGATGAGGATGACTCTCGTCTCTTGCTGCGGGATATTGCCTTGCCCGGCCTATCCGTCGAGGACCGAGAGCAGATGGATGCCTCCCTGTCTGTCGACGAGATTGCTACCGCAATTCGTTCCCTTCGCTCGGGCAAGGCTATGGGCCCCAACGGACTGTCGATTGAACTGTATAAACTACGCCCGGATAAAATCGCGCCCTTCCTCCGTCATATGTTTCTGGAGTCGCTCGAGCGGGGTTCCCTTCCCGACGACCAGCGTCTGGCTACTATAGTTGTTATTCCCAAGGACGGTAAGCCACGAGACCGCTGTGCCTCATATAGGCCTATTTCCCTACTAAATGCCGAACCGAAAATCCTTGCCAAGGTCCTCGCTAATCGCTTGCTGAGAGTTATATGTGATTTGATACATCCGGATCAATGCGGCTTTATCCCTCATCGTAATACCGCTCTCAACTTGCGGCGTCTACATGGCGTCCTCGCTAGGGCGGAGTACTTTTCTGAACCGGCCATATTGGTTTCCTTAGACGCCACGATGGCCTTTGATACCATCGAGTGGCCATTCCTTTGGGCCGTATTGGCGAAGTTTGGCTTTGGGGAGGGATTTATTAGTTAGGTGAAGCTCCTCTATGCTGGTCCAATGGCTCAGGTTGTTGTCAATGGGCGGGTTTCTCGGCCCTTCGCTCTCGGGAGGGGTACTAGGCAGGGGTGCCCGTTGTCCCCTCTGCTCTTTGCGCTCGCCTTGGAACCGCTCGCTGCCTGGCTCCGCTGGGAGCCCTCGATCAGAGGGATCTGGTGGGCCCCGGGCTTCGAGGATCGGGTCTCGTTGTACGCGGATGATATTCTTCTGTACCTCACCTCGCCGCGGAAGTCGCTCAATGTGCTTTTTGATGTCCTTACTTCCTTCGGGAGAAGTTCGGGTTTGATAATTAACTGGTCCAAATCTTGTGTGTATCCTATCTCTGGTGGCCTTCCTCTCTTGCCGCCTCGGCTTCCGATCCAAACATCTCAATCCGGTTTTAAATACTTGGGGGTATACGTTTCGTTGGATCCGGCGGTCCGCTACGAGCAAAATCTCCTGTCTCCCCTCCGGCGTTTGAGGGCGGATACGGCTCGGTGGTGTAAGTTGCCCTTGTCTCCACTTGGTCGCGCAGCACTGTTTAAAATGATGTCCCTTCCCAGATTTCTTTACGCACTCCAGAACTCCTTCGATATCATTCCGGCGGCCTACTTTAGGGAAGTGGAGAGTTTGCAGAGGAGAGTGGTTTGGGACGGTCGTGCGCGTATCGCTTTGGCAAAGCTGACTCTTCCCTGGTATGACGGGGGCATCGCGCTTCCTGACATTAGAAGGTACTATTGGGCCTCCCAGCTGTCTGCCATTAACCATGCTACGTACGCTCCTGGTTCGAACCCGGCATATGAGATGGATAAATTCCTGCTTCCCGGCGGTAACTATAACAGAGCGCTTTACTCTCGATCTGCCGGAAGGACCCTCACGGGCCCTACTAGGATTGCGGTACGTGTGTGGAAGGCGGCGAATGTAGCTGTGGGCTGGAGTGAGCGGTTAACGTGTGCTACTCCTCTATTCGCCTCAGAGCGCTTGGGAAGCCTCTGGACAACGAAAGGCTTTGAGCACTGGGATACGATCGGCATTAGCAGAGTGGGGGACCTATGGGTTAAAGGCGCGGTTAAATCCTTCGCGGTGCTTCAGAGCGAGTACGAGCTTAGTGAAAGGGAGTTCTTCCGCTATGCCCAGGTTCGGCACGCCCTACTCTCGGTCTTTGGGGAGGGGACCACGGTCCCTGTTTCTTCGCCTCTCGAGGACCGTATACTCGACGGACACGTCCCCGACAGTACTATCTCCCTGATTTATAAAAAACTAATAAATAATCGGGCTGATCTCTTGGTGCGTCTTCGGGCGGCATGGGCGGGAGATGGGGTTGAGTTGGACGACGAGGACTGGCAGTCTGCGATGTCATCCCCTAAGGAGGTTGCCATCCCGGCCCGTCTCCGTCTGGTCCAGCTTAAGATTCTCCATCGTGTCTATGTGACGGGTCCCCGTTTGGTCTCGATGGGGTTTTCTGACGACGGGCTCTGTAAGCGTGGCTGCGGACTCAGTGCCACCTTTCTCCACATCCTCTGGGAGTGCCGCGAGGTGGCGGAATATTGGCGCCAGGTGCATGATGTTATGAAACGAGTCACTGGGGTCGCTCTGCTGCCGGAGGTGCGCCGATGTGTTCTGAATGTGTGGGAGCCCAATGACTATAATGCGGCCCAGGCTCGGTGGGTGGCCCTTGGGAACATGATCGCAAAGAGAGATATTGCGCAGCTTTGGGGTTCCCAACGGCCTCCCACCGTGTCCGTATGGAAGGAGAACATGGACTGGTGCATGTTCAGGGAGAAGGTGGTGTATGTGGCTCATGGTAAACCGGGTCGTGGGGTAGAATCTGGGGTCAGTGGAATGTGCATCGAGGGACTATCTGTTCTCCCCCCCTGGTGGATACGTCTGAGGTTGCCTTGTCCCCCTGATCCTTGAGGGTTCCTTGCTTAATTTGTTCATCTGAGTATAGATTTGGTTTTCCCGTGGCCCCCCCCTCCCTCACAGACCCCCTTTTTATTGACCACCCTAGGGTGGTCCTATGTGGAGTTCCTCTGCTGTGGTTAGACGCCCTTTCAATGTTTTCCACCTTGCTTTTTGTTTTTCTTTCCTTTTGTTGATATTTATGTAAAAAAGAGAGTATCCTGACTTCCCTTATGTGCAGCCTGATCTCCTGTAATTTAGCGGAGCCCCTGCGGGCCAATCATTGTTTTTGAACTGCTTGATCATTTCTGAATACTAGCGGCCGGCCCAGGAGGTTGTAGGCCCGTGCTTGTACCCTTTTTCTCTGCACAATAAAATTAAAAAAAAAAAAAAAAAAAGATCACGCCCTGAGTCAGTGCACTGGCGGTGGCCCTCCTGCCAAACCAGTCTACTTCAGGACCTGGGAGGAGAAGGTGCGGGACATCCTACCACCAGAGAGCGTCCATGGCCTAACACACATCCCAGAGCCTGGTGAGTACACAAACAACATACCCAAGATTGTGAGGCAATGGGAGAGTGAAACAATGCACCGCAAGCAAAGCTACACTAACCAATAGATAATCAGCCCAAGATGTGTATGCCAGTCACACAAACACAATACCTGCCATCTCAGAGTGACTGGGAACTGTGTCATGACATGTACCAACCTACAAACAAATAGAGCAAGCCAGTGGCACTAAGCCAAATACACCCTGCCAGACAGTTTGCCACCACAAACACACCACCTCACAGAGCAGCTGAGTGTCATGAAGAAATAGTGGGGATGCAGGTGAAGTGAGTGTAGCCAAGAGCATGATGGGGCCTGTAGTCACAGATAATGCACACCCTCCTCATTGGCCCATCAAGACCTCTCAGAAACATGCCCACATCACAGGGAGTGGAAAATAACTGACAAGATGGCTGACACTGGGTCCTGCTGTGGGGAGCACAAGGCCCTGCTAGGGGTTGTGTGCAAATCAGAAGCAGGACACCACTGACTGACATCCAGAAAGACAACTTGCACGCCCTACAATGGAAGCACCTTTCATGATGGGAAGGAGGACTGACAGCCCTGACCATACTAATCTGCATGGGGAGACAACCCCCCCCAACACAAACTCCACACAACTCCCCGGGTACAATGCATTGACACGCACCTCATTGAAATATCAGCAAAAGATACCCCGTACTGGGTGCTGCTGTGTGAAGCACATGGGCTCACTTGGGACTTGTAGCCAAACAAACACCAGGATTTCACAGTCAGCCATCTTTCCATTGCTGTCACACCCCCTCACAGGGAAGCAGAGTCAAGAGGGAGGAAGTATGGGCATGCTGGGAAGGGGGTGTAGCCAAGAGTATGATAGGACTCGCAGTCACAGACAACCTACACCCCCTACATGGCCCAGCAAGATCAAACTGAACCATACTCGCCTCACAGGGAGTGGGAAGGGACTGACAAGATGTCTGACACTGGGCTCTGTTGTGGGGAGCACAAGGCCATGCTGGGAAATGGCCAATAACAATATCAAACTCTGTTGGTGACAAGCTGGGAAAAAGCAGTGTACAGGCAGGCATCTGTTTGAAAAGTAGAAAATGTCATGTTTGTGAACCAACGATGCATGTAGAAACATAAATCACATTGTGTGTCTCTTACAAACACAGGTGGTGCTGGGCACCCAGCACCAAATGATGAGGATGCCCAGACTCTGGTGGACACTGAGCTCTCTTGTCTGACTCTCTCACTGTCCTCTTTGGATGACGACGACCAACCTGGCCCCTCCGGTGTGACGTTCAAAGTGGAGCGGAACTGCACTCCAGATCCAGGTGCACAGCTGAATGTCACATGATGAATGACTTTTACCATTTCTTTACCGTTTAATCCAAAATTAATCCATGTACTCCAAAGCTTTTAATTTCATTTCATTTTATTTCCTTTGATCTTTCCACACGTGATTAGCATTTACGTTCTTTTTATATCAAAGCTTCTCATGCCGTGGATATGCACATCCATGCCTTTTTCCAGGCACGCCAAAAGACGTAAAACATCCTCAATTGCTAGTGAATATATTTCCCAATGCATTTCGGGCTTAACAGATGCCCTTCCTCAGGGGTTCACTAAGAAATAAAAGAACGTGGCTGTTACAATTTAGTTTCAAACCTCTATACATAACATGCCAACACTGTGCTGTATATCAAATCAACCCATAAATGGCGCTTACCCTCTAAAACAGTAGCTACGGTACTGCCATGATTAAACATGAAGAACTCATTAAGCTACCCTTTTTACCGCACGTTTTAAACCCACCTTCACTTTACATAACTACCCCACTGCTTCATCGTTATTCTACTATTTTCTCTGCTTACACATTCCCTCTGATCTCCCCCAAACAAGCCTACACTCAGTGTCATACCTCTGCAACTGCATTTTCGTTTTCTCACTCTTCACCACGTTTCCCTCTGAATGGCAGCGTTGTAATGCGCGCCATCTTTTTCACCTGATTTAACTATTCTCGAGTTGCCACACCTCCTGAGCTTAGCCTATTATTCAACCCTGATGTAATCCCTCCTACCTACAACCCCCATAATACATCTCTTCACAAATCGTCAATCCCGGTAATGGTGTTCAATCCCCATCTCATTAATCCAATCTGTTGTATCCCAATTGTATTCATGGTACCCCGGGGGGTTCAAAAATATGCCCCGTCCACCCTAAAGATGTTCTCAATTGCACCATAACATTGATGTCTCCGTTTGTCTAGAATATTCATTATGGGTTTTGTGTTATACATTACAGCATCTAAACTCCTATAAACATGACGACGATAGTAATGTCAAAAAACTTGTTAAAACCAAACAATATACACAGAACTTTCTTTTTCTCTTTTGGACGTGCTTTTCACGTGCGTTCTCAAGTCCATTGAAGTCAATTGTTCGTAATATCCGTTGGGTGCTACTTGCAGGTAGAGCAGTCTTTGAATACAGTAGAAGAATGCCGTGCACACCATTTTTAATGCTTTTCCTCATCTTAAACCAATATTTCCAATTTAAGTCTGTATGCGTGCTCACTGGATAACGTGATCTGCCCTCTTATCATGTGAATATAAACAACGTTCAAAGTGGAGCGGAACTGCACTCCAGATCCAGGTGCACAGCTGAATGTCACATGATGAATGACTTTTACCATTTCTTTACCGTTTAATCCAAAATTAAGTAAAACATCCTCAATTGCTAGTGAATATATGCCCTTCCTCAGGGGTTCACTAAGAAATAAAAGAACGTGGCTGTTACAATTTAGTTTCAAACCTCTATACATAACATGCCAACACTGTGCTCCGGTGTGAGCCATCATGCAGCACCAGCAGCATCAACATCTGCCCCCCCCTGTACCCACGCCTCCAGCATCTGGACACTGACAGGGCACCCCAGCCAACACGGACAGACCAAGGACAATCAACACCCACAGCACAGGGACACAGGACCCCCCGGAAGCTACAGCCAACACCACCAGAAACACCACCCAAGGGGTCCCAGTGTCACCTGTGCGTACCGCCGCTGGTCCTGCCCGTGTGGAGAGGGGTACTGGGAGGGGTGGGAGGCACAGGGCGTGCCTTGTAGAGGGGTCTGGACTGCATGATGACCCCCAACTGGAACGCATCTTAGATGCGTACCAGGATAGCACCGGAGGATTTGGCCAGCTAGTGGAGATCCTCAAGGACATGCAACACGAGCAGGTCGCCCACCATGCCCGCATAGAGGCCAAGTGGGATGACATCACTGCGGTGCATCGGGACATACTCCAATGCCTCCAGCAGATCAACACCAACCTGTCCACACCCCCCTGTGTCCACAACATCTGTCGCAACACCATCTGCCAGTGCCACAGGGAGGGAGGAGGACTCTGGCGGAGAGTCCCCTGCACCGCAGAGGCCTGCACATGAGGATCCCCCCCGGAAGAAGAGGGGTCGTCCCAAGAAGAACAAGAAGAACATGTGAGAAGCAGATGTCCCAGCACATCCCCCAGGGCCTCCAAACCTGTCTGGACAATGTTCTTTGTGCACAACCCGTTCACCTTGTCAAATTGCCCACATGACATGGAGGGTTCATGTTGGGCCAATGTATCAGATGACTGTGGACTTTTCTCTGGACATTTTATCTACCAGCACTTCCAACTCCAATGTGAACTTTGGATTCCCAAACCACTGTACAGCACCCACCATCCTGTGCACTTCCCTCACACATGTTTGTAAATAAACTCACCAGTACACCATACTTGACTCTGTTGTGATTCCAAATTCTCATGTTCAGGGAGATGTCGATCTGCCACACAACACAGTGCATGCCAAATACTGCAACAATGTGACCAACGTAAGGTGAGTCATGGTGATGTGACACATGTGAGGGACACACACCACTATGGCAACACAAAACATACTCACCATGGCCGTGTTACTCATCACACACAATGATGTTGACCTAAAACACATTGGCATGCACAGACACAACACCAAGCCCAGTCACTGGTAAAAAGTCCACAGGTGAGGTAAGCAGATGTTACTCAGATGTGGGAAGACAGACAACACACATAACAAAGCATAGCACAGGTTCATTATACATCAGCAACACATTTATTCCACACTAGTTGCACGGTAATTCTACATAACAGTGGACACATGCTCCCAATGTGTTGGAGAATGGAAGTCCAGGGATGTGTGGTACATCAGTTGATGGGAATTATCAACTTCCACACTGGTGTTGGCTTCTGGGTGTTGGGGGTCAGTGTTGACCACACAACAGGCAAAGTACCCTGGGAAGGACAGACAAGATACAGTCAAAAGCACAAAAGAACAGGAGAGAAATGCAATACAAATGCACAAAACATGTTGCAAACCACCTACACAAACACTAGATAGCAGTACTACTCTATTGTGGAGTACACACCACCTGAATGGACCCATCACAGCACGCATCCAGTCAAGTGGCACACAGACACACTTAGACAGCAACAGAGCTGGCTCAACACATTCCAGGCTACCTCCATACATTCACATAACAACCCTGTAAACTCACATTCAGGTAAAGAAGTTGTTGATGAGCTGGGAGCGGACGTCACCATCATCTTCATCATCACTGGCATCTTGGCCCAGGCCGGGATCCTCCACAGGTGCCGGCGATTGGTCATCGTCATCCTGGATGAGAGGCACCTCCTTCCGCAACGCCATGTTGTGTAGCATGCAGCAGACAAGGATTATTTTGCACACCTTTGCAGGCTCATATGGGAGGGCCCCTCCGGTCTTGTCCAGGCAGCGAAAGCGGCTTTTCAGGAGGCCGAATGTCCGCTCAATCACCCTCCTGCTCCGACCATGTGCCTCATTGTAGCGCAGCTCGGCTGGTGTCATAGGGTTCCTGAGGGGTGTCAGCAACCACGGCATGTTGGGGTATCCAGAGTCACCTACACACACAAAAATAAACAAGTAGCTGAGTTTTGTAGGAGTGGGGAATACAACATTGACAAACACACACAATGATAAACAGTCAGTACACACCGACAAGCCAGGCATGCTGAGCTGGCATCTGTGACATCAGCGTTGCAATGCGACTACTCCTCATTATGTAGGCATCATGCGCAGAACCAGGGAACCGTGCACACACATGTATGCTAGACATGTCTGCAAGACATACCACCAGAGCATTGATCGAGTGGAAATGTTTCCTGTTCTGGAATGCCTGCTCATGTGCCTGTGGTGGTATCAGGGCCACATGTGTCCCATCAATAGATCCGATGACGGTTCGGCATCCTCCCCAGGGTATAAAAGGCATCCTTTATTTCAGGGAGTTCAGTTGGGCTAGGGAACTTGATGTACAGGTTAAGGAAATGCAACATCCCCTCCAAGACATCTCGTAGCACCCGACTAAACATAGTTTGCGACATACCACCTGCCACAGTGTACTGGAAGGTACAAGTAGCAAAGAAGTGCAGGGCTGCCATCACCTTCACCTCTGGGGTCAGTGCTGTAGGGTGTGTCTGGCCAGGTAGCAGATGTGGCGTCAACTGCTCCGCCAACTCCTCAATCAGTGGCCTGGTGTAATGGTACCGTCGGATGCAGTCACGTTCCTGCATGGTTGCACGGTCTGGGAACGGTCGATGGACAGCTGGTGCCCTGCAGAACAGAGATGAACAAAGGAAAATTGTTGGTTCATCCACCCATGTGGCCATGACCAGGCTCAATATCACATGATAGATCATGACATTACACAATGTACTGTGGTGTGTGCTGTTGGCCATGGACACATATGTCACCTACATGACCATCACCTCACATCTCAATTCCACATGACCACATGAGACCCATGTAGTGCAATGGCCAATCATCTGGCTGTGTCACCCGGCCTATGTACTGCTGTGACGTTACAAACACACCACAGTGACAAGTGAGGCCTGATGTCTCCCAGGCATCACAGATCTTTGCCATGCAGATACCCAGGGTCCCTGTATTGTCACATCAACACTGCCATGGACATGGCGTATCACGTACACACCACAAGGCAAGCGTGAGTCCCACAGGTAGTGGCCACTGTTGTCCCTGCAGGCCCTACATGTCCGTCTCTGAGACACACACACAACATCAAGGTAGATGCATATACCACATGGATGTAGAGACTGTCTCCCTTTGGGCACATTTGATCAGACACATCTGAGACACAACATGCACACAGACTGTGGGTGCACATCAGAATTGTGGCTACAGGTCATCCCAGGGGTATTCCCAGACGTGGGACCCGTGCTCACTACGCCACTACGCCGTGCTCACTACGTCACTACGCCACTGGAGTCAAGCTATCCTGGCTGATGACGGCTGATAGCCAGAAACCGGTCCTAGGATGCTTGATTCCGGTCCAGGGAAGACATGGCTTGGCAGTTCGGGCTGGACTGTTCCCATGAGGCACAGGGTCAAGACTGATTTGCATATGGCCATGTCTGAACTGGGGTGGCGTAGTGGGCAAAAGAACGATGGATTTAACCCAGATCTCTTGACTGGGGGAGAATGTCTGCATTGTCAGCATTCCGTCCATCATTTGTTTGTTGTAACGCTTTTCGCCCTAAGTGGGATGGGTATTCCCAGACGTGGGACCCGTGCTCACTACGCCACTGGAGTCAAGCTATCCTGGTTGATGACGGCTGATAGCCAGAAACCGGTCCTAGGATGCTTGATTCCGGTCCAGGGAAGACATGGCTTGGCAGTTCGGGCTGGACTGTTCCCATGAGGCACAGGGTCAAGACTGATTTGCATGTGGCCATGTCTGAACTGGGGTGGCGTAGTGGGCAAAAGAACGATGGATTTAACCCAGATCTCTTGACTGGGGGAGAATGTCTGCATTGTCAGCATTCCGTCCATCATTTGTTTGTTGTAACGCTTTTCGCCCTAAGTGGGATGGGTATTCCCAGACGTGGGACCCGTGCTCACTACGCCACTGGAGTCAAGCTATCCTGGCTGATGACGGCTGATAGCCAGAAACCGGTCCTAGGATGCTTGATTCCGGTCCAGGGAAGACATGGCTTGGCAGTTCGGGCTGGACTGTTCCCATGAGGCACAGGGTCAAGACTGATTTGCATATGGCCATGTCTGAACTGGGGTGGCGTAGTGGGCAAAAGAACGATGGATTTAACCCAGATCTCATGACTGGGGGAGAATGTCTGCATTGTCAGCATTCCGTCCATCATTTGTTTGTTGTAACGCTTTTCGCCCTAAGTGGGATGGGTATTCCCAGACGTGGGACCCGCGATCACTACGCCACTGGAGTCAAGCTATCCTGGCTGATGACGGCTGATAGCCAGAAACCGGTCCTAGGATACTTGATTCCGGTCCAGGGAAGACATGGCTTGGCAGTTCGGGCTGGACTGTTCCCATGAGGCACAGGGTCAAGACTGATTTGCATATGGCCATGTCTGAACTGGGGTGGCGTAGTGGGCAAAAGAACGATGGATTTAACCCAGATCTCTTGACTGGGGGAGAATGTCTGCATTGTCAGCATTCCGTCCATCATTTGTTGTTGTAACGCTTTTCGCCCTAAGTGGGATGGGTATTCCCAGACGTGGGACCCGTGCTCACTACGCCACTGGAGTCAAGCTATCCTGGCTGATGACGGCTGATAGCCAGAAACCGGTCCTAGGATGCTTGATTCCGGTCCAGGGAAGACATGGCTTGGCAGTTCGGGCTGGACTGTTCCCATGAGGCACAGGGTCAAGACTGATTTGCATATGGCCATGTCTGAACTGGGGTGGCGTAGTGGGCAAAAGAACGATGGATTTAACCCAGATCTCTTGACTGGGGGAGAATGTCTGCATTGTCAGCATTCCGTCCATCATTTGTTTGTTGTAACGCTTTTCGCCCTAAGTGGGATGGGTATTCCCAGACGTGGGACCCGTGCTCACTACGCCACTGGAGTCAAGCTATCCTGGCTGATGACGGCTGATAGCCAGAAACCGGTCCTAGGATGCTTGATTCCGGTCCAGGGAAGACATGGCTTGGCAGTTCGGGCTGGACTGTTCCCATGAGGCACAGGGTCAAGACTGATTTGCATATGGCCATGTCTGAACTGGGGTGGCGTAGTGGGCAAAAGAACGATGGATTTAACCCAGATCTCTTGACTGGGGGAGAATGTCTGCATTGTCAGCATTCCGTCCATCATTTGTTTGTTGTAACGCTTTTCGCCCTAAGTGGGATGGGTATTCCCAGACGTGGGACCCGTGCTCACTACGCCACTGGAGTCAAGCTATCCTGGCTGATGACGGCTGATAGCCAGAAACCGGTCCTAGGATGCTTGATTCCGGTCCAGGGAAGACATGGCTTGGCAGTTCGGGCTGGACTGTTCCCATGAGGCACAGGGTCAAGACTGATTTGCATATGGCCATGTCTGAACTGGGGTGGCGTAGTGGGCAAAAGAACGATGGATTTAACCCAGATCTCATGACTGGGGGAGAATGTCTGCATTGTCAGCATTCCGTCCATCATTTTTTTGTTGTAACGCTTTTCGCCCTAAGTGGGATGGGTATTCCCAGACGTGGGACCCGCGCTCACTACGCCACTGGAGTCAAGCTATCCTGGCTGATGACGGCTGATAGCCAGAAACCGGTCCTAGGATACTTGATTCCGGTCCAGGGAAGACATGGCTTGGCAGTTCGGGCTGGACTGTTCCCATGAGGCACAGGGTCAAGACTGATTTGCATATGGCCATGTCTGAACTGGGGTGGCGTAGTGGGCAAAAGAACGATGGATTTAACCCAGATCTCTTGACTGGGGGAGAATGTCTGCATTGTCAGCATTCCGTCCATCATTTGTTGTTGTAACGCTTTTCGCCCTAAGTGGGATGGGTATTCCCAGACGTGGGACCCGTGCTCACTACGCCACTGGAGTCAAGCTATCCTGGCTGATGACGGCTGATAGCCAGAAACCGGTCCTAGGATGCTTGATTCAGGTCCAGGGAAGACATGGCTTGGCAGTTCGGGCTGGACTGTTCCCATGAGGCATAGGGTCAAGACTGATTTGCATATGGACATGTCTGAACTGGGGTGGCGTAGTGGGCAAAAGAACGATGGATTTAACCCAGATCTCTTGACTGGGGGAGAATGTCTGCATTGTCAGCATTCCGTACATCATTTGTTTGTTGTAACGCTTTTCGCCCTAAGTGGGATGGGTATTCCCAGACGTGGGACCCGTGCTCACTACGCCACTGGAGTCAAGCTATCCTGGCTGATGACGGCTGATAGCCAGAAACCGGTCCTAGGATGCTTGATTCCGGTCCAGGGAAGACATGGCTTGGCAGTTCGGGCTGGACTGTTCCCATGAGGCACAGGGTCAAGACTGATTTGCATATGGCCATGTCTGAACTGGGGTGGCGTAGTGGGCAAAAGAACAATGGATTTAACCCAGATCTCTTGACTGGGGGAGAATGTCTGCATTGTCAGCATTCCGTCCATCATTTGTTTGTTGTAACGCTTTTCGCCCTAAGTGGGATGGGTATTCCCAGACGTGGGACCCGCGCTCACTACGCCACTGGAGTCAAGCTATCCTGGCTGATGACGGCTGATAGCCAGAAACTGGTCCTAGGATACTTGATTCCGGTCCAGGGAAGACATGGCTTGGCAGTTCGGGCTGGACTGTTCCCATGAGGCACAGGGTCAAGACTGATTTGCATATGGCCATGTCTGAACTGGGGTGGCGTAGTGGGCAAAAGAACGATGGATTTAACCCAGATCTCTTGACTGGGGGAGAATGTCTGCATTGTCAGCATTCCGTCCATCATTTGTTGTTGTAACGCTTTTCGCCCTAAGTGGGATGGGTATTCCCATACGTGGGACCCGTGCTCACTACGCCACTGGAGTCAAGCTATCCTGGCTGATGACGGCTGATAGCCAGAAACCGGTCCTCGGATGCTTGATTCCGGGCCAGGGAAGACATGGCTTGGCAGTTCGGGCTGGACTGTTCCCATGAGGCACAGGGTCAAGACTTATTTGCATATGGCCATGTCTGAATTGGGGTGGCGTAGTGGGCAAAAGAACAATGGATTTAACCCAGATCTCTTGACTGGGGGAGAATGTCTGCATTGTCAGCATTCCGTCCATCATTTGTTTGTTGTAACGCTTTTCGCCCTAAGTGGGATGGGTATTCCCAGACGTGGGACCCGTGCTCACTACGCCACTGGAGTCAAGCTATCCTGGCTGATGATGGCTGATAGCCAGAAACCGGTCCTAGGATGCTTGATTCCGGTCCAGGGAAGACAAGGCTTGGCAGTTCGGGCTGGACTGTTCCCATGAGGCACAGGGTCAAGACTGATTTGCATATGGCCATGTCTGAACTGGGGTGGCGTAGTGGGCAAAAGAACAATGGATTTAACCCAGATCTCTTGACTGGGGGAGAATGTCTGCATTGTCAGCATTCCGTCCATCATTTGTTTGTTGTAACGATACAGGTCTCACTGTGACGTACATGCCATCACCCCCAGGACTCAGGGTGTATGTGACATGTCCTAAACATATCCAACATGAACCTTTGTCCGTGACTCATGCCCATTACTGTACATTTGCACATCACAGTGGTAATGTGCACGACACACAAAGGATTCTTCCCCCATGTACACGTGCACAGCCTGGGAGTGGCTGAACAAAAGTGCCACCCAACAAACCAAATGTGGCTCCTCCAACACACAGAGAATGCAGCCTTACATGCCATGGGACACTGCGTGGCCAATGCTGTAGTGTGGTAGGTGTGCACAGGTGTCCATGGCAAGTAATTGTGTGTTGAATCTGTCGAATAGTCACACCAATGAGGTCCGACGCAGGTGACAATGCGTACGCATTGCACGGTTCATGACCGAGCTGTGCGTACGCTTTGCCATTGACTGCAATGAGGTCCGACGCGGGTGACAATGCGTACGGATTGCATGGTTCATGACCGAGCCGTGCGTATGCTTTGCCATTGACTGCAATGAGGCCCGACGCGGGTGACTATCATGCATACGCATTGCACGGTTCATGACCGAGCCGGGCGTACGCTTTGCCATTGACTGCAATGAGGTCCGACGCGGGTGACAATGCGTACGCATTGCACGGTTCATGACCGAGCCGTGCGTACGCTTTGCCATTGACTGCAATGAGGCCCGACGCGGGTGACTATCATGCATACGCATCGGGCAGGCATGGTCCGAGACAGTCGTAAGCCTTGGCCATTGAATCGTATGGAGATGGGTGCATGTGTATTTTCAAACTACGCGTTGTACAGTCAGTTGACCGAGCCGGGCGCACCCATTGGCTCTGGACTGTCATGGAGACGGATGCGGATTAAAAAATCTTGTACGAGTTGTGCGCTGAAAATTCAGTTGGATGCCTAAACAATGTTGCAATTCCTAGTGTTTCATGAAGGTGAAGATTTGAATGATGCGGAAGGCTTGTATGAGTCGTGGCTGGCTGGCCCCCAGGGAGCTCACTTGCCTGCACTACATGCTCCTGTACCACATCCCTGCTACCACTGCTGCTGTCTCTGCATCCTCTGGCTCCTGCAATGGCACATACTCTGGAGAGGGACCCAGCCTTCACTGAGGAGAAGAACCAGGCCCTGCTGGACGGGCTCCTTCCACAGCACAGCATCTGTATGTCAAACCAGGGGAGCAGGTGAGTGTGCAGTCCACTGCCTTCCTAATTGTGCATGCTGTCTGACTAGCAGTACTAGCAGTGTGTACACCAGTGGCAAGCATTCTCACTGACTACTTTCATCACCCAAAGTGTGTAGGTACATGTAATGAACAAGTGTTCTGCTGCTAAAGTGCATTAGTGCAACCTTAAACTTCCCAGGCATTGTTAACATGTCAGACATGCAGGTGATTTGTCCTTCCCCATGGCTGCACTACCTGTGTAACTCATTTCCCTTTGTGATGATGATATGTATATCCAAATGTGTGCAGCACAAATATGGGGCATGTGTGTTAATGTACTTTTAACTTTGTCATCCTCACAGGTTGATGCCCACCAGAAGCAGGAGATATGGATGACCATCGCCCGGACAGTTCGTTCGGTGGGGGTCTACAAGCGCCGGATCCGCAACTGCCAGAAGAGGTGGCAGGACCTTCGGGGCTGGACCCGGAGGATAGCTAGAGTCCAGCTGAAGCTGTAACCTCCACGCAGGAGGGGCGGACACCGGACCCTGACCCCGCACATGCTCCGGATCCTGGCGGTGGTCTTCCCGGACCTGGATAGGCAGCTGAAGGCCAGACAGCAGCAAAAAGGGGGTAAGTCCATGCCTAATCTGTGTACTATGTCTGACAAGCTACTTGCAGTCTTTTGGCCTGGTCACACTTCCACATTACGTAGGTCTTGTAGTCCAATACTCAGGTCCCTCGATTGTGTGATGCACCCCACTCATCTGTTCCACAGGTGTGCCCCCTACAGTCTGTTGCTTGTGTCACTAGGGCACTGTGTCCCTGCAGTCAGCTATGCTTCAGCTACCGGACAGCATCTGTTCCCGTGACTCTGTTGTGTGTTTCATGGGGGGTTCAATTGTTTGCCCAATGCCTGATATCTGACATGTGATCTGTGTGTGCCCTTGATATGTGTTCCAAATGCTGGTCTGCCTCGCCACATGTGGCTGGGGGTATTTCAAACAAACCCATCCAGCAGGGGACTCCAATTTGTGGGCCTCAGGAGTATGTATATCAAGTATGTCACACTTGCTTAGCCACCTGACTACTGTCCAGGGCCAAACACTGTTTCACGTAGATCTGGGCAGTCATGCCTCCTCAAGGGCATTTAGAAACACTCTGTAATCCCAATCCTGTGTATCAATTTATAGGTTGTGCTTAGTGACATGTGTCTTCAGGTGTCTGCCTCTGTGTCATTATGGTGTGGCTTCCTGTTAGGTACAACTGGGGTGTCCATGATTTTGAGGGTCAGCAGGACATCTGAGTTGTGACTGTGAGAGACAAGACCTGTGTGACATATAGGTGTGTGATCATCTGACAGCGCACAATGGTGAATGCAACTGTGTACTTCAGGCAGCTGGGTTACATGCACGGCAGACAGTGATGTGCTAATGTACATGGAGTTGTGTTTGCAGAGACTCATATGTCTGATTTGCATGATGTGGGGTCTTCTGGGTCCTGGATATGTTGTTTGCAGGGGATGGGCAAGTGCACTTGTCAGCTGCAGAGTTTGCTTTTCCCCTGAGCTAAGATTGTGACACAGTGCATGCTGTTGTTGTCTGGATGTCCTGCCCCTGTGACAGGAGACAGTGTTGACTGTCTTTCCAGGCATGCCAGTGCCATGGCATTTAATTTGCTATGAGTGATCCTGCATTGTGTTCAAGTGCGCACCATGCACCCCATTGTGGCATTGACTATCAGGACATGAGAACATCACAGTGTGTGTTGCTGGCATGCATCACAAGCATGTGAAATGAGTCTCTGCCCATCCCTTCATCCGGACAACTGTACTGAGTCAGTGGCAAGAGATGTGCTGTGTGTATAGTGACATACTCCTACATGTTCACTTGCATGTCCAACTGATGTGTGGGTGGTGCATGTCGGGACATTGGGGTATTAGTATCCAACATGCAACAGACATATGGGTGCAAGTCAAGGATGGATATGTGTGCCATGGTTGATGTTGAGAATGACAATTGGCTTATTATAAACAGTGTTGGCACTTTGAGCAGTGTTCAGCTGATGATGCCAGGGCTTGCCCTGTGATGTGATGTAGTCACTGTGGTGTGTGCAGTCAGTGCAGGTAACTGATGTTGTTCTCTTTCTTCCTAACCTATCCAGATACATCCACGGCCACAGGAGGGGACAGCTCCAAGGACCAGGAGGAGCCACAGAGCCTGACAGGGACAGAAGGAGAGGAGTCGGGGGGACCCAGTGGCACGGAGGGCGAGTGGAGCCACACCGAGGAGTCGTCAGCACCATCCACCCCAGCTGAGGGCCACAGCAGCTATGAGTATGACTTCCTTGTGGAGGTGGGTGTCAACAGCCACCAAACCACAGCTAGTGATGCTGTCCTCGCCACCACCCCCACCACCACCATCACCACCCTCCCATTGGCTCCCATCCCAGAGGTCCGTGGAGGCTCCCGTGTTCGGGGGCATGTCTCCTTTGTGCCAGGCACCACACCCCCTGCCCCTGTGTCCCCTGCTGCCTTGATTGAGGAGTCTGTGGACTTACTTAGACAGATCCATGTAGGGCAGACATCGATGCTGAGTGTCCTCCATGCACACAACACTCTGTTGATGCAACTGGTGTCGATCATGGAGGGCATTTCATCGGGCATGTCTGCCCTACAGAGGACCAATCAGTCCGTGGCCTCCTCCCTGACGGCAGTAGTGTCCCTCCTCCAACAGTCCTGCACCCCTCCTACCCCTGCACCACCCACGATTCCTAGCAGCCTACCTATCCCAAGCACACGCACACCTGCACATTCTCATAAAGCCACAGACACGGGCAGCACACAAACACCCAAACCAAGGTCTAGACGTGCACACAAGCAAGCGCAGGGGACTGATACCACACTCACAGGGGCTGGTTTGCAGACACACACACAGTCATCCACAACCACTCCTCAGTCCTCCAAAACCTCTCCCTCCCAGCCCCCTTCCCTTGCCTCACCTGCAACCCCATCTCCACAGAAGCTCTTCCTCTGTGACCTTGGCCTCTTCCCCACCAACCCAGCAGATCCAGATTACAAGGGGAAGAGGAAGTCCCCATACACAGAGGGGAGTGCCCCTCACACCTGGACACCCTCCCCTAGGTGTATTCAGGCTGTGGCCCCCACCCGCAAGTCCCCCCCGAGCCGGAAGAGCAAGACCCCACCGCCGCCACGCAGCTCCAAGGCAAAGTCTCTGTCCTCCATCCCCCAGGCCACCACTCCAGAGGTTCCCCCGCCATACCCTGCCCCGGGTTTCCCCACCCACAGATACAGCATCCCCAATATGCTGAGGCCCTCCCCCCCTACCACTTGCTCCTCCACACCCGGTCAGACGGTTAGTGCCACTGATGTGGGGACCTTGTCCCCCCCTGTCCTGCCGACCTCACCTGCACCCTATTCCGCTCACATGGATTTAGGCACTGCAGTGAAGTCCATGACCACCCCGTCTGACTTGGGCACTGCAGTGGGGACCCAATCCACTCCATCTGACCTGCCCACTGAAGTTGTGCCGGCACCCACCCCATTTGACTTGTGCCCCACAGTTGTGACTGCACCCACCACTTCAGTCAGCTCCACTGCAGTTGCAAGTGACTCTCCTGCATCCACCACCCCTTCACTGCCTCCTTCTGCTGCGCCCTGATCCTGTCCCTGCGGTGCCTGGCCTGCCCCCATGTATGCCCCTTCGAGGTGATGTCCCCTGTCCTTCCAGTGCAGGCTAGCAACGTGTGACTGTTGTCACTCAAGTTCACTCCTTGTAATTTGATGATGGACTGGCCATTGGCCTTTTATTTGAACGGACGTTTCAATTTTCATATGCTGAATAAAGCTTTTTTTTTTATCCTTGTGAACTTGATTTAGCTGTACATTAGGTTGATGATGTTTAGCATGCCCTTGCACCTGTAATGCTTGGTTTCCAATGTTGAATACTGAGGTGTTGATGTGAGGTACTCCATGTGGTCCATGAGATATGTATCCTATTCTGGTCGTTATCCATGTCATCCTCTGCAGCTAACTGTGTGTGTCATGATCAACAATTTGTGGACATCTCTGTGAACATTTCATTTTCATGGTCACATCTGTGGATTGCACCCATGCACATATGATGTGCTTCCCATTGTCCAATTTGTCTATTTCCCTGACTTTGGGTGCATCTCCACTGGACCTACAGGTGTGGGCATCATTGGTATAGGAGCAACTGGGTCCTTTGTGCAACTTGCTGAAGATATGTGTTGAGTATTTGCAGATGACTTAGAGGAGACTCACGTACCCAGGCTGTTGTGACTAGAGCTTTCCTTGTGTGGTAATTGATGGCTGACTGACCAAGTGTTCTGCTGACATGAGTGGGACGTGCTGTGACTATGTTTGGCACAGCTGGACTTACACAAGAGTTGGGTCCCCTCAGGCTCTGTCACGGATGTGTTGTCCCGTGACATAGCCGGGGCCCATGGTGTGTGTTGTATGAGCAAGTGTGTGTGTGTCCACATCCCTTTTCATATACAGGCAGTGTTCCCTTGATATGTTCCTGTAGTTGATGCTTACTGAGTGGTGCTGTGTTCATCCCACAACTTTGCCATGGGTACCAGATGTGTGGGTGCATGACACACTACTGTTAATTGGTGGTTCATCATTGGGATTTGTCTGTTCTGAGTGGTGATGATGTGGTCAGACACAGATGGGACAAAGTCAGGGTTCCCCAAGGCACTTGTTTGTTCGCAAATATCATGTAGTTGTCTCTAGGAGATACCTTTCAGTGATTGAGACATGTGTATGTGTGTGTGACTGCTCCCACTTGTCGGCTTCAGGGCTGCAATGTTTGCAGGTGTCAGCATGTGTGCCTTGTGGTTCTCCTTGGGTTCTGCATTGCCCTGGGACTGGGGCAGGTATTCGGAAGGTTACGTGAGCTTTGACGTCATGGCCATGTACCGCATACTGTGCAGTATGTCTGTCATTCACCAGGGTTGTAAACTGTCCTTATGTGATGAGTCTGTGCACCTTAGTTCCTCCCAACATTCCTGTGTTTGTCATGGGTGCATGTGCAATGTCACCTGTCCATGTGGGCTTCACAGATGCACATTGTTGCAGTTCAGGGTGCATGGTGTTGAGGGTGGACTGATGTAAATGTTTGCATGGATGTGCCCCTATCTCCTGTTTGGCCATGGATGACGGGCCATGCTGAGTGATTTGTGTTTGTGTAGGTGTGATGTACGTTTGTGGCACAGGACACATGTCTGGCTTTCCCAGTTTGTACGAAATCTACCTTTGTCATCACAGTGGAGGTGTCATGCATGCTTGTGTCACCCAATGTCTGGTTCCTTTGGGGTAGTGCTGTTGTGTGTCAGTCTCTTGCTGTGTTAGTTTGTGTTCATTCCAGCTTGTGCCACATGTGTCTGTTTTGCTCCCTCTCATCTCACAATTCCTGATTGCCCTCTAAGGGTGTCCCAATGATGGTTTACTTTTGTATGGCACTGTGTCCACATCTGTGTCACTGTGGTTCAGCCCCCCTCATGTGTTGTGTAGTTGACTGGGGATACTGAGACACAAACACACACACACATGTTGTGTCAGATGTGCAGTGTGCCTGTTTGTGTTTGTGCATCTGCGTCAGTGCATTGGTATTGCTGTTGTGGGCCATTGTTTGGATGCTGTTTCTGTGATTTTCCCTGCTGTCCCTGTGAGTCATATAACATCATTGTGCACATTCATCCTGGTTGTTAGGTGCCATTGCTGGCATGAAATGGGAGTTTGTGAGCTGACACCTACAGTCTACACAGGTTGTTTTGATTAGTGCGTCTATTTTCGAGATGTGTGTATGCTTTGTGATGGTCACTTCTGCTTTTGTGTCATTGTACACTGTATGCATTGTCAGCCCCCATGTGTGGTGCTTGTCTGCACATGGCATAGAGTATGTTTTGTTTTCACAGCACTGTTAGCCTCACCACATCTCTGTGGGTATGGGACACAACCACTAGTTTTCCCCAGAAGTGGTTAATGTGTTGGGAGCAGGGATCACACATGCTGTTTGGCATTTGCAGCCTTGACCATGATGACACTTACCTTTTGGTCACTGTGATAAGGGGGGTTTTGTCTCCATCACCACAATGCTCGACATTTGCTGCAGTTTGGAACCCCACACTTAACTTTTGTTCTACACAGTGATGGGGTGTTATTTTTACATTCACACAGTGCTACGCAGTGATGCTTGCCTTGTGTAGGGCACACTCATTTGTTGGTCACACATGTGCTGTTAGTTACATTGTATGTTCGAAGTCATAATCACTGTTGTGGGCATTTGTCACAGACTACACACTGCTGTCATGATGTTATGGGGGATGTATTTTGCTGACATACCTAATGTTGGAGTATGATGGATGTGTGGCGTATCGCCCATACCATGGGTGGGGGTGGCAGTAATGATGGGCAACATAAGCCCAATGGGTGGGGGTGGCAGTAGTGCTGGGCAACATAAGCCCTATGCGTGGGGGTGGCAGGGGTGATGGGTAACAGGTCCCCTATGGGTGGGGGTGGCAGTAGTGCTGGGCAACAGGTCCCCTATGAGTGGGGGTGGCAGTAGTGCTGGGCACCAGGTCCCCTATGGGTGGGGGTGGCAGTAGTGCTGGGCAACAAGTCCCCTATGAGTGAGGGTGGCAGTAGTGATGGGCAACAGGTCCCCTATGGGTGGGGGTGGCAGTTGTGCTGGGCAACAGGTCCCCTATGAGTGGGGGTGGCAGTAGTGCTGGGTAACAGGTCCCCTATGGGTGGGGGTGGCAGCAGTGCTGGGCAACAGGTCCCCTATGAGTGGGGGTGGCAGTAGTGATGGGCAACAGGTCCTCTATGGGTGGGGGTGGCAGTAGTGCTGGGGAACATAAGCCCTATGGGTGGGGGTGGCAGGGGTGATGGGCAACAGATCCCCTATGGGTGGGGTGGCAGTAGTGCTGGGCAACAGGTCCCCTATGAGTGGGGGTGGTAGTAGTGATGGGCAACAGGTCCCGTATGGGTGGGGGTGGCAGTAGTGCTGGGCAACAGGTCCCCTATGAGTGGGGGTGGCAGGAGTGATGGGCAACAGGTCCCTGTGGGTCGCAGTGGCATTAGTGCTGGGCAACAGGTCCCCTATGAGTGGAGGTGGTAGTAGTGATGGGGAACATGAGCCCTATAGGTGGGGGTGGCAGTAGTGCTGGGCAACAGGTCCCCTATGAGTGGGGGTGGCAGTAGTGATGGGGAACATAAGCCCTATGGGTGGAGGTGGCAGGGGTGATGGGCAACAGGTCACTATGGGTGGGGGTGGCAGTAGTGCTGGGCAACAGGTCCCCTATGAGTGGGGGTGGCAGTAGTGATGGGCAACAGGTCCCCTATGAGTGGGGGTGGCGGTAGTGTTGGGCAACAGGTCCCCTATGAGTGGGGGTGGCAGTAGTGATGGGCAACAGGTCCCCTATGGGTGGGGGTGGCAGTAGTGCTGGGCAACAGGTCCCCTATGAGTGGGGGGGCAGTAGTGATGGGCAACAGGTCCCCTATGGGTGGGGGTGGCAGTATTGCTGGGCAACAGGTCCCCTATGAGTGGGTGTGGCAGAAGTGATGGGGAACATGAGCTCTATGGGTGGGGGTGGCAGTAGTGCTGGGGAACATAAGCCCTATGGGTGGGGGTGGCAGGGGTGATGGGCAACAGGTCCCCTATGGGTGGGGTGGCAGGAGTGCTGGGCAAAAGGTCCCCTATGAGTGGGGGTGGCAGTAGCGATGGGCAACAGGTCCCCTATGGGTGGGGGTGGCAGTAGTGCTGGGCAACATTTCCCCTATGAGTGGGGGTGGCAATAGTGATGGGAAACATGAGCCCTATGGGTGAGGGTGGCAGTAGTGCTGGGGAACATAAGCCCTATGGGTGGGGTGGCAGGGGTGATGGGCAACAGGTCCCCTATGGGTGGGGGTGGCAGTAATGCTGGGCAACAGGTCCCCTATGAGTGAGGATGAGAGTAGTGGTGGGCAACAGGTCCCCTATGAGTAGGGGGGCAGTAGTGATGGGCAACAGGTCCCCTATGGGTGGGGGTCGCAGTATTGCTGGGCAACAGGTCCCCTATGAGTGGGAGTGGCAGTAGTGATGGGGAACATGAGCTCTATGGGTGGGGGTGGCAGTAGTGCTGGGGAACATAAGCCCTATGGGTGGGGGTGGCAGGGGTGATGGGCAACAGGTCCCCTATGGGTGGGGTGGCAGGAGTGCTGGGCAACAGGTCCCCTATGAGTGGGGGTGGCAGTAGCGATGGGCAACAGGTCCCCTATGGGTGGGGGTGGCAGTAGTGCTGGGCAACATTTCCCCTATGAGTGGGGGTGGCAATAGTGATGGGAAACATGAGACCTATGGGTGAGGGTGGCAGTAGTGCTGGGGAACATAAGCCCTATGGGTGGGGGTGGCAGGGGTGATGGGCAACAGGTCCCCTATGGGTGGGGGTGGCAGTAGTGCTGGGCAACAGGTCCCCTATGAGTGAGGATGACAGTAGTGATGGGCAACAGGTCCCCTATGGGTGGGGGTGGCAGTAGTGCTGGGCACCAGGTCCCCTATGAGTGGGGGTGGCAGTAGTGATGGGCAACAGGTCACCTATGGGTGGGGGTGGCAGTAGTGCTGGGCAACAGGTCCCCTATGAGTGGGGGTGGCAGTAGTGATGGGCAACAGGTCCCCTATGGGTGGGGTGGCAGTAGTGCTGGGCAACACGTCTCCTATGAGTGGGGGTGGCAGTAGTGATGGGCAACAGGTCCCCTATAGGTGGGGGTGGCAGTAGTGCTGGGCAACAGGTCCCCTATGAGTGGGGGTGGCAGTAGTGCTGGGAAACATAAGCCCTATGGGTGGGGGTCGCAGTAGTGCTGGGCAACAGGTCCCCTATGAGTGGGGGTGGCAGTAGTGATGGGCAACAGGTCCCCTATGGGTGGGGGTGGCAGTAGTGCTGGGGAACATAAGCCCTATGGGTGAGGGTGGCAGGGGTGATGGGCAACAGGATCCCTATGGGTGGGGGGGGCAGTAGTGCTGGGCAACAGGTCCCCTATGAGTGGGGGTGGCAGTAGTGATAGGCAGCAGGTTACCTATGAGTGGGGGTGGCAGTAGTGCTGGGGAACATAAGCCCTATGGGTGGGGATGGCAGTAGTGCTGGGGAAAATAAGCCCTATGGGTGGGGGTGGCAGTAGTGCTGGGGAACATAAGCCCTATGGGTGGGGGTGTAAGTAGTGGGGCTGGCCATACACCCCTATGGTGGCCTGTTGTTAGTGGCCAGGATGTGGATCCCCTGTGTGTGTGTGCCATTTTGCGGGTACGTGTCGTTTGTTTGTGTGGTAGGTGTCTGACTTACCGTCTGCGCCGTCGGTGTCGGTTCCTGATCCAGTCATAGATGTAGAGTACTGGTATGACCTGCGCGATGGGATTCATGATGTGTTAGTGTCGTACACGCTGCTTGTTGCTCCGTCTTGTACCGGTTGCAAGCTGGTCCTTCTCGTAGCCGTGGATTGAGTTGTGGCACGAATTGTAGCTGATATGCTTCTTCTCCGGATGCTGTGACGTGCCGTACGTGGCGACCCGTCCGGCGCGTAGGAAGTATGCATCGTGCTTGTCAGGGCGGAAACTGCTATGGATACTGCTTCCGGGCAACTCAGTTCAGCTTTCGGGGTTACGGCTCGGACGGAGAATGGAGCTTGAATCACAGCCTATGTGTCGGTTGTATTTTGGGCAGTTATGAGCATCGTGCTTCATCTACAGGATGGACCGGCTACGGGTACGTGTCGGTCGCACGGTAAGGCTACGGACAGCTCTCGGAGAGCTGTCCAACCCGGATTGTAATCGACCCCTTGGTGGAGTGGGAATTGTAAATTATTCCCACCAGCTATCCAACACTTTTCCAACTGTTGCACTCACTGGAGTGGGAATAGTAATTTTTACCCACCCACTATCCAACACTTTCCCTGTTGTTACACTCACTGGAGTGGGAATAGTAATTTTTACCCACCCGCTATCCAACACTTTCCCTGCTGTTGCATTCACTGGTGTGGGAATAGTAAATGATTCCCCTCCCCTATCCAACACTTTCCCTACTATTGCACTTTCTGTAGTGGGAATAATAATTTTATCACCTACGCTATCCAACATTTCCGTACTTTTATAGTTAATGTGGTGTACAATATTTCTTTTAAATAAATATTAATTTTAATATTTTCATTTATTATACATATTTTTTTTATATTTATATTACAGGTTTATGTATTTATAACTTTTCTTATGTTTCTAACATTTTATAATTAAATAAAATAATGATGTATTAGTATTATTAAGTTAATATATATTTTTTGTTTTTAAATGTATGTTTAATTTTTTTATATTATAGTTATCATTTATCCGTTTTTCGCATTTCTAAATAATTCTAACTATGTTTTTATTGATTATATTTATTATTTAATTTTTTTTTTAAGACATTTGAAAAAAACTATATTTTAAACAACGATATTTTGGATTCGATATTTTTGTTCTTACCATTGTAGAGATAGGATGTCGTTATTCTTTCCATCGATATTGTAGATTCGATATTCCTGTAGCTCGATATTCTGTCCGTCGATAGTCTGTCAATGATCCACCAGGGATATTTTGAATTAACTATATTATGAATTTAGCAACTCATTGTTTTTCTGTGATGCGATTGTCTTTTTGCACAATTTTCTAATGTATTGTTCTTAATTTACTTCATACTGTACCCTGTACAGTCTTTCAGTGTTTTCACTATAATAAACACCACAATCAGATGTAGAAAATATTGTCTTTTTTGTGGATTTAAATGAACAGGAAATGTTTTATTTGGGAATGTTAAACTTTTGGACAAAAGAGGAATGGTTCACCTGGAACTAAAAAAGATTTGGAGCAGCAGATCAATAGTGAAACAGGATTATAAAGAATCGAAGTAGCGGTAACAGAATAGTGAACTAAGAGCTTTTTAAAACTTGTATTAGATAAATTCATGAGATCCACATCAGGGCTACTTTCAAAACACAGCATCATATGCTGGAAAAGGTAAATTAAACCTGCCTTTTTCCCTAGTGAAATTGTGTCTTGCTAGCCTGTGGCTGTGTCTCTGTTCCTGTTGACGTGTTAGTATTGCCTAAATATAATTTCTGTAGAAAATTAATACCACCTATTCAACATTTAAATTATGCCCCTAAAATAATTGCTTTCAAATCTACCTATGGATCTACCTTGATCTGCATAAATATGACTAATATTGGACCCCTGCTCACCCATGTACCCTCTTTTCAATTATATCTAGATTTTTTCGAAGCCCTGAATAATTTTGTGGAACGGCCCATTACGTACGTCCCCTCTGAAAAAAATTCCAGGACTACTGGGCCCAGCCTATTCATGGTATGAACAAACAAGATGCATCATATATTATACTGCAAGTCTTGACTACTACATGGGGCAATATCACAATAATTATGTATTGCAAGTGATACATTAAAACATTGTGTCTGCCAAAGTGTTGGGTTGACTTGTGTCTTAAATAGCTGAAAAGCTGGAACAGTTTTATTTTACCAATGTAGACAGTTACTAAATGGTTGCTTGTCACTAGAACTTTAAAGGTATGTGCTGCATTTGGTTGGAAATTTAGCAGTATTTGTTGACATATCTAAAGTAAACATCAGAATATAAAATGATAACATACACAAAGCAACACAATTAAATCATAATAAGGGACAGCAAAACAATATGGGATGCAACACAACCACCACTAACTACACAATATCTCATTGTAATAATGCAGCAATAAATAACAAAAGGACACATCACCTATCACCTCCACAACAAAATACCACACAACAAATGTACATAAATATACCTGCCAGGTATTGAGCACCTTATCAAGGAAACAAGCCAACCGGTACTTCTAGTCCAGGCAGTGATAGCTGTGACAATGAGTACAGAGCAAGAGGGAGGGGTTGACCATTTTTTCAGGGACAGCCACAGATGTTTCACCCACCTCCACCAGTTTTCGTTGGCCTTATATGTATCCTTCTATGCAACCCTTCAAGTACCATCCGATTCCCCAACCTTTTTTATGAACAGGCTCGGGCAGAGGACGAGGCAAGCAAAGAGGTCAAAAGATCCAATGGGAAGACCTCCACCAGATGACAACACTGAGCATGGCTTTGGACTTTATGCCTGGGGACAAGCAAGTAATAAACTTGGTAATGAATCTCACAGGCATTCCTCTAGCCCCTGAACAGTAACTATTTTGAATTAAGGATTGGATTTTGTCTAAGGCTGGGCGGTTAACTCTGCTCCGCCAGCGAAGTTTGCAGAGTTTTTTAACTCAGCACACCGTTAGGAGTGCGATGTTTTCCAAAACTCCTCAATCGCAGTGAAGCGGAGTTTACTGGTGCTGCTGGGAGACTTACCTTCCTCCCAAATTGGATTTCTGCTGCTGCTGCTGGCTCCACTCGGCTTCCGCTGCTCCAGTTCAATTAACAGGAAGGACTAAAGTGCGCATGGCGTACTGCGTGATGCCTGACCCTATCATGGGATGTAAAAAATGTCCTATTAAAAATAGAACAACGTTGGATTTATAGGCTGGGCAGCAATGTAAATGGATTAAATGGTGATAATCTATGGCACCATCTAAATAGCTTGTGATGTGATCATTAACATAGACCAGTGGTTAGCTATTGCGGAGGTTTGCACACTGATTGTGTATTGATTTTTAGTACTCCAGACTGTGCCATTTTTACAGCACTGATGAGACACAGATAGATACAGTAGGGGTGGGTTGAGAAGTGTTGATGAGATGACTGGGGGTGCCATGCCAGTCTAATATCAGAGTTAGCATGTGAGCAGCCCATGCATCGTTTTCTACTATGATGTGCTGATGCAACTGCTGTGCTCAGAGAAACACAGGGTACTATGCCCATCCTATACCATAGCTACAAAGTCAGCATACTAGGTTTTCTGCCTACATCATCCACTGACACCACTGCTGAGCTCACCGTGAGCCAGGGAGCGTGGTCACTTCAAATGGTGACATTGAGGGTCTACCGCTATCGTTGGAGGATCGGAAGCAGCACCCCAGGCAGCGGCGGTTCCTTCACAAAGTAAGTGGGGGGGCTGAGAAAGGGAATTTCAACCTGTTAGCATTTAGATGGAACAATGAGATGACATTTGACTCATGATTGAATATTTATACAGTGTGTGACCAGTGCTTCATTTGAGCCAGTGGTTTCCGGTGCTTGGCACCGCACCGGCACTTAAATGTCAGCACTGGCTCTTATGACAGTCTGTCTAACTAGGGATGAGCACAACACCAATTGTTTATTAATTTAATACACATTAACAATGACTAATAACTGCCACCCAAGCCATTCCTATAGCTTTAGGGGCCTAGAATAGTATGAAGTGTCATACTTGTTAGTGTGATGGTTAGTAGTTGACTTGGTATTGTCATTGAGAGCACTGGCAGGGGCAATGGATGGTGCAAGATGCAGTGGCATCCTGGCGAGGGCCCTGGCACTTATTATTTCACAAATTAAGCACTCTGTGTGACTACAGAGTGACTCTCCCACTCCTACTCCTGGTCAAGAAATAGCTTATAAGTGTTGGGGTAAGACAATGAATTTTAACACTGAATACCCCTGGACAGTTTTATTCCACTGTTGAATTCACAAGTGATAGAGTGCCTCACACTTTTTTGTGGTGTTTTGACTTTGAGTATTTGAATACGTTGCATGCACCAGTGGATTGATACGAAGGAATGCATTATCATGAGGGAATATTGTGGCACATAAATTAATACTGTTACCTTCTCTGTACACGTGTGATTGACAAACAAGGTTTTTCTATCTAACAGAGAAGAACTTTCAATGCCGAGGAACAGAGGAGACAAGTAAGGTCACTGTTTGGAGAATTTGTTAACCATTTTAGACTGTCCAGTGATAAAATTACTGAGTGACGGTGACAGTGACAAGAGGGATCTCATAGTGCTGGTGAAGGCCCATCGACCCGTAAGTGGCGACTGATGATGGGCTGAAACATGTTGACTATATATTTGGTTTGGAGATGGTAGGGTGATAATACCCCGGCACCATCGTGATTACTCCTCTTTTTTTTAATCCTGTCTAGGGAACCCATAATAAAGTGAACCAATATAGAGTGGGCATTCCTAAAATAGTTTTTGCAACTTTTTGATTCTAGATCACTAGGGAGACTATGGTAAACAGAAAAGAATATACATGCAAAATAAATCATTGCTCCACCCCTGCTGTTGGGTACACAGGATACGTTGTAGCCCCCTTACGATGAAGCATGGTGCTGATAGTGAGTGAGGGCACTTTTATCCCTTAATTGGGATTCCAGAGACGGTATTGACCTCATAGCCATACGTCTTCAATCGTTTTTGTGCACTAGATTTACTTTAGTAGGAAGATTGAAGAGAAGTACGTCCGCCCCTTAAATTGTGTGTTGATATATTGTGCACCGTCAGAAATTTGCTTTCATAATGCGATGGTAAAAGATGTTTGCACAAAGCACAGCCTCAACTAACCACCACAGGAATCAAATGGGGCCAGCCAAAAATGTTTTGTCATCCTGCCCCATATGTACAAATGTTGGGGAATTTGAGCTATGGAAATATACTGTGAAAGTAATGCTAGACTCTAAGAGGAAAAACAATTTTCAATGATTACCTCCCTCAATTCAATGTTTATCCTTAATGGCCATGAACAACCGCAAGGGAAAATGGAAAACTCCAGGGAGATGAGTGCAGTACCACGCAGAGCCTGAAGAAGCCTGAGAAATGGCCACGGTAGGGGCTGACAATCAACAGAATCTTAACTGTGAGAGTTTCGCAGCATGTAGGCACTCAAAATGCCGGCAACAATGTGGCATACGTGCCAGGGTATGAGCATGTTGAGCACGTACAATTACCGAGCCCGTAATTCCAAATGTGGCAACCTCCCGTCACCGCATAGGTAACGGCGCGCACAACGGACTGAAGGGGCTGCTCGGAACTCCGTGTCCTGCACATTGCCTTGATGAAGAGAGCGGCAGCCGCGCACGGCCGGATTAGCGCGGATGTTCCGAGGGACTGTAATTAATGTTTGTTCAGGCATGAGTGCGATAAAGACCATGCGCGTGGCCTCTGGTGATGAGGCCCTGACAAGAGTAGTTCAGCAGAACAAAGAGCATTGATATGCTGTCCTCTGCCGAGACTCCCACCGCCAGCCGTCTGCCGCTCAAGGCACTCGTCTACTACTCTCTTTCAAAGGTTCCTTGTCTGTAAACAGTCACTTTCTTGCCATTACCGTAGCTCTTAGCACATTCAAAGAATCACCGCAGCTTTGTCTCCATCTCTGGCTTCATTGACAAATCTTCCAGAAGGAACGGAAAAGTAAAATAATGCGCATTTCGGGGTCGCAATGTGGTGGCCTTATTCTTGCACAGCCTAGGGCCGAGAGCATGCTGTTATGTACGCGCTAGCAGGGCGCAAAAAGTGAATTCAGTTAACCCCTTGTTTTCTCTGTCGTAGTGTTAGTGCTTTATTTTTCGACAGCGCACCTTGGAAACAGAAAGACGAAAAATCATGCTGTTCCTGAACCGTATGTTCTATCGGAAAATAAAACATTAACTCAAAGAAATATCGAGTTAACTGAATTCACTTTACCTCCCGCTCGCTGCTGTACTGGGCCATAAATGACCATCACGATGCGGTCCCGTGAATGTACAAAGTTCAAATCTGCGAGGATGATAGCGATTGAAGCCAGGAGTGGCTAATAATGGAGATAACTTGATGAATAACGTGGATTTTAACCAACCCGTGGGAGAAGGGTGCTGTCACCCTTCGCTACAATGAAAGGGATGAGAACACCTGACCATTAGATCCCTTACTGCCCGAGAGTGTCCTTTCAAAGCTAGTTGTGTTTAGTGTGCTATTAATTGTTTGTTTTGCAGTTGGATAAATGCAATGTACTAGAACACCAGTGTGGCACTTTTTCTTTTTCTAATGAGGAACCTTATTTTCTTTTTTTTTAAGTTTAAAAGAAAGTTTATTGGGTATAAGTATAAGATATAACAGCACTACAACACAGTATATAATGACAATATAATATGCCTGTGTATAACTTTGGGTAGTAAACTTAACTGGAAACCGCATATAGATCAGTTGGTCCTTAAACATGCACAATTGTCTGGTGCATTATTAAAGGAACAGCGTCTCTCACAAACTAAGCCTCTTGCCCCCGCGTTAAAAATTTACAATTAAAAAATTAGTGCTTCTGTACTGTATGGGGACGAATTATGGGGTTTTAGCAACATGGCACGACTGACAATTTCCCAAAATAAATATTTGAGGGGTTTAACTGGACTTCCACTTTTGCCCCTTTACTTAGATTTGGGTTGTCATCTTTTCGAGGATGTGGCACATTATAGACCAGTGGCTTACTGGAGAAGGCTCTGGGTTACCCCTGAGCTTTCCCAGTATGCACAGGCTCTCCTCGAAGTAAGGGATGCTGACAGTGCATGCAAAATTCCATGGTTGAGGCAGGCAAAGGCTACTTTTAGTGCGATGGGGTTGAGTCGATTGTGGGAAAATCCTGTAGACAATGTTTTTCCTTCTAGAAAGGATTTTAAGGAGACCTACTGGAGTATGGTTACCATGAAGCGTTATTCGTCTCTATCTAGGCCGTCTCTAACGAGGGAGTTTATGAAGATAAAACATATTACCGAATATGAAGGATACTGGGATTTAATTACGGTTTCTATAGACAGGAAACGTTACCACCAATTTCGGGTGGGCACACTCCCAGTTAATTCATTTGTTGGTAAGAGGTGTCCTACGACCTGCACCAAATGTCCATTCTGCCCGACTCAGACTGAATCTATTCTATAGTGCATATCTTATTTATTTGCGCAGCCTACAAAAAACCGAGGCACAAATGGATTAAAGCAATCTGTTTGTTGAAGGGTATTAACATTGGCACCGAAGCATTTAGAATGCTAAAAACAGATACAACGGAACCTTTTGTAATTGCGGTTGCCGAATTTTTAAACTGGATGTGGCCAATTCGTGCCAATAAGATGCAAATGCACTAACCTGTTTTTTAAAGTAGACACCTGGTCTTTTTATATAGTCACTCATATACATGTGGCACCTATTGTATATAGGCATGGGGTTTATATTGAGTATAGATTGTATTTTTGGATGGAACTACTAGTTGATGTATTCTCCTATTGTGTCAGTTTTATATTGCTTGTTGTAATGGTATGTTTTAATATTTTAAATGTAAATGTCTTTTATGATTTTTGTTAAATCGAAATAAAGACTTATCGAATCAATCGAATCAATCGACAATATAATATATTATTATTAATTATTAATGACATTTATTAAGCGCATGGTTGCACAAGGAACAGTGCGTCCCCGTGCTGACAATACCACTAACAACTCTTCAGCTAGCTCACGGAGGAGGAGCACTAGGGCCAGGGGAAACTGTACTGAATTATGTCTTGGGGAAAAGATGGGTTTTCAACTTTGTCTGAACCTAGTTTCAGACGGTTCCATCCTCAATTCGATGGGTAGGTCATTCCAGCCTTTACTGGCAAGGTGTCTGAAGGAACGTCCTCCCATCCTTGCTCTGTAAATCCGAGGAGCTACTAATAGCATGCTGCCCATCGACCTAAGAGGGCGTGAGGGACGATAGATGGGAAGCAAAACCTGGAGATATGAAGGTGCTTTTAAATGAGCTATGCGATGGGTAATGCACAACGTTTTGAATTTAATTCGCTCCTTTATTGGAAGCCAATGCAGGGAACGCAAAGCATGTTTCCCAGAGGCCCTCCTAGGGAGGTTCAGGACAAGCCTTGCAGCTGCATTCTGGACGCGTTGCAACTGCATTAGACCTTTTTTACTGAGTCCACATAGGAGGGAATTCCCATAGTCTAAATGGGAGGTGACCAAGGCATGTACCATTGTTTTCCTGGTGTTAGGAGGCAGTAGGTCCAGGATTTTCCTCAGGACCTTCAGAATGCCATAGCATTTACCGGCAACATTTCCCACATGATTAGTGTAGGCTAGATTAGAATCAAGAAGTATGCCGAGATTTTTGACTGTGTCCACCGGGACAGGGACAGAGCCCAGTTCTATGGGCCACCAGGCAGATGTCCAGATGGAAGGACAGGGACCAACAATAAGAACTTCCGTCTTATTACCATTGAGGCGGAGATAATTCTGCTTCATCCACCCATCAAGTGCCACCAAGCAGGCAGAGAATTTCTCAGCATCCACAACTGGATCACGGGACAGGTTGATCACCAGTTGTGTATCGTCTGCGTAAGAGACTATGGCAACACCAAATGACTCCACCAGTTTGGCAAGGGGTTCCATGTAAAAATTGAATAACGTGGGGCTCAAAATCGAGCCCTGTGGAACCCCTTGTCTAAGACATCTTATACTGGATTTGCATGGTGGACAATGCACTTGAAATCTCCTGTTTTTAAGGAAGGAAACCAACCACTTATAGGCAGGCCCGGTTATTCCCCTCTCACTCAGACGGTCCAGTAATACGGAGTGTGATACGGTGTCAAACGCCGCACTTAAGTCCTGAGACAAGTGGAGGAGCTTATTTTCCTCCACAAAGCTCACCAGCTGTCGGTTAACCAATTTCTCTACAACCTTCGCACAGTAGGGGAGGACGGAGATTGGTCTAAGGTTGTCTAGTTGTGTTATGCTAATATGGGCTTTCTTTTTTATCGGGACAACTTGGGCCAATTTCCAGACGTCCGGAACTAGACATTCTTGGAAGGAAAGAGAGGCCATGTTACCTATGTGTTCGGCTACCTGGGGAAGATGACTGCGAAGAATCCTCGCTGGGACCGCATCTAAGGGAGAGCCAGAGTGAATGTCCGATAAGATGTTAATTAGCTCCTCTGTTTGGGGGACCACAAACTTCCTAAGTTTGTTCATAACCTGATTTTCACAGTTAGGGTTAGGCAGATATGTGGGTTCTGTGTTAATCTGAAAAGATGCATAGATCTTTTCTACCTTCCCTATAAAGAAGTCTGCAATCTCATTGCATGACTCTGTCGAGGGGGGGACTTCCCCTGAACTTGCTAGCGGGGCGGAAAGTTCCTTCAAAATCATAAATAGCTCTTTAGATGTGTTCTCTGAGCAGTCAATCCTCTTATTATAGTAGTCTCTTTTAGATTTCCTAATCTGTCTATAATAAGACTTTAATTCACTCTTGTAGACTTCACGTAGTGAGGGGGCGTATTCCACTCTCCATCTACGCTCCAGAGTCTTACATTTGGTTTTGGCGGCTCGCAGCTCAGCGGTAAACCACGGAGCGGATTTCGTGCTCCGAGCCATGGCTTTCTGAGTCCAGGGGGCAACTTTATTCAGTGCATTCTCAACCCATTCATCATACATCCTGCACGCCTCAACCAAGTTGTCGCTGAGCTTTGGGGATTCCTGTCCTAGGGCTTGACTGAAGACATCGTGACTAAATTTCCTCCAGTCCCTGCGCCTAATAGCGGGGGTTTCTGTATAGGCCCCCTGTTGGGCAATCTTCTAAGTTTAAAAGGGATCAAATAATGATCTGACCACAAGATCTTAATCAGGGCAGATACACTTATATCTTCCCAATTTACAAAGATTGGATCCAGCAAATGCCCTGCTTGGTGGGTGGCTCTGTTATCGGCCAACACAAACATAAGAGCTCTCAGTGACTTAATCAGGGATACAGCCTCTCTGCAGTTGACATCATCCAAATGCACGTTAAGGTCTCCTACAATCATGAGCTTATTATGGCGTAAAGCAGATTGCGTTAGAGCCTCCAAGAGGCTCTCAATGAACGCGGTCGCTACACCAGGAGGGCGATAGATAAGGTAGCCCTTAATGGTGCAATTAGGGCCAACTGAGATGGAAAATAGTCCAGCTTCACAGTTATTGATGGCAGTCGGTTCGAGAGAACATGGAAGCTCGATTTTATGGACAATAGCTATCCCCCCCCCCCTCTGACTCCCTCTGTTAATTTGGAGAATGTTATAGCCAGAGGGAAGGGCCTCTATAATATCAGGGAGGGATTTCTCATCCAACCATGTTTCTGTCAAGAAGACCAAGTCAGGGTTGTCATCTATCAGCATGTCATAAATGTTCAAACTATGACGTTTCAATGAGCGACAGTTCAGTAGGAAGGCAGAAAGTTCGTTACCTTCCTTACTCATCTCTTGGTCTCTGAAGATAGTATAGCCACAACCCTCACACTTCAGAGGCCATTGCTCCACGCGCAGCTTATGTGCACATTTCGGCGGCAGCACCTTGCGCAGATGTAGTAACGCCTGCCTCGTATAGGCTACCATTCCACACCGGTCTGAGGAGATATGGCCAGGGGGACGGGCCCTGGGCCGCGTCTGGTCGCGGACGGGCGCAGACGGGCTTGCCTTTGGCGCGCCTTTGGCGCGCCATCGCGCGCCATCGGCGCACCCGCTGCGCGCGTCCACTGCACGGTCGCTTCAGGATGACGCTTAAGTAGGCACCGGCACAGAAAGACTGGAACGCTACCCTCCAGTAAAAAGCGCTGGTTCCGGTAGGCTCGAGTGTGCAAAAAATGCAATTCTACGAGAGTTTTGTGCAAAGAGCAATCAGCAGCAATAAGGTTTTAAAAGCAATGTGGATCAACCATAAAATCAGGCAACAGGTAAAACACAGTTCCCAATTCGTTACTCCACCCCGAAGCGTCACTCCCAAACAATGTCAGTTAGTGCGCGGTCGCTTCAGGATGACGCTTAAGTAGGCGCCGGCACAGAAAGACTGGAACGCTACCCTCCAGTAAAAAGCGCTGGTTCCGGTAGGCTCGAGTGTGCAAAAATGCAATTCTACGAGAGTTTTGTGCAAAGAGCAATCAGCAGCAATAAGGTTTTAAAAGCCATGTGGGTCAACTCAACATTAAAATCAGGCAACAGGTAAAACACAGTTCCCAATTCGTTACTCCACCCCCGAAGCGTCACTCCCAAACAATGTCAGTTAGTATAAATAAGTAAATATATATATAAATAAGTTTTATACAGCAAAGAAAGTAGGGTAGGTAGGGAGGAGAATGGTAGGGGGAAAAATAAATCCAATACTGGTATAACTGCACTATTATGTAAAAATATAGCATTTAATGAAACTTATTTCTCTACTATAAACTTAAGAGTATAGTTAGGACAGAAATAGAATACAATAACAAATGAGTAACAATAACTTCAAGGAGGTTTGGAAGCTTTCTCATTGGCTGGAGTATATAAAGGTAACGTCTGAGCAGATGTATTCAGAAAATTGGTAATGGGTAACCATAATAATTCACGCTTAATAGCAATTGCAATCGGGTGAACATAAGCCCTATCTAATCTATAATTATAACAAATTCCATACCACCAGGCTTTTAAAGAAACATTTGGAGCATTTTTCCATGACTTAGTGATTTGTTGAAATGCAACAGCTATAAGTAAGTCAATAATGGAGACGTTAAGAGTGGTGGAAGAGGACCAAACTTCTGAAACACTACCTAGAAAAATATGGGAGAAAGAAAAAGGGATATGTGTATGAAAGATTTTGTTAATTTGTTGCCACACTTTGATCCAAAACTGATAAATAACTGGACATGTGAATAACATATGTTTAAGGTCTGCTACAGGGGCTGGGCAGGACCAACAGGTAGAGGGATTGATAGGGTCAATATGATGTAGTTTGGCTGGAGTGATTAAAAGTCTATTATATATGAAAAATAATGTTTGTGTAGTATTTGCTGCCCTAGAAGATCTCCTTATTTTTGTCCAAATTTTGTCCCACGTTGGAATAGGAAAGGATGCGTCAAAGTCAGATTCCCAACTACATTCTACTTTAGACTTATCACGAGTATGAACAGTTTCTCTTAATTTATTATAAATTTGGGAAGCCGAGGGGGAAGAATTTAAGAATGAAAGTGTAACAAGAGAAGGTTCAATATGAGTGGAGGAGGCTATGAGAATATCATAGGAACGTTGAGCAGCCAGAGTCAATAATACATACTTAGAATGATAAGAAGAAGGGACAGAATAACGTATTTGCATTAAAGAGAAGGGTATACAAGTATCGCCTTGAAAGAGTTGGTGAGTCCATTTAAGACCAAGATTGAACCAGTATTTCAAAAAAAGAGTTCTATTGTTAATTTTGATGTGATTATTATACCAAATCGGGGATTGCAAAAAACGGTAACGATCATCTAGGCCGTCTAGTATGAGTGGATGAAAAATTTTCTGAATATTTTTAAGAATGGGGGAGAACATTTTGTGGGGGTATTAGATATAGATATAAATTCTTCAAATGAGAGAGGATGAATGAAATAAGATTCAATCTCTAGCCATAAAGGTAAAGATATAGACTCAGTCAAATTCTGTGATAGCAGAGAAGAGGAATATTTAAGAAAGTAGGAAGTATGATACGAAGAAAAATCAGGAAAATTGACTCCACCCAAATGTTTAGGTTGTTTAAGTTTGGAAAAAGACATCCTAGCTTTTTTGTTTTGCCACAAAAAATTTGAAAAAATAGTATAGATATTTTTGTAACATGATTTAGGAATATTGATTGGAAGATTAGACAAGAAAAATAAAATTATTGGAACTAACTTCATTTTCACAGAATCTAGTCTACCCCACCATGATAAAAATATTGGATGCCATTGTGATGTGGAATTAGTTAGGTTTGATTGGAGGTTTTTTAGATTGAGTGATACAGTATCTTTAATAGAGGGAGTAAACCATAGGCCAAAGTGTTTGATCTTTGTAGGGCTCCAGTGAAAAGAGGAAGTTAAAAAATCAGCATGGAAACAATGCTTATTTAAAGGAAGGATTTCACATTTGTCAACATTGAGTTTATATCCTGAAACTGAAGCAAAAGTTGAAACCTCTGAAAGAAAAGCTGGTATAGAAGTTTGAGGATTAGATAAAAAGAAAAGGATTTCATCGGCATATGCTAAGAGTTTTAGGTGCTTATCACCATATGGAAAACCTGTAATATTCTTCTTCATCCGAATTTTAGATAGGAAAGGTTCTAAAGCCAAAATAAATAAGAGAGGGGAAAGAGGACAACCCTGTCTGACACCTCTGAAAAGAGGAAATGAAGAGGAAACAAGGCCATTGGCTAGAATAAATGATATAGGAAAGGAATAAAGAAGTGAAATATAAGAAAGAAATTTAGGGCCAAAACCAAACCAAGTAAGTGTTGAAAAGATAAACTGCCAATTAACCCTGTCAAATGCTTTCTCAGCATTCAATGCAACAGCTGCTAATGAGTAACTATAGGAATGGGATTTACTAAGTACATTGAAAAAGAGATGAGTGTTATCAGAGAGGTGGTGGCCCTTAATGAAACCACATTGTTCTTTACCAATTAATTGCGGTAGAATGTTGTCCAAACGAAGCTCAATAATTTTCGCAAATATTTTATAATCCAAATTAATTAAAGAAATAGGCCTGTAATTCTTACACAATGTGAGAAGTTGGCCTGGTATATGCTGGTCACTAGTTAAAGTGGCCACCTTGCACCAGTACAATTCGACTCTTATGGTAGATAGGTTTAAGACAACCTTTTTAAGAAAGCTATCCTAGTGGTAGATGTGGAGAGCAGCCTTCAGGCTAAGTCTTTAGAGGAATGTAAAGCAGCTTGTTTCACCTTATAATCTCTTGAATCACTAAATGAAAGGACACCACACAGGTATATATATAAAATATATATGTTTTTATTTCTAACACACTCTACTAATCTCTTTATGAGATTAGAAGTCAAGAACATATGCACAAATCAACATTTCACAACAAGTTAAGCACAAATATGGCTGGGGCCCTAGGGGCGTACCAGACCATCTACTAAAAAAGAGGTTTAGGAATATCGACTTGAGAAGAGACAAGGCCTAGGGCCTTCAGAAGCGCTGGGGCCTCACTAATCCACCCAAGGCAGGTAAGCAAAGGACCCACAGGAGACGCATGTAGTGTGAGAACACAGCCGCGGATCCCAATAGACTTCAAAGGAGCAAGTCGCGGTTGGAATTTTAAAGTTTTAGGATACTTCGGGAGAGTCTACAAGCAAGTCACTTACAGGGTAAGTAGTTCTAGAGTCAACACCCACAGGAGCACCATAGTGCTGGCGTTACCTCACCCAGGGAAGCCGGGTGCATAGGTGTCTTTTGGTGTTGGGTCGCGGCGTCGTTTTCAATGGGAGCCAAAGAAGACTTGCTGCTTGTGAAGACAGGAGAAGTGTCCGGTGGAATCCAAGGCTGGATTCAGAAGAAAGAAGACCTGAAAGCAGAGGAGACAGTGTTCAAAGTCACTTGCCAGTGACCTGGGGCCAGGAAGCTGGATGCCCACAGTAGTCGGGCGATTTCAGGTGATCACGGGTGTCTTGACTCTTCAGCCATGAGGTCCAGGAGGTGTCGACGATGACCAGGAGCTGGATTCAGTGTGCCCATAAAGTTTGCAGCTTACTGAGGTGTTGGCAACCGGTTTGGAGCCAACAAGCCTTGGCAACAGCAAGTCTTGTGGAAAGTGAAGAAAGTCAGCGGTGCAGACCAGCAAGGTCTGAGGGACTCACCCAGCAAGGCTAAGTCAGGGCAGACCTGGAGCAACCAGAGAAGCCCTTTGATTCTGTAGAAAAGTCTTCTGGGGACCCACAAGCCAACCAACAAGGGATCACAAAGATGCCTCAGGAGGATTCACTCACCAGGAGTCCACGGTCACTTGGGATGAGGTAGGCCTCTGATCTTTGGAGAAAATCCTGCTATAGGCTTGGACCACACGTGGTCCAATGCACAAGTTCGTAGAATGTTGTGAAGGGGTTGCACTCGACAATAGTGCACGCTACCTGGGTATTGCTGTTCCTCGTCACTCGTGGGGTCCACTTGCCTCAGCTTCACTGGGGACTCACAATGGCCTTGGAGAAGTCAGGAAATCTACTTCTGGGGCTGCAGGGACTTCGGACTCCAGCAGGAGCGGGAAAGTTTGCAACCGTTGATGCAAAGTTTTTTGTGCCTGCCAAGCAGGGGAGTCACTCCTTGACTCCAATGGAGATTCTTCAGTCTTCCAAAGGTAGTGGAACGTCGAAGGTCCAGGATTCTTCTTCAGAGCATCGTCCAGGGATATCTAGTTTGCAATGGCAAGGGTTCCCAAGGAAGGGAGGGACTAGCTCTATGACCACTCCTATGGGAGGGTCAGGGGAGTGGGTGGCTACACCCACTTCCTTTGTCCAGTTTCACGCCAGAGCAGGGGCTGGTAGCCCCTGAACCGGTTTGAGCTGGCATATGCACAGAGGTGCCTACTGCTCACCCAGTGCAGGACTTCAAAGTACTCTAGGAGTGCACCCACCCAGCCCCAATACACTAGATCCAGTCTGGAAGGCGGTTACACCTCCCTGTGACAGGAAGCCTATTGTTGGGCCTCCTCCACTGTGAGTTACGGTCAGCAGCAGGTGGGCAGCCCAGTGTCTGTGCTGGTGGCATCCATTTTGTGATGTCAGGGCTCTTCAGGATTCTATCGTGTTTCCACAGTGGGTACATGTCTATCCCTCTAGAAGGGTGGGATCATACTCCCACGCCAGTTACTAGTGTGGGGGTATGATTCCAAAGCGTTTGACACCAAAACACGACATGTTTTAATGCAGCCACCCCAAAGTTAGCATTTACCGCTAGGTTATAATGCACTTAAGAGTATATGGTTTAACCGCATCCACAAACAGCTACAGAGAATAGACTCTGAGAGCTGCAGAGGGGCCCTGCTCAGGCAGAGGCACTCCCTCACATGGAAACCAAGCACCCTGCCCTCAGGATTGATAGGGCCTGCCTTAGGGGTGACTGATAGGTTTATATGTGTGTGTAAGGTGAGATATAGGGAACCTATATCTCAGTGAGGAGTGCTAACACTACCTCACCCAGGCTGCAGTAGCAGGCATGTGGTGTCAGATTTAGTCTGCTTCCAAGGGGTGGCATAGTACATGCTTCAGCCCCTGGTAGGCCTGTGAAGTACCTATGCCCTTGGTACCTAAGGTACCATATACTAGGGGCTCATAAGGCGCCACAGTATCCAATCACTAGTGCATCTAATATGCACTCCAAGTTGTATAAAGAGAACAGAGAGGCTGGGGCCCTGATTAGCAGGGACCCAGCAGACTATAGCCAGAAACCAGTGTAAACATTAGAAAAAAAGTGGGGGCAACATAAGTGCAGATCCTACTCTCCTACACACAATGTATGATCTTTATTTTCGTTAGGAAGAAGGCAAATCAAAGCTTCTTGAAATCAACCTTCAGATTTCTGGGATGCTATAAAAAATAAGAATAATTAATGTAATTTGGGAATGAGTAGATTGGAAAAATGAGTGTAAAATTCTATAGTAAAACCATCAGGTCCGGGAGCTTTTCCTTTTTGAAGTGTTTGAATGGCTGTGAGAATGTCTTTAGTTTGTATATCAGCTTCCAAGGATGCGAAGTCTACATCTAGGGAGGAAGGTGGAGAAATAGAGGATAAATATTGAGCAATGTCATTTGGATGGGGAGAAGATTCAGGTGTATACAATGATCGATAGAAATTGGAGAATTCTAAGAGAATTTCTTCGTCTTTATGGATTATAGTATTAGCTGAAGATACAATATATTCAATTTTAGTACAGTCCTTTTTGATTTTGAGATAATTAGCAAGAAGATTGCCAGATTTATTTTGTTCACTATAGAATTTAGTGCTGGATTTAAGTAAGTACAGATTTGCAGATTCAGTAGAAAGTTTATTAAAAGAAAGTTTAGCATTAATAAGTTCCTTTACGTCAGATTGGCTCTTAGTTAAGTAATAAAGGTGTTCCAGTTTTTTAATCTGTGTATTAAGCAATTGTATTGAATGAGAAGCTGCACGTAGTTTTTGAGCAACAAAAGAAATAACAAAGTCTCTAGAGGCAGCTTTAAAGGAGTCCCAAATAAGTTGAGCGGATAACTGGGGAGATTTGTTTTCTTCGAAAAACAAGGCTGCAAAATCAAGAAAGGTTGTTGTGAATTTAGGACCTAGTAAAAGAGAATTATTAAATCTCCAGCATCTAGTACCTTTAATGAGAGGGAGTAGGTCCAAACTTAATGAAACTGGAGCATGGTCGGAAATTAAAATAGAGCCTATATCAGAATGATATATGTGTTGAGTTAGGGTTTTGGAAATAAAAAGGTAGTCTATTCGGGATTGTGAAGAGTGAGCAGGTGAGTAATAGGTGTATTCTTGTTGCGTAGGATGACAGAGTCTCCAGGAATCCACAGGAGACCTTTGAGAAATAGTGGAAGTGAATTGAGAATGCATGATAAAAGGAGAGAATCTGGAGTTAGATCTTCTATCAATAAAGGGGTCCACAATCATATTACAGTCACCGCCAAAAATCAAATACTCGTCAGTATATTGCATTAAAGAGGAAAGGATTTGGGGCCAAAACAGTTTATCTTGGTTAGTGGGAGTATAAATATTAAAAATAGTGAGAGGAATCTTATTAATCAATAAGGAAACTGCAACCCATCTACCTTCAGAATCATTATCTTGTCTTATGAGTTGAACATCCAAGCGTTTATGGAAAAGAATAGCAACGCCATTGTATTTTCCTGAACCTGGTGATGCAAAAACATGGCCTACCCAACGACGACGTTGTTTAGTTATCTCAGTATCTGGTACATGAATTTCTTGCAGTAAAGCAATATCTTCTTTTAAATTTGCAATATGTGATAAAACTCGCTGACGCTTTATAGGAGAACCCAAACCTTTAACATTCCACGATATAATATTTAACGACATCTAAATCTTATACATTATAATCAAAAAATTTCTTGAGAAAAACTGTCAAATGTGAAAGTGAAAAACAATACAACATTTGTCAAAATATGAATTAGAAGAGTTGTCGCAGAGAAATAGTAATTATAGATACACATGAGTATAGAATAGAAAAAGGAATGAGGATGAGAAAAAAGATGATATGAATAAGTAAAAGAAAAGAAAGACCAGAAATTAAGATGAAACAAGTGAATAGGGAGAAAAAGGGGGAAGGAGTGAGCATAACAAGAAACAAAAAGACAAAACAAAACTAACATCTGATAAGAAAATATGGTAATAAGAAAACATACCACAAAAGGACAACAATGATGGGGTAGGTGGAGCCACATGGGGAAGGCCGGGCGCCGGACGAGAGAACGCAGGATGAAAACAACACAGAGAACATTATCCAGGAAGAATGAAGGAAACAGAGAGCAAGGGAACACAAAAACCCCAACCTGGTAAAAGAGAAAAATAAAATATTAATTAATGCGGAATTTTATAATAATACAAAAAATTACAGATATATCAGAGGTTAAAGAAATTTACAACTAAGAACAAACAAATAAACAACAAACAGTTGGTATTGAGATAATCAGGTCATATTATGGCTTAGAAGTATCCAAACAGTCTCGTCTACAAGAGTTCAAAAATTGTTGAAGCATAGCAGGATCTTCATAGTTGGTCGTTCTATTATTGTAGGTCACCTTGAAGAGGCAGGGATGAAATAAGCCATAGCGAGCATTCATGCTGCGAAGTGCTGGTCTCATATCTAAGAACTTCTTCCAACGGTCAGCAGTTATTTTGGCATAGTCTTGTGCAAAAAAGAGATTTGATCCATTCCAAGAGATTTCTCCTCGCTGTTTGGCAGCATGTAAGACCATAAGTAAGTCAGTGTACTCTAGGAAGTATAAAATGACTCCTCTAGGCTTCGCTGAGGAAGATGTAGAACGAGGGTTTTGACCCAAGCGATGTGCACGTTGGATATTCAATGGCGGAGCCTCTGGAAGACCAAGAAGAGTTGGAAGAAAGGATTGAAAATAGGATATTGGATTAGAAGCTTCAAGGCCCTCAGCCAGACCATAAATGTGTAAGTTGTTATGCCTATTGCGATTTTCCAAATTTTCAACCTGTTGTTTGAGTTGCTCTATTTCCTTGTGAATAAGAGTAACTTGAACAGTGAATTCTTGAACAGAGTCAACTCGTTTCTCCAGGACATCAACTCTTTGCTCAGTATGAGACCAATTATCTTCCAAGCTCTGCAAACGAGTATTGGTTTCTTCCATGTATGGTTTGAGAGCGCGAATCTCCTCAAGAAGAAATTCCAACAAAAGAGGTGAAGAAGAGTTAGTAGGAGAGGGTGGGTTCATTTTCCCTCGCTTTCTTGGCGTGGAGGATGATGTTGATGGTATTTTGGACCCCTGTTTGGAGCCTAGACAAGACTAGAGGAAGATTAGCTTTTTATAGCAACAGTGTCATTGGGAATATCATCCATGTTCTCTTGCAGGATGTTAAAGGGATTGTAATCCTCCAAAGATGCACCATTGGACTGCAAAGCCTCTTTACGACTGGCACGGGACGTTGCCATGGCGTATTCTGAAAAAGACGGTTTTCAACAAAACCTGGAGAGTAAATTATAGCAGTGTGAGCTTTCCAAATGCAAAGTAATGAACAACGTCACTGTATGAAGTGCATGTGAGGAGAAGAAACACTGGCAGCAGCTCCGGAACTCCAAAAAATTGTTACTCAAAATGAAATGAGAGCAGCAGAGAACAAAGGAAAATATCAATTCAGTGCCAAACAGCCAATATGATGAGGAGAGAAAGTGACTCAAATCTGGAGGCGGCAACCGTGAGGAGCGTCAGAGTACAAAGTGACAACTAGCTCAGGAAACCCAAGTAATGTTGCTTAAAATGAGAGGAGAATAGTAGAGACGAAAGGAAGAACATCAATTCCATGCCAAACAGTCATTGTGGTGAAGAAAGACATTGTCCCAAGTACAGAGGCAGCAAACGTGAGGAGTGTCAGAGGACGAAATGGCACCTAGCTCAGGCAACTCAAATAATGCTGTTCAAGATGAGAGAAGAATAGAGCAGACTAGAGGAAGAACGGCATTTCCATGTCAGGCAGTCATTTTGGTGAATAAAAACATTATCTCAGGCTCAGAAGCGGCAAACGTGAGTAGCGCGTTAAAAACAAAAACAAAATGGCGGCCGCGATTAAACTTCAGCCGCGGTCGATGGGCAAAGGCAGAAATACATCTTTAATTTCACCCCACGTCTTTGCGCATACCGCGGTCAATGGAGTAGCAGTTCCGCTGATAATGTATGTGGTTTTCAAGCTCTGAAATTGAGCGGAAATATCCTGGAGAGTTCCCGCTGCCTCATGCCACCCCGGAGCTCCCGGGAACGGCGGCCATCACCGAAGGCTCCTAAGCCACGCCCCTACCTTATTTTCTTTTTTATGAGAAATTTTATGAACTCTGGTCAGCACATTTTTAAAATGTTGTTTTCATTGTTTTTTTACCAGGTGAGGCATATTAAAAAGACAATACAAGTGTACTTAGAGCCCGATTATGACTTTGGCAGTGTGGCACTGGTTCCACCCCACCGCTGCACCACCAAAGCAGTGGTCAGACTGCTTGCCAGATCAGGAGTTTCCTCCTATCTGGCGGGCTGGTTTTTGGCATTCCCACAGCTGTGCCTCTAAAGTGGGTACCACAATGGGAACGACGAAAACAGTTCCTGCATGGCATGGACTGAAAAGTTCATGCCATGCAGGAACAGGGGCACATGCACCCCTGTGTACATCCCCATTTGGAGAAGGCACAGGGGGCCCTGCAGGGCCACCTTTGTTTTCTCTCCGCCACATTGTTTATGGGGGAGGAACCTCCATGACACTGCTGGCAGAGAGGAAACTCGTAATATGCTTGGCGGGACTGTAGCGGTCCTGTCAAGCATTTTGTGTCCTCCTGACTGCCACAACACTGCCAGGGAATGGTGGTTGTCTGGAGGTGAGGCTGTTGTGGTCCCAACACCCGACTCATAATTGGGCGGCCAGGAGACTGCCCAGCCACCGCGAGTCTGGCAGTTCATGGACCCCAAACTCATAATCCGTGCCACAGTGTGTTCAATCCACCGTTCTGCTTCCCAGCTATTTATTACCTTCATTTAACCTCCTGCACATCACTCCTCCCTTTTTCATGACCAGAAAAGGTAGCATGTATAGGCGTTGCCTTCATACATACTTTACACATTCGTACCTCACAGATTTTCTCACTCTCTTACAGCTTGAGTTCAGTTCAAACAAATATTCTAGAGAAATCCTTTATCATCAGGGGGAATGTCATATGTCTGTTGCCCAGGCTTCCAGACAATTGAGAATATCAACCCAATGCTCTTAATATGTGTTGAAAGCCTTTACAGGACAATTTTGTCCAACAAACCCACATATTAGTTTCCTTAGCGAGGATGCCCATGCTGTCCTCCACCATATCACAATCACCATTTGAATGTTAGTAAAAGCTGAAATATTAGAGTCCAATCAGTCTTCCTTATTGCTGCGGACTGAACTGGCATGAAGCCAGGGATTAATATGGATAGGGTTTGGGCAGGGATACCAAATTATTCTTTTTTTATTGGCATGAATACCTTTTCCACAATCCCAAGATGTAAGGCATGTTTACCATACGCATGATCAGCCCTTTATGCCTACTAGATCTCCAGGGCTTTTGCCACACACCAAAAAAAAATGTAGTTTAGTTTATCTAAGGTCAAATACCATAATCATTGTCATAAATGCATCCTATTTCTCTGCTTTTTATAAACAAATTACTTTTCAATATCTTGGTTCATGAAGCGGTTCACTGATTCAGAGTGAGGTCTTTGTTGAGGAATTTTCATATTTCCTTAAATACATCAAGTTTTGGTCAGAGCTTGTACCTGATGATTCTGTGACATATCAACATCACAAAATTGCAATAGACAAATATTGTGGCCAAACATTTGTGGTACTAAATATCGAGTTTACATAATTACAATGTAAACTACAAAATATCTCCTAACATATTATTGAGGTACTATATATATTCATATATAAATATTTTCATTTTCTTTTAGGATTGGGACTGATCCCCAGTTCCTAAGATGGCTGCCACCACTACCTGGTTGAGGTGGTGGCAGCCAATCAGATCTCTGTTTTTGATCTGTCAGGATCCGCGAAGCCTCCCCTTCCTAGATATACAAAGATTTGAGCATTAATTGCTCAAAAACTACTAGAGGGATTTACACCAAATCTGTGCCCCCACCACCAACACCTCCCCAAAGCTGACCCCACACCCCTGGATGGAGGGGATTAGCCCACGATACCCCTCTCAACCCCACCATAACATAGCATCAAGATAGACGCTCCAGCTGAGTGCCATGTTGGAGCACCCTGAGTGAGAAACATACCCACCTCCCACACCTAAACATTCAAGTAGATCTCTCCAACTTTTAATCTCCCCCACCGCTTTTTTTTGTTTCCTTCTTTTTTAGCTTCTTTGGGTGGAGATAGATTGCAATATTTCTTGCGCCTCTTCCAAGTTTGTAAACATATGAAATTTGCCCTTTACTAACACCCAGAGTTTTGACTGTTGCGCTATTGCAGCCTGCGCACACTGGGCCTTAAATAAATAGAGGAGCTTAACAAATTCCTTTCAGTGCAGTGCAGCTGCGGTGGACATATCAGAAAATATTCAACAACACGGTACTTCATTAATGGAAAATTGTTTTCTTTTGATGGCTCCAGAAAGTATCTGCTGCTTAATACGATCATCGCCAACGTAGACCAAGATTGTCCTGGGCAGGTTCGAATTTGGAAAAGGATGAGCTGGTACCCCATAGGTCTATGTAATTGTCCGATAGCATGATAATTCCGGTACCACATGATTCTTTAATGAATGACTCGACCCATTGAACAGTTTGGACTCCTTCACAGCCTTCTGGCACACCCACAAGCTGTTAATTGGACCACCGCAAGTGGTTTTCCAGTTCATCAAGATTGTTTTCCAACAACAACTTATCTTTCTTCATTTGCTCTATTTGCTGCTGTAAATTAACCATTCGATTCTTGAGCAGCGATATCCTAGATTCAGCCTCCTGCATCCTAACTGGACAGCTTGCTACTGCTTCCTCGATTTTCATCAGACGGAGCTGCAGGGATGCATTCTCAATTGCTTGTGATGCTTTTAGGTCACTTATTTAGTCCAAAATAAGGTTTAACATGGTTTTTAGATCCCATTGCTGGCTCTGCTGATCGTTTTGCACCAGGTTAGTAAGCTGAGTCTTAGAACTGGTTTCCACAGTAGCCTGCAATTGAGGAGAGGCCGAGGTGCAGAGGCCGAGGTGACAGGTACAAATCCAAAGTATTCTGATTAGAATGATAGTATTGGAATTGCTTTCAGTAGTGGCAACGATTGGGCTAGTGAGGTCGTGGTCTTGCTTGGGTCTGTTGCCGAAGACTGTGTTAAGAGGTGCAGACCCACTGTGGTATTCTATTGGGAAAGGACTGAATAAGCACTGGTTTCATCATATTTTGGGGAAGTGGTGATAACCCCCATATTTAGATATTGATTATTCTGCTCTATAATAAAGGGCTCTGGAAGCATTGCTGTCGTCACTTTGGATTTGGAAAAAAGTGAGTATTCTTTCAGCTTCCCTTGTGTGACATTCAGAGAAGGATCAGTCCGTGCCTGATATGAGGTTACTTTTTCTTCTGTCCCCGTATGGATGCTGATTTTAGTGGTAACTCCACATTCTCCCAAAGCACCCATTCCTCCTTAGCTAGAATGGATAGTTCATTTTGGAGAGGATCCTGCAAAGTATGCGACAAAGCTGTCTGGGAACCCCCAACCGCCAACCTTTGATCCACCAAATTCTCCTCTGAGCTTAGAGGGCTACTTGCTACTGTTGATGCACAACTTGATTTCTGGCTACGTTCATCCCTAGCTACAGCTGATGCTGACTTTATTTGAGCGGTCTGTGATTTAGTTTTAAGGCCGACAGTATCCACATTCTTAATTATGTTTTGGATCTTAAGATGCTTCCCCATAGTTTATGGACCAGTTCTTTAATCCTCTGAGCAGGGTTTAGATTAATTTTTTTATTTGTTTTGCAAAGAGGAGACACCCAGTGACCCACTACCAGGGCACCCTTCTGATTATCGTGCCCAGGGTGGCAACCCTTGGTGTGAAACCTGGTTTCCTCTCACTATCGCCCAGTGAATCCTTAAATATGCCGTGGAGTAGAATAAAAGCATCAAGGTGCTTACCAGGCCTTGGAGCTGTGGTCTCACGAACAGCCTCCAATGTCACTCACCTGAAGTCCAATGCCTGCTGGTTAAGGCATTCCCGGGACAGAAAAAGATGCTGCTTTACACACACTGCGGGAGTAGACAATGCGCCTTGCAGCAGCTCCCAACAACTGTCAGCAGCTTTATGTGGTAAGAGCCGCCTCCTGGAGCCCAATGCCTGCTGTTCAAGGCAGTCCCAGGAAAAAAAAGCTGCTTCACCGGTGCTGTGGGACTCTATGGTGCACTTTATAGCACCTTCCAGCACCTGTCAGGTCCAAGATGTGGCAAGGGCTGCCCTGGAGCCCCTAGCCTGCTTATCTAGGCAGCCCAGGAAAGTCCCGGCAGCCTACCCAATCAGCCGCTGTGTCGGCAGGAAGATCAGCTGGCCCCTCTTGTAAATCAAGAGGCAGAGCCAGCACTCCGTGGGACATCAGGTAATTGGCTGACACCTAAGGCAGGAAGAGAAGGAGGCTGCCAAAACCAAACCGAAATTGCCCAGTCAAAGACCCACGAAGCGCTCGACTGAGTCTTCCGGAAATCTCACCATCCGTTGAAGCGGGTGTACTACAGACAGAGAACCATAAAGCAACCGACCGGCATCATGCCAGAAGAGAAGAAGCTGCGGTGAGTTGTGGGACGGGGGTGTGGGCGGAAGAGCTCACCTCGCAGCAGCACATAAGGGTGGGTTCGCCTGCCACCACCTCTTGCCTGTGCTTTCAGTCTTACCCCACCAACTGTTCATTATATTAAAGTATTTGCACAAATTGTTTGACACCATTTTGATAGCTATTGTTTGTTAAAAAAAAAAAAACTCCATATACATTTAGATATAAGAAAAAGGAAAAGTCAATGAGAGCTTTCCAGAAGTAACTAAAAGTATGGCGATGAAATAAAAAAATTTAGTAAACCTCTAGAATGTATAATCTGGTTGCTTGGCATCAGTTATACTTGAGTATCCTATGAGGAAAGTCGATATTGGTGTGCAAATATCGATGCATTAAACCCTGTTGATAGGTGCCTGATGTCTCTTTTTATCTTTTAATAAATGTAAATGGCTAGATATTCTCGGTTCATTATTTGTGCAGTCAGATTTTGCCTAGTACGTTTCATTACACAATTGAGGAAGACCTTGCTTATAAGTAATAATTCATATGTTTTTTAAAAATGTTTTTACTCACTTTTCTGACTTGTAATCTCTATGTCAAATGTTCCCTCATTAAGGGATCCGGTGGGTCACTGTAGGATGAATGTGTGATGATTTAGTACACATAGAGCTGCGGGCTACCTTTGAATAACTCCCGACTAGGGCTATACACTTTCTGTGCTTTGGAACGCTTCTTTCTAGGGAGGACCTTTTTTCTACAATGTAATGGTGGTGAGGTATTTCACGATATGTTCCTGGTGGTCAATATATAATTTGTTAATATTATGGTGGTGGTAATCCTTGGGCATTGTGTCTTTCTGGGATATGTGGATCATTCTTCCTCTATTGCGATCTAATAGTCATTCTGCTTCTCATCCTATACATCTTCTAATGACTTTAATACTTTGGGAGTGAATTTTGGTGGCTCGTTTGATCCTGTTTTTGTTCTCATTCCTTCATTTGCTTTCTATATGGTTTCTTACAGCTGACCATGACTGTTTTGGGTCTGTATGATAGAGCTATATGAGATATTCTCCATTTCTAATGTACAGAAAATAGACATTAGCTCAAATGAAAGCCTTAGGCTCTTGCAGGGATGGCCTTACAAAACAATTCCATTGAGCTTTTAGCAGACATGCTCCCATGTATTACAAATATTTTAAAGAAATTCATTGCTCTCTCTTTACAGTTCAATCTTGTTTCATCTAACCATGCTAATTTAGTGGCCTACATGTCTTTAAGTCAGAGATATTTATTATATTGTTATGGCTTTATATAGCATGAGCTTGCCCCAAGGGCATCAGAGCACTTTACAAGAGAAAAAAAATATGGATAACGAGCATCATTAAAATAACATGTAACAAAAAAAGAAAACACATTTTGATGATAAAGAATTCCAAAGTTACTCAGACTCTCTCCAAGATTAAATATGTTTGGGGATAGGATTGAGTCATTTAGAGCACCTAGTCTTAGGTCAGTCTTACTAGTAATAGAGCTACCTATTTTAAACTTTTCCAAATGTTAGACAAATATGAATTGAACCATTTCGGTCTGCACTGGTGATTCTGATCCGTTCTTTTGGGGAGTTAAACAGAGCACAGGGGTTAACTATCATAGGCAGCTGAGAGGTCCAGAAATGCAAGTAGGCAAAAGTCGAGGAGACTGAGATTTTCACCCACGATTTGTAGAAGAGCCATTTCAGTTCTGTAGTCATATCTGAAACCAGACTGGATAGCATCACAAAGGCTTTTTGCCGGGATATGAAGGGGTAGTTGTGAAGCTATATACATTTATAGCACCTTCATCTATGTAAGTTATGCAGGTCATTGGTGTCTGCTGTGGGATTTTCCAGAATGGGTAGACCTGGCCAATTTTCAATTTTCAGGAAGGTCCAGTACGGCAGAACCAACTTGGCCATTCCATTGCTCGGGAGCCCAGGCTGTACGTCAGAAAGGTGGGTGAAATGTTTGAGATTTTTTATTATGATTTCAAGTAGCTCTGCCTCTAAGACTCTTTTACAGTGTGACCAGGTCATTGGGCCTTGTGGTTCAGTAGGCAGTCATCAGGATTGTCAGATGTTGGTGGAAGGGAAAATCTGATAAAGTCTACTTTCACTACAAAAACATTCACAAAATCCTCACATTTGGATAGTGATGGGTAGACCATGCTAGCTGAAGGCCCACTGTTGGATTGTTTAATAATGCCGAAGGGAAGTTTTGGACTATTTTCTGAGAAATCAAGCAGAGATCTGATTTTGAGCTGAAGTCTGATCTGTAGTTTCATATATACAAGCCTATTTTGGTTCTATCGGATATATTTCAATAATTGCAAAGAAATCCACTGGATTCTCATTTTATTTAGGGGAGGGAGGATGTGCTAGTATACACCTGGGAAGGTGTAATCCTAAGGATTACAACGGTTTCTTGGAACCAATGCATAGATAAATCCAATGAATATCTCACAACCCACATCCTTGCAAGGTATTTTTTCTGCCAAGTGGCCCTTCAGGGCCACTAAGAAGAAAGGCATCTTACACTGACATGCTGGTGTGTGCCATCCCTGCCATACACCCTTCACAGCCTACTTGCCCCTGTAATAGAGGACAGTTGCATCTAATAGACATGGGAATGGAGAAGTGGTGGAGGAGTTTAAAGCATGGCAGAGCAGAGGTGATGCCTTTGCCCAGGTCTGCATGAAAGCTCCTTTCATCTACAGGTTACACTCTCCAGTCCCAATGAGATAGACCTGTAGACTGTGAAACCTACAGTCCACAGGTTCCAATGCCAGTAAAATGGAAAATGTGTGTGTGTGTGAGTGCATGCATGCGTGAGTGTGTGTGTGAGCACTTGTATGTGTTCGCGTGCATGTGTGTGTGTAAGTTTTCTCTGTCAGAAGGAGCCTTTCACACTAAAAGTGAGGCATGTACAACTGTATTGAGTGAATGTTGTCTAGGTGAAAGATGCATGAGGTCTGGTTAAAAACAAATTTACAAAAACAGAGCATTTAAGTCAGACTTACACACCGAAATAGACCTAATCTACGTTTGTTTAATTCAAAGCAGTTAGTTTTTCACATGTTTATGTTTTTATTCACACTAAAAGTTGGTGCCAGAAAACCTAAGTCCAGTTTTGGTAAAAGCAATGGTTCGGGTGTGGCCAAAAGGTCCAATAATAAAGTGATCCTAAGGAGAGCACTTATGATTAGACAGTTAAAGATTAATTACTTTAAAGGAGCAAAAAAACGTAATAATGTACATGGGGACATAAGTCAGTTCATGTGAAACATTTATTTCCACAACAATAGAATTCAGGTGCTCACACAATAAGTGAAAGAGGCGTGACATGCAGAGTGATGGTGAAGTTTAAAATAACGGCATCGCATTGACAACAATAGTGTAAAACTCCTCAAACAACTTTATAGAATAGGAAGAGTTTTTTGTTGTAAAGGGTCAACGGCGTTTCGATCTCAACTGTTCGAGATCATCATCAGGACATATAACGGGTGAGCAAGCTGAATCTAAAATGAGGAAAAACGGGCAAATAAATAGGCTATCATTTGATCCCTACATGTAGTATGATTATTACAATTAGAGGCTCCTTTTTATAAAAAACATAATGACATATATAAATATATATTAATCCTGAATTATTCTGTATATCATGTAACTAGCCATGCCTAGGGTTTAAGGTAGGTGTGGAAATACATGAATTAAGGCAATTACAGAAGCGAAAGTCATGATTTAAAGGCAATTTGAAAGCGAAAGTCAACAATGTAAATTACAAGTGGTGGAAGTATTTAAACGGTGGAAAAGAGAAGTTAAATAGTAGCGATTCAGAAGCAAAAGACCAGTAATGGTGAAAATGCTGCACGTGAATACGCAAGCATAGGTGGGAGTACAAGGAATAATTCGCGCTAGTAGGAAGGTAGAGTTGTGAGGGCAGATGAAGCTGGGTAGAAACCCGCTAAACGAGAGAAGGGGGGAGAGGGAGAACACTCAGAGTAGACTTACTGATGCAATTATTCATAGCACAAGGAAGAGCAATAGAGGGCTTCAGAAAACAGCTGAGGGTAGTGAATTCACCCAGATTAATTCGCTGAAGGTACGAGCGTGAGAATATCACGTGCTGTAAAGGAGTTAGAGCAGTAATTAGAAACTGGTGTGCGTCCGTGAAGGGCGCTTGCAAGGAAGTTGGTGAAAGAAAACACTTACTGAGTAAACTTGAAGGGCAGGGTCAGCTTAACGATTTGCTGCCAATATGTTTCTGTTAAGGGCAAAAGGAGGGAGGGGGGTCAGGAACTCCAAGGTAAAGATTAAATTGATGGTAAAGGTGTATGCGCAGTCATAGTACTTACAGTTAAAGTCACTCCCAGTTCATATTTGGGAGAGGAGCTCAGCACAACATGCTGCTTGGGCTGTCCGGGTTTAGTGCGAGAGGGAGACAGAGTGAGCCAGGAAGTAATTAAGGGCTGTGTCAGCTGTGAAAGCAGCAGCAGGGAGGAGCTAATTAGCATGCGCCTGCGAGCGGTTGTGTGCAAGGGACTTAACCCTTTCCAAGCATGCTGAAGGGAAATGGCTGTCAGTAGGAATCAAGTAAGGGAACGAGGGAAAAGTACTAACTCAGCAGAGTAAGAAAAGAGAAGAAAGAGTCATAAGAAAAAATAAATCAATGTGTGTGCAACAACTGTTTCAGGCACATGATAGCAGAATTGATTCTGAAGCAACCTAATGTGTTGTACCTACTGAGGTAGTTGCTATATGAATTAAAAACCAAACACAAAATCAGTTAAGGCATATAGTCTAGCAATGTACTCACTGATATTCAATTACTGTGGCAACATATAAACTAGAAATGAACCAATGGGTAGCACATGAACCAATGGGTAGCAAGAGGTTCAAACATAAGGAAGTGTGTATACATCTGTTAGGAAAACACTAAGCAAGAAGTACAAAGTGCTATCAGGCGGCTGAGGTCAAAATGTGCAGATGTGAATAGTCAAATGTTTATAGTATGGCATTCCATTCATCAATCGAGTTGAGACCATATTCAATAGTGCGGCAATTAAACATCCATTTGCATTCCAATCAGTTGAGGATCTGTTGTTGGTTTCCTCCCCTAACGTTGGAGTGAAGGGTTTCAATGACCTGCCAAGTGAAGTCTGTTTCAGAGTGTCCTTTTGATATAAAGTGTTCCACGAGGGGCGTCGTCGTGATCTTACATCGGATTCTGCTCCTGTGTTGGGTGATTCTTGCCTTGATCTTCTGTGTGGTTTGGCTGATGTACCTCAGTTTGCATGGACATTCAATACAGTAGATTACATTTTGTGAATTGCAATTTGAAAAAGACTGTAAAGTATACTTAGAGTTTTCAAATTCAAATACTTTGGTGTTAGTAGTGGACTCGCATGCCATGCAGTTGTTACATTTGTAGTGCCCTTGCAGTGGAGGAAGATTGAGGTAGGGGTGTATAGTCTGATCTCTTTTTGTAGGTTTGTAGGCCCTAACCAAATGGTCCTTTATGTTGCAAACTCTTTTAAATGAAAAAAGTGGGGTGCCTGTTGCGAGATTTAGTGGCGCTAGGACTGTCCAATGTTTTTTGATCATTTTCGTCAGTTTGTTACTCACAGGACAAAATGTGGTCACACATATAATTCTGGATAAGGGTGTTTTGACTTTGGGCTGAAGCAGGTGTTCACGGTGTGAGTACCAGGCCCGTTTCATGGAACGTTTTACTAGGCGTTTGGGATAGCCTCTGTCAGTGAGCTTCTTGCATAGTGTGTTGGCTTCTAAGAAGAAATCTTCTTTGAATTTACAGTTTCTTCTGATTCTGAGGAACAGGCCATACGGTAGTCCATCTCTCAGTGCCCTGGATGTGCACTGCTGTATTGGAGGAGGGTATTCCTTTCAGTAGGCTTTCTGAACAAGGTGGTATAAAGTTCGCCATTGTGATTTTTGATGGTGACATCCAAGTAGTGAATCTTGGTATTGTCATAGCTGTAGGTGAATTTAAGGTCAGGTTGTGCATTGTTGAGCCAGGAGAAGAAGGCTTCAAGTTCAGAGTTAGTGCCACACCAGATCATGAAGACATCGTCTATGTATCTGCGCCATACACAAATGTTTTGAAGGAATGGGTTCATCATATTGAGGATGATATTAGTCTCAATGTCGTCTACAAACAGAATGGCAACATTGGGGGTGAAAACTGCCCCCATAGATGGACCTTTGCATTGTCTGTAGTATTTCTCTTGGGAAAGGAAGTAGTTTTTAGTCAATGCTATTTCCAGGAGTGATGTGATGAAGTCTGTAGGTACCTGATGTGGGGAGGAACGGAGGTAGAGATGCTTTTTGATGACTTCTATACCTCTAGCTTGAGGGATGTTCGTGTATAGCGATTCAATGTCAAGAGTAACCAAGAGTTCTAATTGAGGATTAAAGGGGTGTGATTCTATCAAATTGATGAAGTGAGTGGTATCCTTAACATATGTGGTGGTGTCTTGTACCATACCATTTATGAAGTAGTCAATGTATCTACCAAGGGGCTCTAGAATTGAGCCGCAGCCGGATAGAATAGGCCTCCCTGGTGGTACCTCTAGATTTTTGTGTATTTTGGGTAGGGTGTACAGTACTGGTGTCCGTGGGGTTTTATTATTGAGGAACAAGAATTCATTCTTGCTAACGTAGCCTTCATCTAAACCCTTTTTGGTCACATTAAGAATCAGGTTGCTGATTTCTCTCAAAGGGTTGCGTGCCAGGGGTTCGTAGTGTGAGGTGTTGCTAAGCTGTCACTGGATCTCATTTTCGTATGAGGTATTGTCCTGTAAGACTATACCTCCTCCTTTGTCACATGGTTTTATAACAATATAATCAATTTCTTTGAATCTCTTGAGACTGTTTTTTTCATCTAGGCTCACATTGAAAGGGGTAAACCTGTATTCTTGTTGTATTTTATGTAGGTCTTTTAGTACAAGGTATTCAAAAGTAATTACTTCAGGGGGCATGAATCCACTGGGGGGATTGAAAGTAGATTTGGGACGTAGTCCTGTTGCATCAGTTTTGGGAGGAGTATCTTTGTTATGAAAAAAGGCATTCAGTCTAACTTTTCTGAAAAACTGGAAGAACTCAGATTGTATTGTGAACCAGTTGGGTTTTTCACATGCAGCATTTTCACCATTACTGGTCTTTTGCTTCTGAATCGCTACTATTTAACTTCTCTTTTCCACCGTTTAAATACTTCCACCACTTGTAATTTACATAGTTGACTTTCGCTTCCGAATTACCTTTAAATCATGACTTTCGCTTCTGTAATGACCTTAATTCATGTATTTCCACACCTACCTTGACCCCTAGGCATGGCTAGTTACATGATATACAGAATAATTCAGGATTAATATATATTTATATATGTCATTATGTTTTTTATAAAAAGGAGCCTCTGATTGTATTAATTATGCTACATATAGGGATCAAACTATAGCTTATTTATTTGCCCGTTTTTCCTCATTTTAGATTCAGCTTGCTCACCCGTTATACGTCCTGATGATGATCTCGAACAGTTGAGATCCAAACGCTGTTGACCCTTTACAACAAAAAACTCTTCCTATTCTATAAAGTTGTTTGAGGAGTTTTACACTATTGTTGTCAATGCGATGACGTTATTCTAAACTTCACCATCACTCTGCATGTCACGCCTCTTTCACTTATTGTGTGAGCACCTGAATTCTATTGTTGTGGAAATAAATGTTTCACATGAACTGACTTATGTCCCTATGTACATTATTAATTTTTTTGCTCCTTTAAAGAAATTAAACTTCAAGGGCCATATGTAGAAAGCAAAATTGCGATCGCAAACGCCGAAATTCGCCGAATTTCGGCGTTTGCGATCGTAATTTTGCTAAGTGGGATGTAGGAAGGAAAATCTGCATGCAAAATAAGGAATCGCAAAATTTGCGATTCCTTATTTTGCAAATGCATGTAAGGAATCACAAATAGCGATTCCTTAAATGCAATGTAGAAAGCACCCAAGTTGTGCTATTTTGGCTTAAGGAATCGCAAATTACCACCAACTTCAGGTTGATGGTAATTTGCGATTTCTTTCAATAATGCAGTTTTTTGCATTATTCAAAGTGCCATGTGGCACACATACATGCCCTTAGGGCATGTATGTGCGCCACATGTGCACCCATGCTCATTACAGGGGTGCAAAAGGGTGTCATGTTGACACCCTTGCACCCTTGAAATTGCATTCTTAATTTGCGATTCTCTAATTGAGAATCGCAAATTGAGAATGTCTTCCTATTCATTCCTATGGGCCTTTTAGCCCATAGGAATGAATGGCAAGGTATTCCTTATTTGCGATTCTCAATTAGAGAATCGCAAATAAGGAATAGGTGGGATTCGCAAACAAAAATGCTAATCCTACCTACATAGCGTTTTGCTATTCTCTAATTGCGATTCCCTAAAAATTGCAATTAGAGAATCGCAAAACACAGCCTACCTACATATGACCCCAACTCTCTAATCATAAGTGCTCTCCTTAGGATCACTTTATTATTGGACCTTTTGGCCACACCCAAACCATTGTTTTTTTTACTGCATATGTCACCCCAGGTTCACGTATTGGGGTACCCTTGTTTTTCTTAAAACCAGTTTTGGTAAAAGGGCATGAAATGTGTGTTCAAGGTGCAAATACCTTGTTAGTTAGTGAACACCCACAAACTCACATGTTTGTTAGTGTTCACAAACTCTTCTCCAACCCTATTCTCACCAGGAAAAGGGCAGAAGATTAACTCATTCCAATAGCAAATGTAACTTCCTTTCCTGGGTGAGAAAGAATAAGGGAATATCCCTAAAACTGGTGGTGATTTAGGGAAAGTGTTTTGTGAATGGGGGAAAATATTTCTTTGTGAAGAATAAAATGATTAAGTGTATTCGCACTTACTCTGAATTTTATTACAAGTAGGAACATAAACACATATACCTACTTGTGGTGGCATAAATAGAATCCACCACAGTTTACAAGGAGTACACCTGGAAACCTGTGCCTGAATCACGTTTCCAGGTGTAACTTGAAAAATATTTAGTGAATTCTGAAAATAAATAAATCTGTAATGTGAGGCTGTAAAACTCAGAAAGCGCAAATGGCGAACCAGCTGATGGAACAGGACTTTTGACAATTGTCCCAGAGGCTGCTCTTACTTTTAGCAAATCGATAGATATTACGGAGGTGACATCTGCCATTATCAAAAGTCCTTCAGGGAAGCACCCGGGCCGATTGTGTCCCCATGAACATATTTAGAAGTGATCTAAGAAGGAGCGCACTCGGTGGCGCCTAAGATGACTGCCTAACCCCGGAGCTGAGTATCTGGTCGGGAACACCGTTGTTGTTATGCGTTTTCCGCGACTTTAAAGAGGCTGGAATTGGGCAAGTAATGATATTGGAACATGTCCTGCACTGAGTAAAAGTTGTTTTATTCTTTTTTTTTATTTTTCGACTTACTTTGGGCCTTGAACTCTGTTGCAACATTGCGGCCTCCATTTTGTTTTTTGAGCATTCTGAATCTCCTCAGCCCTGGACTGTTTGTGGTGCTTTTTGGTCATATCTTGTGTTACCTGTCCTGAGCCTCTTGGTTTGCTGACTGCCTGTCTTTCTGGCTTCGGGAGATTTGAGGAGGGAAACATATGTTTACTAGTGACTGCTTTCTTTCGCCGACTGCGTCTTTCAAGGTTACCTATGGGCAGAAGTAAAAGCTTATTATAGTCAAATAAAAGCAGTGCTTCTAAGGTGTCTAAGTCTGACTCTTCGTCTACTGTACCCTCCATGGACTGTTCACTCTCTGCAGCGGATATGGCTCAGTCTTCTACCTCTAGGTCAGCACCTCTGCATTTGTTGACTTCCAAGATGCAAGCAGTACCGACGGCTAATAAGCGCCTCAAGCAAGATCCACCTTCGCCTCCTAAGCTTCCTACTCCTGTATCTTTAGATACTATTTTGGAGGAGATACGCGCTCTGCACCCATTCATTGAGGAGACCAATACTCGCCCACAAGTGATGGATAATGAGTGGTCATCTATGGATTCTCGACTTTCCTTGGTGGAACAACGTGTCAGTGATGTCCAGGATGCTGCTGTAAAAATAGAGACATTGGACTGTAAAAATAGCGACATTGGAGAAAGATGTCTCACTGCTTAAAAAATCTGCTGAGGATCTCGAAAACAGTAACAGGCAAAAATAATCTTCGTTTATATGGTCTTCCAGAGGGCCTTGAAGTGAATGATCCGGTTGTTTTTTCACGTCCTTTTTCCATAACTTCTAGATCTTCCTCCTTCGACTAACTTGAACATCCAGCATGCTCACAGACTGGGTCCTCGCTTGTCTTCTACTTCGGCCCCATTAAAACCTCGAGGAGTGAGTCTTCTCTTCTTGCAATTCACAGACCTTCTCCAAGAGTTAAACACAGCCAAGTCTAGGAAGCGTCTCGTTTGGTCTGGTGCTAACTTGTTTATTTCTCAAGATGTTTCTACAGTAATGGCTAAACGGAGGTAGGACTTCCTTAAACTACGGCCTGCTCTATGGGCCCTTGGTGCAATATATGGTCTTTTTCATCCATGCCTCTTTAAAGTGACATTTCGGAATAATACATCTATATTTAATGACCCTGCAGACCTAAGGAAATTCATTCACTCAAACTCTACAACATCAATGGAAATTCCTGGTCCTTCTTCTTTCACCTGACATTTATTCAACTGTTGTTCTAAGTTTTACTAATGTTTGCTTCCCTTACAGGTTGCTCCTTGATGCTTGTTTTCTCACTTGTTCCAAGTTGTTTTTGTTCTTTAATTTCTTTGTAGGTTATTTGGAGTTTTGTTGCCCATTTCTTATTTTTCATGTTGGCGTCCTGACATGATGCCTCCTCCCTTGTTGGTTGTGCCATATTCATCTGTTGTCGTCACTCACTATTGTTGTCCTCTTTCTCCCCTTAATCGGTACGTATGACAGTCGTCAGCTTGACATGAACTGTCTCTTCTTGCTTAGTCTTTTGTCCTTTTTTCCCCTCTCCTCTTCTATCTTTCCTCTTTCTTTTCCTATAGTATATGTTACATTTTATATTCCCTTTCACATCTATTTCTTTTCTCTTTTCCTTTCCCTTTTTCTCTATATTGAGGGTCGTATGGTTTTCTATGTAGTGTTAACGTTCTCACATTCAGAGTCATATGGTAGAATGTGAAAGGTTTTGTTAATCCCATTAAGAACCAGAGAATCTTGTCTCATTTGGTTTCCTATAACCCTGATTTAGTTCTTTTCAAGAAACTCATTTTCCAAAAGTGGCAGCCTCTACACATAAAAGTAATTGGGTTGGCTTTGTCATTATTGATGTTCATATGGTGTTCTATGTATTGTTAGTGTTTTTACATTCACAGTCATATCGTGGAATGTAAAATGTTTTGTTAATCCTATTAAGAGACAGAGAATTTTGTCTCACTTGGCTTCTTATAACCCTGATTTGGTTCTTTTGCAAGAAACTCATCTTACAGAGGAGGAAGGCACCAAACTTAAACGTAATTGGGTTGGCTTAGTTTTAGTCTCCCCTACGTCTACTAAGAAGAATGGTGTTGTTATTCTCTGTCATAAAAAGTTGAACTGTTCTGTTTTATCTAAAGAGATAGACTCTGAGGGAAGGTGGTTGTTGGTTAAATTGCTCATTAATGGTATTTCTCTAACTTTTTCATGTTTATGGTCCTACTCAACCTGACTATTTATTATGGCCTAATATTCTAAAAAAGTGCATTCAATATAAAGATGATTTGGTTTTTTTATCCTAGGTGGGTACTGTAACCAGATTATTGATCCTTTCCTGGACCAGAAATCTAATGTTCGTTTTGTTTCCTTTAAAGCTCACAAACAATTCCTCACTACAATTTCACAAACTCACTTTGTAGCTACCTGGTGTTTCTGTAACCCGGATGCATTAGAAATTTCTTTTGTTTACCCCCCTCATGGGTCATTTACCAGATTGGATTATATTTATTTTTCTAGTTCCTTGTCTCAAATCCTTATTTCTTCGTCTCTTGAACCTATTGTTATCTCTGATCATGCTCCAATTGTTACTGATTTTGAATTGCTCCCTCCGCATCCCAAGTCCAATAGGTGGAGATTTAATAATTCCTTATTGAAAGATCCCGTTTTCTCTTACGCATTTATTTCCTTTGCTAATGAATTCTTTTTCTTGAACGTGTCGACTGATACCCCTTCCCAATTAGAGTGGGCACTTTTAAAGTTGCAGCTTGTCGCTCTATTATTGATTATGTTTCCAGAAAGAAGAAACAACGTCTTACAAAGCATAACATTCTCTTAGCAAATATTAAATGTTTAGAGCATCAATTTCAGACTACTTCTTCTGACACCTCCTTACAAGAACTTATTTGGGCTAAGCTGGATTTTAATAAGTCCTCTACGGAGAAGGCTTCCTCTATAATATTACGTAGTTTCGCTCGATATTATGGAGGCTGTAATAAGGCAGGGTCATTTTTAGCCAACTATCTTAAATCACAGAAAGAATATTAGCTCATAAAATCCATTTATTCGTTGGACAGGTCCCTCCTATTTAAAGATTAGGATATTTTGCATAAAGATTTTTTAAACATCTATATATTCTGGAGTCCCCTGCTACCTTTTCTCTTATAGATGCTTACTTCGATGATGTTCCCTCTCCCTCTCAAGATGCCTTGAATTTCTCATCTCTTTGGATTTATCACTGGAGGAAATTTCTAACGCTTTAAACTTTCTTAAAAAAGGTAAAACTCCAGGGCCAGATGGGTGTACAGTGGAATTTTACTTAAATTTCTCAAATTTACTCCTTACCTAAGCTTTTACAACTTTTTCTTTACCTTCAGAAGATGGGTGGAGTGAGTGGTACTTTTCAGGAAGCCACTATGGGGTCGATTCCGATCCCGGGTCGGACAGCTCTCAGAGAGCTGTCGGTAGTCTTACCATGCGACCGACACGTACCCGTAGCCGGTCCGTTCTGCTGATGAAGTACGATGCGCAAAAACACAACCGACACGTAGGCTGTGATTCAAGCTTCATTCTCCGTCCGAGCCGTACCTCCAAACGCCGACCCAAGTCGGCCGGAAGCAGTATCCATAGCAGTTTCCGCCCTGACAAGTACGATGCGTACTTCCTACGTGCCGGACGGGTCACCACGTATGGCACGTCACAGCATCCGGAAAACAAGCATATCAGTTGCGATTCGTGCCAGAACTCAATCCACGGCTACGAGATGGACCAGCTTGCAGCGGGTATGAGACGGAGCAACAAGCAGCGTGTACAACACGAACACATCATGAATCCCATCACGCAGGTCATACCAGTACTCTACATCTATGACTGGATCAGGAATCGACGCCAACGGTGCAGGCGGTAAGTCAGACACTTACCACACAAACAAACGACACGTACCCGCAAAATGGCACACACACAGGGGATCCACATCCTGGCCACTAACAGCAGGCCACCATAGGGGTTGCATGGCCAGCACCACTAACATCCCCACCCATAGGGCTTATGTTGCCCATCACTACTGCCACTGCCACTCATAGGGACCTGGTGCCCAGCACTACTGCCACCCCCAGCCATAGGGCTTATGTTGCCCATCACTACTGCCACCCCCACCCATAGGGGACCTGTTGCCCATCACCCCTGCACCCCCCTCTCATAGGGGGCCTGGTGCCCAGTACTAATGCCACCCACAGCCATAGGGGACCTGGTGCCCATCACTACTGCCACCCCCAGCCATAGGTGACCTGTTGCCTATGACCCCTGCCACCCCCACTCATAGGGGACCTGGTGCCCAGCACCACTGCCCCCCCAGCAATAGCGCTTATGTTGCCCATCACTACTGCCACCCCCAGCCATAGGGCTTATGTTGCCCATCACTACTGCCACCCCCATCCATAGGGGACCTGTTGCCCATCACTACTGCCACCCCCAGCCATAGGGCTTATGTTGCCCATCACCCCTGCCACCCCCACTCATAGGGCTTATGTTGCCCTTCACTACTGCCACCCCCAGCCATAGGGCATATGTTGCCCATCACTACTGCCACCCCCACCCATAGGGGACCTGTTGCCCATCACCCTGCCACCCCCACTCATAGGGGACCTGGTACCCATCACTACTGCCACCCCCAGCCATAGGTGACCTGTTTCCCATCACCCCTGCCACCCCCACTCATAGGGGACCTGGTGCCCATCACTACTGCCACTTCCCAGCCATAGGGGACCTGGTGCCCAGCACTACTGCCACCCCCACTCATAGGGCTTATGTTGCCCATCACTACTGCCACCCCCACCCATAGGGGACCTGTTGCCCATCACCCCTGCACCCCCCACTCATAGGGGGCCTGGTGCCCAGCACTAATGCCACCCACAGCCATAGGGGACCTGGTGCCCATCACTACTGCCACCCCCAGCCATAGGTGACCTGTTGCCTATGACCCCTGCCACCCCCACTCATAGGGGACCTGGTGCCCAGCACCACTGCCCCCCAGCCATAGGGCTTATGTTGCCCATCACTACTGCCACCCCCAGCCATAGGGCTTATGTTGCCCATCACTACTGCCACCCCCATCCATAGGGGACCTGTTGCCCATCACTACTGCCACCCCCAGCCATAGGGTTTATGTTGCCCATCACCCCTGCCACCCCCACTCATAGGGCTTATGTTGCCCTTCACTACTGCCACCCCCAGCCATAGGGCATATGTTGCCCATCACTACTGCCACCCCCACCCATAGGGGACCTGTTGCCCATCACCCTGCCACCCCCACTCATAGGGGACCTGGTGCCCATCACTACTGCCACCCCCAGCCATAGATGACCTGTTGCCCAACAGCCAAGCTTCAGAAAAGACTTCAGCGTATCCAGAACGCCTCAGCCCGTCTCATCCTGGACGCCCCCCGACGCAGCCACATCTCGAGCCACCTGAGAAACCTGCACTGGCTCCCTCTCAACAAGAGGATCACGTTCAGACTCCTCACCCACGCACACAAATCCCTCCACGACCTGGGCCCAAGGTACCTCAATGACCGCCTGACCTTCTACACGCCCACCCGACAGCTACGATCTGCGAACCTCGCCCTCGCCGTCGTCCCTCGCATCCAGAGAGCCACCGCCGGAGGAAGATCCTTCTCCTACCTGGCGGCTAAGACATGGAACTCCCTGCCCGTCCACCTGCGGCTGACCCAGGACCACCTCGCCTTCAGGAAACAGCTCAAGACCTGGCTGTTCGAGCAGTAGCAGACCCCCTCCCCCAAGCGCCTTGAGACCCTTCCGGGTGAGTAGCGTGCGATACAAATTCCTTGATTGATTGATTGATTGACCCCTGCCACCCCACTCATAGGGGACCTGGTGCCCATCACTACTGCCACTTCCCAGCCATAGGGGACCTGGTGCCCATCACCCCTGCCACCCCCACTCATAGGGCTTATGTTGCCCTTCACTACTGCCACCCCCAGCCATAGGGCATATGTTGCCCATCACTACTGCCACCCCCACCCATAGGGGACCTGTTGCCCATCACCCTGCCACCCCCACTCGTAGGGGACCTGGTGCCCATCACTACTGCCACCCCCAGCCATAGGTGACCTGTTGCCCATCACCCCTGCCACCCCCACTCATAGGTGACCTGGTGCCCATCACTACTGCCACTTCCCAGCCATAGGGGACCTGGTGCCCAGCACTACTGCCACCCCCACTCATAGGGGACCTGGTGCCCATCACTACTGCCACTTCCCAGCCATAGGGGACCTGGTGCCCAGCACTACTGCCACCCCCACTCATAGGGGGCCTGGTGCCCAGCACTAATGCCACCCACAGCCATAGGGGACCTGGTGCCCATCACTACTGCCACCCCCAGCCATAGGTGACCTGTTGCCTATGACCCCTGCCACCCCCACTCATAGGGGACCTGGTGCCCAGCACCACTGCCCCCCCAGCCATAGGGCTTATGTTGCCCATCACTACTGCCACCCCCAGCCATAGGGCATATGTTGTCCATCACTACTGCCACCCCCAGCCATAGGGGACCTGTTGCCCATCACCCCTGCCACCCCCAGCCATAGGGCATATGTTGCCCATCACCCCTGCCACCCCCACTCATAGGGCTTATGTTGCCCATCACTACTGCCACCCCAAGCCATAGGGCATATGTTGCCCATCACTACTGCCACCCCCAGCCATAGGTGACCTGTTGCCCAACACCCCTGCCACCCCAACTCATGGGGAACCTGGTGCCCATCACTACTGCCACCCCCAACCATAGGGGACCTGGTGCCCAGCACTACTGCCACCCCCACTCATAGGGGACCTGGTACCCATCACTACTGCCACCCCCAGCCATAGGGGACCTGGTGCCCAACAGTACTGCCACCCCCACTCATAGGGCTTATGTTGCCCATTACTACTGTCACTACCATCCATAGGGCATATGTTGCCCATCACTACTGCCACCCCCAGCCATAGGGCTTATGTTGCCCATCACTACTGCCCCCCCACTCATAGGATGGGTGACGTGCCACACATCCATCATACTCCAATATTAGGTATGTCAGCAAAATACATCCCCCCTAACATCATGACAACAGTGTGTAGTCTGTGACAAATGCCCACAACAGTGATTATGTCTTCGAACATACTATGTAACTAACAGCATATGTGTGACCAACAAATGAGTGTGCCCTACACAAGGCAAGCATCACTATAGCATTGTGTCAATGTAAAAAGAACACCCCCTCACTGTGTAGAACAAAAGTTAAGTGTGGGCTTCCAAACTGCAGTAGATGTTGAGCATTGTGGTGATGGGGTCTAAACCCCCCCCTCATCACAGTGACCAAAAGGTAAGTGTCATCATGGTCAAAGCTGCAAATAACAAACAGCATGTAAGATCCCTGCTCCCAACACATTAAACACTTCGGGGGCGAAGTATTGATTGTGTCCCATTCCCACAGAGATGTGATGAGGCTAACAGTGCTGTGAAAACATAACACACTCTCGGTCATGTGCAGACAGGCACCACACATGGGGGCTGACAATGCATAGAGTGTACAATGACACAAGAGCAGAAGTGACCATCACAAAGCATACACACATCTCGAAAATAGACACACTAATCAAAACAACCTGTGTAGACTGTAGGTGTCAGCTCACAAACTCCCATTCCATGCCAGCAATGGCACCGAACAACCAGGATGAATGTGCACAATTATGTGATATGACTCACAGGGACAGCAGGAAAAATCACAGAAGCAGCATTCAGACAATGGCCCACGACAGAAATACCAATGCACTGATGCAGATGCACAATCACAAACAGGATACCTCACACTGCACATCTGACACAACATGTGTGTCTGTGTGTGTCTCAGTCTCCCCAGGCAACTACACAACACATGAGGGGGGTTGAACCACAGTGACACAGATGTGGACACAGTGCCATACAAAAGTAAATCATAAATGGGACACCCTTAGTGGGCAATCAGGCATTGTGAGATGAGAGGGAGCACAACAGACACATGTGACACAAGCTGGAATGAACACCAACTAACACAGAAAGAGACTGACACACAACAGCACTACCCCCAGTGACCGGACATTGGGCTGACACAAGCATGCATGACACCTCCACTGGGATAACAAAGGCAGATGTCGTACAAACTGGGAAACCCAGACATGTGTCCTGTTCCACAAACGTACATCACACATACACAAAAACAAATCACTCAGCATGGCCCCTCATCCATGGACAAACAGGAGCTAGGGGACCATCCATGCAAACATTTATATCAGTCCACCCTCAACACCACACACCCTGAATTGCAACAATGTGCATCTGTGAAGCCCACATGGACAGGTGACATTGCACATGCACCCATGACAAATACAGGAATGTTGGGAGGAACTAAGGTGCACAGACTCATCACACAAGGACAGTTTACAACCCTGGGGAATAACAGACATACTGCACAGTATGCGGTACCTGGCCATGACGTCAAAGCTCACGTAACCTTCAGAATACCTGCCACAGTCCCGGGACAATACAGAAGCCAAGGAGAACCACAAGGCACACATGCTGACACCTGCCAACATTGCAGCCATGAACCCGACAAGTGGGAGCAGTCACAAACACAAACACATGTCTCAATCACTGAAAGGTACCACCTAGGGACAACTACATAATATTGTGAATAAAGAAGTGCCTTGGGGAACCCTGACTGTGTCCCATCTGTGTCTGACAACATCATCACCACTCAGAAGTGACAAATCCCAATGATGATACACCAATTAACAGTAGTGTGTCATGCACCCACACATCTGGTAGCCCCTGACAAAGTAGTGGGATGAACCCAGTACCACTCAGCAAGCATCAACAACAGGAACATATCAAGGGGACACTACATGTGTATGAAAAGGGATGTGGACACACACACATGCTCATACAACACACACCATGGGCCCAGGCTATGTTACGGGACAACACACTTACTTGAGGGGACCCAACTTCTGTGGAAGCCCAGATGTGCCAAACATATTCACAGCACGTCTCACTCATGTCAGCAGAACACTTGGTCAGTCAGCCATCAGTTACCACACAATGAAGACTCTGGTCACAACCGCCTAGGTATGTGAGTCTCTCCTAAGTCATCTGCACATACTCAAAACATATGTATAGCAAGTTGCACAGAGGACCCAGTTACTTCTATTCCAATGATGCCCACACCTGTAGGTCCAGTGGTGATGCGCACAAAGTCTGTGAAATTGACAAATTAAACAATGGGAAGCACATCATATGTGCATGGGTGCAAGCCAGAGATGTGACCATGCAAATGAAATGTTCACAGATATGTCCACAAATAGTTGATCATGACACACCCAGGTAGCTGCAAAGGATGACATGGATACCCACCAGAATAGGATACATATCTCATGGACCACGTGGGGTACCTCACATCAACACATCAGTATTCAACATTAGAAACCAATCATTACAGGTGCAAGGGCATGTTAAACATCATCAACATAATGTACAGCTAAATCAAGTTCACAGGGATAAAGAAAAAAGCTTTATTCAGCATATTAAAAGTTAAACGTCCGTTCAAACAAAAGGCCAATGGCCAGTCCATGTCCAAATGCCAAGGAGTGAACTAGAGTGACAACTGTCACACGTTGCTTGCCTGCACTGCTAAGGACCGGGTCAACCCCTCGGAAGGGCATACATGGGGGCAGGCCAGGCACCGCAGAGACAGGATCAGGGCGCAGCAGAAGGAGGCAGTGAAGAGGTGGTGGATGCAGGCGAGACACTTGCAACTGCAGTGGAGCTGACTGAAGTGGTGGGTGCAGTCAAAACTGTGGGGCACAAGTCAGATGGAGTGGGTGCCGGCACAACTCCAGTGGGCAGGTCAGATGGAGTGGATTGGGTCCCCACTGCAGTGCCCAAGTCAGACGGGGTGGTCGTGGATTTCACTGCAGTGCCTACATACATGGGAGCGGAATGGGGTGCAGGTGAGGTCGGCAGGACAGGGGGGACACGGTCCCCACATCAGTGGCAATAACCGTTTGACCAGGTGTGGAGGAGCAAGTGTTAGGGGGGGAGGGCCTTAGCATTTTGGGGATGGTGTATCTGTGGGTGGGGGAACCCGGGGCAGGGAGTGGCGGGGGAACCTCTGGAGTGGTGGCCTGGGGGATGGAGGATGGAGACTTTGCCTTGGAGCTGCGTGGTGGTGGGGCGGTCTTGCTCTTCCGGCTCCAGGGGGACTTGCGGGTGGGGGTCTCAGTCTGACTGCACCTGGGGGAGGGTGTCTGGGTGTGAGGGGCACTCCCCTCTGTGTGTGGCGACTTCCTCTTCCCCTTGTAATCTGGATTTGCTGGGTCAGTGTGGAAGATGCCAAGGTCACAGAGGAAGAGCTTCTGGGGAGATGGGGTTGCAGGCGAGGCAAGGGAAGGGGGCTGGGAGGGAGAGGTTTCGGAGGACTGTGGAGTGGTTGTGGATGACTGTGTGTGTGTCTGCAAACCATTCCCTGTGAGTGTGGTGTCAGTCCCCTGCGCTTGCTTGTGTGCACGTCTAGACCTTGGTTTGGGTATTTGTGAGCTGCCCGTGTCTGTGGCTCTGTGAGAATGTGCAGGTGTTTGTGTGCGTGGGACAGGTAGGTTGCTAGGAATCGTGGGTGGTGCAGGGGTAGGAGGTGTGTGGGACTGTTGTTGGAGTGACACTGCTGTTGTCAGGGAGGAGGCCATGGACTGATTGGTCCTCTGTAGGGCAGACATGCCAGATGAAATGCCCTCCATAAACGACACCAGTTGTGTTAACAGACTTGTGTGTGCATGGAGGACCTTCAGCATCGATGCCTGCCCTACATGGATCTGTCTAAGTAAGTCCACAGACTCCGCACTCAGGGCAGCAGGGGACACAGGGGCAGGGGGTGCAGCGCCTGGCACAAAGGAGACATGCTCACGAAAACGGGAGCCTACAGGGACCTCTGGGATGGGAGCCGATGGAGGGTGGTGATGGTGGTGGTGGTGGCGGTGGCGGGGACAGCCTCACTAGCTGGGGTTCGGTGGCTGCTGTGGCCCTCAGGTGGGGGTGATGGTGCTGACGACTCCTCTGTGTGACTCCACTCGCCATCCGTGCCACTGGGTCCCCTGACTCCTCTCCTTCTGTCCCTGTCAGGCTCTGTGGCTCCTCCTGGTCCGTGGAGCTGTCCCCTTCTGTGGCCGTGGATGTATCTGGATAGGAATAGAAAGTAAGAGAACAACATCAGTCACCTGCACCGACTGTACACACCACAGTGAGTACATCACATCACAGGGCAAGCCCTGGCATCATCAGCTGAACACAGCTCAAAGTGCCAACACTGTTTAGAATAAGGCAATTGTCATTCTCAACATCAACCATGGCACACACACCCTCCTTGACTTGCACGCATATGTCTGTTGCATGTTGGATGTTAATACCCCAATGTTGCGACATGCACCACTCACACATTATTTGGACATGCAAGTGAACATATAGGAGTATGTCACTATAAACACAGCACATCTCTTGCTACTGACTCAGTACAGGTGTCCGGATGAAGGGATGGGCAGAGACTCATTTCACATGTTTGTGATGCATGCCAGCAACACACACACATGATGTTCTCATGTCCTGATGGCCAATGCCACAATGTGGTGCATGGTGCACACGTGAACACAATGCAGGATCGCTCATAGCACTGGGATGCCTCGAAAGTCAGTCAACACTGTCTCCTGACACAGGGGCAGGGCATCCAGACAACAACAATATGCACTGACTCACAATCCTAGCTCAGGGGTCAACCTAACTCTGCAGATGACCGGCGCACTTGCCCATCCCCTGCAAACAACATATACAGGACCCAGAAGACCCCACATCATGCAAATCAGACATATGAGTCACTGCAAACACAACTCCCTGTACATTAACACATCACAGTTTGCCATGCATGTAACCCAGCTGCATAAAGGAAACAGTTGCATACACCATTGTGCGCTGTCAGATGATCAGTCACCTATATGTCACACAGGTCTTGTCTCTCACAGTCACATCTCGGATGTCCTGCTGACCCTCTGAATCATGGACACCCCAGTTGTACGTAACAACAAGCCACTACCTTATGACAGACACAGAGGCAGACACATGAGGGCACATGTCACTAAGCACAACCTGTAATTTAATACACAGGAGTGGGATTACAGAGTGTTTCTAAATGCCCTTGAGGAGGCATGACTGCCTAGATCTACATGAAACAGTGTTTGGCCCTGGACAGTAGTCAGGTGGCAAGCAAGTGTGACATACTTGATAAACAGACTCCTGAGGCCCCAAAATTGGAGTCCCCTGCTGCATGGGTTTGTTTGGAATACCCCAGCCACATGTGGCGAGTCAGACCAGCAATTGGAACACATATCAAGGGCACGCACAGATCACATGTCAGATCCCAGGCATTGGGTGAACAATTGAACCACCCATGAAACACACAACAGAGTCACGGGAACAAATGCTGTCCGGTAGATGAAGCATTGCTGACTGCAGGGACACAGTGCCCTAGTGACACAAGCAACAGACTGTAGGGGCCACACCTGTGGAACAGAGGAGGAGGGTGCATCACACAATTGAGAGACCTGAGTATTGGACTATAAGACCAACGTAATGTGGAAGTGTGACCAGGCCAAAAGACTGCAATATGCATGTCAGACATAGTACACAGATTAGGCATGGACTTACCCCCTTCCTGCTGCTGTCTGGCCTTCAGCTGCCTGTCCAGGTCCGGGAAGACCACAGCCAGTATCCGGAGCATGTGGGCGGTCAGGGTCCGGTGTCCGCCCCTCCTGCTTGGAGGTGACAGCTTCAGCTGGACTCTAGCTATCCTGCAGGTCCAGCCTCGAAGGTCCCGCCACCTCTTCTGGCAGTTGCGGATCCGGCGCTTGTAGACCCCACCAAGCAAACTGCCCGGGCGATGGTCAGCCATATCTCCTGCTTCTGGTGGGCATCAACCTGTGAGGATGACAGAGTTAAAAGTACATTAACACACATGCCCCATATTTGTGCTGCACACATTTGGATATACATATCATCATCACAAAGGGAAATGAGTTACACAGGTAGTGCAACCATGGGGAAGGACAAATCACCTGCATGTCTGACATGTTAACAATGCCTGGAGAGTTTAAGCTTGCACTAATGCACTTTAGTAGCAGGACACCTGTTCATTACATGTGCCTACACACTTTGGGGGATGAAAGTAGTCAGTGAGAATGCTTGCCACTTGTGTACACACTGCTAGTACTGCTAGTAAGACAACATGTATAATTAGGAAGGCAGTGGACTGCACACTCACCTGCTCCCCTGGTTTCCCATAGAGCTTGCTGTACTGTGGAAGGAGCCCATCCAGCAGACCCTGGTTCTCCTCCTCAGTGAAGGCTAGGGCCCTCTCCAGAGTAAGTGCCATTGCAGGAGCCAGAGGATGCAGAGACAGCAGCAGTGGTAGCAGGGATGTGGTGCAGTAGCATGTAGTGCAGACAAGTGAGCACCCTGGAGTCCAGCCAGCCTTATATCTGTGCTGCAGAGGCAGAATATGTGCCATGTGTCCCAAGTGATAGGTCAAACACGGTTGCATTCTATGAATCTGGCTAATCCATGGAAATGTACGACTCGTACACGCCTTCCGCATCGTTCAAATCTTCACCTTCATGAAACACTTGAAATTGCAACATTGTTGTAGGCATCCAACTGAATTTCCAGTGCACAACTCGTACAAGTTTTGAATCCGCATCCGTCTCCATGACAGTCCAGAGCCAATGGGTGCGCCCGGCTCGGTCAACTGACTGTACAATGTGTAGTTTGAAAATACACATGCACCCGTCTCCATACGATTCAATGGCCAAGGCGTACGACTGTCTGCCCCATGCCTGCCCGACACGTATGCATGATAGTCACCCACGTCAGACCTCATTGCATTCAATGGCAAAGCATACGCATGGCTCGGTCATGAACCGTGCAATGCGTACGCATTGTCACCCGCGTCAGACCTCATTGCATTCAATGGCAAAGCGTACGCACAGCTCAATCATGAACCGTGCAATGCGTACGCATTGTCACCCGCATCAGACCTCATTGCATTCAATGGCAAAGCGTACGCATGGCTTGGTCATGAACCGTGCAATGCGTACGCATTGTCACCCGCGTCAGACCTCATTGCATTCAATGGCAAAGCGTACTCACGGCTCGGTCATGAACAGTGCAATGCGTACGCATTGTCACCCGCGTCGGAACTCATTGGTGTGACTATTCTACGGATTCAACACACAATTACTTGCCAGGGACATCTGTACACACCTACCACACTTCAGCATTGGCCACACAGTGTCCTATGGCATGTAAGGCTGCATTCCCTGGGTGTTTGGGGGGGAGCCACATTTGGTTTGTTGGGTGGCCCTTTTGTGCAGCCACTCCCAGGCTGTGCACGTGTACATGGGGGCAGAATCCTTTGTGTGTCGTGCACATTACCACTGTGATGTGCAATTGTACAGTAATGGGCATGAGTCACGGACACAGTTTCATGGTGGATATGTTTGGGGCATGTCAGATTCACCCTGAGTCCAGTGGGTGATGGCATGTACGTCACAGTGAGACCTGTAGCCACAATACTGATGTGCACCCACAGTCTGTGTGCATGTTGTGTCTCAGATGTGTCTGATCAAATGTGCCCAATCGGTGACAGTCTCCACATCCATGTGGTGTATGCATCAACCTTGATGGTGTGTGTGTGCCTAAGAGACGTACATGTAGGGCCTGCAGGAACAACAGTGGGACTTACGCTTGCCTTGTGGTGTGTACGTGATACGCTATGTCCATGCCAGTGTTGATGTGGAAATACAGGGACCCTGGGTTTCTGAATGGCAAAGATCTGTGATGCCTGGTTGGGTGACACAGCCATATGATTGGCCATTGCACTACATGGGACTCATTTGTACATGTGGGATTGAGATGTGAGGTGATGGTCATGTAGGTGACATATGTGTCCATGCCCAACAGCACACACCTCAGTACATTGTGTAATGTCATGATCTATCATGTGATATTGAGCCTGGTCATGGCCACATGGGTGGATGAACTGACAATCTTCCTTTGTACATCTCTGTACTGCAGGGCACCAGCTGTCCATAGACCTTGCAAACATGCAGGAACGTGACTGTATCAGACGGTACTGCTTTACCCGGCCACTGATTGAGGAGTTGGCTGAGCAGTTGGCGCCACATCTGCTACCTGGCCGGACATACCCTACAGCACTGACCCCAGAGGTGAAGGTCATGGCAGCCCTGCACTTCTTTGCTACTGGTACCTTCCAGTACACTGTGGCTACTGTTGGTGGTATGTCGCAAACGATGTTTAGTCGGGTGCTACGCAATGTCTTGGAGGGTATGTTGCATTTCCTAGACCTGTACATCAAGTTCCAGAGCCCAGCTGAACTCCCTGAAATAAAGGATGCCTTTTATACACTGGGGAGGATGCCGAACGTCATCGGATCTATTGATGGGACACATGTGGCCCTGATACCACCACAGGCACATGAGCAGGCATACCGGAACAGGAAACACTACCACTCCATCAATGCTCTGGTGGTATGTCTTGCTGCCTTGTCTATCACACATGTGTGTGCACGAATCCCTGGTTCGGCGCACAATGCCTACATAATGAGGAGTAGTCGCATTGCAACGCTGATGTCACAGATGCCAGCTCAGCATGCATGGCTTGTCGGTGTGTACTGACTGTTTCTCATTGTGAGTATTTGTCAATGTTGTATTCCACACTCCTACAAATCTCAGCTACTTGTTCATTTTTGTGTTTGTAGGTGACTCCGGATACCCCAACATGCCGTGGTTGCTGACACCCCTCAGGAACCCTGTGACACCAGCCGAGATATGCTACTATGAGGCACATGGTCGGAGCAGGAGGGTGATTGAGTGGACATTCGGCCTCCTGAAAAGCCTCTTTCGCTGCCTGGACAAGACCGGAGGGGCCCTCCCATATGAACCTGCAAAGGTGTGCAAAATAATCCTTGTATGCTGCATGCTACACAACATGGCAGTGCGGAAGAAGGTGCCTCTCATCCAGGATGACGATGACGATGACCAACCGCCGGCACCTGTGGAGGATCCCAGCCTGGGCCAAGATGCCAGTGATGATGAGGATGAGGCCGACGTCCGCTCACAGCTCATCAACAACTTCTTCACCTGAATGTGAGTTTCCAGGGTTGTTATGTCAATGTATGGAGGTAGCCTGGAATGTGTTGTGGCTGCTCTGTTGCTGTCTGAGTGTGTCTGTGTGCCACTTGACTGGATGCATGCAGTGATGTGTCCATTCAGGTGGTGTGTACTCCACATTAGGGTAGTACTGCTAACTTGTTTTTGTGTAGGTTTCTTGTAACATGTTTTGTGCATGTGTATTGTATTTCTCTCCTGTTCTGCTGTGCTTTTGACTGTGTCTTGTGTCTGTCCTTCCCAGGGTACTTTGCCTGTTGTTTGTTCAACACTGACCCCCAACACACAGAATCCAACACCAGTGTGAAAGTTGTCAATTCCCATCAACTGATGTACCACACATTAGGCCTGGGCTAAATTTCTGTTCTGCTCGCGGAAATTGCGATAATTTGACATTTTTCGCGTTCCGCGGAGAGCGCAAAAATGTCAAAATTTCCGCATTCCGCAGCTTAGCGATAATTTGTTTCTTGCTCGTGCTGTAAAATAATACATTCTCACGCGCGCGCGATCGCCTTACCTAAATCCCCGCGGCCGCCGACAAATTTTCCCGATCCGGTCGCGTTCTCCACGAGATGTTGGATTGCTGGTAGCCATTTGCGCTGTCTCACCACAGTTCGCGCCCGCAGTAATGTCATTGGTCGCGCGATCACGTCTTTCTTCTCGCGATCATGCACCGCGAGAAGAGTGAAAACAAGATGGCCGCGCCTGCGAGCAACCGCATGGGTAAGTTGGCGAGCCGCGACCACGCAGAAAATACCCCGAACAGGCAGGAAAAAACTTCCACATCTTCACGATATTTTTGCTTGTTTGCGGAGATTTTTAACATTTTCGCGATAATTTGCGAAAGTCACTTTTGCAAATTCCGCCCACCCCTACCACACATCCCTGGACTTCAATTCTCCAACACTTTGTGAGCGTGTGTCCACTGTTACGTACAAATACATTGCAACTATTGTGGAATAAACATGTTGCTGATGTGTAATGAACCTGTGCAACGCTTTGTTATGTGCGTTGTCTGTCTTCCCACATCTGACTGACATCTGCTTACCTTACCTGTGGACTTCTTACCACTGACTGGGGTTGGTGTTGTGTCTATGCATGCCAATGTGTTTCAGGTCAACATCATTGTGTGGGATGAGTAACATGCCATGGTGAGTATGTGTTGTGGTTCCATAGTGGTGTGTCTCCCTCACTTGTGTCGCATCACCATGACTCACCTTACTTTGGTCACATTGTTGCAGTATTTGGCATGCACTGTCTTGTGTAGCAGATCGACATCTCCATGACACATGACAAGTTGGAATCATAACAGAGGCAAGTATGGTGTACTGGTGAGAACAGGTTTAGAGGCCCTGGGGAAAGTGCTGGGACATCTGCCTCTCACATGTCCTTCTTTGGACGACCCCTCTTCTTCCTGGGGGGGATCCTCAGGTGCAGGCCTCTGCGGTGCAGGGAACTCTCCGCCACAGTACTCCTCCCTCCCTGTGGTGCTGGCAGATGGTGTTGCAACAGATTTTGTTGCCACACAGGGAGGTGTGGACAGGTCTGTGTTGATCTGGCAGAGGCATTGGAGTATGTCCCAATGCACCACAGTAAGGGCCTCCCACTTGGCCTCCATGCAGGCATGGTGGGCAGCCTGCTCCTGTTGCATGTCCTTGAGGATCCCCACTACCTGGCCAAATCCTCCAGTGCTATCCTGGTACGCATCTATGATGCATGCCAGGTGGGAATCATCATGCAGTCCAGACCCTTCTGCAAGGCGTGCCCTCTGCCTCCCACCCCTCCCAACACCCCTATCCACACGGGCAGGACCAGCAGCGGGGCACACAGGTGACACTGGTACCCCTTGGGTGGTGTTGCTGGTAGTGTTTGCTGTAGCTTCCGGGAGGCCTGTGTCCCTGTGCTGTGGGTGTTCAGTGGCCTTGGTCTGTCCGTGTTGGCGGGGGTGCCCTGTTGGTTTCCAGATGTTGGAGGCGTGGGTACAGGGGGTGCAGATGTTGATGCTGCTGGTGCTGCATGATGACTTACACCGGAGGGGCCAGGTTGGTCATCGTCATCCGAAGAAGACAGAGTCAAACCAGAGAGCTCAGAGTCTGCCAGAGTCTAGGACTGGGAATCCTCTTCATTTGGTGCTGGGTGCCCAGCACCACCTGTGTTTGGAAGAGACACACAATGTGAGTTATGTTTCTACATGCATCGATGGTTCACAAACATGACATTTTCTACTTTACGAACAGATGCCTGCCTGTACACTGCTTTTTCCCAGCTTGTCACGGACAGAGTTTGATATTGTTGTTGCCCAGTTCCCAGCATGGCCTTGTGCTCCCCACAACAGAGCCCAGTGTCAGACATCCTGTCAGTCCCTTCCCACTCCCTGTGGGGTGAGTATGGTTCAGTTAGAACTTGCTGGAACATGTGGGTGGGTGTAGATTGTCTGTGACTGCAACTCCCATCATGCTCCTGGCTACACCCCCCTTCCCAGCATGCCCATACTTCCTTCATCTTGACTCTGCTTCCCTCTGAGGGGGTGTGACAGCAATGGCAAGATGGCTGACTGTGAAGTCCTGGTGCTTGTTGTTGCCCAGTTCCCAGCATGGCCTTGTGCTCCCCACAACAGTACCCAGTGTCAGACATCCTGTCAGTCCCTTCCCACTCCCTGTGGGACGAGTATGGTTCAGTTAGAACTTGCTGGGCCATGTGGGTGGGTGTAGATTGTCTGTGACTGCGACTCCCATTATACTTTTGGCTACACCCCCCTTCCCAGCATGCCAATACTTCCTCCCTCTTGACTCTGCTTCCCTGTGAGGGTGTGTAACAGCAATGGCAAGATGGCTGACTGTGAAATCCTGGTGCTTGTTTGGCTACAAGTCCAAAGAGTGCCCCTGTGCTTCACACAGCAGCACCCAGTACGGTGTATCTTTTGCTGATATTTCACAGAGGTGTGGGTCAATGCATTCTACCCGGTGAGTTGTGTGGAGTTTGTGTTGAGGGGTGTGTGTGTCTCCACATGCTGGTAAATATGGTCAGAGCTGTCAGTCCTCCTTCCCACCCGGTCAGACATCCCACCATGAAAGGTGCTTCCATTGTGGGGCATGCAAGTTGTCTTTCAGGATGTCAGTCAGTGGTGGCCTGCTTCTGATTTGCGCACATACCCTAGCAGGGCCTTGTGCTCCCCGCAGCAGGAGCCAGTGTCAGCCATCTTGTCAGTCATTTTCCACTCCCTGTGATGTGGGCATGTTTCAGAGAGGTCTTGATGGGCCAATCAGGAGGGGGAGCATTATCTGTGACTACAGGCCCCATCATGCTCTTGGATACACTCACTTCACCTGCATCCCCACAATTCCTTCCTGCCAGTCAGCTGCACTGTGAGGTAGTGTGTTTGTGGTGGCAAACTATCTGGCAGTGTCTATTTAGCTTTGTGCCACTGCCTTGCTCTATTTGTTTGTAGGCTGGTACATGTCATGACACAGTTCCAAGTCACTATGAGATGGCAGGTATTGTGTTTGTCTGACTGGCATACACATCTTGGGTTGATTATCTAATGGTTACTGTAGCTTTGCTTGTGGTGCATGGTTTCACTGTCCCCTTGCCACACAATCTTGGGTATGTTGTTTGTGTTCTTACCCGGCTCTGCTATGTCTGTTAGCCCATGGACGCTCTCTGGTGGTAGGACGTCCTGCACCTTCTCCTCCCAGGTACTGAAGTATACTGGTTTGGCAGGAGGGACACCGCCGGTGCACTGACTCAGGGCGTGATCTATTTCGATGAGTTTCTTGACCCTCCTGCGCACGTTATACCACCTGTTCTGGATATTGTCCTTTGTGAGCCTTGCTGGTGCTTGAGCGTTCAACTTGTCCATAATCCTCGCCCACATCTTGGTTTTCTGTGATATGAGGGTCCTTTGTCCAATGTACCAAGCAAATGTGGCTCTACTCTGATGATCTCGTCTACCACCACTTCTAACTCACTATCTGTGAACTTTGGATTCTTCTTTGGGGGCATGGTGATGGGTGGTTGTGGTGAGGGATGTGTGTGTGAGGGTGCAATTAAGGGTGGGTTGGTGTTGGTTTTGCTGGCTGTATGTGTGTGTGCTTTTGGATGAGGTGCTAATGGTGTGAAAGTTGTGTGATGGGTGAGTTGTGAGTGTGTCTGTGGTTGCGGTGTGATGGTGTTTGCTGCTGGCTGTGTCTCCTGTTTGCAAAGGATCATGGAAGTGATTGTAGTCCTTTATTTAGTTGGAGTTGTGGGTGTGTCTTTGTCCCAGTTTTTAAAATTTTTATATTTATTGGCTTTGTCATTGCTTGTTTAGTCCTTGTTTTGTCTTTTTTCCTTTGGGTTTTGTAGGCATGAAGGAGACGTTAATCTGACGGAAACGGACGCTGATGTTGGCTCGGGCGGGCTTCTCCGCCTCGTTCACGCTGCCTATCTTCTGTGTTTCATACGCGTCGGTCCCGAAGGTCTCTATTGCTTGTGGGCCCGGTTGTCTGTGTGTGTCGGTCATGCGGCTTGGTCTCCGTGCGAGTCGGTCTGGTTGGACAACGCGGGTACGGGTCGGTCGGGTTCATTCCGGGTTCATATCGGTCGGTGAAATTCGCGTTGGTTTTCCGTCCGGATGACTATTTTCCCTACGGCTCGGTCATACGGCTTGTATTCCTTACGTGTCGGTTGTAATTCACACGCATTGCATCGTACTGCACGGGTCGTACGACGCTGGTCCATGTCGGTCGGTATCCGGTCCGGGTCGTTTTGCGGCCGGAATCAGAATCGGCCCCTTGATGTCTAATTCCCAAAGATGGCAAGGATCCCTCATACTGTAAGAATTATCGACCTATTTCTCTGATAAACGTAGATTATAAAATCTTTGCTAAAACACTTGCTCTGAGACTTGACCCTATTTTGTCTCATCTCATTGGTAAGGAGCAATGTGGGTTTGTCAAAGGTAGGTTGACTTCAGACAACTCTAGGCTTTTCTTCAATGTCTCTAATAAGGGCCCTCATCTTTCATACTCTTTGGCTGCAGTTTCCATTGATGCGGAAAAGGCCTTTGATAGAGTTGATTGGTCTTTTTGACTTAAAGCCCTTACTTGGCATGGATTTGGCCATACCTTTATTTCTCTTATTTCCCTGCTTCATATTGTTCCCTGGGCTTCGGTACTAGTTAATGGATGGACCTCCCAACTTTTCCCATTACACTGGGGTATCTATCAGGGTTGTCCCTTGTCACCTCTTTTGTTTAAATTAGCCCTCAAACCTTTCTTATCTCGTATCCATAATAATAAATCTATTTCTGGCTTTCATTACGGTGAACGACACCTAAAACTATCTGCCTACGCTGATGATATTTTGCTTTTAATTTCCAATCCAGATATCTCTATCCCCCTTTACTACAGGAAATTTGGGATTTTTCTTTAGTTTCAGGATACAAAATCAATTTAGATAAAATGGAGATTATTCCTGTTATCAAATTTTGTGAAAAACAATCTTTTGATTCTACTTGTTTTCTTTGGAACAGTTCTAAGAATAAATATCTGGGTATTTGGTTTACTAGTTCTATTACCGATACTATTACCATTAATATGAAGGAAGGACTTAACAGAGCTGAGATGCTTCTTTCTTCTTGGAAGCTGTCATTTCTCTGATGGTGGGGACGTCTGGATTCTATTAAAAAGATGATTCTCCCCATACTCATATATTTTGCCTATCATTCCTCTTCCTATTCCATCCATCTATTTTAAAAAGCTGGACTCAATACTGTCTAAATTTCTCTGGAATAATCAGAAACCTAGAATCTCCTTGAATCATCTCAGGGAAGCTAAATCTAATGGAGGGGAATGCTTTCCCAATTTTCACCTTTATCATAAAGCTTTTTGTCTTCGGCAGGCTTCTAGATGGTTCTTTTCTGATTCCTCTCCCTGTCTACCCTTATGGTGTATTATTGAAAATTCTCTATTGGCACCTTTTTCTGTGAACTAAGTTCTTGTTTTTTCTTCAAAGACGTCTATTACCTCTTCCCCATTATTTAAACATACTTGTTCCTAGCTAAGACCTCATTATCAATCCAAGATTCTTTATAGGAAGGACTTTCTCCAGTCACCTCTAGGGTATAATCGTCTTATCACTCTCAAAAATAGACCCCTATATTGGAAGACTTGGAGACTCAAGGACATAATTTAGGTTCAATTTCAGGCTATTTTCCATTGTCCTCTATCCTTTTGGTATAGATACTCAATTCTTATGGAGGTAATTCTAGATGTTTTCTATTCGCTCCCAACATCTGATGATACCCCTCCGGATGATAATCTTTTTAAGATTCTTTCTCTTTTCCCGAAACCTGCTCTGATTTACAATTATCTAACAGCTCCAAATTCGGAACGTACTAAAACCAAACTGCAACTTACTTAGGAGACTGACTTGGGATGTGTTTGGAGCATTGATCTATGGGACAAAATTTTGCCTAGAACATTGAAAATCTCTAGATCTGCTTCCACTACTCAAACTATGTTTTTTGTATATCATGTATTATTTCGCACTCTGGTTTCTATTGCTTCATTTTCTCATTCAAATTATTTGGTGTGTTGGTGTTTTGATCATCTTTTTGCAGATTTATTACATCTTCTATTCACCAGTCCTCACACTGCCACATTTTGGAAAAATGTTTGGTCTTGTATTTCACTTATTTTTAATTTACATTCTCCCTTATCCACTTTATTTTTTCTTCTTGGAAGTCTTTCTGACACTTTGGGTTTACCTTCTTGTCAACGAGGTTTATTTGACCTTGTGTTAGCTTTGACCTTTTAACAGATTAAATTAAATAGGAAATCTTCCTCAAAACTTTTAATTACCACGCTCAGCGACATTATGCAGGGGACCACCCTTAAATCCTTTCAAAGATTGCAATCTGACTTTGATCTTCGCAAATCGCAGTTCCATCGCTATCTGCAGCTCTGACACGCTTTGACCCCCCCTGATTCGGCAGTTGGAGTCTTTGCCAGAGTTTCCACTCGCTGGAGGTCCGCCTACTGATGGGGGATACTGGGGCTCACAAAATTCAACAAATCTACCAGACACTCAATACACATACCACGACCTCTATCCAAAAAAACCCGGGAGGCGTGGTCCGCTGATCTGCCGGCTCTCACAGATGACGATTGGGCCGAGGTGCATGCTAGCCCTCGGTATGCCGTTGTGTCTACCAGATATAGGCTAATCCAGTTTAAATACCTCCACAGTGTGTATTACACTAATCATAGGCTATGGAAAATTGATGCAATTCTGTCCCTGAACTGTCTACGCTGTAGTGCGGACGATGAGTCATTTTTGCACACGGTGTGGGGTTGTGTGGCGCTTCAGCGGTTCTGGTCCAGCCTGTTGTCTTGTTTGGGTCGCGCCCTGGAGTGAGAAATTCCGTTAGACCCCAGACTGGCGATCTTACATAGCATAGAGGACATTGGGGGGAACCTGCACAAAAGGCACCTTTTATTTTTGGGCCTCACCTTAGCTAAGCGTGACATAGCGCAGCATTGGAAGGACGCGTCCCCACCCAGCGTCATTAACTGGAAAAAGGCACTGGACAGATGCATGTCAGCGGAGGTTGTATTGTTTCAGGCGAGGGGGTGTCCACTGAAACACGGAAAGATCTTGTCTCATTGGGCCGCATACAGAGGTATAGATTTGCCTCCAATGTCGCAGTCCGCCGTCCGTGATCCCATTAGACATTTGGTGGTGAACAACTTACCTGTCTAGTGTATTGATGTTACTGAGACATTGCTGGGAATTTCCTTGGCAGTTACATGCAATGCTCTTAAGTATGTATGGTGCGTATTTGGGGGGTGGGGGTTCCATGTTTTTTCGGTCTGATGTTCTGCATACTAATGGGGGTCCTTACAATGTACCCTGAGACATTATCCTATGAACTTCCATTGTATTTTTCTTGCTGGGCTTTACCCATCTGGTATGCTGAAAATTCAATAAAATATGTTGTTAAAATAAAACTTTCGATTACAGCATGGTGGAATAATGTTTGTCACTATCATAGGTTTGATGTTGAAAATGCCTCTTCTTGTATACCGCACATAAACAGAGACTTATTTTGTTTACCACCAACTTCTTATTTGAATAAGGTTGCAAAACAACATTTATTTCGCAAGTGTTCTGAAAATTTTAAGCCCCCCTGAAATGTATCTCTGTTCTTTTTTCAGTACCCTTACCATTATATTCACCTATTAATGACCTTAATTGTTTAAGTTACTCTATCTCATTGTACAATATTACTCGACCCTCAGTTGTATGATATATATATTTTACTACATTCTTTCTCTTTCCCTTCCTTCCCCTTCCACCCCATTGTTTTTGTTTAAAAAATTTCCCTTCTGCTGTAATGTTGTTAGTCTCACTAATTGTTATTTCATAAATAATTATTGTATTTATTCTTTGCAATCTTGTTGCTAATAAAGCTTACTAAACATAAGAAGTGATCTAATACTTTGATCCCCAATAATCATTAATGTTTTATGTGCTTCTGATGAGGGAACATTGATCAGGTTATGGAAAGAGGCAATAATTTTACCTATTTTTAACAAAGTTGATAGAAACAAGCCTTTGTGTAATCACTGCCCAATATCATTTTGGATTCAACCACTAAAATATTAGTACGAGCACTCCTTTTCAGATTAGAGCACTCAGTGACGGCCTGTGTAGGGCGTTTTACCGGGGCGGTGACGTGGCACAGAGGAGGGGCAGGGTGGGGGGTTGCAAAATGCGGCAAACGGAGTGGATGAGGCCTTAGTCACTTTACTTCAACGCCTGCGTTTGGATACTATGGTTAGCAAACATTATACACCAAACAGGGAGTGTACCCCCTGTATAAGCTCCAAACCCGCAGCAGGGATGTATTTTAACACCAGGTTTACCTTGTATTAATGGTTTGGAACGTCATTTTGCCCAAAAAGGATCAGATGTGCCACGAGTTCGGAATCACCGTATACCAATCCTTTTTTACGCCAAACCTTGTTATATGATTTCATTGTTTTCATGAGCAACCTAGATCTTAATGTAAACCTCACTAAACCATTAATTATGATCAGTGGACCAAAAACATGAACTTCAAATTGCACTTAATTGGTGGTGCTCAGTAGCCACAGTGAAAACTTTCAATTACCTGGGTATGACGTTTGACTGAGATTTACACTAGAACACCTTAAACATCATATCACAGTCTTTTTCTAGAGCGGCTGAAGCAGTTATTCGTTTTGCCACGAAGTTAGGCCATAAACCTGTTATGGAGATGTTTCCGCTATATAAGTGTGAATGCATACCTGTGGGACTGTATGCGTTGGGAGTCTGGGGGTACACCAAACTAGAAGTTTTACACAAGGTAGAACATGGCGTTTTAGTGTTGACTCCTTTTCATCACAGGGCGTTGCTAGGTACATCTGCCACAATGAAGTGGGATTGAGTTCTCTACTGGGCACTATGAGAATCTGCCCATTGTTGCTATAGCTCAAGATCTGGGAAATGTCTGAGGCGCATCTTTGTAGATTAATCCTCAGATATTGCACAGCTTTGAACAACATGGCAAGGATTCGCAGGCTTTTCTATGTAAAACGTTTTTTTAATAGCTGAGAGTACCCTAACTTTTTAAAGTACTGAATCCATTAATGCTGACTACAAACTGCGAATAAGAAATTTGTTTTGTAACTGTTGTATGAAAGAGAGGTTGATACAGGCCCAGTCTATGCATGTAATTGTAAAATATACTCCTTTATTAACACACCGATCGTAGAGCCTTATCTTGTTTTAATACACAAATCACAGTATAGATTTTATCTTATGCATTTCCATCTCAGCCCTATGGGACAGATTTAAAAGCTCCTTGTGTCACTTTTGTGCCGCCATTGCATCACATTTTGGGATGCAGTGGCAGCGTAAACAATGTGCCACATTGCAGCTGTTAGACCTGGTACCATTGGCGTGAGTCTCCCTTCCATTTTTCCTGATTGCCGCCTCTGTTTTGATATGTTTTGCTGGTTTAGATGCTTTGGGCACTGTGCCACTGCCATTCAGTGCCACAGTGCAAGTGCTCCCTATGTTAAATTGATGTTTCAATTAGATTAGTGACTCCATGATTGGGTTATTTGATTTACTTGTCAGTCCCTAGTACAGTGCACCATGTGTGCCCAGGACTTGTAAATCAAATGCTGCTGGTGGGCTTGCAGCATTGATTGTGCGACCCACAGAAGCAGCTTGTAAAGTGTGTCTCAGGCCTGCCACTGCAGAGCCTGTGTGCAGTCTCTGACTGCCATGTTGACTGACCAAGTGCACCCACTTGCCAGTCTCTAAACCTTCCCTTATCTTCCTATCAGACACCCCTATGGAAGGCCCAAGGGCAGGGTGCATTGTAAGTATAAGGTAGGACATTCCTTGGTGTGTATGGCATGTCCTAATAGTGAATTACAGCCATTTTCGCTTTTCACTATTGCAAGGCTAACTGTTCCCCATAGGCCAGAATGGACAGTTTGATTATTACATCTTATAATCCTAACTGACTCAGGGAACTAGGTAGAAATTCGAGTTTCGTATGCCTGAACTCAGAATGATAAAATACATCTTTTAGTGAAGTTGGTTTTAACATTCTGTGTTTGAAAATACCACTTTTAGAAAATAGGTATTTTCTTGCTTAACTGTCCAAGCCTGCCTCTGCTAGGTTGTGTATTGTGTGTCTGGAGTTTGAGTGACAGGGGCTGGGGGATTCCAGGAGAGAGGGTGAGTCAGCACAGGGCTGAATAGGAAGATCTGCATGTAGATGGGTGGGAGGAGTTGCACCTGGGACCTGAATAGGGCTGTGTCTTCCCTCCACAATGCTGGCTCCACCTCCTGTGGTGTGTCTGAAGTCTCTGCCCTGCACTCTGAAAGGAAAGAAGGAGTCTTGTCAACAAAGTGCTCCAGGACTGACCAGAACTGGTTTGGACTAGGCAAAGGCCTCTCTGCCTTCAGAGAACAAAGAGAAAAGTAGTATAAATATGGGGACCCAGACCCCAAGACTTAAGATCTCTTCTGGAACAACAAGAAGAAACATATGCCAAGGAGAAGAACCAAAGGAAGCTGTAGGAGTGGACTGCCCCCCTGCCAGTGTGCTGTGTTGGCCTACAGTGGTGTCTTCAGTGCTAAGAAGAGGAGAAGGAACTTTTGTGTGTACTTCATCATCTTGCAGAATATTTCTCCAAGGGCTTAAACTTGTGCTTGCCTCCTGCTGAAGTCTCAGGGACAACAGACTTCACCACCAGCTCCCCTCTGAATTTTGAATTTCCTTGCGGGGAATTCTATCTGCAGAAGCCTGCGTGTCGCTGGGAGCTGGAAGCGTGACGCAACAAGAAGAAGCGGGTCGCCGCCGCAGCTGTAGTCATCGCCGGAGAAGCGTGCCGCCGCTGTATCTCCCAGAAGTGTGCCTTCATCGCAGCTGTCTGCTGTCGCATCACCGGAGAAGATTGTCACAACCGTGAGGGTCACCATTGCCTCATCAGAGAAGCGTGTCGGAGGGCCTGTCGCGGCTCCAAAGTACAGTGTCGCCACAAGGCTGCCAGAGCGTGCCCGCATCATTCTCAACATTGTCGCATCAAGGGCGCCATCTTATTGCATCGCACCGGATTGTCGCATCGCATCGAGGCGCCATCTTGCCGCATCGCAACCGGGCTGCAGCACGAGAATATATGCATCACCTCCTCTCCGGTAAGGACCAAGACGCATCCCCTACTCTGCGCAAGCATTGAGGCGCAACGCATCGTCTCCCCCGAAGCAAGGAACCAATACATCTCCAACATTGCAAGCCTTTTGTTTATTTTGTGTTACGCATCAAGGTACTTTTGTGAGAACTGTGTTGCATTTACCAACAACTTGAACCAAGCTAATTCTACCATCTTTAAGTTAATTTTGAGTACAGTATTGTGGATTTTTGTCGTTTGTGGTCTTGTGTTAAGTCTATATAAAGAATACTTATTTTTATAAAACCTGTGTGGTGTCCATCTGTAGTGTTTTCACTATATTACTGTATGCTTAACACACTGCCGCTGAGATAAGCCTGTCTGCTTGTGCCAAGCTACCAAGGGGGTGAGCAGTGGTTATCCAGTAGTGTAATCCCCTTTCCCTGACTTAGAAGCAAGGGTCCCTATTTGGCCAAAGGGACCCACCTCTGCCAACTAGAGACCCCCAGTTCTAACAGCAGCCCATTTACGTGACGCATCAAATGAGATGTATCAGATTGTAAAACCCTGCGCCACATCATACCTGCGTCAGGTATAATGTATGCAGAGTAGGCGTTCCCACGCAGGAAAGCCTCGTAGAAGTGACGCAGTGAAATCTACAGGATTTCACTGCGCCACTTCTAGACGTCACTGCGTCAAAACCTTATGCCTGCTTGGGGCAGGCATAAGGAGTGACGCAGCACAATAAGTATAGGCCTCCCCACGCATTGTTGGAGTTGCATCGTGATTTCAACACAACCTCCAGCAATGCGTGACTTTTGCGCCAACAGATGAGTCCGAATTTCTGATGCATCTGTCAATCCTTGCGCTATGGCGCGCCATGTTGTAAATACGACGCATCCATGGTGGTGCAAGGGTTTCTCACGCGGGTGCAGGAAAACTGACGCATCTCTGCTCTAACATAGAGATGCGTCAGTTTCTTGTAAATCTGCCCCTATGCACTTTTTGTTAGCTTTTCCTGAACAGGACTGGTGTTTTGGGATTTTGCCAAAATATCCCTGTGATATAACATCGGCCCAAATCATTATTCATCTTGCGCCATTTGCACTTTACATCGAACATTTTGAAGTCGCTTTTTAATTCCAATCTTGAAGGCAGCTTCTATAAGAAAATGCAAGTTAGGTATTGAGTATTTATAGCGTATAGATTCTCCTGAAACTTGTTTTGCTGTGATCACTTTTATTCGAGGTACCATAGTTGTCAGGAAAACATATGAATTTTAACCTATTGTTAATACTCATTTGTAATTAACAACCTATAATGTAATTGTGACATAATGCCTACATTCTTGAATATATGATGATGTAAAGAGGCTTATTTGGTCCCCAAGCATGACGTGCTCTGATTGGGCCAATTTGTAATCTATAACTGTGCGAAAACGGTGCATACATTCATATTGCCTTGAGTGTTTTTTAATGTTCTTGCTTTATACGATTTGCATCACTTATAATGTACGTTTATGGCATTCTTGCCGAACAAAGGTTATTGAACAAACAAACGAACTCAAAGTGCAGATGTATTCATTCTCTGTTAATTAGGCCTTGCAGGATGAGCAGATGGTGCATAATTTCATATTTGGACTGGAGGGGTAGCAGGTGTTAATGAGCATGAATTATTCCCTTTGCTCTCCCCTGTCCAGTTATGTGTGTGTGGGTGGGGAGGGGGGGAGAGCTTGGCATACAACTCTTTAAACATTGTGTCACTGTGTCTCGAGTGCTGCTGCTGAAAATAGAAATCCAACTGGGATAATGCGAGACCGACTGAAAATCTCAAAACCCAACCACCTAGTGGATAATGCACTCATGGGGGGGGGGGGGGGTGTAACGTATCAAGCACCCCCTGAAGCTACTCCCCTACAGGGGCTCTCAAAAACAGCTGAACACTCAAGCTGCCTTGTCTCTGCCAGCCTAACAGCACCAAGAGAGAGCTTGCCAATCATGGTTGAAGCGATTCCTTTTCTTTTCTGCCCATGGAAAACAATATTTCACAATAAATTCAGAGCTAGATTTACTATGGATTTTGCTGTAGGAAAACCACTGGAAGTTTAGATGAGCATTTCCTGCAAGAATATTTACTTACCATCACCTACGGTATTTTGCCCTGTAAAGGTGGCACTTTGCATAATAGGGGCATTACTTGGGTGTAACCTGGGTGGTATCAGAGCATATTTTTAGATGCAAAGCCCGATCTACTAAGATTGCCTTTTGTGTACAAAATAATGTCTGCATGAAGCAGGCTCTTTAATTTCTCCGAACATTTTACATTTTGCATGTGTGCTGTACTGTACGCCGCACAATGTGTCTAGACATTGATTTTGTAATGGAAGGGTGTGCGCAGTGCAAAGGCTGTGCATGGAGCTAAGCAGTCTGTTTGTGTGCCAGCCCAGGAGTAGCTAGGAGCAACAGGTAATTCTAAAAAAATATATATAGCTTGGTGGTGCTTCCTCCCCCCTGCTTTGGTCTGAAAAGTAATAAATCTGCCCCTTACTGTCTAAGAAGACTGTTCCTCCCATTTTAAGGAAGACATGCTAAGGGTGACTTGTGGCTGTTTAATAGGCTGTCGTGTAGTACTAAATGCAATGTATGGAAACAGTGCTTGAATTTATAGCTTTAATTAGTAGATATTCATTATCACAAACAAATCCCCTTAGTTCAAAACTAGCATTCTCTATGCAACAGTGAAATTCAAAGCGCTGCTCTGAGGAATTTTATCATTACATTTGGTAAAATCTCTTCATTTTCGTCTCACTTCTCCTTCCCTACCTTGTTTCTACTCTCCTGTTTCTATATGTGTACTTCTCTATCTAGATATGAGCTTTGAGTCTGCTGAGTAAGAGAAGTGAATGCTGGTAAAAGAGTGGAGAATGACAGCGGTGAAGAGAATGGAATAGTGAGAGAGGTGAAACAGATGAAGGGAGGTAAAGATGTAAATGACTTTGAGAGATAGGTGAAGTAGGGAGAGTTGTAAGGTAAAGAGAAAAATGTGAATTAGCCATAAAGAAAGATACACAGAGGTAGAAAGAGGAAGAGGTAGGTTAAAGAAAGAGAGGTAAGAATTGTTTTAGAGTGGGGTAGAGAGAGATAGATAAGTGGGAATGTAGAAAAGTGGTGTGGGGTACACTGTGAAGTACTGGGTTTTTCAGAACCCAGCGGTGCCAGGGAACACACCCTAAGACTTCGAGTCCTTCCTGTTTCAAACTACAGAAACTCAGAGTCTTCTTGATGAAGTCAAAGATTGTATTTATTGGCTGCAGCCAGTTATAGGTATCCTAGAAGTACAACACGGTGTATATTCTTAGGAGACTGCTCAACCTTACAAAGCCAGCCTTCTCTTTTATACAAAATATTATGCTTTAGGCAAACATTCCTTATTTTACAGTTGACCATTCACATATTTTCACTACAAAGAAAAAAAAGCAGAGTCATGATGACAAGCCCATATTTCAGTTTGTCCAGCCCTCAATCAATTACCTGGCAAGGCTCAGTAATTTCATCGGATATCGACGGACCCCCAATAAAAACGGGCACCTCCTCCTCGTAAAGCAAGTCATAAACAAAGAAACAGGGACAAGTGTGTGTAAGATTAGGCATGGATTGTGTGTGATGAAAGGTTTTATGATATGTTGTGCCTTGATACTAATCTCCTTCGGCCACTGGGAAAGGAACTGGCCGAACAGGTTTTGGCTTCAGGCAGTGGAGTCAGCTTGCCCAGGTCACAGAGGAGTCAGCAAAGGTGTACGTGTCCTTCCCTCGTTTTTGGCCTAGTCATTGGCCTATGTGAGGGCAATCACAAAATGGCTGCCGTTCAATGGAACCCGAGGGTTCAGGACGGACACTCTGATTTCAGGGTGATTTCGTCACCCAAATATGACGAAAATGCTTGCGCATAGTATTCTAGTCATTCTCGGTCTGCCGATACCAAAATCGTCATGATACGACGATGTTTATAAAACGGGTCCAGAATTTTCAGTACCACAGACCCGCCTTTTGCCCTTACATAGGCAATAACCTATACTCACGCTAATCTGAGTCCAGGTCTGAGTCCAGGTCTATATTCATAAAGTCGTTGAGATGTTGCTGTAGCATCATCCTATTACTTAGCTCGTCCCTTGATACAGGTTTCCTTACACACGATGTAGCACAGAGGCCACATATTGCAGGAGCACACTGTACACACAGACAGAACAGGAAAAGAATGGCTAAGATCATCCCAATGACTATCAGAATCTTCCATCCCCAGGCGGATATCAGTTCCCAGAACCACCCTATCAATGACCAATCTCCTTTATCCACGTGAATAGATTCGGAGATCTTATGCAGTTTGGAAATGGCCTGGTAAACTGTCGGAGCGTTATCTGGAATGAAAACACAGCAACTTGATTGGATCACTTTACATACCCCACCTCGGTCTGCAAGTATGACGTCTAATGCGACCCTGTTCTGAGGAGTCACAAGGCGATCCGACTGGAGCTCAGCAGTCAAATTACTAAGGGCACCGGCGGTTTCAACTACCGTGGATTCAACCACCCTTGTCAATTGCCTTATGTTCCTGCTGTTAACCATAGGCCCCCAAAACGGCAGAAAACCCTTTACGAAATCTCCAAATTCTTGTCCTGTAGTGTCTTCTTTACTGATGACACCTCTAACCATCCTTGTCTTATGGTAATCTGCCGCGGCCGTGTAGGTGGGAGGCAACAGGAACGAAACAAAACATGTGCCTGAGAAGTCAGGGGGCAACCATGTATAGGCTCTATTATGGCAGATGAAATAGGTACCCTTAGCTGCTAGGAACGAAGGGGAAGTCTGAGACGCAAAAACGTATGTTTCAGTGCCAACTCGTAACCTGACAATCGGGCACTAGTTAAGTGCTGTGTCTTGGTCCTGTTTAACCACGTGTCCACTGCGTGTGGAACCATCACAATCAACATATTATTCATCACTAACCCAGCAGACTGTTGAATAGAAACAGCTGCTGCCGCTGTGGCTCTCAAGCAACTCGGCAATGCTTTAGCTACCGGATCCAAAGTCGACGAAAAATACGTGCATGGACGCTGCTTGTCTCCAAAAGACTGTGTCAGCACTGATAATGCACAATCCTCTTTCTCATGGACATACAGTGTAAAGGGCTTACTGTAGTCGGGAGTACCTAACACAGGAGCCGAACACAATGCATTACGCAATTCGGAAAAACTTTTCTGACAATCTTCAGACCACGGAACGGGATTCGGTGTATCTTTACAGGTCAATGCTACCAAAGGTTTGGCCAGCAAAGAAAAATTCGGTATCCATTGTCTACAGTATGATGCAATGCCCAAGAAAGCACGTACTTCTCTCTGTGTTTTTGGCACACTCAATTTTGCAATTGCCTGAATTCTTTCTGGGGTCAGTTTCCTTCCCTCCTTCGATAAGAGATGACCTAAGTAGGTCACTTCTTGTCGACAATATTGCAGTTTTGAAAGTGACACTTTGTGATGTAAATCAGACAAATGACGCAACAACGACAAGGTGGCTTCTTTACAAATCTCCTCAGTATCTGCAGCGATTAGCAAATCATCAACGTACTGAATAAGGGTAGCGCCGTCGGGTAAAACAATTGCATCAAGCTGTGTTTTTAAAGCCTGACTATATATTGATGGACTTTCACAGTAGCCTTGAGGAGCGCGTTTGAAGCGGAAGCTTCGGCCTCCTAAACTGAAGCCAAAAATATCCCTGCTCTCCTCGGCAATCGGGATGCTGAAGAAAGCATTCTTCAAGTCAATCACCGAGAACCAGGTGGCGGAAGCTGGAATCATAGTCAATAGGGCAGTGATGTCAGGAACAACTGGAAACTGTGGCACAACTATTTTATTGACCTCTCTAAGATCAATCACGAACCTGTAAACAGGTGGCTGAGAAGGGTCAGTACGTTTCAAAACAGGCAGAACAGGACTATTATAAACGTTGCCTCTTGTCTCTTCAATTACATCTTTTTCAATCAACACAAATGATCGCTAGCAACGCCTTTTCACCTTCACTAGAGATCTTGTATTGGGGAATGCGTGGCAATTTAACATTGGCTTTCAATGTCACAACATATGGCGGTATTTCCAAAAGACCCACATCATTAGGACCAGTAGCCCAAAGAATATCAGGAAGAAAATACAATTCTGTCGGAAGTTTATCCTTCAACAAATACATTTGAGAGATCACTTTCCTACCCAGTGTAAGTTGTACTCCTGAAGGAGAACAATATAATGTTGCATACAATCTTTTCAACAAATCCAATCCTAACACGTTTTCACCACAACCTGTCGTCAGAATAAGGGGTGCTTCCAATTCACAAGGTCCAACAGAAAGGGACATAGGACTAGAAATCGGGTTCCTAACCGGGGCGCCAGAAAAATCTATTGAAACATTCATCTTGCCAGACAAAGGTGCGCCAGGGAGTTTTGAGTGCATAACAGAACTCTTTGTAGCACCAGTATCCAACAGAAAAGGTTCTGACACACCTGATGTAATCACCTTAACATATGGTCCACTCTGATCTACTGGAACTGAAACAACTCCCTCTCTTTGTCTATGGCTGTCCTAGAAATCATTACCTTCGATATTCTCATCTTCTGCATAGTAGTCGTCAGCATAGTACTGAGCCGTCCTACCAGACGCGGTATTTTGCTGGTCAAAACTATTCATTGAATTCTGAGGCGGAAGGGAACGCGCGTTCTGTGGCAAATTTCCACGTCCTCTACCTCTAGGAGCTTGTTGAACACCTCGACCTCTTGCGCCAGAAGCACCATTCGTACGCTGTAACAAAATAGGACAACTTATACTTGAAATGACCCTCTTCTTTATAATATGAACACTGATTGGGACCTACAGGAACACGTGGTTGAGAAAACTCAAACCTTTGCGAGTTTCTCTGAAACTGTTGAGGTTGCTGATAGTTACTCTGACCACCACGTGGCGGATACGCCTGTTGTAAAAGAACCTTCGTCTTTAATTCTTTAGTTCTCTTGTCTGCTCTATCCTTCTCATCTTTATCCCTATTTTCGTAGTACTGTGCAGTAGCCAATATTTGTGCTGAAGAGGAAACGGCCCAAGAACTCTCTGAATCTTTCAATTTCTTACACAGCTCGGGAAGCAAATTGCAGACAATTTATCCCAATTCACACGCATCGCAGGCATTAAAGTCTTCATGTAAGTAATGATCCTAGCAGGAAGTTCTGCTACCAGAGGCTCAGGCTTGGCACCACCAACTTGTCTATCATTTGCAGCACTAATATTAGCCCATGAGTCACCTAACTCTTGCGCATGATCTGCATGGCGAATCAATCCCCACAAAGGCTGTGGAACAACATTCCCAAATAACATGTCTATGTCGGCTAAATTCATAATGCATGAGTCTGCAGTCTGTGATAATTCCTTATAATACCCTGCAGGGTTTTTACGAGGGTCAGGCAAGGTCTGCTTAAGGGCTAAAACTTCAGCTCGCTTCCAAGGAACATTTACCCAAACACGCTGAAAATGAGCTGGAATAGCCTCAATTTGATTAGCGGCATCAGCCGCAATGGCGTCCTTCCATACCGGAGGGACTTCTCTCATTGGGAACTGTCTCACTTTTTTCTTAACAGAGGAGTCATGTTCAAACAGTGACTGAGAAGGATCCTTATTCCTAAAGGACAACAATGTCGTCAGTGCTTTCTCAACATCAGAACCCACAATCGTGCCCTTTGAAAACTCAAACCGTACACGGCACAACTCAGGCGGACTTGTTTCCAAATCATTATCCTCCAATTCCTCACAAAGGACATCACACATTTTATCAAAAATGTATCTTTGTTTCGGTGCTTCCCATTGACGGAAGACATCCATAACAGACTCCACATCATATTTTAAAGGGTAAAATAACCCATTTACGGCCATACGGTCAAACATTTCTCTCTCTCGAGAATTAGGCAGTTGACTACGCGACTGCTTACACTCCGAATCAGGGGTCACACCAGATGACCCGAAGAGAGGAAATATAATGCTAGCAACAGTATCAGTCATTCTCTGTCGGATAGAAGGAGAAGTTGATGAAAGAACAGGAGAAAAAACAGAGGGAGGCAAGGCAGAGGCAGATCCAGACACAGAGGCAGTATCAGGAAGAACACCAGAAGAGGCAGTCGAGGTAGTAGACAAAGACGTAGGAAGTACAGATGAAGCAGGTAGCAAAGTCGGCGGCCCTTGAGGGGGCTGCACCATAGGAGTAGGAGCCAACTGAAGAGGAGCCGGCGGCTGGCGAAGAACCTGAGGCACAATAACCGGAGGTTGCACAACTAAAGGTTGCGGAGGTGCTGTAGCACTTTGCGCATAAGGGGGTGGCGAACTCAACAAGTGTGACATTAAAGGATCTTTCTCAATTTCTTTTGCTGCATCTTGCTGAAGAAGCGGCAAAACTGGATAACATTTATCGATCACCATTTTACGTTGCCTGTGCAACTGCTCACTCATCTGTTCTTCTTCATTATCTTTAAACTGCATAGCAGCTTGCATTATCGAGATATCCTTTTCTCTCCTATTGCTCTTTGCTAATTTAATTTCCTTCTGTTTGGCTTCCTTATGCCATAAGTGGAAAGAGTCAAACATCGCCGGCCGGGCTTTCTTCTTGAAAAGTTTAACTTCCAGATTATCCAGAATCTCTGTGTCAAAACTACCATATTGGGGCCATTTTAAAGCACCATCTTTCCTGGTGTATCGGATCCATACTTCATTATATGTGATGGGGCCTACGCCATGTTTCACATATAGTTCATAGGTTGGAGTTCCAATCGGAGGAACCGGACACGAGTCCTCCAACCGGGAATCCCTATTACAACCAAGACAAAACAAATTTCCAAGTCTGCTAAGACCAGGCATCTTCGCTCTCTAGTCTAGCTTCAAGCTTCAAAGGATTATCGAATACGATAGTCTCGTGAATACACGAGTCCCTCTGCTTTGGTACTTGCAAGTTCCAAATCAAAGATCCCAAGGGGATACCAAACTAAGAACCAAACTAAGGACTGGGAGTCGCTCCACTTATACTTAACTGAGGTATCGATGACGTCACCAGAAGACTCATCTATCGTTTCGCTGTACCAATCATCAAGGGTCCAAAACAGGGCGATAGTCAGGGCAGCAGTCCTTCGTAGCCATCGGGAAGCGGGGAACCTCGCAGCAAAGACTTTCGGACCACGTCGACATACAGGCGTCGATGAAGTGGCCTTCCTCCAGAATTTTCACACGAAGCTCCTCACGAACCTCTGGCTTGGACCGGTACCACTGAAATCGCCCCACATTGGGCACCAACTGAAGTACTGGATTTTTCAGAACCCAGCGGTGCCAGGGAACACACCCTAAGACTTCGAGTCCTTCCTGTTTCAGACTACAGAAACACAGAGTCTTCTTGGTGAAGTCAAAGATTGTATTTATTGGCTGCAGCCAGTAACAGGTATCCTAGAAAGACAACACGGTGTATATTCTCAGGAGACTGCTCATCCTTACAAAGCCAGCCTTCTCTTTTATACAAAATATTATGCTTTAGGCAAACATTCCTTATTTTACAGTTGACCATTCACATATTTTCACTACAAAGAAAAAAAAAGCAGAGTCATGATGACAAGCCCATATTTCAGTTTGTCCAGCCCTCAATCAATTACCTGGCAAGGCTCAGTACTTTCATCGGATATCGACGGACCCCCAATAAAAACGGGCACCTCCTCCTCGTAAAGCAAGTCATAAACAAAGAAACAGGGACAAGTGTGTGTAAGATTAGGCATGGATTGTGTGTGATGAAAGGTTTTATGATATGTTGTGCCTTGATACTAATCTCCTTCGGCCACTGGGAAAGGAACTGGCCGAACAGGTTTTGGCTTCAGGCAGTGGAGTCGGCTTGCCCAGGTCACAGAGGAGTCAGCAAAGGTGTACGTGTCCTTCCCTCATTTTTGGCCTAGTCATTGGCCTATGTGAAGGCAATCACAAAATGGCTGCCGTTCAATGGAACCCGAGGGTTCAGGACGGAAACTCTGATTTCAGGGTGATTTCGTCACCCGAATATGACGGAAATGCTTGTGCATAGTATTCTAGTCATACTCGGTCTGCCGATACCAAAATCGTCATGATACGACAATGTTTATAACAGGGGTCCAGAATTTTCAGTACCACAACTGAAGAATGATATGAAGAGGTTTAAGGTGGAAAGAGAAATGAGTTACAGACTGAGATAGAGATAGAGTCAGGCAGGTAGACAGTTGAAGTAATGTAAATAATAGGGAGAAGAAGAGAGAGAGTGGTGAGGTTGAGTGAGGTTCAAAAAAAGATAAAGTATAGAAAGAAAGACTAAACGAGCGAGGCAAAGCCAAAGCTTGAGAGAAATTGGGGTGAAGAGTAAAATAAAAGAACAGTTGTAGAGAGAAAATATGTGAAGTAGAAAGACAAAGGTGGATAGAGGCAGACAGCCAAGGTTGACAAAAAGATATAGACAGACAGTAAGAGTGAGAGGGAGGTTTGAGATAGAGAAAGTTGCGAGGTACAAAGGGGTTACACTGATGTTTAGAGGTAGAGAAAGATGAGTTAAAGAGGGGTCATTTAAATAGAGCTGGAGATAAGGAGGTACTATAGAGAGAGATAGAACATTTATCAATAGAGAGAAAGAGGTAGAGAAAGAGAGAAAGAAAGAAAAAGTAGTGAGAGAGGTGAGGTATAGATGACAGAAGTAAAAAGAAGAGAATGGAAGGTGTAGAGGCTATGCGGTGAATTAATGGTGAGGTAGGCTAAGGAGTTAGCTAGTGGGACAGAAAGGTAGAGAGGTGAGATAGAGGGAAAAGAGGCAGCATGAGAGATGTGGGCTAGAAGGAGAAATTAGGTTGAGAGTGGTGGAGAAGAGAATGGTGAATTAGAGTGTCAAGAGAGAAGTAGAGAAAGGTGAGGTACATAGAGATGGAGAGAGATGTAGAAGTGAAGTAAATAGAGAAATGAGGTTGAGAGAGAGGTGAAATAGATGGTGTATAGATATAGCAAGGTGCAATGGCAATAGTGTAGTGAGGCACTAGAGATCGTTGCTAGCTACCAAATAGTTGTTTCTTGTTCATGCTATCAACAATTATTTCATATTTTCCTTCATATCCTGAAATGCTATATTTTATGTTCTATATGAAGGTGCCTCACACACGCCCGATATAAGCGAGTATCTACTACATCATCACAAATAGGGTGAATGTTTGGTATGAATGTCCCCAGATGAATGAAAGGAATACACAGGGTGAAACATTCAAGAAGGGTTAGGTTCTAAAGAAAGTTGCTGACATGTCCAGGCTTGACTGAATGGCTGAAACATGTTGACATTGATCCTATGTCATTTAATTTTGTTCAAGGAACCCAAAAATGTACAATCCTGGGTCTATCCTTGAGATAATTTTATATAACTCATATTCCCTACTCAGAATATCCAGCGCTCCTTCTAGGAGGTAGAATTCTCTGAGAAGTAGAACCCACCATGGAAAGATTACAACAGGGCATGACCTGATGACGAAGCATTCACTATAACTGGGTGAGAGTCTTTTATATAAGAGAAGGGACTTCCAAATATTTGACTGGCCTGCAGTCATAGGGTTCAGTATTGGTTCCCTTGATTTTTTGTATTTTGTGTGATACATTAGGGCAAGATATCTTAGAAGACCTTATCCTTCCTCTCATTCTCTGATGTGAGACACACATATTACACAGTCAAACACTCTCTGTTACCTTTACTGGGATCATCTAAAATGTTTTGGGTTTCTCGACTTGAATTGGTCTCCCACCTGCATGTGAAGGGTTCCTTCCTGCATGCAGAGTCTGAGCCTCATATGCCGACATCTCCACCCTGAACGAGGGGCTGTAATCTTCAGATTCAGAATGGTGTTCTCTGCCTCCTGTAAAAAAAACAGGCAATTACATACAGCAAGAGGAAGTCACCCATTTTTTGGTCATTCAACAAAAGAGCATCCTCCTGCATCTTGCTGCTCTTTTCTTGATCCAAACCACCTACATGACCGAGGACAAGATGAGAGCCCCACCCCAAACTCATATTTACAGAATTTAGGAATTATTTGTCAAGATATCCCCCAAAGGCCCCCTCAGCTTTATGGGGGACCAGAGACCCAGCTAAACAATGCAGCGATGCCTAACTTTGGAGGGACATTGGAACGGGTTGCAGAGTAATTGATGTCCACTCCCAACAGAAGAAGAAATGGCAAAGGTGCTGGGTGGACCTTCATCACTGTGTCCAGATTAAGGTTTAAGTGTTCCCTTTTAACCACATTTTTGGTACCGTCGCGTGGTACCACTGTACAGAAGGGTCCTAAGGACAGCCTGAATGACCCTTCATGCAAAGCATAAGAGTTTGAACAAATGATAAGCATTAAGTATATTATTTGTATCACTTAAGGGCACAAGTATTTTGAGAGTGGTGTCCAGTCATGTGTGCAGTCTGAGCTTTGTTCTAACGTTCCATGTTATATTTAGCCTGTGGTATTTGTGTGTTATGAATGGAAGGAAAGTATTAAGAAACTAACATGCATGTACTGTTGTGTGTTTGGTTCGATTTATTAATCATTTTATGGTGACTTAATGGAAATGCTTATCAAAGTTTTTTTATTTTGTGACAACATAACAGTCAAAACATAACTTTAACATTTGGGATCTGTTTCATTTACATTTTGTCAAAGTTTGTTCATGTGATAATGATATTGTGTACTTTACCTCACTTTCAAACCACCATATTGTTTTACATTAAAATATACAAAAATCACACAATTAGTAACATATTTTCCAATATGTTCACACAAAAATCCAAAATAATACATAATCCTTCAGAAGCCTTTTTTGGCTTGCAAAATTAAACTCAAATTGAAGAAAGGCAATATTTTGAAGATGTTACAAAAGAGCTATAAGAAATGTGATTCAAGGATTATGCATAACACCAACTCTCTTTGGACAAACATTTCACCTCCTTTAAATGCCTGATTCAAAATAATTTTTTATTAACTTTTCTTACAATTCAAAAGTTTGTCAAAATTAGTAAATGAACATTGGCTTTCTAGAAGTTTGGTAAATGACTGCATAATGTAATTTCCTGTATTTAGGGATATATGATCAATTTAAAAAAAGCATCATATGATAGGCAGTATTGAACATATGAATTCAAAATGTCTTTTTACCTCCTTCTTTTTCAGCAGACCAGGTTAGCTAACCATCAACAAAAGTGGGACCCGGGTCACAGAAGAAAGTCCCCGACTGTGATGCAGGCACAATGACTATCTATGACCAGAGAGGAGGGGTAAGCACACACAAGCAGGGTGAGTGTTCTAGCCAGGAGACAAACAAGATCAGTCACCAAAAGATTCTGAGCACAGACTGTAGAACCAACTGTGGGTGTGGGGGATGGGGACACCACCAGCAGACACAGGCAAATATTGGGGCTATGCTAGCCATGAGAAAGAAAAAGCAGTGATTTCCAAAGAACAGCATTCACATTCTGGACCTCCACCCCCTTTAACTCCAGAACGCCCGTGCCATCTGGGCCTCCTCCTGTACCCCCTGATAATCAGCCATTTCCTCCTCCTAGTGCCTGCCCAGAAGTTAAGGGACACTTTAGCCCCCATGCCACATAGGCCCAAAATGTAGACCACTTCCGTCCGTCAGATTATATTTCATTTTTTGCTCTCAAGGAGATCCTGGGGCAAATTGTATAGTTCAAGGACCGGTCTCTCTAGATATCTGGGACTTAGTTAGATACTCCAGGAGTCAGTCAAGGACCTCCCCGGAACTTTATATATCTATGCTGAAGATCTGATATTATCTATGCCATATGTGGTGAATGATGATAGTGACAATAAAATTGTTGCTGCATGCTCGTTTCTACAGAGTGACAAGACTGCACCTAAATGTCTTTATGAGCTGGCAGCCTCCCTCACTAAGAGAAATAAGAGAAACAGACACATTAAGTAATGGCGGACACAATGTTGAGACAGCAAAAGAAATGCTCAATCGGTCACCACTCACCTGACAGTAACTGTCCAATGGAAAGGAGGACGAGACTTTTCAAATTGTGGTTTATGTAGATTTAAATGTGATTGGCATTGAAAAAGGCTGTTGAGCTGAAACCCATTTGCCGCAATATGAGATAATGGATAGCTACCACAGTGTGCTCCTACATTTAGTTATTTATGTTATCATGGTGGCCACTACCATGTAAAGAAGCACCCATTCGCAAGAAGTTCGGCAGTACAAGGTTGCATTTGGTTGAAAAAATAAAAAATATATATAAATATTTTATAACGTACTGACGGCCACCAGTAGGTAGTTATTGTTAGGACCATGCTTCTATAGGAAAAGCGTATTTTGTTTTGCCAATAGCTTTGGCACCGCTTGCCGAATCGTTATGAAATTTCAAAACTATTGCTACAGTTGGTTCAGCAGCTGTGTTGAAAGTTTCGGGATTATCCGTCAAGTGGGGACCGAGAAAAAAGGGGGTCCCAAAACGCATTTTCCCCATGCATTTTCCCATAGGAATTTTTTAACACGGCTACAGCCCGAACCGCTGAACAGAATTGCAACAAATTTGGCAGAAAGCTAGATGTTGGTCCAGAAAGCTTGCTTTTTTGATATGGTATAAATCTGTTCGGTAGTTTTAGAGATATTTAACTTTAGAAACTATAGATATCTGGGACGTGGATCGTTGCAGTGGACTTACGGAGCCATAGTCCCCATCCTGAAATTTGATTGGCTGCCAACCCTTCAACCAGAAAGGGTTGGCAGCCATCTTGGGATTTGGCTTGATGCTGAGAACCACAAAAAATTTAAAAAATAAAGAAAAGGGGTGAGGGTATGAATTCCCTGACCCCCCTGATATGGTGGGGGGGCCAGCAGGGTTCCAAAAGCATTTTTTAATTTAATTTTGCCACAAATTTGCGGGTGTATCTGCGGCAAAATTGAAAAATTGTTTGTATTTTACAGGAAGCCCCCGGGTGAGCCTAATCCGGGGAAGTGTATTTTAATTATGTGGGGGTGCCCACGAGGCACCCCCGTGCCCCAGGGACCGCCACCTTCTAGGGGCTATTTCTAACATTAGTGCAGGGGAGGCCGTACAGCCTCACCTGCAGCTCCAGGAACTGCCACCTCCCTGCAGCTAATTGCAATGAAATTGGAGGACTACGTGGTCCCCCCTGCCCTGAGGACCACCACCTTCCTGGGGCTGTTTAATTGTTGCATGGGGGTCCTCACTGACCCTCCTGGGCCTAAATGATTTTTTTTAAATGGGATGGGTTCCACATGGTCTCCCTTTCTGGGACGTTCTTGGCCCTAGGGACCCGTACCTCCTACCTAAAGAAGAAATGAGAGGCTACCATGCAGACCCCCCTCCTGGAGCTATACATTTCCCTGGGGACCGCCATCCCCCAGGGCTGGCTCCTGCTATGTCCCAGGGTGCCCACCCCAAGGATTTAGTTGTACGCTATGGCTTGGTGGGAGCTTTTCCACTTCTGTCAAGCCATAGCAAACTGTGCTCCACTTTGAGCAAGCAAGAGCATTTTGCCCTCACTTGCTCAAAGTGGAGCATAATTGTTGTGACAGAGTGGGAGCTGCATGTTCAGCAGCTCCCTCTCTGTCAAGGCAATGCCAGCACCCACAGGAGGCGGCTAGCCGGCAGGGTCAGCAGGGGTCTTGAGGCTCCCCCCACATTCCTAACAGAGTGGGTGCCCTTGGTGGGACCAGGGCACCCACAAGTGCGGCTAGGCCCTGGTGGATGAGGTCCCGGGGGTCTCAATTGTCCCAGGAGAGAGCCCGCCTGGCCCTGCTGCCTTTAAATATATGATTTTTTTTGTTAAAAGGCTGGCCCCGGGGGATGGAGTCCACCGAGCTGAAATTGGCCTAAGAGGGGGGGGCTGCTCAGACCCCCACCCCTTGAATTATAATTGTTTTATTTAAGGCATGGTCTCCGGGATGGGGTTCCCGGTGCCAAAATTGTCCTGGGGAAGGGGGCCACATGAGCCCCCTACCCCATTCAAAAATAGGCCTGGCCTTGGTGATAGGTCCCCCAGGGCCAAAATTGGCCCAGGGAAGGGGGACCTGATGGGCAAGTCAGCTGAGGTCCCGCCCCCTTTCTTCACCACTGTGCACCATGCCTCCTGGTGAACTGTTGGTTGGGGGAGGAAGTCCCCTTGGATTCTGAGGGTCCTTGGGGGCCAACAAGCCCTCCTATTACCTCCAGTAAGTCCCAAACAGCCTGATTGCTGAGAGGACTTTAAAGTCCATGCCCCCTTTCCCCACCAGTCTGCAAACGCGCCTCCTGACACACTGCTAGTTGGGGAATGAAGTCCCTGTGGCTCTAGCGGGTCCTTGGTGGGCAACAAGACCTCCTTTTACCTCCAATAAGTCCCACAAGTGGGATTGCTGAGATATCTCCGGGGGCCATGCCCCCTTTCTCCATCACTCTGCAAATGCACCTTCTGGTGTACTACTTATTAGGGGGTGAAGTACCCTTGCCTCCAGAGGGTCCTTGAGAGCCAGAAACCCCTCCTGTTACCTCTAGTAAGTCCCACACAGTGCGATTGCTGACAGGTGGTTGGAGGTCATGCCCTCTTTTTCCACCACTCTGCAAGCGTACCTTCTGGTGCACTACTAGTTGGGGGATGAAGTCCTCTTGAATGATACGGGTCCTTGGGGGCCACCAAGCCCTCCTGTTACCTCCAGTAAGTCTCAAACTGCTGGATTGCTGAGAGGTCATTGGAGGCTATGACTCCTTGCGCCACCAGTCTGCAAAAGCACCCCCTGGCACACTACTGGTTGGGGGGTGAAGTCTCCTTGGCTGCTGAGGGTCTGTGGGGGCCAACAAGCCCTCCTGTTACCTCCAGTAAATCCCACACAGTTGTATTGCTGAAAGGTCCTTATAGGTCATGCCCCTTTTCTCCTCCACTATGCAAACATGCCTCCTGGAGCACTTCTGGTTGGGGAATGAAGTCCTCTTGGAAGTTGAGGGTCCTTGGGGCCAAGAAGCCCTCCTGTTATTTCTAGTAAGTGTGACACAACGGGATTCATGAGAGCTGGTCGGAGGCCCTGACCACTCTACAAATACAACTACTAGTTAAAAAACATATAGATTAACTGAAAAAAACCAAAAGTTACAGGGACGTTATAGTTAGGAAATAGAATATAAAAGGGCTTTGAAATTCACTGAACAAACCGAAGGTTGCAGGGGAGGTATAGTTAGACTGATATTTGATAAACCTGAGAAATTCAGTAGTATTCATTAGATGGGCTAACTACAACTTACGCCCCTGTATTGTACTGCTTAATACCTTAAATGTTACATCACTCATGATATGGTCAGTGATATCACTGGTAACATTACTGATGACACCTCAAGTGGCATCGCTGATGACATCATCCTCAGAACCCCTCCCTCACTCACTCTAATCTTCGGGTTTTTTCAGGGAATTTCTACAGTTTTTTAATTACTGAATTTGAAAAGTTGTTTTAATGTTATTTCCCAACTGTAACCTTTGAGGGGGTATGTGAGTGGCTGTATGGGTCTGTGAGCAGGTGTGTGCGACTCTATGGGTCTGTGAGTGGCTTTATGGGTCTGGGATTGGGTATGTGAGTAGCTGAATGGGTCAGTGACTGGGTGTGCGATTGGCTGTATGGGTCTTTAAATGGGTATGTTAGTGTATGGATGTATGAGTGGGTGTTTGAGTAGTTTTGAGTGTGTGAGTAGGTGTCTGAGTGGTTTTGTAGGCCAGTGAGTAGGTGTGTGAGTGGCTGTATTGATCTGTGAGTTGGTGTGTGAGTAGATGTGTGGGTGTTTGAATGGGTTTGTGAATAGCTGCATGGGTCCATGAGTGGGTATGTGAGTAGCTGAACGGCTCTGTGAGCAGATTTATGACTGTGTGTGTGGGTCTCTGATTTGGTATGTGAGTGCCTGTGTGGATCTGTGTCTCCTTCCTCTCCATTTGTTTTTGCTGTTTTTACTTTATTTTTTAATATCTTTCTTCCCCCCATTTTACTGAGTGTTTTCTCCTGCTTTTGCCTGGTTTTTCACAGTTGTCTCCTTCCTTTCCCCTCATTTTTCTGAATGCTTTTTCCTGCTTTTGCCTAGTTATTTACTGCTTTCTCCGCCCTTTCCCCCATTTTTCCGAGTGCTTTCTCCTGCCTTTGCCTTGTTTTTTACTGCTTTGTCCTTCCTCTCCCCTGTTTTTCTGAGTGCTTTCTTGTGTTCTTGCCTCATTTTTCACTGCTTCCTTCTTCCCTTCCCCCTGTTTTTCTGACTGTTTTCTTCTGCTCAGTTTTTTACTGCTTCCTCCTTCCTCTCCCCGGTTTTTTGAGTGCTTTTGTATGCTTTTGCCTTATTTTTCACTGCCTTCTCTTTCCTTTCCCCTGTTTTTCTGAGTACTTTTTCCTGCTCTTGTCTCATTATTTACTGCTTTCTCCTTCCTCTCTTGCATTTTTTTGAGTGCTTTCTTATGCCTTTGCCTTTTTTCAATACTTTCTCCTTCCTTTGCCCCCTTTTTTCTGAGTTCTTTTTCCTTCTATCCCTTATTTTTACTGCTTTCTCCTTCCTTTCCTCCCCTTTTTCTGAGTGCTCTTTTTGCTTTTCCCTCGCTTTTTACTGCTTTCTCCTTCCTTTCCCCCGAGGCCTGGCCAGTTATTTGAAGGGGAGGGGCTGTGCAGCCCTCTTCCAAGGCTGATTTGTGCCACTGGGATCCTATCCCCAGGGCCTGGTCTCTTCTTCCTGGGTGCCCTGGAGTCCGCACAGGGTACTCAGTGTACTACACTGAGGACTGCAGGGGGAGCCAGGATTACCCTGAGGGCCCTGCATTGCCAGTAAGCAGCAATGACCAGGTGTCCAGAGCACAATGTGGGCAATCGCCTGAAATCTCCCACCTCCACTGACATCTCCCTTCTGCACTAATTTCAGCCTGACCAGGCAAGTTATGGAGAGGGAAATGACCTGGACCAGGAGCCGCTGCTCTACCAGATGCAAACTCATGTCCTAAACTTCTTCTAAACCACTGGGAAGATTGAATTTGCATGAGCATGTACGGCAGACAGGAATTCCGCTGCTAGCAGATCTGCGCAGAATCTTACGGAGTTTTTAGGTAACTCGGTGCAAATCCGCGGAGTACAACTCTGTGAGTTCCGCCCAGGCCTAATTTTTACACTGTTTTGGAGGACTCAGTTGAGGCCAAATCCCAAGATGGCTGCCAACACTTACTGGTTGAAGTGTTGGCAGCCAATCAGATTTCAGCACGGGGACTGTTGGATCTTCAGAGAATCTGTGTCCCTAGATATACAAATTTGTTTTCCCCTTACTATCTCAAAAACATTTGAGCAGATTTACACCAATTTACAAAAAGGACGCCGTAGATCTTTCCATGCCCCACCAGAATTAGCAAAAAGAACAATTGATGGACAGAATGTAGAACAATGTCATACATTCACCCCAGTACAGAGATCTGGGCCTAAATCCATTGTTTTTTTTGCTCATCATGCCATTCCAGTTTGAACCCAGCCAGATGCAAATCAGTCTTGACCCTGTGCCCAATGAGAACAGTCTGGCCCGAACTACTAAGCCAGGTCCTCCCTGGACTGGAAACAAGCATCCTAGGACCGGTTTCAGGGTTTCACCCCTCATCAGCCAGAATCGCTTGACGCCAGTGGCATGGCGAGCACAGGACCCACCTCTGGGCATACCCATCCAACTCGGGGTGCCAAATGCTAAAAGGACAATTGATGGACAGAATGTAGAATAATGTCATACATTCACCCCAGTACAGAGATCTGGGCCTAAATCCATAGATTTTTTGCTCACCATGCCATTCCAGTTTGAACCCAGCCATATGCAAATCAGTCTTGACCCTGTGTCCAATGGGAACAGTCCAGCCTGAACTTGCAAGCCAGGTCTTCCCTGGACTGGAAACAAGCATCTTAGGACCGGTTTCGGGGTTTCACCCCTTATCAACCAGAATAGCTTGACTCCAGTGGCATGGCGAGCACGGGACCCACGTCTGGGCATAACGGTCCCACTCGGGGTGACAAATGCAAAAAGAACAATTGATGGACAGAATGTAGAACAATCTCATACATTCACCCTAGTACAGAGACCTGGGCCTAAATCCATCGTTTTTTCACTCACCATGCCATTCCAGTTATAATCCAGCCATATGCAAATCAGTCTTGACCCTGTGCCTAATGGGAACAGTGTAGCCTGAACTGCCAAGCCAGGTCCTCCCTGGACTGGAAACTAGCATCCTAGGACCGGTTTCAGAAATTTTTAGAGGAGATGAGGTTGATGCCTCTGGATCGGACCCTAAGAAGGGGTCGGGTAAAAGGCAAAACAAGAGGCAGAGGGCGTGTAAGAAGAGATTCAAAATCTTCGAAGGAAACAGAAAAACAAGATGATCAAGGAGAAAGAAAGCAATACCCCTTTACAGAATTTGATGAAAAGGAAATGAATGCAACAAAAGAAAAAGAAAAAATTTATGTCAACCTCTCAAATCATACACTGACTAGAAGAAGGTATCAACTTGACCATTGAACAAATTCCGTAACCAAAAAATATATTCGATCTCATGTACAACTTAGAAGGAAACAAACTAACGGAAAGTCAGGTGTTGGAGAAGCTGTCTTTAGATACTCAAAAACTTGCCCTAAGTGGATTGAGAAGCAAATCCAAATACTATACATCACTCTTGCCTGGGAATAAATTTGATGTTTTCTCAGAAGCAATCATAAAAAAACTAGATTAATTAGAGAAAGTTCAAACTAACAATAAATAGGAGAATCTTTCCAAAAAAGAACATGCGGCTCTGGAATTCTTGATGGAAAACAGCAATTAAATCATCAAACTGGCAGACAAAGTGGGCAATATAGTCGTACAAAATAGAGCAGACTATATAAAGAAGGCATATAGACAACTCGACGATGGAACTAAATACAAGAAGCTGGCCCACAATCCGATCAATCAAATTGTCTTCGATCTTAAGACAAAACTCAATGAATGGCATGCTATGAACCTGATCAATGACGAAGAACTACGCTTCTTGTGTAAAGAGCAACCAACCATACCAACCATATACTTCTTGCCTAAGATTCACAAGACTCTCTGTGATCACCTGGAAGACCCATTGTATCCTCCTGTGAATTCCTCTTGGAAAATATCTCTACATATGTGGATCACTATCTAGCACCCATGGTACATAATCTAAGCTCCTATATAAGAGATACAGGAGATTTCCTTTGCATTTCAGCAGATACCACATGGAACTCAAACTATATAGTTGCAGCAATAGACATTGTGTTGCTATACGCATCTATAGAACACAAGATCGTCCCTCAAGCTTGCACATACTTTTTGAAGCAACGAAACATAACAGAGCTTCAACATTCTGCCATGTTACAAACAATTATTGAAATGTGCACAAGGAACAACTTCTTCCTTTTCAAACATGACTTATATCAACAACTATGTGGTACTGCCATGGGGATCTTATTTTCACCGAGCTATGTGAATCTTACCTTGGGATGGTGGGAGAAAGAGATAGCATGGGGACCAGACAATCAACAAGCACTGGAAAAGATCGTACTTTGGGTCCAATATATAGACGACCTATTTGTAATTTGGAACGGGAAGAGGTATGAGTTTATGGATTACTTCAACAAACTCAACCAAAATAATATTGGCCTCTCTTTTACCTGCTCCACAAGTCAAACTTGAATAGACTTCCTGGATTCCTCCATATAAATTGACCAAGGGGAAATACACTCAACTCTCTACAGGAAGAAAACCGCCATGAACAGTATCCTACATGGAACTAGTTTCCACCCAAAGCCCCTACTGAAAAGTATCCCGAATGGGGAATTCATGAGAATGTGTCACAACTGCTCCAAAGATACAGACGCAAATGATAAAATATTGGAAAGTGCAGCAAGATTAGAAAGAAGAGTATACAAAACGAAGGATTTGAGAGAAAGTCTACAGAAAATACAAAAGGTAGCACACAGGGAAACCTTGATCGCAGGAAGAGACAAAGCAAGAAGAATGCTTGAATCAGACAAACAAGAAACACCAAGATTGATCCTAATGTATAGCAAGGAAAGTTCAAAGATTGTAAGGACAATGCAAAAGTTCTGGCATTTAATATTTCAAGATCCTGACATTGGCAGCACTCTGGGAATGCGACCACTGGTGACATACTGAAAAACCAAATTGCTAAAAGATCAACTAGTCCAAAGTAATTTCCAAGACATGCCCAAAAAGAATTGGCTAGAGGAACAGCAACTAGGGCTCAAAATATTTAACAACTGCAAGGCATGTAAAATAGGAACAAACACGAAATAAATATTGGACACAGACGGGAAGATAATCAAGATCAATCAAAGTATCACATGCACAACTCAATTTGTGGTATACGTCATCCGGTGAGCATGTGGCCTACAATATGTGGACAGCACTGTCTGCATGCTGAAAAAGAGAATCCCTCAGGAGTAAAGTGAATTTCATGCCCCAAACAGTAACGCACCTTGAGGCGCATTTGCAGAAAGTTGAAGAAAGGGGGCATGGCCTCTAAAGACCTATTAGCAATCCCACTGCGTGGGACTTATCAGAGATAACAGAAGGGGTATTTGGCCCTGGTTCTGCAACTAAAGATGAACTTCACAACCAATCCCTTTTGAATTTCTCAGTTGCTGTGAGATATCTCTCTTGCAGAAGAGCAATGATTACCTGCTTTGAGGCCACGTAGGTTAGTATATTCTTTCTTTTAATGTAGTTAGTTTGGCCATTCAAATTCCAGGAATGACATTCAATGGCCTGATCACCATAGTCCCAATATTGGGACGAGGATAGGGGTGGGGAGGAATGTGGTCTTATAAAACCTAATTATGCCTTGCAATGTGATATTTATCCCACTCTGAACACGGGATGTTGTGTATAACCGGGGTTGGACAAAGTTAAGTAGGGTGGATTATTCTGGTGCAAGTTTGCCTCCTGGGTTTCAAAGAGTTACTCAAATAGATGTGATAGGATGTTTTTTAAGCAGAAATTATCCAAATCACTAGCCAGGTGCTAAAATATGTATTGGTGTGTTCTCTTTTGTACAATATTGACAGGAGCGGTCTTTCTTATAGTTTTTCCCTTGCCCCACCAGGAAGCACCACATCTGTAAATAGAGATATGGTGCATGGCGCAAGTCAGGTGCAAGGAAGGATAGGAAACATATAGGGATAGTGATGATGGAGGTGAAGGGGGACAACCTGAGGGACATAGGTGTGGAGGAAGAAGGGAATGAAACCAATCTTGCACTTTTTAAGAACCTTAGGAAAAGGGAGTGGGTAGGCCTAGTTTCAGGAAAAAATTGCCAGTCCTGTGGTGGAGGTGTGACTGTGGCTGTTTAGGTCCAAGATGGGAAGATTGTGGTCAGCAGCTAGGTAGGTAGTAGTGTGGGGTGGGAAAGCAGGGGGAGAGAGGGACTGAGCCAAATCTCTTCTGATAACAAGGAGCAATAGAAGAATTTTGCACATTCAGTTTTGCAATGGTACGTCAGACATCATAAGTACAATAACGATGAACAATGAATGATAGTGGGAGAGATGGATAATAGGCATGAAGAAAAGGGAATAATCTAAAAGAGAGAAAAAGCACAGGAGGTGAGAAAAAGAAAGAATGCGAAAGGGAAGGGGAGTATGGATTTAGAGGCACAGAAATGGAGATTGTTTCAAGTTTATTGCATTCTCTTGATCTAACAATACACTGCTGTCCAAGTCAACATTAGGGGTGGGCTGAACTCACAGAGTTCAGAGTTACATTAAAACTCTGCATGATTCTGCAAAGTTCCGCCCACCCCTACTTTTCGTTAGGGGTGAGCAGATTTTCTAATTCCATAGGCAAAATAAGAGGAATTTAGTAATTCCGTGTTACTCCTGGAACACAGAAGTATCAATATGTTCTGCCGCTCTGCACTAATTAATGGATGAATCCTGATTATGTAATGCATGTAAAATCACAGCGACACAGACTGTGCCACCAAGCGCTATATACAAACGTTATTATATTAGTATACGTGAGCGCACTTATAATTATGCACCTTGTTCTGTTTACTATTTAAGTTTCTGAGGGAAAGCAGAATGTGTGCAAGTGTACTCACCCCACCTGTTTATTTCCTGCTTCCTCAGAGGAGCTGTAATTGGTGCAGGCTGTGGGCAGGCCCACATTTTCTCTGGAGGCAGCAGCTGCTGTGTCTCATCTGTGCTGCATAAGCTCTGAGGACTCAGCTTTTCTGATCCAGGGCACCTGAGTGTCAGTGACAGTCAGAGAACCAGGACCCTCGTAGATTGGGCTGAAGACGACTGACAGAAACTGTTCCCTGTCCCTGCTCCATTGCTGCTGGTAAGGGCTTAGTCTTTATGTCTAAAGCAAACACAAGGATTGTGGGACGGGTATGCCCAGACATGGGTCCCATGCTCTCCATGCCACTGGAGTCAAGTTATCCTGGCTGATGAGGGGTGAAACACTGAAACCAGTCCTAGGATGCTTGTTTCCAGTCCAGGGAGGACCTGGCCTCGCAGTTCGGGCTGGACTGCTCCCATTGGACGCGGGGTCGAGACTGATTTGCATATGGCTGGGTTCAAACTGGAATGGCATGGGGAGCAAAAAAACGATGGATTTAGGCCCAGATCTCTGTACTGGGGTGAATGTATGACATTGCTCTGCATTCTGTCCATGAATAATTGTTTTTGCATTGGTCATTATGTCTAGGCACAAGTGTGCGCTGATATAATACAGCTATGTTTTGGTAGGTTATACCACAAAGACTGGTGTACAATTCACAACAGTTCAGAGGGTCAGGGGTTGGGTACCTCTCAGATGTGGACAAGCCAAAAAAAACCTAGCCTGACCCAGTGAGGGCTGTGAGTGATCAAAGCACACTGGAGAGACACATCATGCATACATCAAAAGTGAGCTTATATTGTGTGATTCTGCCCTACCTTCTTCTAGTCTTGTTTAAACAACTTTTATAATGTAACTGGTGCTCATGCAAAGGGCACTAATTCTGGGTTCAAATGCCAATGGCATGCAGTGCTCTTCCTTGTCCATTTTCTTGATCAGAGCAAGTGGTTCGGGGGCAGGTTGGTGGCGGGTCTGGTGCTACTGCTAAGTGCTAGGGAGTCGGGACAGTAAAGTTAATATATCCACATGAGCAGAGAATCTCTGCAGTAAGCGCTACAGCCTTGGGCCTGTTTCTAACATGTGCAATGTATGGCGTGATCTCCTTGCGCGCTGTGTTTCTGTTCACAATCAAGCTGTGTCCTGTCCCTTCTTCCCCTTCAGTTGTCAGAATCTGAATCACTGCCTAGTAATTGATGTAAGGAACACCATCTGTGGAAACAGAGCCAGTCCTGGTACAAACCAGGAGAAAGAATTCCTTTATGGCACCAAAAGTACGGGTGGGTGGAACTCCGACAGAATCATGTTGAGTTTTTATGTAACTCCAGGAGTTCCGCCCACCCCAAATTATTCCCGGCACTTTGTGCTATTTTCTTAATGCAAAATGACACCTGGAGTCTAAAATGGGTGCAAGCATGCATTTTGCGCTAGGAATTAGTGTTATATGTGCTCTTGGGGTAGCATACTCCCCCAATTTACCCTCAACATTTAGCACTATTTGCTTAGCGCAAAATGCACTCTCGCTCCCAAAATGGATAGGAGGAAGAATTTTGCACTAAGAAACAGTGCTTAATGCAGTAGGACACAAATAGCGAATTCTAGTGCTGCTAGAACTCGCTAAATGTGCTCTTGTGGTGGCATTTTTCCCTTACGAATTACTCATAACTACATGAGCAGGAGTAATCACATAGTTATCGGTAATTTAGTGTCAAATAGTAATGCAGAATTAAAATTATGGCCGGGTCTACTTGGTCTTTCTGTTTTCCAACTCCTCCATTCTTTTGTGGAAGGATCCTATATCTGCCCGAATAGACTTTATTTTAGTGGCAAGGTCAGTCATTGTTGCATCCATTTAACTAGATCATGTAATTTCTTTGAGCATGACTTCAAGGGAGCCTCTTGTTATACCCAGGTGGTGGCATGTTTGCGCCCCCCCCCCCACCACCTCAGTAAACAGTAGTTGTCAAGATATCTTTCAGGGCGCCATTGCAGGGTGTATATGTAATGGTCTAGAGTATTTCTCTCAGAACTAAAATGAGTGGGCATCCACGGCCTGTAGAAGGATGGAGATGCACCTGTGGTATTAAACATTCTTCAGGGTGATTACCAGTCAGGATGTCCATCTCAGGTTCTTCTGCTATGTTCATAGGAGAAGGCTTAGGGTCTATGCCCCTCCCCTAGAATGTAGGAGTCTCACAGTGATCATCATGAGCATTCTATGGTCTTGTAATGGGTAGTATGACCTCTGTGAGGCCCTCCATAACAGTTCACTCCACCTCTACAATACCCAACTAGGGCAAGATGTGCAGCTCCAAATTGCACCTTAGCGCCAGGTATTCACTTTGTAATCTGAGCAGTTTCCTCATTGGTGAAGTGTTTTTTGACAACAGTTCATTGTTGGTGGTGAGTATGGGTGATCAAAGTTTACATAACAATAGTGAATGGGGTAGGAGGTGTCAACCCAAGTCCCCTGACAGGTAGCAGTAGAATCATGGGGGTCCCTTGGACTCACTTTGGCCCCAGCATGCATAGAGGGCTCCTTACAATGATGGAGATGCAGTCAGGCTAAAGCATGTGGTGTGTCTATGTCACAGTGGATGGCATCCTGGACCTTGTGTGTAGCGTGCAGTGCAGCAGCCTCGGTTTTGGGTGAACAAGATGGGCACCCGAGCCTGCGGCATCTCCTTTGTTGTCAATGTGGAGCCTAGCAATACCGGCTGGTGGCCCTCTTGTCAGCTTCCCTGGAATGTGGTGGTCCAGGGTTAAGTGACATATGCAGAGGGAGGGTGGCGCCATCCTCTGCTCCCTCTGTGAGAATGTCAGATGCTACCGAACAATGCTGCGGCTGCACCTGTCATGTAGTGTCTACCAATCCGTAGGTCCTGCGTATTGTTTGGACAACATAAACTAGGGGCTTGGTGTCAAGACTGATTCCGGACACCCCCGTAGGAAATGTTGGCCCATAGAGCAGGCACCTCACAGTGCCACCGTCAGTTCCCCTAACCTACCTGGGAGCAAATGGTTTTCTGGCAACCACTGAACAGTACAACCCTAACCACTCAGGGATCGTGAAAACAATACAGAACCTTTTGCTCAGTCACTCATGCTTACTTATTCACAGAGAAATATACAGAGAATACATAGTGGGACGCTTTTAATAATATTTATTGAACCAACGTTATTCTTACATAAAATTTGGGTGCTGTAATTATTAGTACACAGAAGCAGATAAACGTGATTACAAGCACCAAAAGCAGAAATAGTAGATATAGTTCTACCATGGTGCTAAACAATGTATATATACAGACATATAAACAAGGCAGTAATCTAGCGTACTCCTAATATGCAAACCCTACTCTAAGTGTACCTGGAGTGTGTCTAGGTGTGGAGCCAAGAATCCCCCAAGGAACGATCCAACCCCATTACCTGATGGGATAGAGTGAAGGACCCCGTCTTGGTCCCAAACCCAACTCCCCTCACGAGATGGTAGACCTCAGCATGGTGATTTAATCAGCATGCAAGGACCCTTCGTGTCAGCGGAAGTTCCTCCTCTGCTAATCTATTGGGATGCTCATCTTTTATAATAGAAAGCAGCATTGTGGTGTGGGCATAGATTAGTGATGTTATAGATATATAGATAGCCTTGTCACCCAGTGGATGAAGATAGTGATGACATTTGTACGTAGAGCGAAACGAGACCTTGTGCATGATGTTACGGTCGTTGTGATAATGTTGTGCGAAGCTGGATGTAAAAACAAGTTAAGTTTCAGAGAAACTAATCTAACATTGTTATGTGTGCAAATGTGTGCAAAAGGTCACAGCTGGAAATGTTATTTGTGAGGACAATGTAAGAAATAAGCTGCTTTGCTACATGGGCCTAACTCAGGAATATATCACTCCCTGATTTGCTAGAGTGGCCTACAGTGTTGCCGTGCAGAAGAGGGAGAGGAGCATCATCATCAGTTGGTCATACACTCTCCCTATTTGCCTACCTGAGGAACTATGGGCTACTTAGGTCTCCAGATGATGTTGGCCCTGTGTTACCCCCTGTATAACAGGGTTGCACTAAATAAAGGCAATTTATGCTCAGCGCTCTCCTGCGGGTCTCCAGAGCCGCACTCGGAAGAACCATATTGCTCCATGTCCTGGCTCCACCCCCTCTACACAGTACTTTAATTGACATTGTTCTGAAATGAAATACAATGAAAAAGATTTACACAGTGCACATATATCCCAGGGTGTCAAGGCACTCGATTCTGAAAAATATATAATAAAGTAAGTATCATGTGAACGTATAGAAACATGAAATTAAGGGTTGATCCATGCATACAATTATTATATCTCAACAATGTCACCTCACCAGCTTGAGCCACAGATGTTTCATTTCCAGATTTCAGCTGCTAAATCACTGTCCCCCATAGTGGTGTTTATAAGGTAGTGGGAGGATTATGATGGGATGTAGAAGTTCATATCAGAGGTTTCAAAACTAACCTGATCAACGGATGTTAGAGAGTGTAATTGCTGCTGCCAGGTTGTTCCCTGAGTAATCGGTGTTGGTGCTTGCCACGTGGATACCAGTATATGTTTCAAGATAGAAGTTGAGGGGATAGAAAAGCATATGTGGAGGAGTAAACCATCCTAAGTCATACTAGGCACTACAAAGTTTGAGATTCAGGAAGATTACTCTCATGCAAGCTAAAATAAGGCCTAAAAGATATGTCTAGTGCTTTCCTTACAAAACCAAGTCTAAGGGCATTTTTTTCAGACAAAATATAAATTAATCAACAATGCCATTACATATTAACTAGGCCTGGGCAGTAAATTCCGTTCCGCTCGCGGAATTTACGGAATTTGGGTAATTTTGCGTTCCGCGGAGAACGCAAAATTGCCAAAAATTCCACGGCTTCGCAGAATTTTTTGCTTGTTCACGCTTTCAAAATGCGTGTTTGCGAGATATTTCCCCCCGAGCAAACAGCGTTCGTAAACAGGAAATAAGCATCTCGAGCGGGCAGAACAAGCAATTCTGCGTGTTTGCAGAATCTCTGCGTGCTCGTGGGGATTTTTTACCATTTCGCAGAGCTTTGTGTAGCGCAACTACGCAAATTCTGCCCACCCCTAATATTAACCCCTTCGCTGCAATGCCTTTTCCCCCCTGTGCTAAGCCTTTTTTTGGGTACTTGGGGTAGTTCGCGCTTAGGCCCCTGTAACTTTTTGACCACATAAGGTATCCATGCCAAATTTGCGTCCTTTTTCTTCCAACATCATGGGAATTCTAAAGAAACCCAGGGTTTGTGGATTCTCCTGGAGGGGACCCAGAAATTAGCCAAAATACAGGTACATTTTGGGTTTGTTTTGGAAAATGGGAAAAAAGGGCTACAGATGAAAGCATCTGGTTTTTTCCCTACAAATGTTATCAACAACGGGGTTGTTGTGCTGAAATCACCATCTTACCAGCTTTCAGGGACAAGCAGACTTGTGTCGGAAAACCAACATTTTTTACACAGTTTTGGCATATTTCTGGGACATAGCCTATTTTTGCTATTTATTGTGCTTTCAACCTCTTTCCAGTTAATGGTAGAAATGGGTATGAAAGCAATAATTGATCCAGAAAAGCTATACATTTTAGAAAAGTATACAAAATTCTGAATACAGCAAGGGGTCATTAGTGTAGATCCTTCAAGGTTTCTTTATAGAAACTAACCGTTTATTATATAGAAAAAATTGAAAATTAGTTTAAAAAACAGCCATTTGTGTCAACATTTTCACCTGTAACTTTTTTCTAATTATGACAGCTGTTTAAAAACAATATACCGTTACATCCGCTGGACCTTTCTGGTTCTAGGAATATATAGGACTTGTAGGTTCACCAAGAATCCGACGAACCCAGAGCCAATAACTGAGCAGCGTCCTGCAATGGTTTTTTATTATGTACCGGGTATATAGCAATTAATTTGGGAAAATATATACATGGAAGAATCGGTATGAAAGACACCTAGGTACTTCTACAATTGGAACAAAATGTAGAGTTTAGAAACAGTAGAAATTTGCACATTTCCGAAATTGTGAGTACCCATACTAGCATGAGAATTATAGGTCATTTTTTTAATGACTTCTTTTTTACACATTGTCTTTCATTTGGAAGGCAGAAATGCATCGAAAGTCAATAGGTCATAACAGTTGCTCTACAATTCTGTGTTAACCTAAGTCTCCCCATAAAAATGGTACCTCACTTGTGTGTGTAGGCCTAGTGCCCTTGACAGGAAACGGCTCTAAACCAAACGTGGACACACTTTATTTTTACAGTGAAAACTGACCCTTTTTTTGCAAAGTGCCTAGCTGTAGATTTTAAACCCTAGCTCTGCCAGCACCTAAGGAAACCTGGCAAACCTATACATTTTTTAAAACTAGACACCCAGAGGAATTCAGGATGGGATGACATGACTGACTCTCACCAGGTTATATTACCCAGAATCCCTTGCACACCTAAACATTTGTAAAAAATAAAAACACATTTTCCTCACAATTCTGTGGTGGAAAGTTCTGGAATCTGTGTGGATCCACAAAATTCCACCCACCCCTCGTTCCCCAAAGTCTTCCAAGAAAAATAGTACCTCACATGTGTGGGTAGGCCTAGTGCTCGTGACAGGAAATGGCCCAAAACGCAACATGGACACACCACATTTTCACAGTGAAAACAGGCCCTTTTTTGGCAAAATGCCTACCTGAAGATTTTGAACCCTAACTCTGCCTGCACCTAGGGAAACCTAGCAAACCTATACATTTTAGAAAACTAGACACCGAGGGGAATTCAGGATGGGGTGACTTGACTGGCTCTCACCAGGTTCTGTTACCCAGAATCCAATGTAAACCTAAATATTTGTCCAAAAAAACACACTTTCCTTACATTTATGTGGTGGAATGTTCTGGAATCTGCGTGGATCCACAAAATTCCTCCCATCTCGCATTCCCCAAAGTCTTTCAAGAAACATGGTACCTCACTTGTGTGGGTAGGCCTAGTGCCCATGACATGAAATAGCCCAAAACGCAACGTGGACACACAACACTTTCACAGTGAAAACTGACCCTTTTTTTGCAAAGTGGCTAGCTGTAGATTTTGAACCCTAACTCTGCCAGCACCTAGGGAAACCTAGCAAACCTATACATGTTTTCAAACTAGCCACCCAGGGGAATCCAGGATGGGGTGACTTGACTGGCTCTCACCAGGTTCTGTTACCCGGAATCCCTTGCAAACCTAAAAATTTGCCCCAAAAAACACATTTTCCTCATATTTCTCTGGTGGAAAGTTCTGGAATCTGCGTAGATCCGCAAAATTCCACCCACCCCACGTTCCCCAAAGTCTTCCAAGAAAAATAGTACCTCACTTGTGTGAGTAGGCCTAGGGCCCGCGACAGTAAACGGCCCAAAACGCAACGTGGACACGCCACATTTTCACAGTGAAAATAGACAATTTTTTGGCAAAGTGCCTAGCTGTAGTTTTCGAACCCTAGCTCTGCCGGCACCTAGGGAAACCTAGCAAACCTATACATTTTTTAAAAGTAGACACCCAGGGGAATCCAGGATGGGATGACTTGTCTGGCTCTCACCAGGTTCTGTTACCCAGAATCCCTTGCAAACCTCCAAATGTGTCCAAAAAAACACATTTTCCTCATATTTCTGTGGTGGAAAGTTCTGGAATCTGTGTAGATGCACGAAATTCCACCAACCCCGCATTGCCCAAAGTCTTCTGAGAAAAATGGTACCTCACATGTGTGGGTGGGTCAAGTACCCGCGACAGGCAAGGGCCCAAAACGTATTGAGGAGACATCAAAATGACCTATCACAAAACAACCTGGTTTTGCAAGGGGGGTCAACTGGGTTTTTGGCTCCTGGCTCGGCGACCATCTTTGGAAACTACCAAACCCACACATTTCTGAAAACTAGACACCCCGGGGGAGTCCAGCAAGGTATGGCTTGCGTGGGTCCCCTAACATTTCCCTACCCAGAATCCCCTGCAAACCTCACATTTTGTTGAAAAAAATCAATTTTATCTCACATTTCTGTGTGAGAAAGTTGTAGGATCCCCGCGCTGACACAAATTTCCTACCTCCCAGCATTCCCCCAGGTCTCCTGACAAAAATGGTACCTCACATGGAGGGGTGGGGGCATTGGCATGCCCGTTTTGGGCAGCCCCCGCCCTAAGTATAATTGCGGGGGAAAATCCCTGGTGCTAGTGGGCCTTCTGCCCCTCCGGGGAGGCATATTGGGAGGCTACTGCCCCCATCTGCCCCCCCAGGGGGGCAGAAAGGCTGTAATTTTGATGAGGGGGCATTAGCATGCCCGTTTTGGCCAACCCCCACCCTAAGTACATTTTTGTAAAAGAAAATCCCTGGCACTTGTGGGCTTTCTACCCCCCCGGGGGGGCAGATTGGGGGCTACTGCCCCCATCTGCCCCACTGGGGCAGCAGAAAGACTGTTGTGCCCAAAACACAATGGGGGGGGCAAAGGCCCTTGCCCAATGGGCCGCTCCCCCCTCCCCGGTGCTAGAGGGTGGATCCCTGCTTGGGGATTGCCCTCCTGGGGTGATCCCCAAGCAGGGATCCACTAGGGGCGGGTGCCATTGGAAACAGGAGATTCTTCCCTTTCCAATGATACTCGTCCCAAGTGTTTTGGTGCTCGGGGGGCTGAGATAGCCCCTCAAGCACTAAAACACTGAAACTGAAACTAAGTTTCAGTTTCGTTTTCAATGTAATGACGACAGCACGCCATGCGCACGATCGTCATTGCATTGAAAACCAGGGAAGGGCCTCGGGAGGTTGGGGAAGCTGTTTCCAACCTTTCGAGGCCCCCCCAAAAAATGGAAATTCCTCTGCTGTTTACAGCAGAGGGATTCCACGACCCTGTCCTCATGACGGAATGGTTCCGTCATTAGCACAGGAGCACCGGTCCGTCATGAGCACCGAAGGGGTTAACCAGGGTGCAAATAGGGCTGCATGGTAATATATATATACAACTACTCTCTCAGTTACAAACAAAGAAGTAAAACCAAATCCCAAAAGAGCAGAAATGCAACTTACCAGCCCATAACAATCATGTGTTCTGTGGTGCCAGTATGGGTTTTGGTGCAGTAAATAGATATTGTGGCAGGTGGTGGATGAGACCACAACACAGGGCCTTTAAAGTGAAAAATTTATGTGTAGGAGCATACAATACATTAGCAACAAATATGTCATGGTCAGATTTGAGTACAACAATAAGTCATTAAAAATATTGTATTAGAGTTTAACAACCAAGCACTAGAGGTCCCCTATTGTATAATAGTGACGTTGGCAGCTGGGTTGCGTTGAGAGCTGAAGTAATCAACCTATTTGAAAGAGTGTGTCTATGAAGAGTACAAATACAAAGAAATGATATCAATAATTTAGGTATTTATAGGGGATGTGTTAGAAGGTGTTTTGTCTGTCACACCTTGCCATAAAGCTGCTTTCTGTGTTCCAGCAAGGATGAATGGAGGCAACCCATGGAGTTGTTGGCAGTGTTTTGCCACAAATTTAACTACAAGGGTGATTCCCCCTCAATGCACTTTCTTTTCCTCTTCTATTGCTATCTGCATTATTGCAAAAGAATGTGGTGGTTGCAGGATTTGAAATATAAAGATGAAAACAGCAGAGCCTATGGTGTGGCCAGTATTTATGTTTTTGGAAAGGAAAGAGTGCCAAGGTTGTGTCATTTGGTTCAGGTGTACGTAATTCTCCTATTTCCTTCTATTTGGAGGTCTCTTGCCTGCATGTTGAGATCTTTGCCAAGTTGGAGTAATCAAAATAGGGTCAAAAGTTACCATTAGAGTTGGTAGAAACATTTAAGTCAACATCTAGGAATAATTTTTGCTCAAAAATGGTGAATAGCAACTGATAGTAAAGTTACTCCTTGGTGTAAGAGTACATTTCCATATGAATACATCTACATGTGTAAATTTGCTTTTGTGAATAGGTCCCTTAGTGACTACTTAGGCCGTTGTTCTATGCAGCCGTTGTAAATTTTCCTTTGTTCCCCAGTTTACTCTGGTATGTGTTTGCTACAGCCGGTCCAAAGTTCTGGTGTTGTGATTATATCTAGCCATGCTAGAGAATTAGATTTGGTATTTGTTGTCCATTTCCCTATCGCTCTTTCTTGTGTTCATTATCAATTGGAACACACATACAAATTGTATGTATTTGATTATAGATGTACAAATGAATGTACAAATGAATGTATAAAGAATCGAATCAAAGGACATGTATCCTCATGAGAAGAAAGATAGATAACTTATAAATATTTGTATAACTTTGCAGATTTGTATAATAAAATTAAAAATCACAATTGTATTCTCAAGTCGTTTTTGGTCCTTTGACTATCACATGTATTTTTTTATTAACCAGCCTACCATAGAGTGAGTTTCCTATATGTTTTTCGCAAAAATATTTTGTAGACCCTGATATAGGAAACGTTATTAGGGGTACCCCTGTTGTAATACACTGTGCCCAAAGTTCTGGTGTGCCAGCCAGAATACAGTTAGGATTCATGCCTACTGGGCTCAGCTCTACTCAGTCTTAATTTCTCAACAACTCCTGGTGCAAGGCTTGGCATCTCAATGGGTTTGAGCGCAGATGACTAGGAATCCTGTGGTAAATATTTAAATTACCTGTACTATTTTTTTATGCGGTAAAGTCTAGTAAGAATAACTCAGTCAAAATAAGAGGCAGAATCCGTGGTATTAGAGGTTCGGAAAAGGGCTTTATTCCTTACAAAGGAATTATGGTTCGAACCAGGCAATCTTATTCCATCACCACGAAGGTTCAGGAAGGGATAGGCAATACATTATTGACAAGTAACAATATATATATGAAAAGCATTGCATTAAGACAGATGCAGGAGGCGTAACAGCTGATAATACAGATAAGAATACACATACGTAATGAAAATAGGCGTAAATACAGGCGTATACTAGAAACGTCATTTAAAATGATGTCACAAGTGGGTGGATCCATAAGAGAATCCTGCAGTGTCAGCAGAAATATTTGGCAGAGATGCGCGCGCAGCCGCATGACGTGTGATTGACGTGCAACTAGAGGGTGAAGGGGAATTGACATTTAGCTCTACATGTGGAGACAGAAGTCTGGGGGGTCAGGTCAACCTAATCCCAAATCGTATCTAATATCTTTGTTTAAGGAACTGTTTTATCCAAAAGGAAAGGTCTCTCGGACGGAATCTATTCTATACTGACTGTTAGTGCATGTACAAGCGTCTGTGTCTACATGAGATGCGAGGGGGCAGGAATCTTCCATGGTAACAGGGGCTATGAATTACTTGCATAAAGACAGCGAGGCCGGGCCCTTTGCTCGGTAGCTGGAAGGATGTTTACCTAAACTACTAGACAGGAATGCATTGGATGTGGAGCGGAGCAGATAACTTGAAGGCTGAATACAGTTTTTGGCAGGCAACAGGCCGCGTCAGGCACCGCTAGCCGCGCAGGGAGTAAGACAAAGTTCATGGACACGGATGCAGGTCCAGGCTGGAGCATTTCAGAGGCAGAAGCAGGAAAAGGCTTGATGACAGAATTCAGGGCCTACTCGCCTGAACTGTAAAACTAGAAAAGTGAACCATATAAAGTCGGTGGCCAATCATACTTAGGAATGGAATATTTGACCCATTCATGGCGGATCTGAAAGAGGACATGTTGACGTTGGACGCACATGCATTTGCGTCTTCATAGCTGGAACTGGAGGGAACATACATGTACTTGTAGCATGTACATGGAGCCGTTGGGGTCTAAGATAGGGGACATAACTGGTCATAAAATTCATATTTCCTCATTCCCTCCTTGTCCCCTACGGACCCTTATGAAATATCCATCTTCATCAATCCATCAATCTGTTCATATAGCATCATTTGTTCTTCTTTCTTCTTCCGGAATCTTGAATGAAAATTTGAAGGCGGGATACACGATGTGGCACACAGACCACAAATCGCTGGCCCACATTGTAGACATAAGCAACAACTGAATAGTATGAGAAAGCCAATACCTAGGAAGGATAGGATCCTCCATCCCCAGGCTGACAACACGCTCCAGAACCAACCGGACCAAGTCCAGGTGCCTGGATTCTGGTGTATCTGGCTTACGATCTTATGAAGTCGAGTTATGGCCTTATATACTGACGGCGCGTTTTCTGGTATGAAAACACAGCAACTTGATCCGATGACCCTACAAGCTCCGCCCCTATCGGCCAGAATGACGTCAAGGACAAGACGATTTTGAAGAACAACAATCCGCATCGCAGACTGCTCCTCTGTTAAGTTGCCTAAGGCGGAAGTAGTTTCATTCACTACTGCTTCAAGGGTTCTAGTTAATCTACGTATCAGCTTACTATTAGTGACTGTACCTATGTAGGGAAAGAAACCTTTATTGAAATCTGTGTATTGCTCCCATGCTGTTTCGGTGTAGTCGACAATCGGGAGATCTCTCTGCTGTCTATTGTGTACTAAATGGGTATTCCTATGATAATCAGGCGGGGCTAGGAAAACAGGTGGTAGAAGGAATGCAATGTAACAGGTACCATCCCAATCTAGGGGTAGGCGTATGTATGCGGTGTGACCACAGACGAAATAGGAGTGACAAGAAGCTCTAAATGTAGACTTGCCTTTATCACTGAATTCTATTACAGTGATACATTTACTATGGCCCATGTGTATTGAACCATTCTTTCTTACACATAATTCGCCTCTAACTGGAAATACTGACATAGCGGGCAAGATTGGTGTAGCTTCGGATTCAATATTCAGGATCATAAGATTAAGTGTAAAGTTACCTAATCCATATACTTCATTTTCTAGATCAGTTCCTGTTCTTTTGGGAAGTCCCTCCTTGTTAGGGTAGCAGACTTTAAGTAAAACTAGGTTCAGGTTTCCCCAAACCCAGTTGTCTTGATAAACTACTGAATTTGAATCTAGGGAATTAATCAAACTAAACCATGCTCCACAGGAGCCATTGTGTGTGAATGGATACGGAAAGAGGGGCAGAACTCCCCTATATTTCTGATAGGGAGGGAGTCGGCCACATATCCAACAATTTGTAGCATTGCTGGTCTGATGAGAATGATGTAACATACTAATGAATGTGTTGTTGCGCAGCGCAAATCTATAGGACAACTCATGCGGGGGTAATTCGCTAAAAGAATGTTCGGCAGTAGCATTGAAAGCACGCTTGGAAATAGGGTAATACATGTGTAATAATATACTGGCAATGATAGTCAGAAGACTTAGAAAAAACATAATTAACAATGTCACTATGCAGTGACTACGAAGTGATTTACAGTACGCATGTTTCTTGAGCTGTTTCTGTGTATTTCTCTCTCTATTTCGGTCTAGAGGATACATGTCAGAGACAAATTCAACCGATTCACCTTGGAGAGGACTTAAACAATCAAATTGTCTGACTTGCTAGACCTTAGTTTCAGTTTATAGTTTTCCTTTTCTGTCTTGTCGACCAGGGGGAGTTTTGAGTCAGTCTGTGAGGGAATGCAGGGCTGATAATTCAAGTCGGATGATAGTCCATGAAATTTTTTGATATGGCTCGAGTGCAACCACCCTTTACGTCCCTCAATCTTCACAGCTGTCCTTGTGGTCAATAAGACGAGTTTAGGCGACTGCCAGCGAGGCTCCAGCGGGTTCCTTCTGTCGAAGTTCCTTACAAGTACAATATCTCCCGGAACCACGTCATGGGGCTTCACCTCAGTGTTATCGGGAAAATCTGCAGCTACCTGTGAACGACAAGATTGTAGTGCAGACATCAAGGAAGCCAGGTAATCTGTCAGCATATTACAATCAACATCAGTTATTTTACGAGGTATAGGCGTCCCCCACATATTTGGTGGTCTACCGAAGATCACCTCATACGGGGATAGCCCTGTTCGAGAGTGTGCTACCATTCTCATGTAAAAGAGCGCAACCGGTAAAGCTACTATCCAGTCGACACCTTTTTCTCTACATACTTTGGACAGTCTAATTTTCAGAGTTTGATTATGTCGCTCCACGAGACCTGCTGCCTCGGGATGTCGGACACAGTGGAATTTCCATTGGTAGCCTAACAGAAGTGAAACATGTTTCATTAGCTCGGATGAGAACGGCTGGCCATTATCTGAGTACACGATACGGGGCAAACCATACCGTGGGAAGAATTCTCGAACTAACTGTTTGGCAGTAGTCTGAGGAAATATGAATTTTGTGATCAGTTATGTCCCCTATCGTAGACCCCAACGGCTCCATGTGCATGCTATAAGTACATGTATGTTCCCTCCTACTCCAGTTTTGAAGACGCAAATATATGTGCGTCCACCGTCAACATGTCCTCTTTCAGATCCGCCATGAATGGGTCAGATATTCCATTCCTAAGTATGAAAGGCCACCGACTTTATGTGGTTCACTTTCCACATTTTACAGATTCAGGCGAGTAGGCCCGAATTCTGTCATCAAGCCTTTTCTGCCTTCTGCCACTGAAAAGCTCCAGTCTGAGCCTGCATCTGTGTCCATGAACTTTGTCCTACTCCCTGCGCGGCTAACGGTGCCTGATCCAGCCCGTCGCCTGCCAAAAACTGTATTTCACCTTCAAGATTATCTACTTCGCTCCTCATCCGATGCATTCCTGTCTAGCAGTTTAGGTAAACATTCCTCCAGCTACCGTGCAAAGGGCCAGGCCTCGCTGTCCTCATGCAAGTAATTCATAGCCCCGTTACCATGGAATATTCCTACCCCCTCGCATCTCATGTAGACACTTAGACGCTTGTACACGCACTAACAGTCAGTATAGAATAGATTCTACTCTAGAAACCTTTCCTTTTGGATAACACAGTTCTTTAAACATAGGATATTAGATATGATTTGGGATTAGGTTGACATGACCCCCAGACTTCTGTCTCCACATGTAGAGCTAAATGTCAAGTCCCCTTCACTCTCTAGTTGCACGTCAATCACACGTCATGCGGCTGCGCGCGCATCTCTGCCAAATATTTCTGCTGACATTGCAGGATTCTTTTATGGATCCACCCACTTGTGACATCATGTTTAATGACGTATTTTAGTTACACCCATGTATACGCCTCTATTAGTTACGTATGCACAGTTTATCTGTATTATCAGCTGTTACGCCTCTTGCATCTGTTTCACTGTAATGCATTTTCTATAAAACTGCTTATCTGTCAATAATGTATGCCCCTTCCTTCCTGAACTTTCGTGGTGATGGAATAGAAGGCCCACAATTCGAATTGTATTCCTTTGTATAGGAATAAAGCCTTTTAAAACCTCTAATACCACGGATTCTGCCTCTTATATTTACTGAGTTATTCTTAATAGACTTTACCGCATAAAAAATAGTACCGGTAATTAAATATTTACCACATAAATTGGCGCCCGAACAGGGACACTTTCTCATCTCACGCGCCGGCGGTGCGTTGCAGGCCCGGTCTCCTGCCACAGCTGAACGGACAAAAACGCGTACCTGCAGGATTTCCTGTATCTCCCTCCGGCCAAGCGGGAGCGACTGAGGCTGCGATCAACACCCAGACGAGGCGGTGAGAAGTGCGAAGTATCCCGACCAGAGCCTAGCTGAGAGAGCAAGATCCGAGGTATACAGAGGCCCACCAGGTTCCGAAGTTCCGAGTCCAGTCGAGTCGAGTCCAGTCCGGTCCAGTTTCAGTTCCGTTCCGAGGCCTTCCGTTCCGAGCTACCCGGTGAGTACCATTACCGGGGAGGCACTTAACGTGCACATAGTCTGTGCCGGTCAAGACGGGTTTGGGTACACAAATCCGGTCTGCACTGTTTCAGCAGTGTATCTGTACTGTTTAGCAGTATATATAGTATGTCTTGCATATAAATAAGTATTATCTAGTATCAGTATTATGTCAGTAACTAGTTTTCTATTAGTTATCATTGTTCGTTAAAACTGTTAAATGTTAAATGTTTTAATATGTTCTATACATTGTGGTGTGAATGACTGTTCATTATTGTGTTTTATAAAGTATGTTCTAGTAATAAGGTCTAAAAATGCCGCTCTTTTCGAAATTAAGACAGATCAAAACTAGAAAAGGTGTACTCGAAGAAGCTGTTCCCATTCCACCTAGGGACACTCCAGGATACTTTATGTATCATAAGCATGGTCTAGATGCCGTATTATTTCTTGATTTATGGGTGGACTACACCAAAGAATTACCAGAGAGTCAGAGATGGCCCGCAGCAGGGACCTGGGATGCAGATTGCATCATGAGAGTAGAAGAAGAATTATGGAAAAAGAAAGCCAGACAGTCACAGAAAGATGCCATTGAATTATGGCGTAAAGAATCATACAGACGTACAGAAAAAGCGCTCAGACAGGAAGAGAAAGGTAGAGAGAATTCAAATAAAACCCGAGAAAATCTATTACTTGAGGAAGGTACCCGAGTAAACTCAGAACAAGTAGATAGACAAAGAAACACTCTTATGAATGGTATGTATCCTCTTCTGGCCGAAGGGTTACCTAAAGCTATTCCGGAAATACCAAAAGACTTAACTCCTCCATTGCTCCCGATAAAAGCACATCCCAAAACACATCCCAAAACAGCAAAGGACGTTTTCCTTTCTTCCTATTTAGATGACGTAGCTCCCGAGTATGCTAATGCCATGCCACCCACACCGCTTGCCGATGGTGTTCAACACCAAGAGCATCCGTCTGTACCCCCGCAACCACAAACTCCTACACAAGTTCCCACAGGTCCGTCCGTTTCTGCAGTTTTTCCTGCATCCACAATCTCTATCCTACGTCCAATGAATCCTTTCGTGCCTAGCGCCTCAGATGGTGCTACAGGAGGTACGACAGACATGTTTGCCACCCCGCCGCGAAATAAACAGACCCTTAGAGATTTAGCACTCCAACGTACACCCCAATTGGCGACATCCGACATGTTTAAAGAACAGCTTGTGGATTGTAGATACGACCCAGTACCAGGTAGACAGGATAAATTGCTCATATCATCACTACGTATACGACGAGCTACATTATATTTAATGACGATACCAGGAATGGGTGAACACCTAGATGAAATATATCGCTTTGTCCAAACAGGACGAGGTCCAGAAAGTATTAACGAAGCTATGGAATACCAGAAAGTGGATGTCCAAAGACAACTACTACGTTTTTTCATAAATTGTGTAATTAGGAATCAAGACAGGCCCGGGGCAGATCACGATACCATGCAAAGACTTGTCAAATGGGGTCAGAACATATCAGAAGAGAAACATGATAGACAGGCGTGTATAATCGTCATGTGTCGAAAGATCCGCAAGGAAGTAGAACGAATACATAAAGAAAGACGAGAAACAGACAGAGTAGAATCAGAAGAGGAGGAGGAGCAAGAATCAGAACAATTAGAAACGATAGCTTATGTAGGTAGAGGAAGACCCCATAATAATACTAGAGGCTTTAATGACCCGATACGTCCACTACGTACAGAATATAATAGACATTTTCCAAATCCTATGTTAAATACAAAATCCCCCGAACACCTATTCCAAGCCGCTGATAAATTACTCCGAGATCGAAGGGGGTACCATATGCTCGATTCCATGGACGAACAAGAATTAGCTAGGTCAGCAGTACAATGGGCTGACAGTCCCAGCGACTACAATGATGATGTACTTGCACACACGTTTCTGAATCTTGACCCATACGAACAGCGTTTAGCTAGTATATACATGATTCAACACCTCCTTATATTATATAAAAGCCAACATTCCGATCCAGGACCCTTACCTGACATATTGACAGAACTACTCACGAACGTATGGAGAGGGTCAGGTACTGATTTGATTAGGGAAATTCTAGAATTCCGAAACCAATATTTAAATTTCGTATGCCCAGAACACGTTCCAGTTCCCATCATGGGAAGAAAAATGTATCACATAGATAGACAGAACCCGTTACGCGAAGTACACCCAATAAGAGGTGACGGTAATAACTTTACACGCGTGTTTGTGTACACGCCTATAACTAAACTAGAATTGTTGGAAATGAAGAAAGTAGTACCCAGCCATGACAAGGATCCAGCAGGTTTCCACCGTGAAATAAAGGACATGTTACTCATGGGAGAGTATACCTACCCCGACATTATGAAAATATTAAAAGTCCTATTACCCTCTGGTGTTTATGAGAAACTTAAAGAAAAGGAATGGGAGGTGGGAGACCAAAAGATAGATTGGACAGCATTAGAAAACGAAGAAAGGGCCCGAGCTGCAGGAGCAGGACTTGGGGAAAAGACTACAGCACTAGCAGGACTACTAGTACAGGTATTGCCACGTTTATTAACTACGAAAAAGGAAGACTGGGGTGCAATCTCAGCCTGTAAACAAAAGCCAGATGAAGACACTAGTGATTTCTATTCCCGATTTGAAAAATGTTTTGGTATAAATAGTGGCATAAAAGCCAGTAGTGAGTCATATCCACATCTGTTTGTGACAAAATTAGTTGAAAATTCTCTGCTACAAGTCAAGAATAGAGTATTGAAATTCGAAAGTACCTGGCAAGGTAACACCCCATCACAGATGTTACAGATGTTACAATATCATCACAATAGAATTAGAGAAGAACAAGAACACGAACAAAGACGTATGAAAGATACAAAAATGAAAATGCTTGTTGCTCAGTCAGTTCCAGCCGATGGTCATCATAAGGGTGATTCCGCAGGTCCTACGAAAGGGACATGCAACTATTGTAAACAACAAGGTCATTATATACACGATTGTCCAGTCCTGAAACATAATATTGCTACAGGTAGAACCCAGGAGAGACCACGTCCACCTAGACAGGATCAGAATAAACAACAAATACCTCAGCATACACAACCTAGGTTAGCTCCGCAACAACTAGCTCCGCAACAGGGAGCTCCACAACAGACCGTAGCACCACCGCAAGCGCAGCCTATTGCTGCAACACAAGCAACAACACAACAGATGTATCAATACGCACAAGCAGATTATCCCGATTATCAGCGATACACATGAAATAGCCTAGGGAGGGAATTTGGCTTACCCCTTATAGAGGTTCCTGTAGATCAAGAGGGACCTTGTGTACATAGTGAACTGTTAGGGGAAGACAGAAAGTTTTTACTTGATACAGGGGCAAGCAGAACAACTATAAGACGCAGTGAAGTTCCAGGGGCACCCCTCTCAGGCTCACAGAATATTTCCCTTGGATTCTCAGGAAAACCTATAATAAATGACGTAACACAACCTCTTCCACTTACGATTGGTCCATTGACACGTACTACAGATTTATTGCTCACTAAATCATGTCCTGAAAACTTGTTAGGTATAAAAATATTGAAAGCTCTAGGAGCTATTATATGTTGTTCTCCGGAAGGAGTACGATTATTTCTACGTGACTTCAAAGGTCACTACGTGTCCAGAGACATGGATCACCGACTGCAGAATTTACCTACACATTTATGGGCACAAGGCCCCACTGATGTTGGTTGCATGAATATTACACCATATCGTGGCACACTAAAAACAGGAGTAATACTACCACGAATGCGACAATACAAGTTACCACCCGATGCTGTTGTGGCTTTGCTGCAAATCATTGACGAGCTCATTGCACAAGGAGTGGTTGTCGAAACCGACTCCAATGTATGTAATTCTCCGATAATTCCGATTCTTAAAAGAACGGATCCAAAAGCACCACCAGTATATCGATTAGTTATTGATCTGCGCGAATTAAATAAATGTATTGTACCACAATACCCCGTGGTCCCAGATATCTCTTCATTACTAACTGCTATTGACTCAGAAGCAACGTTCTTCACTGTAATTGACCTCAAAAATGCCTTCTTTAGCGTCCCAATCGATCCGGAAAGTCAATACTTGTTCGGGTTCAGTTTAAATGGACGAAGTTTTAAATTCACACGCGCACCTCAAGGATTTACAGAAAGCCCCAGCATCTATAGTCAAGCACTAAAACGAGAACTTGACAGTATCCACATGCCAGTTAACACTGCCTTGCTTCAATATGTCGATGATCTGCTGATCACCGCCCGAAGCGAACCTGAATGTGAAAAAGCGTCACTGACGGTTTTAAAATTTTTGGCTGACAAAGGGCACAAGGTGTCCCCTTCTAAGCTGCAATTCTGTGTCCAGCGAGTTGTTTACCTTGGGCACTCGCTGTCCAAGGAGGGAAGGCAGCTTACACCCGTCCACATCCAGTTAATCGCTAGCATGCCACCACCCAAGACACAAAAGGAGGTGCGGGCTTTTATAGGCCTCACTTCATACTGTAGGCAGTGGATCCCTCAATATGCATTTCTAGCAAAACCACTCATCCAGTTGACAACACAGGAGGCAGCCACATCGACTGTCCTCCCTTGGACTCCAGAACATACACACGCCTTTGAAAGCTTAAAGAAAGCTTTATGCCAAGCACCTGTCTTAGCAACACCATGTTACAGTAAACAGTTTACACTCTTTGTTACAGAACGCGAAGGTACTGCCTTGTCAGTACTCACTCAGGAACAAGCAGGATCACACAAACCATGTGCTTATTTCTCTAGTACATTAGATCCAGTAGCTCAGGCTCTTCCTGCGTGCCTGAAATCGGTGGCAGCAACAGCTTTAGCAATCAGACAAAGCGATGCCATAGTGTTAGGACACCAACTGACAGTACAAGTACCACATGCAGTAGAGGTTCTTTTGAACCGCACACAAACACAACACTTGACTATAGCGAGACTCACCGGTTACGAATTGACATTGTTTCAGCCACACATAGAAATCAGACGTTGTAATACGTTAAACCCTGCCACACTGTTACCAGTGGGCGGAACAGATCCATTGGCACATGATTGTGTCGAAGTCATCACTATCACGACGAAACCCAGACAAGACTTGACAGATATCCCTTTGTCAGATCCAGACTTGACATTATATGTAGATGGGTCATGTATGAGAACAATTACAGGAGAGTTAGTGGCCGCTTACGCAGTCACAACAGACACTGAAGTCATTGAAACAAATCGTATTAACATTTTGTCAGCTCAAGCAGCAGAGCTCATCGCTCTGACACAAGCCTGTATTCAAGCCAAAAATAAGAAAGTCAACATATACACAGATTCACGTTATGCATTCGGAGTCGTCCATGACTTTGGCGTACTGTGGCGAGAGAGAGGTTATTTAACTTCTCACGGTGCCCACATCCAACACGGACCCCTCATTCAAGCTCTATTAGACGCGATTCATCTACCTACTGCAATATCGATTATGAAATGCAAAGCCCATACAAAAGTTACCGATATCATTTCTCAGGGTAATGACCTAGCTGACAGAACAGCTAAACAGACTGCTCAGAATCAGACTCTCACAACTGACATGACAAAGACAATAGTTCAGACACTAACACATTGCATGACAGTTAAGGATCCCGCCCTTGATGTAATTGACATACAGACACATGCTACACCAGAAGAAATAAAGAAATGGACTGAATTAGGAGGGATCCAAACGGATCAAGGATGGATGACGAAGGAAAAATCTATATGGTTTCTTCCCGACTCTATGGTTCAAGTCATCATTAATACAATACATAGTCCAGCGCACCTAGGAGAAAAAGCTATGCTAGACAGCATTCAACACATTTGGTTCAACAAACATTTGCGAGCAGCAGCTAAACAAAAAGTTCGTACCTGTATGATATGTTGTCAGTTTAATCCAGGTAAAAGCATCCCCGTAGAGCAGGGTGGATTTCAACCTCCCGATCATGCTTTTGAAGTCCTCCAGATGGATTATATCCAGATGGAACGATGTCGAGGATTCAAATATGTTCTCGTAGTTGTCTGTGCTCTTTCCCGTTGGACAGAAGCATACCCGGTTTCAGATTACACCGCTCCGACTACTGCCAAACAGTTAGTTCGAGAATTCTTCCCACGGTACGGTTTACCACGTGTTGTCTACTCAGATAACGGCCAGCCGTTCTCATCCGAACTAATGAAACACGTTTCCCTTTTGTTAGGCTACCAATGGAAATTCCACTGTGTCCGACATCCCGAGGCAGCAGGTCTCGTGGAACGTCATAATCAAACCCTGAAAATTAGATTGTCCAAAATGTGTAGGGAAAAAGGTGTCGACTGGATAGTAGCCTTACCAGTTGCGCTCTTTTACATGAGAATGGTAGCACATTCTCGAACTGGGCTATCCCCGTACGAGGTGATCTTCGGTAGACCACCAAATATGTGGGGGACGCCTATACCTCGCAAAATCACTGATGTTGACTGTAATATGCTGACAGATTACCTGGCTTCCTTGATGTCTGCACTACAATCTTGTCGTTCACAGGTAACCGCAGCTTTTCCCGATAATACTGAGGTGAAGCCCCATGACGTGGTTCCTGGTGACCTGGTTTTGGTCAGGAATTTCGACCGGAAGACCCAACTGGATCCTAGGTGGAAGTCGCCTAAGTTGGTTCTACTGACTACAAGGACTGCCGTGAAGATTGAGGGTCGCAAAGGGTGGTTGCACTCGAGTCATATCAAGAAATTTTATGGACTACCATCCAGTGTGAATACTCAACCCTGTATTCCCCCACAGACAGACTCAAAGCTCCCCTTGGTTGAGAAATCAAAACCAGAACTTTACAAACTAAAATTGAGGTCTAGTAAGTCAGACAATTTGATTGTTTAAGTCCTCTCCAAGGTGAATCGGTTGAATTTGTTTCTGACATGTATCCTCTAGACCGGAATAGAGAAAGAAATCAACAGATGCAGCTTAAAAAGCATGCGTATTGTAAATCACTTCGTAGTCACTGCACAGTAACATTATTAATTTTGTTTTTTCTAAGTCTTCTGATCATTATTTTCAGCATACTATTGCATATGTATTACCCTATTCTTAAACGTGCTTACAACATAACTGCAGAACATTCTTTTAGCGAATTACCTCCGCATGAGTTGTCATATAGATTTGCGCTGCGCAACAACACATTCATTAGTATGTTACATCATTCCCATCAGACCAGCAATGCCACAAATTGTTGGATATGTGGCCGACTCCCTCCCTATCAAAACTATAAGGGAGTTTTGCCCCTCTTTCCATATCCGTTCACACACAATGGCTCCTGTGGAGCATGGTTTAGTTTGATTAATTCCCTAGATTCAAATCCCGCAGTTTACCAAGACAACTGGGTTTGGGGAAACCTGAACCTAGTTTTGCTTAAAGTCTGCTACCCTAACAAGGAGGGACTTCCCAAAAGAACAGGAACTGATCTAGAAAATGAAGTATATGGATTAGGTAATTTTACACTTAACCTCATGATCCTGAACGTTGAATCTGAAGCTACACCAATCTTGCCTGCCATGTCAGTATTCCCAGTAAAAGGGGAATTATGTATAAGAAAGAATGGTTCCATACATATGGGCCATAGTAAATGCACCACTGTAATAAAATTCAGTGATCAAGGCAAGTCTACATTTAGAGCTTCCCATCATTCCTACTTCATATGTGGCCAGACCGCATATATATGTCTACCTCTAGATTGGGATGGTACCTGTTACATAGCATTCCTTCTGCCACCTGTTTTCCTAGCTCCTCCTGATTATCATAGAAATACCCATTTAGTACACAATAGACAACAGAGAGATCTCCCAATTGTCGATTACACTGAAACAGCATGGGAAAAATACACAGATTTCAATAAAGGGTTCTTTCCCTATATAGGTACAGTCACTAATAGTAAGCTGATACGTAGATTAACCAGAACCCTTGAAGCAGTAGTGAACGAGACTATTTCCGCCTTAGGCAATTTAACAGAAGAGCAGTCTGCTATGCAGATTGTTGTGCTTCAAAATCGTCTTGTCCTTGACGTCATCCTGGCCGATAGGGGCGGAGCTTGTAGGGTCATCGGATCAAGTTGCTGCATTTTCATACCAGAAAATTCGCCGTCAGTATATAAAGCCATAACCCGCCTTCATAAGATTATAAGCCAGATACACCAGAGTCCAGGCACCTGGACTTGGTCCGGTTGGTTCTGGGGCGTGTTGTCAGCCTGGGGATGGAGAATCCTATCCTTCCTGGGTATTGGCTTCCTCATACTATTCAGTTGTTGCTTATGTCTACAATGTGGGCCAGCGATTTGTGGTCTGTGTGCCACATCGTGTATCCCACATCCACGTTTTCGTTCAAGATCCCGGAAGAAGAAAGAAGAACAAATGATGCTATATGAACAGATCGATGGATTGATGAAGATCGATATCTCCTGAGGGTCCGTAGGGGACAAGGAGGGAATGAGGAAATATGAATTTTGTGATCAGTTATGTCCCCTATCGTAGACCCCAACGGCTCCATGTGCATGCTATAAGTACATGTATGTTCCCTCCTACTCCAGTTTTGAAGACGCAAATATATGTGCGTCCACCGTCAACATGTCCTCTTTCAGATCCACCATGAATGGGTCAGATATTCCATTCCTAAGTATGAAAGGCCACCGACTTTATGTGGTTCACTTTCCACATTTTACAGATTCAGGCGAGTAGGCCCGAATTCTGTCATCAAGCCTTTTCTGCCTTCTGCCACTGAAAAGCTCCAGTCTGAGCCTGCATCTGTGTCCATGAACTTTGTCCTACTCCCTGCGCGGCTAACGGTGCCTGATCCAGCCCGTCGCCTGCCAAAAACTGTATTTCACCTTCAAGATTATCTACTTCGCTCCTCATCCGATGCATTCCTGTCTAGCAGTTTAGGTAAACATTCCTCCAGCTACCGTGCAAAGGGCCAGGCCTCGCTGTCCTCATGCAAGTAATTCATAGCCCCGTTACCATGGAATATTCCTACCCCCTCGCATCTCATGTAGACACTTAGACGCTTGTACACGCACTAACAGTCAGTATAGAATAGATTCTACTCTAGAAACCTTTCCTTTTGGATAACACAGTTCTTTAAACATAGGATATTAGATATGATTTGGGATTAGGTTGACATGACCCCCAGACTTCTGTCTCCACATGTAGAGCTAAATGTCAAGTCCCCTTCACTCTCTAGTTGCACGTCAATCACACGTCATGCGGCTGCGCGCGCATCTCTGCCAAATATTTCTGCTGACATTGCAGGATTCTTTTATGGATCCACCCACTTGTGACATCATGTTTAATGACGTATTTTAGTTACACCCATGTATACGCCTCTATTAGTTACGTATGCACAGTTTATCTGTATTATCAGCTGTTACGCCTCTTGCATCTGTTTCACTGTAATGCATTTTCTATAAAACTGCTTATCTGTCAATAATGTATGCCCCTTCCTTCCTGAACTTTCGTGGTGATGGAATAGAAGGCCCACAATTCGAATTGTATTCCTTTGTATAGGAATAAAGCCTTTTAAAACCTCTAATACCACGGATTCTGCCTCTTATATTTACTGAGTTATTCTTAATAGACTTTACCGCATAAAAAATAGTACCGGTAATTAAATATTTACCACAAGTCGGGGCAGTGTAATCTGAGACGGGATACGCCTCTGTCCACCGGGAAAGAGCGCATACAACTACGAGGACATATTTGTATCCTCGACATCGTTCCATCTGGATATAATCCATCTGGAGGACTTCAAAAGGGTGATCGGGGGGTTGAAATCCACCCTGTTCTACAGGTACGCCTTTTCCTGGATTGAACTGACAACAAATCATGCAGGTACGTACTTTCTGTTTAGCTGCTGCTCGCAAGTGTTTATTGAACCAAATGTGTTGAATGCTGTCTAGCATAGCTTTCTCTCCTAGGTGCGCTGGACTATGTATTGTGTTAATGATGACCTGAACCATTGAGTCGGGGAGAAACCATATAGATTTTCCCTTCGTCATCCATCCTTGATCCGTTTGGATCCCTCCTAATTCAGTCCATCTCTTTATTTCTTCTAGTGTAGCATGTGTCTGTATGTCAATTACATCAAGGGCGGGATCCTTAACTGTCATGCAGTGTGTTGGTGTCGGAACTATTGTCTTTGTCGTGTCAGTTGGATGAGTCTGATTCTGAGCAGTCTGTTTAGCTGTTCTGTCAGCTAGGTCGTTACCCTGAGAAATAATGTCAGTCACTTTTGTATGGGCTTTACACTTCATAATCGATATTGCAGTCGGCAGATGTATTGCATCTAACAGAGCTTGAATAAGGGGACCGTGCTGGATGTGGGCACCGTGAGAAGTTAAATAACCTCTCTCTCGCCAAAGTACGCCGAAGTCATGGACGACTCCGAATGCATAACGTGAATCTGTGTATATGTTGACTTTCTTATTTTTGGCTTGAATACAGGCTTGTGTCAGAGCGATGAGCTCTGCTGCTTGAGCTGACAAGGTATCGATACAATTCGTTTCAATAATTTCAGTATCTGTTGTGACTGCATAAGCGGCCACTAACTCTCCTGTATTTGTTCTCATGCATGAACCATCTACATATAATGTCAGGTCTGGATCTGATAATGGAATATCTGTCAAGTCTTGTCTGGGTTTCGTCGTAATAGTAATAACTTCAATACAATCATGTGCCAATGGGTCTGTTCCACTTAATGGCAAAAGTGTGGCAGGATTTAATGTACTACAATGTCTGATTTCTATGTGTGGCTGGAACAATGTCAATTCATAACCCGTCAGTCTTGCTATAGTCAAGTGTTGTGTTTGGGTCCGGTTCAAGAGAACCTCTACTGCGTGTGGTACTTGTACTGTCAATTGATGTCCTAACACTATGGCATCGCTTTGTCTGATTGCTAAAGCTGTTGCTGCGACTGATTTCAGGCACGCAGGAAGAGCCTGAGCTACGGGGTCTAATGTACTAGAAAAATAAGCACATGGCTTGTGTGATCCTGCTTGTTCCTGCGTGAGTACTGACAAAGCAGTACCTTCACGTTCTGTAACAAAAAGTGTAAAACGTTTGCTGTAACATGGCGTTGCTAAAACAGGTGCTTGGCATAAAGCTTTCTTTAAGCTTTCAAAAGCTTGTGTATGTTCCTGAGTCCAAGGGAGGACAGTCGATGTCGCTGCCTCCTGTGTTGTCAACTGAATGAGTGGTTTCGCTAGAAATGCATATTGAGGGATCCACTGCCTACAGTACGAAGTGAGGCCTATGAATGCCCGTACCTCCTTTTGTGTCTTGGGTGGCGGCATGTTAACAATTAACTGGATACGGTCGGGTGTAAGCTGTCTTCCCCCCTTGGACAGCAAGTGCCCAAGGTACACAACTTGCTGGACACAGAATTGCAGTTTCGAAGGGGACACTTTGTGCCCCTTGTCGGCTAAGAAATGTAAAACCGTCAGTGATGCTTTTTCACATTCAGGTTCGCTTCGTGCGGTGATCAGCAGATCATCGACGTATTGAAGCAGGGCAGTGTTAGCTGGCATGTGAATACTGTCAAGTTCTCTTTTCAGTGCTTGGCTATAGATGCTGGGGCTTTCTGTGAATCCTTGAGGTGCGCGTGTGAATTTAAAACTTCGTCCATTTAAACTGAATCCGAACAAATATTGGCTTTCCGGATCGATTGGGACGCTAAAGAAAGCGTTCTTGAGATCAATTACAGTAAAGAACGTTGCTTCTGAATCTATGGCTGTTAGCAATGAAGAGATATCTGGGACCACGGGGTATTGTGGTACAATACATTTATTTAATTCTCGCAGATCAATAACTAATCGATATACGGGTGGTGCTTTTGGATCAGTTCGTTTAAGAATCGGAATTATCGGGGAATTACATACATTGGAGTCCGTTTCTACAACCACTCCTTGTGCAATGAGCTCGTCAATGATTTGCAGCAAAGCCACAACAGCATCTGGGGGTAACTTGTATTGTCGTATTCGTGGTAGTACCACTCCTGTTTTGAGTGTGACTCGATATGGTGTAATGTGCATACAACCTACATCAGTGGGGCCTTGTGCCCATAAATGTGCAGGTAGATTCTGTAACCGGTGATCCATGTCTCTAGACACGTAGTGACCCTTAAAGTCACGCAAAAAGAGTCGCACTCCTTCCGGAGAACAACATATTACAGCTCCTAGAGCCTTCAATGTTTTTATACCTAACAAGTTTTCTGGGCATGATTTTGTAAGCAATAGATCTGTAGTCCGTGTTAATGGACCGACTGTAAATGCAAGTGGTTGCGATACTTCGTTAATAGTAGGCTTTCCTGAAAAACCAAGGGAAATATTTTGTGAGCCTGAGAGGGGTGCCCCTGGGACTTCGCTGTGACTGATAGTTGTTCTGCTTGCCCCTGTATCGAGTAGAAACTTTCTGTCTTTCCCCAATACTTGACTCTGTACATAAGGACCCTCTTGATCTACTGGAACCTCAATAAGGGGTAAGCCAACTTCCCTCTCTAGGCTATTTCATGTGTAGCGCTGATACTCTGGGTAGTCATTTTGTGCATACTGGTACATCTGTTGTGTCGTGTTTTGTGTTGCAGCAATAGGCTGTGGCTGTTGTTGTAGTTGTTGTTGTGGTTGTGGTGCGGTCTGTTGTACAGCTGGCATAGGCTGTATATTCTGAGGTACTTGTTGTTGGATCTGATCCTGTCTAGGCGGACGTGGTCTCTCTTTCGTTATACCCGTAGAGATATTATGTTTCAGAACTGCGCAATCGTGTATATAATGACCTGGCTGTTTACAATAGTTGCATGTCCCTCTAACAGGACCTACTGAATCATTTGACTGTGTCGTACCCTTTTTATGACCGTCAGCTGGAACTGACTGAGCAACAAGCATTTTCATTTTCGTGTCTTTCATACGTCTTTGTTCATGTTCTTGTTCTTCTCTAATTCTATTGTGATGATATTGTAACATTTGTAACATCTGTGACGGTGTGTTACCTTGCCAAGTACTCTCGAATTTTAATACTCTACTCTTAACTTGGGGCAGGGAATTTTCAACTAATTTTGTCACAAACAGATGTGGATACGACTCACTACTTGCTTTTATGCCACTATTAATACCAAAACATTTTTCAAATCGGGAATAGAAATCACTAGTGTCTTCATCTTGTTTTTGTTTACAGGCTGAAATTGCACCCCAGTCTTCCTTTTTCGTAGTTAATAAACGTGGTAGTACCTGCACTAATAATCCTGGTAATGCTGTAGTCTTTTCCCCAAGCCCTGAACCTGCAGCTCGGGCCTTTTCTTCGTTTTCTAATGCTGTCCAATCTATCTTTTGGTCTCCCACCTCCCATTCCTTTTCTTTGAGTTTCTCGTAAATACCGGCAGGCAATAAAACTTTCAATATTTTCATAATGTCGGGATAAGTATACTCTCCCATGAGTAACATGTCTTTTATCTCACGGTGGAAACCTGCTGGGTCTTTGTCATGGCTAGGTACTACTTTCTTCATTTCTAATAATTCAATTTTAGTTATGGGCGCGTACACAAACACGCGTTTAAAATTATTGTCTTCACCTCTTATTGGGTGTACTTCGCGTAAGGGATTCTGTCTGTCTATGTGGTACGTTTTTCTTTCCAACTTGGGGGGAACTGAAACATGTTCTGGGCATACGAAGACAATGTACTGGTGTCGATATTCTAGAATTTCTTTAATTAAATCAGTACCTGAACCTCTCCATTTATTCGTGAGTAATTCTATCAGTATATCAGGTAGGGGACCAGGATCGGAGTGTTGGCTTCTATATAATATAACGAGGTGTTGTATCATGTATATACCAGCTAAACGCTGTTCGTCTGGGGTAAGATTCAAAAACGTGTGTGCCAACGCATCATCACTGTATTTTTCAGAACTGTCAGCCCATTGTACTGCTGACCTGGCTAATTCTTGTTCATCCATAGAATGGAGCATATGGTACCCCCTTCGGTCTCGGAGTAATTTATCAGCAGCCTGGAATAAGTGTTCAGGGGACTTCGTATTTAACATAGGGGCTTGAAAATGTCTGTTACATTCTGGACGTATCGGACGTATCGGGTCATTAAAGTATCTGGTATTGTTACAAGGTCTTCCCCTACCTACATAGGCTATCGTTTCTAATTGTCCTGTGGGCATTTCTGATTCTTCCTCCTCCTCTCCCTCTGATTCAGTTTTGTCTGCCTCCAATCTGGCTTTATGTATTCGTTCTACTTCTTTGCGGATCTTTCGGCACATAGCTACTATACATGTCTGTTTATCATGTTTTCCCTCTGATATATTCTGACCCCATCGGGTAAGTACTTGCATTTCATCCTGGTCTACCTCGGACCTATCTCTGTCTCTGATCAAGCAGTTTATGAAGAAACGTAACAGTTGTCTCTGTATATCCGCTTTCTGGTATTCCATGGCTTCGTCAATACTTTCAGGGCCTTGCCCTGTTTGGACAAAGCGATATATATTGTCTAAATGTTTAATCATTCCTGGTAGCGTCGTTAAATATATTGAAGATCGTCGTATACGTAGTGATGATAGCAGCATTCTGTCATTTTTACCGGGCACTGGATCATATCTACAATCTACAAGATGTTCTTTAAACATGTCGGACGTTGCTATTTGGGGTGTACGTTGGTTTGCTAAATCTCTAAGAGACGATTTACTTCGTGATGGTGGCGTGGCAAAAATTGCTGTCGCACCTTCTGAGGTGCTAGGCACGAAAGGATTCGTGGGATGTAAGGTAGAGACTGTGGATGCAGGAAAAGCGGTGGAAACAGATGGACCTGTGGGATTGTGCGGAGGAGTTTGTGGTTGCGGAGTTGGGGGCGGATGTTCTCGGCGTTGAGCACCATCGACAGGTGGCGTGTGTGGTGGAACATTAACATATTCTGGAGCTACATCGTCTAAATAGGAGGAAAGGAAAATATCTTTTGCGGTCTTGGGATGTGCTTTAATCGGGAGTAATGGGGGTGGCAAATCTTTCGGTATTTCCGGGGTGGCCTTAGGTAAACCTTCGGCCAAAAGAGGATACATACCATTCATAAGAGTGTTTCGTTGTCTGTCTACTTGTTCTGTTTTTACTCGGATACCTTCCTCAACTAATACGTTTTCTCGGGCTCTATTTGAGTTCTCCCTACTTTTCTCTTCCAGTCTGAGTGCTTTCTCTGTGCGCCTATGCGATTCTTTACGCCATAACTCAATAGCATCTTTCTGTGACTGTCTGGCTTTCTTTTTCCATAATTCTTCTTCTACTCTCATGATGCAATCTGCATCCCATGTCCCAGCTGCGGGCCACCTCTGACTTTCTGCTAGATCCTTGGTGTAGTCCACCCATAAGTCAAGATATAATACGGCATCTAGGCCATGTTTATGATACATAAAATACCCTGGAGTGTCCCTAGGTGGAATGGGAACAGCTTCTTCGAGTACTCCTTTTCTAGTTTTGATCTGTCTTAATTTTGAAAGGAACGGCATCTTTAAACCTTGCTACTTGATTCTTACTTGAACCGAACTTGAACACAATTAATACAATAAACACAATAATGAACACTCATTCATACCACAATTTTTGAACACAGTAAAACATTTAACATTTAACATTTAACTTTTAACGAACAATGATAATTAGAAGAAAACTAGTTACTGACATAATACTAATACTAGATAATATTGAATTATATACATGAACATACTGGATATACTGCTAAACAGTACAGATACACTGCTAAAACAGTGCAGACCGGATCTGTGTACCCAAACCCGTCAGGACCGGCACAAATTAATGTGCACGTCTAACTGCCTCCCCAGCAACGGTACTCACCGGGTAGCACGGAACGGAAGGCCTCGGAACTGAACTGAACTGGACCGGACTGGACTCGACTCGACTCGGAACTTCGGAACCTGGTGGGCCTCTGTATACCTCGGATCTTGCTCTCTCAGCTAGGCTCTGGTCGGGATACTTCGCACTTCTCACCGCCTCGTCTGGGTGTTGATCGCAGCCTCAGTCACCCCCGCTTGGCCGGAGGGAGATACAGGAAATCCTGCGGGTACGCGTTTTTGTCCGTCCAGCTGTGGCAGGAGACCGGGCCTGCAACGCACCTCCGGCGCGTGAGATGAGAAAGTGTCCCTGTTCGGGCGCCAAGTTATGTGGTAAATATTTAAATTACCTGTACTATTTTTTTATGCGGTAAAGTCTAGTAAGAATAACTCAGTCAAAATAAGAGGCAGAATCCGTGGTATTAGAGGTTCTGAAAAGGGCTTTATTCCTTACAAAGGAATTATGGTTCGAACCAGGCAATCTTATTCCATCACCACGAAGGTTCAGGAAGGGATAGGCAATACATTATTGACAAGTAACAATATATATATGAAAAGCATTGCATTAAGACAGATGCAGGAGGCGTAACAGCTGATAATACAGATAAGAATACACATACGTAATGAAAATAGGCGTAAATACAGGCGTATACTAGAAACGTCATTTAAAATGATGTCACAAGTGGGTGGATCCATAAGAGAATCCTGCAGTGTCAGCAGAAATATTTGGCAGAGATGCGCGCGCAGCCGCATGACGTGTGATTGACGTGCAACTAGAGGGTGAAGGGGAATTGACATTTAGCTCTACATGTGGAGACAGAAGTCTGGGGGGTCAGGTCAACCTAATCCCAAATCGTATCTAATATCTTTGTTTAAGGAACTGTTTTATCCAAAAGGAAAGGTCTCTCGGACGGAATCTATTCTATACTGACTGTTAGTGCATGTACAAGCGTCTGTGTCTACATGAGATGCGAGGGGGCAGGAATCTTCCATGGTAACAGGGGCTATGAATTACTTGCATAAAGACAGCGAGGCCGGGCCCTTTGCTCGGTAGCTGGAAGGATGTTTACCTAAACTACTAGACAGGAATGCATTGGATGTGGAGCGGAGCAGATAACTTGAAGGCTGAATACAGTTTTTGGCAGGCAACAGGCCGCGTCAGGCACCGCTAGCCGCGCAGGGAGTAAGACAAAGTTCATGGACACGGATGCAGGTCCAGGCTGGAGCATTTCAGAGGCAGAAGCAGGAAAAGGCTTGATGACAGAATTCAGGGCCTACTCGCCTGAACTGTAAAACTAGAAAAGTGAACCATATAAAGTCGGTGGCCAATCATACTTAGGAATGGAATATTTGACCCATTCATGGCGGATCTGAAAGAGGACATGTTGATGTTGGACGCACATGCATTTGCGTCTTCATAGCTGGAACTGGAGGGAACATACATGTACTTGTAGCATGTACATGGAGCCGTTGGGGTCTAAGATAGGGGACATAACTGGTCATAAAATTCATATTTCCTCAATCCCATACAGGAGCCAAGCATCCAAATAATGGATAATCCCACCATCCAAATGAGAATATGTCCCTACCCAAGTTAAAGGTGATGTTTGAGGGTGTCCATGGACTAGCTTATTTACAAGCCCCTTGCGCTGCCGGTTCGTCCACGTTTTGTGATGCACTGGCAGCGAATCTTGCTGCCCCATATTTAGGAGGACACCTAAAGCCACCTTGACCCAGCAGACACAGCAGCTCAACAATACCGCTGGGACCCAGGAGCCGGCTGGCCTTCGTACAGAATCTGTTTCTGCAAGGGGCTCTGCAAGGGGTTCTTCCCCTCTACGCACCGAGTGTTCACAGCCAGGTAATGCAATCCCGTGGGGAAAGCGGAGTGTGGATGCGGAGATGATGGAGGCAATTATGATGCTCGAGTCAGAGCTAGGAACCCCTAAGGCCCCCAAAACTTTTGAAACTGTGAAGGGGCCAGTGTCCATGGGTGGAAACTCTATTTGTCTGGCAACGGGGGCAAGGCAGCTCGACTATAAGGAGTCAGTCCTGATGGAAAAAGGCGATGTCGGGTCAGGTGAAGGTGAGAGTTTTTTTTCCCTTAACGAAGACTCAGACTCACTGTCAGTCCAACCGAGTGAGGATCTCACAGAGGAGGAAGAGGAAGTTGATGAAGTGGAAGAGGTTTCAGTATCAGACTCCAGCTCCTCTGAGGGGGATATTGGTCTGAGCGCAGGTAACGATTCAACTACGAGGAAGAGACAAGTAAAGTTAAAACCAAGTAGCCAGCAGATTGGTTCGCTGGGAGGCACTGAGAGAGGATTGCTGTGGCATTATTCAGGAACTTCCCAGACATATCAGGAGGATGATGTTACTGGGTCATTGAGTCAGAACGCTCCTTTCGACACCCTGCTTAATATGTTAAAACAAATGCAAGCAGAAGCTAGGGTTGTCAGCCGGAAAGCAAGGCAAGACGCAAAAAAGATACAATCCTCATTGAGGAAAACTAATAAGCTGTATGATGAGCTGGTTGGCAGAGTTACGGAGGTGGAGGAGCGTACGAGTAAGCTCGAAGATGACTGCAGCAGCTGGCAGACTTTTAAAGCAGATCAAGAAAAGGTGACAGAAGACTTGCACTGGAAAATGGAGGATTTTGAAAATCGCCAAAGGTGAAATAATGTTAGAATTTTGGGTGTGGCTGAAGGAGTCGAAGGTCAGGACATAATGCGCTTTGTGGTTAATCTATTTAGAGGAGCATTCCCGGAGTCTCAGTGGCAGTGGGACAGGGAAATCCAGAGAGCGCATAGGTTCCCTCTTACACCCAAAAAGGGGCATGGGGCAGATGGTGGAGGCAAGATGGTTTACTCACGAGCTATTTTAGTCTATTTTGGAAATTTCCTCCATAGACAGGAAGTTATTGAAAAGGCAAGGCCTAATAATAAGAGGTCATTTGATGGCGTTACATTTTTTGCTAGGCCGGATTTCTGCCACGTGACGGTTGAACGAAGGTGGAGGCTGAGGCAGCTGATCCCAAATTTCCAGGCATTACGCTCAGAAGCTTATCTATTGTTCCCTGCCAAGCTGAAAGTAATTACTCAAGGTAGAGTTAGGATGTTCTTTTCTGAGGTCAAATCCCTGCAATTTATAGATGACTTGAAAAAGCAGGGTTCATAAGGAGGGGGAAAATATCCTTAGTTGTCTGTTTGTTCCTAATGTAAGCTGATGTGCTTAGAAATCTATTCCCGGTCTCAGGGGGTATCAGGGGGTATTAGTTAGTTAGTTCTAGCATTAGTTCTGAGATGAAGCAGGGAGAGGGGTACGACTATAGCCACTCGGAACCGGCTACGTATAGGTCTCATTGACCTATTTGCCTGTTCAGGGGAGGGCGGGGGGGTGGGGGGGGGGGGCTGAAGGGAAGGGAAGGGAGGGGGGGTGGGTGGGTTTCACTTTGGGTAAAATTTTGTTTTTTTGGTGGCTTGGTAATGCACAATTTAATGCACAGACACATCCTTATTCTTTCCCTATTCTTGTGTGAAACATGGTACACACAAAGCAGGTGTTATAGACAGTATCAAAGTTGGTTGTTAATACTCTGGCGGATTAGGAGTAGGAATCCCCCTGATCTCCTGTAATGCCGTGCAAGATTGCTTCAATTAACGTTTGTGGCTTGAATAATTCTGGGAAAAGAGTGAAAGTTGCAGGGCTGTTGAGTTCTCTGCAATTGGACTTGGTCTGCCTCCAGGAAACTCATATTGAAGCAACACAGATGTATTTGTTAAAGCAGCTTGGGTATGACGTATTAGCAGCAAGTAAACAAGGGACTAGAACTAGGGGAGTAGCAATATTAGGAAGAAAAAGGGATTTGCTGGTGCATCGAAAAAAGGAGGATCAATGGGGGAGGTGGGTGATGGTAGATTTGAGTTTTAAAGGGGTACGGATTACGTTAGTCACAATATATGGTTCTACGGAAGAAGATCCTGATGTCTGGCAGTTTTTGGATATCGAACTGGCACAGTGGCCAGAACCCATTATATGTTGCAGAGATTTTAATATTCACGTTCCAAAAAGCTCCTTTTCAGAAACTGGGGGGTGGTATTTAGGGAGAAAGAGGAAGACATTTAAAGCCCTGACTGACATGGTTCATCACAACTCCCTTATCGATCCATGGATAAAGCTACAGCCCCTTATAGATGGCAGCACATACTTCTCGGCTCCGCATCAAGTATTGGTCAGGCTGGATTACTTTCTAATTTCTAACTCCCTAATTTCTCATGTAAAAATCGAGAAACAACCTAGAATCATTTCAGACCACAGCCCTCTAGTTTTAACATTAAATATTACACAGATAAGTGTAACAAAAACTCAGTGGACTTTTGAGCGCACACTGTTAAGGGACGGCGATTATCAGAAACGAATGGAATCATGGATAAAGTTCTTCTGGGAAGTTAATAGAGACTCTGCCCCTCCTGGTGTGGTTTGGGACTGTTTTAAAGCTGGGGTCAGAGGAGAAACACTGAGCTATGTACTGGCTAAATGGAAAAGTGAAAGAAGACACCTGGATGATATTAGGGTTAGATTGCTGGCAGCAGAAGAAAATCTTGCCAGAGCTATAATTCAGGGGCTTCCACTTGAGACTTATTTAGCTAGCATAACTGTCCTTAAATGGGATGCTACTGAAGGCATTAGTTCGAAAGCCGCGGAAAAGTATTTAGTGCATAAACAAGACTCATACGAGCTGAGTGAGAGAGTTGGACACATCCTTACTGTCAGAACTAGGCAGCGCGTACCCATGGCTGACATTAAGGAAATTCAAGATTGCCAGGGCAACTTAGTCACTGATCCCGACCGTGTTAGAGAAGTGTTTCGGAAATTCTATGCTAAACTCTATACTCGGGAGGAGGGGAGTACTTTGATAGAGATGGAGGTGGATCGGTACCTTAGGGACATTATAGCTCCCTTCTTGTCATCGCAGGACAGAGCGGGGCTGGATGCTCCCTTTCATCTAGATGAATTTAAGGGATCTTTGGGTGGCCTGCCTTCGTGAAAAGCTGCTGGGCCAGACCAAATCCCGGTTGAATTCTACAAACTGTTTCAGGATATCTTAGCGGTAGATATGTTAAATATCATGCTGCATACACAGCGGGAGGGGTCACCTCCAGAGTCCTGGGGGATGGCAGATATCATAGTTATTCCTAAAAAAGGTAAACCCCCAACACTCCCCGGATCATATAGACCCATCACCCTTATGAATTCTGACATAAAAATTTACTCAATAATGCTTGTGATGAGGCTTGGAGGTAATATAGAGCAGCTCGTAAGTTCTTCGCAGCATGGTTTTATACCAGGCAAGGGAACCACTCAGCATGTCAGGACGGTCATTACAATGTTTGATGCCGCAGGGTCCCTGGGTGACCCTATCGCAGCACTGTTTCTAGATGCTGAAAAGGCCTTCGATAGGGTCGCATGGGGATTTCTTTGCACAGTTCTGAGATGGTGTCGTATTGGAGAAGGCTTTATAACAGCTCTCCAAGCTTTATATGTAGGTCCAACAGCCAAAATTAGAGTAAACAGAGGACATTCAGATATAGTGGCAATATCTAGGGGAACGAGACAGGGCTGTCCCTCATCTCCCCTGCTCTTTGCACTATTCCTTGAGCCTTTTATACGAAGGTTGGAGAGAAACAAGGAAATCTCCCCGATGGTCTTGAATGGCCGCGTAATTAAAATCTTGGCGTACGCAGATGACGTCGCCATACTCACCCCGAATCCGGACCTAGCTATCGCTGAGGTTGAAAGGGAAGCTAGCATATTTGGGCAATTTTCGGGCTATAGGTTGAATAGGTCTAAGACCCAGATAGTTAAGAATAAACATATTTCCTGTACTGACACTAGGGTTGCCCTTTCCGCTATATATCTTGGTATAGTAATAGCTGCAAATTTGGACACTCTAGTTGAGATAAATATAACTCCTCTGGTTGATAAAGTAAAAACAGATTTAGAGAGAATTAATAACTTACATCTCTCGCTAGTAGGTTGTACCAATGTACTAAAAATGAGTATCCTACCAAAGTTTCTCTATCTATTCAGAGCAATTCCGTTAATTTTTGAAGCTAAATGGTTTAATATTTTGGAAAGCATCTTCAATAAATTTATATGGGCCCACGGGAAAACTCGTAGGGCTTATAGATTTATGACTCTACCGAGAGACAGAGGCGGATGGGGAGCCCCGGATTTCAGACTATATTACTTAGCATCTGCTCTTCAATATATGCAGGGTTTAATCGGAGGAGGGGTACAGCTTCAGAAAATTACTTCCTCATCTACAGATGTCTATGCAATCCTATTAGGACAGGAGACATATATGCTGCCCCATATTTAGGAGGACACCTAAAGCCACCTTGCGTGGCTTTTCGTGTGCTTACAACTACAGCCCCTTTACACGCAGCACTATGCGTGAAAGAAGCTTGTCATGAGTGTTGCTGTAGGTGTTTTCACGTAACACCCATGGCTTCTGCCGCATTTCCAGATTTACGAGAAATCGCAAACCTGGAAATGCGTTAGATTGCTACACCTCCGAGGCGCCATGAGGAGAATTGTTTTAATTTCTCCTTGTTTCTTCCTCTTTCTATGCGTAATGCATTCTGCAGCACACATAGGAAGAGGAAAACACCTCTTCTGATTGTTTTTGTGTAGGAAAATGTCCCTTCCTGCACAAAAACAATCATCCCCGCAATGGAGGCACCCTTGCACCATGGTGCAAGGGTGCGTGCATCAGCGCATGACAGCCCATTGTGCACCAGCGCATGGAGAGCAAATTGATCCGTCTTAACATTGTAGATATAACGCATCACTTTGCTTCCAAAGTAATGCAGCGCGGCACGGCCAAATTTCTTGTGGCACTGCGCTGCATTACTCTGTTGTGGATAAGGCCCTTGGTGTCTAAATGATGGGGATATCAGATTTCAGTATCTGCAGCGGTGGTCTCCAACAAGTCAATATAAAGCTAACAGTAGCTGGCATGCTCTATTGAGGCAGGAAAAGCAGGCAGTGCAGAATCAGCATGCAACCCATACTCTTTTGAAAACATGTTCATATCACTGCCTTAAAAAATGCCTGAACAAAGGTAGATACCTTTGATCAGGATTCTGCTTCAAAGCGTCCACTCTTTAAATATGACCCCAATGACCCTAATAACCTACTGACTTCACAGCTTAGTGAACGATGATTTTCAGTCAGAGATTTACTTAATTATTGTCTGTGAAAGAAATGTATTTAGAGGATTATTAGGATACATCCAGGGATTCACTTTGAGAGTATTGTTATTTTTAAACAAATTCTTTCTTTCTTTCTTTCTTTCTTTCTTTCTTTCTTTCTTTCTTTCTTTCTTTCTTTCTTTCTTTCTTTCTTTCTTTCTTTCTTTCCTTATTTCTTTCTTTCTTTCTCTCTGTTTCCTGTACCAGTTTCCTTTCTTTCTCTCTTTTATTTTCTCCTTTGTTCCTTCTCTTTCACTACTGCTTACTTCCTGTCTCACTTTCTCTTTTTCTTTCTTCATTCATTTAGTTTTTCTCTTTTTCTTTCCTTCTTTCTCTCCTTTCTCTCTCTCCCTCTATCTTTCTTTTGTACTTTCTTCTATTTCTAATTTGAGCTCGTTTTCCCTGTAACGTCTTTCTCTCCTACTGCTTTTAAAAATCCTTAAGTTCTTAAAGCAATACCTTCATTCATTAATTTGTTTTATCATTGCCTGACATGTGTTGACAGATTCATGGGGTTGCTGCAGAGATATGTTTACTTGTATTGTGCTATGAAATCTTCATGTACTATGCAAAATGCATCATTGCTAATATTGTTAGGTAAGGATCCAATCTATATGCTAAAAAGAACTTTTGATTTGATTGAGTGTGTGAGTGGGTGTTTGCATGCATGCCATAAAAGAACAGGCGTGGGAGGTGGCATTTCCGCATAAGGCAGCAAAAAGGGCAGACCTTGCTGATAATCATTGCATCTTTTCTTTAAACCTATAAATATGATTGTTAGTCTTAAATCTGTAAAACAATACCGGTTTCTCAACATCGACCAATAGACTTTAGAGCAATTATCCTGAAAATGGCAGTCCTTCGGGTTCTGGCTTTCAAAATGAGACCAGCACCACCTTATGTGTGGTATGAGGAAGAGACAACAGCCCCTACTGAGACACTCATCTCCCAGAGGTGATTCATAATTAAGACAAAGTGGACAAACTTGCCCTTGGGGGTCCCACAGATAAACCTTTCCTGATACACCTTGTGTGCCATTAGTGCCTCGGGCTCACTACACCAGGACTGTGGCTCTTGAGAGAATGTTTAAGTTGCTTGATCTTCACTGACCTTTATTTAATTTTTTCCTGAGGCAGGCGTTCAAGCTGGTTAACAAGTAGTTCTCTCTATACAATAGTTTGGAGACCCCTGATCTATGTATGAATCGCAGTTCAACAGTATGTGGTGATTCTGGGATGGTGTACGGGGCCTACACCTTAGCGGCAGAAATAAGGGGACAACCACTCTTCACTACAGTCCGGCCGCAAGGTCACGTGCGACCTCGGCCCATTTATTATATACCTTCGGACCGAGCCTGGTCACGAGGGGTGCCGTGCGTACAGGTGGCCCTCTACATCCCTCCAAACCTTTAGCTGAAAGGAGTGCAGCAGGGAAAGGAGAGAAAGAGAGAAAGAGAGAGAAAGAGAGAGAGAGAGAGAGAGAGAGAGAGAGAGAGACAGAGAGAGAGAGAGAGACAGATGCTGTAATGTTCAACGTGCTCATCTACCCACGGTCCGCACTCCGAGGAAGTCATCATCGCGTCGGCCACTTGACAGGCATAGCCTTTCAGCTTTTGACTGGGTGCAGGGTTTGGCCTCAACCGGTAGTGTTGGCTTTGGGAAACCAGTCCCCTTTGCGGGCGGGTGCGCAGCGCGGGGGCCCCTCCGGGTTAGAGTCCTTCAGTGCCCTCTCTTGGCTGGGGCTCATGTGACTCTCGGCGTCTTGGCTGGGTTGCGGCACTGTGCTCGCTCCCAGACTCGTGGCATTCATGTCTGGGAAGTTAGGCATGTCCTCTTCTTCTTCCTCTGGGTCTCCAGACAGCCCATGCGGCTTACTCCTCACAACCTTAAGCCATGACACGTTCCTCACCACCGTGTGCCGCCCTCTCTGGGCGGTGACCATGGTGCCATTTACTTGGGTAACCGTCCACTCTTCTGGCTCATACGGTGTGCGGAACTTCCAGCCAGGATGCCTATCTTTAAGAATCACCCGAGGCCCCACCTGGATGGCTGGGACTTTGGCTCCTCGGCTGAGGGTAGCCTTGTCATTGGTCTGCTGGCGCCTCTGCTGGGCTCTTACCGGGTCTAGGCCAGGTGTTGGCCAGTTGGAACCTTCAGGGATGAGATCCCAAGGGGATTGCTTTAGAAGGAGTGTGGCCGGAGCACATCCTGTCGTCGAGTGTGGCGTCTGCCGGTATGCAAACAGGAACTGATGGAGGCAGGTCTCAGGGTCTTGGTGGCGGTCCATCCCTATGCGCATCGCCCTGTTGAGAGTTCTCATGAATTGCTCAACTTTCCCGTTGGCTTGGGGCCATTGAGGTGTGATTCTTCTGTGTTTAATCGCCCGCCTCTGCAGAAAGTCCTGAAATTCCTGACCTTGGAATGGCGGGCCGTTGTCCGATTTTACTTCTTCCAGTAGCCCAAAGGTTGCAAAGATCTTCTCGAGGGCAGGCTGTACATGCTTGAACACAGTGGATGACACTAGCTTGACCATCAGGAACTTTGTACATGAGTCCATTACGACCATCGTGTGCCTCCAGTTGGGAAAACTGCCGAAGTCGACCCTCACTTTGGTCCAGGGTGTGTAGCATGACTCTTCTGTGATCACCGGTGCGGGGACAGGATCGGCTCCGGTTATGGCACACAAGTGGCTGGTCCGCACCTCTTCATCAACCAACCAGTCCATGCCCGGAAACCATACCTTGGACCGGAGCCTCGCCTTTGTTTTCACGACTCCCTGGTGACCTTGGTGAGCTAGGGACACGAGGCGGCTATGCAGACTTTGCGGGACCACAGTGTTCTGGCCCCGGAGCACCTGGCCCGACTCTCCTATGCTGAGCTCATGGCACACCTTCCATAGCTGTCTTTGAGCATTCTGCTCCTCCTCGATGAAGCCAGCCACTCCGTCCAGAAACCTGTGCCAACGTCCGGTGGTGAGAGCCTCCTTGACCCGCTGCAACGTGATGTCCGACTCCGTGGCTTTCCACAGATCTTCCTTGGTGACCGCCAACGGGCAAGCATCATTCTTGATCATTTGTACGAACGCTTCCGTCATCAGGCTGTCCTCCGATGGCGTTCCCTCCTCCGCTTGCGACGGATGCCTTGACAGGAAGTCTGTGGGGTTGTTGGCACCCAGGCGGAACACCAGTTGGAACGAGTAGGCTTGCAGCTGGACAGCCCACCGCTCAATCCGGGGTGGTGCTAGTCTGTTCGACCCGCTGAACAGCGGCAGTAGAGGCTTGTGGTCTGTCACAACTCTAAAAGGGTGACCAAACAGATACAGGTGAAAGTGCTGACAGGCCCAATGAATGGCCAGGGCCTTGCACTCAATCTGCGCGTACTGTGTCTCCGTCGGCATAAGCGCCCGACTGGCGTACGCGACTGGCACATAGATTCCTTGCCGAGCCTCTTGCAGAAGTACTGCGCCGAGCCCCACCGGGCTAGCATCGACCACTAGCTCCGTGCTTCTTCGGGGATGAAAGTATGCCATTGTCGTCTGGTCCAGCAGCGCCTTCTTGACTCCTTGAAACGCAGCTTCCTCCCTCGGTGTCCAGGCCCATGGCGCTCCGGTCTTTGTCAGCTGCCTGAGCGGTTCTGAGATCGTGGCGAGATTTGGGAGGAACCGCCCACAGTACGTCACCTTGCCAAGGAAGCTTTTGATCGCCATTGGATTCTGCGGCACTGGAGCGTTCCTAATCGCCGCCGCCTTCCGGGGGTCCACTCGGAGCCCCTCCCTGGAGAACACATACCCCAAGAAATCGATGGAGCTTTGGTAGAACGCACACTTCTTCCGGTGCAGAGTAAGACCGCAGTCTGTTAGTCGCTGTAGTGTGGCTATCAGCCTGGCATGGTGGTCTTCGAGGCTTTGTGAGTATATTAAAATATCATCACTGAGATTGATCACCCCAACGAGGCCAAACAGGGTTTCTTGGATCACGTTCTGGAAAACCTCCGCCGCGGACGACACATCAAATCTGAGCCTGGTGTACCTCCTCAAGCCCACATGCGTTGAGAAGGTGGTGATATACCTGCTCTCCGGAGCTAACTCTAGCTGGTGGTATCCAGAGTTAAGGTCGAGTTTAGAAAACCACTGGGCTCCATTTAAGTCTGCTACGATGTCGCCCATTGTCGGGGTCACGTGCCGCTCCCTTCGAATGGCCTGGTTGGAGAGCCACATGTCCACACACAAGCGGATGGCACCAGGTTGTTCGTGCTTAGGCGCCACCACCAGGGGTGACACCCACGGTGTGGGTCCCGATACTTTCTCTATGACTCCCATGGCTTCCAGGGTCTGCAGCTCGTGCTCCACCAACGGGCGGAGGTGCAGAGGTATCTGTCGGTGACGGAGCGGTCTCGGTTGGACGCTGCTGTCAATGTGCAACTTCACCTGGAATTTCTTGAACTTGCCTAGCCCCATGAAGAGGTGAGGAAATTCTTTCATGATGTCTTCTGCATGGTTTTCATGTACCTGCCTCGCAAAGAAAACCAGCTCCAGATCCTCCGCCGTGTGGTATCCTATTAGCGTGACTGTTCCCCCTTCTATTACGTTGAAGTAGATCAAATTGGTTGGAGTCCATTACATTCACCGATGCTCCGGTGTCGATCAGAGCCTGTATGGGAAACCCAATGACGCTGACTTGGCACATGGGAGGTGGTCGTCTTTTCTTGCCTGTGCGTCCAGTGAACGAAATGACAAACGCGTCGTCGTCATCTTCGTAGAAGGCCGTGTCTGCGGCTCTGTCTGGGGCATCTCCGGGCTCACGGTCTTCCAGTGTGAGGTGCTTCAGACTCCCCGGGCGTCCTCTGGGAGCACTGCCACGTGTTCTTCCCCCTCGCCTGAGGCACACACAGGCATAATGGTTGGCTTTCCCGCACTTGGCGCATGCCTGCCCCCTCGTGGGCACCTTTCCTGGTCACCGTGGTTCCTGTGCCCCGTCATTGGACTCCTCCCGGACGTCTTTGTATGGCCTCTACCATCTCCTCTTTTATCCACACCGGCTTGGGCGTCGCTGCCACCGACGTGTTTCGTAGCCTCACTGTCTCCATTTCCTCCGCGCGTTTATCGGAGAGTTTGTGCGAACGGGCTAAGATCAAAATCTCGTCCAGTGAAATGCCTGGCTGTCGCAGGATGGGGCATCGCAGGGCCACCGCCTTGCATCCAGCAATCAATTGTGCTCTAATTTCGTCGTTGTGGTCTATGCCCGTGCATGTGGCCGCTAGCTTTCTGAGCCTGGCGTAAAATATATACATTGTTTCTGTTTCACCCTGACGAGCCTGTCGTAATTTGAACCGCTCGTAGTCCGGGTTCATCTGGGGATCAAAGTATTTGTTCAATGCGGTAATGACGGCGTCATAATTGTCGCCCGCTCTGGTATTGGGTAGCGCTCGAGCAACTCGTAGAGTTCATCACCTCCGAAGTGCATGAGGAGTGACCGCTTCACATTGCCGTCATGCTCTCGAGTCCCCGTGAAATAGTGGTTGAGGCGTCCTACCAATCGCTTCCATCTCGGCGCTGCGGTGGCAGGGTCGGCAAGCTGACTGAAAGGCGGTAGGGACGTCACTGAGGCATGCGAGTGAGGATTCATCGCCCATTTTGCTACACTCTGCACCGCTGACTGCTGGGGCCTGGTGCTGTGGACCACTTCACCTTCTTATGCTTCTGTGCTCAGGGGGTCTCCAAACCGCACCCTTGCAGGCTCTATTTTCCCCTTGTCCAGGCTGCCCCTCCTTGCACCAGGTATGGCGTGGGGGCTCTCTCCTCTTCTGTGCTGGCCCTTGTTTTCAAACACCCAACAAGGGGGTGATTCCCTCCCTTTCTTAGGGACACATACAGGTGCCTTGAGGTGGGGTTACAGGTCAACAGATCCCCCTGCTTACAGGAACTATCCACACCTTGTTGTGTGAAGCGGCGCCACGTGCAGTCAATCTCCCTCGTGCTGGTGCAGAAACGGGCCACGTGAAGCCGACGCGCCGGTCGGAGCAGCATACAGGTGCGTGTGCACGCAGCCTTACCGGTTGTCTTGGAAAATTGCAGGGCAAGCGCGCAGCTTCACTCCAGCATGCACTCCAGTGGGGGTCACGTGATGCTGCTGGGGCCGTCAGCACTCGCCGCGAGCAGCTCCCGCAACGGGAAGCAGATCGGCCTCAATCTTCGATGCGCACCACCAGGAACGGGTGTGCGTGCCTCCCAATGCACACCACCTCTGGTGATGCAGCGAGACACGGGCAGCAGGGCAATGCAGCAGCGGGGGTCAACAAACACACCTTCATCGCCAGCGTGGTGGTTCTGGGACAGGGTACACGGCCTACACCTTAGCGGCAGAAATAAGGGGACAACCACTCTTCACCGCAGTCCAGCCACAAGGTCACGTGCGACCTCACCCCATTTATTATAAACCCTCGGACCGAGCCCGGTCACGAGGGGTGCTGTTCGTACGCACACTTTACTAGACGCCAGGTGGCCCTCTACACAGTACTCACGTAACATACGCACTGGCCTCAAACTCACAAGAGGACACAAGGGTCACAACTGGGCAATGGGGTTGGGCTAATGACAAAAGAATCTCGCTACTTAGTGCCAGCAGAACACATAGGGAGTGGTGAAAGGAAGCTAAGGGAATATGGCAGAGTAAAGCTGGTTATGAGCGAAGCTCGTACGTATTCCTCCAAAACACTGGACAATCCTGTCTGGGGCTAAGTAACTAGGGCAGTTTCATTTGGTTGTCATGTCCACAGTGAAGGACAAAGAAAACCTTAGGAGAACCACTATTTTGTGAATATATGATGATACAACGCGTTCCATTACAACGTGGTATGTTACATCGCGGTTTTTACAATGCAAGTCGTTACAACGACTTGCGCTGGAGGGCGCTGGACTTAGAAATAGTATGATTTACTATCCAACTCCAGTCTACGTGCAGTAGAGAAGCTGTTGGAATAGTAAATCATACTATTCCTTAGGTCAGAGCGCCATCCAGTGCAAGTCGTTGTAACGGCTTGCGTTGTAATGACCGCGATCTAAAGGCATTGCGGTGCAATGCCCAGGTTGTAATGGATGTCTCCCATATTTTTTACATGCCCCATCTGTGCCCTTCTCTTTTGCACTGTACTTGTTTCCCAGTCACACAACAAATACACAACATGCTGGAGCACAGCCACCTGTACACACTACTGGGTAGAAGCAAGGACTCCTGCTATGGGGACTGCATAGGTCTCCCAGGACGGCGGTTGTAGTAGACTTCATTTCTTTGAGATACCTCCAAAGCCTTGGCAGCTTAATAAACTACCACTAGTCTCCCTTGTACGGGTGGTTAAGGTTGCCTGCGTGTTTGTAGACATTAATGGGAACCCTCCAGCAATCAAATTGTAGGGCTCAGCTGTCTAAGTTCCGCAAAACCCGACAAGCACTTCCATTTAGATTCACTTATTGTTGTGTCTAATGGTAGAAAATCATAGGACATGGTAGACAGAGTGAAACATTGACAGGTGGCAGCGCTTCCACAGTCATTAAATAAGGTTTACCCTGTAGCTTTAATACAATAAATGACATACTGCAATGACCTTCCTCAGTTGCTGCTCGACTTGAACTGCTCCTTCAGTGAGTAACCTGGATGTTGACACAGTGAGCAAGATGACGCATTCATATGGGTGCTCTTAAGAGATATATTCAGTAATATGCCTAAAGTATCTGAATCTACTGATAAAGGTGGTTGTATTTTCAATATTGTAGGAATGTCTTTCTGAAATTTCCAAGTAATTCATGGTTTAAAATACAGACGTCTGAAAAATTTAGGCAATTTGGGTCAGACACATTTTGTGGTGGCCTACCAGATATCAGTGGATCATAGTAACATTGCTTGTTGACTGTTGTGGCTTAACTTGAACTGAAAGCCGTGGGCGTTATATGGAAAATTACACATGGCCTACAACCAGCATACCTGTGGGATATGTTCCATTTTATTCTTCCCCTTAGGATTCACTGCTCAGCCATCACCCCAATGGCAAATGTAGGACAGCAGGTAAATCAGGTTGCCAGCTGAATACTTTGTTACTTTAGCTCAATGTTTCAAGTGGGCACACTTGTGTATGAGGCACCCAGCATTCACTGGCATGTTCACATGAATGAAATGTAAACCTTCATGTTCGGACCAACTTACCGATAAACATCCATGCAAACACAGACACCATACTTATATAGCCATATATGCATGTACACCACCCTCATTCATAGAGACCAGAGGCAATGCATATGCCTAGAGACTTATGTTACATTACGTTGGTTGTGCAGTGTCGTAAGACTAGGTGTGCTATGACCCTTGCGGATCTGGGCAGACTCAGTAGAGGGAGTGCGTAATTGGTTGGGAGGTGCTAAGGTATAGTTATTAACGGTTATGATGTAATCAGAGATCAGGGTAAGATTGTAGATAGAGGAATAAAGACCTACAATCCAGAGCTCCATGTGAATCTAATTTATTTGCATGCGTCCGGGCTGGAGAGGATGCTACAACAGTTGATGAGTGCAGGATCTGTGCCCTGCAGAAACAGGACTGCTCTCCCTGGAAGTTTGCAAAGGGACAGCAAACTCCTCATCTGTGCCACGTGCGCCTAGTTCGATGAGAAGCCAGTCGAAGTTGGCATGTGTGGAATGGAAGCCCTGCTCCAGCCCACATATGGCTCTTAACCCCTTCAGCACGGCGCGGATTACCGCGCTGTGCTGAAGGGTTCGTGCGCGGGCGGGGCCATGAAGGAGCGGTTCCGTCATCCGCACAGAGCAACCGATGCGCATGACGGAACCGCTCCATCATGCGCATCGAAGGGGTTAAAGAAGTTGAAATGGCCTTTAGAGGAGCACTTTCAAAAACCCACTGGAATGGCCAAAAGAAGAGCAACTGCACCACAGCCTAATACAGAGCCATCATTGATACCAATCGAAGCACTAAAGGCAGCCGCAACCAAATGCAATACAAAAGGCTGAAAGCAGTGACAAACAAGTACGAGAGACAAAACCACTGCTTACCACCAAGAAAGAAGATGGCACCTTACAAACTCTGATCAGGTGTGATGACCCAAGTGCGAGCACATGGTTGGTGCTTGCAAAAGTTACTCATCTGGGTGGGTAGCTGCTGTCGTCCGAGCAACACATGCTCTTGACAGCAGTTGAAAAGAGTGCTAAGTACGATGCAGCTGCATTTCTAAAACCACCACCGCCATTCGACACCACCAAGAAGCAGAATATATGCACCAGATGAACTGCATGGATCGAGACATTTAATGATTTCATAGATTCCCTAGAAGAGGTAAATGACAAGAAAATGTCGATCTTCAGGTTACTTATCCGCTATCTCTCCGCCAGTTGTTATTGTTATTGTTATTTTGGATTTATATCGCGCCCAATCACCTGCAGGTCTCTAGGCGCTCGAAATCTCTAGTTACAACAATAAGCTTGGCAGACATTGCAAGAAAACACTCCCTGGTCTAGCTGACACTCAGAATCCTTCTAAACATCAGTGTTTTTAGCATCTTCCTAAACCGCAGGAGGTTCCCTTCCCTGCGCAGCATCTCAGGCAGCGTGTTCCATAGCTGAGGGACTAACACAGAGAAGGCTCTGCCTCCCTTGGTTACTAATTTGTAACGGGGGCAGACCAGTAGCTGAGAATCTGAAGATCTAAGTGTTCTCACTGGGCTGTACACAACCAAACGATCTGCAATATAGGCGGGAGCCTGGCCATAAATTGCCTTATGGGCCGTACATAGGCTCTTAAATTCCACACGCTCTTTAATGGGGAGCCAGTGCAGGCTATGAAGCAGAGGGGAGGCCTTAGTTCTCCGTGGGAGTCTAAAAATCAGTCGTGCGGCGTCATTCAACACGACCTGTAGTCTATTTGTCAGGGTTTTGGGGAGTCCCAGATAGAGGGCATTCCCATAATCTAGCCTTGAGATAACAGTTGCTGCTACGATTGAGCGCATCATTGATTGAGAGAGGACAGGGGCTAGCTTCCGCAGTTGACGGATCACATTTATGCAGCTTCCCACCACAGAGGAGATTTGACTGGACATTGAGAGATCACAGTCCAGTTTAATCCCCAGACTCTTTACATTCAAACTTGGTTTTGGAGCAAGACCTAACTCTGCTGGCCAGTAGAGGTCATTCCAAGGTGAGGCGGTAGATGGAATCACCAATACCTCAGTCTTGTCTGGGTTAATCTTCAGCAGATTTTCAGTCATCCATTGAACAGTATGCCTCAAGATGTTCTGGGCATTAAGTTGTGCAGTCCTTGTGTTGTCGACACTCAGTAACAGCTGCGTGTCGTCCGCATAATTAAAAACTCTACAGCCCATGCAGGCCAATGATGCAATTAGAGGTTGTAGGTAGAGGTTGAAGAGGAGTGGGGACAGGGCGGAGCCCTGTGGCACCCCACATTCTAAAAACCCCACCTCAGATGTTTCATCCCCTAGTTGTATCTTTTGTGTCCTACCCGAAAGGAAGGATTGCAGCCATTTAAATGCTAAGCCCTTGATCCCAAAATCGCTCAGCCTGTCCAGGAGAAGAGCATGACTGACCGTATCGAACGCCGCTGATAGATCTAGCAAGATCAGGGCGCTCGGTGTCTTACAGTCAGCCATGCCTCTTAATTCATCCAGCACCGAGAGCATCACCAACTCGGTGCTGTGATGAGCTCTGAACCCTGCCTGTCGCTCATGGAGTAGTTGATGAGACTCCAGGTACAAAGACAGGGACTTTAGTACATGCTGTTCCAATATTTTTGAGAAAAAAGGCATCCAGTTGTAGCATCCTCCCCAGTCTTGGCACTCGCCAATGACTACACCACACAAGGAGGGTAGGTTTACACGTCTTTATTCATCAAAGTGTAAATGAGCAATCAACAATCTAAACCTGCATTAATTTCACTTTGCTCTACCACTTACGTCACACGTCTATGGAGTCTATCAGGAGCCCAAAGAGTTCCATCATTTCTAAATCACACAACACTACCCACTTCTGCTAGGATGTAGGGGGATTCCAAGCATATTGAGAAGTTTGGCGGCCCACAGAGAAGAAGACACATTGCAGGTTTGTTCCTTCATGGAAGCCTACAATCAATAGTCTTCAGACCAGTATGGGTTTTGATCAACCTTGGTATTCCCTGGAAGGGGATCAATGTAATGGTTTATACAGGTGAGTGACATTTTTTACTATTACTAAAGTGGCATTTGGAATGGTTCAAACAGGCTGCTGACTTTTTATTTTGAGATATGTTGTTTTGGATCTACTGTTTTTGTGATAGTGCTTTTTAAAAAGTAGTGAATATATTTTTTGTGATTATTTATGTAATTTGCAACATAATGGTGGGTCTCTTTTTCTGCACTAATAGTTGAATGTTTACATAATTATTACGTCGGGATGTGTGTGTGTATCTATATATCAGCCGCAGCCGCTGCAAGTAAGAGAGGTGGGGTTGGGGGTATTTCGAGAGATAACCACATGGGAAAATTAAATAAATAATTCATTTTCCCTTGTGGTCGTCTCTCGAAATGCCTCCAAGCCGGCCCCACTGCCCCACTGCTCTTACCTTCAGCAGCTGCTGCAGATATACATAAATAAGTGTGTGTGTGTGTAGGTTTGTGATACTACTTTTCTGTTTGCATGCTTATGTGTATGTTAATGTATACTTCATGGTGATGGAGGTATAGTGCTATGTACCTTCTTGTTTAGATTAGTCAAACTGATTATAAGTTTTATGTCTAGTAAATATTAAAACCATGCAATGATGAGACCTCCATGAAGACAATGGAGTAGCTCTGGGCTTAAAATGGCTGGTATAAGCCAGAGCTTCAACATTCCAACCTTTGCCTGCATGTTTCTTCCTTTTTAATTTAGAACATTGCACCCTAGTGGGTGGAATGTTCTAATAGCCTTATAGCCCTTCTAGCTCAGATTATACCCATTGTTAAAGGCCCTCTCCCTTGCAATAGGCCGAACCTGCGTTTTGGGCCTATAACTCAGTGAGTTTAAAAACCGGCTATAGTGGACGTATGGATGTATGATATTAGTCGAGTGTTTCTTCATCATAGTATGTTTGTTCTAATATGCTAGGACCAAGTTCCCATAGGAAATCTGAAAATTCTATTTTGAATGACTTTGGCGCCGGTTGACTTATCTTCGTGAAATTTTCAAAACCAATGGGGCGCTCCGTTCAGCTCCTACCCTGAAAGTTTCGGGGTGATTCGTCAAGCGGGGGCTGAGAAAAAAGGGGGGTCCCAAAACACGTTTTCCCCATGCATTTTCCCATAGGACCTTTAGTCGAAGGTACAGCCCGAACGGCTGAACAGAATTACTTGAAATTAGGCAAAGAGGTAGTCCTCAGGTCAGGCATGTGCCTTTTGCTTAAATGGTGTAAATCCGTTCAGTAGTTCCTGAGAAAATCAAAAGTAAAATCACATATATATCTGGGCGGAGCGTAACCACACATCTCATCGTGAGATCTGATTGGCTGTCAGCACTTCATCCAAGAAGTGTTGGCAGCCATCTTGGGACCAATATACATGATAGCACCTCATTAAAAAGCATTGCAGTTAATAGAAGGTTTTAAGACTTTAGTTACACTATAAATCATTTGTTGATGGTACCATACTCATTTTAGGAATTGTGGTGTGTTCTAAGGTGATTTTACCCTGTGAAAAAGCCTTCTGCTGTGATATCATGAATCAAGTTTGAGAGAAAACTATTTTCTCATGCTTTTCCCACAGAGGTTTGGAAGGTGATCTATAAGCTAACTGAGAGCATATTTTCTGTAAATTCACATTATCTTTCTCACTCATGTGAGAATGAAGTCTGACATTCTCAGTAAAACATGTACATCCAACAAGGGCAGAGACTGTCAGTTGATTCCTTTGTGTTCTACTGCAGCTTCCCAGAGTGTTCTAAAGAACAACTAGAGCACTAACAGTCCTACGTATGACAAATGTATGGCACACCTGAAGCCATCTTGGTTGGAATAAAGTGGTAATTCTTAAAACATTTAATTTAAAAAGGAACAAAATGAGGGGGTTCATTTTGCCATAGAAAGTATGATTAGTGCTGCAGAAAGAAAAATTAGGGCATATTTTGAGTGACTTCTCAAATCCTCTTCTATTTCATTAAAAAATTCTGACATGCAGACTGAAACATGCACTTTCAATATCAGCAGCAGACTTCCCTGGTGAGCAGTAGCTTTACTACAGTGATCTAATAAGAAACTAGAGTGCTAACATTCTGAATTTATGGCAAATTTGGGACACATCTGAATGCCTTCTTGATGGAATCAAAGTAAAAAACTGAAAGTATTTCATACTGAGGAGACTGTAGTAAATGAGGAAATTAGGAAACATCATAACAAATAAGTCTCCCAAAATGGCCCCAGAGACAAAAGAGCCCAAATGTAGCCCAAATATCACCCAGATGTAGCCCAAGTATAGCCCAATGACAGAATGTCCCAGAGTGTTCTAATGAACAACTAGAGCGTTAACAGTGACTTTTCAAATCCTCTTCTATTTCATTAAAAAATTCTGACATGCAGACTGAAACATGCACTTTCAATATCAGCAGCAGACTTCCCTGGTGAGCAGTAGCTTTACTACAGTGATCTAATAAGAAACTAGAGTGCTAACATTCAGAATTTATCTAGGGAGATGCGTCACGTTGTAAAGCCCTGCGTCACATTATACCTGTGTCAGGTATAATGTATGCAGGGTGGGCGTTCCCACGCAGGAAGGCCTCGTAAAAGTGACTCAGTGAAATCTACAAGATTTCACTCCGCCACTTTTAGGATGCCACTGCGTCAAAATCTTACGCCTGCTTCAAGCAGGCGTAAGTAGTGATACAGTGTAGTGGGAATAGGCCTCAACACGCATTGCTGGAGTTGCGTCGTGCTTGCGACACGACTCCAGCAATGCGCGACTTTTCCGTCATCAGATGCGTCAGAATTTCTGACGCATCTGTTAATCCTTGCGCCATAGTGCGCCGTTTTATAAATACGACGCATCTATGGTGGCGCAAGGGTTTCTAAGAGTGGCGCAGGGAAAGTGACGCTTCTGTACAGATGCATCACTTTCTTGTAAATCTGCCCCATATTTTTTGTGTATTTGCAGTTTTATATAGTGCGGACTTGTCAGGTATTGGAATGCTTTACATGAGCATTGGTTACATCACACAAGATCAAATTCATTTTGGTTGTAGACATGGGGAGATTAAGTGATTTGACCACAATCACAGAATGTTGAGCTGAAGCAGAAACTCCAACCTGGTTCCCCAGTTGCAAAGTCTGCAGCTCTGGACGTAACACCACATCCTCTCGCCAAGGTGCAATATTTAATCAAGTGGTCAACTGGATAAAAAAACATGAAGATTACAAATAATTTAAAAGTTCTTTGTCGCTATTTGAAAACTCAGAAAATATGTCCTCATTTTAGTTTTTTAGAGCACTAACCATAATTTGGATGCAAATAAGATCCTCTCATATATGTAATTTCTAAAGGAAATACTCTAGGTATTACAGTTTTGATTACATCAAGATGACGTCAGGCGTTCCACACTTTTGTAATAAATATAGAATGTTAGCAATCTAGTTGTTCATTGGGATACTGTTGAGAAGCAGAGGCCAGAGGCACGGACTCTGAAAATTGAAGGCAGGCAGGAGAGTGCAGAGGCAACAATTCAACCACACTGGGCAGGCAGGAAGGGCAGTGGCAGCACAACAGACTATGGAGGGCAGTGGAAAGGGGGGCAGGGGCAACAAACCAACAATACAGGACTGGCAAGAGAGGCTGTGGCAATATAATAGACCATTGTGGGCAGAAGGAAGAGGCAGTGGTAGTACAACCATACATGCCAACAGACCCGTTTCAGCCAGGAAACTTCCAATGTTTTTAAGCTCAAATGGGTTTTATTTGATCTGTCTCCTGTCTACAATCTCCTCTTTTTCAATGTAACTCAAAGGGGAAAATCAATACCCCAGTTTTTTTTCAAAATCTCCCTCTTACCAAGTTCAAAATGTTCGCAAGTATGGTACATTGAATCATGGTAGGCAGGAGGAATTGGGGTAGGGACATGGACTCAGATAACAGAGGACAGGAGGGACATGGAGAGGTGCACCAAACTGACCCTACATGGCAGGCATCAGGGTTTGCAGCAGCACAATACACCACACAGCGCATGCGGGACGGGAGTGCAGCACAACAATCCATAGAAAGCAATAGGGAGGGGACAGGACCATGCACATGGAAAACAGACAACAGATGGGAAAGAGGCAATGGTAGCTAGCTGACCATAATGGACAGACAGGAGAGAAAGCTGCAGCATAACAGACCATAAAGGGCAGGAGGGACGGATCAGGGGCATTACAATGGAACAGACAAGCCAGGAGGGAGGGAATAGGGGGTCTGCACATGGAAACAGAGGGCTGGGGGCAAGTTGGCAGGGCAGGAGATGCAAGATGACCATGGAGGTCAGGCAGGATGGGCACTAGAAACAAGACACACCATGGAGAGCAACAATGAGACTATGGTGGCATACACACAGACCATGGACGGACGGTGGGAGGGGGTCAGGGGCAGCTAGCTGACCACACAGGGAAGGTGGGAGGGGCCATGGCAGCACAGAAGACCATGCATGGCAAGCGGGAGGGTTAGTGGCAGCACAATGGCTATGATGGGCAAGAAGGAGGGTGCAGGGGCATGCACAAAGGACCATGGAGGATAGAAGGGAGGGTCAGGACCTGGGCACAGACAAGAGAGTTCAGGGGAAGGGGCCTCACAACAGACCGCGCGGGGCAGGTCGGAGGAGCAGTTGCAGCACAACAGATCAGGGAGGGCAGAAGGGTGTGGCAGTAAAATGGACCATGGAGGACAGGAGGAAGGGGAGAGGGGCATGGCATGTGGACAGGCAGGGTGGATGTGGCAGGGACAGGTTACAGTCATCTGACAATGCTAGGCAGGTGGGAGGGGAGTGGCAGCTCAACAGAACACTCAGAATAGATAGGAGTGGCAGGTCCATGGAACATAGTGGGCAAAAAGGATGGAGCAGGGGCATGCACAAAGACATCGGAGGGCAGGGGGAAGGAGAATAGGGGCAGCAAGCTAAGCACAGAGGCTAAGCAGGAGGTCAATGATGGGCCTTAGAATTGGGCAATGGAGGGCAGGAGGAATGGACTGGTACATCATGCTAAATGGAGGGCAGTGGCAGCACATCAGACCATGCATGGCAGGAGGGAGGAGGCTAGTCCATGGATTCAGACAACAGAGGATAGGGAGGAGGTGGATGGGGAAGCAAGCTAACTGTTCAGAGAAGGTGGGTATTAGGCACTTTATTGTTTTTAAAATGTGTGTCTGTGCGAACTACTTAAAATATGAACAAGTATGCAGCATAATCTCACTTTTATTCAGGAAGAAGAGGACATTTGTGACTGTGACTCCGGGCTCACTTGGCAGAAACACCCCCTGACCCTCCACCCCATCGCAAAATGTAATGCCCGTGAAAAGGGTAGGTGGACGCAGTGTTATATAGAACATAGTCCCGAGAGCACGATTGAAAATGAAAACTAGATGTAGTATATGGTATAAACTATGCACCAAAAGTGTGATATAAGATGAACCGGGGCGTGAAATATAATATGCAATACATTGTGCGCAATGACAGATTCATTGGAGAGCGTGAGATAGCACAGGCACTAGCGCGTGCTATGCGATATGCGCCTTGGAGTGTAATATGCACAGGGCAGTGTTGTGTAACATAACTAGTCTCTAAAGTTGTAATATAAAACATGTGCTGGGGAGTGTAACGTTGCATATGCACTGTGACAAAGATATGGATCCCAGATTGTAATATGTATGGCATAGCGCTGTGCGTTATAACATACACATCGAGGAAGGTACGTTAGAGGGGGCAATTTAACCCGTGCGAAGGCAAGTGTGGCATGACATATTCACGGGGTGGTGTTACAGTGCACATGGGCTAGAGAGTGTCATAGCATACTCACTAGCTGGTGGAATACAACACAGAGGTGTGAGGCAATCGGCGGGCACTGGTGGGTGTAACACAGCATTGGGCTCAGCCAGGAGCATGCTGTGACTCTCAAGTGAGGTTTGTCTCCTTTCCAGAGAGTAAAATAAAAAGTATTACACATCCGGCGGTGGATGTGTTTTTTATTAACTGTGAGGGGGGTTTCTTGCATAGTTTGGTCAAATTTTTGTTGAATCCCCTTTGAATGGCTTGGGGTGCGTGTATATTAAATGTGCCCGTCAATAGCTACCCGTGTTTGTATAAATAAACGACAAGGGTGTCTACTTGGAGAGTACCTACCGGCGGGGGCGCTGGGATTAGGCATGGTAGGGCGTCAGACACGTCAGAGCTTCACTAGCGGTGTAAATACATTCCATGTGGATTCATTCTATGCATAGTCGCCTTTTAATGAATATCACGCAAATCGTCATCGTGATAGGTACATACGGTTTGTCCAGCATGTCCTAGGTGTTTCTATAAATATATATATTTTTAAAATAATAAAAGACAAAGGCCAGCCCCGGGGGATGGGGTCCCCGGAGCCATAAGTGGCCTGAGGAGGGGGGCAACGCAGCCCCCTCCTAAAGAATTTAAATTTAAAAAAGGCCATGATCCGGGGGTTGGGGGCCCCGGGGCCGATTATGGCCTTGGGAGGGCCAAATTAATTTTTTTCAACAAAAAAATTAGGGTGTAGGCCCTGGGGGATGGGGTCCCCAGGGCCAGTAAATTAGTAAAAGAAGGGGGGTCACACGGCCCTCCTTCTTAAAAAAATAAAATAAATAAAAGACCGGCATCGCGCTGGAGGCCACGCCCCCTCCTTGCAGCACTCTGCAAACGCGGCCCCTAGCCAGTTGTAAGTTGGGTAATTAATTCCCCTTCAATACTGAGGGTCCCTGAGGGCCAACTAGCCCAACAGGTATCTCCAGTGTGCGCCAGGGAGCTGCGTTGCAGACAGGTGTTCTGAGGCCACGCCCCTTTTTACACCTCTATGCAACGCAGCTCTGTGGCACATACTGGAGGTACCTAGTGGGCTAGTTGGACCCTAGGGACCCTCAGGATTCAAATTAACTTAATCTCCCAACTAAAAATGGCCACAGGGCGTGTTTACACAGTGGTGAAGGGAGGGGACGGGGCCTGAGTTAACATGTGCAAACAAGCCCTGTGGCACGTTTTAAGTTGGGGAAATAATTCCCCTTCAATCCTGAGGGACTCTGAGGGCCAACTAGCCCACCAGGTGCTTCCAGTAAGCGTCACTGAGCTGCGTTGCAGAGAGGTGGTCCAGGCCGTGCCACTTTTTACACCTCTCTGCAATGGCGCTTACTGGACGTACCTTGTGGGCTATTTTGCTCTTAGGGATCCTCAGGATTCAAGGGGACTTAATCTCCCAACTTAAAAAACTGTCACAGGGCACGTTTACACAGTGGGGAAGGAAGGGGACGGGGCCTGAGGTGACGTGTGCAAACACGCCCTATGGCGCGTTTTAACTTGGGGAAATAATTCCCCTTCAATCCTGAGGGCCCCTGGGGGCTAACTAGCCCACCAGGTGCTTCCAGTAAGCGCCACTGAGCTGCGTTGCAGAGAAGTGGTCCAGGCCGTGCCACTTTTTACACCTCTCTTTAACGCAGCTCTGTGGCGCATACTGGAGGTACCTATTGGGCTAGTTGGACCCTAGGGACCCTCAGGATTCAAATGAACTTAATCTCCCAACTAAAAACGGCCACAGGGCGTGTTTACACAGTGGTGAAAGGAGGGGACGAGGCCTGAGTTAACGTGTGCAAACAAGCCCTGTGCCGCGTTTTAAGTTGGGGAAATAATTCCCCTTCAATCCTGAGGGACTCTGAGGGCCAACTAGCCCACCAGGTGCTTCCAGTAAGCGCCACTGAGCTGCGTTGCAGAGAGGTGGTCCAGGCCGTGCCACTTTTTACACCTCTCTGCAACGCAGCTCTGTGGCGCATACTGGAGGTACCTAGTGGGCTAGTTGGACCCTAGGGACCCTCAGGATTCAAATGAACTTAATCTCCCAACTAAAAACGGCCACAGGGCGTGTTTACACAGTGGTGAAAGGAGGGGACGTGGCCTGAGGTGACGTGTGCAAACACACCCTGTGGCGCATTTTATGTTGGGGAAATAATTCCCTTTCAATCCTGAGGGACCCTGGGGGCCAACTAGCCCACCAGGTGCTTCCAGTAAGTGCCACTGCTCTGCGTTGCAGAGAGGTGGTGCAGGCCGTGCCCCTTTTTACACCTCTCTGCAATGGCGCTTACTGGACGTACCTTGTGGGCTATTTTGCTCTTAGGGATCCTCAGGATTCAAGGGGACTTAATCTCCCAACTTAAAAAACTGTCACAGGGCACGTTTACACAGTGGGGAAGGAAGGGGACGGGGCCTGAGGTGACGTGTGCAAACACGCCCTATGGCGCGTTTTAACTTGGGGAAATAATTCCCCTTCAATCCTGAGGGCCCCTGGGGGCTAACTAGCCCACCAGGTGCTTCCAGTAAGCGCCACTGAGCTGCGTTGCAGAGAAGTGGTCCAGGCCGTGCCACTTTTTACACCTCTCTGCAACGCAGCTCTGTGGCGCATACTGGAGGTACCTATTGGGCTAGTTGGACCCTAGGGACCCTCAGGATTCAAATGAACTTAATCTCCCAACTAAAAACGGCCACAGGGCGTGTTTACACAGTGGTGAAAGGAGGGGACGGGGCCTGAGTTAACGTGTGCAAACAAGCCCTGTGGCACGTTTTAAGTTGGGGAAATAATTCCCCTTCAATCCTGAGGGACTCTGGGGGCCAACTAGCCCACCAGGTGCTTCCAGTAAGCACCCCTCCACTGCGTTGCAGAGATGTGGTCTAGGCCGTACATCTCTCTGCAACGCAGCTCTGTGGCGTTTACTGGAGGTACCTAGTGGTCTAGTTGGACCCTAGGGACCCTCAGGATTCAAGGGGACTTAATCTCCCAACTTAAAACGGCCACAGGGCGTGTTTACACATTGGGGAAGTGAGGGGACGGGGCCTGAGGTGACATGTGCAAACACGCCCTGTGGCGCGTTTTAAGAGGTAGTTTTAATCCCCTGCCCTATTATATACTAGGGGCTTACAGAGGAGGTCATGCTGATCACAGGGGGACCCCAACGCATAGTGTTCCCTAGTGTATGTAGGTGTTTTCACTGTATTCTGAGTGTCTTTTAACATAGCACTGGCTCTAGGACTGGTTAGTCAGACTCAGTTACCACCAGTATCCGTCTGAAAAAGTTGAGGGTACAGGATGATTTTGCAACAAGGCTTCTTTCTGCTCTTCTGTTTGTTCTTTCTGCACATTATCCTTCTTCCTGCACTTTTCTTCGTCTTTGAGGACTTCTGTTGATTCTTTCTGCATTTCTTTTTTTCTTTCTGTGCGTTTTTCTTCTTTCTTCACATGTCCTATCTCTGTAGGCATAGTTACAAATTAGCATTTAAAAAACCTTTGAAATTCACTGAAAAAACCATAGGTTTCAGGCACGTTATAGTTAGGAAATAGCATTTAAAAAACCTTAGAAATTCACTGAAAAAACCATAGGTTTCAGGGGCGTTATAGTTAGCTGTAATTTTCACTCATACAAAACCATTGAAATTCCCCCGTTATAGTTAGTTCAGCTAACTATAACTCGCGCGCCTGCAATGCACTGCTGATGACGTCACATATTACATCACTCATGACATGGTCAGTGACATCACTCATGACATCACTGATGACACCTCAAATGACATCACTGATGACATCACTGATGACATCATCCTTGTGATAGAGTGGCAGACCTCCTCTCACCCTAATATAACCTTTGATACACACATTCAAAAATAGAGACTAAAATTTTCAAAACAATGGACATACCAATACCAGTTACAACAACCTCTTCAGTAATTCTAAGATCCACATACACATCCACTCATTCACCAACAGTCCTATACAGTCACTCATACATGTACTCACTCATCATATGTACTCACACACCTATACATCCTGTTACACAACGCCACTCATCCATAGAGTTACTCACACACATAGTCACTCATGCTAATAAAGAATCAAACATCCATTTACTTGCATATACAGTTATACACACACCACCACACTTACTTCTACAGAAACTTACACATACTTAGTCTTTTAAACAATCACTTATAGAAACACATACTTATTCATACAGGAACTCTTTCAATCTCTCACTCTCACATATACTCACTTACATACACCAATAGTCACATATACTAGTTTAAAACATATGTAGCTACTCATAAAGACACTATTGAGACAGTCTATCATTCACTAACACACCCATGCACACACTCATCCACCCATACAGTCCTGCACACATGCTGTCTTCAACACATACAAACAGTGAGTCACTCATTCTTGCACCTATGCACTACGTAATACCCCCACCGAACCATACAGACACTCAGACACTCATACTGATACTCAAAAAACCAACTAATAACCTATATAGACACTCATATAGCTACTCACCAACCCATGCAGCCACTTCTACACAAAGTGAGAGACTGATACAGATATTTACACATTTAAACATTACTCACTAAGCCATGTATTCACTAAGATACATTTAATTAGTCAGTTATACAATCAATTTTTCAAAAACAAATCATCCATTTAGACACTTATATACCCATTTATTCTTCCATCGACCTTGAGATATACATAAATAAAACATATGTAATTTTCAGAAAAACACACATTCACTGGATGATGTCATCAGTGATGTCATTTGAGATGTCATCAGTGATGTCATGAGCGATGTCAGTGACCATGTCATGAGTGATGTAATATGTGACGTCATCAGCAGTGCATTGCGGGCGCGCGAGTTATAGTTAGCTGAACTAACTATAACGGGGGAATTTCAATGGTTTTGTACGAGTGAAAAGTCCAGCTAACTATAACGCCCCTGAAACCTATGGTTTTTTCAGTGAATTTCTAAAGTTTTTTAAATGCTAATTCCTAACTATAACGTGCCTGAAACCTATGGTTTTTTCAGTATTCATTACCTACTGGCGGTCGCCAGTAGGTAGTTATAGTTAGGACCGTGGTTCCATAGGAAATCCGTAACATTCTATTTTGAATAACTTTGGCGCAGATTTGTGGAAATATGAATTTTTATGGTCAATTGTGTCCCCTATCTTAGACCCCAACGGCTCCATGTACATGCTATAAGTACATGTATGTTCCCTCCAGTTCCAGCTATAAAGACGCAAATACATGTGCATCCAACGTCAACATGCCCTCTTTCAGATCCGCCATGAATGGGTCGAATATTCCATTCCTAAGTATGAAAGGCCACCGACTTTATGTGGTTCACTTTTCTAGTTTTATAGTTCGGGCGAGTAGGCCCTGAATTCTGCCATCAAGCCTTTTTCCGCTTCTGCCTCTGAAATGCTCCAGCTTGGACCTGCATCCGTGTCCATGAACTTTGTCTTACTCCCTGCGCGGCTAACGGTGCCTGACGCGGCCTGTTGCCTGCCAAAAACTGTATTCAGCCTTCAAGTTATCTGCTCCGCTCCTCATCCAATGCATTCCTGTCTAGTAGTTTAGGTAAACATCCCTCCAGCTACCAGGCAAAAGGCTCGGCCTCGCTATCTCTATGCAAGTAATTCATAGCTCCTGTTACCATGGAGGATTCCTGCCCCCTCGCATCTCATGTAGACACATAGACGCTTGTACATGCACTAACAGTCAGTATAGAATAGATTCCGTCCGAGAGACCTTTCCTTTTGGATAAACCAGTTCCTTAAACAAAGATATTAGATACAATTTGGGATTAGGTTGACCTGACCCCCCAGACTTCTGTCTCCACATATAGAGCTAAATGTCAATTCCCCTTCACCCTCTAGTTGCACGTCAATCACACGTCATGCGGCTGCGCGCGCATCTCTGCCAAATATTTCTGCTGACACTGCAGGATTCTCTTATGGATCCACCCACTTGTGACATCATTTTAAATGACGTTTCTAGTATACGCCTGTATTTACGCCTATTTTCATTACGTATGTGTATTCTTATCTGTATTATCAGCTGTTACGCCTCCTGCATCTGTCTTAATGCAATGCTTTCCCTATATATATTGTTACTTGTCAATAATGTATTGCTGATCCCTTCCTGAACCTTCGTGGTGATGGAATATGATTGCCTGGTTCGAACTATAATTCCTTTGTAAGGAATAAAGCCCTTTTCAGAACCTCTAATACCACGGATTCTGCCTCTTATTTTGACTGAGTTATTCTTACTAGACTTTACCGCATAAAAAATAGTACAGGTAATTTAAATATTTACCACATAAATTGGCGCCCGAACAGGGACACTTTCTCATCTCACGCGCCGGAGGTGCGTTGCAGGCCCGGTCTCCTGCCACAGCTGGACGGACAAAAACGCGTACCCGCAGGATTTCCTGTATCTCCCTCCGGCCAAGCGGGGGTGACTGAGGCTGCGATCAACACCCAGACGAGGTGGTGAGAAGTGCGAAGTATCCCGACCAGAGCCTAGCTGAGAGAGCAAGATCCGAGGTATACAGAGGCCCACCAGGTTCCGAAGTTCCGAGTCGAGTCCAGTCGAGTCCAGTCCGGTCCAGTTCAGTTCAGTTCCGAGGCCTTCCGTTCCGTGCTACCCGGTGAGTACCGTTGCTGGGGAGGCAGTTAGACGTGCACATTAATTCGTGCCGGTCCTGACGGGTTTGGATACACAGATCCAGTCTGCACTGTTTTAGCAGTGTATCTGTACTGTTTAGCAGTATATCCAGTATGTTCATGTATATAATTCAATATCATCTAGTATTAGTATTATGTCAGTAACTAGTTTTCTTCTAATTATCATTGTTCGTTAAAAGTTAAATGTTAAATGTTAAATGTTTTACGGTGTTCAAAAATTGTGGTATGAATGAGTGTTTATTATTGTGTTTATTGTATTCATTGTGTTCAAGTCCGGTTCAAGTAAGAATCAAGTAGCAAGGTTTAAAGATGCCGTTCTTTTCAAAATTAAGACAGATTAAAACTAGAAAAGGAGTACTCGAAGAAGCTGTTCCCATTCCACCTAGGGACACTCCAGGGTATTTTATGTATCATAAACATGGCCTAGATGCCGTATTATATCTTGACTTATGGGTGGACTACACCAAGGATCTAGCAGAAAGTCAGAGGTGGCCCGCAGCTGGGACATGGGATGCAGATTGCATCATGAGAGTAGAAGAAGAATTATGGAAAAAGAAAGCCAGACAGTCACAGAAAGATGCTATTGAGTTATGGCGTAAAGAATCGCATAGGCGCACAGAGAAAGCGCTCAGACTGGAAGAGAAAAGTAGAGAGAACTCAAATAGAGCCCGAGAAAACGTATTAGTTGAGGAAGGTATCCGAGTAAAAACAGAACAAGTAGACAGACAACGAAACACTTTTATGAATGGTATGTATCCTCTTTTGGCCGAAGGTTTACCTAAGGCCACCCCGGAAATACCGAAAGATTTGCCAACCCCATTACTCCCGATTAAAGTACATCCCAAGACCGCAAAAGATATTTTCCTTTCCTCCTATTTAGACGATGCAGCTCCCGAATATGTTAATGATCCTCCACACACGCCACCTGTCGATGGTGCTCAACGCCGTGATCATCCGCCCCCACATCCACAACAACAAACTCCTCCGCACGATCCCACAGGTCCATCTGTTTCCACCGCTTTTCCTGCATCCACAGTGTCTACCTTACACCCCACAAATCCTTTTGTGCCTAGCACCTCAGAAGGTGCGACAGCAATTTTTGCCACGCCACCATCACGAAGTAAATCGTCTCTTAGAGATTTAGCAAACCAACGTACACCCCAAATAGCAACGTCCGACATGTTTAAAGAACATCTTGTAGATTGTAGATATGATCCAGTGCCCGGTAAAAATGATAGAATGCTGCTATCATCACTACGTATACGACGAGCTTCACTATATTTAACGACGCTACCAGGAATGATTAAACATTTAGGCAATATATATCGCTTTGTCCAAACAGGGCAAGGCCCTGAAAGTATTGACGAAGCCATGGAATACCAGAAAGCGGATATACAGAGACAACTGTTACGTTTCTTCATAAACTGCTTGATCAGAGACAGAGATAGGTCCGAGGTAGACCAGGATGAAATGCAAGTACTTACCCGATGGGGTCAGAATATATCCGAGGGAAAACATGATAAACAGACATGTATAGCAGCTATGTGCCGAAAGATCCGCAAAGAAGTAGAGCGAACACATAAAGCCAGAATGGAGGCAGACAAAACTGAATCAGAGGGAGAGGAGGAGGAAGAATCAGAAATGCCCACAGGACAATTAGAAACGATAGCCTATGTAGGTAGGGGAAGACCTTGTAACAATACCAGATACTTTAATGACCCGACACGTCCGATACGTCCAGAATATAACAGACATTTTCAAGCCCCTATGTTAAATACTAAGTCCCCTGAACACTTATTCCAGGCTGCTGATAAATTACTCCGAGACCGAAGGGGGTATCATATGCTCGATTCTATGGATGAACAAGAATTAGCCAGGTCAGCAGTACAATGGGCTGACAGTTCTGAAAAATACAGTGATGATGCGTTGGCACACACGTTTTTGAATCTTACCCCAGACGAACAGCGTTTAGCTGGTATATACATGATACAACACCTCCTTATATTATATAGAAGCCAACACTCCGATCCTGGTCCCCTACCTGATATATTGATAGAATTAATCACGAATAAATGGAGAGGTTCAGGTACTGATTTAATTAAAGAAATTTTGGAATATCGACACCAGTACATTGTCATCATATGCCCAGAACATGTTTCAGTTCCCCCCAAGGAAAGAAAAACGTATCACATAGACAGACAGAATCCCTTACGCGAAGTGCACCCAGTCAGAGGTGAGGACAATATTTTTAAACGCGTGTTTGTGTACGCGCCCATAACTAAAATTGAATTATTAGAAATGAAGAAAGTAGTACCTAGCCATGACAAAGACCCAGCAGGTTTCCACCGTGAGATAAAAGACATGTTACTCATGGGAGAGTATACTTATCCCGACATTATGAAAATATTGAAAGTTTTATTGCCTGCCGGTATTTACGAGAAACTCAAGGAAAAGGAATGGGAGGTGGGAGACCAAAAGATAGATTGGACAGTATTAGAAAACGAAGAAAAGGCCCGAGCTGCAGGTTCAGGGCTTGGGGAAAGGACTACAGCATTACCAGGATTATTAGTGCAGGTACTACCACGTTTATTAACTACGAAAAAGGAAGACTGGGGTGCAATCTCAGCCTGTAAACAAAAACAAGATGAAGACACTAATGATTTCTATTCCCGATTTGAAAAATGTTTTGGTATTAATAGTGGCATAAAAGCAAGTAGTGAGTCGTATCCACATCTGTTTGTGACAAAATTAGTTGAAAATTCCCTGCCCCAAGTTAAGAGTAGAGTATTAAAATTCGAGAGTACTTGGCAAGGTAACACACCGTCACAGATGTTACAAATGTTACAATATCATCACAATAGAATTAGAGAAGAACAAGAACATGAACAAAAACGTATGAAAGACATGAAAATGAAAATGCTTGTTGCTCAGTCAGTTCCAGCTGACGGTCATAAAAAGGGTATGACACAGTCCAATGATTCAGTAGGTCCTGTTAGAGGGACATGCAACTATTGTAAACAGCCAGGTCATTATATACACGATTGCGCAGTTTTGAAACATAATATCTCTACGGGTATAACAAAAGAGAGACCACGTCCGCCTAGACAGGATCAGATCCAACAACAAGTACCTCAGAATATACAGCCTTTGCCAGCTGCACAACAGACCGAACCACAACAACAGCCACAGCCTATTGCTGCAATACAAAACACGACACAACAAATGTACCAGTATGCACAAAATGACTATCCAGAGTATCAACGCTACACATGAAATAGCCTAGAGAGGGAAGTTGGCCTACCCCTTATCGAGGTTCCCGTAGATCAAGAGGGTCCTTACGTACAGAGTCAAGTATTAGGGAAAGACAGAAAGTTTCTACTCGATACAGGGGCAAGCAGAACCACTATCAGTCACAGCGAAGTCCCAGGGGCACCCCTCTCAGGCTCACAAAATATTTCCCTTGGTTTTTCAGGAAAGCCTACTATTAACGAAGTATCGCAACCACTTGCATTTACAGTCGGTCCATTAACACGGACTACAGATCTATTGCTTACGAAATCATGTCCAGAAAACTTGTTAGGTATAAAAACATTGAAGGCTCTAGGAGCTGTAATATGTTGTTCTCCGGAAGGAGTGCGACTCTTTTTGCGTGACTTTAAGGGTCACTACGTGTCTAGAGACATGGATCACCGGTTACAGAATCTACCTGCACATTTATGGGCACAAGGCCCCACTGATGTAGGTTGTATGCACATTACACCATATCGAGTCACACTCAAAACAGGAGTGGTACTACCACGAATGCGACAATACAAATTACCGCCAGATGCTGTTGTGGCTTTACTGCAAATCATTGACGAGCTCATTGCACAAGGAGTGGTTGTAGAAACCGACTCCAATGTATGTAATTCCCCGATAATTCCGATTCTTAAACGAACTGATCCAAAAGCACCACCAGTATATCGATTAGTTATTGATCTGCGAGAATTAAATAAATGCATTGTACCACAATACCCCGTGGTCCCAGATATCTCTTCATTATTAACGGCCATAGATTCAGAAGCAACGTTCTTTACTGTAATTGATCTCAAGAACGCTTTCTTTAGCGTCCCAATCGATCCGGAAAGCCAATATTTGTTCGGATTCAGTTTAAATGGACGAAGTTTTAAATTCACACGCTCACCTCAAGGATTCACAGAAAGCCCCAGCATCTATAGCCAAGCACTGAAAAGAGAACTTGACAGTATTCATATGCCAGCTAACACTGCCCTGCTTCAATACGTCGATGATCTGCTGATCACCGCACGAAGCGAACCTGAATGTGAAAAAGCATCACTGACGGTTTTACATTTCTTAGCCGACAAGGGGCACAAAGTGTCCCCTTCGAAACTACAATTCTGTGTCCAGCAAGTTGTGTACCTAGGGCACTTGCTGTCCAAATGGGGGAGACAGCTCACACCTGATCGCATCCAGTTAATTGTAAACATGCCACCACCCAAGACACAAAAGGAGGTACGGGCCTTCATAGGCCTCACTTCGTACTGTAGGCAGTGGATCCCCCAATATGCATTTTTAGCTAAACCACTCATTCAGTTGACAACACAGGAGGCAGCGACATCGACTGTCCTCCCTTGGACTCAGGAACATACACAAGCTTTTGAAAACTTAAAGAAAGCTTTATGCCAAGCACCTGTTTTAGCAACGCCATGTTACAGCAAACGTTTTACACTTTTTGTTACAGAACGTGAAGGTATTGCTTTGTCAGTGCTCACGCAGGAACAAGCAGGATCACACAAGCCATGTGCTTATTTTTCTAGTACGTTAGATCCCGTAGCTCAGGCTCTTCCTGCGTGCCTGAAATCAGTCGCAGCAACAGCTTTAGCAATCAGACAAAGCGATGCCATAGTGTTAGGACATCAATTGACAGTACAAGTACCACACGCAGTAGAGGTTCTCCTGAACCGGACCCAAACACAACACTTGACTATAGCAAGACTGACGGGTTATGAATTAAGATTGTTCCAGCCACACATAGAAATCAGACGTTGTAGTACATTAAATCCTGCCACACTTTTGCCATTAAATGGAACAGACCCATTGGCACATGATTGTATTGAAGTTATTACTATTACGACGAAACCCAGACAAGACTTGACAGATATTCCATTATCAGATCCAGACCTGACATTATATGTAGATGGTTCATGCATGAGAACAAATACAGGAGAGTTAGTGGCCGCTTATGTAGTCACAACAGATACTGAAATTATTGAAACGAATTGTATCGATACCTTGTCAGCTCAAGCAGCAGAGCTCATCGCTCTGACACAAGCCTGTATTCAAGCCAAAAATAAGAAAGTCAACATATACACAGATTCACGTTATGCATTCGGAGTCGTCCATGACTTCGGCGTACTTTGGAGAGAGAGAGGTTATTTAACTTCTCACGGTGCCCACATCCAGCACGGTCCCCTTATTCAAGCTCTGTTAGATGCAATACATCTGCCTACTGCAATATCGATTATGAAGTGTAAAGCCCATACAAAAGTGACTGACATTATTTCTCAGGGTAACGACCTAGCTGACAGAACAGCTAAACAGACTGCTCAGAATCAGACTCATCCAACTGACACGACAAAGACAATAGTTCCGACACCAACACACTGCATGACAGTTAAGGATCCCGCCCTTGATGTAATTGACATACAGACACATGCTACACCAGAAGAAATAAAGAGATGGACTGAATTAGGAGGGATCCAAACGGATCAAGGATGGATGACGAAGGGAAAATCTATATGGTTTCTCCCCGACTCAATGGTTCAGGTCATCATTAACACAATACATAGTCCAGCGCACCTAGGAGAGAAAGCTATGCTAGACAGTATTCAACACATTTGGTTCAATAAACACTTGCGAGCAGCAGCTAAACAGAAAGTACGTACCTGTATGATTTGTTGTCAGTTCAATCCAGGAAAAGGCGTACCTGTAGACCAGGGTGGATTTCAACCCCCCGATCACCCTTTTGAAGTCCTCCAGATGGATTATATCCAGATGGAACGTTGTCGAGGATTCAAATATGTCCTCGTAGTTGTATGCGCTCTTTCCCAGTGGACAGAGGCGTATCCCGTCTCAGATTACACTGCCCCGACTACTGCCAAACAGTTAGTTCGAGAATTCTTCCCACGGTATGGTTTGCCCCGTATCGTGTACTCAGATAATGGCCAGCCGTTCTCATCCGAGCTAATGAAACATGTTTCACTTCTGTTAGGCTACCAATGGAAATTCCACTGTGTCCGACATCCCGAGGCAGCAGGTCTCGTGGAGCGACATAATCAAACTCTGAAAATTAGACTGTCCAAAGTATGTAGAGAAAAAGGTGTCGACTGGATAGTAGCCTTACCAGTTGCGCTCTTTTACATGAGAATGGTAGCACATTCTCGAACAGGGCTATCCCCGTATGAGGTGATCTTCGGTAGACCACCAAATATGTGGGGGACGCCTATACCTCGTAAAATCACTGATGTTGACTGTAATATGCTGACAGAATACCTGGCTTCCTTGATGTCTGCACTACAATCTTGTCGTTCACAGGTAGCTGCAGCTTTTCCCGACAACACTGAGGTGAAGCCCCACGACGTGGTTCCGGGGGACCTCGTGTTTGTGAGGAATTTTGACAGGAGGAGCCAGCTGGAGCCTCGGTGGCAGTCGCCGAAGCTCGTCTTATTGACCACAAGGACAGCCGTGAAGATTGAGGGACGTAAAGGGTGGTTGCACTCGAGCCACATCAAAAAATTTTATGGACTACCGTCCGACGTGAACCCTCAGCCCTGCATTCCCTCACAGACTGATTCAAAACTACCCCTGGTTGAAAAAACCGAGAGTGAAAACTATAAACTGAAACTAAGGTCTAGCAAGTCAGACAATTTGATTGTTTAAGTCCTCTCCAAGGTGAATCGGTTGAATTTGTCTCTTACATGTATCCTCTAGACCGAAATAGAGAGAGAAATAGACAGGAACAGCTCAAGAAACAGGCGTACTGTAAATCACTTCGTAGTCACTGCATAGTGACATTATTGATTATGTTTTTTCTAAGTCTTCTGATTATTAGTGTCAGTATATTTTTACACATGTATTACCCTATCTCCAAGCGTGCTTTCAATGCTACTGCCGAACATTCTTTTAGCGAATTACCCCCACATGAGTTGTCCTATAGATTTGCGCTGCGCAACAACACATTCATTAGTATGTTACATCATTCTCATCAGACCAGCAATGCTACAAATTGTTGGATATGTGGCCGACTCCCTCCCTATCAGAAATACAAGGGAGTTCTGCCCCTCTTTCCGTATCCGTTCACACACAATGGCTCCTGTGGAGCATGGTTTAGTTTGATTAATTCCCTAGATTCAAATTCAGTAGTTTATCAAGACAACTGGGTTTGGGGAAACCTGAACCTAGTTTTACTTAAGGTCTGCTACCCTAACAAGGAGGGATTTCCCAAAAGAACAGGAACTGATCTAGAAAATGAAGTATATGGATTAGGTAACTTTACACTTAATCTCATGATCCTGAATGTTGAATCCGAAGCTACACCAATCTTGCCCGCTATGTCAGTATTTCCAGTTAGAGGCGAATTATGTGTAAGAAAGAATGGTTCAATACCCATGGGCCATAGTAAATGTACCACTGTAATAGAATTCAGTGATAAAGGCAAGTCTACATTTAGAGCTTCTCATCACTCCTACTTCATCTGTGGTCACACCGCATACATACGCCTACCCCTAGATTTGGATGGTACCTGTTACATTGCAATCCTTCTGCCACCTGTTTTCCTAGCCCCGCCTGATTATCATAGGAACACCCATTTAGTACACAATAGACAGCAGACAGATCTCCCGATTGTCGACTACACTGAAACAGCATGGGAGAAATACACAGATTTCAATAAAGGTTTCTTTCCCTACATAGGTACAGTCACCAATAGTAAGCTGATACGTAGATTAACTAGAACCCTTGAAGCAGTAGTGAATGAAACTACTTCCGCTTTGGGCAACTTAACAGAGGAGCAGTCTGCGATGCGGATTGTTGTTCTCCAAAATCGTCTTGTCCTTGACGTCATTCTGGCCGATAGGGGCGGAGCTTGTAGAGTCATCGGATCAAGTTGCTGTGTTTTCATACCAGAAAACGCGCCGTCAGTATATAAAGCCATAACTCGACTTCATAAGATCGTAAGCCAGATACACCAGAATCCAGGCACCTGGACTTGGTCCGGTTGGTTCTGGAGCGTGTTGTCAGCCTGGGGATGGAGGATCCTATCCTTCCTAGGTATTGGCTTTCTCATACTATTCAGTTGCTGCTTGTGTCTACAATGTGGGCCAGCGATTTGTGGTCTGTGTGCCACATCGTGTATCCCGCCTTCAAATTTTCATTCAAGATCCCGGAAGAAGAAAGAAGAACAAATGATGCTATATGAACAGATTGATGGATTGATGAAGATGGATATTTCATGAGGGTCCGTAGGGGACAAGGAGGGAATGTGGAAATATGAATTTTTATAGTCAATTGTGTCCCCTATCTTAGACCCCAACGGCTCCATGTACATGCTATAAGTACATGTATGTTCCCTCCAGTTCCAGCTATGAAGACGCAAATACATGTGCATCCAACGTCAACATGCCCTCTTTCAGATCCGCCATGAATGGGTCGAATATTCCATTCCTAAGTATGAAAGGCCACCGACTTTATGTGGTTCACTTTTCTAGTTTTATAGTTCGGGCGAGTAGGCCCTGAATTCTGCCATCAAGCCTTTTTCCGCTTCTGCCTCTGAAATGCTCCAGCTTGGACCTGCATCCGTGTCCATGAACTTTGTCTTACTCCCTGCGCGGCTAACGGTGCCTGACGCGGCCTGTTGCCTGCCAAAAACTGTATTCAGCCTTCAAGTTATCTGCTCCGCTCCTCATCCAATGCATTCCTGTCTAGTAGTTTAGGTAAACATCCCTCCAGCTACCGGGCAAAAGGCTCGGCCTCGCTATCTCTATGCAAGTAATTCATAGCTCCTGTTACCATGGAGGATTCCTGCCCCCTCGCATCTCATGTAGACACATAGACGCTTGTACATGCACTAACAGTCAGTATAGAATAGATTCCGTCCGAGAGACCTTTCCTTTTGGATAAACCAGTTCCTTAAACAAAGATATTAGATACAATTTGGGATTAGGTTGACCTGACCCCCCAGACTTCTGTCTCCACATATAGAGCTAAATGTCAATTCCCCTTCACCCTCTAGTTGCACGTCAATCACACGTCATGCGGCTGCGCGCGCATCTCTGCCAAATATTTCTGCTGACACTGCAGGATTCTCTTATGGATCCACCCACTTGTGACATCATTTTAAATGACGTTTCTAGTATACGCCTGTATTTACGCCTATTTTCATTACGTATGTGTATTCTTATCTGTATTATCAGCTGTTACGCCTCCTGCATCTGTCTTAATGCAATGCTTTCCCTATATATATTGTTACTTGTCAATAATGTATTGCTGATCCCTTCCTGAACCTTCGTGGTGATGGAATATGATTGCCTGGTTCGAACTATAATTCCTTTGTAAGGAATAAAGCCCTTTTCAGAACCTCTAATACCACGGATTCTGCCTCTTATTTTGACTGAGTTATTCTTACTAGACTTTACCGCATAAAAAATAGTACAGGTAATTTAAATATTTACCACAGATTGACGAATCCTGGTGAAATTTTCAAAATAGGTGGGGCGCTCCGCTCCGCTCCTACCCTGAAAGTCTCGGGGTGGGGGCCGAGAAAAAGGGGGGTCCCAAAACGCGTTTTCCCCATGCATTTTTCCATAGGACCTTTAGTCCAAGCTACAGCCCGAACGGCTGAACAGAATTACTTGAAATTTGGCAAAGAGGTAGTCCTCAGGTCAGGGATGTGCCTTTTGTAGGTCTGGTGTAAATGTGTTCAGTATTTGCTGAGAAAATAGCATTTAAATCAATATATATATCTATAGGCGCGCTCCGAGCGCTTACCGTAAGCTTACCGTACGCGCACGCTGCCATGCGCGAGGTCAATTCTGATTGGTGGTTACATGACTGTAAACATTTGAATCGGTCGAAATCAGGAAGTGTCGGCCTCCATTTTGTGTGTCTCACACTGATAAAAAAAGGAGGAGAACGTGGAAAGGGGGCAACGAAGAGAGTTGCAGACCCCCTAGCGTTTGTCAGGGGGTCCAAGAAGGCCATAAAAGTATGAAAAACACATTTAAATTTTTTTTAAAAAAATCGCGGGGTGCGCGTACGGTAAGCTTACCGTACGCGTATGGTAGAAAATAAAAAAAAAGATGAAAAAAACAAATTTAAGTGTTAAGATATTAGGGGGCTCTAAAAAGAGCCATTGTATTCATTGAGTGTTTTTTGGTACCTACAAGTAAGTACCGATGCAGAGTCTAAAGTTCAAGAGGAAGACTCTGTTGCCTTCATCATTGAAATGTACACCGTCTCCTCTATAAATGTCTTGCATGTTGTAACGCAAGTTGTTGTGGTATATAGAACCCATACCATAGTCTCTGAGGAAAGCAGAAACAGATTTGTTGACGTGCTTTCTTGCTTTGTCAATCTGCGGACAAAATTGGTTGGACCAGTTCCACTTTTGCCTTTGGCATATGTTAGAATATACAAAGGCAGATTGAGGAAAAAGCAACATCAATTGCACAAAGGTGTCCTTAATAAGCATTTCCAGACCTACACCAGTTAAAGTGCCTAGGTCATTCCCACCACAGTGCACAATAATAAGGTTAGGCTGTGGGAGATGTTGAAAGGTTTTCACCAAAGGCAATAATTGGTGCCACTTTAACCCTCTCTGACCAATCCATTTAATGTCTACATTTGGCAAAGCAAGGTCTCTCACCATACCTCTTTTTTCTGCAAATTTTTCACTCCAGAAGACATAGCTGTGACCTACAATCCACACTGTGAACATCTTTCAAGGAGATCTGGATGCACTCTGAAGGTGTCTTTCAGTAAAATGGCAATATGAAATGAAAGACAGTTTGAAAATGGAGGCATACATATTTTTTTTTAAATAAAAAGAACTCATTGGCAATTTCACACCATTCTACACTAAAAACTAGGCTGTATGTGTACATTTTTAGAAGCATGTTTTGTATTGGTTCAGGAAATTGTGTTCCCACAGAAGAATAGTTTGGATTTGCTGTTAGGTTGGACAGGTGAAGCACTCTTGGTCTTTGGATTTAAAACAGTGTGTGGTGAACTTCTGACCTCTCTCCTCACAGCAGTGTTCCATGAGCTGTTGCTATGGTAGCAGGCAGAAGTCAAGTTGGGGGAAGGGTACATTTGGAAAAGTGTTGAAGTTTTCAACCAATAGAAATGTATGATTTCATTTGAAAAAAAGTTGGAAGCACAGAGATTTGTAATTAACATGTATATGTGTGAAAAAAGAGAGGGAAACATTGCCATTAATTGGTTCTGCTCAGAGGAGAGAGGTGTACAGCTCTGATATTCTGACTCTGATAGTCTGCTGTTTGAGTGACACATTTCTTTCTCAACTAACTAATTTTAAAGGTGAGTTATGAGTTTGAAAGGGGATGTATGTGGTGATTTTTGCATGAGTCTGTGAGCACAGAGGAATTGCTGTCAGAGATGTATTTCGTGACTCTCTGGTTCTTTTGGGAAGTAACCGTGCATATGTCTCTTGCAACTGAAAATACACAGTCTATATAAGCAGACTGTTAGCACACACCCATCAGTTTTTCCTGTAGAATCATGCTGAGTATTCACAAGTGAGTGGTGTTTCAGGTAGCAGTGAGTAACGCTAATACATTCAACATCACTAAGGCTGATTTCTTTTGCTGGAGTGTACTCAGTCACCAAGGTCACACATGTTCATGGTCTGAAAAAGCTGTTTGCACATGTGCTGTTTTCTGTATCTGAAAACTGTAATGAAAATGTATGCGACTGTTAGAGTACTTAACACTTGCAGGAAAAAACAGTAGTAAGTGTGCTTTGAAATTGGCAAGCAAAATTCATTTTCTGCGTAAAATCACAGCATGAGTCTGTGAGCACAGAGGAATTGCTGTCAGAGATGTATTTCGTGTCTCTCTGGTTCTTTTGGGAAGTAACCATGCGTATGTCTCTTGCAATTGAAAATACACAGTCTGCATAAGCAGACTGTTAGTACACACCCAGCAGTTTATCCTGTAGAATCATGCTGAGTATTCACAAGTGAGTGGTGTTTCAGGTAGCAGTGAGTAACGCTAATACATTCAACATCACTAAGGCTGATTTCTTTTGCTGGAGTGTACTCAGTCACCAAGGTCACACATGTTCAAGGTCTGAAAAAGCTGTTTGCACATGTGCTGTTTTCTGTATCTGAAAACTGTAATGAAAAGGTATGCGACTGTTAGAGTACTTAACACTTGCAGGAAAAAACAGTAGTAAGTGTGCTTTGAAATTGGCAAGCAAAATTCATTTTCTGCGTAAAATCACAGCATGAGTCTGTGAGCACAGAGGAATTGCTGTCAGAGATGTATTTCGTGTCTCTCTGGTTCTTTTGGGAAGTAACCATGCATATGTCTCTTGAAATTGAAAATACACAGTCTGCATAAGCAGACTGTTAGCACCCACCCAGCAGTTTATCCTGTAGAATCATGCTGAGTATTCACAAGTGAGTGGTGTTTCAGGTAGCAGTGAGTAACGCTAATACATTCAACATCACTAAGGCTGATTTCTTTTGCTGGAGTGTAGTCAGTCATCAAGGTCACACATGTTCATGGTCTGAAAAAGTTGTTTGCACATGTGCTGTTTTCTGTATCTGAAAACTGTAATGAAAATGTATGCGACTGTTAGAGTAATTAACACTTGCAGGAAAAAACAGTAGTAAGTGTGCTTAGAAATTGGCAAGCAAATTTCATTTTCTGCCTAAAAACACAGAAAACAGAAGTAAGTGTGCTTTGAAATTGGCAAGCAAATTTCATTTTCTGCGTAAAATCACAGCATGAGTCTGTGAGCACAGAGGAATTGCTGTCAGAGATGTATTTCGTGTCTTTCTGGTTCTTTTGGGAAGTAACCATGCATATGTCTCTTGCAACTGAAAATACACAGTCTGCATAAGCAGACTGTTAGCACACACCCAGCAGTTTATCATGTAGAATCATGCTGAGTATTCACAAGTGAGTGGTGTTTCAGGTAGCAGTGAGTAACGCTAATACATTCAACATCACTAAGGCTGATTTCTTTTGCTGGCGTGTACTCAGTCACCAAGGTCACACATGTTGAAGGTCTGAAAAAGCTGTTTGCACATGTGCTGTTTTCTGTATCTGAAAACTGTAATGAAAATGTATGCGACTGTTAGAGTACTTAACACTTGCAGGAAAAAACAGTAGTAAGTGTGCTTTGAAATTGGCAAGCAAAATTCATTTTCTGCGTAAAATCACAGCATGAGTCTGTGAGCACAGAGGAATTGCTGTCAGAGATGTATTTCGTGTCTCTCTGGTTCTTTTGGGAAGTAACCATGCGTATGTCTCTTGCAATTGAAAATACACAGTCTGCATAAGCAGACTGTTAGCACACACCCAGCAGTTTATCCTGTAGAATCATGCTGAGTATTCACAAGTGAGTGGTGTTTCAGGTAGCAGTGAGTAACGCTAATACATTCAACATCACTAAGGCTGATTTCTTTTGCTGGAGTGTACTCAGTCACCAAGGTCACACATGTTCAAGGTCTGAAAAAGCTGTTTGCACATGTGCTGTTTTCTGTATCTGAAAACTGTAATGAAAATGTATGCGACTGTTAGAGTACTTAACACTTGCAGGAAAAAACAGTAGTAAGTGTGCTTTGAAATTGGCAAGCAAAATTAATTTTCTGCGTAAAATCACAGCATGAGTCTGTGAGCACAGAGGAATTGCTGTCAGAGATGTATTTCGTGTCTCTCTGGTTCTTTTGGGAAGTAACCATGCATATGTCTCTTGCAATTGAAAATACACAGTCTGCATAAGCAGACTGTTAGCACCCACCCAGCAGTTTATCCTGTAGAATCATGCTGAGTATTCACAAGTGAGTGGTGTTTCAGGTAGCAGTGAGTAACGCTAATACATTCAACATCACTAAGGCTGATTTCTTTTGCTGGAGTGTAGTCAGTCATCAAGGTCACACATGTTCATGGTCTGAAAAAGTTGTTTGCACATGTGCTGTTTTCTGTATCTGAAAACTGTAATGAAAATGTATGCGACTGTTAGAGTAATTAACACTTGCAGCAAAAAACAGTAGTAAGTGTGCTTAGAAATTGGCAAGCAAATTTCATTTTCTGCCTAAAAACACAGAAAACAGAAGTAAGTGTGCTTTGAAATTGGCAAGCAAATTTCATTTTCTGCGTAAAATCACAGCATGAGTCTGTGAGCACAGAGGAATTGCTGTCAGAGATGTATTTCGTGTATTTCTGGTTCTTTTGGGAAGTAACCATGCATATGTCTCTTGCAACTGAAAATACACAGTCTGCATAAGCAGACTGTTAGCACACACCCAGCAGTTTATCATGTAGAATCATGCTGAGTATTCACAAGTGAGTGGTGTTTCAGGTAGCAGTGAGTAACGCTAATACATTCAACATCACTAAGGCTGATTTCTTTTGCTGGCGTGTACTCAGTCACCAAGGTCACACATGTTGAAGGTCTGAAAAAACTGTTTGCACATGTGCTGTTTTCTGTATCTGAAAACTGTAATGAAAATGTATGCGACTGTTAGAGTACTTAACACTTGCAGGAAAAAACAGTAGTAAGTGTGCTTTGAAATTGGCAAGCAAAATTCATTTTCTGCGTAAAATCACAGCATGAGTCTGTGAGCACAGAGGAATTGCTGTCAGAGATGTATTTCGTGTCTCTCTGGTTCTTTTGGGAAGTAACCATGCGTATGTCTCTTGCAATTGAAAATACACAGTCTGCATAAGCATACTGTTAGCACACACCCAGCAGTTTATCCTGTAGAATCATGCTGAGTATTCACAAGTGAGTGGTGTTTCAGGTAGCAGTGAGTAACGCTAATACATTCAACATCACTAAGGCTGATTTCTTTTGCTGGAGTGTACTCAGTCACCAAGGTCACACATGTTCAAGGTCTGAAAAAGCTGTTTGCACATGTGCTGTTTTCTGTATCTGAAAACTGTAATGAAAATGTATGCGACTGTTAGAGTACTTAACACTTGCAGGAAAAAACAGTAGTAAGTGTGCTTTGAAATTGGCAAGCAAAATTCATTTTCTGCGTAAAATCACAGCATGAGTCTGTGAGCACAGAGGAATTGCTGTCAGAGATGTATTTCGTGTCTCTCTGGTTCTTTTGGGAAGTAACCATGCATATGTCTCTTGCAATTGAAAATACACAGTCTGCATAAGCAGACTGTTAGCACCCACCCAGCAGTTTATCCTGTAGAATCATGCTGAGTATTCACAAGTGAGTGGTGTTTCAGGTAGCAGTGAGTACCGCTAATACATTCAACATCACTAAGGCTGATTTCTTTTGCTGGAGTGTAGTCAGTCACCAAGGTCACACATGTTCAAGGTCTGAAAAAGCTGTTTGCACATGTGCTGTTTTCTGTATCTGAAAAATGTAATGAAAATGTATGCGACTGTTAGAGTAATTAACACTTGCAGCAAAAAACAGTAGTAAGTGTGCTTAGAAATTGGCAAGCAAATTTCATTTTCTTCCTAAAAACACAGAAAACAGAAGTAAGTGTGCTTTGAAATTGGCAAGCAAATTTCATTTTCTGCGTAAAATCACAGCATGAGTCTGTGAGCACAGAGGAATTGCTGTCAGAGATGTATTTCGTGTCTTTCTGGTTCTTTTGGGAAGTAACCATGCATATGTCTCTTGCAACTGAAAATACACAGTCTGCATAAGCAGACTGTTAGCACACACCCAGCAGTTTATCCTGTAGAATCATGCTGAGTATTCACAAGTGACTGGTGTTTCAGGTAGCAGTGAGTAACGCTAACACATTCAACATCACTAAGGCTGATTTCTTTTGCTGGAGTGTAGTCAGTCACAAAGGTCACACATGTTCATGGTCTCAAAAAGCTGTTTGCACATGTGCTGTTTTCTGTATCTGAAAACTGTAATGAAAATGTATGCTACTGTTAGAGTAATTAACACTTGCAGGAAAAAACAGTAGTAAGTGTGCTTAGAAATTGGCAAGCAAATTTCATTTTCTGCGTAAAATCACAGCATGAGTCTGTGAGCACAGAGGAATTGCTGTCAGAGATGTATTTCGTGTCTCTCTGGTTCTTTTGGGAAGTAACCATGCATATGTCTCTTGCAACTGAAAATACACAGTCTGCATAAGAGACTGTTAGCACACACCCAGCAGTTTATCCTGTAGAATCATGCTGAGTATTCACAAGTGACTGGTGTTTCAGGTAGCAGTGAGTAACGCTAATACATTCAACATCACTAAGGCTGATTTCTTTTGCTGGAGTGTAGTCAGTCACCAAGGTCACACATGTTCAAGGTCTGAAAAAGCTGTTTGCACATGTGCTGTTTTCTGTATCTGAAAACTGTAATGAAAATGTATGCGACTGTTAGAGTACTTAACACTTGGAGGAAAAAACAGTAGTAAGTGTGCTTTGAAATTGGCAAGCAAATTTCATTTTCTGTCTAAAATCACAGAAAACAGTAGTAAGTGTGCTTTGAAATTGGCAAGCAAATTTCATTTTCTGCGTAAAATCACAGCATGAGTATTTTATGGCCTTCTTGGACCCCCTGACAAACGCTAATGCATTCAACATCACCAAGGATCATTATCTTTGCAGGAGTGCAGTCAGTCAGCCAGGTTACACAAGTACATGCTCTAAAAAAGCTGATTGGACATGTGCTCTTTTCTGCCTCTGTAAACTATAAAGAAAATGTGTCAGACTGTTAGAGTAATTAACAATTGCAAAAAAAAAAAAGTAAGTGTGCTTTTGAATTGCAAACGAAATATCGTGTTCTGCCTAGAATTACACCAAGAGTCTGTGTGCACACAGGAATTGTTCTTAGAGATTAAATTCATGTTGGTTTTCTTGTGTTTTTCACTTGTAGGAAAGGGGTAGATAGTGTTATAAGAAAAGAACAGATCATAACAAATATAGTAATATATTTAAATTACAAAAAGGTATTTTTTTTTTAGTTTCTTTCAGGTATTGCTCCAGAGCAGTGAAGGAAATATAAGATGCCTATAAAATCAAGACAGCGAAAGCAACAGAAAAAAAAGTATATTTGAAGACAACTGGAGGACCCAAGTTAGTTGAAGATGCTCATGTTGGGAAAAAGAAAAAGTCTTCTGGTAAGCAGACAAAGGAATTCTTTAAAAATATATTCAAAAAAAGGAAAAATTTTAAAAATGCCCCCATTGGAAAAACTGTTTCAAGTAGAAAACAACAGGAGAATAGTGAGAATTTACTAAATGCTGATGTACAAACAGAAGCTATAAAAACCAACTTGAAAAGAAAATCAGCATTTAAAGAGATCCGTAGGAAAATGTTTCAGAGAAGAGTGATGTCCAATTTGCTAAAGGATGTGAAAAAATATAAGAAAAGAGCTAAATTTTACAAGAGAAAAAAAGATATTGAAGCCATTTTAGCTAAGGATTTAGATTTAAAAAGAAAACTATTCATTTTAATTTTGAACAGGATGCGCACATTAGATAAAATGGTTCATGTAATGAAGTCACAAAGCAAAACGAAAAGAGTAGTAAAAAGAAATAACTTTTGTAAAGTGTTTTTAGGAGAATGGATGCATAGTTCAAGTTCTGAACCATTTTTTAATGAAGAGAGTTATTTTCAAAGTAATAGTTTGTTGCATGCAGTTGACGCGAGTGGCCGAGCTTATGAAGTGAAAGATGGTTGTGTAATGGAAACGGAGAAAATGGTTCCAAGAAATCAGGAAGAAGTGATTGGAGATGAGGTTATGGGGAGACGTCCTAAAGCCCCAGTGTATACTTGGAATTGTAGTAGTATTTGTACTTTGCGACAGGAATCTATTGATAAATTACGTGAGTTTTTAATAGAATATATTAAAAATAGTGTTAAACAGAAGATTAAGGTGCTTCAAGGACTAGATCCATGCAGAGTGAGAGAGAATACTGGTTTGCAAGGACACTCTCTGGCTTGTCTATCTAGGAAAGTTTGTTAAAGTGTTTTTCACCATTTTAGGATGCTGGCAGTTCATCATACTGAAATTAGGAAATTTGTGAGAAGATTGTATTTCGCTAAAAGTCCAGCACTAAAGTTAAATGAGTTGAATAAGGCTCTGTTTCGTGGATCAGTATCAGATGTTGAGAAGGTTACTGATGAGATTCAGTTTTGTTACTTTGGTCCAGAACAAGAAAGTGCAGGGAATGACACAGTTATTGAGGAAAATGTGGAAGAGAATATAGAACCCTCCGTAAATAAGAAATTTGAAGATCAAATTACAAAATTTGCTATTATCTCTAATGTAAGACCAAATATTACTTGTATTTGTTGCCGGAGAAGCCATTAAAAAATCCAAACAAGGAATGTTGATCTCTACAAAAAAAGTGAATAAGAAGATAATTATAAGTGGAAGGATTTTGCAACATATATATTTCTTGAAAATTGTTTTGATTTGGGTGAAGATCATCGTATTTGTAAATACTGTTATAACAAGTTAGAAGAAAATAAAATGCCAGCTAGAGCTGTACATAATAATTTAGAATTGGTTGAAGTTCCTGCAGAACTTTCTGATTTAAATACGTATGAGTCTATACTCATTCAATGTGTTCATCCGTTCCAGACCATAGTACGTATGGAGCCAAAAACAGGCAAATTACCTCCTTCAGATTTACAGAGAGGTTTAAAAGGAAGAGTTGTCTACTTGCCGTTGGATTTGAAAAAAAATATGGAAACTATTGATACAGATACTTTGGAAACTGAACCATTAGTTATTCTGGTTAATGGTGTACCTACGAAGAATAAGAAAATTTGGCAGGAGCTGGTAGATGTACGGAAAGTACAAAGAGCAAATTTATATTTGAAAAGGAATAATAAATGGTATGAATCAATTTATATAGATGAAGATGAAGAAGATTTAGTAGGAGACACAGACACACCAACTGGGCAAATTGAAAAAGTAGACAAGTCAAAAGAAGAAGAAATTTATGAACATTTCAGCATACATCCTCTTCATTCAAAAGAAGTAATGGCAAACACCATTGATCTGTTTCAAATGAAAAAAGCACAAGGAACTCCCGTGAGTGTATGGGAGGAGAGTTTGGAAGCTCGTTGTTTTCCCCAGCTGTTTCCTACAGGAGAAGGTGGACGATATGATGAACGTCCAGTCCAGATTCCTGCTTCTGAGTATCGGACGACAAGATTATATGCAGAAGATCCCAGATTTCGTCAAAGTATTCCTTATTTGTTCCATCTGTTATTTGAAAGTGACTTGTCTGCACTATCTTATGCAGTAAACCACATTTTAAAAAGTGGAACACATCTACATAATGTGTCTGCTAAGGATTTTATGAACAAAGTGCAGCAGCGAGATGATCATTTGGAATCACAATTGATCAATCTGATGGCTTGTCAGTGTGGGCCGAATGAATATTGGTACCGACGCCATGGAGAATTGAAATGTATGTTACGGAATTTAGGAACTCCAACATGGTTCCTAACCCTAAGCTGTGCCGAGTACGCTTGGGATGATTTACTGGATTTTCTACGAGAGGCAAATTCAAACATTAAAAACATCGAATACAAGACAGCAGGAGAACTGTGCTCATTGGATCCGGTTAATGTTTGCAGATATTTCAATCATAGATTTGAGGCTATGATGTCCTTTATCTGCAATAAAAAAAATCCACCACTTGGAGAAGTTGTGGATTTCTTTTGGAGAAAAGAGTACCAAGCAAGAGGTGCTCCTCACATTCATATGCTGTTGTGGATTAAGGATGCTCCAAAATTTGGAACAGATGCTGATGAAGCAGTGTTATCTTTTATTGAAGAATATGCAACATGTGCTATACCTAAAAGCACAGAAGAGAAAAAGTTAAAAGAGCAAGTTTTACGTTTCCAAAGTCATCGGTGTGGAAAATACTGTCGAAGGAAGTACAAGACCAAAGATAAATTCTACACAAAATGTCGATTTGGATTTCCTAGACCTGTTCTTTCAAAAGGAAGAGTCAACAGTTTTATGTCAGCTGTGCGACATACTATTACAAGAAAATCTCCCAAAAATATGTACAACCTAAGAAGAAAAAAAGAGTCAAAATATATAAATGACTACAACCCAGTCATTTTATCCGTGTGGAATGCTAACATGGATATTCAGTATGTGGCAGACAATTCTATTGCTGTTGCTCGGTATGTCACATCTTACATCACTAAATCAGAAAAAACAGAATTGAAGGAAATGTGGGAAGAGATTTCTCACGAGAAGACTGTCAGTAAGAAGCTGTACAGTTTCAGTTTAAAGATGTTATCGCATCGAGAAATTGGATCCTACGAATGTTCAGATAGGTTATCATCTGCAAGTCTATACTCGAAATCAAGAAGAATAATTTGGGTCAGTTTAGGCCTTGCAGGAATGCAAAATCGGGTACTGAAATCTGTTGGAGAAATTGAATATTTGGCCGAGAACGACCCAGAAAGTACAGATATTTTGAAAACAAACATGTTGGACACATATTACCCAAAAAGAAGTCATCAACTTGAGAACATGTGTCTCTATGAAGTGCTGCAGAACTACGTTTTTTCACGGAAAGCCACAGAAGACATCAACAATGGAAAATATAAAGTCATTGGTGAGGAAGGATGTTTAGTGAAGCAAACAAAAGGAAGTTTGATTAATCACAGGAAGCTGAGTTGTGACACTACTGACAAAAAGGAATTTTACTACTTGGCAATTTTACAGTTGTTTAAACCATGGCGTTCAGAGGACGAACTACTTGGAGAATTTCAAAGCTATGAGGATTCATTTAATGCATGTAAAGATACCATTGAATGCAGTATTTTCAGGAATTATGTCCAAATGTTAAACGAAGAAATTGAACAGGAAGCTACAATTGCAGCTGAAGTAGCTAGAGACAGTTCTCAAGACAGCCAAAGTTCTGGAACGCTCAGTCAAGATCCACTAGGACAACCAATCTTAGAAAATGAAGCAGCAATAGCCATGACTGAAGTGGAAACGGCTATGAATCAAGCTCAGGAAGATTTAATAGAATTACCAGATTTGGAACAACAACTGAATGAAGAACAACGACAAATTTATGAAGAAGTCAGAAAAAAAATTGATCACGGATTACTACATGAAAATAAAGAGTGCACATGCACATCATTTGAACCAATTAGGTTGTATGTGAGTGGACAAGCTGGAACTGGGAAAAGTTTCTTAATTAAAGTCATCAGAAGCTACCTACAGCAAAAAACTGATTCAACTTTATCTTGTGTTGTTACTGCTCCAACTGGGTTAGCAGCATATAATATAAAAGGAATTACTCTCCATCGATTGCTAATGTTACCAGTGGAGCATGAGAACAAAATAGAATATCACAAGCTAACTGGTGAAGCATGCTTTGAAGTTTCAAGAGTGTTGAAGAAGATGCAAGTTCTCATTATTGATGAGGTAAGCATGGTATCAAACTTAATGCTTGCCTTTGTGCATTTAAGAATGCAGCAAATTCTAAAAAGAGACTATGACGTGTTATTTGTTGGAAAACATGTTATAGTTTTTGGGGATCTACTGCAGCTCACTCCAGTTAAAGGACAACCAGTGTTTAATACTGTGACACATGCGGACACAAAGAAGTTATTAGGAAGCATTGGTAATGCGAATATTTGGTCATTCTTTGAGTACAAAGAACTCACTACCAATATGAGGCAAGCAAATGATGAAGAAAATGGAAGTATTCTGAAAGATATCAGAATTGGACTACTCACAGAAGTTGGCAGAAAAGCATTACAGAGTCGGTTGCTACATAATTTATTTCCAAGTGAAGAAATAGTTGCAGACAAAATATACAAGAACATTGCAGAAAAAAATACTGTAATCTGCTTAATGCCAACACTACGTGAATGCTCAATATTCAATGAGGAACTTTTGAAATTGGAAAAGGAAGAGATTAAGAAAATGGAAGCAGTGGACAAAATCCAACATGAAAGAATTACTATTACATTAACAGGTGAACTGAAAAATAAATTGGATTCTCTAGAGAAGAACATTTCGAAAACAGCTGGATTAGAAAAAAAACGATATCTTTGCATGAACTGTCGAGTATTTCTAAGGAGAAATTTGGATGTTGAAAAAGGTTTAGTGAATGGAGCTATGGGTAAAGTTGTGGGTTTTGTTAACTACCAGAAAAAAGATGGAATTGAGTTTGTAAAAATAAAATTTGATCAGATTGAAGAGGTAAAAGACATTAGTCGTTGTTCAGTCCGTTTTTTGCTTGTGAAAGACTTATATGTACGTAGGAAGCAGTTTCCATTTTCTCTAGCATATGCTGTAACTATTCACAAGTGTCAAGGATTAACTGTTGATAGTGCATTTGTAAAAATTGGATCTACTGTGTTCAAAGAAGTTATGGCATATGTTGCTTTGTCACGAGTGAAAACATTATCTAGTTTATTCATGATAGACTTTGATGACTCAAAAGTTAGTGCAGATGCAAATTGTGTTAAGGAGTATAATAGATTAAGAAGAACCTATGCTCCTCATTTAGGTCAGTATCCTGTGTTGGAGAAACGTGTTGTTTGTCGGAAAAGGAGAATTGAGAATATCTGTAATGAGGATGTACAGAAGAGTAAACAAAAAGAGAGTCATGTGATTGAAAGCAAAAAGAAAAAGGACAATGTTGAACAGGTTGTTGGTTGCCATTTTGAAAATAGCTCTGGTGTCAACTGCTACGCAAATGTAGTGCTGAATGTTGTATTTTATCTTGAAAGTTTGCAAGAGCAGATAATAGAAAATCATGAAAAAAGATTCTGTTCTGTGCTAAGTCTTCTTTATGAGAAGCTGAGTGTTGATAAAGCTAAAATAGAAAGTGTGAATGAAATTAGAAATCTATTAGATGTTTGTTCAGGACGAACACAGTTTTCTCAAAATGTCCAGCAAGATGCACAGGAATTCTTGATGTACATCCTTTTGGTACTTGAAGATGAAGGGGTAGAAATAGAAAATATGTTTGGTCTCTCTTATAAATGGGAACATAGTTGTGAAAACTGTTTCTACACATGCAGCTCTAAAGTTGATTCTGAAAGGTTTATCTATTTAACATTGCCAGAGACTAAATCAGTGACTTTTAGTAAATTAGTTAAAGATGCCAATCACAACATGGAATGTTCTAAATGTAAATCAGACATGTTTTCAACGTTATTTTTAAAGAAATATGGACAGTATGTAATTTTAATGATGCAACGTTGTAGAGCTGATGGAACAAAATTGGACACTTTAATAAAGAAATGTACAGGACAGCAATTATCAATTTCTGGCAAAACTTTTGTCACAGTTGCAATAATTTTCCATGATGGGCCTTTTGTAACTTCTGGTCATTACACAGTTTTTCTTAAATGTGAAAAAGGCTGGACACTGTGTAATGATTCTCAATTGGTTTTCAAGTAACGTTTGCCTTTTGATTTAGCAAATTCCTATTTAATTTTTCTGAAACCAAAATTTTAGACAGAAATTGCAACATCTGTAGAAAAAATTATTACAATTTAATTGGATTACCATCGGAAATGTCATCAAAAATTATTTTAAAAATTACCATTTGGCCTTACGGAAAGGTACTAATTTGCATTGTGGACTTCTTTGACACAAATTATTTTGGTGATTATGCTTATGCAACAGAATTTTCAGACGATATTTACTGAAATTAGTTATTGTTCTTACGTGAGATTTATATTGCAAATGTTTCATTTCTATTACGGTATGTTTTAGTGAGAAGAGATTCTGGGCTTTTTTTAAACAATCTTTCTGATTGTTTTTTTTTTTTGCCCGCTGTTAATTGATGAATGCAATTGCTTTTACGATTTACAGTAAAATGCAATATATTCTGAAAACAGCAAAAAAAGGGCAAAAAAATGTTTGTTGAAATATGAAAATATGTGCACTGTATTCTAAAATGTATTGTTAAATATTAATACATTTTTATCTTTTTTTACAGATTGAGAAAGGAAAAATATGAAAAATAAACTTCTTTATAGAAAGTTAAATAAATCACTTATTTTTCTTTAAGTTATTTTCATTGACAGGTAAGTGTGAAATTTCTGGAATTATCACACATTTACTTTAATGCTCACTTTTTTTTCACTACTCTTCTCTATGCTTTTCTCATTTCTGTAGTAGTCCCTCATGGACCTTGTAGGGTGATTAAAAATGCGCGTACCGTACGCGTACGGTAAAAAAAATAAAAATAAAAAAAAGTAATTTAAAAAATTTTAAAAAAAGTTAAGAGGTAAGGTTGGCTCTTAAAAGAACCGTTGTGTTCATAAAGGGAAAGAGGAAAGAAAGAATGGGAATACTAAGAAGGACCACAGATGTGCTGGTCTATCCTATTGTTTATGAGGGAAACACTGGTCTCCGCATGAACAATAAGGCCATGACATCTTGTGCACCTCATTGTAACCCTCCCAAAACGAGGGTTTATATCCAGAGGAGCAGAAAAGGGTGATGCTCCCACCGCAGAGGAAGGGCTCAGCTGAGCTGCCGAAGATGCACTCGGCTGAGCTTCTGCAGGTGTGTTTGGGTGACTTACTGGAGATGTTTCTCCAGTATGTCTAGCATAAGTCCTGGGATGTTTATCCTTAATGTGTCTAACCATAGAGTGATTTCCAAAGGAATACTTCTTCCTTGGATTCCCTCTAGATAAGGCACGTTCACAAAGTGAGCAGGTGACTAAAGGAGCATTTACCTTTTTCTGCCCCTCTGGATAGGTGAAATATTCCCATACAAAAGAAGTCTTGTTTCCTCCTTCTCTCTCTGATGATGCTGCTACCAGGCTCACTCTCAGAAGAGGACTGCTGTTCTGCCATCGTATCACAAAGACAACTCAGCTCCTTCTCCTAAGGGATCACAAGCAGAAATGAGGGGAATGGGTGTGGTGTAGGAAGGTTCTAGAACTGAAAGTAGTTTAAACCAATGAAAAGTGTTGTTTCTTGATCACATGACCAACCGTGCGCGTACGTTACGCTTACGGAGCGCTTACGGAGCGCTTACGGTAAAAGTACGCATGCGCGTATAAAAGACACGCTCGAACACTTCCGCGTAACGTGCGCGCGCGCGTACGCGTGTAACGTATGCGCTTACGCGTCACGTACGCAGTACAGACATCTATGCAAATTGCGTAACCATACGCAAACAGAGTAGAAATATTACGTACATAAAGCAAAACATGCGCTTACAGTAAGCTTACCGTACGAGCACGGAAAAAAAAAGAAAAAAATAAATACATTTGTAAAAAAGATTCACTATGTTATACTACTATATCTTACCTGTTTTTTAAAAAAAACGTGAAAATTTATATATTGCAGAATGCATTAGATTTTCCCATAGTGTTTAAAGGGAATAAAAAGTAAAAAAAAAAATGTGAAAAAACTTGCAAAGATAAAAAAATAAAAATGTTTCACACACGTTAAATATAAGAATTAGCATTTAAAAAACCATACAAATTCACTGAAAAAACCATGGGTTTCACACACGTTATAGTTAGGAATTAGCATTTAAAAAACCTTGCAAATTCAGTGAAAAAAGCATAGGTTTCACAGACGTTATAGTTAGCTGGACATTTCACGCGTAAAAAACCAATGAAATTCCCCCGTTATAGTTAGTTAAGCTAACTATAACTCGCGCACCCGCAATGCACTGCTGATGACGTCACATATAACATCACTCATGACATGGTCACTGACATCACTCATGACATCACTGATGACATCTCAAATGACATCACTGATGACATCACTGATGACATCATCCTTGTGATAGAGTGGCAGACCTCCTCTCACCCTAATATAACCTTTGATACACACATTCAAAAATAGAGACTAAAAAATAAAAAAAAATTGGAAATTCCAATACCAGTTTCAACAATCTCCTCTGTAATTCTAAGATCCACATACACATCCACTCATTCACCAACAGTCATATACAGTCACTCATACATGTACTCACTCATATGTACTTATACACATATACATCCTTCTACACAATGCCACTCATCCATAGAGTTACTCACACACATAGTCACTCATGCTAATAAAGAATCAAACATACATTTACTTGCATATACAGTTATACACACACCAACACACTTACTTCTACGGAAACTTACACATACTTAGTCTTTTAAACAATCACTTATAGAAACACATACTTATTCATACAGGAACTCTTCCAATCTCTCACTCTCACATGTACTCACTTATATACACCAATAGTCACATATACTAGTTTAAAACATAAGTAGTTACTCATAGAGACACTATTGAGACAGTCATTCACTCACTAACACACCCATACACACACTCATCCACCCATACAGTCATGCAGACATGCTGTCTTCAACACATACAGTGAGTCAATCATTCATGTACCTATGCACTACGTAATACCCCCCACCGAACCATGCAGACATTCAGACTGATACTCAAAAAATAATAATAATAACCTATATAGACACCCATGTAGCTACTCGCCAACCCATGCAGCCACTAATACACAAAGTGAGAGACTGATACAGATATTTACATATTGAAACATTACTCACTAAGCCATGTATTCACTATGATACACTTTATCAATCAGTTACACAATAAATTATTCAAAAAAAAATCATCCATTTAGACACTTATATACCCATTTATTCTTCCATCGACCTTCAGATATACATATATAAAACATATGTAATTTTCATTAAAACACAAATTCACTGGATGATGTCATCAGTGATGTCATTTGAGATGTCATCAGTGATGTCATCAGTGATGTCAGTGACCATGTCATGAGTGATGTTATATGTGACGTCATCAGCAGTGGATTGCGGGTGCGTGAGTTATAGTTAGCTTAACTAACTATAATGGGGGAATTTCATTGGTTTTTTACGAGTGAAATGTCCAGCTAACTATAACGTCTGTGAAACCTTTGGTTTTTTCACTGAATTTGCAAGGTTTTTTAAATGCTAATTCATAACTATAACGTGTGTGAAACCCATGGTTTTTTCAGTGAATATATGTATATGTATATATATATATATATATATATATATATATATATATATATATATATATATATATATATATATATATATATATATATATATATATTATCTACTGGCGGTCGCCAGTAGATAGTTATAGTTAGGACCGTGTTTCCATAGCAAATCCGCAACATTCTATTTGGAATAACTTTGGCGCCGGTTGACGAATCCTCGCGAAAGTTTCAAAATAGGTGGGTCGCTCCGCTCCTACTCTGAAAGTCTCGGGGGGGATTTGTCAACCGGGGGCTGAGAAAAAAAGGGGGTCCCAAAACACGTTTTCCCCATGCAATTTTCCATAGGGACCTTTAGTCCAAGGTACAGCCCGAACGGCTGAACAGAATTACTTGAAATTTGGCAGAGAGGTAGTCCTCAGCTCAGGGAAGTGCCTTTTGCCGGTCTGGTGTCAATCTGTTCAGTAGTTCCTGAGAAAATCAAAAGTAAAATCATATATATATGTGGGCGGAGCCTAACCACACATCTCATCCTGAGAACTGATTAGCTGTCAGCACTTCATCCAAGAAGTGTTGGCAGCCATCTTGGGACAAATATACATGATAGCACCTCATTAAAAAGCATTGCAGTTAATAGAAGGTTTTAAGTCTTTAGTTACATTATAAATCATTTGTTGATGGAACCATACTCATTTTAGGAATTGTGGTATGTTCTAAGGTGATTTCACCATGTGAAAAAGTCTTCTGCTGGGATATCATGATTGAGAGAAAAATATTTTCTCATGCTTTTCCCACAGAGGTTTGGAAGGTGAAACATAAGCTAAACTGAGAGCTTATTTTCTGTAAATTCACATTATCTTTCTCAGTCATGTGAGAATGAAGTCTGACATTCTCAGTAAAACATGTACATCCAACAAGGGCAGAGACTGTCAGTTGATTCCTTTGTGCTCTACTGCAGCTTCCCAGAGTGTTCCAAAGAACAACTAGAGCGCTAACAGTCCTACTTATGATAAAAGTATGGCACACCTGAAGCCATCTTGCTTGGATTAAAGTGGTAACTCTTAAATCATTTAATTTAAAAAGGAACAAAATGAGGGGGTTCATTTTTCCATAACAAGTATGATTAGTGCTGCAGAAAGAAAAACTAGGGCACATTTTGACTTCTGAAATCCTCTTTTATTTCATTAAAAAATTCTGACATGCAGACTATAACATGCACTTTCAATACCAGCAGCAGTTTTCCCTGGTGAGCAGTAGCTTTACTACAGTGATCTAATGAGCAAAAAGAGTGCTAACATTCTGAATTTATGGCAAATGTGTGACACATCTGAATGCCTTCTTGATGGAATCAAAGTAAAAAACTGAAAGTATTTCCTACTGAGGAGACTGCAGTAAATGAGGAAATTAGGAAACTTCATAACAAATAAGTCTCCCAAGATGGCCACCAGAGACAAAAGAGCCCAAATGTAGCCCAAATATCACCCAGATGTAGCCCAAGTATAGCCCAATGACAGAATGTCCCAGAGTGTTCTTAAAAACAACTAGAGCGCTTACTGTCTTCATTATGACAAAAGTATGGCACACCTGAAGCCATCTTAATTGGAATAAACTGGTAACACTTAAAACATTTAATTTAAAAAGGAACACAATTAGGGGGTTCATTTTGCCATAGAAATTATGATTAATGCTGAAGAAAGAAAATGAGGGCACATTTTGAGTGACTTCTCAAATCCTCATCTATTTCATTAAAAAATTCTGACACGCAGACTGAAACATGCACTTTTAATAACAGGAGCAGACTTCCATGTTGAACAGTAGTTTTACTACAGTGATCTAATGAGCAACTAGAGTGCTAACTTTCAGAATTTATGGCAAATGTGTGACATATCTGAATACCTTCATGATGGAATCAAAGTTAAAAACTGAAAGCATTTCCTACTGAGGAGACTGGAGTACATGAGGAAATTAGGAAACTTCATAACAAATAAATCTCCCAAGATGGCCACCGGAGACAAAAGAGCCCAAATATAGCCCAAAATCACCCAGATGTAGCCCAAATATAGCCCAATGACAGAAGTGTGCAAAACACTTATTATTTTGTGTTTTTGCAGTGTTATATAGGGCAGACTTGTCAGGTATTGGAGTGCTTTACATGAGCATTGGTTACATCACACAAGAACAAATTCATGTTGGTTGTAGACATGGGGAGACAAAGTGATTTGACCAGAATCACAGAATGTCGCGCTGAAGCAGAAACTCCAACCTGGTTCCCCAGTTGCAAAGTCTGCAGTTCTGGAAGTAACACCACATCCTCTCCCCTACGTGCAACATTTAATCAAGTGGTCAACTGGATAAAAAACATAAAGAAAACAAATAATTTAAAAGTGCTGTGTTGCTATTTGAAAACTCAGAAAATAGGTCCTTATTTTAGTCTTTTAGAGCACTACCCATAATTTTGATGCCTATAAGACCCTCTCATATATGTAATTTCTAAAGGAAATGCTCTAGGTATTACAGTTTTGATTACATCAAGATGACGTCAGGCGTTCCACACTTTTGTAATAAATATAGAATGTTAGCAATCTAGTTGTTCATTAGGATATTTTTGAGAGGCAGAGGCCAGGGGCACGGACTCTGAAAATTGAAGGCAGGTAGGAGGGTGCAAAGGCAACAATTCAACCACACTGAGCAGGCAGGAAGGGCCGTGGCAGCACAACAGACTATGGAGGGCAGTGGAAAGGGGGGCAGGGGCAACAAACCAACAATACAGGACTTGCAAGAGAGGCTGTGGCAATGTAATAGACCATTGTGGGCAGAAGGAAGAGGCAATGGTAGTACAACCATACATGTCAACAGACCCGATTCAGCCAGGAAACGTCCAATGTTTTTAAGCTCAAATGGGCTTTATTTGATCTGTCTCCTGTCTACAATCTCCTCTTTTTCAATGTAACTCAAAGGGGAAAATCAATACCCCAGTTTTTTTTCAAAATCTCCCTCTTACCAAGTTCAAAATGTTCACAAGTATGGTACATTGGATCATGGAAGGAAATGGGGTAGGGACATGGAATTGGATAACAGAGGACAGGAGGGACATGGAGAGGTGCACCAAACTGACCCTGCAGGGCAGGTATCAGGGTTTGCAGCAGCACAATACACCACACAGGGCATGCGAGACGGGAGTGCAGCACAACTATCCATAAAAAGCAAGAGGGAGGGGACAGGACCATGCACATGGACAACAGAGAACAGTGGGGCAAGAGGCAATGGTAGCTAGCTGACCATAATAGACAGACAGGAGAGAAAGCTGCAGCATAACAGACCATAAAGGGCAGGAGGGACGGATCAGGGGCATTACAATGGAACAGACAAGCCAGGAGGGAGGGAGTAGGGGTCTGCACATGTAAACAGAGGGCTGGGGGCAAGGGGGCAGGGCAGGAGCAGCAAGATAGCCATGGAGGTCAGGCAGGATGGGCACTAGAAGTAAGACATACCATGAAGAGCAACAGTGAGACTGTGATGGAATACACACAGACCATGGAGGGAAGGTGGGAGGGGGTCAGGGGCAGCTAACTGACCACACAGGGAAGGTGGGAGGGGCCATGGCAGCACAGAAGACCATGCATGGCAAGTGGGAGGGTTAGTGGCAGCAGAATAGCTATGATGGGCAAGAAGGAGGGTGCAGGGGCATGCACAAAGGACGATGGAGGATAGAAGGGAGGGTCAGGACCTGTGCACAGACAAGAACGTTCAGGGGAAGGGGCCTCACAACAGACCACACGGGGCAGGCAGGAGGAGCAGTTGCAGCACAACAGACCAGGGAGGGCAGAAGGGTGTGGCAGCACAATGGACCATGTAGGACAGGAGGAAGAGGATAGGGGCATGGCATGTGGACAGGCAGGGTGGAGGTGGCAGGGACAGGTTACAGTCATCTGACAATGCTAGGCAGGTGGGAGGGGAGTGGCAGCTCAACAGAACACTCAGAGTAGATAGGAGTGGCAGGTCCATGGAACATGGTGGGCAAAAAGGATGGAGCAGGGGCATGCACAAAGAAATCGGAGGACAGGGGGAAGGAGAATAGGGGCAGCAAGCTAAGCACATAGTTTAAGCAGGAGGTCAATGATGGGGCATAGAATTGGGCAATGGAGGGCAGGAGGAGGGGATTGGTACATCATACTAAATTGAGGGCAGTGGCAGCACATTCAGACCATGCATGGCAGGAGGGAGGAGGCTAGTCCATGGATTCACACAATAGAGGATAGGTAGGAGGGGGATGGGGCAGCAAGCTAACTGTTCAGAGAAGGCGGGTATTAGGAACTTTATTGTTTTTAAAATGTGTGTCTGTGCAAACTACTTAAAATATGAACAAGATGTAATGCCCGTGAAAAGGGTAGGTGAACACAGTGTTATATAGAACATAGTCCTGAGAGCACAATTGAAAATGAAAACTAGATATAGTGTATGGTATAAACTATGCACCAAAAAGTGTGATATAATATGAACTGGGCGTGAAATATAATATGCAATACATTGTGCGCAATGACAGATTCATTGGAGAGCGCGAGATAGCACAGGCACTAGCGCGTGCTATGCGATGTGCGCCTTGGAGTGTAATATGCACAGGGCAGTGTTGTGTAACCTAACTAGTCTCTAAAGTTGTAATATAAAATATGTGCTGGGGAGTGTAACGTTGCATATGCACTGTGACAAAGATATGGATCCCAGATTGTAATATGTATGGCATAGCACTGTGCGTTATAACATAGGCATCGAGGAAGGCACTTTAGATGGGGCAATATAACCCGTGCGGAGACAAGTGTGGCATGACATATTCACGGGGTGGTGTTACAGTGCACATGGGCTAGAGAGTGTCATAGCATATGCACTAGCTGGTGAAATACAACACAGAGGTGTGTGGCACTCGGCAGGCAATGGTGGGTGTAACACAGCATTGGGCTCTGCCAGGAGCGCGCTGTGACTCTCAAGTGATGTTCGTCCCCTTTCCAGAGAGTAAAATAAAAAGTATTACACATCTGGCAGTGGATGTGTGTTTTATTAACCGTGAGGGGGGTTTCTTACATAGTTTTGGTCGAATTTTTGTTGAATCCCCTTTGAATGGCTTGGTGTGCATGTGTATTAAATGTGCCTGTCAATAGCTACCCATGTTTGTATAAATAAACGTCAAGGGTGTCTACCGGGATTAGGCACGGTAGGGCATCAGACATGTCAGAGCTTCACTAGTGGTGTAAACACATTCCACGTGGATTCGTTGTATGCATAGTCGCCTTTCAATGAATATCACTCAAATCGTCATGGTGATAGGTATGTACGGTTTGTCCAGCATGTCCTAGGTGTGTCTATAAATATATATTTTTTAAAAATAATAAAAAACATTGGCCGGCCCTGGGGATTGGGGTCAAAAAAATATAATTAGGAGACAGGCCCTGGGGGATGGGGTCATCATAGCCAATAAATTAGAATAAGAAGGGGAACCACACAGCCCCCCTTCTTAAAAAATTAAAATAAATAAAAGACTGGCATCGTGCCGGAGGCCATGCCCCCTCCTTGCAGCACTCTGCAAACGCACCCCCTGGCGAGTTGTAAGTTGGGGAATTAATTCCTCTTCAATACTGAGGGTCCCTGAGGGCCAACTAGCCCAACAGGCATCTCCAGTATGCGCCAGGGAGCTGCGCTGCAGACAGGTGTTCTGAGGCCAAGCCCCTTTTTACACCTCTCTGCAACGCAGCTCTGTGGCACTTACTGAAGGTACCTAGTGGTCTAGTTTGACCCTAGGGACCCTTAGGATTCAAGGGGACTTAATCTCTCAACTTAGAACAGCCACAGGGCACGTTTACACAGTGGTGAAGGGAGGGGACGGGGCCTGAGGTGACATGTGCAAACACGCACTATGGCACGTTTTAAATTGGGGATATCATTTCCCTTCAATACTGAGGGCCCCTGGGGGCTAACTAGCCCACCAAGTGCTTCCAGTAAGCACTTGGTGAGCTGCATTGCAGAGAGGTGGTCCAGGCTGTGCCACTTTTTACACCTCTCGGCAACGCAGCTCTGAGGCACTTACTGGAGGTACCTAGTGGGCTAGTTGGACCCTAGGGACCCTCAGGATTCAAATGAACTTAATCTCCCAACTAAAAACGAACACAGGGCGTGTTTACACAGTGGTGAAGGGAGGGGAGGGGGCCTGAGTTAACGTGTGCAAAAATGCCCTGTGGCCTGTTTTAAGAGGTAGTTTTAATCCCCCTGCCCTACTATATACTAGGGGCTTACAGAAGAGGTCATGCTAATCACAGGGGGACCCCAACGCATAATGTTCCCTAGTGTATGTAGGTGTTTTCACTGTATTCTAAGTGTCTTTTAACATAGCACTGGCTCTAGGACTGGTTAGTCAGACTCAGTTACCACGAGTATCCGTCTGAAAAAGTTGAGGGTACAGGATGATTTTGCAACAAGGATTCTTTCTGCTCTTCTTTTTGTTCTTTCTGCACGTTATCCTTCTTCATGCACTTTTCTTCGTCTTTGAGGACTTCTGTTGGTTCTTTCTGCACTTCTTTTTTTTCTTTCTGTGCATTTTTTCTTCTTTCTTCACATGTCCTATGTCTGTAGGCATAGTTAGAAATTAGCATTTAAAAAACCTTTGAAATTCACAGAAAAAACCATAGGTTTCAGGCACGTTATAGTTAGGAATTAGCATTTAAAAAACCTCAGAAATTTACTAAAAAAAACCATAGGTTTCAGGGGTGTTATAGTTAGCTGGACTTTTCACTTGTACAAAACCATTGAAATTCCCCTGTTATAGATAGTTCAGCTAACTATAACTCGCGCGCCCGCAATGCACTGCTGATGACGTCATATATTACATCACTCATGACATGGTCAGTGACATCACTGATGACATCTCAAATGACATCACTGATGACATCACTGATGACATCATCCTTGTGATAGAGTGGCAGACCTCCTCTCACCCTAATATAACCTTTGATACACACATTCAAAAATAGAGACTAAAATTTTCAAAACAATGGACATACCAATACCAGTTACAACAACCTCTTCAGTAATTCTAAGATCCACATACACATCCACTCATTCACCAACAGTCCTATACAGTCACTCATACATGTACTCACTCATCATATGTACTCATACACCTATACATCCTGTTACACAATGCCACTCATCCATAGAGTTACTCACACACATAGTCACTCATGCTAATAAAGAATCAAACATACATTTACTTGCATATACAGTTATACACACACCACCACACTTACTTCTACGGAAACGTACACATACTTAGTCTTTTAAACAATCACTTATAGAAACACATACTTATTCATACAGGAACTCTTTCAATCTCTCACTCTCACATATACTCACTTATATACACCAATAGTCACATATACTAGTTTAAAACATATGTAGTTACTCATAAAGACACTATTGAGACAGTCATTCACTCACTAACACACCCATACACACACTCATCCACCCATACAGTCCTGCACACATGCTGTCTTCAACACATACAAACAGTGAGTCACTCATTCATGCACCTATGCACTACGAAATACCCCCACTGTGTAAACACGCCCTTTGGACGTTTTTTAATTTGGGAGATTAAGTCCCCTTGAATCCTGAGGATCCCTAGGGGCAAAAAAGCCCACTAGGTACATTCAGTAAGCGCCATTGCAGAGAGGTGTAAAAAGGGGCACGGCCTGCACCACCTCTCTGCAACGCTGAGCAGTGGCGCTTACTGGAAGCACCGGGTGGGCTAGTTGGCCCCCAGGGTCCCTCAGGATTGAAAGGGAATTATTTCCCCAACTTAAAACGCACCACAAGGCGAGTTTGCACACGTCACCTCAGGCCCCATCCCCTCCCTTTACCACCGTGTAAATGTGTCCTGTGGCTGTTCTAAGTTGAGAGATTAAGTCCCCTTGAATCCTAAGGGTCCCTAGCGCCAAACTAGCCCACTAGGTACCTCCAGTAAGCCCCACAGAGCTGCGTTGCATAGAGGTGTAAAAAGGGGCGTGGCCTCAGAACACCTGTCTGCAACGCAGCTCCCTGGCGCATACTGGAGATACCTGTTGGGCTAGTTGGTCCTCAGGGACCCTCAGTATTGAAGGGGAATTAACTCCCCAACTTACAACTGGCCAGGGGCTCGTTTTCAGAGTGCTGCAAGGAGGGGGCGTGGCCTCCGGCGCACTGCCGTTCTTTTATTTATTTTATTTTTTTAAGAAGGAGGGCTGTGTGGCCCCCCTTCTTTTTCTAATTTACTGGCCCTGGGGACCCCATCCCCCAGGGCCTGCACCCTAAATTTTTTGTTGAAAAATATAAATTTGGCCCTCTCCAGGCCTTAATCGGCTGCGGGGACCCCAACCCCCGGGTCATGACCTTTTTTAAAAAAAAATTCTTTAGGAGGGGGCTGCGTTGCCCCCCTCCTCAGGCCACTTATGGCCCCGGAGACCCCATCCCCCAGGGTCGGCCTTTGTTTTTTATTATTTTAAAAAAATATATATTTATAGAAACACATAGGACATGCAGGACAAACCGTATGTACCTATCACCATGATGATTTGCGTGATATTCATTAAAAGGCGACTATGCATAGAATGAATCCACATGGAATGTATTTACACCGCTAGTAAAGCTCTGACGTGTCTGACGCCCTACCGTGCCTAATCCCAGCGCCCCCGCCGGTAGGTACTCTCCAAGTAGACACCCTTGTCGTTTATTTATACAAACATGGGTAGCTATTGACGGGCACATTTAATATACACGCACACCAAGCCATTCAAAGGGGATTCGACAAAAATTCGACCAAACTATGCAAGAAATCCCCCTCACGGCACCGCCGGATGTGTAATACTTTTTATTTTACTCTCTGGAAAGGAGACAAACTTCACTTGAGAGTCACAGCGTGCTCCTGGCTGAGCCCAATGCTATGTTACACCCACCAGTGCCCGCCGAGTGCCTCACACCTCTGTGTTGTATTCCACCAGCTAGTGCGTATGCTATGACACTCTCTAGCCCATGTGCACTGTAACACCACCCCGTGAATATGTCATGCCACACTTGCCTTTGCACGGGTTATATTGCCCCATCTAACGTGCCTTCCTCGATGCCTATGTTATAACGCACAGCGCTATGCCATACATATTACAATCTGGAATCCATATCTTTGTCACAGTGCATATGCAACGTTACACTCCTCAGCACATATTTTACATTACAACTTTAGAGACTAGTTAGATTACACAACACTGCCCTGTGCATATTACACTCCAAGGCGCATGTCGCATAGCACGCGCTAGGGCCTGTGCTATCTGGCGCTCTCCAATGAATCTGTCATTGCGCACCATGTATTGCCTATTATATCTCACCCCCCGGTTCATCTTATATCACACTTTTTGGTGCATAGTTTATACCATATACTGTATCTAGTTTTCATTTTCAATCGTGCTCTCAGGACTATGTTCTATATAACACTGCGTCCACCTACCCTTTTCACGGGCATTACATTTTGCGATGGGGGTGGAGGGTCAGGGAGTGTTTCTGCCAAGTGAGCCCGGAGTCACAGTCACAAACGTCCTCTTCTTCCTGAATAAAAGTGAGATTATGCTGCATACTTGTTCATATTTTAAGTAGTTTGCACTGACACACATTTTAAAAACCATAAAGTTCCTAATACCCACCTTCTCTGAACAGTTAGCTTGCTGCCCCATCCACCTCCTCCCTATCCTCTGTTGTCTGAATCCATGGACTAGCCTCCTCCCTCCTGCCATGCATGGTCTGATGTGCTGCTGCTGGAGCGGGTTATGCAAAATTTTTGTATACCCATCCCATTTAGCATGTCGTATTATTAATTAGAATAATTAATTAATCATAATCGTACTAATGGTTTGGAGTGATGTGGAAATAACTAATCAACCTTATTAATGACCGAAATACACGTAGGATTTGCATCTGCATGGCCTAATTAATGACGTGAACTAAATTTCGTACGCATATTAATGATAGATAATTAGAACATTGCACGATATATGTCGCTTTGGTGATGAAATTGTGATTCGTGCTTGTTTTAGTAAGTATAAACCGCATTGAGTGTTGCTTTTGGCTAGATAAATGCACACACATATGGGTATTAGCGAGGGAATAACATTTAATTAGTCATTTCTATGTATTAATTACGTTTTTGTGTTTCTTTGCTTAAGTTGACTATTCTGGCCTATCAAATGATGGCTGCTTTTGGTGCCTAACCCAACTGCCGATGGTGAACCAGGCTTGGGTGAAGTGCGCCTGCGCTAAAAGATGAGCAACAATGGCCCTGTCTTGACCCCAGGCAAGCTGTACTTATCAAGGCCACTGAGAAAGGTGCCAGCGCTACAGACAAAAGTCTTTATTAAAGAACCGGAACCAGCAAGTATGCTGACAACATGGACTAAACCTTATGGGAACGGAGAGGTTGACCCCTGATCAGCCAATCAGAACAGTTTAAAACTCAATATTGTTACATTTTGCTATTGAAATTATTATAAAACCCATTGAATAGAGAGGTTGGAGGGTCGCTCCTTCGATTTCCTGATGATATGCTGACGAAGAGGACGGTGACACTGCAGGACAGCTGTTAGCCTGAATCTTTGACGGACTGAATTAATGCCCAAAATCCTGATGAACTTAACCTGCTAAATTGATGGGCATAGATTTGCGAGATTGCCAGATTTGACATAGAGGACGACTTTAGCCGAAATAGGTAAATATGAATGGCAACTTGATCAAATGAATGATTTAATCTGCAATATTATTATAAATTTGGATTTGAACATATACAGAAATGAGTTGGGTTGTTTATTCATTGAAATGTGTTAATGAAAAGGTTAATTAGAGTATTAGAAATTCACTTAAATCTACAACTAACAGATCCATCCCGGTCATGAGGGAAATACCAAATGTAGAATCTAGGGCCTAATGAGTATAAGAAGGGTTTGTAGGTTTGTTGCTCATTAGGGTAAAGTGGTATCTTCCTCCCTCATTATCCAGCACTTGGAAGGATAATCGCCTCTCGTAAGGACTGATGGTGAGTGTGTGTTGGTGTTATGGGCCCCACCAGCGAATGTATGGATAGTGTGCGTGTGTGAGATCTTTTAGTCCGCAACGGTAGGGAGGGATTTTGCACTCCGCGCTAGATCACTGCCACTGCCCTCCATTTAGCATGATGTACCAGTCCACTCCTCCTGCCCTCCATTGCCCAATTCTATGGCCCATCATTGTCCTCATGATTAGCCTCTGTGCTTAGCTTGATGCCCCTATTCTCCTTCCCCCTGCCCTCCGATGTTTTTGTGCATGACCCTGCTCCATCCTTTTTGCCCAGCATGTTCCATGGACCTGCCACTCATATCTACTCTGAGTGTTCTGTTGAGCTGCCACTCCCCTCCCACCTGCCTAGCATTGTCAGATGACTGTAACCTGTCCCTGCCACCTCCACCCTGCCTGTCCACATGCCATGCCCCTATCCCCTTCCTCCTGTCCTCCATGGTCCATTTTACTGCCACACCCTTCTGCCCTCCCTGGTCTGTTGTGCTGCAACTGCTCCTCCTGCCTGCCCACGCGGTCTGTTGTGAGGCCCCTTCCCCTGAACTCTCTGGTCTGTGCCCAGGTCCTGACCCTCCCTTCTATCCTCCATGGTCCTTTGTGCATGCCCCTGCACCCTCCTTCTTGCCCATCATAGCCATTGTGATGCCACTAACCCTCCCGCTTGCCATACATGGTCTTCTGTGCTGCCATGGCCCCTCCCACCTTCCCTGTGTGTTTGGATGTTTTGCACACTTCTGTCATTGGGCTACATGTGGGCTACATCTGGGTGATATTTGTGCTGCATTTGGGCTCTTTTGTCTCTGGTGGCCATCTTGGGAGATTTATTTGTTATGAAGTTTCCTAATTTCCTCATTTACTGCAGTCTCCTGAGTAGGAAATGCTTTCAGTTTTTTACTTTGATTCCATCAAGAAGATATTCAGATATGTCACACATTTGCCATAAATTCTGAATGTGAGCACTCTAGTTGCTCATTAGATCACTGTAGTAAAGCTACTGCTCACCACGGAAGTCTGCTGCTGGTATTAAAAGTGCATGTTTCAGTCTGCATATCAGAAGTTTTTAATGAAATAGAAGAGGATTTGAGAAGTCACTCAAAATGTGCCCTAATTTTTCTTTCTTCAGCACTAATAATATTTTCTATGGCAAAATGAACCCCCTCACTGTGTTCCTTTTTAAATTAAAGGTTTTAAGTGTTACCAGTTTTTTCCAATCAAGATGGCTTCAGGTGTGCCATACTTTTGTCATAAGTAAGACAGTAAGCGCTCTAGTTGTTCTTAAGAACACTCTGGGACATTTTGTCATTGGGCTATACTTGGGCTACATCTGGGTGATATTTGGGCTACATTTGGGCTCTTTTGTCTCTGGTGGCCATCTTGGGAGACTTTTTTGTTATGAAGTTTCCTAATTTCCTCATTTACTGCAGTCTCCTCAGTAGGAAATACTTTCAGTTTTTTACTTTGATTCCATCAAGAAGGCATTCAGTTGTGTCACACATTTGCCATAAATTCAGAATGTTAGCACTCTTTTTACTCATTAGATCACTGTAGTAAATCTAATGCTCACCAGGGAAAACTGCTGCTGGTATTGAAAGTGCATGTTACAGTCTGCATGTCAGAAATTTTTAATGAAATAGAAGAGGATTTGAGAAGTCACTCAAAATGTGCCCTAATTTTTCTTTCTGCAGCACTAATCATACTTTTTATGGTAAAATGAACCCCCTCATTGTGTTCCTTTTTAAATTAAATGTTTTAAGTGTTAACAGTTTATTCCAATCAAGATGGCTTCAGGTGTGCCATACTTTTGTCATAATGAAGACAGTAAGCGCTCTAGTTGTTTTTAAGAACACTCTGGGACAATCTGTCATTGGGCTATACTTGGGCTACATCTGGGTGATATTTGGGCTACATTTGGGCTCTTTTGTCTCTGGTGGCCATCTTGGGAGACTTATTTGTCATGAAGTTTCCTAATTTCCTCATTTACTGCAGTCTCCTCAGTAGGAAATACTTTCAGTTTTTTACTTTGATTCCATCAAGAAGGCATTCAGTTGTGTCACACATTTGCCATAAATTCAGAATGTTAGCACTCTTTTTACTCATTAGATCACTGTAGTAAATCTAATGCTCACCAGGGAAAACTGCTGCTGGTATTGAAAGTGCATGTTTCAGTCTGCATGTCAGAAATTTTTAATGAAATAGAAGAGGATTTGAGAAGTCACTCAAAATGTGCCCTAATTTTTCTTTCTGCAGCACTAATCATACTTTTTATGGAAAAATGAACCCCCTCATTTTGTTCCTTTTTAAATTAAATGTTTTAAGAGTTACCACTTTAATCCAAGCAAGATGGCTTCAGGTGTGCCATACGTTTATCATAAGTAGGACTGTTAGCGCTCCAGTTGTTCTTTGGAACACTCTGGGAAGCTGCAGTAGAACACAGAAATTATTTGTTACCTTTATGTTTTTTTATCCAGTTGACCACTTGATTAAATGTTGCACTTAGGGGAGAGGATGTGGTGTTACTTCCAGAACTGCAGACTTTGCAACTCGAGAACCAGGTTGGAGTTTCTGCTTCAGCTCGACATTCTGTGATTCTGGTCAAATCACTTAGTCTCCCCATGTCTACAACCAACATGAATTTGTTCTTGTGTGATGTAACCAATGCTCATGTAAAGCACTCCAATACCTGACAAGTCTGCACTATATAACACTGCAAAAACACAAAATAATAAGTGTTTTGCACACTTCTGTCATTGGGCTATATTTGGGCTACATCTGGGTGATATTTGGGCTACATTTGGGCTCTTTTGTCTGTGGAAATATGGATTTTCCTGGTCAGTTATGTCCCCTATCTTGGACCCCAACGGTTCTATGTGCATGTCGCAAGTACATGTATGTTCCCTCCAGTTCCAGTATTGATGACGCAAACACATGCGTGTCCACCGTCAACATGTCCTCTGCCAGATCCGCCATGAATAGGCCGGATATTCCACTCTTAAATATGAAAGGCCACTGGCTTTATATGGTTCACTTATGCCACTTTTCAGTCCAGGCAAGTAGGCCCTGATTCTGTCATCAAACTCTTCTTGCCTTCTGCCTCTAAAAACTCCAGCCCGAGCCTGCATCTGTGACCATGAACTTTGTCTCATTCTCTGCGCTGCCCACGAAGCCTGACATCAGCTTACTCTCTGCCAAGAACTGTATTTCACCTTCGAATTATCTGCTTCCCCCTCAGCCGATGCATTCCTGCCTAGTAGTTTAAGTAAACATTCTTCCAGTTACCAAGCAAAAAGACCCATCTTCTCTGTCCTCATGCAAGTAATTCATAGCCTTGTTACCATGGAATATTCCTACCCCCTCGCATTCAGTGTAGACACTTAGACGCTTGTACACGCACAGTCAGTATAGAATAGATTCTGTCCGAGAGTCCTCCTTTTTGGATAACATAGTTCTTTAAACATAGGATGTTAGATATGATTTGGGATTAGGTTGACTTGACCTCCCAGACTTCTCGTCTCCACATATAGAGCTAAATGTCAAGTCCCCGTCACCCCCTAGTTACACGTCAATTACACGTCATACTGCTGCGCGCGCATCCATGCCAAGTATTATCTTATAGATCCACCTATACATGACATCACAACCAATCATGTTCCTTTTTACTCATTATTACACCCATTTTCGGTTACGCAAACCAAACGTCAATGTCCTTATCAATTGTTACGCCTACTGTATTCACTTCATTATAATGTATGTATTATAAAAGTTACTGCTTGTCAATAAAGTATGTACTTCACTTCCTGAACCCCCGTGGTGATGGAACTTGAGGCATCCGATTATAATCGCTTATTGGAATAAAGCCCATTCCGAAACTCTAATATCACGGATTCTGCCTCTCATTTTACTGAGCTATTTTATAATGTTTCTGTACCAAATTCAGTCCCGGTAAAGGAGAAATATTTACCACATGATGGCGCCCGAATAGGGACACTTTCTCATCTCACGCGCCGGCGGTGTGTTGCAGGCCCGGTCTCCTGCCACAGCTGGACGGACAATAACGCGTACCAGCAGGATTTCCTGTATCTCCCTCCGGTCAAGCGGGGGCGACTGAGACTGCAATCAACACCCAGACGAGGCGGTGAGAAGTGCGAAGTATCCCGACCAGAGCCTAGCTGAGAGAGCAAGATCCGAGGTATACAGAGACCCACCAGTCCGAAGTCAAGCCCAGTGTCCGACGAGTCGAGTCGAGTCGAGTCCGGTCCGGTTCAAGTTCAAGTTACTGAGGCCTTCCGTTTCCGAAGCTACCCGGTGAGTACCATTGCTGGGGAGGCATTTCTGACGTGCACATAGGTTGTGCCGGTCAAGACGGGTTTGGGTACACAAATCCGGTCTGCACTGTTTTAGCAGTGTATCTGTACTGTTTAGCAGTATATCAAGTATTCCGAAGTATTCCGAAGTGTCTAGTTATTGTCTAGTTATTGTCGAGAATTAAGCTTGGTGATTAGTTATGCAGACGATCATCATTGTTGTTTCAGTTAACGGTTTAATGTTAAATGTTTAAAGTGTTTAAGTATGTTCTAAATATCGTGGTATGAATGACTGTTCATTATCGTGTTTATTGTATTAAGTCTCTTCAAATTCAAGTATCAGGTCAAAATCAAGTATAAGGTCAGTTCTCAATATGCCGCTCTTTTCGAAATTAAGACAGATCACTACCAGAAAAGGGGTTCTCGAAGAAGCCGTCCCTATTCCTCCTAGGGACACTCCAGGGCACTTTATGTATCACAAACATGGCTTAGACGCTATATTATTTCTTGATTTATGGGTAGACTATACCAAGGGATTACCAGAAAGTCAAAGGTGGCCCACAGCGGGGACCTGGGATGCAGAGTGCATCATGAAAGTCGAGGAAGAGTTATGGAAAAGAAAAGTCAGACAGTCACAGAAAGACGCCGTTGAATTATGGCGTAAAGAATCACATAGACGAACAGAAAAAGCACGTAGACAGGAGGAGAAGAGTAAAGAGAATTCCAATAAAGTTCGAGAGAATCTATTAATTGAGGAAGGTATCCGAGTAAAATCAGAACAAGTAGACAGACAAAGAAATGCCCTTATGAATGGTATGTATCCTCTCCTGGCCAAAGGATTACCTAAGGCTACTCCAGAGACACCAAAAGACTTGCCAACCCCATTGTTCCCAATAAAGGTACATCCTAAGGGGCATCCTAGAACCGCAGAAGATGTTTTTCTTTCCTCATATTTAGATGACGCAGCTCCCGAGTATGCTAACTCTGCCCTACATAGACCGCATACCAGGGAGGTTCAACGCCAAGATCCAGTACCCGTATCCCTGCAGCAACAAATCGAGTCACAAGTTCCGGCAAGCACATCTGTTTCTGTACCCGCTCCTACAGCTACTTCTATGGCTGTGTCCACACCTGTAGTTGCTGTGTCACGTTCGACGAATCCTTTTACACCCGACGCCCCAGATGGGGCCGCGGGAGGAGCTACCAATGTCTTTTCTACGCCACCCAGAATAAATAAACTTACTTTTCAAGAGTCAGCGCATTCACGTACACCCAAACTCCTTAGTACCCGTACGCTTAAGGAACTTCTGATAGACTGTAGATATGACCCGGTGCCTGGAAAGGAGGACGAAATGACCCTAGCATCATTGCGTATCAGACGAGCCGCAGTGTATTTAGCAAAGTTACCAGGAATGACTGCGCATCTAGATAATATATATCATTTTGTCCAAACAGGGCGAGATCCAGAATGTATTTACAGAGCTATGGAATACCAGAAAGTAGAGATACAGGGGGAACTGTTACGTTTCCTCATAAACTGTGTGATCAGAAATCAAGACCGACCGGGGGTAGACCCGGAAGCCATGAAAATTCTTACAAGATGGAGCCAGAATATATCGGAAGGGAGACATGATAAACAAAACTGTATAATAGCCATGTGCCGAAAGATCCGTAAAGAAATAGAACGCCTACACGAAGAGCGATTAGAGGTAGACGAGTTCGAACAAAACGAGGAAGAAGGGTCAGGACTGCCCACAGGACAGTCGGACACCATAGCCTATGTAGGTAGAGGAAGATCTTGTAATAGGAGTAAGACTAGATATCACACTGACTCAATACATCCGATATGTCCAGATAATAACAGAAATTTTCAAATACCTATAATTAACATAAGGTCTAACGAGCATTCGTTCCAAACCGCCGACAAACTACTACAAGAACGAAGGGGTTATCATTTCCTCGATTCTATGGATGAACAAGATTTAGCCAGGGCAGCTGTCCATTGGGTGGACAGTCCCGGAAAATATAGTGATGATACAGTAGTACGCACATTTTTGAATCTTACCCCAGATGAACAAAGGTTAGCTGGGATTTATATGATTCAACAACTCATTATACTATATCGGAGTCAGCATTCGGACCCTGGTCCCTTGCCTGACATACTGACTGAATTACTTATGAATAAATGGAGAGGTCCAGGTACTGAATTAATTAAAGAAATTCTAGAATCAAGAAAGCAGTATATTCTTTTTGTATGTTCAGAACATGTTCCATTGTCTGTCAAGGAAAGAACTACGTATCACATAGATAGACAGAATCCCTTACGAGAAGTGCACCCAATAAAGGGTGAGGACAACGAGTTTAAACGCGTATTTGTATATACGCCTATATCGAAAATAGAATTGTTAGAAATGAAGAAAGTAGTACCCAGTCATGACAAGGACCCAGCGGGGTTTCACCGAGAAATTAAAGACATGTTACTCATGGGAGAATATACCTACCCCGACATTATGACAATATTAAAGGTGTTGATGCCTGCTGGCATTTATGAGAAACTCAAGGAAAAAGAGTGGGAGGTAGGTGATCAAAAGATAGAATGGTCAGCATTAGAAGCAGAAGAAAGGGCCCGAGGTCCAGGTTCGGGGCTTGGGGACAAAACTAAGGCATTACCAGGACTACTAGTACAGGTACTGCCACGTTTATTAACTACGAAAAAGGAAGATTGGGGTACAATTTCAGCCTGTAAACAGAAGCAAGACGAAGACACTAGTGATTACTATGCCCGTTTTGAAAAATGTTTTGGTATAAATAGTGGCATAAAAGCAAGTAGCGAATCATACCCACATCTGTTTGTAACAAAATTAGTAGAAAATGCTCTACCCCCAGTAAAGAATAGAGTATTAAAATTCGAGAGTACCTGGCAAGGTAACACTCCAACACAAATGTTACAAATGTTACAGTACCACCACAATAGAATTAAAGAGGAACAAGAACATGAACACAGACGCATGAAAGACACAAAAATGAAAATGCTAGTTTCCCAGACAGTTCCAGCTGAAGGACATAAAAAGGGTATGACACATTCCGATTCAGCAGGACCTGTAAAGGGGACATGCAATTATTGTAAAAAGCCAGGCCATTACGTACACGATTGTCCAGTTTTAAAACATAATATCGCCATAGGTAAAACACAAGAAAGATCACGGCCACTAAGACAAGATCAGAATGAACAAGGAGCTATGCAGCATGCCCAGGCCATGACAGCCTCACAACAGCCAATACAGTTTGTGCCAGCTGCACCACCGTTGCCTGCTGCTGCCACACAGACGACAACACGACAAATGTATCAGACCGCACAGTATGAATATCCCGAGTATCAGCGTTACGCATGAACAAGCCTAGAGAGGGAAGTTGACTTACCCCTTATCGAGATTCCTGTAGATAAAGAAGGACCTTATGTACATAGTAAATTATTAGGTCAAGATAGAAAATTTTTACTCGATACAGGGGCAAGTCGAACAACTATAAAACGTAGTGAAGTTCCAGGGGCACCCCTCTCAGGCTCACAGAATATTTCCCTTGGTTTTTCAGGAAAACCTATTGTTAATGAAGTGTCACAGCCTTTGCCACTTACGATAGGACCTCTGACCCGAACTACAGATTTACTGCTTACTAAATCATGTCCAGAAAACTTGTTAGGAATAAAAACGTTGAAAGCCCTAGGAGCCATAATATGTTGTTCTCCGGAAGGAGTAAGGTTGTTTTTACGTGATTTTAAAGGTCACTATGTATCTAGAGACATGGATCCCCGACTGCAGACTTTACCTACACACCTATGGGCACAAGGCCCTACTGATGTTGGTTGCATGAATATTACACCATATCGAGTCACACTAAAGGCAGGAGTGGTGCTACCACGAATGCGACAATACAAGTTACCACCAGATGCTGTAGTGGCTTTACTACAAATCATTGACGAGCTCATTGCCCAAGGAGTAGTTGTGGAAACAGACTCCAATATATGTAATTCACCGATAATACCGATTCTTAAACGAACAGATCCTACAGCGCCGCCAGTATATCGATTGGTTATTGATCTGCGCGAATTAAACAAATGCATTGTGCCACAATTCCCTGTGGTCCCAGATATCTCGTCATTACTGACAGCCATTGATTCCGAAGCGACATTCTTTACTGTAATTGATCTCAAAAACGCCTTTTTCAGCGTCCCAATAGATCAGGAAAGCCAATATTTGTTCGGATTTAGTTTAAATGGGCGCAGCTTTAAATTCACACGCGCACCTCAAGGATTTACAGAAAGCCCCAGCATCTATAGCCAAGCACTGAAACGAGAACTTGACAGTATCCACATGCCAGTCAACACTGCTTTGCTTCAATATGTCGATGATCTGCTGATTACCGCAAGAAGCGAACCTGAATGTGAGAAAGCATCACTGACAGTTTTACAATTTCTGGCCGAAAAAGGGCACAAGGTGTCCCCTTCTAAGCTGCAATTCTGTGTCCAGCAAGTTGTTTATCTTGGACACTCGCTGGACAAGGAGGGAAGGCAGCTTACACCCGACCGTATTCAGTTAATAGCTAACATGCCAATACCCAAGACACAAAAGGAGGTACGGGCTTTCATAGGCCTCACTTCATATTGTAGGCAGTGGATCCCTCAGTATGCATTTCTAGCAAAACCACTCATTCAATTGACAACACAGGAGGCAGCCACATCGACTGTTCTCCCTTGGACTCAGGAACACACACAAGCTTTTGAAAGCCTAAAGAAAGCTTTATGTCAAGCACCCGTTTTAGCAACGCCATGTTACAAAAAACAGTTTACACTCTTTGTTACAGAACGCGAAGGTACTGCTTTGTCAGTACTCACACAGGATCAAGCAGGAGCACACAAACCATGTGCCTATTTCTCTAGTACATTAGATCCCGTAGCTCAGGCTCTGCCTGCGTGCCTGAAATCAGTAGCAGCGACAGCGTTAGCAATCAGACAAAGCGATGCCATAGTGTTAGGACATCCATTGACAGTTCAAGTACCCCACGCAGTAGAGGTTCTTGTAAATAGAACGCAAACACAACACTTGACTATAGCGCGACTTACAGGATATGAACTTACATTGTTTCAGCCACATATAGAAATAAGACGCTGTAACACATTGAATCCTGCCACACTTTTGCCAGTAACCGGAACAGACCCACTAGCCCATGACTGTATTGAAGTTATTACTGTAACGACAAAACCCAGACAAGACTTGACCGATGTTCCATTGTCAGATCCAGACTTGACATTTTATGTCGATGGTTCATGCATGAGAACAAGTACAGGAGAGTTAGTAGCCGCTTATGCAGTCACAACAGATACTGAAGTCATTGAAACTAATCGTATAAATACTTTGTCAGCTCAAGCCGCAGAGCTCATCGCTCTGACGCAAGCCTGTATTCAAGCCACGAATAAAAAAGTCAACATATACACTGATTCACGTTATGCATTCGGAGTTGTACATGACTTCGGCGTGCTGTGGCGAGAGAGAGGTTATTTAACTTCCCACGGTGCCCACATTCAGCACGGACCCCTCATTCACGCATTATTAAATGCAATACATCTACCCACTGAAATATCAATTATGAAATGTAAGGCCCATACGAAGGTTACTGATATCATTTCCCAAGGCAATGATCTAGCCGACAGAACAGCTAAACTGACTGCTCAAGCTCAGACCCCCGACATGACAAAGACAATAGTCCCGACACCGACACATTGTATGACCGTTAAAGATCCTACTCTTGACGTAATTGACATACAGACACATGCTACACCAGACGAAATAAAGAAATGGACCGAGTTAGGAGGGATCCAAACGGACCAAGGATGGATGATGAAGGAAAGGTCTGTATGGTTCCTTCCTGATTCAATGGTCCAAGTCGTAATTAACACTATACATAGTCCGGCACATCTAGGAGAAAAAGCTATGCTAGACAGCATTCAACACATTTGGTTCAATAAACATTTACGAGCAGCAGCAAAACAAAAGGTCCGTACCTGTATGATCTGTTGCCAGTTCAACCCAGGAAAAAGTGTTCCCGTAGAACAGGGTGGATTTCATCCTCCTGATCACCCTTTTGAAGTCCTACAGATGGATTATATCCAGATGGAACGATGTCGAGGATTCAAATATGTTCTCGTAGTTGTCTGCGCTCTGTCCCGTTGGACAGAGGCGTACCCGGTTTCAGATTACACTGCCCCGACTACTGCCAAACAGTTGGTTCGAGAATTCTTCCCACGATACGGTTTACCACGTGTTGTCTACTCAGATAACGGCCAGCCGTTCTCATCCGAATTAATGAAACACGTTTCACTTCTGCTAGGATATCAGTGGAAATTCCACTGTGTCCGACATCCCGAGGCAGCAGGTCTCGTAGAAAGACATAATCAGACACTGAAAATCAGACTGTCCAAAATATGCAGAGAGAAAGGGGTCGACTGGATAGTAGCATTACCAGTTGCACTTTTTTACATGAGAATGGTAGCACACTCTAGAACAGGGCTATCCCCGTATGAGGTGATCTTCGGTAGACCACCGAATATGTGGGGGACGCCTATACCACGCAAAATAACTGATATTGACTGTAATATGCTGACAGATTACTTGGCTTCCTTGATGTCTGCACTACAATCTTCTCGTTCACAGGTAGCTGCAGCCTTTCCCGACAACACTGAGGTGAAACCCCATGACGTGGTTCCGGGGGATCTTGTCTTTGTGAGAAATTTCGACCGAAAGACTCAACTGGAGCCCAGGTGGAAAGCACCCAAGTTGGTCCTGTTGACCACAAGAACAGCCGTGAAGATCGAGGGCCGCAAGGGCTGGATTCATTCAAGCCACATCAAGAAATTTCATGGACTATCTTCGGATATAGACATTGTGCCCTGCACTCCCTCACAGACTGATACAAAGCTTCCTTTTGTTGAACCGAACAAATCTGAAAATTACAAACTAAAGCTTAGGCCCACCAAGTCGAGCAATTTGATTGTTTAAGTCCTCTCCAAGGTGAAGCGGTTGAATTGTCTCTGACATGTATCCCTTGGACCTGAGTAGAGAAAATACCCGAAAAATGTTGAAACGACAGGCGTATTGTAAATCACTGCGTAGCCACTGCATAGTGACATTATTAATTTTGTTTTTATTGAGTCTTTTAATAATTATTACAAGTATGTTGTTGCACATATATTACCCTATTTCTAGACATGTTTATAATGTTGCTGCTGAACATTCTTTTAGTGACTTACCTCCGCATGAATTGTCTTATAGACTTGCGCTGCGCAATAACACTTTCATTAGTATGTTACATCATTCCCATCAGACTAGTAACGCCACCAATTGTTGGGTGTGTGGCCGACTCCCTCCCTACCAGAATTATGAAGGAGTCCTGCCTTTCTTTCCACATCCATTTACACATAATGGCTCCTGTGGAGCATGGTTTAGTTTAATTAATTCCATAGACTCTGACACAGCAGTTTACCAAGACCATTGGATATGGGGAAACCTGAACCTAGTTTTATTCAAAGTCTGTTACCCTGACAAGGAGGGTCGCCCCAAAAGAACAGGAACTGACCTAGAAAATGAAGTATATGGATTAGGTAATTTTACACCTAATCTCATGATTCTAAATGTCGTATCCGAAGTTGAGCTAGTCTTACCCACCATGTCAGTATTCCCAGCAAAAGGTGAATTATGTGTAAGAAAGGTTGGTTCCATACATATGGGCCACAGTCAATGCACTACTACCGTAGAATTCAGTGACCAAGGCAAATCTTCATTCAGAGCTTCTCGCCACTCCTACTTCATATGTGGTCAGACTGCATATATGCGTCTACCCCTAGATTGGGATGGTACCTGCTACATTGCATTCCTTTTGCCACCTGTTTTCCTAGCTCCTCCTGATTATTACAGAAATATTCATTTAGTACACAACAGAAAACGGAGAGATCTCCCCATTGTCGATTACACTGAGACGGCATGGGACAAGTATGTAGATTTTAATAAAGGCATCTTTCCCTATATAGGTACTGTTACTAATAGTAAGTTGATACGTAGATTAACTAGAACCCTTGAAGCAGTAGTGAATGAGACTATTTCCGCCTTAGGCAATTTAACGGAAGAGCAGTCTGCTATGCGGATTGTTGTGCTTCAAAATCGTCTTGTCCTTGACGTCATCCTGGCTGATAGGGGCGGAGCTTGTAGGGTCATCGGATCAAGCTGTTGCGTATTCATACCAGAAAATTCGCCATCTGTATATAAAGCCATCACTCGCCTTCATAAGATTGTAAGCCAGATACACCAGAACCCAGGCACTTGGACTTGGTCCAGTTGGTTTTGGAATGCGGTATCAGCCTGGGGATGGAGAGTTCTATCCTTCCTAGGTATTGGCCTTCTCATACTATTCAGTTGCTGTCTATGTCTACAATGTGGACCAGCGATTTGTGGTCTGTGTGCCACATCGTGTATCCCACATCAAGATTTTCATTCAAGATCCCGGAAGAAGAAAGAAGAACAAATGATGCTATATGAACAGATCAATGGATTGATGAAGATTGATATCTCTTGAAGGGCAAGTAGGGGACAAGGAGGGAATGTGGAAATATGGATTTTCCTGGTCAGTTATGTCCCCTATCTTGGACCCCAACGGTTCTATGTGCATGTCGCAAGTACATGTATGTTCCCTCCAGTTCCAGTATTGATGACGCAAACACATGCGTGTCCACCGTCAACATGTCCTCTGCCAGATCCGCCATGAATAGGCCGGATATTCCACTCTTAAATATGAAAGGCCACTGGCTTTATATGGTTCACTTATGCCACTTTTCAGTCCAGGCAAGTAGGCCCTGATTCTGTCATCAAACTCTTCTTGCCTTCTGCCTCTAAAAACTCCAGCCCGAGCCTGCATCTGTGACCATGAACTTTGTCTCATTCTCTGCGCTGCCCACGAAGCCTGACATCAGCTTACTCTCTGCCAAGAACTGTATTTCACCTTCGAATTATCTGCTTCCCCCTCAGCCGATGCATTCCTGCCTAGTAGTTTAAGTAAACATTCTTCCAGTTACCAAGCAAAAAGACCCATCTTCTCTGTCCTCATGCAAGTAATTCATAGCCTTGTTACCATGGAATATTCCTACCCCCTCGCATTCAGTGTAGACACTTAGACGCTTGTACACGCACAGTCAGTATAGAATAGATTCTGTCCGAGAGTCCTCCTTTTTGGATAACATAGTTCTTTAAACATAGGATGTTAGATATGATTTGGGATTAGGTTGACTTGACCTCCCAGACTTCTCGTCTCCACATATAGAGCTAAATGTCAAGTCCCCGTCACCCCCTAGTTACACGTCAATTACACGTCATACTGCTGCGCGCGCATCCATGCCAAGTATTATCTTATAGATCCACCTATACATGACATCACAACCAATCATGTTCCTTTTTACTCATTATTACACCCATTTTCGGTTACGCAAACCAAACGTCAATGTCCTTATCAATTGTTACGCCTACTGTATTCACTTCATTATAATGTATGTATTATAAAAGTTACTGCTTGTCAATAAAGTATGTACTTCACTTCCTGAACCCCCGTGGTGATGGAACTTGAGGCATCCGATTATAATCGCTTATTGGAATAAAGCCCATTCCGAAACTCTAATATCACGGATTCTGCCTCTCATTTTACTGAGCTATTTTATAATGTTTCTGTACCAAATTCAGTCCCGGTAAAGGAGAAATATTTACCACATGTCTCTGGTGGCCATCTTGGGAGATTTATTTGTTATGAAGTTTCCTAATTTCCTCATTTACTGCAGTCTCCTCAATGGGAATACTTTCAGTTTTTTATTTTGGTTCAATCAAGAAGGCATTCAGATGTGTCACACATTTGCCATAAATTCTGAATGTTAGCACACTAGTTGCTCATTAGATCACTGTAGTAAAACTACTGCTTACCAGGGAAGTCTGCTGCTGGTATTAAGGGTGCATGTTTCAGTCTGCATGTCAGAATTTTTTTATGAAATAGAAGAGGATTTGAGAAGTCAAAATGTGCCCTAATTTTTCTTTCTGCAGAACTAATCATAATTTCTATGGCAAAATGAACCCCCTCATTTTGTTCCTTTGTAAATTAAAGGTTTTAAGTGTTACCACTTTATTCCAATCAAGATGGCTTCAGGTGTGCCATACTTTTGTCATAAGTAAGACTGTTAGCACTCTAGTTGTTCGTTAGAACACTCTGGGACATTCTGTCATTGGGCTATACTTGGGCTACATCTGGGTGATATTTGGGCTACATTTGGGCTCTTTTGTCTCTGGTGGCCATCTTGGGAGATTTATTTGTTATGAAGTTTCCTAATTTCCTGCAGTCTCCTCAGTAGGAAATACTTTCAGTTTTTTACTTTGGTTCCATCAAGAAGGCATTCAGATGTGTCACACATTTGCTATAAATTCTGAATGTTAGCACTCTAGTTGCTCATTAGATCACTGTAGTAAAGCTACTGCTCACCAGGGAAGTCTGCTGCTGGTATTCAAAGTGCATGTTTCAGTCTGCATGTAAGAATGTTTTAATGAAATAGAAGAGGATTTGAGAAGTCATTCAAAATGTGCCCTCATTTTTCTTTCTGCAGCACTAATCATACTTTTTGTATGGCAAAATGAACCCCCTCATTTTGTTCCTTTTTAGATTAAATGTTTTAAGAGTTACCACTTTATGGCAACCAAGACGGCTTCAGGTGTGCTATACGTTTGTCATAAGTAGGACTATTAGCGCTCTAGTTGTTCTTTAGAACAGTCTGGGAAGCTGCAGTAGAACACAAAGGAATCAACTGACAGTCTCTGCCCTTGTTGGATGTACATGTTTTACTGAGAATGTCAGACTTCATTCTCACATGACTGAGAAAGATAATGTGAATTTACAGAAAATATGCTCTCAGTTTAGCTTATAGATCACCTTCCAAACCTCTGTGGGAAAAGCATGAGAAAATAGTTTTCTCTCAAACATGATTCATGATATCACAGCAGAAGGCTTTTTCACATGGTAAAATCACCTTAGAACACACCACAATTCCTAAAATGAGTATGGTACCATCAACAAATGATTTATAATGTAACTAAAGTCTTAAAACCTTCTATTAATTCCAATACTTTTTAATGAGGTGCTATCATGTATATTGGTCCCAAGATGGCTGCCAACACTTCTTGGATGAAGTGCTGACAGCCAATCAGATCTCACGATGAGATCCGTCCAGATATATATGTGAATTTACTTTTGATTTCCTCAGGAACTACTGAACGGATTTACACCATATATGCAAAAGGCACATGCCTGACCTGAGGACTACCTCTTTGCCAAATTTCAAGTAATTCTGTTCAGCCGTTCGGGCTGTACCTTCGACTAAAGGTCCTATGGGAAAATGCATGGGGAAAACGTGTTTTGGGACCCCCCTTTACCAGTAGGTAGTTATAGTTAGGACCTATTATCCATAGGAAATCCGCAACATTCTATTTGGAATAACTTTGGCGCCGGTTGACAAATCTTCGCAAAATTTTCAAAACTGGTGGGGCGCTCCGGTCCACTCCTATTTGAAAGTCTCGTGTGTTTCGCCAAGCAGGGGCTGAGAAAAAAGGGGGGGTCCAAAAACATGTTTTCCTCATGTAATTTTCCATAGTAACCTTTTATCGCAGCTACAGCCCGAACTGCTGAACGGAATTACACCAAATTTGGCAAAAAGGTAGCCCTTGGTTCAGAGTCGTGCCTTTTGGTTAAATGGTGTAAATCCGTTCAGTAGTTCCTGAGAAAATCAAAAGTAAAATCACACATATATATCTGGGGGGAACCTAACCACACATCTCATCGTGAGATCTGATTGGCTGTCAGCACTTTATCCAAGAAGTGTTGGCAGCCACCTTGGGACCAATATACATGATAGCGCCTCATTAAAAAGCATTGCAGTTAATAGAAGGTTTTAAGACTTTAGTTACATTATAAATCATTTGTTGATGGTACCGTACTCATTTTAGGAATTGTGGTGTGTTCTAAGGGGATTTTACCATGTGAAAAAGCCTTCTGCTGGGATATCATGAATCATGTTTGAGAGAAAACTATTTTCTCATGCTTTTCCCACAGAGGTTTGGAAGGTGATCTATAAGCTAAACTGAGAGCATATTTTCTGTAAATTCACATTATCTTTCTCAGTCATGTGAGAATGAAGTCTGACATTCTCAGTAAAACATGTGCATCCAACAAGGGCAGAGACTGTCAGTTGATTCCTTTGTGTTCTACTGCAGCTTCCCAGAGTGTTCTAAAGAACAACTAGAGCGCTAACAGTCCTACTTATGACAAACGTACTGCACACCTGAAGCCATCTTGATTGGAATAAAGTGGAAACTCTTAAAACATTTAATGTCAAAAGGAACAAAATAAGTGGGTTCATTTTACCATAGAAAGTATGATTAGTGCTGAAGAAAGAAAAATGAGGGCACATTTTGAGTGACTTCTCAAATCCTCTTCTATTTCATTAAAATATTCTGACATGCAGACTGAAACATGCACATTCAATACCAGCAGCAGACTTCCCTGGTGAACAGCAGCTTTACTACAGTGATCTAATGAGCAACTAGAGTGCTAACATTCAGAATTTATGGCAAATGTGTGGCACATCTGAATGCCTTCTTGATGGAATCAAAGTAAAAAACTCAAAGTATTTCCTACTGAGGAGACAGCAGTAAATGAGGAAATTAGGAAACCTCATAACAAATAAGTCTCCCAAGATGGCCACCAGAGACAAAAGAGCCCAAATGTAGCACAAATATCACCCAGATGTAGCCCAAGCATAGCCCAATGACAGACTGTCCCAGAGGGTTCTAAAGAACAACTAGAGCGCTAACAGTCTTACTTATGACAAAAGTATGGTACACCTGAAGCCATCTTGATTGGAATAAAGTGGTAACACTTAAAACAATTAATTTGCAAAGGATCAAAATGAGGGGGCTCATTTTGCCATAGAAATTATGATTAGTGCTGCAGAAAGAAAAATTAGGGCGCATTTTGACTTCTCAAATCCTCTTCTATTTCATTAAAAAAATTCTGACATGCAGACTGAAACATGCACTTTGAATACCAGCAGCAGACTTCCCCGGTGAGCAGTAGCTTTACTACAGTGATCTAATGAGCAACTAGAGTGCTAACATTCAGAATTTATGGCAAATGTGTGACACATCTAAATGCCTTCTCGATGAAACCAAAGAAAAAAACTGAAATTATTTCCTACTGAGGAGACTGCAGTAAATGAGGAAATTAGGAAACTTTATAACAAATAAGTCTCCCAAGATGGCCACCAGAGACAAAAGAGCCCAAATGTAGCACAAATATCACCCAGATGTAGCCCAAGTATAGCCCAATGACAGAATGTCCCAGTGTTCTTAAGAACAACTAGAGCGCTTACTGTCTTACTTATGACAAAAGTATGGCACACCTGAAGCCATCTTGATTGGAATTAACTGGTAACACTTAAAACATTTAATTTAAAAAAGAACACAATGAGGGGGTTAATTTTGCCATAAATATTATGATTAGTGCTGAAGAAAGAAAAATTAGGGCACATTTTGAGTGACTTCTCAAATCCTCTTCTATTTCATTAAAAAATTCTGACATGCAGACTGAAACATGCACTTTTAATACCAGCAGCAGACTTCCGTGGTGAGCAGTAGCTTTACTACAGTGATTTAATGAGCAACTAGAGTGCTAACATTCAGCATTTATGGCAAATGTGTGACATACTTGAATACCTTCTTGATGGAATCAAAGTAAAAAACTGAAAGCATTTCCTATTGAGGAGACAGCAGTAAATGAGGAAATTAGGAAACCTCATAACAAATAAATCTCCCAAGATGGCCACCAGAGACAAAAGAGCCCAAATGCAGCACAAATATCACCCAGATATAGCCCACATGTAGCCCAATGACCGAAGTGTGCAAAACACTTTTTATTTTTTGTGTTTTTGCAGTTTTATATAGTGCAGACTTGTCAGGTATTGGAGTGCTTTACATGAGCATTGGTTACATCACACAAGAACAAATTCATTTTGTTTGTAGACATGGGGAGATTAAGTGATTTGACCAGAATCACAGAATGTCGAGCTGAAGCAGAAACTCCCACCTGGTTCCCCAGTTGCAAAGTCTGCAGCTCTGGAAGTAAATACAGACTCTCCCTTAAGTGCAACATTTAATCAAGTGGTCAACTGGAAAAAAAACATAAAGATAACAAATAATTTAAAAGTGCTTTGTCGCTATTTGAAAACTCAGAAAATATGTCCTCATTTTAGTTTTTTAGAGCACTAACCATAATTTGGATGCAAAAAAGACCCTCTCATATATGTAATTTCTAAAGGAAATGCTCTAGGTATTACAGTTTTGATTACATCAAGATGACGTCAGGCGTTCCACACTTTTGTAAAAAAAATATGGAATATTAGCAATCTAGTTGTTCATTAGGATACTGTTGAGAGGCAGAGGCCAGGGCACGGACTCTGAAAATTGAAGGCAGGTAGGAGGGTGCAGAGGCAACAATTTGACTACACTGAGCAGGCAGGAAGGGCAGTGGCAGCACAACAGACTATGGAGGGCAGTGGAAAGGGGGGCAGGGGCAACAAACCAACAAAACAGGACTGGCAAGAGAGGCTGTGGCAATATAATAGACCATTGGGGGCAGAAGGAAGAGGCAGCAGTAGTACAACCATACATGCCAACAGACCCGATTCAGCCAGGAAACGTCCAATGTTTTTAAGCTCAAATGGGCTTTATTTGATCTGTCTCCTATCTACAATCTCCTCTTTTTCAATGTAACTCAAAGGGGAAAATCAATACCCCAGTTTTTTTTCAAAATCTCCCTCTTACCAAGTTCAAAATGTTCGCAAGTATGGTACATTGGATAATGGAAGGCAGGAGGAATTGGGGTAGGGACATGGACTCGGATAACAGAGGACAAAAGGGATATGGAGAGGTGCACCAAACTGACCCTACAGGGCAGGCATCAGGGTTTGCAGCAGCACAATACACCACACAGGGCATTCGGGACGGGAGTGCAGCACAACAATCCATAGAAAGCAATAGGGAGGGGACAGGACCATGCACATTGAAAACAGATAACAGAGTGGAAAGAGGCAATGCTAGCTAGCTGACCATAATGGACAGACAGGAGAGAAAGCTGCAGCATAACAGACCATAAAGGGCAGGATGGACGGATCAGGGGCATTACAATGGAACTGACAAGCCAGGAGGGAGGGATTAGAGGTCTGAACATGGAAACAGAGGGCTGGGGGCAAGGGGGCAGGGCAGGAGCAGCAAGATGACCATGGAGGTCAGGCAGGATGGGCACTAGAAGCAAGACACACCATGGAGAGCAACAGTGAGACTATGATGGCATACACACAGACCATGGAGGGAAGGTGGGAGGGGCTCAGGGGCAGCTAGCTGACCACAAAGGGAAGGTGGGAGGGGCCATAGCAGCACAGAAGACCATGCATGGCAAGCGGGAGGGTTAGTGGCAGCACAATGGCTATGATGGGCAAGAAGGAGGGTGCAGGGGCATGCACAAAGGACCATGGAGGATAGAAGGGAGGGTCAGGACCTGGGCACAGACAAGAGAGTTCAGGGGAAGGGGCCTCACAACAGACCACGCGGGGCAGGCAGGAGGAGCAGTTGCAGCACAACAGATCAGGGAGGGCAGAAGAGTGTGGCAGTAAAATGGACCATAGAGGACAGGAGGAAGGCGATAGGGGCATGGCATGTGGACAGGCAGGGTGGAGGTGGCAGGGACAGGTTACAGTCATCTGACAATGCTAGGCAGGTGGGAGGGGAGTGGCAGCTCAACAGAACACTCACAGTAGATAGGTGTGGCAGGTCCATGGAACATGGTGGGCAAAAAGGATGGAGCAGGGGCAAGCACAAAGACATCAGAGGGCAGGGGGAAGGAGAATAGGGGCAGCAAGCTAAGCACAGAGGCTAAGCAGGAGGTCAATGATGGGGCATAGAATTGGGCAATGGAGGGCAGGAGGAGTGGAGTGGTACATCATGCTAAATGGAGGGCAGTGGCAGCACATCAGACCATGCATGGCAGGAGGGAGGAGGCTAGTACATGGATTCAGACAACAGAGGATAGGGAGGAGGTGGATGGGGCAGCAAGCTAACTGTTCAGAGAAGGCGGGTATTAGGAACTTTATTGTTTTTAAAATGTGTGTCTGTGCGATCTATTTAAAATATGAACAAGTATGCAGCATAATCTCACTTTTATTCAGGAAGAAGATGGTGTTTGTGACTGTGACTCCGGGCTCACTTGGCAGAAACACACCCTGACCCTCCACCCTCCATCGCAAAATGTAATGCCCGTGAAAAGGGTAGGTGAACGCAGTGTTGTATAGAATATAGTCCTTAGAGCATGATTGAAAATGAAAACTAGATATAGTGTATGGTATGATGAACCAGGGTGTGAAATATAACATGCAATGTTTGCAATGACAGATTCATTGGAGAGCGCGAGATAGCACAGGCACTAGCGTGTGCTATGCGATATGCACCTTGGAGTGTAATATGCACAGGGCAGTGTTGTGTAACCTAACTAGTCTCTAAAGTTGTAAAATAAAATATGTGCTGGGGAGAGTAACATTGCATATGCACTGTGACAAAGATATGGATCCCAGATTGTAATATGTATGGCATAGCGCTGTGCGTTCTAACATAGGCATCAAGGAAGGCACGTTAGATGGGGCAATATAACCCGTGCGAAGGCAAGTGTGGCATAACATATTCACGGGGTGGTGTTACAATGCACATGGGCTAGAGAGTGTCATAGCATACGCACTAGCTGGTCGAATACAACACAGATGTGTGTGGTACTCAGCGGGCACTGGTGGATGTAACACAGCATTGGGCTCAGCCAGGAGCGCGCTGTGACTCTCAAGTGAGGTTTGTCTCCTTTCCAGAGAGTAAAATAAGAAGTATTACACATCCGGCGGTGGATGTGTGCTTTATTAATCGTGAGGGGGGTTTCTTGCATAGTTTTGGTCAAATTTTTGTCGAATCCCCTTTGAATGGCTTGGTGTGTGTGTGTATTAAATGTGCCCATCAATAGCTATCCATGTTTGTATAAATAAACAACAAGGGTGTCTACTTGGAGAGTACCCACCGGCTGTGGCGCCGGGATTAGGCACGGTAGGGCGTCAGACACGTCAGAGCTTCACTAGCGGTGTAAATACATTCCACGTGGATTCTTAGTATGCATAGTCGCCTTTTAATGAATATCACGCAAATCATCATGGTGATAGGTACGTACGGTTTGTCCAGCATGTCCTAGGTGTTTCTATAAATATATATATTTTTTAAATAATAAAAAAGAAAGGCCGGCCCTGGGGGATGGGGTCCCCGGGGCCATAATTGGCCTGACGAGGGGGGCAACGCAGCCCCCCCTCCTACAGAATTAAAATAAAAAAGGCCATGCCCCGGGGGTTGGGGTCCCCGGGGCTGATTAATGCCTCGGGAGGAGGGCCACACGGCCCCCTTCCAAATTCTTTTTTTTCAGGGCAGGCCCTGGGGGATGGGGTCCACAGGGCCAATAAATTAGAAAAGAAGGGGGGCCACACATCTCCCTCCTTAAAAAAATAAATAAATAAAAGACCGGCATCGCGCCGGAGGCCACGCCCCCTCCTTGTAGCACTCTGCAAACACTCCCCCTGGCGAGTTGTAATTTGGCGAATTAATTCCCCTTCAATACTGAGGGTCCCTGAGGGCCAACTAGCCCAACAGGTATCTCCATTATTCGCCAGGGAGCTGTGTTGCAGACAGGTGTTCTGAGGCCACGCCCCTTTTGACACCTCTCGGCAACACAGCTCTGTGGTGCTTACAGGAGGTTCCTAGTGGGCTAGTTTGACCCTAGGGACCCTTAGGATTCAAGGGGACTTAATCTCTCAACTTAGAACGGCCACAGGGAGCGTTTACACAGTGGTGAAGGGAGGGGACAGGGCCTGAGGTGACATGTGCAAAAATGCCCTGTGGCGCGTTTTAAAAGGTAGTTTTACGTAATACCCCCCACCGAACCATATAGACACTCAGACACGCATACTGATACTCAAAAAATCAACTAATAACCTATATAGACACTCATGTAGCTACTCACCAACCCATGCAGCCACTTATACACAAAGTGAGAGACTGATACTGATATTTACATATTTAAACATTACTCACTAAGCCATATATTCACTAAGATACACTTGATCAGACAGTTATACAATCAAGTTTTCCAAAAAACCCATCCATTTAGACACTTATATACCCATTTGTTCTTCCATCGACCTTGAGATATACATATATAAAGCATATTGAATTTTCAGAAAAACACACATTCACTGGATGATGTCATCAGTGATGTCATCAGTGATGTCACTGACCATGTCATGAGTGATGTAATATGTGACGTCATCAGCAGTGCATTGCGGGCGCGCAAATTATAGTTAGCTGAACTAACTATAATGGGGGAATTTCAATGGTTTTGTACTAGTGAAAAGTCCAGCTAACTATAAAGCCCCTGAAACCTATGGTTTTTTCAGTGAATTTCTAAGGTTTTTTAAATGTTAATTCCTAACTATAACGTACCTGAAACCTATGTTTTTTTCAGTGAATATATATATATATATGTATATATGGATCAACAAAAAGGTCTTGCGCTTTGGGAGGGCACACTCGACATTCCTGCCATCTGGCTTTTGGCCTCTTTGCAGCCCCGCTACCTATTCTCCAGCAATTGTCACCATGTCCCGACGCGTTTCGAGGCCACTCCGCCTCTTCTTCATGGGGTCTGAATAAGGAAGCAAGTATAGACTCACCCCTTCAATCAATTGTTTTATTTGAGTAACACCGTCCTCAGTGGGCGTGGCTTATCAACTATTCCATCAAGAATGATGGTAATCATAGTCCTTGGGGTGAGTTTCAAAATATTTCTTGAGTAGGTTACATGCTGCCTTAAATTATTGTCCGCATATTATAATCCTTTAGTAGGAAGGAGTCTGGGATGCAGAGCTGTCTTCATTATAATAGAACATCGAACCAAGCGGCGAAGACAAGTGCTTTGCCACAGCCTCTCCGCATTGCAGCATCTTTCTCCACAACCGGAAATGGTACTCCTCCGTAAAGCCAAGGGCAGCTGTGTGGGGCATCTGGATCAACAAAAAGCTCTTGCATTTTTGAAGGGCACACTCGACATTCCTGCCATCCGGCTTTTGGCCTCTTTGCTGCCCCGTTACCCATTCTCCAGCAATTGTTACCATGTCCCAATGCGTTTCGAGGCCACTCCGCCTCTTCTTCATGGGGTCTGACTAAGGAAGCAAGTATAGACTCACCCCTGCAATCAATTGTTTTATTTGAGTAACACCGCCCTCAGTGGGCGTGGCTTATCAACTATTCCATCAAGCATGATGGTAATCGTAGTCTGTGGGGTGAGTATCAAAATATTCCTTGAGTACGTTACACGCTTCCTTAAATTATTGTCCGCATATTATAATCCATTAGTAGGAAGGAGTCTGGGATGCAGAGCTGTCTTCATTATAATGCAACATTGAACCGAGCGGTGAAGACAAGTGCTTTGCCACAGCCTCTCCGCGTTGCAGCATCTTTCTCCACAACCGAAAATGGTGCTCCTCCATATGGTCAAGGGCAGCCGTGTGGGGTATCTGCATCAACAAAAAGCTCTTGCGCTTTCGAAGGGCACATTCGACATTCCTGCCATCCGGCTTTTGGCCTCTTTGCAGCCCCGTTACCCATTCTCCAGCAATTGTTACCATGTCCCGAAGTGTTTTTATATATTATATTATAGGGGATATGTCAGAAGGTGTTTTGTATTGACAGCGTTTGTCACACCTTGCCATAAAGCTGCTTTCTGTGTTCCAGCAAGGATAAATGGAGGCAACCCATGTAGTTGTTGGTAGTGTTTTGCCACAAATTTAACTACAAGGGTGATTTCCCCCTCAGTGCACTTTCTTTTCCTCTTCTATTGCTATCTGCATTAAGTATTATGAAATCTGTTTATTGGCATTTCGTTAATATAGACATAGCACATGATATAAATGAAGTATCACACAGGCAATGAGTCAGCCACTCTGATTAGTCCCCACCAGTTGTGAGCATGGCGAGCAACAGGATCAAACGCCACCCCCATGTGCTAAGCAAGATAAATCTTGTGGGTCTCCGGACCACCGCCTTTATCTAAACAGTTCCATGAAACAACAAAAAGAAAGAGGCAAAACAACAGAAGCCCCAGCACAACAACAGCAGCAGGTTTGGTCTTTTACCATATGAACCCCAAGGTACCTCTCCCGGCCCGACCCCCCCACCCGCTCCCCACCCCCTGGTACAAACAGTTCCATTAATGGCAATTTTCAGTGTCCGCACACGTGCCCGGTTCAGTAAGGGCCTCCGCATCAGTCCCCACGTTGGACCCCTCGGGCTCACCTCCGTTCCCCCCCTCCTCAGGGAGTGCCTCCACAGTGCCTGTCCTACAAAGCCCCACGGCGTCCCCATCCAGCTGCATCAGGATCTGCAAGTGTGTGCCCCACTGGTTCGCTATAGGCGTGCGCCTGAGACCCAACGTTTCTTCCCGCAAAAGGGCCGTACCCTCCGCCCCCGCCCCCGCCCACACCAGCAGGGAACTCCGCCATGCCTGCGCTCGGGGGGGCTCAGCTGCCTTCCAGCGCTTGGTGAGCAACGGCTTCGCCACCACCAAACCCAGGTCGAAGAAGCGAGAGGCAACCTTCGTGGGGGGAGTTCTACGAAACAGGTGCAGCAAGCAGGCTGGCCATTCCCGCGGCGCCAGCGGGCCGGCGCATTTACTTAACGCTCCATGCACCATCCGCCAATACGATTCAAGCGCCGGACAACTCCATAACATGTGCACCAGCCCAGCATCCAGAGCCTTGCAGCGTGGGCAGTCTGTATCCGCGTGATGGAAATATCGATTTATAGAGTCAGGAGTGAGATATGCTCTGTGTAGTATAAAGTATTGAATTTGGCGAAACCACAAGTTCCTGGGAACCCGCGTTGGCCCCCGTAGTGCATCCCTCCATTCCTTGTCAGCCATGGGGCGATCCAAGTCCGCTTCCCATTTACCGCGTAAAGGAGACAGGTCGGTCGCCACCTGTGTACGCAGGGAGGCCGCGAACCAACGGATCATGTGACTGCCCCGTCCCATGACATGGAGGTATTGCATCATGAGGTGCTGCTCCGGCTCCTCCTGAAGAGCTCCCCACCGGTTCGTCAATGTCGTGATCAGCGAGCGGTGATGGAGGAATTGACTGGCTGGTAACCCCGTCTCCTCCACCAATTGGGCGAATGGGATAAGCGCACCATCGCAGTAGAGGTCCCCCAATGTGCAGATGTCCGCCGCGTGCCATTCCGTAAGCTCCGTCGAGCATAGTATCCCCTGTCCACTAGGAGAACCCTCAATCGGCATGGCGGGAGCGTAAGGGACATTCAACCGGGTCAAGTAAAGGGCACGCCGATAGCATTTGTAGGGCACTGCCACAAGGAGGGGACCTGGCTTGACCACTCTGGCCGTCGGGTGGAACGACGCAATGATATCCGCCAGGGGGAGCGGTGGCTCCGTGGACGCAGTATCATCCCTCTCCCTATCGGCCAACCACCTGGCTACCCACTGCAGCTGAGCTGCTAGATAATAGTGCGCAAAGCACGGCATCGCGAGTCCCCCCTGACCCGTAGGAAGGTATAACTTAGATAGTGCCACTCTGTGGCACGCATTACCACACACAAAATCCGGGAGTGAGCGCTCCAGGGTGGCAAAAAAGGATGCCGGGATGTAGATCGGCAGGTTAGCAAAATAGTAGAGGAGCCTGGGCAGAGCCACCATTTTGACCAAGGCAATGCGTCCTGTGACCGCGAAAGGGAGGGTACCCCAGAAACGCATCTGAGCCCTAATCGCCGTTACCGCCCTGCCCAGGTTGCCCTCCACCAGGTCAGCTGGTTGCCTATACACTTGGATGCCCAGGTAACGGAAGGTGTCCGGTTACCACCTGACAGGCACACCCCCCAGGTGATACTGGGGATCCAGAGCATCAGCGCTTGCTATCTGCAATAATGCAAAAGAATGTGGTGGTTTCAGGATCTGAAATATAAAGATGAAAAAAGCAGTGCCTATGGTCAGGCCAGTATTTATGTTTTTGGAAAGAAAAGTGTGCCAAGGTTGTGTCATTTGGTTCAGTCTCTTGCCTGCATGTTGAGATCTTTGCCAAGTTGGAGTAATCAAAATAGGGTTAAAAGCTACCATTAGTAGTGAGTTGGTAGAAACATGTAAGTCAAAATCTAGGAATATCTTTTGCTAAAAAATTGTGACTAGCAACTGATAGTAAAATTACTCCATGGTGTAAGAGTACATTTCCATATGAATACATCTACATGTGTAAATTTGCTTTTGTGAATAGGTCCCTCAGTGACTACTTAGGCCGTTGTTCTATGCAGCCTTTGTACATTTTCGTTTGTTCCCCAGTTTACTCTGGTATGTGTTTGCTAGAGCAGATCAAAAGTTCTGATCTGCCAGCCAGAAAACAGTTAGGATTCATGCCTGCTAGGCTCAGCTCTACTCAGTCTTAATTTCTCAACAACTCCTGGTGCAAGGCTTGACATCTCAATGGGTTTGAGCACAGATGACTAAGAATCCCATACAGGAGCCAAGCACCCAAATAATGGATAATCCCACCATCCAAATGAGCATATGTTCCTATCCAAGTTAAAGGTGATGTTTGAGGGTGCCCATGGACTAGCTTATTTACAAGCCCCTTGCGCCGCCGGTGCGTCCACTTTTGTGATGCACTGGCAGCGCATCTTGCTGCCCCATATTTAGGAGGATGCCTAAAGCCACTTTGCGTCGCTTTTCGTGTGCTTACAACTACAGCCCCTTTACACGCAGCACTATGCGTGAAAGGAGCATGCCTTGAGTGTTGCTGTGGATGTCTCCACGTAACACCCATGGCTTCTGCCGCATTTCCAGATTTACAAGAAATCGCAAACCTGGAATATAAGTTAAATTGCTACGCTTCCCCAGGGGAGGTGTAGGGAGGCGTAATGAGGAGAATTATTTTAATTTCTCCTTGTTTCTTCCTCTTTCTATACGTACTGCATTCTGCAGCACACACAGGAAGAGAAAAACACCTCTTCTGATTGTTTTTGTATCAGAAAATGTCCCTTCATGCACAAAAACAATCATCCCCGCACTGGAGGCACCCTTGCACCGGGTGCCTGCATTAGCGCATGACACCCATTGTGCACCAGCGCACGGGAGAGCAAATTGATCCGTCATATCATTGTAGATATGATGCATCACTTTGCTTCCAAAGTAATGCAGCGCGGCACGGCCAAATTGCTTGTGGCACTGAGCTGCGTTACTCTGTTGTGGATAAGGCCCTTGGTGTCTAAATAATGGGGATAGCAGATTTCAGTATCTGCAGCGGTGGTCTCCAGCAAGTCAATATAAAGCTAACGATAGCTGGTATGCTCTATTGAGGTAGGAAAAGCAGGCAGTGCAGAATCAGCATGCAACCCATACTCTTTTGAAAACATGTTCATACCACTGCCTTAAAAAAAGCCTGAACAAAGGTAGATACCTTTGATCAGCATGCTGCTTCAATGCGTCCCCTCTTTAAATATGACCTCAATGACCCTAATAACCTACTGACTTCACAGCTTAGTGAACGATGATAGTCAGTCAGAGATTTATTTAATTATTGTCAGTGAAAGAAATGTATTTAGAGGATTATTAGGATACATCTAGGGATTCACTTTGAGAGTATTTTTATATTAAAATATATTCTTTCTTTCTTTCTTTCTTTCTTTCTTTCTTTCTTTCTTTCTTTCTTTCTTTCTTTCTTTCTTTTCTTCTTTCTTTCTTTCTTTCTTTCTTTCTTTCTTTCTTTCTTTCTTTCTTTCTTTCTTTCTCTCTGTTTCCTGTACCAGTTTCCTTTATTTCTCTCTTTTCTTTTCTCCTTTGTTCCTTCTCTTTCACTACTGCTTACTTTCTGTCTCACTTTCTCTTTTTCTTTCTTCATTCATCTCTTTTTTCTCTTTTTCTTTCCTTCTTTCTCTCCTTTCTCTCTCTCTCTCTCCCTCTTTCTTTCTCTTGTACTTTCTTTCTTCTATTTCTAATTTGAGTTCTTTTTCACTGTAACGTCTTTCTCTCCTACTGCTTTCAAGAATCCTTAAGTTCTTAAAACAATACCTTGATTCATTAATTTGTTTTATCATTGTGTTGACAGATTCACGGGGTTGCTGCAGAGATATGTTTACTTGCATTGTGCTTATGAAATCTTCATGTACTATGCAAAATGCATCATTGCTTATATTGTTAGGTAAGGATCCAATCTATATGCTAAAAAGAACTTTCTGATTTGATTGAGTTTTTTGAGTGGGTGTTTGCATGCATGCCATAAAAGAACAGTCGTGGCATTTCCGCATAAGGCAGCAAAAAGGGCAGACCTTGCTGATAATCATTGCATCCTTTCTTTCAACTATAAACCTGATTGTTAGTCTTAAATCTGTAAAACAATACCAGTTTCTCAACATCGACCAATAGACTTTAGAGCAATTATCCTGAAAATGGCAGTCCTTCGGGTTCTGGCTTTCAAAATGAGACCAGCACCACCTTATGTGTGGTATGAGGAAGAGACAACAGCCCCTACTGAGACACTCATCTCCCAGAGGTGATTCATAATTAAGACAAAGTGGACAAACTTGCCCTTGGGTGTCCAACAGATAAACCTTTCCTGATACACCTCTTGTGCCATTAGTGCCTCGGGCTCACTACACCTAGGACTGTTGCTCTTGAGAGAATGTTTAAGTTGCTTGATCTTCACTGACCTTTATTTAATCTTTTCATGAGGCAGGCATTCAAGCTGGTTAACAAGTAGTTCTCTCTATACAATAGTTTGGAGACCCCTGATCTATGTATGAATCGCAGTTCAACAGTACTCACGTAACATACGCACTGACCTCAAACTCACAATAGGACACAAGAGTCACAACTGGTCAATGGGGTTGGGCTACTGACAAATGAATCTTGCTACTTAGTGCCAGCAGAACATATAGAGAGTGATGAAAGGAAGCTAAGGGAATATGGCAGAGTAAAGCTGATTGTGAGAGAAGCTCATACGTATTCCTCCAAAACACTGGACAATCCTGTCTGGGGCTAAGTAACTAGGGCAGTTTCATTTGGTTGTCATGTCCACAGTGAAGGAAAAAGACAACCTTAGGAGAACCACTATTTTGTGAATATATGATGATACAATGCGTTCCATTACAACGTGGTATGTTACATCGCGGTTTTTACAATGCAAGTCGTTACAACGACTTGCGCTGGAGGGCGCTGGACTTAGAAATAGTATGATTTACTATTCCAACTCCAGTCTACGTACAGTAAAGAAGCTGTTGGAATAGTAAATCATACTATTCCTTAGGTCAGAGCGCCATCCAGCGCAAGTCGTTGTAATGGCTTGCGTTGTAATGACCGCGATCTAAAGGCATTGCGATGCAATGCCCGCGGTGTAATGGATGTCTCCCATATTTTTTACATGCCCCATCTGTGCCCTTCTCTTTTGCACTGTACTTGTTTCCCAGTCACACAACACATACACAACATGCTGGAGCACAGCCACCTGTACACACTACTGGGTAGAAGTAAGGACTCCTGTTATGGAGACTGCATAGGTTTCTCAGGACGGCAGTTGCAGTAGACTTCATTTCTTTGAGATACCTCCAAAGCCTTGACAGCTTAATAAACTACCACTAGTCTCCCTTGTACGGGTGGTTAAGGTTGCCTGCATGTTTGTAGACATTAATGGGAACCTTCCAGCAATCAAATTGTAGGGCTCAGCTGTATAAGTTCCGCAAAACCCGACAAGCACTTCCATTTGGATTCACTTATTGTTGTGTCTAATGGTAGAAAATCATAGGACATGGTAGACAGAGTGAAACATTTACAGGTGGCAGCGCTTTCACAGTCATTAAATAACGTTTACCCTGGAGCTTTAAAACAATAAATGACATACTGCAATAACCTTCCTCAGTTGCTGCTCGACTTGAACTGCTCCTTCAGTGAGTAACCTGGATGTTGACACAGTGAGCGAGATGACGCATTCATATGGGTGCTCTTAAGAGATATATTCAGTAATATGCCTAGAGTATCTGAATCTACTGATAAAGGTGGTTGTATTTTCAATATTGTATGAATGCCTTTCTGAAATTTCGGAGTAATTCATGGTAATTTGGCAATTTGAGTCAGACACATTTTGTGGTGGCCTACCAGATATCAGCGGATCATAGTAACATAGCTTGTTGACTGGTGTGGCTCAATTGGAACTAAAAGCCGTGGGCATTATATGAAAAATTACACATGGCCTACAACCAGCATACCTGTGAGATATGTTTCATTTTAATCTTCACCCTTAGGCTTCACTGCTCAGCCATCACCCCAATGGCAAATGTAGGACAGCAGGTAAATCTGGTTGCCAGAAAAATACTTTGTTACTTTAGCTCAATGTTTCAAGTGGGCACACTTTTCCATGAGGCACTCAGCATACAATGAATGAAATATAAATGTTCATGTTCGGACCAACGTACCAATAAACATCCATGCAGACACAGACACCACACTTATATAGCCCCATATACATGTAGACCACACTCATTCACAGAGACCAGAGGCAATGCATATGCCTAGAGACTTATGTTACATTATGTTGGTTGTGCAGTGCCGTGAGACTCTGTGTGCTAGGACCCTTGCGGTTCTGGGCAGACTCAGAAGAGGGAGTGCGTAATTGGTTGGGAGGTGCTTTGGTGTGGATATTAACCGTTATGAAGTAATCAGAGATCAGATTAAGATTGTAGATAGAGGAATAAAGACCTGTAATACAGAGCTCCGTGTGAATTGGATTTATTTGCATGCGTCCGGGCTGGAGAGGATGCTACAACTGTTGATGAGTGCAGGATCTGTGCTTTGCAGAAACAGGACTGCACTCCCTGGAAGTTTGCAAAGTGACAGCAAACTCCTCATCTGTGCCACGTGCGCCTAGTTCGATGAGAAGCCATTCAAAGTTGGCATGTGTGGAATTGAAGCCCTGCTCCAGCCCACATATGGCTCTCAAAGAAGTTGAAATGCCCTGTAGAGGAGCACTTTCAAAAACCCACTGGCATGGCCAAAAGAAGAGCAACTGCACCACAGCCTAATACAGAGCCATCATTGATACCAATCGAAGTGCTAGAGGCATCCACAACCAGACGCAATGCAAAAGGCTGAAAGCAGTGACAGACATGTACGAGAGAGAAAACCACTCCTTACCGCAAAGAAAGAAGATGGCGCATTACAAACTCTGATCAGGTGTGATGACCCAAGTGCAAGCACATGGCTGGTGCTTGCAAAAGTTACCAATCTGGGTGGGCAGCTGCTGTCATCCGAACAACACATGCTCTTGACAGCAGTTGGAAACAGTGCGAAGTACGATGCAGCTGCATTTCTAAAACCACCACCGCCATTCGACACCACCAAGAAGCAGAATATATGCACCAGATGAACTGCATGGATCGGGACATTTAATGATTTAATAGATGCCCTAGAAGAGGTAAATGACAAGAAAATGTCGATCTTCAGGTTACTTATCCCCTATCTCTTCGCCAGTTGTAGCATCCTCCCCAGTCTTGGCACTCACCAATGACTACACCACACAAGGAGGGTAGGTTTACACGTCTTTATTCATCAAAGTGTAAATGAGCAATCAACAATCTAAACCTGCATTAATTTCACTGTGCTCTAACACTTAGGTCACATGTCTATGGAGTTTATCAGGAGCCCAAAGAATTCCATCATTTCTAAATCACACAACACTACCCACTTCTGCTAGCATGTAGGGGGATTCCAAGCATATTGAGAAGTTTGGCGGCCCACAGAGAAGAAGACACATTGCAGGTTTGTTCCTTCATGGAAGTCTACAATCAAGAGTCTTAAGACCAGTATGGGTTTTGATCAGCCTTGGTATTCCATGGAAGGGGATCTATGTAATGGTTTATGCAGGTGAGTGACATTTTTTTACTGTTACTAAAGTGACATTTGGAATGGTTCAAACAGGCTGCTGACTTTTTATTTCGAGATATGTTGTTTAGGATCTACTGTTTTTGTGATAGTGCTTTTTAAAAAGTAGTGAATATATTTTTTGTGATTATTTATGTAATTTGCAACATAATGGTGAGTATCTTTTTCTGCACTACTAGTTGAATGTTTACAGAATTATTATATCGGGATGTGTGTGTGTGTATATCTATATTCACTGAAAAAACTATAGGTTTCAGGGGTGTTATAGTTAGCTGGACATTTCCCTTGTACAAAACCCTAGAAATTTCCCTGTTATAGTTAGTTCAGCTAACTATAACTTGCGCCCCCACAATGCACTGCTGATGATGGCACATATTACATCACTCATGACATGGTCAGTGACATCACTGATGACATCACTGATGACATCCCAAATGACATTACTGATGACATCACTGATGACGTCATCCAGTGACTGTGTGTTTCTGTAAAGTTTAAATATGTTTTATATATTTATAGTGAAAGGCCTGTGCAAGAATGAGTGGGTGTACAAGTGTGTGAATGGATGATTTTCTAGGTGCGTAACTGACTCTATAAGTGAGTCAATAAATGTATCTTACTGCAGACTAGTGACTAAACTGTGTGAATGTCGGTATGTGTCTGTGTGTACGTGTATAAGTGGCTGCATGGTTTTGTGAATAGCTATATGAGTGTCTATATGGGTTATTGATTGGTTGTCTGAGTATCTGTATGGGTGCCTGAGTGCTTGTGTGGGTAGGGTGTGTTTGACTCTATGCATAGATGTGTGAGTGGGTGATTCTATGGGTGCATGGTTTTAAGAGTCCATCTGTGATGAACTGTATGGTTGAGTGAGTGTATGTAAGGGTGTGTTAGGGATTGAATGTATATCTCAGAGGTACATGTGTGACTAAATACATATGTGAAAGGCAGTATATATGCCTGTAAGAGTATATAAGTGGGTATATGTGAGAGTGTGTGATTGTGAGAGTGGCTGTATGGATGAGTGTGTGCTTGTATCAATGATTGTATAAGAGCGTAAGAATGTGGTACTATTTTTATGAGTAAGTGAACTTGAGTGTGTATAACTGCATAGGTGAGTAAATGGGAGTGTGATTAATTATTTGCATGACTGACTAGGTGTGAGAGTACCTCTTTGGATGATTGGTGGTGTGTGAGTGTCTATGTAGGTGTATAAATGCATATGATAGTCTTGTACGGAGTGACTGTACAGGTGAATGAGTGGAGCTGTATGTAGACCTAAGAGTTAATAAGTGGGTATGTAGTTATTGGTATTGGAGTACCTATGGTTTTGAGAATGGACATCTGAAATTTTGAGTTGGTGTATCAAAGATTAAATTAGGGTGTGAGAAGATGCAGTAATTTATCACATGGATGATGTCATCAGTGATGTCATCAGTGATGTCATTTGAGATGTCATCAGTGATGTCATCAGTGATGTCACTGACCATGTCATGAGTGATGTAATATGTGACATCATCAGCAGTGCATTGCGGGGGCGCGAGTTATAGTTAGCTGAACTAACTATAACAGGGGAATTTCTAGGGTTTTGTACGAGGGAAATGTCCAGCTAACTATAACACCCCTGAAACCTATGGTTTCTTCAGTGAATTTCTAAGGTTTTTTAAATGCCAATTCCTAACTATAACACCCCTGAAACCTTTGGTTTGTTAATTGAATATCTATCTATCTATCTATCTATCTATCTATCTATCTATCTATCTATCTATCTATCTATCTATCTATCTATCTATCTATCTATCTATCTATCTATCTATCTATCTATCTATCTATCTATCTATCTATCTATCTATCTATCTATCTATCTATTCACTGAAAAAACCATAGGTTTCAGGGGTGTTATAGTTAGCTGGACTTTTCACTTGTACAAAACCATTGAAATTCCCCCGTTATAGTTAGTTCAGCTAACTATAACTCGCGCGCCCGCAATGCACTGCTGATGACGTCACATATTACATCACTCATGACATGGTCAGTGACATCACTCATGACATCACTGATGACATCTCAAATGACATCACTGATGACATCACTGATGACATCATCCAGTGAATGTGTGTTTTTCTGAAAATTAAATATGTTTTATATATGTATATCTCAAGGTCGATGGAAGAATAAATGGGTATATAAGTGTCTAAATGGATGATTTGTTTTTGAAAAATTGATTGTGTAACTGACTGATTAAGTGTATCATAGTGAATACATGGCTTAGTGAGTAATGTTTAAATATGTAAATATCTGTATCAGTCTCTCACTTTGTGTATAAGTGGCTGCATGGGTTGGTGAGTAGCTACATGGGTGTCTATATAGGTTATTAGTTGTTTTTTTGAGTATCAGTCTGAGTGTCTGCATGGTTCGGTGGGGGGTATTACGTAGTGCATAGGTGCATGAATCAGTGACTCACTGTTTGTATGTGTTGAACACAGCATGTGTGCAGGACTGTATGGGTGGATGAGTGTGTGTATGGGTGTGTTAGTGAGTGAATGACTGTCTCAATAGTGTCTTTATGAGTAACTACATATGTTTTAAACTAGTATATGTGACTATTGGTGTATATATGTGAGTATATGTGAGAGATTGAAAGAGCTCCTGTATGAATAAGTATGTGTTTCTATAAGTGATTGTTTAAAAGACTAAGTATGTGTAAGTTTCCGTAGAAGGAAGTGTGGTGGTGTGTGTATAACTGTATATGCAAGTAAATGTATGTTTGATCCTTTATTAGCATGAGTGACTATGTGTGTGAGTAACTCTATGGATGAGTGGCATTGTGTAACAGGATGTATAGGTGTATGAGTACATATGATGAGTGAGTACATGTATGAGTGACTGTATAGGACTGTTGGTGAATGAGTGGATGTGTATGTGGATCTTAGAATTACTGAAGAGGTTGTTGTATCTGGTATTGGTATGTCCATTGTTTTGAAAATTTTAGTCTCTATTTTTGAATGTGTGTATCAAAGGTTATATTAGGGTGAGAGGAGGTCTACCACTCTATCACAAGGATGATGTCATCAGTGATGTCATTTGAGATGTCATCAGTGATGTCATGAGTGATGTCACTGACCATGTCATGAGTGATGTAATATGTGACGTCATCAGCAGTGCATTGCGGGCGCGTGAGTTATAGTTAGCTGAACTAACTATAACGGGGGAATTTCAATGGTTTTGTACAAGTGAAAAGTCCAGCTAACTATAACACCCCTGAAACCTATGGTTTTTTCAGTGAATTTCTGAGGTTTTTTAAATGCTAATTCCTAACTATAACGTGCCTGAAACCTATGTTTTTTTCTGTGAATTTCAAAGGTTTTTTAAATGCTAATTTCTAACTATGCCTACAGAGATAGGACATGTGAAGAAAGAAGAAAAAATGCACAGAAAGAAACAAAAGAAGTGCAGAAAGAAGCAACAGAAGTCCTCAAATACGAAGATAAGTGCAGAAAGAACAAAAAGAAGAGCAGAAAGAAGCCTTGTTGCAAAATCATCCTGTACCCTCAACTTTTTCAGACGGATACTGGTGGTAAATGAGTCTGACTAACCAGTCCTAGAGCCAGTACTATGTTAAAAGACACTTAGAATACAGTGAAAACACCTACATACACTAGGGAATATTATGCGTTGGGGTCCCCCTGTGATTAGCATGACCTCCTCTGTAAGCCCCTAGTATATAATAGGGCATGGGGATTAAAACTACCTCTTAAAACAGGCCACAGGGCGTTTTTGCACACGTTAACTCAGGCCCCGTCCCCTCCCTTCACCACTGTGTAAACACGCCCTGTGTCCGTTTTTAGTTGGGAGATTAAGTTCATTTGAATCCTGAGGGTCCCTAGGGTCCAACTAGCCCACTAGGTACCTCCAGTAAGTGCCACAGAGCTGCGTTGCAGAGAGGTGTAAAAAGTGGCACGGCCTGGACCACCTCTCTGCAATGCAGCTCAGTGGCACTTACTGGAAGCACTTGGTGGGCTAGTTAGCCCCCAGGGGCCCTCAGTATTGAAGGGAAATTATATCCCCAATTTAAAACGTGCCATAGTGCGTGTTTGCACACGTCACCTCAGGCCCCGTCCCCTCCCTTCACCACTGTGTACACGCGCCCTGTGGCTGTTCTAAGTTGAGAGATTAAGTCCCCTTGAATCCTAAGGGTTCCTAGGGTCAAACTAGACCACTAGGTACCTCCAGTAAGCGCCACAGAGCTGTGTTGCAGAGAGGTGTAAAAGGGGCTTGGCCTCAGTACACCTGTCTGCAGCGCAGCTCCCTGGCGCATACTGGAGATGCCTGTTGGGGGCGCGTTTGCAGAGTGCTGCACGGAGGGGGCATGGCCTCTGGCACGATGCCAGTCTTTTATTTATTTTAATTTTTTAAGAAGGGGTCTGTGTGGTTCCCCTTCTTATTCTAATTTATTGGCCCTGATGACCCCATTCCCCAGGGCCTGTCTCCTAATTATATTTTTTTGACCCCAATCCCCAGGGCCGGCCACTGTTTTTTATTATTTTTTAAAAATATGTATTTATAGACACACCTAGGACATGCTGGACAAACCGTATGTACCTATCACCATGACGATTTGCGTGATATTCATTAAAAGGCGACTATGCATGCAATGAATCCACGTGGAATGTATTTACACCACTAGTGAAGCTCTGACATGTCTGATGCCCTACCGTGCCTAATCCCGGTAGCTACCCTTGTCGTTTATTTATACAAACATGGGTAGCTATTGACGGGCACATTTAATACACATGCACACCAAGCCATTCAAAGGGGATTCGACAAAAATTCGACCAAAACTATGCAAGAAACCCCCCTCACGGTTAATAAAACACACATCCACTGCCGGATGTGTAATACTTTTTATTTTACTCTCTGGAAAGGGGACGAACATCACTTGAGAGTCACAGCGCACTCCTGACAGAGCCCAATGCTGTGTTACACCCACCATTGCCTGCCGAGTGCCACACACCTCTGTGTTGTATTCCACTAGCTAGTGCATATGCTATGACACTCTCTAGCCCATGTGCACTGTAGCACCACCCCGTGAATATGTCATGCCACACTTGTCTTCGCACGGGTTATATTGCCCCATCTAACGTGCCTTCCTCGATGCCTATGTTATAACGCACAGTGCTATGCCATACATATTACAATCTGGGATCCATATCTTTGTCACAGTGCATATGCAACGTTACACTCCCCAGCACATATTTTATATTACAACTTTAGAGACTAGTTAGGTTACACAACACTGCCCTGTTCATATTACACTCCAAGGCGCATATCGCATAGCACGCGCTAGTGCCTGTGCTATCTCGCGCTCGCCAATGAATCTGTCATTGCGCACAATGTATTGCATATTATATTTCACGCCCGGTTCATCTTATATCACACTTTTTGGTGCATAGTTCATACCATACACTATATCTAGTTTTCATTTTCAATCGTGCTCTCAGGACTATGTTCTATATAACACTGTGTTCACCTACCCTTTTCACGGGCATTACATTTTGCGATAGGGGGTGGAGGGTCAGGGGGTGTTTCTGCCAAGTGAGCCCGGAGTCACAGTCACAAACGTCCTCTTCTTCCTGAATAAAAGTGAGATTATGCTGCATACTTGTTCATATTTTAAGTAGTTTGCACAGACACAATGTTTTAAAAACAATAAAGTTCCTAATACCCGCCTTCTCTGAACAGTTAGCTTGCTGCCCCATCCCCCTCCTCCCTATCCTCTGTTGTGTGAATCCATGGACTAGCCTCCTCCCTCCTGCCATGCATGGTCTGATGTGCTGCCACTGCCCTCAATTTAGTATGATGTACCAGTCCACTACTCCTGCCCTCCATTGCCCAATTCTATGCCCCATCATTGACCTCCTGCTTAAACTCTGTGCTTAGCTTGCTGCCCCTATTCTCCTTCCCCCTGCCCTCCGATGTCTTTGTGCATGCCCCTGCTCCATCCTTTTTGCCCACCATGTCCCATGGACCTGCCGCTCCTATCTACTCTGAGTGTCGTGTTGAGCTGCCACTCCCCTCCCACCTGCCTAGCATTGTCAGATGACTGTAACCTGTCCCTGCCACCTCCACCCTGCCTGTCCACATGCCATGCCCCTATCCTCTTCCTCCTGTCCTACATGGTCCATTGTACTGCCACACCCTTCTGCCCTCCCTGGTCTGTTGTGCTGCAACTGCTCCTCTTGCCTGCCCAGTGTGGTCTGTTGTGAGGCCCCTTCCCCTGAACTTTCTTGTCTGTGCACAGGTCCTGACCCTCCCTTCTATCCTCCATCGTCCTTTGTGCATGCCCCTGCACCCTCCTTCTTGCCCATCATAGCCATTGTGCTGCCACTAACCCTCCCACTTCCCATGCATGGTCTTCTGTGCTGCCATGGCCCCTCCCACCTTCCCTGTGTGGTCAGTTAGCTGCCCCTGACCCCCTCCCACCTTCCCTCCATGGTCTGTGTGTATGCCATCACAGTCTCACTGTTGCTCTTCATGGTGTGTCTTGCTTCTAGTGCCCATCCTGCCTGGCCTCCATGGCTATCTTGCTGCTCCTTCCCTGCCCCCTTGCCCCAAGCCCTCTGTTTACATGTGCAGACCCCTACTCCCTCCCTCCTGGCTTGTCTGTTCCATTGTAATGCCCCTGATCCGTCCCTCCTGCCCTTTATGGTCTGTTATGCTGCAGCTTTCTCTCCTGTCTGTCCATTATGGTGAGCTAGCTACCATTGCCTCTTGCCCCTCTGTTCTCTGTTGTCCATGTGCATGGTACTGTCCCGTCCCTCTTGCTTTCTATGGATTGTTGTGCTGCACTCCCGTCCTGCATGCCCTGTGTGGTGTATTGTGCTGCTGCAAACCCTGATGCCTGCCCTGCAGGGTCAGTTTGGTGCACCTCTCCATGTCCCTCCTGTCCTCTGTTATCCAAGTCCATGTCCCTATCCCATTTCCTTCCATGATCCAACGTACCATACTTGCGAACATTTTGAACTTGGTAAGAGGGAGATTTTGAAAAAAAACTGGGGTATTGATTTTCCCCTTTGAGTTACATTGAAAAAGAGGAGATTGTAGACAGGAGACAGATCAAATAAAGCCCATTTGAGCTTAAAAACATTGGACGTTTCCTGGCTGAATCGGGTCTGTTGGCATGTATGGTTGTACTACTGCTGCCTCTTCCTTCTGCCCCCAATGGTCTATTACATTGCCACAGCCTCTCTTGCAAGTCCTGTATTGTTGGTTTGTTGCCCCTGCCCCCCTTTCCACTGCCCTCCATAGTCTGTTGTGCTTCCACGGCCCTTCCTGGCTGCTCAGTGTGGTTAAATTGTTGCCTTTGCACCCTCCTACCTGCCTTCAATTTTCAGAGTCCGTGCCCCTGGCCTCTGCCTCTCAACAGTATCCTAATGAACAACTAGATTGCTAACATTCTATATTTATTACAAAAGTGTGGAACGCCTGACATCATCTTGATGTAATCAAAACTGTAATACCTAGAGCATTTCCTTTAGAAATTACATATATGAGAGGGTCTTATTGGCATCAAAATTATGGTTAGTGCTCTAAAAGACTAAAATAAGGACATATTTTCTGAGTTTTCAAATAGCCACAAAGCACTTTTAAATTATTTGTTATCTTTATGTTTTTTTATCCAGTTGACCACTTGATTAAATGTTGCACTTAGGGGAGAGGATGTGGTGTTACTTCCAGAACTGCAGACTTTGCAACTGGGAAACTAGGTTGAAGTTTCTGCTTCAGCTCAACATTCTGTGATTCTAGTCAAATCACTTAGTCTCCCCATGTCTACAACCAAAATGAATTTGTTCTTGTGTGATGTAACCAAAGCTCATGTAAAGCACTCCAATACCTGACAAGTCTGCACTATATAACACTGCAACAACACAAAATAATAGGTGTTTTGCACACTTCTGTCATTGGGCTATATTTGGGCTACATCTGGGTGATTTTGGGCAACATTTGGGCTCTTTTGTCTCTGGTGGCCATCTTGGGAGACTTATTTGTTATGAAGTTTCCTAATTTCCTCATTTACTGCAGTCTCCTCAGTAGGAAATACTTTCAGTTTTTTACTTTGATTCCATCAAGAAGGCATTCAGATGTGTCACACATTTGCCATAAATTCAGAATGTTAGCACTCTTTTTGCTCATTAGATCACTGTAGTAAAGCTACTGCTCACCAGGGAAAACTGCTGCTGGTATTGAAAGTGCATGTTTCAGTCTGCATGTCAGTATTTTTTAATGAAATAGAAGAGGATTTGAGAAGTCACTCAAAATGTGCCCTAATTTTTCTTTCTGCAGCACTAATCATACTTTTTATGGAAAAATGAACCCCCTCATTTTGTTCCTTTTTAAATTAAATGTTTTAACCCCTTCAGTGCCCATGACGAGCTGGACTCGTCATGGGCCGCGGTTGCGCTGTGCCCATGACGAGTCCAGCTCGTCATAGACCCCGCCCGCTAATGAAAGCGCCGGCACAGGGCGGGGAAAGGGGCGGGCACTGAAGGGGTTAAGAGTTACCACTTTAATCCAAGCAAGATGGCTTCAGGTGTGCCATACGTTTATCATAAGTAGGACTGTTAGCGCTCTAGTAGTTCTTTGGAACACTCTGGGAAGCTGCAGTAGAATACAAAGGAATCAACTGACAGTCTCTGCCCTTGTTGGATGTACATGTTTTACTGAGAATGTCAGACTTCATTCTCACATGACTGAGAAAGATAATGTGAATTTACAGAAAATAAGCTCTCATTTTAGCTTATAGATCACCTTCCAAACCTCTGTGGTAAAAGCATGAGAACATATTTTTCTCTCAATCATGATATCCCAGCAGAAGGCTTTTTCACATGGTGAAATCACCTTAGAACATACCACAATTCCTAAAATGAGTATGGTACCATCAACAAATGATTTATAATGTAACTAAAGTCTTAAAACCTTCTATTAACTGCAATGCTTTTTAATGAGGTGCTATCATGTATATTGGTCCCAAGATGGCTGCCAACACTTCTTGGATGAAGTGCTGACAGCCAATCAGATCTCAGGATGAGATGTGTGGTTAGGCTCCGCCCACATATATATATGCTTTTAAATGCTATTTTCTCAGGAAATACTGAACAGATTTACACCAGACCTGCAAAAGGCACTTCCTTGACCTTATGGCTTCCTCTCTGCCAAATTTCAAGTAATTCTGTTCAGCCGTTCGGGCTGTAGCTGTGTCTAAAGGTCCTATGGAAAAATGCATGGGGAAAACGCGTTTTGGGACCCCCCTTTTTTCTCGGCCCCTGCTTGACGAATCACCCCGAGACTTTCAGGGTAGGAGCTGAATGGAGCGCCCCATTAGTTTTGAAAATTTCGCGAGGATTCGTCAACCGGCGGCAAAGTTATTCAGAATAGAATTTTGAGATTTCCTATGGAAACTAGGTTGTAATTATAACTATCTACTGGCGACCGCCAGTAGATAATATATGTATATATCAGCTGCAGCCGCTGCAAGTAAGAGCGGTGGGGCTGTGGGGCCGGCTCGGGGGGATTTCAAGAGATAACCACATGGTAAAATTAAATAAATAATTCATTTTCCCTTTTGGTCGTCTCTCAAAATGCCCCCCAGCAGGCCCCACTACCCCACTGCTCTTACCTATAGCGACAGCTGTTTATATACATAAATAAGTGTGTATAGGTTTGTGATACTACTTTTATGTTTGTATGCTTATGTGTATGTTAATGTATACTACATGATGATGGGGGTATAGTGCTATATACCTTCTTGTTTGTATTAGTCAAACTCATTATAAGTTTTCTGTCTAGTCATTATTAAAACAATGGAATGTTGAGACCTCCATGAAGACAATGATGTAGCTCTGGGCTTAAATTGGCTGGTATAAGCCCCGAGCTTCAACATTCCAATGTTTGCCTGCATGTTTCTTCCTTTTTAATTTAGAACATTGCACCCTAGTGGGTGGAATATTCTAATAGCCTTATAGCCCTTCCAGCTCTGGCTATACCAGTTGTTAACAGCCCTCTCCCTTGCAAAAGGCCGCACCTGCGTCTCGGGCCTATAATTCAGGTTCAGTGAGTTTAACAACCGGCTATAGTGGATGTATGTACGTATGATATTAGTCAAATGTTTATATTCCATGAGAGTGTTTCTTCATCATAGTATGTTTGTTCTAATATGTTATTGATATATATATATATATATATTACCTACTGGCGGTCGCCAGTAGGTAGTTATAGTTAGGACCACGTTTCCATAGGAAATCCGCAACATTCTATTTTGAATAACTTTGGCGCCGGTCGACGAATCCTCGCGAATTTTTCAAAATAGGTGGGGCGCTACGCTCCGCTCCTACCCTGAAAGTCTCGGGGGGATTCGTCAAGCGGGGGCTGAGATAAAAGGGGGGTCCCAAAACGCGTTTTTCCCATGCATTTTTCCATAGGACCTTTAGACACAGCTACAGCCCGAACGGCTGAACAGAATTACTTGAAATTTGGCAGAGAGGTAGCCATAAGGTCAAGGAAGTGCCTTTTGCAGGTCTGGTGTAAATCTGTTCAGTATTTCCTGAGAAAATACCATTTAAAAGCATATATATATGTGGGCGGAGCCTAACCACACATGTCAACCTGAGATCTGATTGGCTGTCAGCACTTCATCCAAGAAGTGTTGGCAGCCATCTTGGGACCAATATACATGATAGCACCTCATTAAAAAGCATTGCAGTTAATAGAAGGTTTTAAGACTTTAGTTACATTATAAATCATTTGTTGATGGTACCATACTCATTTTAGGAATTGTGGTATGTTCTAAGGTGATTTCACCATGTGAAAAAGCCTTCTGCTGGGATATCATGATTGAGAGAAAAATATGTTCTCATGCTTTTACCACAGAGGTTTGGAAGGTGATCTATAAACTAAACTGAGAGCTTATTTTCTGTAAATTCACATTATCTTTCTCAGTCATGTGAGAATGAAGTCTGACATTCTCAGTAAAACATGTACATCCAACAAGGGCAGAGACTGTCAGTTGATTCCTTTGTGTTCTACTGCAGCTTCCCAGAGTGTTCCAAAGAACTACTAGAGCGCTAACAGTCCTACCTATGATAAACGTATGGCACACCTGAAGCCATCTTGCTTGGAATAAAGTGGTAACTCTTAAAACATTTAATTTCAAAAGGAACAAAATGAGGGGGTTCATTTTTCCATAAAAAGTATGATTAGTGCTGCAGAAAGAAAAATTAGGGCACATTTTGAGTGACTTCTCAAATCCTCTTCTATTTCATTAAAAAATTCTGACATGCAGACTGAAACATGCACTTTCAATACCAGCAGCAGTTTTCCCTGGTGAGCAGTAGCTTTACTACAGTGATCTAATGAGCAAAAAGAGTGCTAACATTCTGAATTTATGGCAAATGTGTGACACATCTGAATGCCTTCTTGATGGAATCAAAGTAAAAAACTGAAAGTATTTCCTACTGAGGAGACTGCAGTAAATGAGGAAATTAGGAAACTTCATAACAAATAAGTCTCCCAAGATGGCCACCAGAGACAAAAGAGCCCAAATGTAGCCCAAATATCACCCAGATGTAGCCCAAGTATAGCCCAATGACAGAATGTCCCAGAATGTTCTTAAAAACAACTAGAGCGCTTACTGTCTTCATTATGACAAAAGTATGGCACACCTGAAGCCATCTTGATTGGAATAAACTGGTAACACTTAAAACATTTAATTTAAAAAGGAACACAATGAGGGGGTTCATTTTGCCATAGAAATTATCATTAATGCTGAAGAAAGAAAATGAGGGCACATTTTGAGTGACTTCTCAAATCCTCTTCTATTTCATTAAAAAATTCTGACATGCAGACTGAAACATGCACTTTTAATACCAGGAGCAGACTTCCATGGTGAACAGTAGTTTTACTACAGTGATATAATGAGCAACTAGAGTGCTAACATTCAGAATTTATGGCAAATGTGTGACATATCTGAATACCTTCATGATGGAATCAACGTAAAAAACTGAAAGCATTTCCTACTGAGGAGACTGCAGTACATGAGGAAATTAGGAAACTTCATAACAAATAAATCTCCCAAGATGGCCACCGGAGACAAAAGAGCCCAAATGTAGCCCAAAATCACCCAGATGTAGCCCAAATATAGCCCAATGACAGAAGTGTGCAAAACACTTATTATTTAGTGTTTTTGCAGTGTTATATAGTGCAGACTTGTCAGGTATTGGAGTGCTTTACATGAGCATTGGTTACATCACACAAGCACAAATTCATTTTGGTTGTAGACATGGGGAGACTAAGTGATTTGTCCAGAATCACAGAATGTCGAGCTGAAGCAGAAACTTCAACCTGGTTCCCCAGTTGCAAAGTCTGCAGTTCTGGAAGTAACACCACATCCTCTCCCCTAAGTGCAACATTTAATCAAGTGGTCAACTGGATAAAAAAAACATAAAGATAACAAATAATTTAAAAGTGCTTTGTCGCTATTTGAAAACTCAGAAAATATGTCCTTATTTTAGTCTTTTAGAGCACTAACCATAATTTTGATGCCAATAAGACCCTCTCATATATGTAATTTCTAAAGGAAATGCTCTAGGTATTACAGTTTTGATTACATCAAGATGATGTCAGGCGTTCCACACTTTTGTAATAAATATAGAATGTTAGCAATCTAGTTGTTCATTGGGATACTGTTGAGAGGCAAAGGCCAGGGGCACGGACTCTGAAAATTGAAGGCAGGTAGGAGAGTGCAAAGGCAACAATTTAACCACACTGAGCAGGCAGGAAGGGCCGTGGAAGCACAACAGACTATGGAGGGCAGTGGAAAGGGGGGCAGGGGCAACAAACCAACAATACAGGACTTGCAAGAGAGGCTGTTGGAGGGAAGATCTATTACGGGTCAAGGAAGCTAGAGGTGGTCCCCAGAGCCCCGGGAGCCACCACAGAACTGAGCAGGAGAGTGAGTCAGGGACAAAAGGGGCACCTTAATTTGAGCCGGGGTGCCTAGGAACGCTTGCTCCAAAAATGCAAAGTCTGCAGTTCTGGAAGTAACACCACATCCTCTCCCCTAAGTGCAACATTTAATCAAGTGGTCAACTGGATAAAAAAAACATAAAGATAACAAATAATTTAAAAGTGCTTTGTCGCTATTTGAAAACTCAGACAAAATGTCCTTATTTTAGTCTTTTAGAGCACTAACCATAATTTTGATGCCAATAAGACCCTCTCATATATGTAATTTCTAAAGGAAATGCTCTAGGTATTACAGTTTTGATTACATCAAGATGATGTCAGGCGTTCCACACTTTTGTAATAAATATAGAATGTTAGCAATCTAGTTGTTCATTGGGATACTGTTGAGAGGCAAAGGCCAGGGGCACGGACTCTGAAAATTGAAGGCAGGTAGGAGAGTGCAAAGGCAACAATTTAACCACACTGAGCAGGCAGGAAGGGCCGTGGAAGCACAACAGACTATGGAGGGCAGTGGAAAGGGGGGCAGGGGCAACAAACCAACAATACAGGACTTGCAAGAGAGGCTGTTGGAGGGAAGATCTATTACGGGTCAAGGAAGCTAGAGGCGGTCCCCAGAGCCCCGGGAGCCACCACAGAACTGAGCAGGAGAGTGAGTCAGGGACAAAAGGGGCACCTTAATTTGAGCCGGGGTGCCTAGGAACGCTTGCTCCAAAAATGAAGAAAACAGACATATGAGACATGGAATTGGTGGCAGAATACAATGGCAGTTTAATGAGAAGATACAACTTCAAAGAAACCGCAGAATAGAGACATAAAGTACAAAATACAGAATCCAGATAATCATACAGCTGTCATGATATTCTCTGTATCTTAATTAATGTACTGACAGAGAGAGAGAGAAAACACATCTATAAATGCATCATGAGAAACAAGTTACACCAAGGAAAATGTTACCTAGGAACACTCACGTTTACTCTTAGAGCAAGCATTCCTGCAATTACAATACAAAATCTTTTAAATGCAAAAGTAAAGAGAACAATGGTTAAACATAACATGACATTTCATATAGGTAAAATAGAATAAGATACTTCAAGCAAAGCAGAGCAAGACATTTTAAGCAAAGGAAGACAAGAGCTCCCAGCTCTTGGGGAAAACCTGCACAGCCTGTTAACCTACATACAGACGGCGAGGTAGTCCGTCGATATCTGTGGGTGCTCCCTTTTTATATCATTTTGTGGGCTCCTTTGCACGCTACATCTACCTACGTATGCTACCCAAAAGCTTCGTCTGCAGATTTTACCAGACATTTCGTCATTTACCCACTTAATGCTGACAATGGACTGGGTGAAAAGGTCAGTCTCTCAGGCCAATCGCTTATCGTAAGTTCCATAGAGCAAGCAGAAAATAATGGGTATTGTACGGGAATTCAATATATTCATGTACAAAATCTCCTCAGTTCTCCTAACTTGACGCTCTGCGGTTGCCACTTCCTTAAAAGTGGGAAACCTGCCCAGGAAGCAAGTACCAGTCCAGGATGCAGCCTACTGTATGTCGACAGCTTCAGTGGGATGTTGAACTTTGATACCGAGCACGGAGCACTCGGGTAGGGTGGGGGCTACTAGTTTGGAGCAGAAGGCCTCGCAGACCTGCCTTCAGACTGCTATACACTAAAATTGCAGAGCTATGGTCAATTTAACAAAGAGGCCTACATATTGAACAGAAGGGCCTACACAGGGGTTTTATGCTGGCTGAGTGGTAAGGATGTCTCAGGATAATTATATAGCAACACAGGACCCGCTGGTCAATTTAATACGGCCTACAAATGCGGCTGGCAGGGCAAGGACAAGGGTCTCATACTTCAGGTGTGGACAGAACGGGCCAGGGGCCCCCTGTGATACAAAATCTACCCTCCTTCAAGGCTGTGGCAATGTAATAGACCATTGTGGGCAGAAGGAAGAGGCAATGGTAGTACAACCATACATGCCAACAGACCCGATTCAGCCAGGAAACGTCCAATGTTTTTAAGCTCAAATGGGCTTCATTTGATCTGTCTCCTGTCTACAATATCCTCTTTTTCAATGTAAGTCAAAGGGGAAAATCAATACCCCAGTTTTTTTTCAAAATCTCCCTCTTACCAAGTTCAAAATGTTCGCAAGTATGGTACATTGGATCATGGAAGGAAATGGGATAGGGACATGGACTTGGATAACAGAGGACAAGAGGGGCATGGAGAGGTGCACCAAACTGACCCTGCAGGGCAGGCATCAGGGTTTGCAGCAGCACAATACACCACACAGGGCATGCAGGACGGGAGTGCAGCACAACAATCCATAGAAAGCAAGAGGGAGGGGACAGGACCATACACATGGACAACAGAGAACAGAGGGGCAAGAGGCAATGGTAGCTAGCTGACCATAATGGACAGACAGGAGAGAAAGCTGCAGCATTACAGACCATAAAGGGCAGTAGGGACGGATCAGGGGCATTACAATGGAACAGACAAGCCAGGAGGGAGGGAGTAGGGGTCTTCACATGTAAACAGAGGGCTGGGGGCAAGGGGGCAGGGCAGGAGCAGCAAGATAGCCATGGAGGTCAGGCAGGATGGGCACTAGAAGCAAGACACACCATGAAGAGCAACAGTGAGACTGTGATGGCATACACACAGACCATGGAGGGAAGGTGGGAGGGGGTCAGGGGCAGCTAACTGACCACACAGGGAAGGTGGGAGGGGCCATGGCAGCACAGAAGACCAATGGCTATGATGGGCAAGAAGGAGGGTGCAGGGGCATGCACAAAGGACGATGGAGGATAGAAGGGAGGGTCAGGACCTGTGCACAGACAAGAAAGTTCAGGGGAAGGGACCTCACAACAGACCACACGGGGCACGCAGGAGGAGCAGTTGCAGCACAACAGACCAGGGAGGGCAGAAGGGTGTGGCAGTACAATGGACCATGTAGGACAGGAGGAAGAGGATAGGGGCATGGCATGTGGACAGGCAGGGTGGAGGTGGCAGGGACAGGTTACAGTCATCTGACAATGCTAGGCAGGTGGGAGGGGAGTGGCAGCTCAACAGAACACTCAGAGTAGATAGGAGTGGCAGGTCCATGGGACATGGTGGGCAAAAAGGATGGAGCAGGGGCATGCACAAAGACATCGGAGGGCAGGGGGAAGGAGAATAGGGGCAGCAAGCTAAGCACAGAGTTTAAGCAGGAGGTCAATGATGGGGCATAGAATTGGGCAATGGAGGGCAGGAGGAGTGGACTGGTACATCATACTAAATTGAGGGCAGTGGCAGCACATCAGACCATGCATGGCAGGAGGGAGGAGGCTATTCCATGGATTCACACAACAGAGGATAGGGAGGAGGGGGATGGGGCAGCAAGCTAACTGTTCAGAGAAGGCGGGTATTAGGAACTTTATTGTTTTTAAAACATTGAGTCTGTGCGAACTACTTAAAATATGAACAAGTATGCAGCATAATCTCACTTTTATTCAGGAAGAAGAGGACGTTTGTGACTGTGACTCCGGGCTCACTTGGCAGAAACACCCCCTGACCCTCCACCCCCTATCGCAAAATGTAATGCCCGTGAAAAGGGTAGGTGAACACAGTGTTATATAGAACATAGTCCTGAGAGCACGATTGAAAATGAAAACTAGATATAGTGTATGGTATAAACTATGCACCAAAAAGTGTGATATAAGATGAACCGGGCGTGAAATATAATATGCAATACATTGTGCGCAATGACAGATTCATTGGAGAGCGCGAGATAGCACAGGCACTAGCGCGTGCTATGCGATATGCGCCTTGGAGTGTAATATGCACAGGGCAGTGTTGTGTAACCTAACTAGTCTCTAAAGTTGTAATATAAAATATGTGCTGGGGAGTGTAACGTTGCATATGCACTGTGACACAGATATGGATCGCAGATTGTAATATGTATGGCATAGCACTGTGCGTTATAACATAGGCATCGAGGAAGGCACGTTAGATGGGGCAATATAACCCGTGCGAAGACAAGTGTGGCATGACATATTCACGGGGTGGTGTTACAGTGCACATGGGCTAGAGAGTGTCATAGCATATGCACTAGCTAGTGGAATACAACACAGAGGTGTGTGGCACTCGGCAGGCAATGGTGGGTGTAACACAGCATTGGGCTCTGTCAGGAGCGCGCTGTGACTCTCAAGTGATGTTCATCCCCTTTCCAGAGAGTAAAATAAAAAGTATTACACATCCGGCAGTGGATGTGTGTTTTATTAACCGTGAGGGGGGTTCCTTGCATAGTTTTGGTCGAATTTTTGTCGAATCCCCTTTGAATGGCTTGGTGTGCATGTGTAATAAATGTGCCCGTCAATAGCTACCCATGTTTGTATAAATAAACGACAAGGGTGTCTACCGGGATTAGGCACGGTAGGGCATCAGACATGTCAGAGCTTCACTAGTAGTGTAAATACATTCCACGTGGATTCATTGCATGCATAGTCGCCTTTTAATGAATATCCCGCAAATCGTCATGGTGATAGGTACGTACGGTTTGTCCAGCATGTCCTAGGTGTGTCTATAAATAAATATTTTTTTAAAATAATAAAAACAGTGGCCGGCCCTAGGGATTGGGGTCAAAAAAATATAATTAGGAGACAGGCCCTGGGGGATGGGGTCATCAGGGCCAATAAATTAGAATAAGAAGGGGAACCACACAGCCCCCCTTCTTAAAAAATTAAAATAAATAAAAGACTGGCATCGTGCCGGAGGCCATGCCCCCTCCGTGCAGCACTCTGCAAACGCGCCCCCAACAGGCATCTCCAGTATGCGCCAGGGAGCTGCTCTGCAGACAGGTGTTCTGAGGCCAAGCCCCTTTTTACACCTCTCTGCAACGCAGCTCTGTGGTGCTTACTGGAGGTACCTAGTGGTCTAGTTTGACCCTAGGGACCCTTAGGATTCAAGGGGACTTAATCTCTCAACTTAGAACAGCCACAGGGCGCGTTTACACAGTGGTGAAGGGAGGGGACGGGGCCTGAGGTGACGTGTGCAAACACGCACTATGGCACGTTTTAAATTGGGGATATAATTTCCCTTCAATACTGAGGGCCCCTGGGGGCTAACTAGCCCACCAAGTGCTTCCAGTAAGCGCCACTGAGCTGCATTGCAAGGAGGTGGTCCAGGCCGTGCCACTTTTTACACCTCTCTGCAACACAGCTCTGTGGCATTTACTGGAGGTACCTAGTGGGCTAGTTGGACCCTAGGGACCCTCAGGATTCAAATGAACTTAATCTCCCAACTAAAAATGGACACAGGGCGTGTTTACACAGTGGTGAAGGGAGGGGACGGGGCCTGAGTTAACGTGTGCAAAAACGCCCTGTGGCCTGTTTTAAGAGGTAGTTTTAATCCCCATGCCCTATTATGTACTAGGGGCTTACAGAGGAGGTCATGCTAATCACAGGGGGACCCCAACGCATAATGTTCCCTAGTGTATGTAGGTGTTTTCACTGTATTCTAAGTGTCTTTTAACATAGCACTGGCTAGTCAGACTCAGTTACCACCAGTATCCGTCTGAAAAAGTTGAGGGTACAGGATGATTTTGCAACAAGGCTTCTTTCTGCTCTTCTTTTTGTTCTTTCTGCACGTTATCCTTCTTCCTGCACTTATCTTCGTATTTGAGGACTTCTGTTGCTTCTTTCTGTACTTCTTTTGTTTCTTTCTGTGCATTTTTTCTTCTTTCTTCACATGTCCTATCTCTGTAGGCATAGTTAGAAATTAGCATTTAAAAAACCTTGCAAATTCACTGAAAAAAACATGGGTTTCACACACGTTATAGTTAGGAATTAGCATTTAAAAAACCTTAGAAATTCAATGAAAAAACCAAAGGTTTCACACATGTTATAGTTAGCTGGACATTTCACTCGTAAAAAACCATTGAAATTCCCCCGTTATAGTTAGTTCAGCTAACTATAACTCGCGCGCCCGCAATGCACTGCTGATGACGTCACATATTACATCACTCATGACATGGTCAGTGACATCACTCATGACATCACTGATGACATCTCAAATGACATCACTGATGACATCACTGATGACATCATCCTTGTGATAGAGTGGCAGACCTCCTCTCACCCTAATATAACCTTTGATACACACATTCAAAAATAGAGACTAACATTTTCAAAACAATGGACATACCAATACCAGTTACAACAACCTCTTCAGTAATTCTAAGATCCACATACACATCCACTCATTCACCAACAGTCCTATACAGTCACTCATACATGTACTCACTCATCATATGTACTCATGCACCTATACATCCTGTTACACAATGCCACTCATCCATAGAGTTACTCACACACATAGTCACTCATGCTAATAAAGAATCAAACATACATTTACTTGCATATACAGTTATACACACACCACCACACTTACTTCTACGGAAACTTACACATACTTAGTCTTTTAAACAATCACTTATAGAAACACATACTTATTCATACAGGAACTCTTTCAATCTCTCACTCTCACATATACTCACATATATACACCAATAGTCACATATACTAGTTTAAAACATATGTAGTTACTCATAAAGACACTATTGAGACAGTCATTCACTCACTAACACACCCATACACACACTCATCCACCCATACAGTCCTGCACATATGCTGTGTTCAACACATACAAACAGTGAGTCACTCATTCATGCACCTATGCACTACGTAATACCCCCCACCGAACCATGCAGACACTCAGACTGATACTCAAAAAACCAACTAATAACCTATATAGACACCCATGTAGCTACTCACCAACCCATGCAGCCACTTATACACAAAGTGAGAGACTGATACAGATATTTACATATTTAAACATTACTCACTAAGCCATGTATTCACTATGATACACTTAATCAGTCAGTTACACAATCAATTTTTCAAAAACAAATCATCCATTTAGACACTTATATACCCATTTATTCTTCCATCGACCTTGAGATATACATATATAAAACACACATTCACTGGATGATGTCATCAGTGATGTCATCAGTGATGTCATTTGAGATGTCATCAGTGATGTCATGAGTGATGTCACTGACCATGTCATGAGTGATGTAATATGTGACGTCATCAGCAGTGCATTGCGGGCGCGCGAGTTATAGTTAGCTGAACTAACTATAACGGGGGAATTTCAATGGTTTTTTACGAGTGAAATGTCCAGCTAACTATAACATGTGTGAAACCTTTGGTTTTTTCATTGAATTTCTAAGGTTTTTTAAATGCTAATTCCTAACTATAACGTGTGTGAAACCCATGTTTTTTTCAGTGAATATATATATATATATATATATTTTTTTTTTTTTTTTACTGGAGTAGTGTACCTTATTATGGTGTGTGCTTTATGTGTTGATGATCCATGCGTTATACATACTGTAAGTCTTTGTCTATTTTGTTTTACAGTAGTTTACAACAGCTGCAACCTACAGAAATATTTCTTCACATGTTATAAGGCAATCGTTTTTGGGCACTTTATAAATGGGTTAATGTGTAAAAGAGAGTTAGGTGTTTATAGAATGGTGTATTCATAGAAAAAAATTGAAAAAGTATTGCTACAAGTGGATGAGGTAATCAGCACTGTCATGAGTGATGCTCCCAATGATGTAATTTAACATGTCGAGAGAGATATCATATGTGAGACCAGGGGTGGCTCCTCCACTAAGGTGGAGGAGTGTCGCCCCACTGATTTGCAGCAGTAAAAAATGGAAAACATAAAATGATAATAATGTAATGTTATTATCATTTTTATTTTGCCCTCTTGCTGCGTCAGTTTTGCATGAGGCGGAGGGTCTGGCAGCAGGGAGGAGTGGCAGAACCCTCCTAAGAGCACAATGACTGTTAAATCGGCTGTCTCGGGCTGCCAAAAACAGTCATGCGCACTTTCCCTATTCTCCATGAAGGCTGTATTGCAGTCTGCATAGAGAACATGCCCAGGCCCCGAGTCTAGGGCTGAGTGCCCAACCAGAGCACTCAGACCAATCACAACGCTGCATTGTAGAGTTGTGATTGGACAGTGGAGCCTGGGCGCTTACCCATCATAACGCTGCATTGCAGCATTGTAGTTGGTCAGGGAAGCCTTGTTGTTTCCTGGAGTCCGATACAGAAAGGAGCGGTAACGTGGGAAACAGCGGTTTTCTTTTTAATTTAACAATGTGCCCGCACCCCCCGCCTGCCACGCCAACCACGAGCCGTGCCAGCCACCACTGTGTGAGACTATTAATAGTGCATGATCATGAGGGCAGCATGAGTTATGGTTAGATTACAGAATCATAACTGGTGAATTTCAGTTTTTAGGTTTTGTTTTTGAATTATAACCATAATTTAACTGAGTTGTATTTTTCTTTTTTTTTTTTTTTATTGAGTTTTTATTCAGCAGTGACAGATTTGATAAGGGTTACATAATAGCCACACTTTATACAAATCAAAGCACAGAAAAAATCCCCAGCTATTTTAACATTTATCACTATTCACAACCATTCTGTTATCGGTGCCCATAGTTGCTCACCGGATTGCTTTCTTCTATGCCTCTTCAATTTATAAAGAGCCATTTCCATATGATATAGAGCAAGAATCCTGGCCCTCCATTCAGAGAAGAGAGGTGGATCCGGGCTTAGCCACTTTGAGGTTATACAAAGGAGCATCACAGCCATACATACAAATAAAAAGCCCCTTTGTGGTACTGACCTTCTACTAGTTGATAAATCAAACTCCTTACCAAAAAGGACTAAGCCCGGATTAAGAACTACCGATAGTTCTAAAGAGGAATTCAGAAAGGATTGTAAATCAAAAAGGAAAGGGGCCAATGACTGACACAAAAAGAACATATGTGCAGCATCCGCTGCTATCTCACCACACCGCGCGCATTTATCCCCCTTCCCGACTTCCATTTCGCGATCTTAGCTGGAGTATAATAAAGATCAAAAATTGACATAAAGTACAGGCTCTTCAAACTCCCAGACAGCAAGATAGAGCTTGCCAACTCTAAAGACTCCTGCAGATCTATATTCTGAATCCCAAGCCTTCTTTCCCATTTTAATTCCTGCATTGGGAGGTCATCTTGCTGTCCACGGATAACTTCTTTATATATTTGCGACAGTTTCACCTGCGTAGTATAACCTCAAGTATGGGAATTCCCTCAAGTGAACATATACCCTTCGTAATACCTTTGTCTAGATAACTACGCAGCTGTAAATATTTAAAAAAGTCCCCCTTATCTAATTCAAATTTCTCTCTCACTCAGGCATATGACATTATTTGACCATGTTCACATAAATCCCCAACAGTCCAGATACCAGCCGTGCGCCACTTCCGGGCAACAGAATCCATAAGGACTGTTGATACAGCCCCTGGCAAACCAATCGGGGTATAGCAATTAAATTCCTTTATCTTGTACAACAGACATATCCTCTTCCAAAAAAAAATGCTGCGTATAAAATTTTAAATCTATTTTTTTTGTAATAGCTTGGCTCTATAACCCTAACTAATAGATGCCGTGCTTCTAAACCCAAAACTAATTCAAAAATAGAGGGAGATATAGCCAGATCCTGACTTGCCCTTTCTCCATAGATCAAAATTCCAAAATGTTGGAGCATCGATGCATAATAGTATAAACGAAAATTAGGGATAGCCCACCCCCCACCTCGCCCTTTTATAACTCCATAAAAACCGTGAACACAGCCTTTCTATCCTCAAAAATAGAGAGTTGGGAAACAGTAACAGAATAGCCCGAAATAGATACAGAAACTTCGGAAAAATTAGCATTTTAATTACATTGCTTCTTCCATAAAGTGATAAGTGCAAATGATCCAATCTCTCCAAGGTCTTATTAGAGTCTGATACAATACGAACAGCATTCAGGGCTGGAATATCCTGTACTTTCGCCGAAATTCTGATACCCAAATATACGGCCTCTTCAACTATTTTAGGGTCCACTGGGCGTGCCTTTTCCGAGTGCAGAATCTGGGTCTTGACTAGATTCAACTTATAGCCTGAGTACCCAGCAAATTCATTCGTCAAAATCTCAATTCTATCTAACGCACTAACCACGTCACTTGTCAAGACTGCTATGTCGTCAGCATAGGCTAGAACTTTCAAATCATATAACTGAGGTTTGACAGGAATAATTAATGAGTCATGTTCCAATTTATAAATCAACGGCTCTATATAAAGAGCAAAGAGCAGAGGCGAACAAGGGCATCCCTGTCGGGTGCCCCTTAGCACTTTAAACTCCTCTGATTCCACCCCTGAAACCCTTACAGTAGCAACCGGCTTCCTATATAGTCTGTATAGCCTTCAGAAAGTCAGGAGGGAATCCCTTCCAAATAAGAACCGACCATAAATAAACCCAGGAGACCCTGTCGAATGCCTTTTCGGCATCCAACAGGGCCACCCCAACATGAGAATCCGTTGCCTGTGCCCAGTCCAGAAGAGATATAACCCGGCTAATATGATCAGTGGTGCCCCGTCCGGCAATAAAACCATGCTGACGCAATGAAACAATTGAGATAATGACTTTTGAAATTCTTCTAGCAAGGAGATTTGAGTAAACTTTACTATCTGAATTTATTAAAGAGATGGGTCGATATGAGCCTAGCTGTAGCCCATCCTTCCCCTTTTTCTTAAAGACCATAATCATCGTTTTAGACCAAGAGTCCGGCGGAGATCCTTTAAAAGCATTTTGCATCAAGACCATTAACTCTGACCCCAGCTCCGCCCTGAACTTCCTGTAAAACTCCAAAGGTATTTTATCAAGGCCCATCGCCTTACCACACGGAAGTGATAAATGCAGCCTCCACTTCTTCTAACGTAATTGGCTCAGACAGAAAACCTTTCTGTTCTTCTGTCAGGGAGGAGGAGACAATCCCTGCTAAATAGCCCTCCGCCTTCTCCGTTTCCTCATTGCAATATAAATTCTCATAAAAAGTTTGAAAAGCTTTCCTCACCCCTTGGGGCATTACCTGAAGTACTCCCTGAGTATCTTTAATTTTAAAGATTTTATTCTGTACCTCTCTTTGTCGGAGTCGATTGGCTAAAACTCTTCCAGTCTGCTCCCCATACTCAAAACATTCCCTTTTATACAACTGAAACTTAGCAGCCACCTCCTCAGCAAACTGTTGAAATAAGACAGATCTATTAATAGCTAGCTTTCTCAATATCTCAGTCAGATCCACTCCTTCTTTAATTTTTTTTATCCACCTCACGTTCGATATTACTTAAATCCCTAATACGATTTTCCAAACTGCCTTCATATTTTTACGTTTATGGGCAACAAAACTAAGAGTCTCACCCCTGAGTCCCACCTTAAAAGCGTCCCATACCATCCCTTCAGAGGTAGAGTTCCTATTAATCTCAAAAAAGCATGGAATCCAATCCTTAATATGATTACAGTACTCAGAATCCAGCAACAGTTTCCTATCAAATGTCCACTCAGAATTTCGTGGGGAGGCTGAGTCAAGCTCAAATTTTAAGACTAAAGGGTTATGGTCAGAGCTAAACCTTGGCAAAGTAAATATATTCGCCTTGCCAAGCAAAGAGTTAGAGACAAAAAAATAGTCCAATCGAACCAATTTTTTATGAGGGGCTGAAAAAACGTATAGCCTGGCTGCCCGACATTAAGTTCACTCCCAACGTCAGATAGTCCTTGATCCATAAACAATCTACGCATACTTTTATATACTCTAGGCTTCCTGCCGTAATAGATTTGATTACCTTTGACATCAAACCCCTCGTCCAAATGTATGTTTAGGTCCCCACAAATTATAAGCGGTTGTGTCCAAGTAGACATTTCTAGATTAATTTTATCAAAAAATTCAGATTCATCTAAATTTGGACCATAAACAGTGCAGATTGTAAACTTTTTGGTATTAACAATAACTTCAGCAATTGCCCAGCGCCCCCAATTATCCTCCTTAAATTTCTTAACCGTTAATACCCCCCTCTTAGATAAAATAGCAACCCCCCTTGAGTTTATTGACTGACGTGAACAGACAACCAGGTCCATACCCAACGCCTTGAGCCATCCTCGATTCGACCATGATATATGCGTCTCTTGTAGACACAAAATATCCCAAGACAGGGCCTGAATTATCCTAGCCAAAACCCGCCTCTTTTTAGAGTCATTCAGACCACATATATTGAGAGAACAGACTGTAAGTTTACCCATTTATATTACTATAAATTTTCCAGATATATTTCTTCTTCTTCTCCAGTGCTCTCCCCCCTTGCATTTAACATTTCTTCTCTGGCTTAAACACGCTATTTCTAATATCAGATTAGTACTAGAAAAAATTTTAGAGGAATTCCCTCGATACAGTACAAAAAAAAGTCATACACTGCTGTAATTTTCACCCCGAACACCCCCCTTGTAGCCCTTAACCCCCACCCAGTGCAAACCACCCCTGCAGCCCCTTCTCCAAACCCCCCCACCTCCCTACAATCACCCTGCCACCCCCATAAGGCATTGGGACCAAAGTCCCTTGCGATGCAGAGTTGGGCACCCACCTCTCCCACTCCCCTCTTCTCCTCACCCAAATCAAAAATAAATCTGCTTATCTGCTTTTCAGATTATCAATCAAACGAATTACTATAACCAGGAAATCAGAGCTCCTAATTGATTGAAAGCATTACTATTCAAAAAGATTAACACAGTCATCAATTAAATGTTATAAGGATTTAAGAAACTCCTTAGCTGACGGCTCATCAAAGAACACCAGTGTCCGCCCTTTAGCAACAATCTTCAGCTTTGACGGGTTCTGGAGGAAGACTTGAGTGCCTTTAGCCTGAAACTGTGGGATCAGCTGCCGCATCCTCCAACGAAGATCAACTGTGGACTGGCAGAAATCAGGCCTCACAAAAAAATCTAAGTCCTTCGCATGGCCTTTCTTGCTAGGTCGTGCGATATCATACAGGGCTTCACGGGCCATAAAGTTATTTAACGATATAAGAATTGCGCGAGGAAACGCAGCACTCTGGCCTGGCTTCTTTCTCTGGCTAGCTGGAAAACGGTGCGCTCGTTGTATCTCTCCTCGCCAGTCCCATTGTACAAGCTCTGGAAAAGCCTCTCCCAACAGTTCGGCTACAAACTTGCATGTATCAGCTCCTTCTTTGCCTTCAGGAACCCCTAAAATTCTAAGATTGTTACGTCGTACACGATTCTCTAAATCGATCATCTTCCACTGTAAATCATCGCGGTGAGCTTTCATAGATCCCGTAATTTCTCTCTGCTTGGTGAGGTCATCCTCCAGAGCGGAGATCCGTGTTTCAGCCTCGCTGATTCTATTAGACATATCCGAACATGTCTTCACCACCCTCCGAATTGAGTCCTGTAATTTCTTGGATGAATTTTGCATACGAATACTCTCGGCCTGAGTTTCTTCCCTGTGTGCCACAATCAGGTCGTAGATAGTTGCCAGCGTTATTTCCCCTTTCTCACTCCCTGCAGCAGCATCCCCAGCTGATAAGAGTAAATAGGATTCTGAAGGGGGAACGATTGTATTTGGCGAGCCCTCATAACACCCGGAAAGTGATGCATCTGAGCCAGGTGGACTCAGTCTTTCGGCTCCTTCTGCTGCAATCGTACCGCATATTACTTGCTCTGTATTCAATCCAATTAGAGGCCTTGACACTTTATCAACACCTTTGCCAGATCCCGCTTCCTCCATCCCATCTTCTAAAACGCTATCATCTGAGGAATGGTCCGACAAAGAAACAAAATCGTCTGCATTGGATATTTTATCAGGTGGCTCACAGAGCTCCACATGATGCTGATTGTCAGCCACATTAAAGACCACAACAGGATCCGTAGCGACACCGGTCCTTTCATCAATCCTGGCATTCTCATTTATAGTATTTCTAGCTCCTCCACTGTCATCCACAAATGCTAAAGAGGCATTACAGTCTGTTTAATTAAATCTGCTAACTGGACATCATCTCCCAGAATGCCATCTGTAAATGCATTACCACCCGGCTCAGCACCCTGCAGGGTAGCTAAATGAATTGAGACTGGAGGCAAAACAATATCTTCCGCTACCCCCAATTTTGTATTCTCCCCACTCGCCACTGTCACAGTACCTTCATTGCACTCCAGGCCATCCAAATCCTCACCCTGATTCACCCGGGTAGTGGTCTCGTTCTTTCGTTTCTTTCTGCTCACCTTTTGTGTGAAAATCGCCGGTATAGCCGGTATTGCCGGACTCTGCACTTTCTCCGCGCCTTGAAAACCATCCATCGAGCCTTTTGTACCCTGTCCCGAGGCTTCCGAGGCTTCCATCGCTGCTACTGACGGTGGTTGAATATACCTACAAGGCCCTTCAGAGTTGGGTACGGTTAAAATATTTTTTGCTTAAAGCAGCATTAGCGGCATTAGCGGCCAACCGTGTTTTAGCCGGCGTGCCGTTCTGCGGTGCAGCAGTTTGTGGTCTCGCTGTGCGGGATGACAATTTAGTCGCCATAGCTTGTGCTCCGTAGTCAGGCACCCTCAGCATGAACCAGCTGCAATCCAGATAAGATGGCCGGTGAAGGGACTTACGGAACAGCAACAGCCGCCAGCACATCAGGAGTTTTCCACAGTTCATTCTTTTTCCTTCAATCTCATCTAGTCATCGTCAAAGCAGAATCGGCCAAAGCAGAATCACAGCCTCTGTAACAAAGATGAGGGGAGTGAGGAGGAGCCCGCTCAACCGGCCAGCAGCGCTGCCGCCATCTTGCCTCCTTGAAATTGAGTTGTATTTTTCAGTGAAATACTGAGGTTGTGTTTAAACATACATCCAGATGTTGCATCTCAAGTGAACCACCATAAGATTACTTTAACATTTGGTCTCTTCAGTGAATTATCTTTTTTTTTATAGTCAGCAGGTAACTTTTCCTGAAACCTCACCCTCTCTTTCCAGCTAATCCCTGCGTTTGCATGAACTTCAGCTTGCCCAGTGTGGATTGACCGCAGGCCCTTCTGAATTTGGCTGCAGGACCTATCTGGGACAGCATGCAGGGCCTAAAACCTATGGAGAACACCTCTTGCACGTGACGAAAGGCCTTGAGCAGCAGGTGGGTGACGTACCAACTCAGCTCACAGCCAAAGATTGTGCCTAGTGGGAGTTGGCTGCAGGGCCCGTCCTATAGTAATGGCCTGTGCCCAACTCGATGTTGGTGGTGAATCCCTCTGTGCTTCGGCTGTATTTATTTATTTAAGGAGTTTTTTTTATAGTGCTGGTGCTCCAGCGCTGAATACCACAAATCCCCTCGCTACAGACCGGACCACATTTCATTCACTCATTCACTGGTGGGGCCCATAACACCAATCATTCATCAATGGTCCTCAAGAGAGGGGAGTCTTTTCCTTACTCCATGCACTGGAAATGGGAGGAAGAGTGCACCAATTCCCTGATGAGTATCGACAAGTTTACCTATACCTCCCTACCTCACCAGGATCTCAATACATGATAACCTAGCAGTTCCTCCCATACTATTGGCCATGGATCAGCCAGTTGCTGGGAATAGCAACCCTTAATTCTTCTAAACAATATACATTTAAATACTTCAAATAATAACCCGACACAGTTCTTTAAATGCAAACAATATGTTTATCTAATTTTAAGCATAAGGAAATCATATAGCATTCAATATTTTGGTTCACATATTTACCTAATCTGGCTAAATGTCGTGTTCTATGTCAATTTCAGATCTTTCGTCTCTATGCCCATAATCAAAGAATCAGTTCGTAAATTAATTGGGCATCTGATCAATCCATCAGAGTCTCTGGCAGCAGCTGTCCAGCAGTTTCACCGTCCTCTCCGTCAGCATAACGTCAGGCTATCTGGTAAAGTGATGGGGTGCGAAGAAGTAAGCTCTCTCTAGAGTCGACTAAAAGACCTACCCTCTCTAGTCTACTTTTATAATACATTTTTATCGGCAAATGTTTCAATACATGTTACAAAACAATTTTATTGGTTAACCAGCACCATTGTTCCTGCTTCTCATACATCAAATGTTGCATTAGATGCAGCTTCTCAATTTTTGAGTACATTTGTAACAGTTTCTAGTCCATTCAGCACATGTTTTATTCCCATGCAGGGTCGTGTCCTTTGTGTCATCAAGTATAATAGTTCTTAGCTTAAGTAAATCCTTTGATTGGTGCTTGGCGCTCCTCCCAGGATGACCTTCACGGATACAGTCTGCCTGGGGTCAGGACGAGGTTATTGTTGCTCATCTTTTAGCGCAGGCGCACTTCACTCAGTGACTTCTCTGTCTTGTCGGGGCGTCAGAATAGGGATGGCAGCCATTTTGTGGCCACTCCAGAAAGGTCAACTTAAGCAAAGAAACATAAAATGTAATTAATACATGGAAATGACTATCAAAATGTTATTCCCTCACTAAACCCACTATGTGTGTGTATTTATCTGGCAAAAGCAACACGCATTGCAGTTTATACTCACAATTTAAAGCACGATTCACAAATCACATCACAAAGCAACATTAAACATGCAAATTCTAAATATCTGATATTAGTATGCGTACGAAATTAGTTTACGTATCAATCAAGCCATGCAAATGAGATTCCCACGTATATTTTCTAATTAGTAATGTTGATTAATCAAACCCACTGGAAACAATTAATACTATTAATGTTAATCAGTTATTCATGTTAATTCAAAATAATGAAATGGAGGAGGTATACGTTTCTTAAGGAAAACCTCGCTCCAGCAATCCCTCCTTTGGTGATTTTATCACCACAAAACACCCAAATTTAGTACCCTTTTATAAAGATTTGAAATGACTTCTTACTCATAGCTCAAAATTCAGTTTCTTCATATTCATCTCTTTTTACCTTCTTACATATTTTGTATTTCCACTCATCTAAGGCTATCTCTTCCAAATCCTTTTCTGGATCTTTTCCTTTTCTCTTAAGTTTATTTATTTTATTATTTGTTTTCTTTTTCCTGCAACACATACACCCTAATGTTATTACTAATACTGCAACTATCACACATGTTAATGGAAACAGAATTTTACCTATAACAGTACTACCTATTTTAGCTAAGAAATTTTTAATAGCAGCTATTTTCTTTCCCATTCTTGTCCATACATCTTCAACCTCCAGTGTTACAAGTTCATCATGCAATTCAGTAATTTTTTTAAATGTAAACTTTTAGATCTTTACTTTCATCTGGAATATAAGTGCAACAATGTTGAACTTTCAGCATTCCACAGACTCCACCCTCTTTTGCCAAAAGAATGTCAAGGGCAAGTCGATTTTGCATTACCTTAGCACGCATGGCAACCATTTCAGTGTTTACCAATAAGAATCCATGAGCAGTGCTTGTTGACAAGCGATCCACTACTGTAGATAATCTTCTAATTTTATTTGCATTCAGAGTTATTACCACTGCCGGTATCAATGCACAAAAGATGTCACCCACAATTTCTGCCCAAGATTCTCTCTTTCTACGCACTAAATGACTATTTAAACTATTTACACCCTCTTCTCTGTTCATGTGAAAGATTTTTGGAAATACCAGGCCCACATAACATGTGCCATACCAATGGTCTGGCAAACGATAATATGCCCTATTCCCACAGATAAAATATATTCCAGGAAATACTGGATCTCTTCCACCTTTGAATCCCCATCCACCCATGATTCGGTATGTATCATGGCACTCACTGTTACCTACAAACAAGTTATCGTATGCAGTTTAATTCCTTCTTATACAAAGTTTTCCTTTCAGAGGCCTATCTAAAGCTATCGTTGGTGTTGACTCTCCTTTTGTCAGGTGTTTCTCCATTTCTATGTCCCAAGCTGTTTTCTCAACCTTTCCTTCTGTTGGCTTTTTGTGCATCTTATGCCTTCTTTCCTCAACCATATTCAAAAATGTCTTTTCTTCTTTCTGCAAACTGCATGTCAAATTATATTTAAACACAGCTTCTAATGTTAGTTCACTTGTCTCGAGGAAAAATTCACCTAAAACCTTTGCAGGTCTTACCTTATTCAACTTATTATTAGCAGGCACTAATGCAAAAATGTTATCTACATCTGAAAAATAATACTCTAATTTCCCAATCTCATAAAACAAACTAGCTATTACACTACATGTTATTCCATAAGTAGCTGGAAGGTGATGATAAGTCACTCCCTCTGCCACAGAAGCAGGTAACTGTATGCAGACATAGCAGTCCCTTACTTCCATAGTCTTTACATATTCATACAATAATTTTGAAAATACATTATTAGAAAAATCATTAATAGACCTATCTTTATGCAAATGAATGTTTGTTGCTACAGTCGACACTACCTTTGAAGTTTTACCTATGTTAGTTTTGTTTTGACCATTTCCTTCTATTGTATCTATTGTGACTTTAAATGATATTACAAGAGCTAGGATGCTCCATAAAAGCATTAATAATCCTGTTCGACAGCAACATGTTTTACACCATCTTTTCATGAATGTACATCTACTTTTACTACCATCTGTGTTAGCCATTTTTCTAAAATAGACCGAGTCTTTTGACTTAGCCTCTTCTACTTTATGACCAGTTTCTACCCCAAAGCTTCTAAGCTTCTACTTGGTTCTACTAGTTTTCTACTTCTTCTCTTTTATTATCATTCTCCACATCAACAGCTTCTTTAATTATTCAGTTTGGCATCTCATCGTCTTTTGCCTCCTTCACCCAATCAGGATACAGAATCTCCTGAATCTCCGCTTCTTCTTCTCCAATGTCGGACAAGAGAACTCTCAGGATTTCTGATTCTTCTTCTTCTTTAACCACTTTCAGTAAAGCCTCCTCTGGATTTCCTTGACTGTCTGCCTCTTGGGATTCTTCAGGCAGGGCCACATACGTCCATTCCGGCGACTTATACTTCTGGTTAGGTTTTCTTGTTCTTCCAGATTCTTTTGTTACAACTGTTTCTTTTTCCTTTGATTTTTCCTGACTTGTGACTTCATTCACCTGTTCAGCTCTGGGTGATTTTACTCAAGACAGTCGATATCTTAGTCTTTTTATTTTGTTCGGCCAAACTTCTGGTTTAACAGTTTTTCTCACTTTACTTTCTTTGACATTCTTTTTATTCTTTTATTCTCTCCAAGCTCTCTTTCTCAGAACTCGATCTTCAGGTATTTCGTTCCCACTCTCTTCTGATTCTGTCCCAACTTGCTTTTCCTTTTCACCAGTTTCTTTATCCACCACTTGTTCTGGTTTCCCTACTTCTTTCCCTCCTCGAATCTCCGGCACGCAATCTTCCTGCTGACTACTTGTCCCTTCACCTCGCTGGATGTTGCAGTTCCCTACACCTCCTCGGGGGTCTTCCGCAATCTGTCCCTCTCTCTCTGCAACTGTCCCTTCTTCATTCAAATCTATTAGTTCAGGTGGAATGTCTCTCAAGATTTTATCTGGGATCTGTTCCCTTTGACTTTCTTTTACTGCTTCTTCTTTGTCTTTTCCTTCTTTATTTTTAGGTTCTTTACTGGGACCTTTCTTTCTCTGCTCGTCTTCAGAGTCTGAGCTTTCAGAAATCTGCAATCTTCTTCTCAGAGAGACACTTCTGGGGACCAGAATCTGCTTTGGTTCGTTTTCCCCCCTTTCAGGATCTTCACGTGTCTTTGGTTCTTCGTGATCTGATTCAGTACTTGACTCTGATTCGTCATAGTTCTCTTTCTCCTTCCAATCCACCGGATTTGGTATTCTCAAGGTATGGCTTGCATGGATCCAGTTTTTCAGTCCAGCACACTTCACAGCTGTCGTCGTGGTCAGAATGACTTGTCTTGGTTTTCCGCACATGGGAACCAAACAGTTTCTTCTTCTGTGGACCTTTATCCTCATCCAATCTCCTGGGCTTAAATCATGGGCTTGCTTCTTTTCAAGGGTGGTGGCATCCGCTCCAACCTGATGAAACACAGAATGAACTGCGTCAGCCAGGCCTTTACAGTACTCCAACACCATGTCATCAGAAATTGTCATCAGCTTGTTGACTGGTATGTATGCATGCCTCATCGCACGTCCCATGATTATTTCATGACAATGACTGTAGTTCTATCTGGGGTTGCACGTATGGTCATCAAAACTAGAGGCAAGACATCAGGCCATTTCATTCCTGTGGCCAAACACATTTTCCCAATTCTGTTCTTGATTGTACCATTCATTTGTTCAACCACACCAGAAGCCTCTGGTCGGTAGGCATAGTGCAGTTTCTGTTGTACATTCAATGCTTCACTGACCAATTTTACAATCTCATTATAGAAATGCCCTCCTCTGTCTGATTCAAGAGTCACTGGGAACCCGAACCTGGGGATGAATTCCCTCAAAAGCAGCTTTGCTACTGTCAGTCCATCATTTCTCCTTGTCGGGTATGCTTCTACCCACCTGGAGAATAGGCAGGCTATGACTAGAACGTACCTCAATCTGTTACATGTTGGCATCTCAATGAAATCTATTTGCATTCTGGTAAAAGGCCCTCCTTCTCGCCCTTTAGTTCCCAGACTCACCACTGTCTTTCTCCCAGGATTGTACTGCTGACAAATTAAGCACCTCTGACATAGACTTTCTGATATGATTCTGAATTTTGGGTTGTACCAGGTCTGCTTAAATGACCTGATCATAGCATCTCTCCCTATGTGTCCCTGGCCATGATACATCCGTGCCATGGTAGACAACATGCTATCAGGCATGACTGGTCTTCCATCTCGATAGACCCACACATGATCCTTTTCCTTTGGTGAACATCTGCTTTTACCCACTGCCTTGTTTCCTCATCTCCTGCTTCCTCCTGCAATTGCCTCACTTCTTCCCATGTCCCTACAACGTTAGTAAACATTAAGGAATAGGAAGTAATTTCTTTCTCCTTTGCCCGATTGACCGAATAATGATTTCTGGCACAATACTGTGCCATGTCATTGGCATAACGATTGCGGACAGTAACATAATCCTCCCCTTGGTTATGGGCAGCACATTTCACCACAGCCAATTGTTTAGGCAGCTGTATCGCCTCAATCAATTTCCCAACCACTTCAGCATTCTTTATAGGAGTTCCACTTGAGGTCAGGAAACCTCTTTGCAGCCACAATTGGCCAAAATCGTGGACAACTCCGAAGCCATACTGGCTGTCAGTTATCACAGTCACTCTCACACCTTTCCCAATTTTGCATGCTCGAGTCAGAGCCACTAACTCTGCTACTTGGGCAGATTTCACTCCGTTCAGATAGGATGCTTCCATCACTGTGGAAACTGTACATACTGCATATGCTGCACTCAACACTCCTTCTTCTGTTCTCAAACACGACCCATCAACAAACATTACATACTCATTTTCGGCCAAAGGTACATCTTTTATGTCTGGTCGTGGTTTCGTACAATACTCAAGCACATCCAAACAATCATGATCTGCTTCATCTCTCACTTCCACATTCTCACCATCAGGTAGCAATGTTGCTGGATTCACATTCACACATCTTGCAAGGCTCACATTCGTTGCACCTAATATGACTTTCTCATACTTAGTCAGCCGACTATGTGTCATATACTGCGTACGACTCCTTGTTAAAAGAATCGCCACATCATGAGGTACAAATACTTTCAAAGGATATCCCATCACGATTCCTTCACTCTGCTCCAAACTTCGACATGTTGCAGCCACTGCTTTCAGACATCCAGGTAAGCCTACAGCTACTGGGTCAAGCATCGATGAGTAATATGCAATCGGTCTCCTCAATCTTCCATGCTTCTGGATTAACACAGAAAGTGCACATCCATTTCTTTCACTGCAATATAGCTCAATTTCTTTTTCATAATCAGGCATACCCAATGCTGGGGCTTCACACAATCCATCTTTCAATCGTTTGAATGCTGCCAATTCTTCCTTGTTTAATTCAAGGGGATCTTTTACATCACTCCTTGTTAGCCGTACAAGAGGTTTTGCGATCAGCGAAAAGTTGCTGATCCACTGGCGGCAGTACCCTACCATTCCTAGAAACATTCTCACTTCCCTTTGAGTCATGGGGGCTCTCATTCCTATTATGATTCTGATTCTGTCTATTGTTATTTTCCTTAATCATTTTTCAATGTTATGTCCCAAATACTGTACTTCCTTCTTACAATACTGCAGTTTGGCTGGGGACACTTTTAATCCTCCATCTGCCAGGTGATGTAGTAAGGCTATAGTGTCTACCTCACAAGCTTCATGAGTTTTCGACGCCACAAGGAGATCGTCGATATACCGCACTAGTACTGAACTCTCAGGCATTTGCAGACTTTCTAATGACTTTTTCAACAATTAATTAAATATTGAGGGGCTTTCTGTATACCCCTGTGGGATTCGGCACCATGCCAAAATACAGTCTCCAAACCGAAATGCAAAAATTTGCTGACTGTCGTGATGCAATGGAATGGAAAAGAACGCATGGCACAAATCAATTACTGTATACCATTCTGCATCATGGGGAATCTGATACAAAATCACTGATGGATTTGGCACAATAGGACAGCATGGTACAACGATTTTGTTTACCCTTCTCAGGTCTTGCACTATTCTGAATTTCCCATTTGGCTTTTTCAGGCCCATTATGGGTGAATTACATGGACTGCTCAATATTTCTCTCAGAATTCCTTGCTTGATCATTTTCTCAATTATTGGAGTTACTCCTTCAATTATTTCAGGTGTCAATCTGTACTGAGGAATGTTTGGATAACTAACTCCTTCTTTGACAGTAATTTTTACTGGGTCTACGTTTCTCATTAGCCCTACATCTTCTCCGGTAAAATTCCAAACCTCTGCTTTTACAGACAGTTTCAATTCTCTGGGCAATTCATTTGGATTTAATACTGCATATGTTCCAATAGTTTCACATTCTCTGTTAGCTATGGTCATTTTGTACAATACATCCTCATCTGGTGTTTCAAAAGCTATTCCATCTGGAGTACAAAATATAGTGCAGTTCATCTTGCACAGCAGGTCCCTACCTAGCAAGTTCACAGGACTGGTGTCACACACCACAAATCGGTGCATGTCAGAAAATTTCCCTATACTAACCTTTACAGGTTCTGTAAGATGTGTGCTTAGCTGTTGGTTGGATACACCAACTACTTGGATTGTTTCATCCGAAAGAGGAAGGTTCTTAACATCTGCTGATCTAACAGTAGATTGAGTAGCGCCAGTGTCCACTAGGAAAATAATGTTATCATCATTAATCTTCCAATCTACAAATGGTCCTGTCTGGTCTACTTCTAGAGTTGCGCCAAGTACGCACTCTTCTTCCTCCCTTCGGCACCGTCAATAATCCATTTCCGAATCACTTTCATCATGTTGAAGCCAATACTGTGAAACAGTGCGAGCACGTGATGGTTTATTTACCTGTTCTTCATTGTAGAATCCCGATTCTTTACTATACTTCTGTGAGTTTCTGTTCTGTGGTAAAGGTGGTTTTGGCACCTGGTTCTGGGAAGAAACCACCTGCTGCTGTTGCTGCAGTTGACCACCCACCTCTTTCCGCACCAGTGGATTCAACGATCGATTTTCAATATTAGTATTTGGAGGGTTCTTACACTCAGATTTCCAATGCCCTAACTCGCCGCAATTGTGACATGGGAATTTATTTTTGGCTTCTTCTATATTACTTTTCCCTTTCCCTGTACCAAAATGGTGTCTTACTCCTGGATTGTTCGCTTGCTCTACCAATTGAGCTTCCTGTCGTTCGGCTACCTTTACCTGGGATTCTTGATCCTTTTTCTGTAACTCTCTGATCCATTCATTTAACTCATCTACGGAAGGTCCTACTGAATTATTTACATTATTTTGTTCTAGGGCCTTTTGTGGTTCTAATAATGTTTCCATTGTCATTCTGCTCTTTTTAGCGTAAATCTGATTTACAAATGGATTAGTTGAAATATTCGGTTCAAACATATTCATTGTCGGTCCCCACGGATTGTCAATTTGACTCCGTTCAGTATTCTCAATTGTATTTTGGCCTCTGTATGGCACTGTCAAACAATGTTCAGTATCTTTTTGTTTCTCAAATATGGGCATTACCGGACCTATCGTTACTGGAACTGTCACAGCTTCTAAATTCTTGGTCAATTCTCTTATTTTCTCAGGTAATTCTAGGGTAGTTTTGGCCAGTTCCACTGAATTCTCATCATTTACCCTACTTCCTGTCTGTTTTTCTGTCTCTCTTGCAGAGTTACTTTTCCCTAGTTCTGGTGACATGGTCTCTGTTTTAATTAATCGTAATGTTTCTCTCATTGGGGCACTTGGTGTCAATGCCTCTGGTTCTGGTTGATACGGTGGTGGGTTTTTGTAAAACACTTCATCAAGAACATCATCTTCTGATTCATTCCCTTCATACCCACTCAAATCCGTATTTCGCCTTTTCTCAGTACATTTTCTCCCTTCATTCTCTCCTATCATTCTCATGGGATACAGACCATCAGTCATACTTGCATTCCGCCACCTTTTCATCCTGTTGTCATGTGTCTCATGTCCGTATGATCTACCGAACATATATCTGTAACCCCTACCTCTTCTCTGTTTCTCTCGTTCATGCATCTCGTCTTCCCATTCCGTCAATGCCTCAAACTGCGTAGGTCTAGGTCTCGGTTCTAAGTTTATCATCTTATCTCGGAGGTTTCTCAAAACAGCTAAATTAAAGGAACCATGTTCTGGAAACTCCAGGACTCCATCGTCCTTGGTGTATTTTACCCAATTGTCTAACCAAATACAAGTATGATACCCATATTTAGCAATCATTGCAGTTGCGGGGGTTTTCGGTGGAGGAAGTAACTGTCCTTCCCTAGTCTCAACTACTTTATCTTTCTTGAACCATCTTTTAATTTTCCCAAACCACGATTTCTTCTTTTCTGGTGGTTGGTAAAACCTTTTCTCGTTTTACGTATACCGTTTAGTCTTCTTATAATGGTACCGCTATTCTGTCCACTCACAGCGCGACTAACACACCAATCAGGAGTGTCTAAGTCACTATCCCAATCCTCCAGTCTCAGCGCGACTCACACTAACGCACCAATCAGGGAGTGCTTACGTCCCACTGTTTTCGTCCACTCCTAGAGCAGCTTTACACTAACGCACCAATCCGGAGCGTTCTATGCCTCTAACCTTCTGTCCAATCCCAGCGCGGTCATTCTGACGTCAGCAGCCGCTGCGGCAGCTCACTCTGCTCTGCTCCCGTCTACCCCTCCTTTACAAGAACGCTCCGTGAACTTTTACTGTAACTTTTACGATTCGATTAGTAACAACACTAAAACATCTCCATTGTCTGCTTCGCTACCCAAAGAACAGCAAAAGACCTTTCTCACAAGAATTCCGTCTGTCCCGAGAGCAGCACTTACCTCTGCCCCACTACGGAATTGTTACTTCCGTTAATAAAGTAGCACATCCCTCTACTTCACCCTTCTAGCAAGCATTAGCTAATTGTTTCTCTGGTATTTTAGAAATAACCTAGAGTTTCGCAATCAACCCGAATACCTTTATATTCACACTCGTTCATACAAGAAAATGTAGTACATACGCACAGAATCATGTCTTTCCCAAGAACAGCGAACAGTCTGTCCTACTACAGAATTATGACACTCGTTAACAAAGCAGCGCTTCCCTGTACTTTGTCCTTCTAACAAGCTCAGAGAACACCTGCTACCTTTTCAGTGATAAGTGTTATCGGTATGCCAATTGGTTTCCTGGTTCTTAAAGACCAAAATTTCACAGGTAACCTTCGCTATCATACACACTTCTCTCACACAGAAAATGTCTCTAATGGCAACACACGACGATGTCACCAAATCGAACCCAGACAATGAGCCGTGCAACTTCACTTGTCACACATTTCCCCTGTATGCCTACAGGGATATAACAATCCAGTTTTTCTCGAGAGCAGCATCTGCCTCTGCTCTACTACGGAACTGCTAAACTTCCGACTTCCTACATCCCAGAAGCCGTGCAAACAACATATAACTCGACGCAACTCAACATAGAGTATTAGTACATAAATCAATACCAATCAATAATCAATAAGCTATTTACAAGCATTCGTCGCTAAACCCAAAACAATAGCTAACCATCATTCTGCTACCAAGAAAACTGCTCCAGCGCTGAATACCACAAATCCCCTCGCTACAGACCGGACCACATTTCATTCACTCATTCACTGATGGGGCCCATAACACCAATCATTCATCAATGGTCCTCAAGAGAGGGGAGTCTTTTCCTTACTCCATGCGCTGTAAATGGGAGGAAGAGTGCACCAATTCCCTGATGAGTATCGACAAGTTTACCTATACCTCCCTACCTCACCAGGATCTCAATACATGATAACCTAGCAGTTCCTCCCATACTATTGGCCATGGATCAGCCAGTTGCTGGGAATAGCAACCCTTAATTCTTCTAAACAATATACATTGAAATACTTCAAATAATAACCTGACACAGTTCTTTAAATGCAAACAATATGTTTATCTAATTTTAAGCATAAGTAAATCATATAGCATTCAATATTTTGGTTCGCATATTTACCTAATCTGGCTAAATGTCGTCCTCTATGTCAATTTCAGATCTTTCGTCTCTATGCCCATAATCAAAGAATCAGTTCGTAAATTAATTGGGCATCTGATCAATCCATCAGAGTCTCTGGCAGCAGCTGTCCAGCAGTTTCACTGTCCTCTCCGTCAGCATAACGTCAGGGTATCTGGTAAAGTGATGGGGTGCGAAGAAGTAAGCTCTCTCTAGAGTCGACTAAAAGACCTACCCTCTCTAGTCTACTTTTATAATAAATTTTTATCGGCAAATGTTTCAATACATGTTACAAAACAATTTTAATTGGTTAACCAGGACCATTCTTCCTGCTTCTCATACATCAAATGTTGCATTAGATGCAGCTTCTCAATTTCTGAGTACATTTGTAACAGTTTCTAGTCCATTCAGGGCATGTTTTATTCCCATGCAGGGTCGTGTCCTTTGTGTCATCAAGTATAATAGTTCATAGTTTAAGTAAATCCTTTGTTTGGTGCTTGGCGCTCCTCCCAGGATGACCTTCACGGATACAGTCTGCCTGGGGTCAAGACGAGGTTATTGTTTCTCATCTTTTAGCGCAGGCGCACTTCACTCAGTGACTTCTCTGTCTTGTCGGGGCGTCAGAATAGGGATGGCAGCCATTTTGTGGCCACTCCAGAAAGGTCAACGTAAGCAAAGAAACATAAAACGTAATTAACCCCTTCCCCGCTCATGACGGAACCGTTCCGTCATGAGCCACGGTTGAGCTGTGCTCATGACGGAACGGTTCCGTCATGACACGCCCGTTGGCGGCCGCTCCGCCTGCGCGGCGCTGTTTCCCCGCCTGTGCGGGGGGACAACGCAAATGGGTGGAGTCATGACGGAACCGTTCCGTCATGAGCACAGCTCAACTGTGGCTCATGACGGAGCGGCTCCGTCATGAGCACAGGCCCACCGCGCTGCCCCCCTGCCCCCCCCCAGCGCTGCAGCGGAATGTCCGCAGCAGCGAAGGGGTTAATACATGGAAATGACTATCAAAATGTTATTCACTCACTAAACCCACTATGTGTGTGTATTTATCTGGCAAAAGCAACACGCATTGCAGTTTATACTCACAATTTAAACCACGATTCACAAATCACATCACAAAGCAACATTAAACATGCAAATTCTAAATATCTGATATTAGTATGCGTACGAAATTAGTTTACGTATCAATCAAGCCATGCAAATGCGATTCCCACGTATATTTTCTAATTAGTAATGTTGATTAATCAAACCCACTGCAAACAATTAATACTATTAATGTTAATCAGTTATTCATGTTAATTCAAAATGATGAAATGGAGGAGGTATACGTTTCTTAAGGAAAACCTTGCTCCAGCACTGGCTAGACCCGGAGTTATCAGAGCGCTTTACATAGTGGAGAACGTGAACAATGCACACGTTACATACAATAGATAAACACATCAATGTCCAACTCTTGAGAAGTGCAGCGGAGCAAGGGATAAAACACAGGCAAACGTAGCAAAAGAGGAGATGGGGATCAGTAATAAGGCAGATGGTCGTAAGAAAAAAAAAGTTCAAGTGTAGCAGACCGACACCAACTGTACACAGCTGGGGTTGCCCAAAGCATCTGGCCTAACGCCAGACTCTGTGCCCAACCTGCTGCGTGTGGCCAACCCCCACTATATACATTCAAAGCCCAAGAAAAGCTGTAGTTCGCCTATTTCTGAAACAGTAGGAAGGTTTGGGGTACCCTGGGAGGGTGTAAGATTAGCAAATATGCCATAGAGTTTACAAATCACACGATAAAAGCATTTTTTCTTATGAATGTTATTGTCATGGGAGGGTTAACTTTAGGGCTGCCGTTGTATGGGCCTAGGGGTCACATCAATTCTTAAGTGAAAGCCAGCCATTCAGAGCAAGGCAGATTCACAAATCTTAAAAGGTTTCATGAATGCCCAGTGGAAGACCACTCCAGAGAACTCTAAAATGTGATCCCAGCTTCCCCAGGCCAGAACACCGTCTCACCACTAATTTCCCAACTAATCAAAGTGGACGATGTTTTTATTGGAAAATCTCATGCAAATTCTTTGAACAACGCCAAAGTTTTTCAGACAAACGAAAAATTATCTTTCAAACTTATGCTGATTCATCAAGGGGGCATGGTTAAAAAGGGGGCATCAAAAAAGTATTCATTTACTAATAACTGTATTACCGTTATAAAACTTCACCTGAAAGTTGGCTATACTTTACTTTGTTTATTCATTTGCTGTATGTCTTGATTAAATGCAGCTCAATCATGGAGCAGCACATGTACAGGGAGTCGAAAAGGTTTTGATTTGCTGATAACGCGGGTGCCTTTATCACAGATCTGCATGAAAGTTGGCACACCCTTATCATGTTTAGCTCGCTCTTGAAATACTGAATTTCATGCAAATCCATCAAGGTAATTCACAGGTAAATGGGGGGGGGGGGAGGGTCAAAAAAGGGTTCCTTTTTATGATATATTTGGCACTGCTTCATGAATCTGCGTGCTATTTAAGAGGCTGGAAGCAAATTAAGTCTAGTGCTGAGATCTCAAGTATAAGCAAGATCTGACATGAGGGGAAAGGTAAAGGTATTGAGAAAAGAAAAGGGGTGGTTTGCAGAAAGGGTTTTCCAGGCCGTGTGGGGCTCCTTAGGACCTGAATGTTGTGCAAAGAGGGATTTCGGACTTGTCCTGCCTGATTATGTTATGTTATTCCGTTTTATATAGCGCGGCTAATACCCATAGGTGTCCTGGCGCTGTAGAACAGAAAGCAGTCCTGAGTGAAAGACGGTGTAACAGGTATTAAGAGGTAAAGAGGCTGGTCTTAAGCGCCTTCCTGAATTCTAGGTGATTGGGTATATGTCTCAGGTATAGCGGTAGTGCATTCCATGCAGTAGCGGCCTTTACCAGAAAGCTGCGTCCTCCCCAGTTGGCTTTGTTTACTTTGGGGATTACAACCAAATTAGCCTGAGAAGACCGCAAAGTTCTTCCAGGCGAATACCATCGAAAGAGCCTAGTAAGGTGAAGCGGTCCATTCTTATGAAGAGCTCTGTGAGTCATACATAAAGCTTTGAACCGGATTCATTTGTTTATTGAGAGCCAATGTAGTTTTTTTATTTCGGCCGAGATCGAGGCATATTTAGGAATGCCTGATATAAGTCTTGCCGCCGCGTTTTGCAGTAGCTGCAGCTTTTTAAGTAGTCCTTCTTGAATGGTGATGTAAAGACTATTACAATAGTCGAGTCTGGATAGGGCAAGCGCCGAGATAACCGTTCGATGTAATTCTTTGGGAAGCAGTGGAAGTATCTTCCTACATAATCTAAGAATGAAAGATGTGGAGGAGATAACTGAATTGACCTGGTCCTTGAACAAAAGTTTATCGTCTATGATAATGCCCAGGTTCTTGACTTTCCTGCTGGGCGTAGGTAATAAACCCATTGAGTCTGGCCTCCATGTAGGTGTCCAGAAACTGGGATCATTTCCAAACAGGACTACCTCAGTTTTATTGGAGTTTAGTTTGAGGCAATTAAGGGTCATCCAACTGCCCACTGCTGACATACACTCTTTAAAGTCATCCGCAACATTGGTAGGTGTCGCAGGTAATAAGGATACCACTGTCTGGGTATCATCTGCGTATGATGTGAGGTTGAAACCAAAAGATTCTACCAATGTTGCCAGATGTTTAACATACACGTTAAAGAGAGTAGGACTAATAGAGGATCCCTGTGGCACACCGCATGGCAGGGAGAAAGCTTTAGCAGTAAAGTCTCCCAGCGAGACCGCCTGGGTTCTGTCTGCTAGGAAAGACTTGATAAGGCTCCAAGCTTTGTCTTTGACTCCAATTTCTTGAAGCCGGTCCATCAATAAGCCATGATGGACCGTGTCAAAGGCTGCAGACAGATCCAACATGATCATAACCGCCTTACCACCCTGGTCTACAGTCTCTCTAATTTCTTCGGTGGATTTGACCAGCGCCGATTCCGTGCTGTGTCCTGATCTGAAACCCTACTGTGTAGGGTCTAATCCATGTGCCTCATCCAAGAATCTGCTTAGTTGTGTGTTCATGATTTTCTCAATAAGTTTGGCAGGGAGAGGCAGCCTTGATATGGGCCTAAAGTTATTTGGGTCAAGGGGATCAAGCTGGGTTTTTTTTAATAGAGGTATAATGGAGGCTATTTTCCAGGTCCTCGGAAAGTAACCCTTGACAAATATCGAATTAAAAATAGATGTGAGGGTTTCCGTGACTGGTTCGGAGGCTAGCCTGAGTACTGAAAGGGAGCAGGGGTCCATCGGGGAGCCTGATCTAGTCGAGTCTAAAAGTTTAAGAACCTCCACAGGGGAGGTGGGTGAGAAAGTCTTTAGCGTCCCGAAGTTATTAGCACACTTGTGTGAGTTTGGCGCCCAAAAAATGGTTGAATGGGTAAAAGTTGAAAAAATATTATACACTTTTTCAAAGAAGAAGTTTGCTATTTTGTCGTACAGTTCTTGGCTGGATTCGAGCTGTGGAGTGGTAGGTTCAGCTAGGGATTTAACCGTTTTAAACAGTTCCTTGGAAGAGTTTCCTGCTCTTTTAATTTTGGCGGCGAAAAAGTCTTGTTTGGTTTTAAAGAGATGTTGTTTGTACTGAGCTAAACAAATCTTATATCGTTTTTTGTCCTGCAAGTTATATTTAATGCGCCATAGTCTTTCCAGACGTTTACACTCACGCGGCGCTAATTCCCCGCCTGTGCGGGCGATTAGCGCTGTGGGCGGAGTCATGACGGAACCACTCCGTCATGAGCACAGCCCAACCGTGGCTCATGACGGCGTGGCTCCGTCATGAGCACCGGGCCACCGCGCTGCCCCCCCGCATCCCCCAGCGCTGCGGCGGAATTTCCGCCGCAGCGAAGGGGTTAAAGACATCGGCATTCATTTTTTTCCAGGAGCGGTACTCCGTGTAATTGGTCGTAGTTTTTATTAAATTTTGCATTGAAGGTGAGATCAGGAAAATAATAGCATTGTGATCTGATCAAGTGATTGGTAATATTTCATTCACGGTAACTTCCGTGTTATTGGTGAAAATACCGTCTAAGGTGTGACCTGCTTTATGCGTAGGTCCAGCAACTCGTTGAGTTAGATCAATTGCCTTAAATAAATCAGTGAGTTTAATAGTGTCTGGATCATCTTCCATTTCTAAATGGAAGTTGAAATCACCTAGGATCGAGTAAGAACTTGATCCTAGTTCGTTTTCAACCCAGGTACTGGCTTTTGTTAGGAACCCTGCTTTAGGACCAGGTGGTCTGTATAGTAAGGTACCTCTAAAAGTATATTGATGAGAGAGGCGAAAGCAGAAGTCCAGTGCTTCACAGTCAGCGTTGGTGGAGTTGTTAAAAGTGACTTTAAAAGATCCATGGTAGATTATGGCTAACCCGCCACCTTTTTTATTGATTCTATTCTGGGTATGGCAATTATAACCGGGGGGTGTGGCTTTCACAATGTCAGGGCCAGAAGCTTCATCTGTCCAAGCCTCAGTTATAAATGCTATTTTTATCCCTTCGTTTTCTATGAGGTGGGCCAGTTCAATGCTATGTTTTACTAGGGACCTGGCATTGAGTAATAGACATTTGATACTTTTATTTATGCCTGCCCTAGTAGTGTTTTTTTTGTTGTTGGCTATCTTATGCCCTAGAAGCTGAATCCTAGTTCCACAATTGGTACAAGTGGTCATACTGGGACCAGTTGAAATATCCTGAAAAATGCATTTTCGATTACAATTAGAATTAGTAATGCTTAGCCTGTGCAGCATCTCACTTGAATAAGTCCTATGCCCTGAGAAATCCGTAGTGAGCCGGCCAGGGGTACTGGCGCGGGGCACGGGCCAGGCGCAGATGGGCGCAGATGGGCTTGCCTCGGGCGCGCCTTCGGGGCGCCAGCGGCGCGTCCGCTGCGCGCTCGCGCTGGCAACGGCTTTTAGTAGAAGAGTACCGTGGAAGCCTAGAGCACCGACCCCAGTACAACAAAGATGGCGGCCAGCCCTCGCTTAACCAGGTAGAGTAAAGGTTGCTGTGCAAATTAGCAAGTCAAATGTTTCTCTGTGCAAAATTCGCCTTAGAATAAAAGAAGGTTAAAAGCAAGTTTAAAATTATTTACCAAAACCTCGCTGAAAACGCGCCTGCTGTCACACCCGGCTCAAGCCTCAGGTGTCTTCTGAGCGCGCTCGCGCTGGCATCGGCTTTTAGTAGAAGAGTACCGTGGAAGCCTAGAGCGCCGACCCCAGTACAACAAAGATGGCGGCCAGCCCTCGCTTAACCAGGTAGAGTAAAGGTTGCTGTGCAAATTAGCAAGTCAAACGTTTCTCTGTGCAAAATTCACCTTAGAATAAAAGAAGGTTAAAAGCAAGTTTAAAATTATTTACCAAAACCTCGCTGACAACGCGCCTGCTGTCACACACGGCTCAAGCCTCAGGTGTCTTCTGTGCGCGCTCGCGCTGGCATCGGCTTTTAGTAGAAGAGTACCGTGGAAGCCTAGAGCGCCGACCCCAGTACAACAAAGATGGCGGCCAGCCCTCGCTTAACCAGGTAGAGTAAAGGTTGCTGTGCAAATTACCAAGTCAAACGTTTCTCTGTGCAAAATTCGCCTTAGAATAAAAGAAGGTTAAAAGCAATTTTAAAATTATTTACCAAAACCTCGCTGACAACGCGCCTGCTGTCACACCCGGCTCAAGCCTCAGGTGTCTTCTGAGCGTGCTCGTGCTGGCATCGGCTTTTAGTAGAAGAGTACCGTGGAAGCCAGGAGCGCCGACCCCAGTACAACAAAGATGGCGGCCAGCCCTCGCTTAACCAGGTAGAGTAAAGGTTGCTGTGCAAATTAGCAAGTCAAACGTTTCTCTGTGCAAAATTCACCTTAGAATAAAAGAAGGTTAAAAGCAAGTTTAAAATTATTTACCAAAACCTCGCTGACAACGCGCCTGCTGTCACACACGGCTCAAGCCTCAGGTGTCTTCTGAGCGCGCACGCGCTGGCATCGGCTTTTAGTAGAAGAGTACCGTAGAAGCCTAGAGCGCCGACCCCAGTACAACAAAGATGGCGGCCAGCCCTCGCTTAACCAGGTAGAGTAAAGGTTACTGTGCAAATTAGCAAGTCAAACGTTTCTCTGTGCAAAATTCGCCTTAGAATAAAAGAAGGTTAAAAGCAAGTTTAAAATTATTTACCAAAACCTCGCTGACAACGCGCCTGCTGTCACACCTGGCTCAAGCCTCAGGTGTCTTCTGAGCGCGCTCGCCCTGGCATCGGCTTTTAGTAGAAGAGTACCGTGGAAGCCTAGAGCGACAACCCCAGTACAACAAAGATGGCGGCCAGCCCTCGCTTAACTAGGTAGGGTAAAGGTTGCTGTGCAAATTAGCAAGTCAAACGTTTCTCTGTGCAAAATTCGCCTTAGAATAAAAGAAGGTTAAAAGCAAGTTTAAAATTATTTACCAAAACCTCGCTGACAACGCGCCTGCTGTCACACCCGGCTCAAGCCTCAGCTGTCTTCTGACCTAACCTGCCAGAGTCTGCCAACCGCAACTTTGCATGGCTTTAGGGCAATGCACTGTGCAGACTGGCTGCAAGGCCTCGCCTGTGGCCAAGCCCTTCACCCAATCCTCCATGGGTGGCTAATCTGTGCCCAGAGGTTGTTGGTCATGGAGCCTGGCCTGAAGCCTGGAACTATTGATCTTTTTATATTTTTAAGGGTTTCTGAATCCTATTTTGAGGGGTTTGTGGACACAACTTTGGTACTGCAGACCCGAAATGGATGAGTGGAACTAAAAGCTTCTTTTTCCAAGGTGTTGGACACCCAGGCAAAAGGTTTGGGGTGATCCTGCAGAGAAAGTCCCATTCTCTCTACAGGATCACCCCAAACCTTTTGCCTTCACCGCTCCTGTCCTCAGTGTTTAATTTGTAAAAAAATAAGTGTCAGGGCCCTCATCAGGAGGCAACTGCAGATTACGACACCTATTGCTGCTGTCAGCACTCCCAATGACAGTACCAACACAACTGCTGACCATCACACTCCTACAAGAGTGACAATTCAGACTATTCCAGGGCCCCAATGCTATAAGAATCATTTTTATTGTACATTGACCGAATAGGCAACTTTTATTGGACTCATCTCTAAATTAGATTTACAGCACCACCATGTGGCAGACTGTCATAGGTCCTGGTGCTGATAATTAAGTACCGGTGCCGAGCACTGGAAACCACCGGCTGAAATTAAGCACTGCCTGTCTTGTTGAATTCAATTTTGTTGGCCTTAGGAGTCTGCGCACTATACCACTGCTAGCCTGTGCTAATGTGCTTGTGCTCACTCCTTAACATCTTCAGTGCCCATGACGAGCTGGACTCGTCATGGGCCGCGGTAGCGCTGTGCCCATGACGAGTCCAGCTCGTCATAGACCCCGCCCGCTAATGCAACGGCCGGCACAGGGCGGGGAAAGGGGCGGGCACTGAAGGGGTTAAAACCTGGTAGAATTAGCTTATACCGAATTGGCATATTTAATTTCCTTGCAAGTCCGTAGTAAAGTGGCACTCTTTTTTTGTAGGTCTCTTGTTTTTCAATGACACTACAGAAAGAATGATTCTTCCACAATAATTTTTTTCCATCTCAATGTATTGGGGAAACTGTTTATTTTCATTCTTAATGAATTACATTACATAAAGTGCCTATGGAAACCAAACGGTTAGGCTGTGATTAAGGCAAATATCGAAACGGAGGGACCATGCTGTTTTCAGCACAATGATCTAATACATTTGGATTCATTTTGGATACTGTATGTGCAAATTAACTGTGAGGAGACAGTGTGCTCCCAAGGCAGACACTGTGACTTTCATTTCTCCGCTTCTGCCACCAGATTAGAGATCTTCCTATGGTAAAATATACTGAACTTTTTCCTATTCCTTCCAATAAAGAGATCGCAGCCTTGACTGCTAAATCTCCCTATGGTAAAGTTTAAGGAAAAAGAAAAAAAATGATTATGTTTGTAAAAATATTTTCATATTATATATTAATGTAAATGAATTATATATTTATATTTATTTTAAACATAAAACTCAAGAAAAACATGCTAGAGTACTACTAACAACATTATGAATTAAATCTTTCATTAGTATAAATATATTAAAAGACAGTAAAATTATGTTTCTCAAGTTTAAATTAGAAAATAAATTCCTACCTAAATTAAAAAAACAACTTTTAACTATGCAATAATAATTATTAAAGGTGATGTTTACAGATGACTAAAAGTAATGTAATTATATGTGTTACAATTTATTGTTACATTAGTTTGTAAATGCAAAATAATTACAATATTTTTAAATTAAATTACAAATATGTACTATTATTATTTTATCAGTATCAACTTTATTTCGGTTCGATGAACTATGGAAGTGCACTATACAAAAAGATAAAAACATCATAAATACAGATCTTAGCAGTGCAAATGTGTAAAAAATATTCTAATCATAATTAGTGAATATTTGTTTGTCCATGGTTGGGGGGATTGGCATTACTTTCCTGCCCAAGTTCAGTGTATTGCCAGGTGGCTGATGAGCTTGCAACTGTCGGATACAGCCACATCTTCTCCTTGTTGAAGCCTGTCAGTCATTCTGCATCTAGTCCACCCTTGCACATGAGTGCCTGACTTCCTGTTGTTGGGGATAGAGCATCTCTGCTATTGTAGCTGCCTTCGCATCACTAAACACATGCTTCCCTATGCACCGGGGTTGGCTCTGTTGGGAATGCCCAGTTCTGGCGAGCCTATGTTGACAGCCAAATTTACCGCATGGCATGCTACAGGTCAGCACACATTGGGAGATTTGTATAGGGATGGGACCTTGGTGACATTTGAGGTGTTGATGGAGGAAGACAGCCTACCCCCTGGGCAACTGTTACTTCACAATTCCTATTTGCCACATTAGGGTTTCACTGGTGGCATCTGACTACTGAACCGCCCATTCACCTCACTATTCAATATTTCAATGTATTGGGTAGGGGTAGACCTCATACATTGGTATGCTGACTTCCTCCACTCCCATGCTATTCTACAGATCCTCCTGTTATAGCAATGCGGGGAAGCAGACTTAAAACACCCCTGCACCCATTACTTGAGGGCCCAAAACAAGTGCCACAAAGCGCCTGGTTTAAGCTTATACAGCTATACATAGTACAGAGGGCTTACTTTACTCCTGCTAAGGTGAACCGGTTTTATCACAGAGTAGGCGCAGCTTGTCCACATTGTGCTTTTGTAGATCAGGGCCGGACTGGCCATAGCGGGCACCGGGCATTTCCCCGGTGGGCGTCCAGGGTGGGGGCCGGTTTTGGGCCCCTGGAGGTCGTTTTTGTTACAGGGACGTTTTTGCAGCATAACTGCAAAATCAGCCCCTGTAACAAAATCGGCCAAAACCGGCTCTTGCAAACAGCTCAGGCGCACCCCCAACCCCTTGGGGGGCCGGCCAAGCACTTTGCCAGGGCCGGTTTTGGTTCCCAGTCCGGCCCTGTTGTAGATGCTGATTCACTACATATGCTGTGGGCCTGCACCAGGCTGCATACCTACTAGATAAGTATCACCTCCAGATTATCTGCGTGCACAGAGCACCCGAATCTACACACATGGGAAATATGCCTTCTGGGGTTGTACAGTAGACACAAGAAACACAGGGTGACCTCCAGCTTTTTAGACTTGGATTTTATAGTGGCCAAGCTTCTTATTACACAGTGGTGGAAATCTTCTGAGCCCTCACTGTTCACATCCTGGGAACACTCCATGCTTAACTGGGCACAATTTGAAGCATAGCAAGCACAGAGAAGACACAAAAGTGCCGAGAAAATATCCCACCACCACCTACTGGGATAAACTCTATCTGACTTGCAGTCTAATCAAACACATGACTCCAATACTAGCTTTGCCGATGTGGGAGGGACCCTAGACACGTAACTGAGACTGTTGGTTGCTCCTAACTGCCTTATCCATTGTGACGCCCCTCACACACACACACCTTCGGAAGTCCTCAACACTGGGTACATCCCTACTAACCTTCAGCAATGGCATTTGGGAAGAGGGCTGATTTGACCGACGGTCTGCCCTTGTCTTCCTACTGCAACATGTTTACCATGAGGTATTGTTTGGACTTTGTCATTGCATGATACAAGATATTTTACACTGGTCATCGAAGGCATTGTTGTTGTACTGTAAATTGTAAAACTACAAAACTTCAATAAACAGATTCAAGCAAAAAGAATGGTTGCATCATAAGACAACCATTATTGATGAGGTACCACAAAGCTAAGACAAAACCAGATGAAAAAAACCCTCCAAAACGACCGTGAAGATGGACTCATAAGGGTCTCCTGGAATGTCTAAGCTACTTACTAGTTTGAGGTGGTTCAAAAACACTTGCTAGGATAGGTAAAATAAAAAATGCCCAGTATAAGTCCAGATCAGAGATGCGCTTAAAATGGGTGAGACCAATCAAAGGCAAATAAAATACACAAAAAAATAAAACATTAAGACTCGTTAAAAAAAGGCAATATTGTTCATTAAATAACTCAGGATGCAAACAGTTCCATGTTAGGCACATTATGGGGTTTAAAAATTACTTCACTAGTCAGGTATTCTTGGACCTAAGAACATATTAAATCCAACTAACAATGGCAAAACAAGAATTTATAAAAGGCATGGATTGCAAATAAAACATAGCTGCCTTATGATCAGAGATAGTGTTCTCCTTAAAAAGCGTGATCAGAAACATTCTCCTAAAAAGGTATTAAAATGTACAAAACAACATTAAGTACAAAGTTTATTGTACACATAGATTGCCACACGGACACAAAACAAGAGCCTAACAGAGTCAGAGAAAGATACCAAGTAATGCAAAGTGCTAAACCTCAGCTGAGTCAATAGGGTCTGCTGATCACTGTTGTTGACCCATATAAGGCAGGGTTCAATTACTGGTCCAGTGTCCAAAGGGCAATACAGGCGGACAGTACTTTTGTTGGATTCGGTGCAGATTGTGGAATACCTTGTCCAATTCTAAAAAAGGTCTTTAAGTGTCTAACATGTTGCTGTAAAAGAGCCTCAGGGCAGTTAAAAATATCAGGGAAGCCTAAAATATTACTCAACTTTTTAATATAACTTAACCAAGGGATATGACTAATCTTATCCAGGTACAGGCAATCCATAATCACACTGTGGCTAAAGTGTGCTTCAGGCTTAACCTAGATTGCCAACCATTAAAGAAGGGGACGTATTCTAATAAGGAGAAAGACATAATCAAGACCAAGTTCTGTGTGACAAGGATAATTCACGGAACTACGAGTGACCCCCAACAATCTTTTCAAGCAGTTATTCTCAACGACCTCTATAGCTTTAAAATCTTAAGTCCCCCAGACTTCTGAGCCGTAAGTATCTACTGACAAGCATTTGGCTTTATAAACAGTTAAAAACTCATTTTGGGGTTTTGAACTGAGTTTGCTTTGTAAACCTGAACAAGCCCTCCACAGAGAGGGAAAACTTAGCTGCAGTAACAATACCTAACTGATTTCCTGAGCATTGATCATCAAAAAGTATGCCCAGATGGGGAAAAGATGAAACTGGCTCAAGTTTAACATCATTTATAAAAAAAAGTATTTTGCTAGTCCCAGGATTCTGAGGGCCGGATTGTCATCACCACACCTTCATCTGCTTGTTAGCAGCATCACACTATAAAGTGCATTTCCAGGTGCCGCAGCGCTTGAGAGCTTTTCCAAGGAGGACAAGCTACAGGGACTGCTGAAAGCAGATTGCCATCGCCACATCTGCATCTGCGTGTTAACAGCATCGTGCTATAAAGCGCCTCTCCAGGTCCCGCAGTTCGAGACGTGCCTGGGCAAATACCAGGCCAAGGGCAGGCCTGTCTGCGCTCATCAGTGACTGAAAGAGGCCGGACCAACCCTGCAGGTCCCTTGTTCGAATATACCCTTTCGCCTACATTGATGAATTTTTCACACGCCACGGGTAAGTTGAGCTATCTGATACCTGTTTCTTCCTTAATTGTGACACTAATAATGAGGAAAAGGAAGATTTTGAAACCAGCCAATAAGGAAGGTTCCTCTAAGAACAACATTGTTAAATTTCTATCAAGTGCCATTGGAGCCATTGAACATGAGCTGAATGCTGTAACTGTCCAGATTAACAAAGCTGCTGAGTCTACCTGCAACCCCCTAGTCATTCAATCTGCCAATGCCTTATCATTAACTGAATTACAACCCTCTAAACTATTCCGCGAGCAAGTAGGGGGGCAATTCCTGTGTCTCTGTTCTCCCCGACATAATCCGACATAATTGAAGGTGAGAAACTGATTCTCCATTCATTTCTCCACCAGCAAAAAAAACTAAAGGCATATGTTGTGCACTTAAAGATGTGCCTAGGAAAGTTCCTGCCAATGTAAGTTCTGCTCCAGAGAACCAGTGCAAGGGGAAAAATCAATCCAAAGTGCCTGTACCGAGCATTCCACCCAGCTTAAGCAAAAAGAAAAAACTGGATGAACAATTGAGTGGCTTTATGTCGGAGGTGTTGAATCATCTTAGTGCTATTGAAAGATCCTTGCTGAATCTCCACTCCACTCTGTGCACAATTATGATGCAATACAACACTATTCCCATGCACACCATTAGTGATGCAACACCGCCTGTTCAAGCTCCACACTCAGCAAGGGCAAAGCCATTGAGTGCAGTGCACAGATGTGTACAGTTCCTCCTATGGCCTTAGCAGACAGCACTCAATCTAATAAGAATAAGAAGGGATGCTCTCAAAGGGTAGTGAAACACCTTGTTTTGGATCCTCCATCTGCCACTACTTCATATACCATTTTTTTTAAAGGCATCCCTCCCAGCTGATCATCTCCCTCACCAACAAACCTACAACCACCAAAATCAACTTTCACAAAAGAAATAAGGCAGCCGCTACCTGGATGCAAGACAGGTGCCTCAAGCTCAATTCAGACAAAAGTGAACTGGAACCCACCCCCTCAGCCTGGGACGACTCCTGGTGGCCCGTCGCACTAGGAACCCCTCTCATCCCTACAGACCACGCATGCAACCTTGCCATCATACTGGACTGCTCGCTCTCAATGAACCGCCAAATCAACGCAGTATCCTCATGCTGTTTCCACACGGTCCACCTACTTCAAAAGACTTCAGATGGCTCCCCACAGAATCCAGGAAAACGGTCACCTGCGCTCTCTTCACCAGTAGACTGGACTATGGCAATGCACTCTACACCGGCGTCACCCAGAAACAGCTCAGGAAACGACAGAATGCCCAAAACACCACAGCTAGACTGATCCTCGACATTCCCCGCTGAAGCCCTTGATACAACACCTCCGACAACTCCACTGGATCCCTATCAACAATAGAATCACATTCAAGCTCCATACACATTCCTACAAAGCTCTTCACAACGCAGAACCCGAATATCTGAACCACTGCCTGGCCTTACACACACCTGCCAGACAACTCCACTACACCCAACTCGCCCTGGCCACCGTCCCACAGATCCAAAAGACCAGAACAGGAGGAAGATCCTTCTCCTACCTTGCCACCAAGACCTGGAACACCCTGCCCCTCCACCTCAGGCAATCCGCATTGTTGACACAGTTCAGGAAGGACCTCAAGACCTGGCCCTTCGACTTGAAAAAAGCCTGAAACCAGACAACTGTGAATGTGTTGTAGTCAATTGTAGGTCTGAGACTCTGGTCAGCAATCTGTTTCCAGGTTTTTTAACATTCCTAGGCCTGTAGCAGTGTAGAAGTGGTCCTGTTGTTTTTTTTGTAGGCCTAACTTTCCTTTAAGCACCCAGTCTCCTTTCAGGGCTCGCAACTGTTAACGATACTTCTCGACAAAATCCCCACCCAACCCCTTCACAACAGATTCGCCCTTCTGGCCACATGTGACTGTGTGGATTGACACACAATTGTAAGGATACTCATGAGCAGCCGAGTGGTGACTTTTCAAGTGCCCCTCCCATGCACAGCACTCCTGATTCCATTACAGACCCTGATGCTGTTAATTCTCAGCCCCTGAATGACAAGGGGAGCATGATGACCACTGATATACTACGTGGTGGGAAAATTGGCACTTGGACCGTGGCTGGTTTGGGTTCCAAGCTAAATAAATCTCAATGGCACTGTTGTTAATTATGACCTTATTGCCCTCCAGGAGACCTAGCTGGTTAAACCTTTGTATATTCACGGCTTTGTCTCCTATTTTACACCGGGCTTGCTGAGTCTCTCTAGCAGAGCAAAGTGGGAATGTTAACCCTGGCATCAGTCACCTTTCCAGGGAGTGTTTATAGAGTGGTTTGAACCACAGTAAATTTCAACTCATCTGGTTAGACTATTGGTCAAAGAAGTTGTTGATTATTAATGCGTATAATAATTGCTTTGACCCTAATAATTGTGCCATCATTTACACCCTAAGAAGTGTGTTTGGGGGAGCCCTTTCAGGGGCGGGGGTCTGTCCTTTTGTTATTTTGCTGGGTGATTTCAATACTCATTTCTGTAGGTTTGGCAGTGTTGCAGCGTGGAATTTCAAATCCTCCCTTCGTCACAGACCATACATCACACTAAAGCTTTCACTCAGTACATTCATTGGTGGGGCCCCTAACACCAACACTCACACTTCATTGATCTGTTCTTACGGGAGAGATATGTGTTCCAAACGCTGACGTGAAAAGAATATCTTATAACCTAAAGGAATTTTATTTACATAAACATACACTAAATAACCTTAATCCTGCACATCCTAATCCTGAACCTCGAGATATTCCTTTCACTTTGCCGATGGATCAAATTAGTTGAGTTGGAAAAGTGATTTTAATCATCTTTCATTAATATTCAAATCTTAATCTATTCCTTCTCAATAATAACCCAACACATTTGCTTGTTAATCAATAATATTGTTGATCTAATTAATGCAAACATTTAATAAAACATTAATCAAACCGCAGAACACCATATTTACCTAATCTGGCTATTAGTCGTCCTCTAAGTCAATCAAGTCGTCATGCAGCACGCTACAGTCCCAAAGATTGAGTCTGGACCATAAGCGTGTACACATCAATCAATACCCATCAGTTTGATAGTCTTCAGTTCATCAGGAAAATGGGCAGCAATTTAGTCTGTCAAATATTCAGGGAAGCAGCTGTCCTGCAGTGTCACCGTCCTCTCCGTCAGCATTGCGTCAGGAAAAAGAAAAAGGTCTGCACTCTCACTAGTCTACCATCTTTCATAATGAATTTAATGACAAAATGTAACGAAAATCAGTTTTAGGCACTTCTGATTGGTTGGTTAAGATCGTCCATTTCGGATTCTCAAAGTCTATGATGTCACACTGTCAAACATGATCCATCCGGTTTATCAAAATTGTCCATTGTTAAAGTTCTTGGCTAAAGTCCAGTCACGACCTTGTTCGGGTACAGGTTGTTTGGGTCATTTTGAGGCCACTTGTTCAGGAGCTCGGAGCATGTGCACTTGGTCTGAAACCTCGTGGAATGGTAGCTGTCTCGTCATGCCCGTAGGGCGGCCATTTTGTCATTGGCCAGATCGGTCAACTTAAGTAAAACAAACACAAAAATAATTAAAACATGGAAATAACGAATAAAATGTTTAACCCTCACTAATTCCCCTATGTGTGTGGAATTATCTAGCATACTGGCAACATTTAAAGCGTTTATATTCACCCAATGATGTCATCTGGTGCAACTTACAATTACGTCACAAAAGCAACATATATCATGCAATATTCTATTTTTCTAGTATCAGTATGCGTACATATATTAGTTTACACATTATTTTTGCCATGCAAATGCAAATCCCACGTGTAATTCATACATTAATAAGGTTGATTAGGTAAAACTCAAAACACATTAATATTATTACAATTAATAGATTATTTTAATTAGTATGAACATGCAGAAATGGGGGGGTATACAACATTTTGTACTACTCCATCAGCAGCACCGTGGTTTGTGACCTAAGTGATACCCATGGCGAACCTCTGATGCACTTTGTACACAACCCTTACAAGGAGACCCTCAATTAATTTAATCATGAAATAACAACTGTTATTTGCCTTCGATGCTAGTGTTGCTCATCCTGTACTTAATCCAACTTTCATGGCAGAGATTGTCATAGCATCATTGATTTCATTCTATTTGGTTGTTTTTTTCAAGGTACACCGACAGGGTGTGAGGTAGCGGTTAATCCTCAAGTGACCATAATCTTTTAGCCGTGTACCTTTTTGGTTTTGATCACCTAATAAATGATTGTAAGACATTGACATCAATTGATGTTACCAAAAACAAAGGTGTTCCTCAAATATGGTTTATTAATGTAGTGAAGAACAATAGGGATGCAGTTTCTTGGTGCCTGGATCCAAGTGGGGCACCTTCTGTCACTGTATCCTCTTTTGAGGCACTCTGTAACACGGTACACAAACAGCTCATTATTCAGGTTGGTAATCGCCCCAAAAAACCTGTCAGGTGGTTCAACACAAATTGCACTAAGGCACACTCTGTCCTCTTCAAAGTAATTAAAGGGTCACTAATGACAGTGACCTTATAAGATCAAGCTGTAGGTCCCACAAGATTGCCTTGGAAACAAGAAAGAAGGATATATGGGTAGAGGAATTTCAGTCACTACTTGCTGTCAATAACAGCAGGCAATCACATGCCTTCTGGGAAGTGATCAATGACCCTTTCTTTAAACATTCTCCTGTAGATGAGAATACTCAAGTTGTAAGCTCGCCTAGTTGGGTGGAGCACTTTAAAGTAGTCTATGGTACTGCTGACCAAGATTCTTCATCTGAGCTTACTGAGACAGGCGACTCATCCACTTTAAAAGGTGGAATGGTCATTTAGCTGGATGAAAGGAGGCAGCAACTAGTAGATGCTCTATTGCTATGGCACTGGGTCTCGATGGGGTCCCAACTGACCTCTTTAAAGACAAAATTGAATTTTGGGCCACTATTTTAACTAAACCTACAATTAATTATTACCAAATATACCCTGGCAAAGCAGGAACAGATTCAACTTGCCATTATGGATTTAAAGTCTGCTTTTGATCACGTGAATCATGGCAAATTAGGGAGCATTATCTAAGCAGTGGGTGTCGAGCCTGCCTTGGCAAACTGTTAGACATGGTCCTGCGGGGTAACTTTACAATAGTTTTTACCTCTCCACAGGTGTGCAGCAGGGCTGCATTTTAATGTCCTTTTTAGTTTCACCGTTACACCAATGGTCTAAAACATCGATTAATCAATCTAAATTGTGATGTTCTGCGAACTCGAACTCTGTGGTTCCAGTACTTCTCTATGTGAATGGCACAGTTTTATTGATAGAACCAATCTTGGTTTGCAGAAACTCCTACTATTGTTAAATGTAATTTTACCACATTACATTTATTTACATTTTTAACTACTTTACATTCTTTAATATAATTTAACCTTATTTACTCCAGGGTTTTATTTTAAGTCTCTATCTCCTTAATTGTCTATGGGAGGATGTTGCAGTGCCAGTGGTTGTCCATGTGTGGTGTTGGACTTCCCTCAGCTCTGTGTTGAAGTAGTTGTTGGTCCTTTTTTGGCTGTAGTTACTCTAGAAGGGCAGTTTGTTAATAGTAATGGACTTATACTCCTTTGTGAGTGGGTCTATGTCCCTCCCTAGCATGCCCCATAAATACCTCTTTACTCCTACCTAAACCCTTCCCATTTAGTAGTAAGTATGCCCTTTTTCCAGCCACTGCCCTAGTACCTCCCATATTTACTACTAAGGGCCGATTCCGAACTTGCTCAAAAGGGCTACGAATCGCATTCGTCAAGCGCAAGTCCGATTTATAGACTCGATTTCCAACCAACTCGTACCGCTGTTCGAGCAAGTAAGTCTTGCTTTGTGACTGACTCGTACCCGTCAGTGATGCCTTCTGAGCGACTCAAAAATGGCTGACGTGTACAGCGCAAAGCGTACGATTTCCGACTGAGCGATTGTGATGCACGTTTCGAGCAGCCGGAGTGAGCCGGAGCCTCTGATTTGAAAAAGCTCCGGGAAGCGGACTTCAGGGGTCTGCGGCAGACCCCCCTTCACCCGGGGCCCTACAACTTGGCCAGTGGGGGGGACCCAGGGGTCCCCCTTCACATGCATGCACGGTGCAGGGTGCATCGAGGTGTCCCCATGACAGGGGGCACCCTCTTCCGAGACGGGCCTTTTTCGTCAATGGGATCCTATGTACGCTCTGTACAACAGGCTCCCATTCACTTCAATGGGGTCTTAGCTACCCGAGTCCGTCAGCACTGAATTGCCTCATACTCGGTCGCTCGGAGCCCAGTAGCCCAAGTCACTCGGAAAGCTCTACGGGTGCGAGTCGGCCGTAGGGCTTTCCCAGCGAGATCGGAATCGGGCCCTAAGTGGTATACTTACTTGTGTGAGGATCTCCCCATAGAAAAGATAGAAGAGGTGGAGATTTACAACCATAGGTTTGTGAACAGCATTTTTTAATACTTTAGTAATACTATTGCAATACTACTAAACATGCTACAAGATGCAGTTTGTGAATAGGTCCTAATATTTCTAAGATCAAGTCCTCTAGCTACTTTGCTGAAAGCCAATCTAGCAAAATAAATGCTTAATTCCATAATGCTTCACTGAGTAAATGCTATTAACTTCTCCCCACAGCAAGGCATCTTCCCAGACACCTAAAAATAGGTCAAACTTGTCCTCTATTAAAAGAAAAACTAAAACTAGAGATGATGCAGACAACCTCATCAACTATCGTCTGGTTTCAGGGCTCCCATTATTAGCTAAAATCCCGAAGTGCTGCATCAACTCACATCTTAAACAATAGTTAAAGGACAACATTCTACTTTATGGATTTCAATCAGGGTTTCGAAAAGGGATGAGTACACAGACAGCTGCACTACAAATAATTGATAATACACTAAGAATCAGGGACAACAGAGACTCATGCTTGCTTCTCTTACTCCGCGGCTTTCAATACAGTCCATCATGATCTGCTTATCAGCACCTTGAGAGACCGCATAGGGAGGGAAGTCAAAGTGCTAGAACGGTTTTGTTCAATCCTGGAGGACCGCGGGTATGCATTCTTGAAACCCCCACGGAATGCCCCAAGGCACGGTCCTAGCTCCTGCAATGATTGATATTTACCTAGAACCACTGAGTACTTGCCTCAAGAACACTGACATGTACTGTCTTCACTTTGCAGATGATACACAATTTTACATGAGAGGTGAACATTGCCTGACTGGGCACAGCTCTTGACAAAATACGATCCTGAATGACATCTCACTATCTCAAGCTTAACCCTAACAGACTGAATGTCATCTCTATCCTAATCTTTCTACGACTCAATTGGGGAATTGAGGAACCTTGAACAACTTCCAAGGCTGCTCAGCTATCATCTCTGAGAATTCCAAATACCTTGGTTTCATGCTGGATGGAAAATGACCTACCCTTAACCACATCAATGTGGCAGCAGGATCGGCAACCTACCAACTCAAACTAATTTGGAGTATCAAACCCTCGCTACCCACTCAAAGCCTAAAAACATTGATACTGGCCACAGTTCTATCAATATTGGGATGCCATCATTGCTCGGATCTTCAAATTGCTCCCCAAATGACATTGTTAAAAACATTGCTTCATGTTGTTTCTCATCTAGTCTCAGGGGCTACCAAGGATGACCATGTCACCCCCAGTCTTGTCTTCCCTAAACAAGGGACATTCATGTTTAAATTCACCTGCTTAGTCCACAAAATCATTGCCTCTGATCAATCATATTACCTTGCTAATACCTGAAACATTGTTAAAGTTCACTTAAGCTGAGAAGTACAGTCTACTACCTGAAATCTCTACTTTCAAGACAAAAAAGCCACTCCTTTCTGAATGTGTGCCTAAAGTATGGAATTCTATTCCTCTGGAAATTCGATCTCTGACCTCCCGACCAAGATTTAAAAAACAGCTTAAAGCTTTTCTCCACAACAATGTCCTACCTCACCACTCTACCACAGGATGCATGGACTCATGACTGCAAGCTAACCTCTCTGTACACCAGCCTAGAAACACAGGCTTAGAACAGGGCTAGAATGGGTAACCAAAGGCAGCCCTGGCATAAACAGACCTGCTCTTTCAGTCTCCCTGCATTATTTCTCTCTTTTCTTCCATCCATTATCTGTCTTTCTCTCCTCTTTATCTCTCTTCCCCCTCACTGGTCACTCTCTCTCTCTACCTCCCCTTCTTTTTTTCTCTCTCTTGAAGCTCTCCATGACTACATCAGCTAAACTCAAGATCTAGGGAAAAAGACAGAGGTGATAGGAGCGGTTCAGGGCTTTCAAAACCGACCTCCAGCAGCACCAGCTCACCAGAGAGATGCCCATTGACATAAAACTTGTGTTTGCCCTGGCTTTTGATTGACTTCAATTAAGACAGTGTGATAGTGAACACAGTTACTGGCAGGCCCCAAGGAACAGTTTGAGGGCTGTCTTCCTCCATCTCTGGAGGCTACCCCACAATGGCTTGTACTTGGTTGCTTAATCCTGTGTTGTAAGAATTTGGATATTGTGAGATGAACAGCACAAGGGTCTTCTCACTGTTATGACATCATGGGGTATATGTACAAGCCGCTAGTGCCACCAGAGCCTCGCTTATTTTGTCGCTCTAATAGCGGTGTGCCCTGCACCATATTTACAAAGTGGCGTTATGCCATTTTTTGTTGCTTACCACCGTATTGTAAATATGCTACCCTGTCATGCAGGTATCTGCGTGAAAGGGGCGTGCAATGGATTTTGCTGTGTGCATGCCACAGCACCACAAATTACTTTTTTATGCTGTCTGAGATTTACAAGGAGGTGTAAATCTTTGGCAGCCTCAAAAACTAACACCACGCAAGAGCCGGCATTAGAATGGCGCTCGAGGAGAATTGCTTTATTTATACTCATACTTGCTTTTTCTATGTGTGCAGTACACATAGAAAGAGAAAGAAGCCATTAATTATTGTTTATATGAAGGAAGGTGTCTCTTCCTGCACATAAACAATCATTAAATAATGACGATTTGCTACTTTTATGTGTGCTGCACACATAGAAGTAACAAATAGCCATTATGGATTGTTTATGCGCAGGAAGGGACACCTTCCTGTACATAAACAATTATTCCCTGCAACGCAGGCACCCTTTCACTATAGTGCAAGGGTGTCTGCGTTGGCACGAGGCAGCAAATTTTGGCGTCACGGTTGGGAAAGCACAAGGATGCACCGTATTGTACTAAATACGGCACATCCCTCTGTTTTGAAAATGTTGGAGCACAGCGCTGCAAAATATGGCACAGCTCTGTGCTCCGACAGTTTGTTGTACATATGCCCCCATGTGCTTTCATAGGTGCATACTAGATACTAACAAATTGCACCTAATGTTTCCCTTTAGGGAGACCTGCTTTTGCTTATGTTGTTTGGTTTTGTGTCATGTAAAGCGTTCTGATGCTCTCAGGCCTAGTATGCACTATAGAAAAACATTAAATGATATTATTGATAATAAAGAGAAAGGGCTATTTATCTGTCCATCGGCAGATCGTACAGAATCTCTGCTACTTACCCAGCGACTGGCAAAATAGTATATCATCTCTGCTGTTTAGCTGGTCACAGGCTCCGTAGTGGAGAAGATGTACTTTTTGACCAGCAGCCAGATAAACAGAATGAAGGAGGGCTTTATTTAGCAGGCCATGAAATAAAAAGGACTCCAGGCAATGGTAGGGTAGTAGCTATCTTGTTATGGGAATGCAGCATGTGTAAAGGTTTGAAATTAATTTCATATACTCATGTACAATAATAACTGTAATTGTTTCCATTATTTATTTGTATCCATTCACACAAATGTCTTTGTCTCTATTGCCATCGTGTGGACATTTATAAAACTACTGGTTCTTTTTATATTGACAATTGAATAGCTGTGTTTCTTGAGATCTTTTGGACAGTCTTATTTATTTATTGTGTTTATTTAGTTGCAAGCCACAACACAACAAAGGGTAGTACAGAGACTCCCTTGCAAGAGACATTTTGAGAGGGGCGAGAAGCAAATGGGGATGTGGTTGATAGAGCAGAGATTACATCAAAAGGATTTCTATGACAAAGTAAATTATTTATTACATTTTTTGTGAGAAAACAGAAAATGTGTGCCAGTTACACAATACAAAAAATGACACTATTATACGAAATATAGTTACTGCATTGTAAAAGTATGCAGAAGAAAGGCAAATTAGATTTATGTAATTCATTTGCATATTATAGTTGTGATTTCATTAATGAAATCCATCATATTTCTTAACATGTGTTAGAATTCTGCCGAATGATAGATTCTCACACGTTATGGAGTTTATTGCTAAACAACTTGATATTCATATATGAGTGTGCTCATTAATAAAACTACATTTGAAACAATATGAATTAACTTATTTTCTGTGCGAAGAATTAGTGAAAATGGCACTTCATGTGATAACTTGTACACGGAAAATGGCAAAAGAAAAGTTGGTGTTACACAATCATCCTCAACCGTGCCTTCACGAAACCTTCCTAATGATGTATTTCACATATGTATTAGTAGTCTAACTCTTACACAAAATTGTTTAGACAAACTATTAATTATATGTGCACGTTAGTACTTACAAAATATTATGAGTATCCTATACTTACCTATATTAATTTCAGCCATATTGATTGATTGATTGCTTATTAGTGTACTAATGATATCTTTAAACTTGCATGCTTAATTTTTATTTCAAATGTATGATCACAGGTAATAGGAATTTGCCCTATATTACCTCAAATTCATGGCGGCCTTATTCTTTCAGTGAAATCATGGGCTTGTATAACCAAAGTGTATGAGAGTATTCTTCACTATTTCAAGTAGTATTGAATTAATGATTGTGTCCTTTGACATCTCCTGCGCACTTGTTACAAATTTTACTACACTCCAGAACAGTTGCCTTGAAAGTGTCCTTTTGAACTTTCAATGTCTTTTCCTCAATGTGCCATTGTTCTAAGTGTCGCCATATTTAATAACTTAAGGAACTGCGTAATTGATTCACCTATTTTCTGGACTTGTGTCTTCTTTACTGTCGCATCACGATAATCTTATACGAACTGACCAATGGACTGAGTGGTCTGAAAAATTGAAGTGATGCCAGGAGTTGTCACCCCATAACTGACCAAGTATAATTACTTATCTTAAGGATTCATAGGGGTCCGAAAGCCGAGAACTGAGCCCTGAGACTGGAGACCTGAAGCAGATCGATACATGTGGAGCAAAGAGTCTCTGTTGTGCTACTGTGACTCTTGCTGTTAGGGTGGCAGCCTAAGACAGATTACTGTCTTAATGACTGGACTGGCTACTTGTAACTTTGCTGAACCCTCTGGAGAGTCTTTGCGCAACTCTTACCTGGCTACCTATCCATATCAACGCATATGCTGTATGTGCCAGGGGGTCTCCCACGGACGAGGGAGACCGTTCCTCTTATACATCTTACTTTCCTTGAATCCTGAGCTTTGGTATATTTCATTAAATCTATTATTATTTGAGTTCTAATCTGAATGCTAAATTTAATTAAATATAAAATGTTTCCATCTTAATCTGATAAATCATAATAACTAACTAGACTGACTCTGCTAGTCTGATTTATTTTTCCTTGTGAGTGTGCACTTATTAAGCTACTTTATGACTGAACTCAACTGCAAGGGGAAAGTTACTGATCATCAGATTTTAATGCTATTGTTCTTTATTGCTAGAATGGAATCCTTGGTCTGAATGATCCTTGTCCATCTACGTTTCTTTAGGAGATTTGGGTTTGCAGAGATCATATCTTATATCTATGGTATCTTCTTGAGATTTAGCTATATGAGTCTAATTTTGAGTTTGTCAATACAGTTATCCTATTCCTTGTCCTCATTGGATGAATACCTATTCCCTGAATATCCAAGTTCTTTTCAGCACAGAGCGAGATCCATCGAAGGACCAAAAATTAGAAAGCAAGTAAGGGCCCAGTCTACGCTACAGCATGGTAAAGTTTTTCCTTGGTGCTTTGGGCAGAGACATCAGCACTCCAACCCTGGCACAGGTCTTCTGCAGAAGGTGTTCACAGACATGGGTGGAGGCAGGTGGACTTGTGGTTCTCACGCCTAAGTTCATGACTGTTTTCCACAGTCATGGCAGGCTAACACCTGATGTCACAGCAACAATAGGCTTCTTTTTAGTCCTACAGCTTGTTCCTGACCAGGTCGGACTAGTGCCACACTCTAACAATTTATTTTCATGAGTGTCAGCCTGTCGCAGGTCTCAAACTATCCCACTAGATTTTGCTCAAAGGAGGGGCAGGAGGGAAGTGGGGTAGGCAAAAGGTCTGCTTTGTGTTGAATTGTTGTTTTGTGAATCCAGTTGAAACACACAACAACCGATTTACACTGTTCTGTGCAGGGAGGTCATGGAAGGAAAGCAGCAAAAGAATGTGTAGAGGAGCGGGTGTGAAAGGCTACTAGCAGTGTCCATAACCACCTTCTATTGAAAAATAGCACTATATGGTTACACACACACATTGAGACAAGTAGGTAGGGTACCGAATCCCACATACACTTGCAACATGTGAGGGCATCCATTGAAGCAGAGGTCAGTCTCCATCCGATGGATCTTTTTAGTTGACTGAGAGGCAAGGGAGTCAACAGAAATTTGCAATGTAACTTTTTGAATAGCCGATAATGGCCACACAATGAGCACCAGGAATTAGTAGATAAAGTTTAGTAGGTTTATTACAAATTAGTAATCAGTCCAATATAGGAGCATATCAATATCACATTATAAAGATGAAGAATCATAACTAGCAGCCTGAAACTCTAGAATAGATTCAGTCTCAGTAGCATAAGGCATACAAAGAATACAGTCACAGATATACAGATATTAAGAAATAGGAATTGGCATTCCTTAAAGAACTCTGATCCTCCTTTCTAAACATAAACAGATTTCAGGGTCATCTAATCCAAGCTCGAAGCTAGAATGAGAATTGTTTAGAATACAGAGTCTCAAATGATTCGGGAATATACTAAGGAAGGTGTCAGCATAGTGAAGATCCCAGTAGAAATCTTCTGAAAAGGGAAATCAGTGTTTAGCTGGAAGCTACAGACTCTCAAGGACAAAAGGAAGCAGAAAGGTCTGTACCTCTCAAAGTTAAAAGGGATGTTGTACAGTCTAATGGTGTGAACACTAATTAAACCCAGAAGGTTCCAGGAGTATTCATATCTCTTAACAAGTCACCAAAAACCCAATTACTTTTCTTTCTCACAGTGTACATCTGAATCATCTTCTGAATTTCCCATCCCACAGAGCTCAAATGACCAAACTAACCAGGGGCACCTCGTTCCTGGTGCACGATGAATAGGAGAGTTCTTCTACTCATTAAATCATCCCATTCTGGCCAAGATTTCTCTTCTCAGGCCTCATGATCTCTAATAGACAATACTCCTTTCTCTAGCTATTAAATCACAAAAATGCACCTACAAAAGAAAACAGCATGCAGAGCAAGGAAAATACATTACATTTTAAGAAATAAAGGCCTAGTCAAGCTAACTTTAGTTAAGCATTTTCAATATGGGCTTTAAATACCTGATTATATGTGCATGCATAATGTCAAAATAAATGCAACGCATGAATGAATGAATTCATGATTACATATGCAATGTACTAAATGTAGTATAACTTGAAACACACTTGTAAATGTGAATGGGAACTACAAATCTTCATGTTAAGCTAAATATTAGAACACTCGTATATAAATCTCTAGTTTCTACAGTGAATACACTTCAGTAATACATTTTAAGTGTTTCACTTTACATTAATAAAGGTAAGTCATGCAGAGAATATAGTGTCAGGTACATATATATTGCTTCTGTAACGTGTGCAGATGGATTCTGAATTACGCTGCTCCACATGCTAACCCATTCATTTAACAATTGAAGGGGCTCCTAGTTAAGGCAAACAGAGCGGGTTAGTAAGTCTCCTTTCCAAAAGGGGTGCAGGAGAAAGGCCTTCTTGCTTATACTATAATCTGCTTCTTCTTCTCACCAATTATGTCGTCTTACCTGTCAAGTAAGACAATCTATATATATATTTTTTAAAGGTACACATTTTGTTGACCCTATCTCCATCAGGTTTGTGTACTCTGATGGGTGTCAACTTTCAGAATTTCTGAGTTCAACTTTGAAAGGTCTCATGACATGCGTATTGTGAGCAGAAAAAATACTCAGAATGAATCACAAATCATTAAATCAGCTGCAGGTCAGCACAAAGGTATGACACAAGGGGCTGAAGACACTTTTGTATGAGCCTAGACCTTTCCATTGGTTTGCTTTCCATTTCCTCATTTACATTGCTGAAGCTACAGTCTCTGCTTCAGAATCAATATCATCCCTAGATTACTTGCCATTATTTGCAGCTACCTGCAGGAGTTTTCCTAGAACGTATGATAGGCTTAGTCCTTGTTGTTCTATTAAATGTGTTCCCCTTTATAGGGCCTAATTAGGATATTGTGGGATCGCCACTGAAAATCAATTGGTGGTGGTGGTCCCACTGACATCCAGCTGAGTGGTCCGACTGCTGCATTATGATGCGGTCCGTCAGGCAGCATTGGTCGGAGGGACTGACCAACGCTTCCGATGGGTAGGGGATACAATGTCACTTTCCTACAGCCTTTCCATGGATTTCCGACGACCAAAGAAAGGCTGTCAGAAAGGGACTTTGGGGGACCCTTGCAGGGCCCCATCCCCTCAGGAGCTTTGCTATGAGGCCTGGGAGGACCTGCCATGCCCCCCATATATCCATGCCCCGTGTGCCAGGCGCCGTGTGGTGCCTGGCACACGGTTCAGGGATGTTTGTTAACATGCCTAGTGCCATTAGGGCAAAAGGTATGTTTCTGACCACCTACACGGTGGTTGGATAGTAATTCGGCAACTATGCCGACTGCCATTGTAATCAGCCCCATAGTACCTGGCCTGACAGAAGTTAGTATGAACCTTGGTAAAAAGGCAATCCTCAGGTCCTGTGCCAATTCGAAGCCACGTGGTAGAGAAATGTATGTAAATTGTAGTGGACTTTTGTCTGGAAGTCAATGCTTTGGGGGGTTACAGACTTGATGTGATTTTTCACGAAGCTCCGAGACTGCCCTGACCACAGAATCCACAGTTTTAAAAAAGATGACTTTGATCGATCTGTAGTAGTTTAAATGGTACAGCAATGCCATCCTCCAAGAAAACGTGAGCGGCTATGTATAACATGTATAACAAACCAACCTAACACAAATGCAGTTTAAAAAAAGTTAATTGTGAATAGAGATTTTTAATAAAAACATAAAATAGAAATGGATTTTGCCGAGTGGTTCAGATATATTCAGAATTTTTTTTCAAATAAATGGGAAAATAAGAAATCAGTAGAAAACATACATACCTACGTGTCTTCCAGAAGTCCAGCTAACTACTGTACCTCAAATTGCTGACCCATGAGTGCACATGGTTGTGGATGGTACAATCAAGATTTCTGCCTGTTAGCATCCCAAGAATATTTGGAACAAGAAAATGTTAAGCAGGACCAAATAGGTGGCTGTATCTGAGCAGGTCTCCATGGACATTTGATATGTGCAGGTATAAGTAAAGGGCATTGGACCACTTTACATGTAAGCTGCATTACACAAGATCAAATGTATTGATTTATTTATTTGTTTTTTTGTTTATTTGCTAGTTATGTGGAGATTAAACGATTTGCCCAGAATCACAATATGTTGAGTAGACGCCGGTGAAGCAGGAACCCTCAGCGGAAGAAAGAGCTTTGTATAGGAGAAGGGATCAAATTACAGCCATATTGAACATGATTCTCAGTGAACATTTCTGTGTTCTGATTCAGTAATTTCTGTGATGCTCAAAGAAGTCCAGTGGGACAAAGGATAATGCTGAATCAAATGAGTTCTCCACAAGGTTGGAATGCTGTCACAGAACAAAACTGGGTGATCATCTTCTGACCTCATAACATCCATAGAACCTGACACATTTCCAGATTTACAAGGTTTTGTAAACCTGGGAATGCGTCAGATACCCATGCCTCCCCATGGAGGCGTAAGGGAGGAGTCATGAGGAGAAATATCTATATTTCTTCTCGTATTTCCTTTTTCTGTGTCCTGCATTCTGCAGCACACAGAGAAAGAAGAAAGCACCTCAATTGATTCTTTTTGGACAGGAAAGTGTCTCTTCCTGCATAAAAACAATCACTTTTACAGCGCAAACACCCATGCACCATCTGCATTGGTGCATAACAGCCTATTGTGTGCCAGTGTAGGTGAAAAGGACAGGACTGCACTGTATCTTGTAGATACGACGCATTCCTGCCCTTTTCTTTCAACACAAAGCAGCACAGCAGGAAGGCTTTCTGAGCTGGTATGCCTTAAAATGTTGTAAATGAGGCAGTTCATACTTAAATAACATTAACATACAAAAAAAAAAAACAACAGAATAATAAAGAAGATAACATATACAACTGCATTTCAAAAATGATATAAAGTATACTGAGTACATGATATTCTTACCTTCGATAATTAGTTCCACAATATTTTTGACATCTTAATATGTTTAACACAATATTTGTGTCAATTGATATCATTTAAATTATATTTTGGGAGAACACCCATAGCACAGCAGTTGAGATTAACACTTTCAAAGAGACTTTTAAGCCTTAATAAGGTTTAAAAATGGAAAAGACATCAACAATTTATATTGCAAGGATTAACAGTTTGACACAAAATATTTTCATTTGCTTTGTGTGAGAAAGTACCCTCTTTCTTGCACGGTACGCCCCCATATTTTGCTGAATTGCTGATTTTCTTTGACTGAGTGTGCCCTGGGCTCCTGCTTATCAGGTACCCAGGTCCTATGTTCCTTTCCTAAAACTGCATTGAAGCCTAAACCCAATTGGCATCTCTTGCCACATGTCAGCCCCTGGTAAATGGTACCACAGGTACCCAGGGCACTATGAACAGAGAAGGCCTCTAAGGGCTGCAGCACTTATTGTGCCACCCTTAGAGGTCCTGTACCCTGACACACACACTGCCTTTGCAGACTGCGTGTCTTGGTGCAGAACAAAAGGGAAGAGTCGACATGGCACACATCTCTGTGTGCAATGCCCACAAACCACTTCCCTGGCATAGATCAGTAACCCTTCTGGCAGGGTGCGCTATACCAGTGGTGAGGGTACAGGTGCATGAGCCCTGTACGCCTACAGTGCCCAAGTCCATTCTTGGGCATTGTAAGTGTAGTGCTGCCATTAAGTGTATATGGTGCTGGGAGTTTGTCATTACGAACTCCACAACACCATAATGGCTACACTGAAGACTGGGAAGTTTGGTATCAAACTTCTCAGCACATTAAACCCACACTGATGCCAGTGTGGGATTTAATGTAAAATGCACAGCAGAGGGCATCTTAGAGATGCCCCCTGAAGCTCGACCAACTTCTAGTGACCTGACTGGTTGGCTGCTTAGGCTGCCACCAACAGACATGTTTCTGGACCCCTGGGTCGAGAGCCTGCTACTCTCGGGGGTCTGAAACAATGCATATCCTGGGAATAGGTGCCCAGCCTCCTCCCCCAGGATGGGCAGGGTTCACAAAGGGGAAGCTTCAAAGGCCTGCCGCCTTTGTGAGCCTCCCCAGACCATTTGCTGCTTTCAGCAACTGGTCCCCACTGGTTCTACCCCTCCACTTTGGGCGGGAGAGCCGGCGGGAAAAACAAGTGAGGGAAAGAGGTGTGCCCACCTCTGCCAACTCCACCCCTCAGGTGGGGGAGGCGAGGTGATGCACAACTCTGAGTCCCCACCATCCTAAGGATGGGGGGACCCAACCAACCAGGGACATGCTCTTGCCCCCTCCCATTGGTCCCTGCCCTTTACCTACCTGTAACACCCCTAAATATAGTATTTAGGGGTGCCCTGAATCTTGCTTCCTCAGATCCAGCCTAACGAGATCAAGAAAAGAAGAAGGACTGAACAGCCGTGCAGCCAGCCAACAAGAGGAAGACGCCCACTTACTTAGCCCCAGCCGTACAGGCCTGTCTCCCTTCGAACCTGCTCCTGCGAAATCCTGGTGTGTCCTGCAGCTAGCAACCTCAAAAACCCCGGAGGACCTGCCTGTCTTCACTTGAAAAGACTGCTACTCCTGTGAACACCAGAGTTGTTCAACTGCAACCTCTGGCAGCAGACAGAGACCGCGAATCCAGCCCACTCTGCACCCGCCGAACCCCAACCAAGCTCGAGTGGAAAACCACCACAAGGAGGTCACCCCGACGATCCTGACCCGAGATCCGGTGACCCCTGACCTGCCTCAAACCTCCAGCCGATGCCTGCAGTCTATATCCAGAAGACCCCCCTAACCGAGACCAGGAGCTGGTAAGAAGATCCGACCCCAAAAGTCACCCATTCACCCGACGCCCCACGGTCTTGTGTGCCCAAACCGATGGTGCCTAACCAACCCTTAACTTCCCAACTTACCTTCCCAAGTGGTGGTCGCACCCAGAAGTCCTTCGTCTCCCTGCCTGCAGTGCCTTTGCAAACCGGAGGTTCTCCATAGAAAACAACAGGGCGCCCAAAGTCGAAACAGCACTCTACACCTGGTCGCCCCAGTAACGCTGAGGGTGCACCTTTTGTGCTACTTTGTTTCCCCATTTGTCCTGATCTTAACCCTAGGAGCTTTGTTCCGACAACCCAGTGGCCTGCTTGCCAGCAGCCACCAGCCGGAGGCCCCCTATCCCCCATTGGATAGCCCTGGGCCTCAACACTCTGCACCCGGCCACCCTAGTGCCGCTGAGGGTGCAACAACAGTGCATCACTGACCCTGGGGGATCCCTGAGTCTAACCCCAGAACCTTAACTCCCACAGTCGATTACTTACCTGTGAACCGTTAACCTGTTTTATCTCCATAGGATAACATTGACAATTTTCTTCCAAAACGTTTCGAAGTGTGGAGCTTTGAGATGTAAAAATATTCTTTAAAAATCGCACATATAGCCAAAACGTATTTATTTACCTGTTTGCAGGAAATGTCCCAGTGCTGAATCTCGGTATCCAGCACTGAGTTAGAAAAGTAATGTAAAAAGTAACTTACCTGTAATTTACTGAAAAAGCCTATTCATTTCAATGTACTGTATTTGCTAAGTGTTGCATCCTACTGCATCCCCTGTAAATCAAACAAAGTACAATTTCTATTCCATTTTCAAACTGTTCTATATCCAGCAATTTGTTACTGAAAAGTATTTAATGCTTACCTGTGCAAGGCTTGCTTGGTTCTAAAAATAAAACAACAGTATATATTTCTGTACAACCACAATTGGCCTAGAGTTCAGTTCTTGAGTGTGTGACTTCATTTGCTAACTGAGTGTGTACATCAAATGCTGAACACTGTCCTCTGATACTGCCTTACTGCTCGACCACTCTACCACAAATAGAGAGTAAGGTTCTATCTAACTTTAACCTCTGCCTAAGGTTCTATCAAACTTTAACCTCTGCCTACCTCTGGGGTCACCTGGACTCTATACACACTATACCTCATTTTGGTGTAGTATATATAGAGCCAGTTTCCTACTCTGTGGTCTATTCAAGCCATTTAATCTGAACCACTAGCAGACTTTCGCACTCATATAGTGCCATTGTGTGTCACATGTGGCTACACGCACATAGTCTCCCAGTGAAGAGCGGATATCACATAGTGAGACATAAAGCAAGCTGGAAAGCCCTTGACAGGGTGGGTTTCCCGGTATTGTTATGAGTTTCTGCACAGTTGATTTCCATTTCTGGTATGGCAAACCTCCCCAGAACATAGTATCAGCATGATATGAGTGATTGTTTTGGTGAGGGATGGTGAAGGCAGTAAGTAAATGCCTCAGGCTGTGCACACATAAGGCCTCATCCATTTTGGAATGCCCACTAACCCTTTCTCTTACCCCACAACACTAGCATCCTCACTTATCCCTTCCCTACTGCTCACCCACCCTAAGCCTAACCGAAATCTAAACGCAGGCCAAGACTTTAGTCTAACTCTAAACCCTAAACCTATACCTTTCAACTTACCTATCCTTTCCCTGATCCTAACTCTCACTCTTTCCCTAAGTAAAATTAAACCTTTCCTCAAACTCCCCTTAAAATCAGTAGCACTTCCACCATAACCACCAGGATTAATTTAAAATGTTATTCTTGCAACTTTTAAAGTTGACCTGAGTTAAAAATGTATCTGGAGAACCTGAGTTGACTATTATATTCCTCAATGATTTATGTCCATAACTTAAGAAGGTGATGGCTCACTTTCATCATTCTCTACTTGCAACACTACATAACTCAATTTTGTTCACCGTCATCAGTTGTGGCATGTAGGTTCTGCAGACCACATTTTTGAAACAAACTCCTGAGTGCCGGACATTTTTTTGATGTTGTTATATGACCACTTTGAGTAACAACTCAAAGACTCACTCACCTTGTGACCCATATCCTCACCACACACCTCTACATGTTCACCTTTCTCTGTAGAAACTTTACCGCATTCTTTGTCGGACTCCACAAGCTCCCCCCACCCCCTCAGTGAACCTTGTCACAATGACCATCCTTGTTGGCATACTGAACAATATAAACCCTTATTCCCCTAAAACTATGCAAAAGAGCAGCTGCATTGGGTTCGTCAGCCTACCTTTTTGCCTCTCTTTCATTAAAATAACATAATCAAGATCTTACATTGTTCCCAACTAACAGCCTGCGCCCGGGATGAAGCATAAAGCTATGACATTATGTATGCAAGCTTCCACCTGACACTAATCTAAGTGATATATACAGTGTCACACGTAGATCACTTAAACCCAAATAAATCTGAACTGGCACATGACATTTTCTTACAGCTATTGTTTTCATCGACAAATTATACTTGCTGATCCACTTTCTTGTTCCACAGTACACAGCAACATGGGGCCTCATTATGTCATCAGGCAGACTTGCGTCCGTCCGACACCATAGCGGTCTGGAACCGCCAATCTTAGGGGGGTGGTTCCAACCACACAATTTGGATGCAACCGCCCACAGGGCAAATGGAAACATCCATTTTACTATGGCAACTTGTGTGACGGACAGAAAAGGCCAGCAGCACAAGCTGCCATAGCAAAATGGATGTTTAGGGGTGCAAGCCCCATAGCGGAGGGCCAGGGGAAAAGGGCACCCTGCTAGGGGCCCCCAAAGTCACTTTTTGACAACCTTTCCATGTCGGAAAGGCAGACATCGAAAGGCTGTCAAAATACCGACACGGTAAGCCCGACAGCGGAGCCGAGGCTGACCCCACCATCATTCATGGGATTCCAATTCCGCTCCTCTTCCAACAGGCTCACAGAGCCCATCGGAAGAGGAGATGGGATCACCCGTGGGTTTACCTCCAACTGCCATCATCGTAATACAGTGGTCATAGAGAAACCCTTGATGTCAGGCAGTGGGCCTCCGACAAAGTGTCGGAGGCTTTGTGCCCGACATTGAAATCAGGCTCAATAGTTCAGTAATGGGGAATGCAACTACATCTAGAACTGTGTTCATGTCTGGAAGTCCTGTAGTGGGTTTCTGCAATTGCTAAAGCCCAGCGGATGTCCTTTTGCTGACTTGATTGTTACTTTTCCATACAAATATTCTCTACCACCCGTAGGTGGTAGCAGTAATCTATGAGTAGTGCAGGAAACACAATGGCAGCAGCAGGACATGAGAAATGCTCGATGAAATTTTTCTGTATGATTTCCTCCAAATATATAGGGTCTGATGTATGAAAAAATAGAGAGTGATTAACATGCCGCAAACTGGTAAGTGACCCCAAAATAGTATGTTTTTTATTTACAAAGATAAACTAATGGCGCATTGCTTAAAATAGCACATTACAACAAATATTTACCAATAATTAATAACTTGAAAGTGCATGTCTTGCTTTTTAAATACATGACAATCTTCCCTCTTGGCTGCCAACTGCCTACCGTAGGGGTGACTTATATGTATTAAAAAGGAAGGTTTGGGCCTGGCTAACAGTTTACTTTAATAAATAAGAAAGTATGCTGTTCCTAAAGAGAATTATTAGTGAAAAAAGAGATAGATGAGTCCCTGATGTCAGGAGGGAAATCCTCCTTTAGGAAAAAGACCCTCACACACCCGGCAGACTAGCTGTCATATGTCGTCAGCATGTGGCCCAGATGTAAAGTGTCATCATCGGGTCTGCTCCGAATCGGGGCGGCGCTGCAATCCCCGATCGGCGACCCCAAAGGCGCCTTTTAATGGAGATCTTCATTCCATAGTTGCCGGTGGGTGAATGCAAGTGAGGGCCTTAAAGTGAAAAGAGTGTGGTGAGTGGAGTGTATTTAAAAATAAGTAGTGGGGAGCCTGAATAGTGTTTATTAAATGACTGGGGTCCCACTCTTACAATAAAAGCAATACAGTGCGTAATATTACAGTTAGATTGACTGTATTACGCTGTGGTCATAGATGGTCAACATGTTTCTTGCTTAAGTATAGTAACCGCAATTCTTCAGGACCAAGTGATTCACACACTCATTGGTAGTGGTAGTGGCTAATATGGCACTTACCACACATACAGCACCCTAATAAGTGGTGACTAGTGCAGGTTTAGGAAAAATGCCCTTAACTGCAGGGCTGAAAAATCCAACGAGCTGGCGCTGGAGGCAGACACCGGATAGTACAGTGTCAGAAGTCCGTAGTACAGGACGCCTATCCACCTACCCTTGATCCACGCCGACTCGGGGGGGACAGTTTACTTTGCCAGGTCGAAATGGCAGTTTAAGCTGCACACACAGGCCTGAGCTATGTCTAAAGGCCTACATTAGTGGGTTGCACAATCAGTGTTGCAGGCCCACTAGTAGTATTTAATTTACAGATCCTGGGCACATGTGGGGTACTTAACTAGGGACTAATAAGTAAATTAAATATGCCCACTGGGTATAAGCTAATCCTACCATATTTTAAGGAGTGAACACAAGCACTTTAGCACTGGTTAGCCATGCTAAAGTGCACAGAGTCCTAAGATCAACAAAAAAAAAATTCAGCAAAAAGAAGGAGGTGGAAGGCAACACGTATGGGGTGACCCTGCATGAAGGGCTATTTCCAACACAGGTGATAACCAGATGCAAAGTATAAAGGTGGCCCAAAATGCATTGCAGTCTTTCACAATGGATGCACTTTGTACTTTACTGAGGAGGATGCAGATTCTTCAAGCTCAACAGAGGATGAGGATGGGGAGATAAAGGATTTTCAGACAGAGGGTGACTATTTCGACAAACGGATGAGGAGTTTTATGATAGGTTCAGATTTACCAAATGTTTAATTCAATTTTAATTAATGGTTTGGACCGTGCTCTTAGCAGGCCTGCACAACATACTGGTGCTATTTGTATACACATTCAGGTTTTTTGTAGCTTGCATCTTTTAGCTTCTGGTAGCTATCATTGTGCTGTTGCAGTTGCAGGAAGGATATCACAGATGCAGGATGTTGGGTTTTTAGTAATTTTCTTTGCACAATGTTGGCTACAATTAACTCCCACATTGAATTTCCAATTACCCCTGCTGAATTGGAAGCTCTACAAATATAATTCTATGCAATAGAGCAGTTTCTCTAGTGACTAGATATGTAGACAGTACACATCTTCTAATGTGTCCAACCTCTGATACAAAGTATGTGTATCACAATGGAAATAGCCAACATTCAGTATATATCCTAATAGTATGTGATGTCTCAAGACTGATCAGAGAGATAATTGCATTCCCTGGAAGCTCATGACTCCTATATCTTTAAACAATGGGGGCTTTATCAGAGGCTAGTAAGAGGACACGGACCATTGTTAGGTAGTTGTTATTTTAATTTAACCTTAATGGCCACATTTGGATAATTCATCAATTCTAAAACAACTTTGTGAAATTTCCGGTGATCATGCATATGCATTCAGGCCATGGATCATGACTCAATACTTTCTTCCCTGAATACCATCTTGCAAAAGCTGCAGAGGAAGTGTGTGCAAGGATGATGTCACAAACAACTACATTTAAGGTACATTTCGCATACATATTTCTAAACTAATACCAAACAAAGCATATTGAGTACAAAACAAAAAGTGTTTATTCACTGATTAATTTTAAGAGCAAGAGCATTTCATATTTAAGTTTAACAAAAAAAAATATTTTCTCTAATTTCTTGGAAACAACAACATTTTTTAAGTCCATTAGTTGGTTTTTCTGTTGAATGATGTGTGGCCCTTCCTTGCGATTCTCTTCTCTGGCTTCTAGTGCTCTTTGGTGTAGCTGGCTCACCAATGGAAATGCTCCTCACACCTGAGTCATCCTCAGTTTCACTGACTGACTATGCTGCTCAGCATTAGCAGTTTGCATTTCCTCTAAGATCCTTTTTAGTTGGGATAGGCTCTGTGCCACCTCGTGACTGTGGTGTACTAACTCCACCTACATGTTAGCAGTTCTCCAACAGATAGTTAAGGTGGATGTGCCAAACTTTCAACACAACGGGCAAATGTTTGAAGGGAATTGTGCATGCATCTCTGTTGGCATCTGTGGAGAAAGCTATCTGACTTGGGCATGCCCCCTCTTCTATTAGATCTGGTGCGGTCTTTACACACGGACACTTGGTGCCGAGTGTTACAAGGTGGAGAAAGGGGTTTATCGCGGGTTATTCCCTCCATTAATGGATTAAAACAGGGTTGTCTACTGGCCCCATTACTTTTCTCCCTGTATATTGCTGACCTTCCAGCTTCGCTTTCATCTTGTGTTGGCATAGCCCCGGTAGTGGGGGGATCTTCTATTTCCTGCCTCCTATATGCAGACGACATCCTTATCCTAGATTTAACACCTAGGGGATTAGCTAATCGCCTGCAGGCTTTACATCTTTTTGCAGAGAACCACTACATGAGGATAAATGCAACAAAAAGCAAAATTATGTGCATTACAGGGAAGAAAAAATCTAAATCAGAGAATTTTGGTTGGTCAGTCGGTGGTCAGAAATTGGAGGTGGTTAAGACATACACCTTCTTAGGAAAAATAATTTCTGCCAACCTGAGTGAGAAGCCTCATATCGATAATAATTCCCATAAAGCCCTGTCCCAAGGCAAAAGTCTGAGCGCCCTTTATTCCGCCACAGGGAGAAGACATTTTGCTTGTTTATTGGAGGTCTACAGGGCAAAAATTCCTTCAACCCTCCTGTACGGAATGGAACTGGTTGACTTAAAGCACTGGGGTTTTCTACAGACGGTAGAAGGAAAATTATTAAGGTCTATAACTTCTCTCAACCCCGCCTGTTCTGTGGCTGCCTGTAGACTTGAATTCGGCCTCCGTAGTAGTTGGGCGCAGGGCCTGTCTGCTCTAGTACGATGGGTTGCCAGCCTGGCTAGAGGAGAAATGGGGACTTTGAGATCCCTTCTCAAGGGGGAATTGTTGGGTAGCTTAAGAGAGTACTCCCATATTGTTAACAATTTTAGAAAGGCTGTGGCACTTCTTGAATTGGAAGAGAGTACCCTTTTTACTATTTCTTCTTCCCAGCTAAAATCTCTTTTGAAACAGGCTTCTTGGGCTTTTTGCTTCACGTTGGACAAGAAGTCCATGCTAGTAAAGAGGGGAGGTGATCTCCTTGCTAACACATACTCAATGAAGCTTGCCCAACCCTATGTCACCTGGAACCTACCACATGGTGTTCGGAGATTTTGGTTCCTCCTAAGGCAGGACTTGCTGCCCCTAAATACTCTTTTGGCAAAATGGTATGGGTCCTCTCCCACATGTAACTTTTGTAATATGTCTGTTCAGGATCGTTCCCATGTACTGTTTATATGTCCCGCATTGCGTCCACTTCGTTCGAAGTGGTTAAGATCAGTATGCTTGCAATTGGGTATCCTCAATGTGAATTCCTTTTTTTAAAGGTTTTTTAGCTATTTATTGATGAAATATGGAGGTATGTGTCGCTGATTATCTTGTTCAGTGGAAAATGTTGTAGTTGTCAATTTTACTTTGAGAATGTGTATTTGTATTTGTGTATCTTGTTTTATGTGGACCTCTTTGGAGTGCCAAAACATAATAAAATAATATCATATCATATCACTGTTGGCATCCGCGTGATGCACAGTATTGAGCCATTTATGTAGCCATATTCTATAAACAAGCTATAGAGCTCAATTCAATTGGATCAATCCAAGAACCCTCCCATCGGCCTAAGGTGAAAAGAAACCTTTAGCTTTAAGGAACTCTCACCTACCAGGGTACCTCTTGGTGGTTTGCTTCATCACAGAGTTCCTTCTCATTCTGTTGCAAAATGAGGAATGCTACAACCTGAGATGCATGGGAACACTTTGTTGGGAAAAGAAAAGGGTAGTGAGTGGGGATACGGTTGCTCTTTAAAAATAACTGCCTAGTAACCCTAACATTTTAATCCGGGCGCCAGCCAAAATGGGGAAAAGTGGGAAAAGTTAGAAAGTCTCAGTGCTCTAGTTAATCCTACTCCCTCTTAGTGTCAACATGTTTCTGCCACCTATGTCCCCAAATGCTAGTGGCTTTCATCAGGACTGATTATATCACTACAGTCCACACCTATTGCACAATGCTGACATAACTGGTGAATGTATCATACATACATCAAGCACATCTAAACCACCTACTTGAAATCCATAAATGGGTATCTGAAAAGAGAGGGAGAAAACAACATTGCTCAAGGATTATGCACGGATGTTGAAAGACTGTGCTCTCATCTCATTTTTCATGCTGTTAGCACTATCACATAGCCATATCACTATGTTTCTCATCCAAAACCGTAAGGCTATGTTGACAAAATAAGGTTCCTCAATGTGGGAATAAACCAATGTAAACGGGGCACATCTAGGACTGATACAGGATGGCAGCATGGGTCATGACCTCTCAACACCACACTGAATGACAAGTAGTGGGTACATGCATATTAAGGCACCTATTAGTTTCCATAGGTTCACAGAGGAGAGGCGTGCCTGTTTTCAAACACTGGATTGCAAAATACTTTCATGCTCTTCTGCTCCATCTCATATTCTGCTACAGTGATAGCTGGTTTTGAGAAGCAGTGAAATGAATGGGCTGAGTTAGTTGGCAGGAGGTGGAATTGTGGCTAGACCTCTGAAGCACTGAGCTTGGATTATTGGAGATTGTATCTATTATAGGCCACTCTCAAAGAGCTAAAAGTGCATTATACTGAATGAAAGGTGTAAATAATGAATGTACAATTTGTCTATGGATCAATTCACTGACATCCCTAAATGGAAAACTACATTTCTATTTCAAGAACCCATCTGTGGCCCATTGACCCTGCTGTAAAATCCTGGAACCAAAAAAAGAAGGTAATTCCATGTAGACTCTGCAAAGGTGAATTTTGATACATTAAAGACCTGTTTCTAACTTCAGCTTGAATCGTTGATCCGATAGCCCATCTTCTAAGGAGTTGAGGGAGTCAGTTCTGAACAGATTTACTGATTTATCTTAATTTTTCCTGCTGGAGACAGCTGCTTGTCTACTGAAGAAAATTCCTTCTGTGAGCCTACCGTACTAGAATGTTCTGTCCAATTATGAAGCTTCAGAAATCCCAGGTAACACATTGCTGGGATGAGTACAAAAGATGTCTGTACCAGAAAAAGTGTCAAGGACCACTTTGAAGGAATTTTTCGGGATAAAGGCCTGCATTTTGTGGGAGCCAGGTGACCAGTAGCCATCAGTAGCCTCCAACAGCCAATACCTGACTCAGATACCTGTGACACTAGCCGAGTCTAAAATTTTTCCAAGCAGGGTGGCTTTATGGTATTGTAAATATGGACAGGAACACTGCGCCACCGGTGCATAAAAAAAAAGTGATGCACCTGCGGCCAATGGGCTTGTGAATAAGCCCCTGAGTGTGTGTTATTTTTTTGTATTTTTTTAGGGTTTAGTATCATATTTATATGTTTTTTTAATTAAATAATGTATTTAGTGCTGGTTGTTGGGTTTACAGGGGGATAGGGTGGAAATTTGTTTTAAATATTTATTTTTAAATGTTTATAAATCATTTGTATTTTTAATGTGTCCATTATATTAGTAATTAACTACTTTATTTTAATTGTAACTTACTTCATAGATAGTTTAAATACATTAATAATTGATTGTTGGTATTTCTAATTGCTTCATTAGTTCATTGGTTTTGTAAATTATTTATTGATTTTAATAATTTGTATGTTTTGGTTTACAATGTATTTTTTATATTATTTAATTAGAATTATTTGTTAAATGGATGTTTCTTGCTAATTATTTTAAAATATTGGTTTAATTTGTTTTTTAGGTTGTTGGATTTATGGAGTAATAGGTTGGCAAGTGTAATTTTTAATTGGTAGATAGTTGTAATTTTTTGATTTTTTTGATTAATAAGTTCTAAATTTTATTTTGTAAACGTTTGTATTCATTTGTAATGTAAAAAATATTTTTATATACTTGTTTAAATGTTTTCTGAATTCCGTTTTTTTAACTAAGGAGGGAATTGTAAATATAAGTTTTCCAGTCTCCCACATGTTCACCACTGTTGCTTATGTTGGAGTAGAAATAGTAAATTTGACTCCTCCAGAGTTCAAGACTTTCCCTACTATTGCTCAGGTTGGAGTGGGAATGGTAAATCTGACCCCCTTCAAAGTCCAACACGTTCCCTGCCCTTGTTTATATTGGAGTGAGAATACTACATTTGACTGCTCCAAAGTGAATACTTACCCTACTATTGTTCAGGTTAAAGTTGGAATAGTAAATCTGACCCCTTCAAAGTCCAAAACCCTACTATTGCTTATGTTAGATTGGAAATAGTATATATGACCCCTTCCAGTCTACATGTTTTCTACTGTTTAGATTAAAGTAAAAATAGTACATCTGATCTCTCTGAAATGTAACATTTTCCCTACTGTTGCTTACTTTGCAGTGGAAGAAGCTTATTTGACCCCTGCAAGTCTAATTTGCGAAGTGAATTATTTGTTTTTCATTTTGTAAGATGCATTTTTTGTCATTTAATTGTAAACGTTATTTAAATTTGATTTGCTTGCCTATGTATTTATATCTTTTGAAGTAATAATATTGTACTTTTTTATTATTTAATAATTATATTGTATATGTGTTTTAGGCCTGACATAGTGTTTGTCAATTAATATTAGCATCTTTATTTTATTAATGTTCAATTCATAATTGTATTTATTGGTTTGATATATTTTAATTATTGTAGACATTTGTTATTTAAGATTGTAAGTTATAAAATACAATTTTATATATTTTATATAATATTTTTAATGTATTTATTGGTAAAAGTAAATATATTTACCCATTTTGTGACAATATTTTATTCTTCTATATTTTCATAGTTGATCGATTGGCCTTTACATATCAAGGGCCTCATTATGATGCAGGTTGGACGAGCGTCCATCCAGCATTGTGTTGGAAACCGGCAGCCCGACAAAGAGTCAGTGGTCCCGCTTCTCAAATTAGGATGCTACCCCCTTTACAGCGGTCGGAAAGTGTATGTTTCTTGCTGCAGCTTGTGCTGCGAGCCGCAGCACAAGCTGCAACAGAAAAAATACACTTTTCAAACATGTATGCACCGTGTGGCATGCACAATGCGGGGCCTGCCACGCAATGCATGGATGTTTGGGGTGCACCACAGGTACTCCCCAGGCCTCCTAGTGGAGACAATGGAGGGGTTGGGGCCCTGCTAGGCACCCCAAAGTCCAAATCCAACAATTTTTTTATGGTGTTTGGATCACCATAGAAAGGCTGTCAGAAATGTATATCATAATCCCCACGGCAGTGCCTGAGCAGGTACCGCTTCCATTTTGGGCATTACGATCCACCCTCCGCCCCAACGGGCTCCTTGAGCTTGTCAGAGGTGGAGCATATTCCCCCCGCAGGCATCTATCAAGCCACTTGTATCATATTACAGCGGTCAGAGCAATGCCTCAGATTTTGGGAGAAACACCACCTACGATCTGTCGGATGGCCTTCTGCCTGACACCGTAATAAGGCCCAAAGAATTGAAATACAAAAATACTGCCCTCTATATCATTTTGGCAAAAAAAATTGTTTTTCAATATTTTTGCCTCTGATTCTTCCATACCCATTACTTTAATTCCTTAAGATGGTGCACTGTTGTCCTTTGCATGATGCCAACCCATCTCCTCTGCTATCAGGGAAGAGAGGCATGGTATTTCAAGGACCATAAAAGACAAATGGCCATACGTAGATAAATTATATTTACCGATTCATAAATACCGAATTTTACCGATTCGGTATTTATGAATCGGTAAATAGTATGTAGGTAAACAATCGGTAATTAATACTGATTCGGTAAATATCGGTATTTATGAATAGGTATTTACCGAATCGGTAATAATGCATCCCTTCCCATTCATTCCTATGGGCCTGGAGGCCCATAGGAATGAATAGGAAGCCATTTACTATTACCGATTCGGTAAATATCGAATCGGTAATAGGGGAAGCATAATCATGGGTGGCAGGGTGTCACATTGACACCCTGTTGCACTCCTGATTTGTGCATGTGTGCACATGTGGCGCACATACATGCCCTAAGGGCATGTATGTCTGCCACATGGCACTTTTAAAGCAGCCAAATTTAGCTTTTTGAAAGGTATTTGTTATTTAACATCAACCTGTAGTTGGTGTTAAATACCGAATCCTTACTACTGAAATTCACTCACTTGAATGCTCCCTACATATGATTTAAGGATTCGGTTATTTACCGAATCTGTATTTTACCGATTCGGTATTTTACCGATCACTTACCGATTCGGTAAATTACAGAATCCTTAAATCATGCCCCCTACATCTCAAATGCCTAAATACCGGTCGGTAACGGGATATTTACCGAATTTCGTCCGTTACCGACCGGTATTTAGCTACCTACATGAGGCCCAAAGTGTGCCTTTCAGTAGGTAGAACTGGTCCAGAACAAGTTTAAGTGTTGTGCAACTTAAAAATATCAAAACAAATTTCATGAATATTCATGTTTTTGTTTTTGCAATTTTATATTGTGATATATTTTAAACAAAATAAATTGGATAGAGAAACCCTTTTATAGAAGACAATCATGAAATCAGTTAATCTACTTTTTAAACTTATTATTATTATCAGTAGTAGTAGTAGTAGTAGTATTAGTAGTAGTAGTTATTAAGCGCATGCCCACCAATGTATATAGGCACGAGGAATGAAAAAGAAAAAAACAGAGCAGGTCAGTAAAACACATAAGAGATGAGAAATCTTTAAAGGCATTACATTTGTTATGCTGCTAATACTAGTGGGAGGTAACTTCAGCCCTCAGTAGCAAGAACTTGGAAGGCTCTTCCTCAATATCTTCCATCTGTAAAATCAGATGCTTTGAAGTGCAGGAGCACAGTTATCTGGCTGGCCTCTAGGTAGTCACTTTACATGAAAGAAATACAGGTCCAATAATATAAAAGGCCCTGTGTGTAAAATAGAGAACTTTACATTGATTCTTCGTTCTAGTGGCAGCCAGTGTAGAATGTGCCAAGATTGGGACACATGCTCCAGTGGCAGCTGATGGATGTTCAAAGTGGTGAGACAGAAATTTTATACCGAGTATAATCAGCCAGCGAGCGAAGCAAGTGAGCCTGCAATGCAAAGGTAGGGTGCGGGCGGATTCTCCCATGAAAGAACATTTTGCAAAAAATGTATTCAAATGGTGAATTTTACACCACATATTTACTGCAAATAGTTGAATAAAGGGGATCCAAATATAGCATTTTAAAGCATAAGTGTGAAAAAAATATTAGATACAAGTAAAAAATGTGCTATTCCAGCCCTCATTTGCTGTTGGTTGCTCTTCCACCTTCTGCTAGTCCCTGCTTGACCGACTGAACTCCGCTGCACAGATCCACTCCTCCCCCGACTCTGCTTTTCACAAAATTCTTTTGGTGCAGCTTTATATCGCGCAACACCACCCGAAGGTAGTGGAGCCCTTTACATTGGCACCATTTCCTTTATCCAAGGACACATTCATTTCTGTAGGCACGGGGATATTAAGAGATATGCCGAGAATCAAGGATGTTAAGCTGACTTTGAAAGTCTAACCCAGTTTCCCAGCTCCATAGTTACCAGCTCTGGCCCTTGCTCTACATCCTCTCCCAAAAGGACACCATATCAACTCCCTAGCCTTGGCTTCAGTTCCACTCCTTGTGATTACTGATAAATCACTTAATATCCCCATTTCTTAACATAACAAGCATTGGCAAAGCCAGTAGGTGTAGGAGCCCAAGGCCTAGCCAGCGTGCCAGGTTTTGCAATAACACATGCTAGATGACATGAGTGCGGCTAATGTAGGACTGAGAACGAAAGGGCTTCATACACAGAAAGGCAGGGTGAGCTGCAGCAGGCCAAAGCAAAACTTCACACAAAACTCACTCATCTACTTACTTCTTGTCCCCGGGCCTGGTGACTTGACTGCAATGGCACAAACTATTAACCCATACTGTAGAAAACCCTGGGGGAAGCTGCTGGACTCCTTCCCCAGACCCCAGACCACCTATCATAACAAAATCAACAGGAGTTTATGGGTCTCGGAGGAAGAGGCAGAGGCCACTGACACACCCACTCCTACATTGTCTCAGACGGCCTGCCCTGTCCCCAACCATTGAGATTAATGAAGGTCTTCTGACTTCTCTATGTGCCATGTGAATGATGCCCAAACTAAAAGTTTATTCTCGGCAGTAACACAAACACTGCACCCACCAGTGTGTCGTCACTGCCCTGATTTATGCCTGCTGGTCCAGGGAAACCTCGCTCAGCCAAGTATGTGCTGGACCAAATGACATCCTCCCTTACTCCCTCAAAAAAAAAAGATTTATACATCTTTGTCTCTGAGCAACAAGCACAATTTAATGCGGACTACTCTGTGTTTCCTCTCTCCCTTTTGTTACTCCCCCAGGGTGGCAGGAAAAAGCCCATCTCGAAACCACGTGCCAGTTTCAATGCCATATTGTGCAGTTTTAGGAGTTTCGAAAACGATTGCTATGGCAGAGCAAAATAGAGTGCATTGTAGTAGTCTAGATAGGCCAGAACACTGGCAGAGAACAACTTGCAAATGTTAGTGAAAGGGAAGGGGCGGCAAGATCATTTTAAGCATTTTCAATTGGACTAAGACAGCCAACCAGCTGACTGGCGTTTGCAGCCTGAATGATAGCTCATCGTCAAACAGGAAGCTCAAATTTCTGTCTTTGGAGACTGAAATCGGGATCTTGGCAAGTTAAACAGGCCATAAGTCTACAATTGTCAAAAGGCAAAAATATTAAGGGGTGGTTGCCATGATTCATTTAAAGATATGTACTCAGAGGACACAAATTACACAATAAAATGGAAATGAAGAATTAAAAAGTACTTTAGTACATTTTACATAACACTATTTTATTAGAATAGGAATAAAAAGAAGTATTGAATGCAGGCTGTCAAGCAAAAATACATCAACTCCGGAAAATCAGACGAGTTCAAATTTTTGGAATTAGGATCCAAAACACAACGAGTGAAATGTGTTTTTTCTTGGGCTACGTGTTATATAAATCTTACCACCACACAGAGAAAAGGGTACAAAAGTTGCTAAAATGATCGGAAATTAAAGGTGCAGATAGACCATTGCAATTAGCTTTGACGGTCACAAAAAATCTAAACATTAAGGGGCAGATTTACAAGCCCCTTGCGCCACTTTTGCGTCACTTTTAACATGGGGAAAGTGCAGCCGCGGCCCGTGGAGGGAGTTCCGTGGGGCACAAAGGCGGGGGAGGGGGTACTAAATACTGGAATATGGATAATTGGAGGTAAGTAAACAATTTAATAAACAAAACGAATTTAGTAGCACGCGCTGCATCGCATTTTGCGGATTAACATTGGCTTCACAAGTTTGAAAAGTATTTCTGAAGTTATCTCCTTTACAGTGCTTCAGGTCAACTAACAAATGTTTGTAGGACAAATGGGGTAATATATTTTCGGTTTTTACGAAGCAATTAAGGTGCAAGTGCCAGCATGCTATCAATGGTATGGGTGGGCATTTTTGGAGGGCAAGAAGTAGAGCTTGGGGTCAGCAGCAGGGTCTTAACAAGGATGAGTGGTCAAAGAAGCATTATACTCCAGGGCCCATGCCTACCACATTTTCAGAAAAATGTGTGTATAGATGTTTAATTGATAGAGCACTCATGGATATCATTGAGGGGTTCCCAGGGTTCACCAGGGGGATTGTCAGAGGTCGTGGCTATCACCCCTGGCTTGACCCTTACGACCCCTGGCACTGCCTTTGCAACTCCTGGCCTCAAAGATGGCACACATAAAGCCAAGCACACAAGGGTAACCTGCCCTTAAGGCATCAAGCTTCATCCTCTTTGTCTCCTACCCATTTTTATTCCACTATTAGTTAATAATAGTCCATTATACATTATCATTACAACAAAATGGGAGTACAGGAGCTAGAACTAGCTCTTTGTCAGCAGCTGAGATAAATAATATAAAATCTGTTTAAATGTATTTTGAGTCCAGGTGTTAATGTTAGAGAGAGCATGTGCGAGCAACGGTGTGTGTGAGTGAAAGAGAGTGAGTGTACTGTTAGTACGTGAGAAAGAGTGACAATGAGTGAGTGTCAATAAGTGAATATGAGGCAAAGTGAGTAAGAGAAAGAGCGACTGTGAGTAATAAATGAGAATGAATGAATAAGAAAGAGTGTTAGGGAGTGTCCATGACTGCAAAGGTTTTTGGGAGCAAATACGAGGCTAATTTACAGGGAGCTTGTGCCATCAATGCATCCAAATTTTGTACGCATGGGTGGTGCAATCACTGCTCCATATTTACAAGATAACCTATCTGAGGATGCGTCACTTTTGGGACTTTTTTTGTTTTTGAAATATCTTTATTTGCCATTATAAACATATGCAGACATTGTCGAACATAAATATATGGTAATACTTTATTCGATAAAAAATCATCATTAAAGTATACAGCTTTTACAATACAGTAAAGATAAAAACAGAAACCCACCAGTCCTTAATACGTCAGCACATGTTCATTTTTACTATTTTAGTAAATTATACATTAAAACACTGTCAGATATCATGGGGATTGCCTGTCAGAGTACCTTCAAGCGATTAAGTGGGATAGGGCAGTGCCTTGGTCCTCCTCATACGTGTCAACCAAGCACTGCCCAAATATTTAGCTACTCCGCAAACCATGGCAGTGGAAGACGTGTCAGTACAAAGAACCCTCAGGGCCATTTTATGACATCTAAGGCCCAGCCCCTTACATAGAGACTTTAACCATGTCCTCCTGGCTACCCTGTATGCTGGACAGGCAAAAAAGAAATGCGCCACAGACTCGTTAGGAGCTGCACATCCCGGGCAAAATTTCAATGAACCACCCTGGTTATTCCACCTGGAGGTGAAATCATTCACTGGAAGGATCCCAAACCTAACCTTTAGGTAAAGTGATCTATCCAGGAGTTTTTTCTATAAAGTCCAAAAATGGTTCAAATTTCCTTGACCATTTGAACACCAAGAACCGCTCAGTTAGGGGGCCCCCTGCATCTCTACATAAAGTCTCCTGCTGGACCCAATCCCAATACAACTTCTCAATCATTAGCTTGGGAGGCGGAGATTGGCTCTGCCATGATTCGTTCAACCCCAGTAGCACAACCAACTGCCTCAGATTGCTCAACCACTTGATCTTATTACCTGTATTAAGCAAAAAAGTTCGTCTAAAACTGCAGCGTAATTTTGAAGCTCCTTGGTCCTTCGTAAACTAACCCAAAAGAGTAATGGGCGCAAGCGCACTAGATCTTTAAAAGGGCGCCTGCCCAGATCTAGCCGTAGTGGGATTAACGGAGTAGAAGAAGGAAGGGCTACCAAATCTCTCAGAAATTTATTTTCAGATGTAACTAGCTCCGATGTGTTCTCGAACCCCCATAATTCGGAGCCGTATAGGGCAGACGGTAATACTTGGCCCTCATAAATTGCAAGAGCAGATGCCACAGGTTTACTCGTAGACTCCCGATGTTCTCTCAGGACCGCCCCTGAGACTCTTTTATAATTTAGCAACATTTTGGCCAAATGATCTTTCCAGGTCATCCGACTATTAACCCTTACACCCAAATAATCAAAGGAGTCTACCAACTCCAGGGGCTCACCATTGAGCGAGAGATTATTCCTGAATCTATTAGAGGGTGATAGGCCTTGAGCTTTGTTTTAGAGGTATTGATGGTAAGACCTCTATCGGTACAGAATGCACTAAATTGATTCAGGAGCTTTTGGAGACCTGCAGGAGTTTTTGAGATCAAAATTGTATCATCCGCGAAGAGTAGGGTGGGTGTTTTTTCCCCTGCCAGGGATGGCACATCTGCCGGATCCTCTCTCAGATAGTCCACCACTCCATTCACAAAGAGAGAGAACAGGGTTGGTGCCATAACACATCCCTGGCGTACTCCCCTCTTCACGGGCACCCTCTCTGTCAGTTGTCCTTGGGTGCCCCATCTGATCCTCACATAGTTCCCCTCATGGAGTTTCACAATGAAACCCAAAAGTGGTCCTGGGATACCCATCTTCTCTAGAATTTCCCACAACCTTGCACGGGGGACCAGGTCGAACACCATCCTGAGATCTATGAAAGCCAGGTATAAACTACCTTTATTGATGGTAACTGTCTTCCAATAGATCGCAAAGAAGCGAAAGACCTGGTCCATCGTGCTCACCTTTTGACGGAACCCAGCTTGGAAGTGAGAGAGAACATGCTCCTCTTCCATCCAGACACCTACCCTCATGATGATGACCCTGCCAACCACCTTCTGGATCACGTCAATCAGACTGATCGGTCTGTAGTTGGCAGGGTCATCTCTGGCACCCTTCCTGAACACAGTTATCACCTCTGCTCCCTTCCACGAGTCTGGCACGGGATATCCCTTGGAAATCAAGTTCATTATTTGGGCAATAAGTTTAGCCCAAGCTACGGGTTCTTCCAGAAGGAGATCCCCTGGTATCCCATCAGGGCCAGCGGCCTTCTTCGGGGTCAAGTGTCTAATGTCCAATACCACCTCTGAAGCCAAAAATGGTTCTTCAAACGTCATAAAAGGAGGGACCCTACTAACAGGATCAGGGGGGGAGGAGGAAGTCGCTTCTAACCCACCGTACAGAGCAGAGAAATGGCTATACCATTGTTGGCTTGTTATATGATTAACTATTGGAGGCATGTTACGCTGCCTAACCTTATTAATCATTTCCCAAAACAACGAAGAATTCTTCATTTTGGAAGCACATTTGAGATCCTGCCAGAATTATTCCTCCCATTCTCGTTTGGCCAGCACCAGTGCCTTTGCATAATCCTTCCTGGCTGGTCTAACTAGGGGTTGACTCTTTTTACGCAGGGCCGTTGTTATCTCTTTCCTTTTTACCTTGCACATATCTGAATACCAAGGGTTGCTGGTTTTGGGCGTTTTTTTCCCATACTGCCGTTTTTACCATGGATTACAAAGTACTTCCCTACTTCCTCTACTGTGTGTTTGTAGGCCAGTGCGAATGATGATCCCTGGGCACTACCTGTTTCCGATTCAAGATCCATCAACTCCATAGTCAGGTCTACTACATACGCCCGAATCCTTGCCAAATTTTCAACCTGGGGTTGAACCTTATCCCATTTCAGCCTACGATTACCATTGTGTGGGACAACCTCGTTGGTTGTCCTCAGGGGGGCATTCTTCCCACAACCTTTTCGGTTGCCCCACCTTAACTTCATACATAGGGGGTTATGATCGCTGTCCTGTGAGGGTACCACCGCCATATCTATTAGATCACGCCACAGGGTGACATCCAATAGAAAATAATCAATTCTAGACGGACCGCTAAGCCTATTAAAGGTCATTGCTCCCGCACGGTCAGAGAGTGACCTACCATTTAATGCTCTTAGGTTATGTTCCACTGTGAGGGCATTGATCTGAATTGCCCTTGGTGACCATTTTTTAATTGGGGCAAGTGTCAGGGCCGGGATGGACCATCTAGAATCCTCCTCCTCGATACCCAGAGGGTCGTCCCCACCAAGGGGTTCAAATGTGCAATTAAAATCCCCACCCACAATAATTTTGGAGCTTGGGGGGCAGTTGGCTAGTGCCTGATCTAAAATCATTACTGTACTTGAGGTTGTGTTCCCCGGGGTCCCTCTGGAGTAGATATTAAATAAATCTATCCTACTGCCCTTTTTTTGTCCTACAAATGAGAGTTGTTAAATGTCCCTACTCGCTGAATCATTTTTTTTTTTTTAATTTTTTTTTTATTCGCTTGAAAACACAAAGAATTAATATAATCTTGTTACAAAACAATAGAATCTATTACAGAGGTTTGGGACAAGCAGTCCCCCGTTATTTAACAATAGTTAAAGAGCAGAAAAAGAGAAACAGTACATTTTCATCATTTTTTTTTTTTTCCCCTTTTTTTTTTTTTTTTTTGGCATTAGCAATATTACCAAGAATAGAACAAAGTCAAATTAACGTTACATGGGCCAGTTAAATTTCACTTAGCCTTCCAACCAATGTGTGAATGGGGCCCATGTTAATGTGCCCCTTTCCCGCCATCTTCTGCCCCCCCGTGAAAAGACGGCTGACTCCAGCCTATGGAGTGCTAAGATCCTTGCTTTCCAAATCATAAAGGTTGGGGCGGCAGAATTTTTCCAATCTGATGTGATGCATAATCTGATTTGCGACATAGCAATATATATAAAAGCGATGACATGGCTCGTTCTATTCAATGATGTATTAGTTTCACAACCCATGATAACTAATTCAGCTGATAAAACCAATGGGATTTTAAGGCTAACAGTAATAAACGTTTGAACTTCTTGAACGAATTGGGCCAATTTGGGGCAGGAAAAGAACATATGGACATCATCAGCCGCTATTAAACCGCATCTAGGGCAACTGTGGCCACCGCTACCACCCCATTTATGTATTTTAGCTGGGGTGTAATAAAGATCGTAAAGGGCCATATAACTTTGGGAACGTAAGCTCCCAGAGATTAGAACCTTGGCAGAGAGAACTAAGGCCAAAGCTATATCAATATCCGGCTTACAAAATTTGGCCTCCAGTTTAGCCTTAGATTTCAATAAATCATCAGGAAAGACTAAAAGTAAGTTTCTATAAATTGGTCCAATTCTTGAGTTTTTAAGAATTAAATCCATAAGTGTGTTCCTACAGAATAATGTTGGGGTATTGGATAGAAGTTTAAGCAGACAGCTGCGGACCTGCAAGTATTTAAAAAAATGATGAATATCTAGTGAAATCTTTTCTTTCAAGGAAAGAAAAGTGGCCATATTACCTTCGTATTCCATATCGCCTATTGTCTTAATACCTGCGGCCTGCCACCTTATTGTAACGTTATCTTGAAAAATTGACGGAAGCATTCTGGCTGCTGACAAGGGGGTATAAAAATTTATATTAGTAATTGGCCAGCTACGACGAACCTTCCTCCATATTGAATACATGGAGATAATAACTTTGAACTTAGTCTTTTTGTAGTAGCTAGGCTCAAGAATTGAGGTTAATATCCCTTTGGCAGCATGTCCTAGCCCGATCTCAAAAATAGATGGTGACCTACATGGAGGAAGTTTTGCTCTGTCCCCAAACAATGGAACGGCAAGATATTGAATAAACGCTGACCAACTGTATAGAAGCAGGTTGGGAACAGACCACCCCCCTCTATCCATTGGGAGCTGCATCCATTTTGCGGCCCTTCGAGGCTGACGATAACCCCATAAAAACCTGTTACAGCATCTTTCGGCCCGAACGATGCTGAGCTGTGCAAATTCTAGGGGAATAGTCCTAAATAGGTATAAAAATTTCGGGAGTATCAGCATCTTTAAAACATTACGCCTACCAAACAAGGACAGATGTAACTTATCTAGTCTGCATAACGTAAAATTAACTTTATCAATGATGGGTAAGATATTCTTATCAGGCAAACTTTCAGTTGCGGCTGTGATTTCTATCCCTAGGTAACGAGCACTGTGAACTACCGGTGCAGTAGAGGGGCCCATTGCGGTTGTTTGAACTACCTGAGTTTTCTGGGCGTTAAGCTTGTAGCCCGAGTACTGACCATAGTATTGAGCTGCAGTTTTTATTGCTGAGAATGAAGTGGACACATCTGACGTAACCACTAAAATGTCGTCTGCATATGCTAAAGCTTTAAAATCAACTGTATCGTTTTTAACACGAGCTATGTTTGGGCACAGTTCAAGTTTACTGAGAAATGGGTCTATATATAGAGCAAACAGAAGGGGGGAGCAGGGACAACCCTGTCGAGTACCCCTACTGATTGGAAAAGAACTTGAGCTCTTTCCAGATATGGATATACTTGCACAAGGCGTTATATATAAAGATTGCAAAGCATGAGTAAAATTAGGACAGACCCCCTTCCAATGTAGGACCCGCCAGAGAAACCCCCAGGCGACCCTGTCAAACGCCTTTGCGGCGTCCAGCAGGATCGCCCCAAAGGGGGAGCCCGAAGCCTGGGCCCAGTCTAATAATGCAATAACCCGACGGACGTGATCCGTCGTGTCCCTACCAGGGATAAATCCGTGTTGCCGAATAGAGACTAATGGAGTTATCACCCGTGCTAGCCTTGTTGCCAAAATTTTTGCAAATATTTTGTTATCGGTGTTGATTAATGAGATCGGACGAAACGAAGCAGGATCCAGCTCTGGTTTGTCCTTCTTCTTGAAAAGAATTATGGTTGTATTGCACCAAGAATCTGGTATATGACCTAGTTGTGCCTCTCTTAATACTTTCAAGAAATCATCGCGGATCTCCAGCTGGAATATTTTATAAAATTCCAGCGGAATCCCGTCCGGACCTGCAGCTTTGCCATTTGCCAGTGCATTCAGTGGGGCTTCGACCTCAACCCACTCTATGGGTGCCGCCAGGACAGCATTCTCTTGCTCTGAAACTCTAAGAGTGTTGATATCCGATAGAAAGGTAGTGATATCATAATCTAAATCTCGATCCCTAATTTCTTCTGTATATAAAGATTTATAGAACTCAAAAAAAACCGATAAAACAGATTCTGGATTATCCTGAATGTTTCCGCGACTATCCTGTATCTTGATAATACGGTTAGCTGTAGCTCGTTGTTGTAATCGTTTAGCAAGAACCTTACCTGATTGCTCACCAAATTCAAACATCGTTGAGCGATACTGAAGGTATTTTGCTGCAAGGTCTTGTCCAAAAAATTCAAGCAAAGATGCTCTAATGATGGCTACCTGGGTTTGACTATAAGATAAATCCCGACCATCCCTAATCGCATTGACAAGCTGAGTTTCTGCAACAGATAGAGCTTGTATCCTGGACTTAATCTGATCCTGAACATTGTTTTGACGAAAAAATGAAAAGCTTTTAGTTTCGCCACGAGTTGCAGCTTTCAATGTGTCCCAAACAATACTGCTAGTGGCTGAATCCCTATTAATATTTAAAAATTCGTACAGCCAGGGCCTCATATGATCTAGATATGTCTGATCTGTCAAAAGCTTTCTCTCGAAGGTCCACACTTTAACGGGTTTGATAATTCCATTCAAAGTGAAGGTAATGAGCACCGCATTGTGGTCTGAAATAATACGGGGTAGGATTGAAATCGAGGTGCGATCTTGATACTGATCGGAAAGAAAAAAGTAATCGAGCCGCACCATTTTCCTGTGTGGAGCTGAGAAAAAGGTGTAGCCATCTAAGACTCTAAAATGATGGTACCAGAGATCAGTCAAGGAATGTTCTTGGACTAATGCTTGTAGTGGCCTGAACACTCTCGGTTTCTTACCTACATACCTTAGCCGGCTATCACAGATATTAAAATCCGCTTCAAGGTTAATATTAAGGTCGCCACAGAGGCAAAGAGGATGAGGCCATAGTGCTAACTCAACATTTAGATAGTCTAATACTTCAGGATCATCAAAATTAGAACTATAAACTGAACAAATAGTAAATGAAACACCACTAATTAACAACTCAGCAATAACCCAACGACCCCCATTATCTTGCGATGTCCTAACACAGGATCCCACCCCACGCTTCAATAAAATTGCCACACCTCTTATCGTCGAGGACTGACGAGAACATCCAATCAAATCAAATCCAGGAATTTTTAAACAGTCACGACTGTTCCAAGGCACATGAGTTTCCTGTAAGCAAATTACTTCTAAATGCAATTGTCGAATAATGCTTGCAAATAAAGCTCTTTTCTTGCCATTGTTGAGGCCACAAATATTCCAAGATGCTACTCGTATGCTAGCCAACACCATTTTGACACACAATTATATGTCCCAAAACCATGACTGTAATAGAATAAGAATTAACATAGTGAGAGCAAAAATGAAAACCCAAGATATTTTGTTTTCCAAGCTGTTTTTTTTTTTCCCCCGCTGAATCATAGGTAGAAACATCCCAGTTCAATTCTATTTTAACCCACACATGTAAACCCCCTGCTGGTCTGCCCTTCCCACAACATTGAGCAGGCAGGAAAAAGGTTGCGTAACCAGGTTTGTGTACTGGAAGCAAACTCCAAGTCTCTTGGAACATACATACATCAAACTTCTCGATGAAGGTGTTCCATTCTGGGAGAACCAACTTTTTTTGTAATCCAGCCACATTCCAAGATACCATGTGGATAGCCTCATTACCTGTTACAAACAGGTCAGTATTAATTTCCCTTTTTCCCACCCAGCACACAAGGGATAGAATCATTAGAAGCTTCTAATGGGCATATTAATTTTGGCGATGGGCAGACATCCGCACTGCACCCCGGAGACTGTGGTTGAATAGTAGTTGCAATCCCTCCAGTATCAAATCTATTGGCCACCATTGAGGCCTTGTTCCCAATATCAGATCTAATGGCCTCTCTATGGATCTCACAATCACTGCCCACTGGGCTAGCGGCACCTGAACGGCCCTCCCTGCCCAGCATTGACTGTAATCTTCAATCACATTTATCCATACCGGTGAACACATCAAACCTATTCTCTACCTCCAGGGGAGTAAAGGGTCTCAAATAGTCCATTCTCATGTTGACATTTCTGTTACCTCTCGGGGGCACGATGTTCCACCCAAAGGTGTCAGCAGCAGGAGCTATGTGAGGACCATATGCCAAATACCTACTAGTGGGTGCTATAGGGAAATTTGTATGAATTGAAGCCTGTTTACTTATATGGGATAAAGGGAACACCAGGGATCTAGGGTAGAAATATGTCAAGGCACGTGGAGTAATACAGTTGTTACCATTTCCCATAGGCCAATTCAATATGTAATCAACTACACGTGGGTCTCTAAAGTTAACTACAACTATATCTCCCTCAATGTCTTTACATCTAACGCCCAACCAGGGGAGACGCCTAACATGCATTATCTCACCATTGGTATTCTTTGTGATTGGTCTGTGTATACTGAGCCAATGCATAGTTTTGTTTTTCAACTGGGTGAACCCTTCTCTTTTATTATCTACCAGTGGTGGCACCCCCGTTAAAACAACCCCTAAGGGCTCAGCTTCTGGTGGTAGATCTACTTGTGGCCCATTGTTCACCAGAGCCCTATAGTCATTGTTACTTCCCCGCTCTTCCCACTTGTTCCCAGGGGGTACCATTGCTCTTCCCCATGGGTGGTGCAATCACTGCTCCATATTTACAAGATAACCTATCTGAGGATGCGTCACTTTTGGGACATTTTTTGTTTTTGAAATATCTTTATTGGCCATTATAAACATACGCAGACATTGTCGAACATAAATATATACTTGAAACAGCATAATATTGAGTAATTGTAATTGTAATTGTAAAATCACTTGTATAGCGCATGGCTACCCGTAGGCATCCCAGCGCTTTTGGCAAAAAGTGAGCCCAGGGTTAGACATTAGAGTAGACATTCCCAATCTCTATCCAAATCCTTAACAGACAGTTGGTTACCATTTAATATGTTGATCACACACACATATGATGTACTGCCCATAATCAGTGCTTCCCTTGCCAGAAACCGTTAACCCCCCAACCTATCCCTCTGTTCCCACCCACTTCTGTAGCATTGTGCTAGTGCAACGTCCCTCTTAGTTTCGTCATGTTGCCCATCTTATATCATGTCATGTCCTGTCCTACTGCCGAACTTCTCCTCCCTGTTGTCGATGGGTTTATCAGAGCTATCCAGGTCCAGGCAAGTGGGTGTTTGTTTGCCCCCATATCCATTAACATTGTCGCCCAAGCACTTATGTCGTCCTCCACTTTTTCATTTCATCATCTCTAAGCTGTTTCATTCAAACTGCCTCTGCAGTTGCCCATTCACATACATCTCTCATACACATTGTCTTCCGTGGTGGAGTGGGACTCCATGATATGGCATTTCAACGTTTTGTGAGTACAAGTCCTAGCATTACACAATTCCTGCTTAGTTTTTTATTCTTGGGGGTATGTAATAAGCCTAATAGCACTGCGCAGATATCTCTAGGTACCTCCCACCCCTTAGCTTCTTTCAACTTGGTTTAAACTTGAATCCAGTAGGGGGCTAGGACGGGGCAGGACCTGACCATATGTTAGAAATATGTTTCTGATGCTCTACAATGGGGACAGTAACATGAACGATTCAGATAGATTCTGCTCAAAGTTTTGGAGGTAAGGTAAGTTTGGTGTACAAAATTGTATTGAACTAATTTGAACCATGCATTCAAACTCACTCCTTTAACCCCTACATGTATTCTAATCCATTCCTGTGCTGTTAGGGGGTCACCTGCAGCTTCATCCCATTGTGCTTGGATGGAGAGTATCCTATCTGTCATTTAATCTTGGATTGCTCAAAATAAGTGAGAAATGTAGTGACGTTCCTGGGCCATGTAGAGCATTATGTGGAGAACATTCGTTATCAGAGGCTCCTCCGGAAAGGGGGACCATAGTTCTCGGGCCACCTGAGAGATCTTCCTGTATTGCAGAAACAGCCCACTCCCTAATTCAAAGGCAACTCAGCGTTTTCACGCGTAATAAACTGTTTATTTTCAAAGAAGCCTGCAATTTTTTAAAGGGTTGTATTACCCATAGTGGCATATCTGGGGCATATGGTGGTCGGCCTATCACTTTTTTAACCGTATTTTCCCAGATCTCTGCTACGCAGTGAATTATATACGGTTGGTAGGGGGAACTCTTGGCAAAACCAATGGGATATTGGACAGAGTGTTGAACATTGCAAGCACTCACCCCCAGTCAACTGATCTGGGTTTAATCCATCATCGTTCTTTAGCTCACTCCGCCACCCCAGTTCAGACATGGCCATATGCAAATCAGTCTGACCCTGTGCCTCATGGGAACAGTCCAGCCTGAACTGCCAAGCCATGTCTTCCCTGGACCGGAAACAAGCATCCTGGGACCGGTTTCTGGCTAATCAGCCATCATCAGCCAGGCTAGCTAGAATCCAATGGCAAAGTGAGCAAGGGACACATGTCTGGGCATACCCTGCCAACTTAGAGCGAACAAAGCAAAACCAAAAGGGATGCACCAAGCATCAAGAGTTCTGGTAGTGAGCCTCCTTTAAGGTTCCTGCAAGGAGCCTCCTCTCCCAATTGTAATTTTTATCTAGCCAATGATTTGCATGTTGCAGTTGGGAGGCCATATAGTAAAATTCCAGACATGGCATCTCCAGACCCCCCCTCCCCCATGTACTCTGTAATTTCGACAGACCAACCTGTTTACAGTTAGAGCCCTATAACAATTCTATTTACAGACTATTAAATGTTTTGGAAAAATGATTAGGAATTTTATATAACAAATGTTGCACCGCGTCTAAGCACTGGGGCAAGATAATCATTTTTATAATTGCCATCCTGCCCATAGGGGACAGTGGTAACTCTTGCCAGAAATGTACCAAACTGCATATACCCTGCACGACCCTTCCTATATTGAGCTCCAGGTATTTCTTGAGTGCACGTGACAGTCTAATCCTCAGGTATTTGGGTTCGACCTCCATCCATGGGAGCCCTACTGAAGGTAACAATCCATTGGCCTCTGGGCCAGCCGTCCAATTGGAAGTAGCTTTGACTTACTGGTGTTTGTTTTTAGTCCTGAAACCTCTCCAAATTTCTGCAATATGTCTAATAATATAGGGACCGCGTGCATTGGTTGCCGAATATACTCCAAGGTATCGTCGGCATATATAGAAACCACATGATTAGTGCCCCCCAACGGGATCCCCCACCTACCCATCTCCTCCCTCAGAGTTGCCACTAAAGGTTCCATCGCATCTGCAAATAAGAGCGGGGACAGTGGACCCCCCTGTCTAGTGCCACGCCTCAGTGTGAAGGTCTTCGAGATCATATCTCGAACTCGGACCAGGGCGTAAGGGGCTGTGTACAGCAATTGTAACCACTTATGGAATCCAAGTCACACCCCCATTCCTCGCAGTACTGCCCAGATAAAGGGCCAGTCTACCGAATCAAAAGCTGGTTCTATATCAAGTAGTGCCAAAGCGTGGTCCTCCCCTTCTAGGGACGGAGAATGCTATCCATGTGCAAAAACACCTTAGGTTATGGGCAGTGCTACTTTTGGGAATTAATCCAGCCTGATCCGTATGTATCAAGTAAGGCATATGTGGTAGGAGCCGAGCCGCCAGTATTCCGCTAATGATTTTCATATCCAGGTTTAAAAGCTAAATCGGTCAATATGAATCTGGCAGCTGTGGGTCAATATCTGGTTAGGGGATCACGATCAACAGGGCTTCCCTCATAGAGGCCAGTAATGCCTGTGTCTGTAAGGCCTCATTATACACCGCTTCGTAGGTGGTCCACCAACAAGGGAGCAAACCTAGTATAGAACTCAGACTTGAGGCAGTTGCTCCCTGGGCTTTTACCTAGTTTTAAAACCTGTGCGGCCTCCGTTAGTTCCTCTTTAGTGATAGAGGTGTCTAGCAACACTCTTGCTTCATTCTCGAATTGGGGCAAGACCTAGGGTGGTCAGGAAGTCCCTAATGAGCTCCTGAGTGGGGAGGATTGGTTTGTATGTACCTTAGCTAGGTGATCCGTCAAAATATCAAGGATCGCCGTTTGGTTATATACCACAGTGCCTTCTATCGCCTGCGTTTGCATTATGTGTGAGACTGGTGACTCTCCCCTTACCAACTTAGCATGTAAAGCCCCCGATGTATCCCCCTCCATATGCAAGCACTGTTGGTATGCTGTATAGTTACATTTCTCCATGCGACACAGGGATTCCAATAGTACCTCGCGGGCTGTGCACCATTCTTCCATAAGATGGGGGTTGTGTCGGGGCTTGCCTCTATACCTCCCAGTTTTCCTACCTGTATTTTTATATCCCATTCAAGCTGGAAGTGCACTCCATATGATGTCTTTATACAGACCCCTCTGATCACAACTTTCATGGCTTCCCGCTCCATCTCCCTCGTGGATGTCGACCCCCAATTCTCCTCAAAATATCTCCAGAGCTCTTCTTCGATTGTCGCAGCAAAGGGTGGATCTGAAAGCCCCTCTACCTCCATCCTCCATGTAGGTATCGTTGGTCAAGGCCGTTTAGTACAAAGGGTAGAAATAAAAAACAAGGGACACCCACCTCATTAGGAACCTGGGTCATTAAGTGTAACAGAAACAATGGTTCCTGTGGAAAAAATTACTAGTCTATATTGATAAGAATATGCAGAATCGCAATATCAAAGGGTTATAATGATGTCAGAAGGAAAGGAGATCCTGAACACCTCTGTTTGTATTTACAATGATTATTTTATATTATTCAAAAATTATACAAATTATGTACAGAAAAGGAAAAACAATAGTGCTCTGTGACCCTTGTGTTAATGGAACCTAAAAAACATGAGTGTTAAATTAGTGACATATAAAGCTTGGTTTCCACATGTTTTAAAGACGACCATCAATGATTTAACAATAATCCCAGCTGCTGCACGAAAAGGTCTGAGCTGATTGGAATGGTTCGCTTTAATTAGCTGTCGATGGAGTTCGACCCTGTGTGCGTTGTAGGGTCTCATCAGGACCTAGGGGTATAGGGACATCTGTGAGTATAAGAAGATAGAAGAATGATATCACTAAGGGTATTAGATTCCAGCTACAGCACTTATAGGAAGTGGAATGGACCATGTAGTACCTCTCAAGGGGGGTTGCACAGCTTTATGAAGGATGTGCACCACCAGAAAAGTGAAAAAAGGGAAAGAGAGAATACTCACAAGGCACCCTGCCGGGTGCTACATGTGTGAGAAGAAAAACAAAGAGAAATAACATAATAAAGGGTAATTATTCTGATTGCAGGTTAGTGTCTACTGTGTTAGAGCTACTGTCTGTTCAATTGCTTACCCTATTGTGAGTAGAAAGGGCTGGCAACCATGGATATGCACAACGTAATTATTGACGTATCGGAAGATGAAGAGACTGTATGCTTGGCCTGTTAGTGAGACGAGTGGATATCTGCGGATAGTAAGTATAGTTCTTATGAATACTGTGTCTAACAGCAATACCGTGTAATCAGGAAGTAAACACACTCATCATCATAGAATTAGAGGGTCTTACCAGGTGGAATGCAAGGTACGCAGGCGGTGCGTCCGCTCCAGCCTGAGCATGTAGAATTTGAACCGAGGACACGATAGTACAGTTGGTGCAGGTATGGATTTACAAATGACAAGGTGATCAATAAGTCTCTTTACACGGTATAGTGAGGTTGCATTTATGGGGAGTGGCGGGATCATGGTGAGCGTGAGTCATAATGTGCGTAGTGAGCGTGTACGTCATACTGCACACAATTATAGTAGGTCTGTGTTACAATAAGGTCAGAGAGAGGGCCCTAGCAGCCAGTGTGGTATAGTGAATGGCAGTGCGGGGAGCCAAAATAGCATAGGGCATGAATGCCGGGTGGCACTACTTCTTTAAGAGTACCCCGTCTCAGTATTGTAAAACAACCCACTAGGTAAAAGGGAGATAACATCGATGAGTCACCCGTCCGGGCGCTATAGTCTAATGACAAGCGCGCTCACCTTTGAATTGAAGAATGAATCTATATCTCTAACGCGTGCCGATGCAACGCGAGGAAGGTAGAACTGCTCTGCCTGTCTACCTGGGCCTGAATGACAGTGGGCTCTCGGTTATAGCAATGTTAGCTAAACCGCAAGCCTGCTCAAACCGGTTCCGGCGGCAGGCATCACTTGAGATTGCCGCCTGTGGATGGAATCCGGTTCTCCACCATCTCGAAGAGGAATAAAAAAAATAGAAAAAAGACCGGTAGTCCAGTAGAAGGAAAGGGAGTGATACAAGATTAAAATAGGGAGGAAAAATTAAGGTGGTGCATTATGTGGTGCAATTATTCATATAAAGTCAAGGAAACGTGATGAACAATATAATATAATGAGGTCAAGGCATATACAATCAGTTTGACAGTGCCTCTGAGTTTCAACATATTAAAGCTGTCACTGTGCAAAAAGTTGAACATGCAATGTTGGCTATAGAAAACGAACAATGTGTTCTGGTGAACGTAGTGCAGCATTGTGGCATTCATGATTTTTAATTGCCAAGTTTTGAATGTGCAATATTTAATATTACATTTGAAAATTCATTACCTAAGCAAGTTACCAGGATGTTTTTCTTAAATAGGACGGGCCACATAGTTTTCACATTGGAGTTACGGTTTTTAGCATGTAAGTATTTGTTAAAGTACATCAAACAGCCTTGGGTAAAGTAGTTGTTAAAGTATATCATATCGCCTGTGCTTGTAAGTGTGCTTACACATACAGTTTACATTTGTTTTACAGTCAAGTCTTTTGGCATTGCAAGCAGAAACTTTGGTTATGAGAGCAATAAACATATGTTGGAGTCTGCCACGTAGGTCAGCTCAGCTGTTGTAATGAACAATGCGTTATTAATATAATTCAGTAAAATATGCAAGATGTCTGCCGAAGCACATTTACAGGCCTCAACATAGGTGAATAGACAATAAAACACAGGCTAGCTTGTATGTGTAAAAAAGGCGATGATTAACCATCCTGTAGAATGGATGTTGTTAGTTAACTATTCTAACACAGTACTGTTGCAGTGTTAAGACCCCAATGTTGTCACATATCAGTGCCATCCCTCAGCGGAATTCAATCCCTGAGCTATGGAATTGATCCTTTCAATCCATCGGACCTCCAGCCGTTGTAAAATTTGTGGCAGGTCCTCGCCTCTTGCCGGGACGCTGGCTCTGTCAATTATCTGCCACTTTATATCGTCTGCCGTGTGGTTGCATTCTGAGAAATGGGATACCAAGGGAGCATTTAGAACAGACCTTCGTATACGGCTTCTATGTTGTCCAATGCGTACTTTAATTGGCTGTTGCGTCTGTCCTATGTATGGCAAACCACACGGGGATAATATGCAATAAACCACATTGCATGCGTTGCAGTTGGGAAAAAATTGTAAGGTGTGCTTCACACTGGCGTGTTCAAAAATATTAGTGTTTGAAGTAAAAGGACACGCAACACAATTGTCACATTTGAAATGACCTTTTTTTCTGGTAAATTCCATGTGGATTTTAACGTGTTGGTCTTATGTGCGGAGTTCTCTGTGGAAGAGCGAATTAAGTGATCTTTCACATTTTTGCCTCTTTTAAATGCAAACATAGGTGTCTCAATCGAGGGGTCAATGCTTCTGATTATGTGCCAATTCTTTATAATTATACTCCGGAACATTTTGGAATGTACGCCAAATGTCGTGACACATATCAGTTTATCAATAGTTGTTTTTTCTTTGGTTTTCAACAGTTCCACTCTAGGTCAAAACCAGGCCCGCTTCAATGATTTTCTGACTATTCTGTTAGGGTACCCTCTAGCCACTAGCTTAGATTTTAGTATTTCTGCTTCTGCCATATGGTCTTTTTTGTGCGTACAATTTCTGTGTAAACGCAGAAACTGGCCGAAGGGTAATCCATCTCGCAATACTCTAGGATTCTGGCTTTTATAAGAAAGAAGGGTATTCTTCTCCGTGGGTACAGGGGAGCCTCACCCTCTAACATCGTAACCCAAGAAGAGAGTAGACCCTATGATCTCATAGGGTGTGTGGGAAATCCTTTTAACAGACATCTCCCTTGCGGTGCAGACACCGCTCTGAAAGTCTAAATAAAGAACAAGGGACACCCAACTCACTAGGAACCTGGGTCATTAAGTGTAACAGAAACAATGGTTCCTGTGGAAAAAATTACTAGTCTACATTGATAATAATGAGCACAATCGCAATATTAAAGTGTTATAATGATGTCAGAAGGAAAGGAGACCATGAACACCACTGTCTGACATCAGAACCCAAATATTGAGAATCACCACTGAAGGCAAAGAAGAGGGCTACATTAGCAAAGAAGAATTTTAATTTTTAAACGCAGAGAATCCCAGAACCCCGGTACTATACACATTGCCGAAAATTCATAAGAGTACGATAAACCCAACTGGACGTCCCATTCTGTCAGGGTGTGGATCCATTCTGGAACCCATTGGCAAGCATATAGATTTCTTTACCAAAGACTTTGTGCCCTTGCATGAAACCTATGTGAGAGACACAATGTATATGATTAACTTAGTGGATGGTATGCCCTACAACACTGAATCTGACTGGCTGGCCACATTAGATATTTCATCACTCTACACTAATATCTCCCAAGACGAGAGTATTAGGGTGATTGAGGACCTTTTAGAAACAAGACCTAGGCCCTTACAAGTTCCCACGCCCTTCATCGTCTCGCTATTACGCAGCGCCCTGCAATCAAACTACTTTGTATGTTATGGTGTTTACTATCAACAATGCTCCGAGACTAGCATGGGGACCGTATTTGCGCCCAATCTGGTGAATATTTACAGGAACCATGTTGAACACTAGTTTGTCTTGAATGCTAACAACACATACCGTCCCAACATCAAATGTTGAAAGAGATATAGACAATATCTTTTTAATCTGGGCAGGGATCCAAACAGAATTCAATGAGTTTGTTTGATATCTGAACACTACTCAGACCCACCTGACATTTACCTCTACAATTCATAAAACATCCATTGCCTTCCAGGATATAAACATACAACATGACAAAGGGTCCTTGTATACATCTCTCTAAAGAAAACCCACAGAGAGGAATACCCTTCTTTCTTATAAAAGCCAGCATCCTAGAGCATTGCGAGATGGATTACCCTTCGGCCAGTTTCTGCCCTTACACAGAAATTGAACGCACAAAAAAGAATACATGGCAGAAATACTAAAATCTAAGCTAGTGTCTAGAGGGTACCCTAACAGAATAGTCAGAAAATCATTGAAATGGGCCTGGTTTTGTCCTTGAGAGGAACTGTTGAAAAACATTTGGCGTACATTTCAATAAGATCTGGAGTATGATTATAAAGAATTGCCACATAATCAGAAGCATTGACCCCTCGATTGAGACACCTATGTTTGCATTTAAAAAAGGCAAAAATGTGAAAGATCACTTAATTCACTCCTCCACAGAGAACACCGCACGTAAGACCAATACGCTGCAATCCACATGGAATTTACCAGAAATTAAAGATCATTTCAGATGCGGCAATTGTGTTGGCTGTCCTTTTACATCAAACACTAATACTTTTTAACACGCCAGTGTGAAGCACACCTTACAATTTTTATCCAACTGCACGACCCGCAATGTGGTTTATTGCAGATGGTGCCCGTATGGTTTGCCATACATAGGACAGATGCAACAGCCAATTAAAGCATGCATTGGACAACATAGAAGCCGTATACGAAGGTCTGTTCTAAATGCTCCCTTAGTATCCCATTTCTCAGAACACAACCACACGGTAGACGATATAAAATGGCAGATAATTGACAGAGCCAGCGTCCCGGCAAGAGGCGGGGACTTGACACAAATTTTACAATGGCTTGAGGTTCTATGGATTGAAAGGATCAATTCCATAGCTCAGGGATTGAATTCTGCTGAAGAATGGAGCAGATATGTGACAACATTGGGGTCTTAACATTGCAACGGTAGTGTGTTAGGATAGTAAACTAACAACATATTTTCTACAGGATGGTTAATCATCGCCTTTTTACACATTCAAGCTAGCCTGTTTTCTATTGTCTATTCACCTATGTTAAGGCCTGTAAATGTGCTTCAGCAGACATCTTGCATATTTTAGTGAATTATATTAATAACGCAGCTGACCTACGTGGCAGACTCCAACCTATGTTTATTGCTCTCATAATCAAAGTTTCTGCTTGCAATGCCAAAATACTTGACTGCAAAACGAATGTAAACTGTATGTGTAAGCACACTTATGAGCACAGGCGATATGATATACTTTAACAACTTCTTTAACCAAGGCTGTTTGATATACTTTAACAAATACTTACATGTTAAAAACCATAACTCCGATGTGAAAACTATGTGGCTATCCTACCGTCCTACCGCTAACAGGCTGAGTCTACAGTCTCTTCATCTTCCGATACACCGCCAATAACTACGTTGTGCATATCCATGGTTTCCAGCCCTTTCTACTCACAATAGGGTAAGCAATTGAACAGACAGTAGCTCTACTAACCCGCAATCAGAATAATTACCTTTTTCTTATGTTATTTCCCTTTATTTTTCTTCTCACACATGTAGCACCCAGCTTGGTCCCTTGCGAGTATTCTCTCTATCCTTTTTTTCACTTTACTGCTGGTGCACATCCTTCACGTAGCAGCGCAATCCCCCTTGACAGATACTACATGGTCCTTTACACTTCCTATAAGTGCTGTAGCTGGAATCCAATACCCTTAGTGATATCATTCATCTCTCTTCTTAAACTCACAGATGTCCCTATACCCCTAGGTCCTGATGAGACCCTGCAACGCACACAGGGTCGAAACGCCGTCGACAGCTGATTAGAGCGAACCATTCCAATCAGCTCTGACCATTTCGTACAGCAGCTGGAATTATTGTTAAATCATTGATGGTCGTCTTTAAAAATTGTGGAAACCAAGCTTTATATGTCATGAATTTAACACTCATGTTTTTTAGATTCCATAAAACACAAGGGACACAGAGCACTATTGTTTTTCCTTTTCGGTACATAATTCATATAATTTTTGAATGATATAAAATAATCATTGTAAATACAAACAGAGGTGTTCATGGTCTCTTTTCCTTCTGATATCATTATAGCCCTTTAATATTGTGATTGTGCATATTAATATCATTATAGACTAGTCATTTTTTCCACAGGAACCATTGTTCCTAGTTCTAAGGGTAAGCAGAGCTGGGGATTGATTCAACAGACACCTGGGCGAATAAACTATCCCTTCTAAGTCAGGGACCAGGTCCATCAATAGAAAGCATTGGTCGAGCCGGCTAAATGTGTTAGTCGCCAGAGTATGACAAGAGAGTGATCTCTGATCCGGGTACCTCACACCTCCATATATCCCATAAATGCATTCCCTGTAGGATATCCCTGAGGGCCTCTGTCATTCTTGGTTTGGTATTCTGTTTGGGGAGTCTCAGGGTCTAATGTTCCATCCAGCACACAATAAACATTCCCCATCATAATCACCCATGTCCTCAGATATGTAGTTCCCGCGGCCACCATGGCAGGAAAACATTTTGGGCAGTCGGAGTTGAGAGCATATACATTCCTGAGGGGTACCTCTCGCCCATCAAGCCTGCCATTCAGAATCCCGTAGCATCCTTCTAGGTCTGTTACATGATGTAGGTGTTGAAATGGAACCCCAGGACCTACCCAGATAAGGGCCCCTCGTGCACCTCATAAATATGAGGAGGCGTATAGCTGACCTCTCCAGCTGCATAATGCAGGCTAGTGTACCTCCCAGACATGAATTTACTGTAGGCATGCTATAGAGATTCCATATCTTCTCAGATAGGCAAACACCTGTCTAAGTTTTTCAAACACTGCTATACCTTGTACATTCCGTGTAAGCAGTTTCATCAAGGGGGAAACCATACAAACCATCTTCCAAGGTGATGTCTCCGTTCCCCTTGTTCCCGCACCCTCAAAAGTATATTTTGTAGCACTAGACTGACCTCCATGCATGGAACCCCTGAAACCCTCCCAAACTGTTTCAGAACACAATCAACAGGTTTAAACCCCGCCTCCCCTCACCCCCTGGGCAGTAATAAGTTCTGCCCCCTGTGGTGTGGAGAGGTAGGATCAGAGTTCCCCGCCCCATTCCGATCCCCCTAGTTTTCTCAAAGACAACAACTATGCTTTCATCATTATCCATATCCTTTGACTAAATGTTCTCTCGTCACTTGTTATGGTCACTTTTGGGACTTGTGCGACAAACGGAGCCTGCTTTGGAATTGCCTGTGTCACATAAGGATTAATGGTGCAGAGACAGACTATTGATTAAAAAATATCTAGTTGCACAAATATTGAGTCATAAATATCGTGGTTCAAAATATCGACAGCAAGAATATCGTGGTCAAGAATATCAAATTAAGGTAAGTAACATCGATTTTAAAAATATCGAAGTGTTTAATATCCTTTGCAAAAATATAGTTGTTAAAAATATAGGGGTCATTATGATGGCGGAGGGTATGCCCCCGCCAGCCATGCGGTGGCAGTCCCTCCGCCATTGAACGGCTATTTTCCCCCACCATATCGCGATGGCGGAGGGAATCGATGCAGCAGCGTGGGGGTCGCAAAACCTCTCGCCACGGTTATGGAAGGCGGTCCTTTTCTGACCGCCTTGCAGAACGAAAACATAGGCCAAAATTGCGGCGGTGCCTTGCAGGCACCACCATTGGGGTTATGAAATCCCTTTCCATCGGTCTTTTCACGGTGGGCAACCTGCCACAAAAAGAAAGGCAGAAACAGATTCAGGGGCCCGTAGCAGGCCCCCCTTCATCCCTGGGACTTGGACAAGTGCACTGGTGCCTCCTATGTAGTGCAGGGATATGCAAGTGCCTTGTATTTGCATTGTGGCGGGGGTTGCTGAACACAACCCCACCACAATGTAAAGTATGGGTGATGTGACCGCCACGGTGGCAGTCGCATCCTAATCAGGGTTGTGGGACCGCCGCCTTACAGGCGGGCGGTCTCAGTCCCCGCTACGATGGCGGGTAGACTCAAGTCCGCCAACCATCGTAATGAGGCCCATTGTTTTTTTATTAATGTTATGTATTTTAGAATATATTTGACATGGATGTGATGTTTTTTGTTGTATAAGAATTGTTTGTATTTTTAATATATGTGTTACATTTTTAGTAGTAAATTTGATTAGAATTTTGCATTTTTAGTTTGGTAGATGGTTGTGGGTTCATAGGGGAATATGTGGGAAGTAATTTAATTATTTTAAATATATTGATTATTTTTTATCTATTACTATTTGTTTAATTAAGATGTTATAGTGTTAAATGTGTGAAATAATTTGTTATTAATTACGTATTAATTGGTTGTTAATTAATTGTAATTAATTAATTAGTAATTAATTATGGCAATTGTGTAATTAATTTTAGGTGTGTATTGTGTTGTTTATAGGTGTAAAGGGTGGGAAGTAATTTATTTTTAATGTATGATTAATAATTGGTTGTTAATTGATTGTAATTAATTAATTGGTAATTAATTATGGTAATTGTGTAATTAATTTTAGATGTATGTTGTGTTTATAGTAGTAAAGGGTGGGAAGTAATTTAATTAATTAATATATAGTTGTTAATTAATGTTAATCATTTGATATTTATTTTGGGTAGTTGTTTATTTCTGTGTGTTGTTTTTAGTTTTGAAGGGGTAAAGGGTGGGTATTAAATACATTTTAATTACTTTATCATTAGTTGTTAATAGTAAAGGTTTTTAATTTTTAAATACGTTTAAATTGTGTTTTATTATTTTATAGTTAAATGTAGGTGTGTGTTGTGGATATTATAGTGTTAAAGTGTGTGTAGTCAATTAATGTTTATTAGTTTTTTAATTAATAATATTTTTTAATTGATTATTAATTATGTTAATTATGGAACTAAATGTAATTAAAAATGTTGAAGTGTTTTGTTATTGCTGTGGTGTTATAGGTTAGAAAAAAAAATACATTTATGTATTAATTAATTTTTTTGTTTGTAAATATTTTCTAGTTTAAAAGAATAATTATTTATAAATGTGTTTATTTTTTTTATATATTTTTTTATATATGATTTGTAGGTTTTTGTTATATTTAATTATTATTATAATATGTTTTCTTTTTATATATTTAATATATTTGATGTTTCATTTTTTGTATATCGTTCGTTTATTTTTATGATTTGTTTTAATTTTTAATATTTTTTATTTTTGTTTTAACTTTTTGAGTGTGAATAGTAATTTTTGTCTTCCTGCTATCCAACACTTTCCCTAATGTTGCACTCACCGGAGTGGGAATAATAATTTCCACCCCTCCACTATCCAACACTTTCCCTACTGTTGCACTCACTGGAGTTGGAATAGTAATTTTTTCCCCTCCTCATTATCCAACACTTTCTCTGGTGTTGCACTCACTGGAGTGGGAAAAGTAATTTTTACCCCTCCGCTATCCAACATTTTCCCTACTGTTGCTCTCACCGGAGTGGGAATAAAAATGTGTACCCCTCGCCTATCCATCAGTTATCCTACTGTTGCATTCAGTGGAATGGGAATAGTAATTTTTAACCCTCCACTATCCAACACTTTCTCTACTGTTGCAGTCTTTGGAGTGGGAATATTAATTTTGCCCCTCCGCTATCCAACACTTTCCCTACTATTGCTCTTACTGGAGTGAGAATAGTGAATTTGAACCCTTTGCTATCCAACACATTCCATATTGTTGCACTCATTGGAGTTGGAATAGTAATTGTCCAATATCCAACACTTTCCCTACTGTTGCACTCACTGGAGTGGGAATAGTAATTTTTACCACTCCGCTATCCAGCACTTTCCCTATTGTTACACTCACTGGAGTGGGAATAGTAATTTTTACCCCTCTGCTATCCAACACTTCCCCTACTATTGCACTCTTTGGAGTAGGAATAGTAATTTTTTTCCCTACCCTATCCAACACTTTCCCTACTGTTGCTCTCACTGGAGTGGTAATAGTAATTTTTACCCCTCCGCTATCCTACACATTCTCTACTGTTCCACTCACTGGAGTTAGATGCAAATTTCAATGAGGGTAAGGGTTAGTTCCCTGACATTATAACCCCTCTCCTTACTTTTGCTTTTGACCGATGTCTCCGAGAATAGATCCACGAGATATGGCCCAGCACGGCCTCCTCCGGCCGCGGACGGGTGCAGACGGGCCTGCCTTTGGCCAGGGCTTTGCCCGGGCTCGCCCGCGCTAGTCCCGCGCTGCGGGAGCTGTGCTGAGGTTTTAAAGCACCTCCGGTGCGGGAAGAGCACCAACGCCTCCTGGCGCGTGTTGCAGCCTGGACGTTGGAGTCCCCTTGGGGCTGGATGCTGTGTCTAGCATGCATAATTGTATCAGCCACCTGGCCAGAACCAACATTTAGTCTTAACATTGACTGATTGGCAATTGTTGCACTTTATGCATTTGACCTTGGATTATGACTTGATAATTTGGTAGTAGTTAGGGACCACATGTACTATTTTGCATGCACTGCGCATATTTATCCCTGGATCTCAGATCCACATCATACTTTTGATGTCAGACAGTGCCTTCTGAGTCTGCACATCCACCATGGACAACTTACTCCACTCATGACCAGAAATCCAACATGCTGATAAGTGAAAGTAGATTTATTTACACGTTAACCAGCGAGCAACTGGCAGTCTTGGGGCAACAACCCCAACATAGTTGGTGAGCCACTGGATCTCCAGACACAGTCCATGGGAGATACATGTCATGGGACATGTTGAATAGAGGAATGTTTCAGGTAAGAGGAAGATCCAATTGCCATTAAGAATGAAAGACCACATAAACAGTCCACACAGGGATGAGATCAACAAGTGGGAAAGCAAATGGAGGGAAGTACCTGTTAAGAGGTACATTGGCATGGTCATTAGCACAGGGCATATGAAAAATGGCCAAGTGGCACAGACACATGCTACTGGGCAGTTTTTCTTTGCAAAGAACTGAAGCCCACATCTTCCTCCTCTGATGTCTGTGGTGCCTCATGTGAAGGTGGTTTTGAAGGTCCGGGAGCTGACGGAGGCACACACAAATCAGGCGTTGAAGATGTGGAACCCTGGTTCCCAGCAGCATTTTCCTGCACCAACAAGTAAGGCGGAATAGCACTGAGATGGACCTGCTGGTTTGCCAGCACAGCAGCAACACTGCGGTGGTAGTCACCCATTGTTGTGACGTAGGAGTCTTGCTTCTGCTCCATGGACTCCATGGACTCCAGGATGTACTAGATTACTCCCAGCTTGTTGGAAACCTCTCTGGTACGGTACCACTCTGGCAGGGTAGGTGCTCATGCCTCTGCCTCATGACACCAACGATGTCAGCCAGGGTCCGGTCCAAGCTGAGAGTAGGTGCCTCTTACAGCCTCCGTGGTGTCCTTATTGGGACTGAGGCCTCCACTGACTCACTCTAATATGCCTGCCATGGTCTCCATCCCTCCCCACACCTCATCTAATAGCTCACACAGCACTCCTACAACACTATGTTGTAAAACTGTTTGAGGGTCCTCAGAGTCCTGTGCTAGGGGTGAAGTGGCAGGTGGTGTTTGGTGTGTGAGAGGCAGATCATGTGGAGACCCTGCAATGCTGTTGGCCCACGCATGTGCCGTTTTGATGACAAACTCGTGATGAAGGAGGAAGAGGGAGCGCCGGGACGCCGCAGCTAAGGTAAGTCGTTTTCCTTACTTTTGTATTGTTTTTAAAGCTTGTAATTTAATTGTTAATAGCGCGGGATGGAGGTGGGTGGCGTGTAATGGGGCTACACGGAGTGTGCGAAGTGTGAGGAGATTGTTTTCCCCTCCGTGGCACTCCGCATAGCCCCACTACACACTATACGCCCACCCTTAAACATAACTCGAACTTAAAGTGAGTCATCTATAATTGACCCAGAGGATCTATCATAAACGGGGCAATCTCAAGGCGGCAACTCTTTGAGACAATTTCTCACATTACCATCAGCTGTACCCTACCACTAGGCGAAAGACATATGATTTGGGAACGTCCTGAAGAAGGTGGTCTATTATACTTTTTTCACTGAAACTCGCGTCGGCCTTGTTGTATACGCTCAGCCCACGACACAGTTATGGAGTTCTATAACATTTATGTCCCTTTCTGACCAGGATGTATGTGTGCTTTTGGGTTGTGTGCTAGTTTGATTGGTTTGATTGAGTGTGAATGTGTACTTGTTAATTTGATTAGAGTGTATGGTATTACTATAGGGGTTCAGTGTCAGGCCTCTGGAGTATGAAGTAACAGCTCTGGGGGCAAAACTGTCTAAGGTGTATAGTCCAAGAACGAAAAGACTGGTGAAAAAGAATCTTTGGACTGAGTTAATTCAGCAGCGAAATTCCAAGATGGCCGCCACTGCAGAAGAAGCGAAGGCGGTCTAGTCTTTCTATCTACAGGTGTTCAGAATCCAGGTGAAGCGCGCGCTCCGAGAAGAGCGCGCACTTCACTGAAGTAATTCTCGAGTGTGCAGTTAGAATTAGAGTTCCAGAGCATCACGTCGGGTTTTCGTCCGGTATTCGTTTTGCTTCCCATCGGAAGTAGTACAGAATAGAGTCTATTATCAGGTTATAGTTTAGTAGAGGAAATATCGTAAAGGCAATTTTCTCGTCATTACTCACCTGTACCAGTTTCAGAAAATCATTCAGCAGCTTCGTTCGAAGCAGAGAGACTTCAGCGCCACCTATGGATAGAAGAACAGAAGACCGAAGCTAAGTATAATTGTTAATAGAAAAGTCGTGAATAAAAACAAAGAAAATTTAAGAGCAGAAATAGATAGTAATAAGTACCACTTACCGGTGTAAGAGATGAGACAGAACCTATGAGAAAGAAACAAAGTACGAGGTTATTTTTCAGAGAAAACTTAGGGGCATATTAACAAGGGCTTTATCTCTGCTTTTTTGGCTTTAAAAGCCAAAAAAGGAGAGATAAAACTAGCGCCCTATCAACAACAGGGTGCTAACATGCAAATTGGCATGTTAGCACCCTTTTACTCTACGCTTCCCCTTGCATCTCTAATGAGATGCAAAGGGGGCGTTCCAGAGTAAAATAATAGGAGAAATGTCGCTAAGCGGCATTTCTCCTATTATCAAGAATGTCACTTACCCTGTTAGAGACAAAAAAATCAGCGCTAACCGCGGTTAACGCTGCTTTTTTACATCTGGTATTTTTCTGACTTAGCCATGATATCCTATGGAAGGAGGATATCATGGCTAAGTTTGCCTGTCCCTATCAACAAGGTAAAGTGAGATTATCGCTGGGTTTCCAGCTATAATCTCACGTTAGCTACTTAGCGTGAGGATTTTTATCGCTATTGAGATAAGCGTTGCTAATAGCACGCTATCTCAGCGATAAAAATTCACGCTAGCCGGCGATAATTATCCTGTGCTTAGAGATAATTATCGCCGGTTGTTGTTGATATGCCCCCTGGTAGGCATCAATTTAACACTATAAACAGAAAGAGTAATACTTAACAGAGAGCAGTTGGAGAGGGTATACAACCTTTACAACGCAACTTTTACAACGCACTACACTTACAACGCATTTTTTACAACGCAACATCCACTACAACGCATTCCATTACAACGCAGGACACTACAACGCATTTTTAAAAACTACCTTTACAACGCATTCCATTACAACGCATACTACCTTTACAACGCATACCATTACAACGCATAATATTACATTAAAACCCCTACACTATCCAACACTTACCCTACTGTTGCACCCCCTGGAGTTAGAATAGTAATTTTTACCCCTATACTATCCAACACTTGCCCTACTGTTGCACCCCCTGGAGTTAGAATAGTAATTTTTACCCCTATACTATCCAACACTTGCCCTACTGTTGCACCCCCTGGAGTTAGAATAGTAATTTTTACCCCTATACTATCCAACACTTGCCCTACTGTTGCACCCCCTGGAGTTAGAATAGTAATTTTTACCCCTATACTACCCAACACTTGCCCTACTGTTGCACCCCCTGGAGTTAGAATAGTAATTTTTACCCCTATACTATCCAACACTTGCCCTACTGTTGCACCCCCTGGAGTTAGAATAGTAATATTTACCCCTATACTATCCAACACTTGCCCTACTGTTGCACCCCCTGGAGTTAGAATAGTAATTTTTACCCCTATACTATCAAACACTTGCCCTACTGTTGCACCCCCTGGAGTTAGAATAGTAATTTTTACCCCTATACTACCCAACACTTGCCCTACTGTTGCACCCCCTGGAGTTAGAATAGTAATTTTTACCCCTATACTATCCAACACTTGCCCTACTGTTGCACCCCCTGGAGTTAGAATAGTAATTTTTACCCCTATACTATCCAACACTTGCCCTACTGTTGCACCCCCTGGAGTAAGAATAGTAATTTTTACCCCTATACTAACCAATACTTACCTTAAATGCAATGTAATATTATGCGTTGTAATGGTATGCGTTGTAAAGGTAGTATGCGTTGTAATGGAATGCGTTGTAAAGGTAGTTTTTAAAAATGCGTTGTAGTGTCCTGCGTTGTAATGGAATGCGTTGTAGTGGATGTTGCGTTGTAAAAAATGCGTTGTAAGTGCATGCGTTGTAAAAGTGTGCGTTGTAACGACATACATCCGTTGGAGAGAGACAGTCCAGTGCATATCAGAGAGTAGTAAATTTGTACCTGGTGGGAAGGAAAACAGAACTCTCAAGCTAATTAATCTAAGTATAAGGCAAATACAAAACACTAGCTAAGGAACGTAGAGAATTGGAAGAAACTAGAGTGACATTTTACAGAAGACAGAAGCTACCTCAAAAGTAAGTGAAGAAGCGGAAGCTGAATCAATATATATACAGTTTAAAAGGTTAACTCGACAGTAGTTAGTGACACCAAACTTATTTTATAGGTGAGAACACTGAGAGGCGGCAATAAGAAAGAAAGAAGGAATTGTGTTAGATAGGAACACTTACAGAGGAGAGGCGCAGTACTTGAAAACTTAGGGTAGGTAAGACAAGAGAAAATATAGAAAGAATAGAATTAGAGTAGAACCCTGCAAATGTTCTTTATCCTTACCTGATTCCCGGCGCTTCTCCTGCTGTCCCGTGGAGCCCTCCTGCCGCCGCCGCAACTCCACCGCACCGCGGCCGCAGAGTGCAGGACCACAGCCCCCAGGAGCCTCAGCGGCGGAAGTCCGCCTACGCAGTCAGCGCGCACGGAGGCGCATAAATTTGAATCTCGCCCCGGCAGACCCGGTGAACCCTGCAAATGTTCTTTATCCTTACCTGATTCCCGGCGCTTCTCCTGCTGTCCCGTGGAGCCCTCCTGCCGCCGCCGCAACTCCACCGCACCGCGGCCGCAGAGTGCAGGACCACAGCCCCCAGGAGCCTCAGCGGCGGAAGTCCGCCTACGCAGTCAGCGTGCACGGAGGCGCATAAATTTGAATCTCGCCCCCGCAACGCGGGACGCGCGCGGGCGGGCGCCGGGCTAAGCCCGGGCAAAGGGCGGGCCCTCTGTGGCCCTCCGTGGACCGACGAGACCGGCCCAGGCACAGCACCCTGGTCAGTCGGATTGACTTAGGATTACGTCTCACCGTAAGTTGCATATACTTTTTATTGTAGTTATCTGTTTACCCGACCCAGCTACTATCATGACCACCTGTGTGTCGAGCCCGATTTCCGTAGTGGCTGACAGACTGGGAACTATAATGAATGGCACTTTGGACAACTATCTTATCAAGACCCCACTTGCAGGAACAACCGAGTCTTCCCTAGCAGAGCGAAGACTCGAGCGTAGACGCTCTATTGAAAACATTAAAACCAGGGCATTGCTCGAGCTCAATCCCACAGCTACCCCTTTAAATGATTATATTCCTGTACCAGCCCCTGTTGATGATACTCTAAGTACAGAAGGTGTACCACTCCTGTTGAGAGAATGTGTAGTACCCAGTACTCTTCCCACTGGAATAGTTATTACCAACTCGTCACTTGATCTACCCAGCTCTCCAGGAATTTCGAAAATAGTGTCACCTACCCCCCACAAGTAAAAAAAAACTAAAAAAGATGTACAACCCGCTAAGCAAGTTCCACCACCTGCTAAGAGGAGACGCAAAGGGATGGAACTCACAAAACAGAGGTTGAGCCACACTGATTTTGGGAAGAAGGCAATACCCTCCAGTTCCAAAGTTGAATCCACTGTAATTACTAAGGACGCGACCGGATCAGACATTGTTCCTATACCAGCGTCGACCCCTGTACATATAGAGGGGGAATACAGTACTGAACATCGCCCTAAAGACAATGGGTCCAACATTAAACTTACTACTAATCTTTTGGACACTTTTGAGCTGATATTGCGTTCTTATACTCTTGCAATTGTGGAGAGATTGGAAAAAATTGAGAACCGACTAGGGAAAATCGAAGCAGACCTGGATAGGAAGTCTAGTCCTATACAATCAAAAGCTCACTTGGAGCCCAACCAGGCCCAAGCCCACCCCTCTGGGGGAAATCTTATTGATAAATCCCGACCACTATTGATTGAAAATGGGCTAGCTGCAAACACAGTTCTAACCAATCTATCATTAGGTGACCCGTCCTCTAGTAGCAACTTAACAAGAGGGCCAGTTCCAGTCTCTAATCTTACTGCGAGCAATCCCACCTCCAACCAGTCAAACGCTCCTGTGCGCAATGTGTTAGTCAATACTATATGTCATCCTATAATCCCTGTAAACAATATTACTAATGACATGGGTAATTGTTTGGACGGGCCACAGAGACACGAGGAGGGAGGCATGAGGCAGACCCGAGGGAATCAGTCCAGGGGACCCTTACCGGATCTTCCACCTGAGGCTGTTCCCTATGTTGTGATCCTAACGGGGGTTCCTGAGCTCCCAGTGAATAAGAGAGAGGGTTTCTCCCAACTAAAGAACAAAATAACACACTGGCTGGCACTACATAGGCCAATCGCCAGTAATATTGATGGCGAAATAATCTATGTACGCCGGCTCCAGTGGTTGGGGGGTAGACCCAAAGATACTGGGGGGGATGTGGTTGTGATAAATTTTAGAGATCAAAACGCAGTACGTCATATTCTGAATTGGCCAGGGGTCAATTCAGATAGTTGCATCATTCCACGTCCTCTGACCTATTTCTACCCACGATCTGTAGTATTTTCCCATCAGACTAGGGGTTATACATTATCTAGTACTAAATTTCCCGACACGTTGAACATCAGGAACCCAGCCAAAACGGCAGAATCCTTTGGGTGGAATACGGTAACTACTAGGCCGGGTTTCCCTGTACATAGGAGCTGGGACTACCCGGCACTATTCACTCCACTGGAAGTATCTAACCGGTTTGACATCTTTAGTGGTTTGGATGCTTGTGATTGAAGCTTACAGCTACCCGGGGAGGAGCCAGTGGGTATGGCTGAGGCCTTGGATAGGATTTCTCCCACTGATTTAAATATACCTGTTAGAGATCTCAATTTGACTGGTGTTACTATCAATGTCCCAATTAATTTTGCGCGCAGCATAAAAGTAACTACACAAGGAGATCGTATAAACGATACTTCTAATTATGGTCTAAATAACTATGAGATTTATGCTGGGGCCACAGGCTCTTCCATGCCAAGCAACCTTCCAGGGAAGTCAATTCACATTGACCGCCCGGGAGAAGGTAGCGAAATTGAGTCTGGTGAAAAGTTGGATACTAATGGTTTAGGAGTTTCTGCAACTGTCCCAAATAATATAACCTGCAATGCGGAGACCCAATTTCTGGTCTCGTGGAATGTGGCTGGTCTAAAAAATAAGTTGACTTCCAGCGACTGGGCTACCTTTATCGATAACTTTATGATAGTTAACATGCAAGAAACATGGGCTTTAGAGCCCCAACATAGAACAGGGTATCTCCACTTTGCAATACCTGCAACGAAAACAAATAGAGGGAGACCCAAGGGGGGATTAACTACCTGGGTAAAACAGGATGATGGCTTCACTATTTCACAACTTGAAATAATTCAAGGGATATCCTGGCGGTTAAGCTAAAATCTCCATCGTTTGGTGAGCTTATTATTTTTAATGTGTATGCCAGAGGAAAGCCAGGAGGGAAACCTTCAGAAGTTGTGACGACGTTGGGACACTATGCTAGTATTTGGAGGGGACGGGCCAATTTGCTATTTTGTGGTGATTTCAACTGCTCCTATGAGCCCCTGGATCAAACAGACTTGGAGCTCACGGAGGCAGAGGACATCTGCTGGCAAATCCCCACCCTCAACCTTACCCCTATCAAACGGTGGACCCAGGCTGCTCTACAACTTAAGACTTTTAGTCTTGAGTATGGACTGAGAGCAGTGAATGGTAGGACACGAGGTGATAAGCAGGGCAATCCAACTTTTAACAATGGATTGTGCACCAGTAGAATCGACTATATACTGGTCAACCTCGAATTTTGGTCCGCCATACTTGATATGATTGTTATACAGCGTATCGAAAGTGACCATAATCCTCTAAGTCTTGAGTTGCAGTTATATAAAGGGCAGGGGTCACTACATGCTGACTTGATAAATGACATCATCATGACAAATGATACCCGGCGGCTTAGATGGGCTGAGTGTCTGGGTAAGCCTGAATCTATTAACATAATGAATGACATGGTTAATGAAGCAACAATCGAAATGCTGGGGCAGTTGAATTTTGAGGACTGCTGCAGTAGGGTAATTCATATTCATTCGACCCTTTTTCTTAAACTTAGTACTTTTTTTAATATCTCCAGGAAAAAGCACCCTGGCAAGGGGAAAAGAAAACAAGCATCATGGTATGATAAAAACTGTAGGCTCGCTTATAAATCCTTAGCTGATGCTGTGCGATCCACTGATAGGGAAGTTATAAGGGCGGCAAGGATCCACTATAAAAAGACACAAAATGTGGCGAAAAAAACCTGGGACACTAAATTCTGGGATGAACTATTGGCAGCCAGTCAGTCCAGAGATTTAACGGACTTCTGGCATCTTGTGAGGTGGGGCATGGGGAACCAAAAACCAGCCCCGGTCAATCATGTCCCACCAGAACAATGGGTAAAGCACTTTAAGTCCCAGTTTGCCAACGTAAATAACGTCCCGCCACCCGCCCTAGCTTCTCTCAGCCCCCTTTTGCCAGCTACTACGCTAGTGTTCACCAAAAAGGATGTCGAATGTGCCCTCAATCTAATTCCTAAAGGCAGGGCCCCGGGCCTAGACAAAATTCCTGCAGACTTGTTCTTGCATAGCAGATCAGTCTGGGTCCCTTACATCGAACTATTGGCGAACACCCTGGCTAAAGGCACCACGGTGCCAGATATATGGCGGGGAGCCGAAATCATACCAATTTATAAGAAGGGTGACCGAGCTGACCCGGGAAACTACAGGCCAATCAGCCTAATAGCTTGCATTCAAAAAGTTGTGGCTAGAATGGTACTTCTCAGGGTCCAGACCTGGATTGAGGAATCGGGTATTATGTCCACTTTACAGGCTGGTTTTCGACCCCTGACCAGCACGGTGGACCAAGTTTTTAGATTTTCCACAATATATTGGAAATGGGTGGTTCTGGGGGGAGGCACACTCTATGCAGCCTTTGTTGATTTAAAGGCTGCATTTGACTTAGTACCGAGAGATAGGCTGTGGAGAGCGCTCCATGACCAGGGCATCCCACCTGAATTACTTGCAATTTTGATTACACTACATGAAAATAACTATGCGCAGGTCAGGTGGGGTAACCAGAGCCAAGTGACTGACAGTTTCCCAACGGATAGGGGTGTCCGGCAAGGTTGTGTGCTGGCACCCACTCTATTCACACTGTATATAAATAGAGTTATCGAATATTATAAGGACTGTACAACCGATCCACCCAAACAGAATGGCATCCCCATCCCCCTTTTGATGTTTGCCGATGATACCCTCCTACTATCCAAGACACAGGAAGGGCTACAGAAGGCAATAGACTGCTTTGAAAAGTTTTGTAACGATTTTGGCCTCTCTGTTAATGTCTCCAAAACTAAATTTATGACAATGCACAGGCATCGGAACATCAGGGGCAGAGTTTTTATGAACGGGGAATTATTAGAGCAGACTGACAGCTTTAACTATTTGGGTATCACACTGGGCTCCAGGTTACAGTGGAAGCCTCATGTGGCCCATTTAATCTCCAAGCATGCGCAACTTTCTGGCGCATTGTTAAGAGAATTTAAGCTATCAGCCACCAAACCCATAGCCACAGTATTAAAAATCTATGACTCGAGAGTAAGATCTTCCATGCTGTATGGAGCTGAATTGTGGGGGTCGTCTGAAATAGCAGGCTTACAAAAAGCACATAATAGGTTTCTTCGCTGTATCACAGGCCTCCCACAATCTACACCATTAATACCTCTACGCATTGATTTGGGGTGTCAGAGTCTAGAAAATATATGTAGATTTAGACCAATTGTCTACTGGAGAAGACTGTGGGTTACCCCAGAATTGAACCACTATGCGTTAGCACTATTGGAGACGCGTAATATGGATACTGGGGAAAAAATTCCTTGGTTCAGAAAGGTAAAAATCCTTTTAAAGTCCTTAGGAATGGGGGATCTATGGGACAATCCACAGGGGACAATAATTCCTACTAAACAAGAGTTGAAAGAGGCTTACTGGTCACATATATCCCAGGTGGAGTTCCAGTCACACACAGATCCATCACATACCAAGGTTTTTTTGGAGCTGAAACATTCTACTGGGTATGAGATGTACTGGGATTTGATCACATTGCCTCTAGATAGGAAATTATATCATCAGTTCAGGGTAGGTACTCTTCCACTGAACACGGTCACCTGTAATTGGGCTTCCAGTAAAAACGATCAAATGTGCCCTTTTTGTAAAATATACCGTGAAACCATAGCACATATTTTGTTTATTTGCCCAGTATATAAGGCCCCCCGCCTAAGATGGATTAGAGCAGCCTGTATTCAGAATGGTATTAGGACGGGGATCACTGCACTAAGAATATTTAAATCCGATAGTTCTGAAATGATAGTGATAGCCATAGCTAAATTTCTGAAACGGATGTGGCTAATTAGAGCTGGGAAACTGAAAGCCCTCCAGCTGCCCCAAAAGTAATCCAGTATAACGGTGGAATTTTTCTTGTATTCTTTTAGCTTGTTTTTATGAAAGTCAGATATTTATTTTTTTACTTGGTCGACTAGGAATACCACTCATGCAGTAAAACAAATTATGTTGCTCCTAGCTTTAGTACCATGAATTTTATATGTATAGCCTAAATTGGAAACACTTGATGATGAAATGTTTTAAATGTGATTTTTGTAAATGATGGTGAGCTTTGTTTTTAAAATTGTCTTTTATGACATGAAGTCGAAATAAAGACTGTTTTGATGATGATGAATTAGAGTAGAGTAGACATTAAAATTGATGTGTCATGTGTTGAAGGTTCTCTTAGAAGAAGTCAGCAGAAATTAAGACGAAGTAGACGAGCAAGTGTGAACTAGTGTTTTCAAGACCAGTCTCTTCTTGATATGTTATTTTATCCACTCCCCCTTCCCCCTTGAAGGTAATATTGGAGTCAAGGTACAATTCAATTGACCTCCGGTTTATCTTTGAGCGGGAGTTGGGAATCAGCGTCTCTGTTCCTGTGCAAGCTCTAGATGGTTAAGTATTGAACCTTGACAGAGTGAAGTTCCCAAGTGGTATACTTGCACCCGGACAGAAATGACTGAAGGAATCAATTTACAGACCTTGGGAATGGTCTTAGAGACCATTCAGAAAGAGTTAGTGGCTGTAAGAGAGGAAAACCAAAACCTTAGACAGGAAGTGTTAAACTCAAGAAAGGAGACAGCAGAATTAGCCTTAAGATTAAGACACCCAGTGGGCTCTGGAAGAAACACATTAAATCAGTCTGTTGAAGAGCCAAATAGAGTAACCACACAAGTAATCCATTCCTTGTCCCCAGTTATCCCGTTGGCCCCTCCGGAACGATTTAGCGGGGATCCACAAAAGGCACAGATATTCATCACACAGTGTTCCTTACACTTCATGTGTCGCCCTTCCATTTTCTCAGGTGTGCAGTCTAAGGTGGCTTTTGACTTATCGTGCTTGAGTGGTGACGCTGCGTCCTGGTCCATGCCCTCGGTTTCCTGTGACGATTCCCTATTGCAAAATTATGAAAATTTCAAGCAAGAATTTCTCTGAATATTTGACAGACGAAGAATCTCCCAAGCGGTTAATAATGAATTACTCGACTTAAGGCAAGGAAACCGAGATTTAGTGGCGTATCTAGCACAGTTTAACAAACTAGTCATCGAGACTGACTGGCCAGAGAGCAAAAGAGTTGCGGTATTTTATAGAGGACTAAGAGATGAACTCAAGGACGTGCTGGCACAGATACCAAATTGACCCACGGAAATCGCGGAGCTAGTGGACCTGGTCTTAGAGATAGATTTCCGTCAAGGGGAGAGAAGAGGAGAAAAAAGAAGAGAGTTTAGACCAATAGTTCCAAGGTTTGACCGGGCCCGATCAGACGGAGCTAAAATTGCTGAAGGACAGATGAGTTCGAAACCCATGCAAATAGGAACTATAAGGGGTCCCTTGACAAAGGAAGAAAAAGAGAAAAGAAGAACAGGAAATCTATGTATGTACTGTGGTTCCAAAGGACATTTCGTTAGAGGATGCCCCGAGAAACCAAAAACTTATTTGAGACCGAAGGAAAACTCGCAACACCACCTGTAGCCGGAGTTGGACCGGTGGATGCTAATCAAAAATCAACTCCAGAAGAACATCAAGTGGCAAACACCTTACAGTCATCTGCCCCACATTTAATCTTATCTATGGTACTTAAGTTTCGGCAGATAACATTGACAGAAGTATCAGTGATGATAGATTCCGGAGCAACTGGAAATTTTTGCGATTTAAAATTTGCTGCAAAAGTGCGGTTACGAGCTATACTGAAGTCCAAAAGTGAACCAGTCTTGGCAGTCGACGGAACGAACTTATCCTCCGGGCCCATAGTAAGCCATACAGAACAGGTGCAATTGATTTCCAGTGATGGCCACGAAGAAGTCACTCAATTTAACTTAATTGATGCACTTCAATTTCAGCTCATTTTAGGTCTGCCATGGCTCACAGAACACAACCCAATGGTGAATTGGAGTTCTAGGACTATAGTGATGGATTCGGAGTACTGTAGGAAGAATTGTTTTGAGATAAAGGAAAAGACCAGAGAGTGCAATCCTGCCCAAACCTTGTGTTCGACTGGATTAACTGTGTGTGTCATAGATTCACAGGAGATATCCTCTGAGTACGAAGATTTTGCTGATATTTTTAATGAAACGGAGGCAGAGCAATTGCCCCCTCATCGGGTGTACGATTGCAAAATAGATCTGGAACCAGGCTCTAATTTACCTTGCAGCCGAGTCTATGCTCTAACCGAAAAGGAACATCACCACTTGAAGGAATACTTGGACAAATACCTGGCAAATGGGTTTATCGCCCATCCCAGTCTCCGGTATCTTCCCCCCTTTCTTTGTGCCTAAGAAGGAGGGAGATCTTAGGACTTGTATCGACTATCGAGCAATCAATAGGATCACCAAGAAAAACTGATACCACTTTCCTCTTATTTCTGTCCTACTAGATCAGGTGAAAGGAGCGCAGATGTATACAAAATTAGATCTCAGGGGAGCCTACCATCTGTGAGGATGTGTGAGGGGGATGAGTGGAAGACAGCCTTCAGGACATGATTTGGACTATTTGAATACCAAGTTATGCCATAGGGCTTGTGCAATGCCCCGGCTGCCTTTCAGCACTTCATCAATGATGTTGTCAGTGAATATATAGATCAATGTGTGATAGTATACATTGACGATATTTTGATCTATTCGTCTAACACGAGCCAACATCAAGAACAAGTAAGAGGAGTCTTACAAAAGCTCAGAGAAAACAAGTTGTTTGTAATACTAGAGAAATGTGCGTTCAATGTTACACAAGTGGAGTTTTTATGCTTCGTCCTATCTCCAACAGGAATAAACATGGATGAGTGAAAAATCAAGGCTGAGTTTGATTGGAAATCCCCCGAATGTGTGAAAGAAATTCAGAGCTTTATCGGATTTGCAAATTTTTATAGAAGATTCATAAGTGAATTTTCATGAAAGACACTTCCATTGACATGATTACTTAGAAAAGGTGTTCGCTTCGAGTGGAGAGAAGAATCTGAGCAAGCCTTTGAATCTCTAAAAAAAAACTTTACCACTGCTCCGATACTCTTGCATGCAGACCCTACAGAGCCTTTCTATGTAGAGACGGATGCCTCTGATCTCGCAGTAGGAGGAGTGTTGTCCCAACGACATAAGGTAACGGGGCAATTACATCCAGTTGCCTACAGATCACGAAAACTAACGCCAGCAGAGGTGAATTATACCATAACAGAAAAAGAGTTACTGGCTATTAAAGATGCATTTAAGGAATGGTGGCATTATCTCATGGGTGCGCAACATCAAATAACGGTATTCACAGATCATAGAAACTTAAAATTTCTGAAATCAGCCAGGACCCTAACCCCAAGACAACTGCGATGGTCATTGTATTTTGCTGACTACTACTTTGTGATTACTTACCGACCTGGTGCCCAGAATGGGAAGGCTGACGCTCTATCTAGATTAGGAACGAACGAACAAAAGAATCAAATAGAAAATCAGACCATAATTCCAAGTGCAAAAAAAATTGGAGCTACGATCTCTTCTGCTCTTCTGATCTTAAAGAACAAATAATCAAAATCATGAGCCTCGAAGAGATGCAAAATTGGATAAAAGAAGAAGCAGAGAGAGAAATTCAACATCAATTACCTTATTATAAAGGGACCTTAAACTTGCCTACCAAGGAGTTACAAGATCAAGCAATGGCGGAGTGTCACGATAATCTTTTGGCAGGACATAAGGGAGAGGCAAAAACTGAAGAGTTCATCAAAAGACATTATTGGTGGCCTCACATGACCAGAGACATTGAAAAGTACGTTAAGACCTGTGAAATTTGTGCTCAGGGAAAATCGGAACGACAAGCACCTAAAGGGCTGCTACAACCCTTACCCACACCACCCTATCCATGGCACACAGTCACGCTAGACCTTATTGTTGACTTGCCTCTAAGTCAAGCTTACAATACCATTCTAGTGTTTGTAGATGCATTTTCAAAGATGGCACATTTCATGGCCTTAAAAGGGGTTCCCACCGCAAGGCAGCTAGCTAACCACTTTAGTACGCAAATAGTAAAGATTCATGGGGTTCCCAAGGTGGTTATTTTGGACAGGGGAACACAGTTTGTGTCCCATTTTTGGAAGGCATTTGTGGGGGGTCTAGGAATAGAGGCTAGCTATTCGACCAGTTACCATCCCGAGACAGATGGGCAGACAGAGAGGGTGAACCATGAATTGGAGCAATACCTAAGGTTGTTCCTCTTGAAACAAGAAGGTGAATGGTCTGAATATTTATGGGCTGCAGAGTTTGCACACAATAATGCCAGAAACGCCTCTACAGGCTATTCCCCATTTTATCTGAATTATGGTAGACACCCAAATTCCACCATCAGACAAACAGATATTTCTGTTCCAGCAGTTAAAGATCTGGTGACTCATTTAGAACGAGTTCATCAGACTGCTATACAGAATTTAGAACAAGCCAAAAGGAAATACAAGATTTATGCAGATAAAAGGAGGCGAGGGGGCCCTTCTCTAAAGATAGGGGATAGTGTCTGGTTAAGCACAAAGAACCTTAGGTTAAAGGGGAAGCAAAAATTCCAGCCTAGGTTTATAGGGCCTTACCCGATAGAAGAACAAACTACTCCAGTTAATTACCGGTTGAAACTACCCACTAAGTTAAAAATTCACCCAGTCTTTCATGTTTCCTTGTAAAAAAAAGGCATCACCAGAACTGCAAAAAAATTTGACACCAAGACCCTTCCAGTTAGAGTCCGGAATTGAATTTGAAGTAAAGGAAATCCTAGATTCAAAGGTAGTCAAGGTAAAAACTGTACTACTTAGTAGATTGGAAGGGTTATGGACCAGAGGAGCGATCCTGGGAATTGGAGTCAGACATTCATGCACCTAGACTAGTGAAATCGTTTCATCAACAATTCCCTACAAAACCGGGATTGAGAGGACATCCTTTGTTGAGGGGTACTGTCAGGCCTCTGGAGTATGAAGTAACAGCTGTGGGGGCAACACTGTCTAAGGCGTTTAGTCCAAGAACGAAAAGACTGGTGAAAAAGAATCTTTGGACAGAGTTAATTCAGCAGTGGAATTCCAAGATGGCCGCGGCTGCAGAAGAAGCGAAGGCGGTCTAGTCTTTCTATCTACAGGTGTTGAGAATCCAGGTGTAGCACGCGCTCCGAGAAGAGCGTGCACTTCACTGAAGTAATTCGCGAGTGCGCAGCTAGAATTAGAGTTCCAGAGCATCACATCGGGTTTTCGTCCGGTATTCGTTTTGCTTCCCATCGGAAGTAGTACAGAATAGAGTCTATTATCAGGTTTTAGTTTAGAAGAGGAAATATCGTAAAGGCAATTTTCTCGACATTACTCACCTGTACCAGTTTCAGAAAACCAGTCAGCAGCTTTGTTCGAAGCAGAGAGACTTCAGCGCCACCTAAGGATAGAAGAACAGAAGACCGAAGCTAAGTACAATTGTTTATAGAAAAGTCGTGAATAAAAACAAACAAAACACAATAGAAGAAGAGACAGCTATTTTGTCCTTAGATGCCCGTATGGCTTTTGACACAGTCGAATGGTCCTTTGTGTTTGCAGTTCTGGATCAACTGGGCTTTGGGCCCAAGTTCTGCTCCTGGGTGAAATTACTGTATACAAACCCTCTAGCGCATGTGGTGGCGAACGGCTGCATATCCAAAGAATTCTTGCTAGGACATGGCACCAGACAAGGCAGTTCGCTGTCCCCTGCATTGGACCGAAGACTTAGAGGACCGCATCTCCCTATTTGTGGATGACATTCTCCTGTACATGGTGTCTCCTGCGCGTTCACTGCACTGGATTTTGGACATTTGTAGCTCCTACAGGAATTATTCTGGTTACACGATTAACTGGACCAAATCGATACTCTATGTACTGGTAGGCCCTCCACCGAAACTGCCTAAGGGATGTGCAGTGGCAATAGTCGGAAAAAATTTAAAATACTTAGAAATCCATATCACTTCAGACCCAGAGGACTTCATGACCCTTAACCTCCTAGAACCCCTAAAAAGATTGCTGAAAGATACCAACCACTGGCAAACCTTACCACTGACACTGTTGGGAAGGGCTGTGCTCTTTAAAATGATGGTGCTCCCTTGGTTCCTCTATGAGTTACATAACACCTAGTTCCCCCATCCTATTTCCACTCCATCAAAACAGAGGTTACTAAACTTCTTTGGGATGGAAAACCAGACAGAATAGCGATGGCCAAATTGGTCAGTACATGGTATGACGGCGGCATAGCGCTCCCAAATGTCCAAATGTACTATTAGGCCTCTCAGCTGGCAGTCATAAACCAGTGGATTCATACCCCACAGGCAGCCCGGCCTTCCGCTTGGACAGGTTGCTCCTGGGTCCAGAGAAGCTCAACCGTGCGCTATACAACACTAACCATAAACTCACCCTACTGGGCCCTACCAAACACACGATACAACTCTGGCATATAGTGCAAAGAAAGATGGGGTGGCAGAATGTACTCACGCAGGCAACACCCCTCTGGGATACGAGTGCATTAGGTACACTGCGCAACACCAAAGGATTCCACCAATGGGATGCTATAGGAATATCTACGATAGGCGATCTCTGGCGCAAGGGAAAGGTACTCCCGTTCACTCACCTGCAAGAGCACTACACGATGGCGTCCACTGAACGATTCCGTTATCTTCAAATTAAACACGCCCTTGAAGCAGCCATCCCCCCAGACACTAATCTTCCTGAAGCCTCCCCTCTGGAGGACAGGCTCCGGACTGATTATATGACCAAAAAAGCCACGTCCTTCACATACCGAAAGATAATAAACAACATCCTGACCCCACACAACCTCTCCAGGAAAAATGGCAGACAGATGTAGGAGATCTAGATGAGATGGACTGGCAAGAGGCATTAGCATCCCACAGAGAGGTAGCCATCCCGGCGAAACTCCATTTAATGCAACTGAAAGTACTCGATAGGATATACAAGACCAACACTATGCAGGATAAGAAAGACTGATAATCCACATCGCCTCAGACAGTGTGGAGCAATAGGGACGTTTTTTCAAATGATGTGGGAATGCCCAGCAATAGCGACGTACTGGGCGGAGGTTATGTCCTTAATAACTCGACTCAGTGTTGCCCCCGTAGCACCGGAACCAAAACTTTGCTTATTGAACGTTTGGGAGGCAACAGACCTTAATACCACTGGGCATGATGGTGGCAAAGCGAAACATAGCTAGATTGTGGGGGGCGCGGATCGCTCCCACGATTCAAGACTGGAGCGCGGACATGGATCTGGCCATGGTAGCAGAAAGGGAGGTGTATATAAATAGGAGGTGTCCCGAAAAATGGGAATGGTTGTGGGGAAAATGGAATGCATTTAGAGGGGGGATATGTACTTTGCCAACTGCAGATTCCTCACAGGACGATGATTAACTACCGTACACTGGGGCACTGTTTCTGTTTCATAGAAACCGTCAAGAAATGCTTATAAATTGTACCGATATTATGTAAAAGTGTTGCAAGTGTAACGGGTCAAATGATTCCAGATTGTAATGCTGTATGTGATTTTTGCATCAATAAAATAATTTTTTTTTTTAAATCGAGTTAAAAGAATAAATATAACTTTTCAATAATAACTTGGTGTTGTATCCTTGATGGTTCACAAAATGTATGTATAACGCACAAGGATGTAGTCCATATGGTAAAGAAATAGAGGTCTAGAGGAAGGTTTATTATTCACTGTGCTCATTGTAGTTGTCCTCCTTTTCTCCCTGACCTTATTCTTCCTTAGAGGGGGTTCCCTTTCCCAGAAGTTGTATATGCTGTGCCAGCACCTACAATGGACTGCACTAACAGAGGACCCCCAAGGCCACACACTGGGCCTCATTGATGAGATATTACCACAGAGCAGCGCCGCAAGGATTCTTACCGTGCTGCCCTGCGCCAAAAGAAAAGTGCAGAAATGCATCCGATCTATGAGATACGGCGCATTCCGGTCCTTTTCCCCTGCGCTGGTGTACAAATGCCCCAACACAGGTACATGGTGCGAAGGGTGTCTGTGTTGAAAGAGTGATTGTTTTTGTGAAGGAAGGGACACTTAATGCACAAATACAATCATGAGAGGTGTTTTCCTCTTTCTATGTGCTTAGCAGAATGCAGAACAGGTAGAAAAAAGGGACAATAAGGAGAAAACAAGGTATTTCTCTTTGTTGCCCCTCCCTTACATTTTCCCTGGGAAGGCATAGGAATCTGACACATTCCCAGATTAATGAGAACTTGTAAATCTAAGAGTGTGTCAGATTCTATGGATATTGTGTGGGAACACCCACAGCAACACCCATGGAATGTCCCTTCCACACAGAGTAATGAATGTTAGGGGGGCATATTTACCAGGCCATGAAAAGCCACATAGGGTGACTTTATGTTTCGGACCATTGTGCCACCGATGAGTCAAAAAAAGTGATGCACAGGTGTCACAATGGCCTTGTCAAGAAGCCCCATCATGGTTTGTTTCAACGCACATGGTCCTCTGGTGTGCATTACTTGCATTCACCCCTCACACCCAGGTGCTTATTACAAGCCCAGTGTCCCCCCATACTGATTCTTTTCTTGATAGTCTGAAGGCTCACAGTGCAGACCCAATACTTGAAGGGTAGTCTGAGCCACATGGGCATAGAGTAAGTCAAGCAGCGTTTGCACTGCTTTGCCTTAATCCATTACTGTGAGGCCCTTCAAACCAATGCTGGGTGGCTCAGAGTCCCAACACAAATATGATTGAGAGACCAGCACCACCAGAGTGACATGAAAAGTAAGGTACACTGCATCACAGACGTCTGGTGACTGAGGTCCCATGTGTCTTTGCTTGGTATTGTGGGACTTGTAGTTAGGGGGGCCACATGTTGTACTTGTAACCACAAGTGGTGGTTAACAGAGGTGACCACAGACTGGTGATGCCCATTAAACATGGAAGTGAGTGACATGGCGGAGCTTAAGTGAGTTTTGCTACATGTAACTGACCAGTGTGACTGGAATATATGAATCTATGATGTTACAACACAAACATTTACAATGCATGCCTTTACAATGCCGTTTTTACATCACAACATCCATTACAATGCATGATTTTATAATGCATGCCATCACAACGGATTTTTAGAAACTGCATTTACAAAACATGTCACTACAACGCATACCATTACGACGCATATTACATTTAGGGCAATAGTAGGGTAAGTGTTGGATTGCGTAGGGGTAAAAATTACTATTCCGACTCCAGTGAGTGCAACAGTAGGGTAAGTGTTGGATAGTGTAGGGGTAAAAATTACTATTCCCACTCCAGTGAGGGCAGCAGTAGGGTAAGGGTTTGATAGTGTAGGGTTAAAAATTACTATTCCCCATTACTTACCTTATAATGCGTTCTAATGGCATGCGTTGTAGTGACATGCGTTGTAATGACATGCATTGTAGTGACATGCATTGTAATGGCTGCGTTGTAATGGCATGCAATGTAAAGGGTGTTGCATTGTAATGACTGTGATGTAAAGGTAGTGCGTTGTAATGACTGCATTGTAAAGGTTGTTTCCCGGCATATACATATGATGCTTACCAGAACATGAACCCATAAGTTCCCTTTGCCCTGCACACGGTGCAGGTGAGCGCTGGTACTTAGGCAGCTGGGTTTCACAACGTTACCTTTTTCCTCACATTGCCCCTTTTTGCGACTAACCCTTTAGGTCTTGATGTTCCACATGGTCTGTACTGTCTTGTACTGGAAGTCCTGCCACCAAATCTTCTGGAATGACAGCTGCCACCCGCTCCTCCAGGGTATCCAGTTACTCCTGGGGCACTGGGATCCCTCCACCGGTCTGCCTTCTGCCTTCTGGTTGTTTGTCATTTTCTCCTTCATCCTGTGCTTTATGTGATGTCAGTGTCTCTTTAATTCAGTCACTGTCCTCTTTGCTTGTACCACCCTGTTGACCTTAACCAGTATGAAATGTTAAATCCTTCTTTCTTTGATAATAGCGATTTAGAGGTGTCAAACAGGTGGTGTTGGTGGTCTGTCATCTCAATGATCAGGATCTCATTCTCCTCCTCACTAAAGTTTCACTTCCTCTTTTTCTTCGCCAGGAAGTCTGCCTGGACATCCTGGCTGGTGCTGGGGTTGTTGGGGTTGTTGTCCTATCTGCTGGTATCTTCCCTCTGCTCCATGCCTGCCTTCACTGAAATCTGATGTCTTTTTTTTTTCATTTGCATTATTTTTAACCATTTTATTATGTAATGTTTTCACACAGTAAAAAGTGGCGCTAAGGTTTTTTGGCTCTCGTTTTGTGACGCTATTTGTAGCGGTCTAGTTGATGGCCACCTCAGGGAGCTGAGACCCCAACCTCGAACACCACACATACAATGTATCACCTTCTGGCCAGGCTTGGCCAGAAGGCTTTAAATAAACGTGTCGGAGTTGCTCGGGACTTCTGGTCCATACTAGCACTTTACGAGTACGTGGTCTCTTCATTTTATATGCATGGCCTACCCCCACTTGTGTTGCCCGACAAAGGAGATGGGCTCCTAGGCGGCATCCAGAGCGCCACAGGTAGGCCGAGTCTGACCCCGGTGGCTCCGGAAAGTCCAGGAGACCTCAGAGCAGAAGAACTGTCGGTGACGGAAGATATTGCGAACCCGAGAGGAGGCACCCAGCAACATCGGTACAATCTGAGACCTCACCCGAGGCCCAATCAAATACTTGCTGACTATGTGTGTTAATTTTTTATTTTGCTTTGAGTTTGAACTGATTTGGGATGGGATGTAGCGGTCTAGTTGTTGGCCGCCTCAGGGAGCTGAGACCCTAACCCGGAACACCACACATACAATGTATCACCTTCTGGCCAGGCGTGGCCAGAAGGCTTTAAATAAACGGGCCGGAGTCGCTCGGGATTTCCGGTCCATACCAGCACTTTACGAGTACGTGGTCTCTTCATTTTATATGCATGGCCTACCGCCACTTCCAGGCTCTGACACTATTCAGCCTAATGACACTTTTCCGGCAGATGCATCAATTTTTGCAGCAGCAGAACGTGGCACCAGCATCATTTTTCTTTTACGATGCTCACAGCTTACGACTTGGTGTGCCCTACTGTAAATATGATGCATCCATGTCGCAAAGAAAATGACATAGCATTTCGTAAGAGATTTTGGTGCATCGCTGCGCTGCTGCAGTGATGCGTCATTTCTTGCAAATGAGGCCCTGATTGAGTGATAATAAGTGAGATTGAGTGACTAAGAGACAGAGTGGGTGCAAGTGAAGGTGAAGGTAGGAGAATGTATGAAAGAGTAAGAAAGAGTGAGAGCAAGAGAGTGAATGAGAATGAGTAGATGCAAGTAAGAATGAGAGTGAGGGTGAATGGAAATGAGTGTGAGCGAGTGAATGTAAGTGAGGTTTAACTGAGAATGTGGTGTTTTGATTGAGGGTCTGTGTTGACCGTAGTATTCTGAAGGTATTTTTTGACTAATCGAGGTACCCATGGCAAAATGCTGGTATTGGCATACTGGGGGCCACACTTGGTAAATGGAACACTCAAGGCAAAATGATGGTGTTGGCATATTGGAGGAAATTTGTGGCATACGTGAGGACAACCATGACATACGGCATAAATAATACTAGCCCTAACACACTAGAGAACATTTTTTACATAAGAGTCGCCCATGATATATGGATGGTATTAATGGGAAAGGTTTACCATATTGATTGTAATTTGCATACAGAAGGGGCACCCAAGGCATGTGGAGGCACCCATGAGAAAACACAAGCTCAGAAAGATTGAAGGTCATTTTTGACATATGGAGCACCCATAGCACATTTTGAAGAAAGTCATGAGGAGAATCAGGCTTCATAGGCTTTAAACAACATGGGAGAACTTGAATATCTAATGAATGACATTTCACAGTCTATATCTTTTTAGTACGTTTATCTCAAAATTATGATTTAAAATGCACTATTTTACGTATTCTTTACAACATTTTCTGGGAAACAGAAGCCCCTGAACCCTGCATAGAATAGGTCATGTTCTCTCACTCTGCTTGCTTGCTACCATTCAAGGCAAATATTACCTTCCACTTTAAAAGATCTCCAGCTTCCATTATAACAACGAAAGGTAAATTGTGTCTTGGCGAGCACTGTTTAGTTTCTGCAGCTTCCACTGAGACAGAGCAATCCAGCTTCTTAATAACTAAAACAATGAACTAAAAACAAAACTATTTTTAAACAAGTTGTTGCTATGTTTCATCTCTGTGTATACATGAAATATTATGTGTTTGAAAGAAACCTTTCACCTTTGCACTTCATACGAGTGATAGCGCTGTGGAGATGATCATAAATTAAAATAAATTAATAATAAGGAATTATTTAAGCTAATAATATAGTTCGTAATCTGTGATTGGCCTCCATCAATTTATACACGTGGACATAATGGCAATTTTTATTTTTTCTGTAAAATCTTTTCTTATAATTTATCAATATATTTGTTGATGCGGTATACCTCAGGGGAACTATTCAATCTTGACAGGTTGTGGTATAAAATTTTGATTCATAGGGCTGTTCTGCGTTGTGTGGCTCTATATTCACTTCAGACATAATTTATCATGTAAAAGAAAGAGAAATGTGTAATGTTCCCATAATGTGTCATGTCATCACTGTAATATAAATAGAATCTAAGCTAAACAATTGTCATTGTTGTGGTGTTATGGAACTTCTGCAATGTCAGTTACTGTGATGTCACCAGGGTTAAGTTAATGTGACATCACTTCCTGGGAAAGTTCAGGATCACTGGTCATGTGATGTCACTTCCTGGGATGTCATTAAGGTCAATGACTGTGATATCCCACCTATTACCCCAAGTATTTTCGTGAACCGACTTTTATAAGCATGTAATTTTCTTTAGTAGCAAGGAAGCTTGAGTGGCCATGCCTGTAGATGGCATCAGATGCATTGATTTCTCTTAAACAAGAGTACTTTAAAAAAAAATACTGTGGGGCATATGTACAAGTAGTTAATGCCGCCTTAGCGGCACTTTTCTGATGGTTTTGCAGCAGGATTTTTATCGCCTTATGTACAAGCTGCTTCTAACCTCTGTTAGCGGCAGTTTTCTGGCGAAAACGTCCATTCTAAAGATCGCCACTTCTGTTAGCGATAATGACATACAAGGGAGTCATTCCCGTGCAAAAACGGCTGCTAACCCCACTTCGTGATATTTACAAGAGGATTCCTGAACTTTGGAGGACCAAAAAAACTGCCGCTAACTGCAGTTAGAGGCAGTTTTTAAGACCAGAAAATAGCTGGGGCCTCTTTTCAGAAGGTTTTGGTGCTGGACAGCCCTGCAAGCAATGTTGCTGAGCTGCCGTGCAGCAAAACTACAGGGCAGGAATGCCTACCATCAATAAGATAGTGCGCATTCCTGGGCCTCAGTCATGAAAAGTGTTGCAGCACTGCGACATGACACCGTGGCAACACTTTTCACTACCCCCCTTCTTGCAACTCCATGGATGCACTGTGTGCAATGGACAGTGCTCCATGGCACAAGTGATGACAGATACGTCTGGAATCCTGAGGTATCTGTCTGCGCCAAAGTCACGCATTGCTGCAGTCGTGTCACAACCATGACGCAACTCCAGCAATGCATGGGGCCAGCATATCTCTGTGGCACTGCGTCACTCTTACGCCTGCCATCAGGCAGGCGTAGGGTACTGAAGCAGTGCCATTCTTGAGGGGTGCCAGGGTGTCAGCGCAGTTGGAGATCCATCGGTGGCAGTTGCGCATTGCGGTGTCATCGTCTGTAAGCGTTGGGAGAGTGTTGGTGCTAAGGGAGTTGACAAGACGTTCTTCGGTGGCCTTGATCCAGCTGCGAGGCGGGGTGATGATGGCGGTGGTGTACGGTGGGCATGGTGAAGAAGTGATGTGTACAATGATGGTCGGTCCAGGAGAGTCCAGTGGTGTGGCTGTAATTGAAGTTCCCACTGGCCGAGGAGACATACTCGACCGTGTGTCGTGCTATGTGGCTTGCTGTGGTGACTAGCTGCTTGAGTTTGATGTTGGGGAGCTTCCCCAGGAGGGGGTGGTGTTCTGGTCCCTGGGGTTGTCCAGGTGGAACTTGAGTTCACCAAGTAGGATGTCGTCGGAGGATGGGAGAGCCTGCGGTGCAATGAGGTCTACAATGGTATCGGAGAATGGGGGTCCATTGCCCGGTGGGCCTGCAGAAGAGGGTGCCGCAGAGGATGGGCTTGGGGTTGGTCCGGATCTCAAAGTTGAGGTGTTCCATGATCACTGTTTGGTCATTGGAGTGCGTGGTTAGTCGCAGTGTGCTTCTGTAGGTGATGGCAATGTCTCCTCTTGGACGGTCAGGGTGGTCCTTGCGGGTGATTTAGTAGCCGTCAGTGATGGCGATAGCAATGTCCAGTCCATAACAGAGGTTGGTCCTGGCAGGCATTGTGGCGTCCAGGGTTGATGGCGAGGACGGTGCTGGCTTCGTAGTGGTGGAGTGTCCAAAAAGAATGGTGCTTGGTGCTGAGTGCGTTCTAGGGGCAGACGGACGCAGACGGGCTTGCCTATGGCTTGCCTTTGGCACGGGAGACGTCCATTACAATGCAGGCATTACATCGTAAAGCCTTTACAATGCAACCCCAACAACACATGTGCATTTACATCGCATTCCATTACAATGCATTGTGAGGTCAGTAATGGGATATTATTTAAGTTTTAGGGTGGGTATGGGTTTCGGGTGTCGGAGATAAAATTTGGTGTGTATTATGGTGTAAAATTTGAAATTTGAGGTGTGCTTTGAGGTCAATTATGAAAATTGGGGTGTGCATTTGGGTTAGATATGATTTTTAGGGTGTGTTTTGGGGGCTCAAAGATGAATTTTAGGGTTCAGGATTTGCTTTGGGGTGCAAGGGTTAGTTTTAGGGTTGCACTCACTGAAGTTGGAATAGTAATATTTACATCTCCGCTATCCAACACCTTCCCTACTGTTGCAATATGCCTCATATCAGTATGCATTGTAATGGAGTGCAATGTAATGGTATGCTTAGTAACTTCATATATACCTTTGGCACACCAGAGGTACGCCCGCTGCGCATGGCCGCACAGCGGTCACCATTAAGAAGTCCTGCGGGGGAGGGACTGGACAGCAGGGAGGTGGGAAATGCCAGAAAGGAAACTGGATGGGGCGTGGACACGGGTGTGTGTGTGAGAGCAGGTGTTGTAAATATTTAAATGAGAGATATCTTACCTCGAGGCCGGGTCCCGTGTCTTCGTTGCTCCTGCTCTACTGAGTCTGCTTCCAGGAACAGAAAGTAGGCAGCCAAGCTCCTTCCCTTAAGCCAATCACAACACTGTGATGCAGTGTTGGGATTGGTCATTGGCGCCAGGACAAGGCGTTCAGTCAGGGGCTGTAGGGGTGGCATTTTCTCCATGCAGTCTGTAATGCAACCTGCAATGCGAAGAGGACAGTGTGCATAACTGCTTTGGGCAGCCTGAGTGGGCTGACCAAACAGTCATTGCGCACTTGAGTGGGCATGCCACTCCGCCCCTGCCCTGCTCTGTGAGTGGAGCAGCTCTACCCACACTCCCGCCCGCAAAGGCAACATAGCACGATTGCATCAGGAAGTTATCATCATGTGGTGATTTTTCCTCTTCTTGCACTGCTTGAAAGCAGTGGCGTGACGCTCTTTTGCGATATCGGATGAGCCGCCACTGGGGGTGCATCAGTCAGTCAGTCAAAACAGTCTTTATTTCGAATATTTCATCTTAAAAGACATTTAAAATTCATCAAATACAATTAAAAAGTTAATGTATTATTTATAACAATTGAGACTAAAAGCTATTTAATAAATAACAGGTTAAGATCAATAAAAAAGTATTAAACATACATAGACTTTGACTTGAAATTCATTCTACAGTTGGGGGTAATGCTACGCTATAGTATGTATAACCAGTGGTAAAATTTCATCTTTTCCGTATAAGCCACGCCCAACTAATATATTTGGCTAGACCGATGACCACAAGAGAAGATGTATCAGTCTTTAGGATCCTTCTAGCGGCCTGGGCTGATCTGACACCTAGTTCACGACACACAGGTCGCAGCCAGACTCGCCTAGGTTGGTAATATGCCGGGCATACAAATAAAAAATGATCTTCTGTTTCGACCAAATTTTTACAGGATGGGCATTTATCAGTGCCATTTAAGGACCAGCTAGAAGTAAAGGAACCTAAAGGAAGGGTACCAATTCTGAATTGGTGGTATAATTTCCGATCCAGCTTTTTGGTTATTACGTCCCAATATACTTCTAAAGATGATTGATCCTTAATAGACAAATAAATTGAGGTCAGGGAACCACCAGTAGAAGGAGTAAATCGTTTTTGTGAGGCCCAAAGCCAGTAGGCATCCCTATATATTTTTTTAGGGGGAAACACAGCAGACACAGGGTTGGACCACAAGTCACCCATGCCCATTTCTGTCAGAATAAGTTTCATTTCTGTAAGCCAACGAATTCTATGGGAGCCTCTCATATCCTTTACCTCATGCAGCGCTTTAGCATAAATGGATAGCTCCGGGGTAGTCCATAGGCGTCGCCAAAACGCCAGGGGCCTATACCGGATCATATCCTCTATGGGTTGGCAGCCCAGATCGAATAACAAGGGGATACGTGGGGTGGAGGGGGGTAGCCCTATCAATGATCTCAAGAAGTTGTTTTGGGCCACCCTCAAGGAGTCAAGATTACTAAACCCCCATAGCTCGGCGCCATACATGACTGCAGGGAGGATTTTAGAACCATAAATTTGTATCACAGGTGCAATGGGTTTAGTGCAGGAATGCATATGTTCCTTTAATAAGGCACCACCAAGTTGGGAGTGCTTTAACCTAAGCAATTCTATCTGGGGCCCCCAACTTAGGTTATCACTAAAGGTGACCCCCAAATATGTAAATGTAGAGGTCTGTTCCAGCCTTGCACCACCCATTTCAACCCTAGCTTTAACGGGGCGTGGGCCACGAAGAACCATAAATTTGGTTTTCCCCACGTTGACCTCGAGCTCATGTTCGCGGCAGAATAACTCAAACCTAGAGAGGGCCAATTGAAGCCCCTGTCGGGTTTTAGAAATGAGGAGCGTATCGTCCGCGAACATGAGCAGGGGCACTTTCATTCCTGCCAACGAGGGGGCATCAGTCGGGCAGTCAGAAAAGTATCTAATTACTCCATTGATGAACAAGGAGAACAGTGTAGGGGCCAGGACACACCCTTGCCTGACCCCTTTAGACACTTTGAATCTCGTAGTCACTTCCCCAGGCTTACCCCATCTAACCTGTGCATATGTGTTAGTGTGCAATTTAACTAAAAGCCTCAGATATTCGGCAGGCATGCCCATCTCCCGAAGAGCCTCCCACAGTTTTGGTCTAGGCACCAAGTCGAATGCGGACCTTAGGTCGACAAATGCTGCATAGAGCATACCCCCCCCTAAATAGACTTCCTTCCAATATAAAAGTGTAAACCTAAGGGCTTGGTCTAAGGTTCCAACATGTGACCGAAACCCGGCCTGAAGGGGCGTCAGGACATTATTATCAGTGATCCAACTAGTGATGCGGCCCAACAACAACCGCGCAGTAATTTTTTGGGCCGCATCTATTAAGCTAATTGGGCGATAATTGGCGGGGGTGCATCATCTACAGGTGCTCGTCCTGGGTGACTCGACTCCCAGGCCTCCTCCTCTACGCGTCCCACCTTCTCCTTACCTGGACATTGGCACCGTGGCGCAATCCGCTGCACTCCATCCAAATCTGTGACTCAGCCAGCAGGAGGCTCAGCCAGGTGGGATTTCACAAGCCTGGGTACAGCAGTTGCAGACAAGTCTGCTGGTGAACCACCTGATGCAGTTGATGCAGTAGGGCCCCTTTAGGCATGAAGTTGCAGCGCTCCCACCACACATGTTCGGCACGGCTCAGGGGCCTCACCCTCCACAGCGTCTGGCCAGCACAACATCATCCTGCCTGTGATGCAGAGAGGCGCCACCCACTGTTGGTAATCCCCTCCGTGTACCCCAGTGTAGTGGTGGATCATAGTATGCGATGCAGACCTCCCTACATTGGTGCGCAGGAGCGCCTCTACCATTCACAGCTCCAAGGGGCTCAAGGCGGTCTTCTCACACAGGTCAGCAACGTGTCTCCATGCGACCTGCCAGACTTCCCACCAAGTACGGGCGATCGCCGCGCCTCAATGTCTACCACCACTGCTCATCAACTCCACAGCTCCTCCGCATCAGATCCAGCGAGGCATCCAGGCTCCAGGCGCAGGTCCTGCAAGGCATTCAGGCTCTCATCCTGGTCGTCCTGGATTTTGGGTGGCTTGAGGGGGTTGTTGATGGGTGCTGCACTTGGTCCTGGCTGCTCCATTCTCCATTTCATTGGTTTTTTTTGCCTATGTTCTATTGGAGGTCGTCTTATAGGCTATTTTTCCCAATAGAGGCAAAAAAACTCACATTGGGCTAACTAGCGTGCGTTTTCTTTCCGCTATTGGGCCTTTCGTTGGTTTTCACCAGCTAACGCCGGAATTCCTATCGCCAACACGCTAATGGTAGGGGCAGTTTTTGCCGCCGATCCCTGAAGCTATCACCATGTAGCGACAGCTTGTGAATATGTTGCTAACATGGCGATAGTTTTTAGCGGTACACGGCGGTAAGAAACCTGTTGCTAACTAACGTTAGCGATAGTTTTTGCCAGTGCTTGTACATATGGCCCTGTGTTTCTTATCGCAACTACTGTTACCATATTTAAGAGTTTGGTGGCTAATATTGCAGCCCTGCAGCTTTCCTCTGATAAATTTCATCAGGTTAAACCTTCGAACTAACCAGGTGAAAAATGTGCAGTAATTACTGGGCATGTGGATTTTGTGTGTGGTATGTACCAGAATCCACGTTATTCCCAAATATGGAATAGAAACGTATAATTCTCTGATATTTTTCGCACCTGAGAAATTCCGACCACTGCAGGGTGGGATTTCCTCGGATGCGATAAATATTGGTCCAAACACCAGGTCACTCATAATAATTGTCTTAAAAAAAGATACTTATGGCACCTGACAAAAACTGAGGGAGGAAGCAAAGAGATTACCCTTCATTAAGTAATTGCCCCATACCACACAAAAACTTCTGACAAGCCTGAGTAGCAGCCTTGCAATTATAAACACGCTGTGAATTTGTGCTAATTGCTTTTTTTAATATGTAGGTACTAATGGAATCGCACAGTTACGTTTTTAAAAACATACACAATAAAGTAGAATGTGTGCCTCACGGGTGACATGGATAAAAGTGATTGCAGCATCAAACCTTGGCTGGAAAGTTTCTTTTCATACATTATACATGCATCTCATCTGGAATAGGAAAAACATTGCCTGTTTATTTAGTGTGTTTGTCAATTATGCACTAAAATGTGTACTAGTGCATTATTTGGCTTTTTACATGTCCATACACATTATGTCTGCATTTTCAGTCATTTTTTAAAAACATTTCATTCTGTTAAGTTTGCAGAGTAGCAACACCTTGGCTTATTGACAATAGGCCTGGATGGTGAACTCTGCTCTGTTCATGGAGTTTGGGGGGTTTTCTCTACTCCGCGGAGTATATGGAGTTCTGAAAAACTCAGCGGAGCAGAGCTTTTTCCTTGCTGGCACTCTCCACTGATAATTTGGTGAGCATGAGCTAGAAAAATCCAACGCTAGACCTCCACCCAGTGAGATTTCTCAACGCAGGCGGTCGCGGATGGTCATGACCGCTCACATTGAGAAGCCTACACATTTACATTAAATAATCATGAGTGAAGCAATGCAATGCCTTGTCACGCACACTTGTGACATGGTCATTTCTCAAGGTCTTACAGTTACAATGACAGCACAGAAGTTCTTTTAAAAATATATATTTTTGGGAGTCAGAAGTCAAAGACATCAGTATAGCAGGTTACATATGGGCAATCAATACACTTGGGGGCTTGAGGAGTTTTAAGGACCTGCGTGGACAAACTCCCCACCACATATGGACAATCACATTTTTAAAATTCAATACAGAGCTACAAGAGGAGAGGAAATACAAGAAAAAAGAAGAAAATAATTATGAATTGATCCTGAATCAGGTAATATCTATTCCAAAAAGTCTAGTCAATCCCACTGTAACCTGGACCAGATCTTTTCAAACTTCTAAATTTAGCGATGGCCTCTCGATTTAGCAACTGCTTGTTCACATTCAAATATTTGCTATAGTAGTGCTCACCACTCAGTTACTTTCAGAGGAAGAGGATTAATCCAGGGCCTAGCGACACATAAACGAGCACTGACAATTGCAATCGATTTTAATGAGCCATCATGCCCATCTAATCCCCCAAGCAGGATTTCTTTTGTCCCAGTTGAAGTTCGTACCCTCGATGAGTTGCTAACAATTGGATCATACATTCCAAAAAATGTTGAACCAGGGACACACTACGAGCATATAGGACATGTGGGCTGCATAATGACTGCACTTCAGACAGTATGCCTTATCAGTGGCTCGAGACTGCGCCCATTTAGAAATACAGCCATGTGTATAATACAGCATATAAAATGTTTTAAATTGCTGTAGCACATGATTGACTGATACTAAAAATTGATCTAATACGGTTAGAGCCTCCTGGATTTCTATGCCCGTAACTTCAGTTGCAAGAAGTTGGCTCCGCCTTGAACCAATCCTCAAACTATCATCTTTGGCGTATGAGATTAGCTTCTGATAGAACGATCTTATTGTGATTTCGTCCGGAGTCAAATATAGACAAGGTAGAATTTCAGATGTTTCTTGATCAATAACCAGCTGACGTCCATATAGTATGTAATCCCTCACCTTTAAATACTTTAAAATGAAATTATGTGGAAGCCCACACACTTCCTGCAGTGAGATGAAAGTCTGAAACCCCGGAAAGTCATACAAATGTCATATATTTGTCACAATGCTTTTCCAACATTATCCTGAAATATACCTAGGAAAGTAGAATTGCCCCATAGTAGAGTATAGATATGCAACGCGGGCAGCGAGTACCTGATACTTATCTCCTGCCAAATCCGAACTATATCTCTAACTACCTTAATTCTGACTCTTTTAACCCCTTGCCTGCTCATGACGGAACCACTCCGTCATGAGCCACGGGCGCCGTGTGCTCATGACGGATTGGTTCCGTCATGCTGCGGCCATTGCGGCCGCTCCGCCCACGCAGCGCTGATTCCCCGCCTGTGCGGGCGAATAATGCAAGTGGGCGGAGTCGTGACGGAACCACTCCGTTATGAGCACAGCGTGCCTGTGGCTCATGACGGAGTGGTTCCGTCACGAGCATGGCGGTGCCGCGCTCACCCCGAACCCCCCCAGCGCCGCGGCAAAATTCGTGCCGCGGCGAAGGGGTTACAGTATTTATGATCTATCACTTCATTGACTGTATATCTGATGTCGGGACCTAATGCTTGATGATATCCACGCATAGTTGAACCAGCCTCCATCCCAGTCAATAGCCTCTGTATTAGCCCAGCATATACAGCCCAGTAGCATAACCTGAAATCTGGTATATTTAATCCCCCCTGTCTGTACTGAAATTTTAGAAACTTTATGGCATGCCTTGCTCTAATGTATCCCCAGATAAATCTGCCTGGCCCGCCCTCTAAGCATCCGGTGCACGGAAAGCTATAAGAAATAAGTAAAGGTATTTGGGCAATATAGTAATTTAATGATATTGCAATGCCCCATAGTTCCATTATGGGCACAAGACCCCCACCCACACCACAGTAGAATAAGCATGCATGAATAAATACACCACACAATTTTTGTTTGGGAGAAAGTTATTGCTGCAGGTTTATTACATACAAAAGTATGCAACATACGGTGGGTTATCTTACGGCCGATCCAAGGGCAGGCAGCCATACTAACCTATGATGCCCTGCCCGCCTGATGATCCAAGCACTGTGGCTAAAACCCCAACCAGCACTACCCTTATCGGGGTGATCCCCTTACTGGATCATGTGACACATTGGTCCCTTATTACTCACGCCCCTTTCAGGGCGGAGCGTAGCAAGGCAAGCCCCCGGTTGTTCAGGCCCACAACCGCCCTACGGACTAACGGGGCGCCGACGTCATTGTTCCAGGACCCTCTCCTGAGGCTTCTGTGGTTTGGCTCTGGCACCCCTATTGTGCTCTTGCAGAGGTATTTTCTGTACCCAGCCTGCTTCCAGATCGCCCTGTAACTCCTCCACAGCTCTGGAGGCGGCCCCCGTCGAGCCCCCCACCAACCAACGGCACTTTATTCACTTGCACCCGGCTCCCTCCAGTGTCTCTTGCATGTCCAAGAGGAACAGGTCCAAGCGTGGCACTATTTCAGACCAAAAAAGCTCACATTGTCCCATGCGCTTGCTAATCTCCCCCAGGTCAGTCTTCATCGCCTGTAAGAGAGCACCCCTGCCCATGGTAGTGAGATCATTGCCTCCCAGGTGTATTATCAAGATGTTGGGAAAGCCTTACCGCCCTGCCAGGCCCTGTTCTAGCCTGTTCAGTAGGCTGGACCATCTCATGCCAGGGAAACCCCACCAGACCAAGTTAGTGTGTGGGAAACCCTGCATCCACTTCCTGCGTGCCGCCCACTGGGCCAGTCTGGCGACGAACAAGTGGCCGATCACCCACACTTGGAATCCTGGCAAAATAAATGGATGCAATTTTCACACACTTATTTTGATACTTTTTCGTATTTGCAAAAGGCATTACATGTTATGCTGTTCATCTTCACTGCACACATATATATATATACAGAACGCCAACTCCGTCACTGTAATTCACTGCACACAAATTACAACAGTCCCTTGTTGCTGGGTGGGGGGGGGCATGGGGGTGAGCGCATGACACGCTGCCATTAGCTGTCCCACTCAAGGACGAATGTAGCGCTTGAAGCAGCGGGATTCCCAGCGTCCCACTTTCTTTATGCTTTCCTGCCCCATGCCCGCCTTAAATGCTGCAGTAGCAGCCCCAATCCTAAATGAGTGACTCGAAAAGCTCTTGCCAGGGCGGGAAAGTCCTGCACGCCCAAGGCAAGCTCCCATGACCTTATCCATTTGAAATTTAGAGAGAGGCACTTGATCCACATGTATCAAAAAGTAACCCGGGACCTTAGGGCGGATAGCCAAGTAATCTTTGACTCTCGCCACAGGGCAGTATCTGGGGTCACCCAGTGGCATTAGCACTATGTCCCTCCCCTTCCCAGCTTGGTCAGTTTTAGACCTCCTGAGGTGGATCACCAGCCTATCTGACACACATACATCGTGGCTGCCTAATGCGTCTCCTGACTGGTCGTTTTTTGCCCTAGCCACAAATTCGCTCGTTCGTAATGCCCCAAAGAACGCGAGGCAAAACGCTGCTGCGAAGAGTCGAGCCTCAAAATGTGAAACGGTGACCTGTTCTACCACGTCCAGCATAGCCTGGAGTGTATGGAACTCGATGGGGGTCCTGGTGTCGGGTACTCTGACTTCTTCTCTAGCCCACCCTTTTAAATCTGCTGAGATCAGGAAGGACTTAGTGGGATCTTGTTCACCTCTCAATTTGGCATCATGGGTTACAGCTGACAAATGACCCGGCACCCACGAGTGATTCTTCCCCTGCCTTTTCGCCCAGAGTACGAAACTCTGCACCCGTTGCTCTAGGGGATGCGCAGCTTGGCCCAGTGTCAGTGAAATGTTATGAAAAGTTGATAGCTGATTTCTGTATATTTTCCTGGTCTCTGGTGCGAGAGAACATTCGCCCATCGCTCTTAGCTGCTGTTCCATCGCAGAAGTCTCCATAGCTGCGCAGAGATAGGGGTCATCGCTGCTCTCGCTCGTGGCCAGGCCTCCCGGAAACGGAGCCACTGAAATCGAGAGAGAGCGTCAGCCGCTACATTCTTTACCCCCTCAATGTGACGTGCCCTAAACTCTACATTGCAGCGCATGCAGGCCCTGATCAGCTCCCTTAACAGGCACAGAACCAGAGGGCATTTGGCTGTCTGCCCATTGATGGCTTGTACCACCGCCATGTTATCAGACCAGAATACCACCCTCCTGGCTGACAACGCCTCTGGCCACAGATGTAGTGCGATGACTGTTGGACAGGCCACCTGAAGGGCTTGCTCCCTCCCCGCATGACACGGCCCAAGCCCCGGCCCTCCAGGTGTGACCCACAGGACCAGCCCGCAACCCGTCTCCAGGCGGAACTCCTGCCCCCGGACATCTGTGTATCATGGGGCCGACCCACTCCCGGCTCCTCCGTCCGGACCAGCCGCCATCTTGGACACTGCACCACGAGGCCGCGTGGCCTCAGCTCGACCCTAACCCTGGGCCTGGCCAGGCCCCGCCATCCCGGCACCACCATCCACCCAGGAGGTGAACGGACCACTTGGCAGGTCGATGGGAGAAAGGAGTGTCGATGGCTCTCCCCCGCCAGGTGCCGATCGCCCTCCAGCTCCCCCCCGGGCGCTGGCTCCACCCCCTGCTGGGTGTCTGGACTCCCTCATCCCGGATCTCCCGACCTCCAAGTGCGAGGGTCCGGACATCAAAGGGCGCCAGACCTATAACTAGGGCAGCTCCAGAGCAGGGAGGCAGTTGTATCCTGGAGTCGAGAGACACCGCGAAGAACTCATCCTTGACGGACTACCGGCGCTGCCGTAGCCCTGCCTTGTGAACTAACGTCCTGCCTGCTGGCGCTACCGCGGCCTTCTACATCCTCCATCCTCGTCGGGACCTGCTGGCGCTGCCGCGGACCGTGTAACGACCACCTTCATCGGGACCTGCTGGCGCTGCCGCGGACCGTGTAACGACCATCTTCATCGGGACCTGCTGGCGCTGCCGCGGACCGTGTAACGACCATCTTCATCGGGACCTGCTGGCGCTGCCGCGGACCGTGTAACGACCATCTTCACCGGGACCTGCTGGCGCTGCCGCGGACCGTCCAAGCTAGGACACCAAGCTCGAGGATTGTGAGCTATCCATCATTGCATCTACCAGATTGGTAACCAGACTGTCCCGCTACCCCCTTTCCCAAACCCAGAGACTAAAATCGAGGGGACCCCGGAGTCCAGACCTCCTTGTACCATTCCATCGTACCTTAAGAAACTGCTTATAAAGAGCGTTAAAGCCTATCCTTGTGTGGTGTACATCTGTGGGGGGGAAGTTACTTGTCTGTACGATCGCTGGAGACGGCTCTCCCCGGAGACCTCTCCCCTTGTCCTCGGCCGACCCTCCCGGTCCATCTAACATTGGTGGCCAGCGGCGCGATCCGAATCAACGCGTAATCGTACAGAGAGTAGCTCACCCCACGACAAAACCACAATGTCAACCAAAGAGAGCGGATCTACCGAGAAATTCCAGATGGATAAATTGGAAGAGTACAGCCATCGTGAATTAAAACAATTCTGCATGGAACTAGGCATTGCTACCACCGGCCTGAGTACCAAAGACGATTTCAAGCACGCCATTGAGTCGTGGGCAGAAACCGGGGTCACCAGATCCCCAGACCGAAACAGTGCAGCGTCAGAGAGGATCGCCACGGCTCCCGAGGAGCGAGGAACGGGCCTTTCACAGGAAGAGATCCAAGAAAGAGAAAAAAACAGACTACATGAGTTAGAAATGGCACGACTCAAAATGGACGGTGAACTAAAATTAGCCGAGCAAAAACTGAACCTGGAACATCTGCGGCTCCGAGAAGAACGGGAAGAAAAACAGAGGCAGAGAGAGCTCGAAGAAAAAAGACTAGCGTACGAACACGAGCGCAAACTGGCAGAAATAGACCTACGGAAGCAGAACAAAGAACCGGAGGTGCCCGAGCGACCGCGCACCCCGGGAGCAACAGAAAAGAAAGTCCACATCCCCAAGGATGTCGTTCGAGAGTATGTCCGGGAGGACGACATACAACAGTGGTTCAAGGCCTACGAGATCGCCATGACCTCCCACCGGATCGATCGAAGTGACTGGGGAGCCGGCCTATGGGGGAGGTTCGTCAACGAAGGCCGTGATGCCCTGCTACAGCTCCCAGACCATCAGATGTCATCCTATGACCACATGAAGGCTGCCCTCATCACCCGATATGGGCTCACGCCCGAAATGTACCGCCAGAGGTTTCGAGACTGCACCTGGATCCCGGGTACAACTTGGGTGGAATATGTCAACTATTTCAGCCGAGCCTTCGAGGGTTGGATCAAGGGAAGCCACGTAACGACCTACAAGCAACTTTTTAATCTTATGGTATGGGAGCACCTCTCTAACAACTGCTTCGTCGAGCTCAGGCAGCACCTCCTCGACAGTAAATTGACTGACCCCCGGCAACTCGCTGCCGAAGCTGACCGGTGGGAAAGCACCCGAGTGGGCCGGAGAGGGCCACACGAGCAGAACCGGAACCACCAAGGTCAGCACCGTCCCCGAGGAGGAGGAGGAGGCCCGGGGCGAGGGAGAGACACCGCCCCGGCCACTCCCGCTGCCAGCACCCCGCCCCCGGCTGGCCGGGGCAACCCCCGATGCGCCCGGGGTTCCGAGCCAACGTCACGTGTCACCGATGCCAGAGAGTCGGCCACTACGCCAATGACCCGAACTGCCCTCAGAACCAAACGCCAAAACCCCGCCAGGTAGCTGCCGCCGCCCTGGGGGGAGAACAAATCTCCGAGGAACAAGAAGAATATGAGCAGGCACAACAAGAGTGGGAACTGGCCACCATGGTTCTAGCGTGCCTAGGGGGAAGAGACATGGTCCCGCGGGCTCCCCTACCCGCCAACACCAGAAAATATAGCCAGTTGGTGAACATTAATGGGCGCCGGGCCGAAGCACTACGTGACACAGGGGCCAGTGTGACGGCCGTCCGCTGTCACCTGGTAAAACCAGAGCAGATCCTGCCAAACATTCTCTGCCCCGTCCGTTCGGCCGACAATTCCGAAAGTCTCTGTCGGATGGCCTGCGTCCCCTTCGAATGGGGAGGAGTCTCCGGCATGTTGAAGGTGACGGTCCGAGATGATGCCCCCGTGGACTGTCTCCTGGGGAATGATCTTGAGAGTTCCCCGTGGGCCGCCGTCGAAAGGAGAGAGCACTTGGGGATGTTGGGCCTCCTGGACTGGGCGTACGTAACCACCCGGTCCATGGCCGCCCGTACCATCCCCCGACCAAAAGAACCAGAGTGGCCAGCACCTCCTCCCCCGATCGCTCCAGTAGAGGACACCGACTATACCGACCCCCCAGAGCAAACCCCCGAAGGGGTCGCCCAGCCCAGGACCTTCCCGACCTAGCTCAGTGGCGTCAAGAAGGGGGGCCCACCCAGGAACAGTTCCGTCAAGAGCAAAAGACCTGTCCCTCCCTCGAGGGACTCCGCCAGCAAGCCCTCGCCCAAAGCGCAGGGGACACCACCGGAGCCCATTGGATCTATTGGGACCACGACCTACTATACAGTGAACAGAGAATCGCGGAGTTAGGGGCCAGCCGAGTGTTGGTCGTGCCCCTCCGTTTCAGAGACTTCCTGCTAAATTTGGCCCACGATGTCCCTCTAGCGGGACACCTGGGCCAGGACAAAACCTACAGTCGCCTGGTGACACACTTTTTTTGGCCGAAGATGAGAAACGACGTCCTCAACCACTGCCGGTCCTGCCCCACGTGCCAGGCCAGCGGGAAGAGCGGCCGCAAACTCAAAGCACCTCTGCAACCCTTCCCAGTTGTCACCACCCCGTTCGAGAGGGTGGGAATAGACATTGTGGGGCCCCTGGACCCCCGTACAGCACAAGGACATCGGTGCATCCTGGTACTGGTGGACCACGCCACCCGCTACCCCGAGGCTGTGCCCCTGCGAACGGTAACAGCCCCGGTGGTCGGCCGGGCCTTAATGGGGATCTTCTCCTGGGTGGGCTTCCCCCGCGAAGTCGTCAGCGACAGAGACACGAACTTTATCTCGAAATATATGAAGTCCCTCTGGCAACAGTGCGGGGTCACCTACCGATTCACGACCCCCTATCACCCCCAAGGAAACGGACTAGTCGAGCGGTTCAACCGCACGCTCAAGGGAATGATTGGGGGGTTGGAAGAGCCCCTCCGTCGCCAGTGGGATGTACTACTTCCGTGCCTCCTCTTCGCCTATCGGGAAGTTCCCCAGAAGTCCCTCGGCTTTAGCCCGTTCGAACTCTTGTACGGGCACCCTGTGCGAGGGCCCCTCAGCCTAGTCAAAGAAGGTTGGGAGATGGCCCCCCTAAAGACCCCTCCAGACGTCTTCAAGTACCTCCTGACACTACGCAACCAGACCCGGCGGTTCAGGGAGATGGCCAAAGCAAACCTTGAGGCCAGTCAGGAGGACATGAAAAAATGGTACGACCGCAATGCCTCCTCCATCGAATTTGAACCAGGCCAGCAAGTGTGGGTGATGTCCCCCACCGAACCATGTGCCTTGCAGGACAAGTGGACAGGGCCCTTCAAAGTGGTCGAACGCAAAAGTCCCGTCACCTATCTCATCGATATGGAGTCTCCCCGGAACCCCCTCCGGGTCCTCCACGCCAACAGACAAAAGCCCCACTTTGTGCGCTCAGAGCTCAGCCTCCTGATGGCTACAGACAGTGGAGCAGAAGAAGACTCCGAGCCTCTCCCGGATCTCCTGACGACTCAGGAGAAGGATGGTTCCGTGGACGGGGTTCGGCTCTCCGACGCCCTCACCCCAGAACAGCGCCAAGGCTGCCGGGACCTCCTGCTGCAGTTTTCTACCTTGTTTTCCCTTACCCCAGGGGTCACCCCCTGGTGCTTGCACGACGTGGACACTGGGGACAGTCCCCCTGTCAGACACCGGGCCTACCGCGTACCAGATCGGGTGCGGGCCTGCATCCAGGAAGAGGTATCCAAGATGCTCACGCTCGGGGTCATCGAGCCCTCGGATAGCCCCTGGGCCAGCCCGGTCGTGCTAGTCCCCAAAGCTGCTGCCCCCGGCACCATTCCTGAACTCCGAATCTGCGTCGACTATTGGGGCTTGAATGCTGTCACCAGGACCGACGCCCATCCCATCCCCCGAGCGGATGAATTGATCGACCGCATGGGGGCTGCCCGCTACCTCAGCATCTTCGACCTGACAGCGGGCTACTGGCAGATCGGCCTCACACCCCGGGCCCAAGAACGTTCCGCCTTCTCTACCCCCGATGGCCACTACCACTTCAAGGTCATGCCCTTCGGCATGAAGAATGCCCCAGCTACTTTTCAGCGACTAGTGAACCAGGTATTGGCGGGGCTCGAAGAGTTCAGCGCCGCCTACCTGGACGATATCGCTGTGTACAGCCGCCACTGGTCCAACTACCTCCACCACCTCCGAGAGGTCCTGCAGGCCCTCCAGCGGGCCGGTCTCACAATCAAGGCCGGCAAGTGCCAAATTGGTCAGGGATCCGTGACCTACCTCGGACACCAGGTGGGGAGCGGTCTGGTGGCCCCTCTGCAACTCAAAATCGCTGCCATCCAGTCTTGGCAGCCCCCAGTCACGCAGACCGAGGTCCGAGCCTTCTTGGGGCTCACCGGCTACTACCGGCGGTTCGTGAAAGACTATGGCAGCATTGTGAGGCCCCTCACGGGACTCACCTCCAAAAACCAACCGAAGAAGGTTAACTGGACCCCCGACTGTCAAGCGGCCTTCGAGAAGCTGAAAGCCGCCATGTGCACTGCCCCTGTGCTCCTGGCCCCCGATTACAGTCGGGAATTCATTGTGCAAACGGATGCCTCCGACCATGGCATCGGGGCGGTCCTCTCCCAGCTGAACCCCGAGGGGCTGGACCACCCGGTGGCCTTCATTAGCAGACGCCTCCTGGCCCGAGAACAGCGCTGGAGCACAATCGAGAGGGAGGCCTTCGCAGTGGTGTGGGCCCTCAAAAAGCTCCGGCCCTATCTCTTCGGCACCCACTTCCGGGTGCAGACAGATCATCGACCCCTGCAGTGGCTAATGCAGATGCGGGGGGAGAACCCCAAACTATTGCGCTGGTCCATCTCCCTGCAGGGGATGGACTTCACTGTGGAACAGCGGCCGGGCCAAGACCACGCCAACGCAGATGGCCTGTCACGCTTTTTCCGCCTCGACGAGGAAAGTCCCCAAGAGGATTGGTGACTCTCCCCGCCTTCAGCTGGGGGGGACGCATGTTGGACAGGCCACCTGAAGGGCTTGCTCCCTCCCCGCATGACACGGCCCAAGCCCCGGCCCTCCAGGTGTGACCCACAGGACCAGCCCGCAACCCGTCTCCAGGCGGAACTCCTGCCCCCGGACATCTGTGTATCATGGGGCCGACCCACTCCCGGCTCCCCCGTCCGGACCAGCCGCCATCTTGGACACTGCACCACGAGGCCGCGTGGCCTCAGCTCGACCCTAACCCTGGGCCTGGCCAGGCCCCGCCATCCCGGCACCACCATCCACCCAGGAGGTGAACGGACCACTTGGCAGGTCGATGGGAGAAAGGAGTGTCGATGGCTCTCCCCCGCCAGGTGCCGATCGCCCTCCAGCTCCCCCCGGGCGCTGGCTCCACCCCCTGCTGGGTGTCTGGACTCCCTCATCCCGGACCTCCCGACCTCCAAGTGCGAGGGTCCGGACATCAAAGGGCGCCAGACCTATAACTAGGGCAGCTCCAGAGCAGGGAGGCAGTTGTATCCTGGAGTCGAGAGACACCGCGAAGAACTCATCCTTGACGGACTACCGGCGCTGCCGTAGCCCTGCCTTGTGAACTAACGTCCTGCCTGCTGGCGCTGCCGCGGCCTTCTACATCCTCCATCCTCGTCGGGACCTGCTGGCGCTGCCGAGGACCGTGTAACGACCACCTTCATCGGGACCTGCTGGCGCTGCCGCGGACCGTGTAACGACCATCTTCATCGGGACCTGCTGGCGCTGCCGCGGACCGTGTAACGACCATCTTCATCGGGACCTGCTGGCGCTGCCGCGGACCGTGTAACGACCATCTTCACCGGGACCTGCTGGCGCTGCCGCGGACCGTCCAAGCTAGAACACCAAGCTCGAGGATTGTGAGCTATCCATCATTGCATCTACCAGATTGGTAACCAGACTGTCCCGCTACCCCCTTTCCCAAACCCAGAGACTAAAATCGAGGGGACCCCGGAGTCCAGACCTCCTTGTACCATTCCATCGTACCTTAAGAAACTGCTTATAAAGAGCGTTAAAGCCTATCCTTGTGTGGTGTACATCTGTGGGGGGGAAGTTACTTGTCTGTACGATCGCTGGAGACGGCTCTCCCCGGAGACCTCTCCCCTTGTCCTCGGCCGACCCTCCCGGTCCGTCTAACAATGACAATGGGAAAGAGTTCTAGTACCGTTATTTTTGCTGTTATGTTCTTTCTGCGCCAAGCATTGGGCCATTTTGGAGCGCACCATTCGCAGTGTATTATGACGACGAACCCCTCCCTGACTGACGCATCCGTGAACAGGCAAATGTCTGGGCTACCAGCCCAGGGGGATCTCCAGATGACTGTGCCATTAAAACTCAGCAGAAACATGCCACATGAGGAGGTACTCCTTTAGAACCTTCGTTAGTCTAACCATGTGATGCTTTTTTCGCACATTGGCTGTGGCCCTCGCTAATCTCCTTGCGAAGACTCTGCCCGCCGGGACTACCCCTGCAAAGTTTAGCTTCCCTAACAGACTCTGAATGACACCCAGGGGGGCTTTGTCCTTGCCCAGGAGAGCCTGGATATCCGACTGCAATGCCTGCACCTTCTCGGCAGGGAGCCTGGACACGCCCTAGACCGTGTCCAACTCGGTGCCCAGGAAAGTGAGGACCTGAACCGGACCCTCGGTTTTTCCCGGAGCCAGAGGAACCCCCAAGCGCCCTGACAGTTCCTGAAAATGATGAAGTGCTAAGCTGCAGTCCTGGGTCCCTGCTTTCCCTATGAAGAGGAAATCATCCAGATAATGCGTGACTCCACTTGTGTTGTATGACCAAATCAGTGCCCTCTGTAGGAAACTGCTAAACGCCTCGAAGTAAGCGCAGGAAACAGCGCAACTCATCGGCATGCATTTGTCAAAGTAAAATTTGCTCTGCCACTTAAAGCCCAGCAGATGGTGACTATCTGGGTGCACTGGGAGCAGGCGGAAGGCTGACTCTATGTCAGCCTCGGCCAGCCATGCACCCCTCCCTGCTCTTCTGACCATGTCTACCGCCATGTCAAAAGAACAGTCCGACACTGAACATGTCCCTTCCTCAAGCCAGTGATTCACTGAGTTGCCTTCTGGGTAAGATAAGTGATGTATGAGGCGGAAAGACCCAGGTTGTTTTTTGGGGACCACCGCCAGGGGAGACACCAGGAAGTTATCTGGGGGGGGAAGAAATGGCCCTGCTACCCTCCCCAAAGCACTCTCCTTCATGATTTTTTCATGCACCACATGCGGAAGTTCCTTGGCTGACCTCAGGTTTTCTGCGTCCCTGACAACTAGGGGCCCCTGGTATGGAATCCTGAATCCATCTATGAAACCCTCAGCCAAAATCTTGCTGTCCTTTTCGTTGGGGTACTCCCTGAGCAAGGGGATGAGGGTGTCAATGCAAATTGGTGAGGGTCCCTTTACTGTGGAAACCTTACAATCAGTAAAGACAAGCGCTGTGGGGGTACCTGGGCCATCGGCTTTGAGAGGGATAGGAGGCAGAAGGGTGGGAAGGGAGGGTGCCGCTCTTTCTGCCTTGCTACTTGGCTGGCATACTGGCAGCTGGCTGGTTGTTGCAGGACAATGCCGTATGACCGGCGCCACACTTGCTGCAAATGTGGCCAAACTTGCAGGCCTTACCCCATGAGCAAGACCCTGCGTTGTACAACCTGCAAGAGTTTGAGTTAAATCGCTTGCCCCCCCTTCCCTGATTGTTTCCCCCCCGGCCTCCACGAAAGGACTGTTTGAAGGGACGCTTCGCCACTTGCTTCTGGCCCTTGTAATTTACCTGCCCCTTCTGATTCTTTGATGCCCCCTTGATGTCTGGCGTAAATTTCCCCATGTGTTCCACCCAGAGCTGAATTTCTTTCTGGTCCCAGTTCAGGTCTGGACACATCGCAATCCTCTTGCGGAATTCGCGATCGTAGTTATACCACCCGATCCCCCCTGTTTTTTCCGCCTCATCGTGTATTACGCGAGAATACTGCCACATTGCGGGCGCCTGTTCTGGGAATTTCTCAGAAACCACTGCTGCCAAAATAGCGAAGGCGTCACCCCAGTTCTTAATTGTCTTTTCCAAGACTGAAATTTCACCTTTTTATCCTCTTCTTCCCCCCCCCCCATTTTGCTAGTATCTTGACCCTCTACCCCGTGCATCAGAAGGGTAAAGATGTCCACAAATTCCCTTCTCCATATCCCTTCCTTAGCTGTCTGTGGTACTTCCCAAGCCAGGGAGCAGCGTCCCGATTTCAGTGGTGCCTCTGTGACTAACGGCACCGCTGCCCCTGTGTCTACCTTGTCTGATGCTGATGGCACTGCTGGCTTGGGAGCGTCTAGGGCTTTACCCGCTGGCGGGGCAGCTTTGTCTGTCAGGCTGGGGATGGGGGAGGGAGGGACTGCTGGTAGCTGTGATATGGGTGTAGCAGTTGTTGGCGCGCTCGTGGTAGCATTGTCACTCGCTGCTGAGGTCTCCCTATTGTCGCGCTCTATTGCTGTTAGCGCAGTGAAACCTTGCTGTGACCCTGCTGTTGCTATGGCGGCTGCTGAGCCTGGTCCTTCCTGAACACCTGCGTGTCCAGCAACTTCACCCCACACTCACACAATAGATGATGTACTTTCCCCCCGCGTACCATCGGCCACTGGTGTGGGTGTCTGTACTGTATTCACCAATCGTGATTTAAAGTCGTCCAAGATGCTCAACATAGAGTCCATCATCTTACCGAATTTATCAGAGTTCGTGTCGTTGACTGTGATCAGCGGTGGCGGGCCGGCCAGGATGACTGCTGGCGCTGCTGCCCGTGTGGGGGCAATCACCCTGACTCTCTGGGATGGCGGCTCTGCCGGAAAATCCTTGTTTGTCGGCCGGCGTGCACACTTCGACCTCCCGGGTGCTGCCTCAGCTGGCCCTGATGAACCTGCAGCAAGTACATTCTCAACTATACCAGAATCTACTTGTTTTCGGGCGTCAAGCATCTCTTTAGCCCAGGAGACTCCTCTGGTCTTTGCCATTTCCCAAAAGTCTGCCCATATAGCTTCCTGCGACGTGCTGGGCTGCGACTCTTCCACTGTGGTTGTTTGGGAAAACAGGAGGGGAGAGGATCCCTGGCTATCCATGCCTCTGCTTCGTAGTGACGAAAACTCTACTTGGGTCCTGCAGAGATAAAGGATCATGAATATCTGACCTCCCAGGGCCTTAGTGCCCACCTGCGGGTTTAAAACTTCCCCCCATCACAGCTGTTTATCAGCGTCCCCCCCTCACACTTGCCCTTACTTACTTCGATCTTTGTCACCTGGCTCACCCTAGCCTGTCGACACGTCCACTGTCGCTTCCGTACGTCCGTTAACAGTTGCCCTTGTTGGGGGGGTGCGATGTCCGTGTTTGCCAGCGAGTGGGGGGGGGGTGGCTTCTCTATACTGTAAATAAAACAACGGGTAAGTGCCTATCCAGTTTGCCGTCATTACCTGGAGGCGATGTGAACATAGAGGGTCTTGGTGATCATCGAGAAAACGGTAGAGAGGGGGGGTGTAAGCGAGGTGTGTACAATTGTTTTACCTCAAACAATTCTGCTGCGACTTGCTCCTGACTGGAGCGAAAAAACAACGATTATTTCAAGAAACCCTCGAAGCCGCTTGGTATCACACCTGCCCTGCCTCCCCTGCTACTGCCGAGTCCTGCTTAAAACTTACTGATTCAGACGTTAGTGTGGCCTCCTGATAGTCCTCCTGGTTGTAGTGTGCGAACTGATGGTGAACCTCGGTAATCTCCCTGAGGCGATCCCAACAGGGCTTACTAGGCGGGGGTGGGGCCTACTTACTGTATGGATGAAATAGAACATTTAAATAGCGGCGGTTCCAACCTGCCACCCCAATTGCTCATTGAGAGATTATAGACTGTTAAAACCAGCTGCTCGACCTTCCTTTCAGACTTAGCCAAGAAGGCTGCTCTCCATAGTACCCTAATGGTAGTTACCAATAAAGGTTGTCTGTAGCTTATCACCATAAGGGTCAGTTGGACTGATACAAGGTGCCCACTGGGATTGGCAGCCAACAATCAGGCCAACTGCTCCCAGGTCCGACGCCACAATATGCACCTGTGCCGCGTTCCTTCCTAACCGGAAGATCAATGCCAGGCCCTGTCTTATCCTAAGCTAAAATATTTCCCAACCTTACTGAAGGAAATACCATTGCCTACACTTTAAACTGAGCACCCAACAACATTAAAAGACCAAGGATTGAACACCTAATCGTCAGTGTAAGAGTTTAAAACCATAACCATTAGGCCAGAGTGACGCTTTTGAACCATTTTACATTTTCCCCATTACGTGGCTGTACCATCCCCCCTGCCACAAGGCTTTGAAACACCTTACGGCTTGTGCGTACGGTGATCGGCCGCACCCCAATACCTGCTGTGTACTTGTGCGAAGTTAATCCTGCGATAACGGCGCTGAACGTCTGGAGTTGACCTGCCCCGGGAGACAAGACATAAATTAAGAGAGTTCCTAAGCACTGCTGGCTTAGCGATACAATAAAACGCGTGAACTCGACCCGAAACGGGTATCCGAGTGCTTTTACATAGCGCCAGTTACTGCATGAGGATAAACATTCACTTTGTTAGGCGATTTGCACAGCATCCGCCGCCGCAGGCGAAACAATACCGTCTTCCGCACCCAGGTCCCCCGCTCCGAGGTCGGCAGCACTGTGCACGCAGCGGAGCACCGGGGAATCGAACCTGGGGCCTCAGGCATGCACCACATGCGCCCAACCATTGAGCTACAGCCCCGCAGTGCAAAAGCAGCGGCCACCGCGGCGGAATCCGCCCCCACCAACCTCACATCATTTCCCCCGGAGATTGGCCCGTAGATGGCCCGCAGAGCACTAGGATACTCGCACAAAGGGGGGGCGGGAGGGCAGGCAGTCGGTGCGGAGGCCGTCCCCAGCTGTCCCCCCCGGGCCCCCAGACGTGCCAATTGGTTAGACTCTTGGCGCAGACTTGAACCAGAAACACAGGGCATTGAGACGAGGCTGAAATTAGAGCCAGGCTCCTCATTAGCCCCATAAACAGCTCCGACCGCTACCCGCATACCCTCTCCCTGGGAGAGCCACGTGAGCGCCTGCACGGGTGGTACGGTGGGGGTGAGTCCAGCCCGGGCCAGCAGCGGCCCGGCCTCCCCCCCCGCTCCTGGTCGAACCTCCGTGCCCGCAGGCCCAGTCTGGGATGCCGTGCCCCGAATCTATATTGCAAGGGGGGTGTGGTTTCACAAGGGGAGCCGGGGCCACCGCGGCCGGGAAGGAGCCATTTTTGCACAGGCTCGTGCACCCCCTCGCCCTACCTGCACGCTAGCCGCCACTCGACTACGTGATTTGCCCAGGCTAACCGGGTGCACGTGACCCCGAAGGCGCGGACCCCGGTCTCCCCCCCGAAGTCGGCAGTTCGACCGACAGAACACCTGCTCTCCCCGCCCCTATGCACTCTTTGAGCCAGCGAAAGCACCTCTCGCCGCCGACCCCAAATGCTGCCCACCTGAAAGGAAAGGGGGTGCCTTGACATATTCTGTGCTCGATCCCCCCGCTATATTAAACAGAGTGGGTTATAGAGTGACCTGGCCACGGCGCGGCCTCCGAACGACTGCAATTCCCCCCCCGGCAGCCAAACAGCCTATGCTGGGCCGCCCCGCAGTGTTGCACCAGATGGGGTGCTCAGGCATGGGTGGAGGATTTTAGGCACTCACCGAAACCACGAGGCGATGGGGCGACACACGACCAACGATGTGAAAAACGGCGTGAAGGGCAGCAAAGAGGGTCCACACTAGGCGATGGGGCGACACACGACCAACGGCATGAAGGGCAGCAAAGAGGGTCCAAAATGGAGGGGGGAGGCCCAAATACCCATCCCCAACCACCGGCGCGCCGGACATGACGTGTCTGGTGCGCCCTGTAAGGGGACTCCTCCTGGAGTCCCGTGGGAGAGTAGGGGGGGGTGGGGGAGGAGCCCAAATGCAACTAAGGGTGGCAGCCCTCTGAGGTGGCCCCCTGCGGGGGCGAGGGCAGCTGCAGAATGATGAGAGGTAGAGGATGCCACAGCCCAGGCGCGCAGCACCCATTGGACTCAAAGGGCTTCAGCCCCTCCCGTCATGTGTGGCAGCCCGGGATGAGACAGCTTCCCGGGTCACACACACAGCCGCACCCGAGCACTTCACAGGTCTATAAAAGACCATTTGCATGTTAATGAGGCCTTGCTGTTGTTTCACCCCTTCTAAGAGCCCCTGCAACTCCACTCTGCCTATTGCTTAAAGATTCAGCACCCCCCCCCCCACCGAAATCAGCTCCACTCTGCCTATTGCTTAAAGATTCAGCCCCCCCGAAAGTTTTTCTTAGCCCCCCCCAAAATTTGGCTCTAGTTGCGCCTCTGCCGCAGCTTGGCAGTTACGGCATTCAGCAGAGGCTTGTAGTTGAGTAAAAGATTACCTCTTCAGCAGGACCACTCAGACAATTGCCCATGTATGGAGCCATATTGACACACCCTGGTATTGGATTTTGCATTTAAAAGTTCAAGATTGTCTGTGTCCTAGAGAAATTAAGTTTGTAACCTGAAAAGAGACAGAATGTCTCCGCCTCCTTTGATATGATCGCCATGGAAGCTAGTGGGTTAGTGGCAAATACAGCGATATCATCAGCGCATGCCGTTATTTTTAGCTCAATTTTGTTTAATTAAACTGGCTGAATGCCTTTGTTCAATAAAAGGTGTCTTATATATGTCTCTATATAAAGAGCAAATAACAACGGGGAAAGGGCCAAGCAACATGGCCGACAGGACGTGATCTTGTTAGCTCCTGGCTGGCCCGCCGTAAAATCCTATATAAATCCTAAAGTCTGGACCCACCCATCAGCCCAAAACATCGATTTGTGACTGCTTTCGTGCAGTGGAACAGAGGATTCACCCGCTTGCCAGCAGTGCCCCGCTAAAGAAGGAGTTCAGAGCGAGACCACGCTGGGCCCTGGATATAGATGAGCCTGGTGATGCAGCGTTATTCCAAGGTCCATGGACTCTGCAACACACTGTGTCTGTGAGACTTTGGGGCGGGGCTTCACCCTGTGATACCTGCAGAGGGTTCTCATCCCCCCCCCCTTCTGAGGCACAACTACAGACTGGACTGTTCCCTGCCAGGGAGGAGGCTGTGCGGCCCGGACCCATTGCTGCGGGGTCATCTGTATGCGCCGGAGGAGGCGGGCACCGTCTTGCAGAGGCTCTGAACAGCCCTGGTGGACCCGGGTGAAGCGGGATCTGTGCACCACCAGCCCCCTTGGGGTGTGGAGGAACGCGGTGGACCCGGTCTGGGGTGCGGCAGAGCAAGGGGCTCCCTAGGGCCGGGTTAGAGGCCCCTATTGGCTGTATTGCTGCCCCTGCCAAGCCGTTGATAGTGCCTTTTTGAATGTGCCCTCATTGGCTCTCGGCATACTTGCATGGCCTGCCTCGGGGGAATACTGCTGCCTAGGACATCAGTGCCATCATGGGCTGACCCCTGAGCCTGGTCTTGACAGGCCCCACCCACGTTTGGTGGGCATTTGAGAGGAAAACGGCTGGAGCTACTGTTGGATCCTTGATGCATAGGCGAGCGCTTGTTCCACTAGTCTTGGGGAAGTGCTTGCCCCCAGGTCCACCCAGAGGGGATGGACCTCCCTGGTTCCTGGTACAGCACAAGACGTGGGATGTCCCTGGGGGGCCGGGCGTGGTGACTGGTGCCTGCCTCTGCGTTACCCAGTGTGGAGAGCTGGTACCATTATATATAGGGCAAGAACTCAAGCTTTCTCTATGAAACTGTGAGTAACAATGCGCGGAGTGATGCTTGCAGTCCCTGAGCATGGTGTGTGTGTCGGCCTGTCTTTGTGTGTGTGGTGCACTGGCATTCCTTTGCCTCCAGACAGCCCCTTAGGGGTTCAGCACTGTGGTATAGCACTGTGGGCCTCTGGTTTCGCTGACCCATGGGGGTCCGCACAGAAGAGGTGCCTCTAGAGCAGTGCCAGTGAAGACTGGTCAGCATGACCGTGTGGGGTCAGGGAAGTCCCGACTTGGTGGGTCCCCACCCAGCTCAGATGTAGGCATAGACAAGGGAGCTCGAGCAGGGGTTCCAAACACCATCACACAGTACACCACACCGCACCACCCTCTGCAGAGAATCACATGCCAAACTACTGGAACAGATGAGGAGGACGGGGTGAGGAGGAGCCGACATGGGTGGAGTTGCTGGCTGCCATACAGGGATCCCAGAAAGCAATGGAGGCCCGAATAGACACAGTTTCTATTGATGTAAATCTGCTGTGAACCGGCCTCTGTAAGATAGCAGATAAAGTCACTGCAGTGGAGGAGGACATTTCCGGTCTCAAGGGAGAGCTGTCAGCACTTAAATATCAGGTGTCACAATTATCCTCCACAACGAAAGCCCTGGAACGCCATGCCGAGGATGCAGAAGGTTGCGGCAGACGCAGCAACATGCATGTACTGGGCTTTCCTGAGAGAGTTAAGGGAAGGTCTCAGGAGGGGTTTCTGGAACAGTGGGTTCAGACCCCGCTACACCCATCTGGATTATCTGAAATGTTTGTTATCAAGAGAGCACATAGGGCCCTGGGCCCTCCTCAGCCTCCGGGGGCTCCCCACGTGCATTCATTGCTAAAATCTTGAATTAAAGGAATAGAGACTGCATCCTTATGACCTTCAGGGATCAACAGGACATTCAGTTCAAAAACAGCAGGATCTCCATATACCCTGACTATACCAAACAAGTACAGGAACAAAGGAAATCGTTCCTTGGTGTGAAGAGGGAACTGAGGGACATGAACTTACAATATATGCTGTTATACCCAGCAAAATTGAAGGTCTTGGCACAAGGCAAGGCTCACTTTTTCGAGAGTCCCGAGGAGGTCTGGGAATGGCTGGAGATCAGGGGGGATGCACTTCCACAACCAGAGCCCCAGGTTCGGAGCAAGAAATGGGGTGCAGGACCATTTCAGGGAACACAGATGGGGGGACCTGGTCCACCACCTGATGTGGGCATGGGAGCCATGCCCAACTTGGTCCTTGCTGAACAGACTCAATTGCCTAGTGCAACGGTAGACGTGGTCCCGGAAACCTTGCTGGGTAAGGATGAGGAGGGCACGGAGGAACAGTAAAAGGGAGGCTCGCTTTCGCCCCCGACCTGGAATTGCTGTGTAGACCAGCTGCTTGTATAATAGCAATATGTAGGCTGAAGCAGCTCACTTTATTGATTGGGCGGGATCTGGTGTGCGCACACTGGGGTGGGCTCAATAGTAATGTTGTTGAGTTGGCAATTTGAAGATTCTCACTATAGGGCTGCATTGTCTGATTAAATCAATATAATTTTGGGGCTTGGGATGGTTGGTCCAGATTTCGCCACTAAGGGTGGCTTCAGAGTGTATGTGTAGGCATTTTGGAAGGTATTATTGTTAAAAAAATTACCACTGATGAAATATTGGAGGTGCTTCAGGCCATGCCAGGGGCCAGGGCCTCTGGGGCAGATAGTTTCCCGATGGCCTTTCCACAGGCCTACTCTAATCTACTTGCACAACCGTTGTTGCAGGTTTACGAGGAGGCATTTGAGGCAGTGATTTTGCCCCGTTGATGCACGAAGGAGAGATTGTCATGCTTCTCAAGCCTGGGGGGAGTGACCAAGACCCCTCCTCATATTGACCCCTAACGATGATAAATTCAGACATTAAGATTCTATGCAAGATCCTGACCGCTAGCTAGGCTGCCCCCCCCCATTGGCATACCTAGTCCATGAAGATGTGTATTCATACCTACCCGATACATGGGCATGAATATTAGGAGACTAACACACGTTTTGCATGAATCACGGCAAAAGCATGACGACTAGCCTTGGTCTCCATTGACTTGGAGATGGCTTCTGACCTGGTGGATTGGGGGTATCTGTTGGAGGTAGTTCGGGTGGTTGGTTTTGGTCCATGGTTCAGAAGATGGGTACAGATCTTGTACACAGCACCCAGTGCTAGGGTTCGGGTGGGGCACAGCAGGACGAGCGAGTGGCAACTGGGGAGAGAGACGAGACAGGGCTGCCTGCTCTCTCCACTTCTGTTTGCATTGGCAATAGAGCCCCTGGCGATATGGGTGCATGGGGACCTGGGTCATTGGGGAATCAAAATCAGTGACACTTCCCATATTTTATCATTGTATGTGGAAGACACATTATTCTATATTTCCTTGCCGCGGGAGGCAATTCCAGGGCTTTTACAGGTGCTGGAAGAGTTTGATGGTTGCTCTGGGTTGCGACTCAATAAATCTAAATCTTTGATATTCCCTCTGGAACACCTGTCTGGCAGCCCTTTGGATTCTCTTCCTAGTTTGGGATTACGCTGGGAGACGGACCATTTCAGGTACCTGGGTGTGCAGGTGGTGGGCAAGGACTCACGGATATTGCAACTCAACATCCATAAGACAGTAGATTCATTGAAGGGATCGGTGGCCTTTTGGAACACTCTCCCGCTCTCTCTTATGGGGAGGTTGGCAATAGCCAAGATGGTGGTATTGCCCCACTGTCTCTACATGTTATAGAACACCCCGTGCAACATCCCTAGGCCAATATTCCAGGCCTGGACTCCATACTGATAGACCTGTACTGGGCGGGATGTCACAGTAGAGTGGCGCTCGCATCATACATTATGAGGGGGGTGGTCTGGAGGCACCTAGAAATGGAGCTCTAGGACCATGTTGCCCAATCACGGCACACTGCAGGATGGTTTGCAGAGGGGGACAACTGGGTAAAAAGGCTGCACCAGGATAGAGTGCTGCCCACTGACCTGCCATCCCTCCTCTTGCAGGGAGCGGGCGCTCCCGCTGCGGTTCCATACATGGTCAAGCAGACTGTGCGTATCTGTCAAATATTTGTGGAGCGGATTATGAAACACACTCCATTTCATCTGGAGTTTTCGGTGTGGGATGTAAGGTCGGTTAGAAGGGTCATGGCTAATATGCCATACCGGGTGTGGCATGAGGGAGGATGTGGCATGCTCATGGACTTGTTCCCTAGGTGAGAACTTTATTACATTCAAGCGAGCCTGCAACGATTTTGGATTGGGGCAGGGGCAATATTTACAGTACGCTGCTAATATTTTTAAAGAGATATGGCCCACGCACCCGGGAACTCCACAGCTCACGCAGACACTGGACATCTTACTCAAGTATGGGGCAGGAAGACGCATCATATCACTACTGTATAGGGCTATGAGGAAAGACGCTGGCACTCCCCCCCTGGGGCTTTTGCCACCTGGAACGCCGATCTGGAGACGCCACTAGAGGAACAGCATTGGAGGGTGGTGGGCTCTCTTACGCACACGGTCTCCCGTAACGCCCGATTCTGGCTAATTCACTACAATTACTTGCACTGTACACATATGACCCCAGAGAGAATACAACATATAGCCCCCAATAGGCCCCACTCATTCCCAAGATGCCACAAGGAAAGGGCTAGTTTCCTGCACCTGGCCTGGGAGGGCCCTGAGGTAAGGGGCTTTTGGACTGAGGTGGTGGAGCAAATTAGAGGCAATGTGAATAGGCGAGTGCAGTTGATGCACACCCATTGCCTATTGGGGTTAATACGGAAACTTAAAAAGCAAAGCAAGATAGTATATAGATTCCAGCAATTACTATTGGTGCTAGTGAGATGTAGAATTGCTATTGTGTGGGTGGGGGTGCGGCCTTCCGAGGTCACTGCATGGATACGAGATGTGCGAGAATGGACATTAGCTGAGGAAGTTGACACGAGGAGTTGCAGAGATGAAAAATTAGAGGGTTTATTTATTTTATTTTTATTTTGAGAGTTTTGTACAGCGCGAATCAGACCCTTGCGGGTATCAGAGCACTTTACAGGGTAGAGTCTTAGTTACATAGACACAAGGTAAATAGCATAGAGATTACAGATAGACAGCGCTAGTATAATCATTCTATCATTGACACACGGTATATGATACATAACAAAAACATTCAATGAGATTTAAGCATAATATAGATAATTATCTAGGGTCTCTCGCTGGGCAGAGGACATTGTAAACTTCCGAGTAGAGGATACATTCGGTCGCAGAATAACAGTAGTCCCTGTTCAAGTGAGTTTAGCCATGAGAAGCGCCCTCTCTTCTTTTTTGAAAGATGCAGTAGAGGGATTAAGTCTGGTTTCTGGGGGTAGAGTATTCCAAATTCTGGGCGCCATCCCTGAACAGGTTCGGTTGTATGTTTTCTTCTTGTTGAATCTTTGAGGTTTCAATAGAAGGTTGATAGAACTTCTTGAGGATCTGACACCACAAGAGGGCACGAGTTTCTGTGCCAGATAACTGGGTGTATTGTGATGAATGGCTTTATGAGTCATACAAGCTATTTTCAGATGAATTCTGGCTTCAAAGGGTAGCCAATTAAGGGATTTTAGGTAAGGGAATACATGGGAGCTTCTTTTGGAGCCAGTGATAAGTCTCGCTGCGGTGTTGAATGAGGCTCTCAGAGGGGCCGTTGCAGCTCTGGGTAGGCCACAGAGAGCAACACTTCCGTAATCCACTCTTGGGATGACTAGTGCTTGTATTGCAAGCTTGAAGTCCTTTTCCGGCAGGAAAGGTTTCAGTTTTCTCAAAGTATTTATCTGAAAGTTTGCTCCCTTTGTTGCGTTGCTGATGTGTTTTTGCATATTGAGGTGTCTGTCCAGTGATATTCTCAACGATTTTGCTGAATCAATGATGAGAGGTTGACAATTGAGTGCAGTAAGGTGTTTGATCCAGTCTTGCAATATGGGTACTTAGGTGGGAGGAAAGATGAGGAGGAATTCGGTTTTAAGGGCATTCAGTTTTAGATGATTTTCTGCCAGCCATGTTTGAGTTTTCCAGAGAGTGGTGTTGAGCGATTTGATGTCTTCAAGGGTGTGGATCTTGAGATATAGTTGTGTGTCGTCCGCGTACATGTGATATTGCACGTTAGACGAGTAGAGAATTTCAGTGAGGGGTTCCATGAAAAGGTTGAACAGTGTCGGAGATAATGCCGATCCTTGTGGGACTCCTAAAGTGACTGGGACGGGTTTGGACAGGGAGTGATTGACCTTGAATCGTTGTGATCTATCTTGAAGGAATGAAGTAAAGCAGCTTAGAACTGAACCGGCTAATCCCATTCTGTGTTCCAGAAGGTCAATCAGGTTATCGTGTTTGACAGTATCAAAGGCCGAGGACAGGTCTAGCAAGATGAGTAGACATGCTCCGTTTTGATCTAGGATTTGTAGGGCATCGTCAATTATGTGGGTCATGGCCGTTTCAGTGCTGTGACCTGCACGGAAACCTGATTGGTATTTGTTGAGTAGGTTAAAATGATCAATATGTCTTAGCAGCTGGAGGTGAACACATTTTTCTAGGAGTCTGGCCAGGGTAGGGATGTTGGATGATTTAAGACTTTGGAAGGAGCTCTACCATGATCTACTGGCCAATGGCCTGCAATCAGGTTCACAAAGCCCAGCGGCAGCGAACAGCCAGGCGGGTAACGATGGGGAGGGGGATTAAATATGTCTGTTATACTTAATTGTTGCTTATGGAAGGGAGGATCCAGCGGCTGATCTCTTGAACTGTACCACATTACCACATGACTACATGATTCTTCTTTGCTGGTATCGATTGCACATCTGTATTTTGTTACTGTGTAAAACTTTAAATAAAGTACTTTAAAAAAAATAACGGGAAAAGAGGACATCCCCGGCGTGTACCTCTGTTTATAGAAAATAAAGAAGGAAAAATACCACCCATGTCAACCTTTGCAATAGAATTTTTATATAACTTCTGAACTAATGCAATATGCCGTCTTCCAAGCTCAAATGTTTCCATTGTCGTCCAAAGTGCTTCCCAGGTAACTCTACCAAAGGCCTTTTTGGCACCCAACATGATCATGAAGATCTGATGTTTCATTTTCCAAGCTAAGTCAAATGTTACTATTGCAGTATTATTAAGTGCGACAGTGTCCCTACCTAGAACAAATACTTGCTGCTGTGCTGATGCCAGGATGTGCGCAGGACGTGCCAGGCATGTTGTTGATATCTTTGAGTAGACCTAGGTATCAGCATTCATCAAAGATATAGATTGATATGAACCTCTTTCCACAGGTGCTTTATCTTTTTTAAGAAATACTACCGAATTTGTCAGCCCCCTAGAGGCTGGAGCATCATCTCCACCCACCATGTAAGTAAATAGATAATTAAATTCTGGTATAAAAATATCCTTAAACACTTAATAGAACTCTAATGGTATTGTATCCTCCCCTGTGGCTTTCCCAACAGATATATCAATAATAGTTGCTTCGATCTCAGCAGAAGAAATATCTCCTTGAAGCGTAGATTCCTGCAATGTGTCAAGCTGGGGCAGGTGGCTCTCTGTAATGATTATCGGGGTTAGCCAGTTTACTATAGACCTCTTGGTAAAAGCTCATAAATTGTCCGGCTATAGCATGAGATTCTGAATAAGCCATGCCGTTGCTGCCCCTAATACACTTTATATCACTGTGAGCCCTTTTGTCGAATATCTGCCAACCATATCACTATATTCATATTGAAGTATTGTGTTCTTCTGATAGCTAACGGCTACCGTCTCGATCAATCTCTGATTGACTGTTAGCCATCTTTCTATCAATCTAAGATATATCTCCTGCTCATTAAAGTTCCTAGTAAGAATTCCCTGCACATGCGGCATGCAGCATCTCTAACTCTGAACAATATTTCCGACATTGAATAATTTCCTCATGAGTGGATCTATTTTTATTTACAATGAATTGAAGTTATACCCCCCTAATATAGACCTTTATGCAATCCCAAACAACAGCTATTGAGGCGGTCCCTTTGTTTATTTGTAAATATTCCCCCAGTAAACCTCTAAGATAGGACTGACACTCCATATTGACCAGAAAATTATGAGGAAATGTGAATGAACAGGGATTTGCCCTATGCTCTGATGCAGCTTGAACCGCCAACATCATAGGGTTATGATCGGAAGTGATCTTGGAGCATACCTCAATATATGCATCCACAAACGGCTGTTGTCAGGTGAGGATCATGTAGATGTGTGAGTACTGTTTGTGAGGAGAAAAGTAGTAAGTATACCCGTGCTGTGGGATGTAGTGTTCTCCATACGTCCACTAACCTATGAAAACACGTAAGTTCCAGAATGGACACTGGTTTTAACAATTCTTTTGTATACTTGTCTATTTGTAGTGTCGATATCATAATCAATTATACTATTAAAATCCCTCATTACTATTAGCTCACTAGAATAATCAAATAATTCCAGACTTGAGTAGTCATATAAATCGGGGTTGTAACCTTATGCCCTTGAGGTGTCAACTTTACTATGTCCCACCATCTCTTAGAAGCTGCTGCAGTTTTCATTATGTTAACAGTCATATTTTTAGATTTCATTATGGCCACGCCCAAATTGACATTGTTTGTGATGTACAGATGAAAATATCATACCCCAGCTGCTTAAGTAAGGCCCGATCCCTATATATCAGGTGCGCTTCATTTACTCCAAGTATATGCGGCTTAAAGAGTTTCAATTCTTCTTTGAATAATTGACGCTTTTTAGCCTGATTCAGGCCACCAACATTCAAACACATATTTTTCAACGTAGACATTGTTGAATAAATTGCTTAGTTTTACTGACTCCCCCTGCATCTATGCCCTATTTGTCGCAAACTCTCACATTTTAATTCGTATTTGACTTCCACAATCAAATCCAGCTGACTCCCCTTCTCCCCCAGACTCCCAACTTCCCCTAACAGCAAAATCATAATCACCAATCTTGTGGACCCAATGACCCTCCTGAACTACGCCCACCCTCCCACATTTCTAGAAAAGGAATCAACCTCCCCTTGACTGTCAATGGTGTTACAGCCTGATGAGACTGGTCCACCTGGATCCCCCGTCACCAACCCCCCACTTGCTAGCAAAAAGTGCAGAGTAACCCTCCCCCTTCAACATATTTCAGAGCCCTAAGAAATATAAAGAATGAAAGAAATGTAGATAGAAAAAAGGGCAAAAAAAACTGTTATTGTCAACACCCATATACTCGTAGGCGTTCATGGGAGGGAATTTACGACATAGACCGAACCAAAAAGGAAATGTTATGAATACTAAGAAACAGGTTGCCACTAAGAGCCTATGAAGCCTCCTGCTCTGAGTGAAAGAACTGAGAACGGCCATTTTTAATCACTTTAAGACATGCAGGCTCCTGTACAAAGACCTGTGTTCCAACTGCCTTTAACAGGTCTCCATCTGACGTAGTCTCCACCGCCTGTCCATGGTGGCCTTACATAGATCTGATGGCACAAAAATAGACAGTTATCCCACTACTGTGGGCTCTGAAAGATGAGCTTTCAGGAAGATAGCTTGACGAAGAAGAAAATTGCCCACAAATATGAGCATAGGCCGAGGTTGGAAGGACTTTAACTGAGCGGATTGCCATATGAAGATTGGTAGTCTATGAGACCGCTGAATCTGTGAATCCAAATCCCAGTCTGCCCAATCTGGAAAATCCTGCTGAAATATGTTGAAAAGGAAGGCCCTGGGATCATCTCCTTCCTTCCTTTCCGGCATGACAAAAATCCTTGAGCTGTTTCACTGCTGCCTATTCTACAAATCTCCAACTTTGCTTTAGATCAGCACCAACTGCCCCTCTTGAGTCTTGGTTGATTTCACGTTGGCTGAACAGACTTCCTCAGTCCCGGCTACCTGCTATTGGACTTCAATCACAACAGAGGAGAGTGCTTCAACTTTACTTGATACCTCTGTCAGTTATTGCTATAGCACCATACTGTCTGCTCTGACTTGTGTAAAGCCCCTGGCTTTTAATGCAGCCTCGGAGTGGGAGTATGAATTAAGCTAAGATCCATATTTGAGACGGAAGGCCTATCAACGCCAGAAGCTGGATAGCAGAGACAAAGCTAGATAGCCAAGAGATTATAGACGTAACTTCACCTTTAGCTGCGACCCATTTTCATGATGGGCTATCTTTGGAGCACCTTTTCGAGTGAGTTGGAGCCGAGTTGCTACCATACTCACTGTCATAACCCTCGGTATTTTTCTTATTACCGCCTCAGCTTCTCTGTCATTTTACCTTGCTCTGTTTCTTTCCTGAGACCCCCTCCTGTCTTATTATGAACATACTCAGGTTTTGGTGTAGGCTTGGGAGACACCTGAATAATACCTTGCCCCTGACCCACATGGGTGTCTAACCCACGTCTGGTGTTACAGTTAAATCCGATGTTACACTGAGATTCCCAAAATGAGTCTTCATTTGAGTCTCCTGTAATCCTTTCACATCTCTGCTGCCTGTGCCGGCGACTGTCAGCATAGGAATAGTAGCTTTAACTGTGGGTCGTACTCCACAAGAGGCACCTCCTTCAAAGCAAATCCCCCCCCCCCCCAAAGTTCACTATCAAGAGTAGTACTTCGCCCGGTTTCAAACTGATAATCCTGTTCAGTGGAGGTAACATTGTTACTTGCAAGACTAGAAAAGCTTTGGCTGGCATCTTTACCTTGTACGGGAGAATACGTTTCCAAACAGCAACTCAGTTTGCTCTTTACACCGCATACCTCTAAGATCCCTTTGTCTGCAGCCAGAATACCAAAGGAAACCTCAGAAACAGCTGTGTTGACCCCTGGTGACTATTCTGTTGCTTTGAGTACACTCAGTAAAACGTCCACCATGGATGCAGGATCTGAATACTCCTTGTTAGGTGTGTGAAAGAGATCCGCTGCTTTCCCAGAGTCGAGAAGCTTCAGAATCGGTCTCACAACACAGGAGACAGACCCGGTCACCTTCTCAATGATCTGAGGACGTACCCAACGTGCTCCTGCCAAAACTGATACTGGTAAACCCTCTGTCAGGGCAGTCATTAGCATGCTGCTGCTGCGGCAGCTGCACAACCACTGCACCCTCCATGTTATGCTGAGTCTCGAGGAATGGTCATTGCAATGAAGGACTTTAGCTGATCGAACATAATGCTGCTGAAAACGAAACAACACGGGCTGGTCAGCAACCTTGTCGTCTGAAACTGCAGGGGGGTGGTTCAGATGAATCTGGGTATGCCAGCACCACATCAGGCAAGCATGATGCTGTATCTCAGTTTAGTAATATATAAAAAGAGAGAGGAACCCTTGGTAACCCAAAGGACTGGGGTTCAAACAAGATTTTTAAACAAAGATGTCCTCTGGGAATATTTGTTATCCACACCTTAATTCTCACTCATACTCAAGGTCTCATTCATTCAGGTCCGATAAACCCGACCACCCCAACTTTGAGTTTATTACGTATTGGCACAAATACTTAAGATTAGTACAATAATGGTTGAAATGTATTAAAACAATTTGTTTCTCAGAATATTACACAATAAAAAAACAATTTTATCAGAGGAAAACAATAAAACATTTACAATACATTCAATGTTAAAACCAATTCATTATAATACGATCCAAAAAGGATATTGCACGAGAGTTTGAAAATTAGACAGTAACCTTTGTCATCATTTGCCACAACTGTTAATTGTATTTTACCACATAACCCCTGGTACCTCGTAAGTCATATACATCTAGGGAAATGTTCGTACAACCAAATTTGTGGCTACAGAAAAAGCGTTGACGCGTTTCGAAGGAATATTCATATAACATCTTCTTTTTCAAGACAATTATATTGTTTCTCCTGTTCTTAAAATTTGAGGCGATGGTGAATAAATCTGCCCCAGAGTCATCAATAAAACCGCTTCATGTGAAAGGGTCCTGATTAATCCTTTTCTTCTCTTAAGAACTCTATATAAGTCGGGCACCCAGTACACAGTTATGGACTGGCCTCAATTTCTGGATCACAGTGGCCGTCCTGGCCTTGTCTTTAACTTCTGTTGGGATCAATGCTCAACTTCCCATTAAGTATACTTTCTTTTGTTGTTATAGCCAGGATCACAGCAACCGCCTCCACCCTGTTTTGAACTTATATAAAATTCAATATCCGTCGGCCCATTGGATAAACATCCTTTTTTTAAAGTTTTCTTCAAACTATTCGCCGACGGAAATTGCTTTACTTTCTTTTTAGAGTAGAGCGATTCTTTGAGATAGGCATAGTGGAATTTCTGCATTACTCCCAATCCTTTGCATAGTGTTTTATCATCTGGAAGACAAAGGCCGAGCCATTGTCTAAGCTCAACTGTTTCTGGAATCCAAACTGAGAAATTAGTTCTTTCACAAGATATTTGGTAACAGTCAATGCATCACAGTTATTGGTGGGAGAGGCCTCAGTCTATGTGCTAAACATGCATACACTGACCAAAGCAAACTTGCATTTGTTGCAAGGGATCATGTCAATAAACTCCATTTGCAGGCTCTCAAATGGACCTTGGAGTGGGAGAAATGGCCTGAATCAGTTGATGTGATTTTACCATCATTATAATGTGTAAATACAGTACAGCTCTTACATAGTTTTCAGTTTTTTTATGACATTTTGGACGATACCAACATTAGAAGAATAGCCTGATCATTCCAACCCTCCCAAAATGGCAAGGACCCTGGAACAGCTGGGCCATCGATGGAAAAAGAGACATAGGGAGACATTTTTTCCATTAGGGCCCACCCATATCCCTCCCCCTGTTTGAACACACCCACCTTGAAACCAGGATCAAACTTCTTCTCTTGCAACCTCTTTCTGAATGTTCTGAGGGTCAAAATAAGCATTAATTTGTCCCCCCCCTGTGTCTGTGTGTGATGAAGTCCGAATCAGCTTATTAAAGGTACAGTTAGTTAATTTGATTTATTTGGCTTTGCTTTCAACAAATGCTTTGACCATGGATACATAGTCTCTGCTGGAACTGTGTGCTGCACATTTTATTATTGCTACTTTAAATGGCAGTAGCAGAACCTGAAGAAGGTCACAGATGAGCTGTGCTTTCTGTACATATAGACCGGCAGATGTAAGGAAACCCCTCATAGTCCATAACTAGCCAAAGTCATGGGCAATCCCAAATTCATACTGGACATCAATGAAAAAGTTAACCTACATTGTACTGACAAAACAGCAAGCTCTTGTCAGGGCTATCAGTTTTGCTGCTTGGGCACTTTTTACACCCACTAGCTGTTGACCTTGAATCAAATGTTGTGCAGTACTAAGAGCATAAGAGGCCTGTAAACTACCCTACTGGTCAGTTAAGCAGGAACCATCCACAAAGAGCTATCCATCAGCAACGGGCAGTGGTGTATCTCGCAAATCAGGTCTTATTTCTGTATAGCAGTCAATAGCCAGGAGACAATGATGGAAATCGTCATCATTCAGGAATTCAGTTTCCATGGGCATCAATGTACCTGGGTTCAGGGTGGTACACAACCTGATCTGTATGTGTGGTGGCAATATTGTCTAACCTATACTTTGTAATACTGGTGTTAGTCAAATGCTGTGTTTTGGTATTTGTTAATCAAATCTCATCTGGATTTGGAACATGTCAATCAATCAATCAGGTGTTTGTTAAGCGCGACTACTCACCCGTAAGGGTCTCAAGGCCCTGGGGGGGGGGGGGGAGGTGCAGGTTCCAGTTCATCAAGGAGGGGGTCTGTCGAAGAGCCTGGTTTTGAGGTTTCTCGCGAAGATGGGGAGCGATGTTGTCTGTCTGAGGTGGAATGGAAGGGCGTTCCAGGCTTTGGCCGCGAAGAAAGAGAAGGAGCGGCCTCCCAAGCTGGTCTTTATGGTGCGGGGGACCATGGTGTAGGAGAGCTGGGCTGATCGTAGGGTCCTTTGGGGTGCACGGAATTTGAGTCGGCTGTTCAGGTATGCTGGTCTGGTGTCGTGGAGGCCCTTGTGTGCATGGGTGAGTATCTTAGAGGTGATTCTAGCCACGATTGGGGAGCCAGTGGAGTATGCGCAGGTGCTGGGAGATGTGGCAGTGTCTTCGCAGGTTAAGGACCAGTCTTGCGGTGGCATTCTGGATGTTTTGTAGCTTGCGGGTGAGGTTTTTGTTTATTCCGGCGTAGAGTACGTTGCCGTAGTCGAGACTGCTGGTGACAAGGGTGTGAGGGACGGTCTTTCTGTGCTCGAGGGGGATCCAATTGAAGGCCTTACGTAGGAGGCAGAGGGTGTGGAAGCAGGAAGATGCGACTGAGTTGATCTAGCGGTCCATTTTGAGCTCGACGTCCAGGATGATTCCGAGGTTGCGTGCGTGGTCCGTGGGGGTGGGTGGGCTTCCGAGGGTAGGGGGCCACCAGGTGCCGTTCCAGGCGTCTGGGTTTGAGCCCATGATGAGTACTTCTGTTTTGTCGGTGTTGAGTTGTAGACTGCTGCTTTTCATCCATTTGGCGACAACTTCCATGCCTTCTTGAAAGTTGTGTCTGGCGGTGTTGGGTTTGTTGGATAAGGATAGGATGAGTTGGGTGTCTTCTGCGTATGACACAATGTTGAGTCCGTAGGTTCTGACGTTGGGGGTGAGAGGAGCCATGTAGACGTTGAAGAGCGTGGGGCTGAGTGAGGAACCCTGGGGGACTCCGCAGGTGGTTGGTGTAGGGTCCGAGAGGAAAGGGGGGAGTATGACCCACTGCATTCTGCCAGAGAGGAAAGAGTGGATCCAGTCGAGGGCCTTGTCCCGGATCCCTGCGTCGTGGAGTCTGCCTATTAGGGTGTGGTGAGAGACTGTGTCGAACGCCACTGAGAGATCAAGGAGGATGAGGGCTACTGTTTCTCCTCTGTCCAGTAGGGAGCAAATGTCATCTGTTGCGGCGAGGAGGGCGGTTTCTGTGCTGTGGTTTTTTCTGAAGCCGGATTGGGGGGAGTCGAGGATGTTGTGCTCTTCGCTGAAGGTAGAGAGTTGGCTGTTGATGGCTTTCTCAATGACTTTCGCTGAGAACGGGATCAGGGTGATGGGTCTGTAGTTCTTGAGGTCAGTGGGGTCCTTCTTTGGAAACACATTATAACCTTTTGCAGCCAAATGACAGAGGAGAGTTATGATGTCATCTCTACAGCCCTCCCTAGATGATAGGCATGGGGCAAGTCATCTATATACTCAATCAAAGTGGACCCTCCTGGTAGTGAAGGAGGATGCAAGTTTGTGAGAAAATAGAAAGGCTTTTTGTATACTCTTGTGACAGATGAGTCCATGTGTACCTTTTATTTCAGAGGGACATAGTTAAAAAAGCAGAATTTAAATCAAAAACAGTGAAGTATTTTGTAGTGATTGGAATGTTAGTTAGTAAAGTGACTGGGTTGGGCATCACAGGGAATAAAGGCACCACTATTTTGTTCACAGCTCTTAAATTTGGTATGAAATGAAAGATAAAGGCCCCATAGGGGTCCATGGAGGCCTTTTTCACCTGGACGATTGCAAGAACTATCTCCTATTTCCCTCAGTATTCCCTGTTGGATAATATCTCCGATAACTGGTACAATTCCTGTTCACCTTCTCTTGAATTATTTTTTCGGGTATCCTAGGTTTTAGTGTGCCAGGATGACCTTTATCTAAACTGGAGGAAATTCTAGAATCTAGACCACATCAGGGTGTCAGGCCCATACGTGTCAAGAGACCAGTGATGTAGTTCAATAGGAACTGGAGATGTAGCACATTCTTGGAATATCTGTAATTTTAGGCTATTGGTTTTGCTTTCTACCAAGACACCTGCTTGTGTTCAGTGAATGCTACATTGCAATTTGCACAATAAGTCTCTCCCCAATACACTTATAAGACAAGAATGGCTTAACAAAAACTGGTGTTCGTCAGTGAGGGGTCCTATTGTTATCTTGAGAGGTTCGGTCAGGTATTCTGTTTTTAATTCAACTGTTAACCCCTTCAGCGCTGCGCGGATTCCCCCGCGGTGCTGAAGGGTTCGAGCGCGGGCGGGGCCATGACGGAACGGTTCCGTCATGAGCACAGCTCAACCGATGCTCATGATGGAACCGTTCCGTCATGAGCATGGAAGGGGTTAAACCAGCTGCTGATATAGTAGTTTTTGAAAGGAGGGCATTGGATATTTTATATGCCTTTACTATTGATATCCTAATTGTAGTGTCAATTAATCAAAATATCTTGGCCCATGGATCTTCAGGTCACGTAAGGACCCTTTTGGTCCATCTGAATAGCAGGAACTAGGAGGCAGTCATCACATTTTGGGGAGCTGTTAGAAATTAGATTTCTAGCTGGCAGAGGTATATACCCTGTCCAAGTAGGGACCACCACTCTAGTTAGAGTAAGCAAAATACACACTAAAAGATAACCTGTGCTCACCCTCTGGTAGCTTGGCACAGAGCAGTTAGGCTTATCTAAAGAGGCAATGTGTAAAGTGTTTGTGCAACACACACACACAGTGACACAATTATAACACAACAAAAATATTCCAGAGTGTTAGAAAAATAGGACACACTATATAATAAATCAAGAACAAAACAACAAAAATCCAATTTGTAGAAGTCGAGTTATGAATTTTTAAAGAGTTCTAGTGCTTGGAAGCAATAATCGCTAATGGGGGTCATCTGGTTGCGCTGGACAGGGGCAAAGTCAATAGCTCAAGCCAATCACAATGGAGTGCAGGCCGGTTACAGGACCCACTAAGCCCCCGGTGAATAAAGTACCATACCCTGGTCGCTACAGGGAGATACGGAGCACAGTCGAGCAATGCGTCAATGTCAATCCCGCGGTGGCAGTGATGTGTTGGTTCTCCGTAGAAGAAGCACCAAAGCTGAGATGCATTGGTTCCAAGTGCGAATGGTGCGGGTTTCTTCAAGCAGTCAAAGAATGTGTCCTCTGTAGACTGCAGCGGTGGCGAAGCGTGACACCCTGTGTTGGTTTCTGAAAGTGCAGCAGTGGTTCTCATGCAATGCACTGGGTTTTGCTCCTGCCACAGGAATGATGCATTGATTTCTACTCATGGAGTCACCAGATGTGTCGGTACGCCTTAAGCAAGTATCTAGTTCCACTTCCAGTGAACCAGGCACAAGAGCAGGCATTGAAACTTTGAAAGCCCTCGAGTCTCAAGCAACAGGAGGCAAGACAATAATCCCTTGTAGAATACTTTGGGGTGCAAAGCACAGTCCAGCTCCCCTCAGCAGGGTCAGAAATCAGCAGACAGTAGGGCAGCACAGCAGACAAGCAAACCTTCCATGTCTGCGGTACAGCAGAGTGTCAGTCCTTGATGCAGCACAGCGGCTCTTCTGATGGAGTCCAGTTGTAGGTCCAGAAGTGTCTACTTTGGTGGGGTCAGAGACAAAGTACTTATACCCAGTTGTGCCTTTGACATGGGGGTGACTTCAAAAGAGGGTCTTTGAAGAGCACAGAAGCCCTTTCTTCCCAGCCCTGGCTCCAGATTATCAGTAGGGGGTAATCAGCCCTTTGTATAGGGATAGGACACTACTAATTTGGTTGCAAGTGTCAGTTCCTCACTCCCGTCCCGCCCTGGAAGGGCAATCAGAATGCAGATGAGTGCTCAAACACACCTAATCTTCCTGTGTTTGTGGCTTTCTAGAGGGAATGCACAAAGTGAAGCTGTCATCCATCCCAGATCTGTATTGGGAACATGCTGCAGGTACACAGAGCAGTAAGAGCAAAGAAATGCCCACTTTCTAAAAGTGACATTTTAAAAATAGTGATGTTAAATCACATTTTACTCTCTTTACTAGTAAAGAGGGTTTATTACTATCATTCCAATGCTGTAAAACAGGATACAGCCACTCCTTTTTAATCAGGAATTCAAGCTTAAAGGGGTGTTAAGGAATTCCCAATGTTAACCTATGAGAGGAGTAGGCCTCACATTAGTGAACAATGAATGTGGGAGTTTTCACTACCAGGATATGCAAAACTTAAAAGTACATGTCCTACCTTTGACTGAAGAGCACCCTGCCCTATGGGCTACCTAGAGCCTACCTCAGGGTGACTTATGTGTAAGAAAAGAGAAGATTACGGCTTGACAAAGGGTAATAAATGCCAAGTCGAAGTGGCAGTGAAACTGTACACATAGGCTCTGCAGTCATAGGCCTGAGACAGGTTTAAAAGGCTACTTGTGGGGGAGGCACTGTCAGTGCTCAGGCCCATTGGTAGTATTTAATTTACAGGCCTTGTGTATATTTTATATCATTTTACAAGGGGCTTACAATTAAATTAAATATGCCAAACAGGTGTAAACTGATTATACCATGTTTGGAGCAGAGAGCACATGTACTTTAGCACTGGTCATTAGAATTCAACAAAAAGAGAAGGAAGAAGGCAAAAGGTTTGGGGTGACCCTTTCAGACAGGGGCCTCTTTCCAACATGACCACCCTCCAGCTAAAAGCCAGGGTTGACTAATCAGTACATTGATGGAATTCCCTGCTTAGGGCAATATAACATAGATAATGGACCACTACTACAAGGGTTCTTGCCAGTACTATGCCTCTCTGAACCCAATTGCATCCCCCTATCTATACTCTCTGGGGTCACTGAGCTAGCCCATGGAGAATCTTACTCCTTACTTGGGAACCCCACCTGTGCAGCACCTAACCTTAATTTGCTCCCAATGCATCCCAGTAGGTAGACAGTCCTACCATGTACCACCAAAGTGATGTGGCCCATTCCACCCCTTGCGTCTAACTTCTGTCCTGAACCCAAGTAAAACTCTGTCCATAAGGGCAGTGGTCAACAGGGGCAACTGACAGCTGTGTCAAAAGCCAGGCCCCAGGCCATCCAGGGGTCTCTGTCTTCTGTGGTTTTTCAGAGAGGGGGGGGGGGGCAATAGTCTCAAGTGCCTTGCATCCTTTTTTCACTCCAGCTCCCACCAGTTATGGGGTGGTATCCTGAAACTGGTACTTCAACCCAGGGTCTATATCCTCGGGTTGAACAGGAGCCAGGGGTGAGTCCTTCCTCCCCTGTCCCTCTATCTGGGGTTCTGTACCCATCATTTGGGAGTGGTACCCCCAGAAAAGGAACTGCCAGGGTGCCTGTGGAGGCCACCCCTCCCAGTTCTCCAGACATTGGGGACTACTCATTCCCCAGAATGCAGTCAATGGGCATCTAGGGACTAACTATGACCTTTCTCTGGGTCACCTCTCTATCCCACTCTGGGGACACCAGGGCCATAAGGCGGTAAACATCCTCAGAGCAGTACACTGGCCAGGTGTGTAGGGTGACTCCTACCCACGGTGATAATATTTATAAGGCAGCATTAAGCCACGCAAACTGGCTTAGCGCCGCCTTGTAAATATGGAGCAGGACATAGCACCACCAGAGCATCGCAAAAAGTGATGCTCTTGTGGCGCCATGCCCTTGTGAATATTCCCCCAAGTCTTTGGGTATACGGATCCTTGTTTTACTAGTGGAGACTGCAGGTATGCTGCCACTATTACTGCTGCTGGACCCCACTTGTGGGGGTCTAATATCTAGTTAACTGAGATTCAGCTCATGAGACATCTTTCTCTCCTCCATGGCTAGCCTCCTTTCCTCTAGGGCCTGCTTTTTGTCAGCCATAGCAAGCTTCTGCTGCTGCTCCTGCTTAGCAAGCTCCAGCTTCAGCTTGCTCTCCTCCCTCCTTTCTGCCAGCTCTTCTGGGTACAGGTTCCCTGATGAAGAGCTGCTCCCTGCTCTCGGAATCACCACTGCTTGCAGCAAGTTGTTGGCCCCCTCTACAGGTAGTCCCAAATCCACATTAGGATCTAGGATCAGCTCATCTGCCTGAATTTTCCGCTCCTCCTCCTCTGGGACCTCAGCCCTGCAAATCAGGCCTCTGGCCAGTCTCTCAAAGCCTTTTGCAGCTCCACCTTCCAGGTGAAGTCTCTCGTGGGAGTCTGAAATTCCTTGCAAAAGCTCTTCAGCTGGACCACAGTATAAGCCTCTAACTGGGCCAGCTCGAAATCAATGACTTTAGGTAATGTTTCTCCAGCATGAGACATGGCTTAGCAAAAAATCAAAAAAGGCAATTAGGGAGAATTTGCAAAACTGCTTGAATTGATCTTAGTATAGAGTCGCAGTGAAAAAGGAGTTACTATATGGTATTGCAGAAACACAATTCTATCCGACCCTGTGACCACTGTTAGAAATGGAGTCTCTGGTTGGCAGAGAGGTACACCATGTCCAAGTGGAAGACACCACTCTAGTCAGGGTAAGCTGGATACACACTAAAGGATAACCTGTGCTCACACTCTGGTAGCTTGGCACACAGCAATCAAGCTTATCTAAAAAGGCAATGAGTAAAGTATTTGCTCCACACACACCCACACACACACACAGAGACACAATGAAAACACCACAAAAATAGTCCACACCGGGTTAGAAAAAGAGAACACATTTTTATAAATAAATCAAGAGCAAAACAATAAAAATCCAATTTGTAGAAGTTGAGCTATAAAACTTTAAAGAGAGTTCTAAGCTTAGAAGCAATAAGCTCCAATGGGGATCCTGTGTCGCGCTGGACCGGGGCAAAGTCAATAGTTCAAGTCAACTGCAATGGAGTGCAGGCTGGCTACAGCACCCACGCAGGCCCTGGTGAAAGAAATACAATACCCTAGTCACAACTGCAAGATGTGGAGCACAGTCGAGTGGTGCATCGATGTCAATCCTGCAGTGGCGGTGATGTGTTGGTTTTCCATAGATGAAGCACCGAAGCCCAAATGCGTTGGTTCTGAGTGCCATGCCCTGGGTTTCTCCACGCAGTCAAAGGATGCATCATTCTCAGTAGACTGCTGCATCGGCAAAGTGCGGTTCTTTGCATTGGTTTCTGCAGGTGCTGCAGTGATTCCCATGCGATGCACCGGGTTCTGCTCCTGTCACAGGGATGACCTTCCAGTGAACCAGGCACAGGAGCAGGTGTACAGACTTTGAATGTGAGTCTGAAGCAACAGGAGGCAAGCCAACAAGCCCTTGGATAACACTTTGGGGTGCAAGGCACAGTCCAGCTCACCTCAGCAGGGTCAGAGGGCAGCAGGTAGCCGGGCCACACAGGAGAAAAGCAAGCCTTCCAGGTCTGCGGTCCAGCAGAGTGTCAGTTCTTGAAGCAGCACAGCAGTTCTTCTGACGGAGTCCAGTCATAGGTCTTAAGTGTCTATTTTGGTGGGGTCAGAGACCCTGTACTTATACCCAGTTGTGCATTTGACATGGGATGACTTCAAAAGAGGGTCTTTGAAGTGCACAGAAACCCTTTCTTCCCAGCTCAGGCTCCAGATTATCAGTAGGGGGTAATCAGCCCTTTGTGTGGGGACAGGACACTACTTATTTAGTTGCATGTGTCAGTTCCTCCCTCCTAACCTGCCCAGGAATGACTATCAGAATGCAGATGAGTGCGCATAGACACCTAATCTTCCTGTGTTTGTGGCTGTCTAGAGGGACTGCACTAAGTGAAGCTGTCATCCACCCCAGACATGTATTAGGGACAGGCTGCAGGCACATAGAACAGTAAGAGCAAAGAAATGCCCACTTTCTAAAAGTGGCATTTCTAAAATAGTTATATTAAATCTAATTTCACTGTCTTTACTTGTAAAGAGGGTTTATTATTATCATCTCAAATTTATAAAACATGACACAGCCACTCCTTTCTACTCAGGAATTACAGCTTAATAGGGTGTTAAGGAATTCTGAATGTTAACCTATGAGAGCAGTAGGCCTCACAGTAGTGAAAAATGAATTGAGGGGTTTCACTACCGGGACATGCAAAACTTAAAAGCATGTCCTACCTTTTATTTACACATCTATCTGCCCTATGAGCTACCTATGGCCGACCTTAGATGTGAGTTATGTGAAATAAAAGGAAAAATTAAGGTTTGGCAAAGAATTTTAAATGCCAAGTTGAAGTGGCAGTAACTGCACACATATGCTCTGAGGTGGCACGCCTGAGACAGATTTGAAAGGATTCTTTTGTGGGAGGCACAATCAGTGCTGCAGGCCCACTAGTAGCATTTAATTTACAGGCCTTGTTTATATGGTGTGCTAATTTACAAGGGACTTACAAGTAAATTAAATATGCCAAACAGGTGAAAAATGATTATGCCATGTTTAGAGAAGAGAGATCATGCACTTTAGCACTGATCAGCAGTTGTAAAGTGCTCAAAGTCCGAAAGTCAACAAAAAGAACTAGGCAAAAAGAGGAGGAGGAAGGAAAAATTTTTGTTGAGACTCTTCAGAGCTGGCCATTTCCTAACAGCAGCCCTAAAATATTTCATGTGGTGAGAGGTATGGGGGTTTATCCATCAGTTGTGTCTGAGTTAGAAAGCAACTCATTCTGTGTATTTGCTGATGACTGGTGTACTGGTGACTGGGCTGCAACTGGATGAGGGTGCATCTGAGTCATTGGGAAGATAGGGAAAGACCACAAGCCTTGGTGACTTCAGTCCCCCTCCCCTGTTCATATTTTGTAACACCAATTATTAATACTAGCTAGCAGGACAGACATTCAGAAAAAAATGTTTTGCAGAGAATGGACATCGATTTTGATGAAAAGACTTCAATAGTTTGATTTCCCTTTTTGACTCTTATATTTAATTTTAGATACTGAAAAGAAACCACTGCATTCTTTTGTCACAAATCATTAAGTCATAATTGATTAGGATGCCAACATCCATGATTTAGAAGAAAAGCACGTGATGTTAAAATTAAATTCCTGTTATAGAACAATTATGCATTGTCACACTTATTAAAGGTAAAATCAATGGAGAGGATTATATGCTTCCGAAGACAATTAGTATGTTTCACATTTGGCAGTCCTATATTCTGGTCTAGCAGTTCTTCCACACTAAGCAATGAAATTAAACTAAAATGCCTCACACATATCTCCTCAACATAGTATGCATTATGCACAACAGATCTATCTTCGTGAAATTGAAAATTGGAGATCTTAATCAAAAATGTCTCATGATTAATTATAAGGAAAGTGCATGGGAGTTAGTACTTTTTCTTTTTGCCCCACAACTATTTTGGACTAAGTACAACAAATCACTTCAAAATATCAGAGAACAAATGGAGTGGAAGGTTTTGAAAAACGTATAAGCTCTTGGGCAACAGGCACATCTTCATCATGTTGATTTCACCCCAATCAGTTTAAGTTCAGTCTTTCCCATCTCATACAATCCTTTTTAGTTTTGACAAAGAAGGCAACAACTAGTTTTTTCTTGCATCCTTAATACCATGTGCCAATAAAATATCAAAATATGCATTATCCTCTTCATATCGTTTTATATTCCAATTTTGAAAATGTGGTGAGAAATAAGAAGGATTCGGGAAGACTACTAAGTCACACTTCTTCCAATTTATTTTCTGTTCTAAAATTCTGCCAAAAGGATTCCTCACATCTGATAAATAGCTACCAGCTTTTTCTGGATTACAAATTACTGTCCACATGTGCTGTGCCTGTCAAGTCCTTGAGGAAGAGGTGTTTGTGGTATTGCCTGTATCAAGTTTATGATAATTCTGTGTGGAGATTAGTTGTTAGTTTGTATTTTGATGTGACTTAAAAGTTCAAAGTAAGATGCACTTTGCTTGTTTGGCAGCAATGCATGAGTTAGGGGTATGTTCATATTTTGATATTCACCATGCGTAGAGTATATATGTGTGGATGGTGGGGGGCACATTCTGCAAGTTCGATCCATCATCGACATTTCACATTGGCATAGCCTTAGGGGGTTATTTTCAGTTGCAAATATGAATATCTGCTATCACTATTGTTATTGTTGTATAGTAGGAAAGGTTCATTGTTATGTGTAGTAGTTGGGTGTTTTGGAATTTGTATGTCTTGATATCTTCTAAGGGTAGCAGAGGTTTGACTTGCACCTTTTTTAGTACATGGTATTAGTCTTTCTAAAGTAGGAATTGCTGGTAGCTGACCTGTAATGTGCGCAGGTACTCTCAGCAGTATGTCGTTAATTTTTTTGAAGTGGGGGCTCTTGAGAACTAGTGCTTGGTTCATTTAAATCTTTAAGTACATGCCTTACTTCTATCTCTGTCATTTTGGGGATGTGATTGTTTTTTCATAAATTCATTAAAATACAATTTTTCATTGTAGTCCTCCCATAGCAATCAATGGCATAACATTTAGGGCTTTTCCAATTTATTTTCTCGGTGATTGTGCTTTTCTGGTTGTAGTTGTAGCCCATGTGCAATAGCAATTGATCGCCTATCTGTGAAGTGATATACGTGGCTGTTTCTTCTATTCTGTCTGAAAGTTGTACAATGTTGTTATTAATATATTTGTAAATAACTTTTATCATGCTTATCAATAATATTTAAACATGCATTGATATGTTTTACATTTTATACTCACAAATATCCTGTTTCTTTAAGTTGCCCTTGATTTTATTCAGTTTGTCTCTGATGTGGCCGAGATTTGGGTCAGATGATTTTCTGGTAGTGAGAACATGTCTGTTTTAGTGTTAAGCTGAAAATACAGGTTTGCTTATTTTTTATGTTTGGTGGGGTTTTAAGTTTAATGTACAAGGGTTGTTCTTTTACAACTTTGTTAGTTGTATTTATTTTTGAAGTGTCTTTATCCTGATTTGTGAATGTGGAGTTGGAGTTTGTGGCTGGTTAGCAGGACTTCATTTTTGGTGAAGTGTTTCTAAAATATCTAAGGATTGGTACAGATAATACAAGAGAGTGTTTAGTTGTTTATTTTTAGATTTCTGTTTAGCATTATGTTAGTTTGCATTGTGATATAGATCATTTCTAAACTTGTGAAAATGGCTTGCTATATTGTTGAAGTCATCCGTCCAGGTTTTCTTCATTCAGTTCAAGAGAGTGTACCTTTCTTGTAGTTGTTTAGTTTTTCTGGGAAAAGCAATGAGTGGTTGTGCTCTTTTTATACTGTTAGGTTTATAGTTCTATTAGTTAGTTTGTTTTATGTTAGATTTTATGGGCTACTTTGTGTGTTATTTGAATTCTTTTCAGTTGTCTCCTTTTTGGTGGATGCTAATTAAGGTTTATGTTACATTTATTATTATCATTTCATGTGTAATGTAGTATTTATTTTATTGTAACAATGTTTGATTTTCTTTAAATGTGTTTCTTTATAATAGTAGATGTACCTAGGAGTTGTAAGGATTTAATATATGAATATATTTGTGTTTGTCATTTAATACATAATTTATTTTTGTATTCTGTGTTTATTTAATTTGTATTTATTTATATTGTTTAAAAAAGTAGTTTTTGATTTTAAATATTATTTTTTAGTTATTACGTTATTGTGCTCTAGAAGAGAATAATAGGATTGTACGATGCTATTGTCCTAAAACATGATGCTCCCACCCTTTTGAATCCTTCTGAATGAAATTTGTTTTCTTCTTAACAAACTTTATGTTGATCTATCTCGTCCTAAGTTGGCTTTTTCAGTTTAGAGACAAGTGAAGGATTTCAAGCCTTGTAGCTCCAAACATTTCATTTTTATTTGGCTGATATGACTCTTAGTACTGTTTTAAGTTAATTTTCAGCAGATATGCATGATCCTCTTTTAGCCCTCCACTATCATTTCCAATCCAAATAACTGACTAACACATCCACCATCAAATTGCTTTCATATTTCACTATACTTATTCACCACTAATCCTTTATGGGTTCTGGAGTAGCGTGCTACTCGCCGAAAGTGCGCTTCAACAGCCCATCAAGGGTAGCAAGCGCTATATAAATGTAAACCTTTTTCCTCTCTTCTATCTCTCCACTAGCATTCTCAATCCAAATAACTGACTAACCTATCCGCCACTCAAATTACTTTTGTTTTTCACTGTACTAATTCACCACCAATCCTTTATGGGCTCGGGAGTAGTGTGCTACTCACCGAAAATGTGCTTCAACGCCTCATCAGGGGTAGTTAGCGCTATATAAATGTAATTACAATAGAATACAATTGTAGTTGATATTGTATTTTCCAATATATTTTGCATTCTGTATATATTTAAATAGTAGACAATATGTTTTGTTTCAATGTTTGTGATTTTGATATTGTTTAATTTAGATATTTTTTATAGCACTGTTTTTGTCATCAATATTTGTGTTTATTTTGGCTAAGTATAGGATGACAATATTAGTGTAATCAATATTACTATAGCAATATTTTGATGAGTTGATAAACCCTGCTCAGAAAATGTTTAAATCCTATCTTCTATTATATCAGATAACAGAATACACCAGCTTCCACTATGGCAAAACATGAACCTAGAGGTACAACAATACACAAGGTTTTGGAGTAAAATTGTTTAATGGCCCACAATCCTGAGGCACATTGTTCTATGATGGTACACAGTATTTAGATGGATATTTTCTAGGAAACGGTAGTCTGGACAGCACCATAACATGCCTCCTGTGTTTGAAGTTCATTACTGACTGACATAATATTCTCTGTAAACACTAAATATATGACATGCTTATGATGTGGAGGAACTGCGGTGAAGAAGCTAACCAGTTCATTCTTGGATAAACAAAATGGAGCTGCACCTTCATTTATGTTGAACTTTCACAGACATGAGATTTCCTTCCTGTACCGATCGACGCATAGAAGTCAACTATAAAATTACTGATACAAATTAATTGGTTTTATTTGACATCCAGCACTACAGTGCACTAAAACAAAACCTCCCCTTTGACTAGTTCCTGAACATAACAAGAAACTGGTCAAACTTCGGAAATATGTTGAACAGCCAAACCTATATGACATGCTTATGATGTGGAGGAACTGCGGTGAAGAAGCTAACCAGTTCATTCTTGGATAAACAAAATGGAGCTGCACCTTCATTTATGTTGAACTTTCACAGACATGAGATTTCCTTCCTGTACCGATCGACGCATAGAAGTCAACTATAAAATTACTGATACAAATTAATTGGTTTTATTTGACATCCAGCACTACAGTGCACTAAAACAAAACCTCCCCTTTGACTAGTTCCTGAACATAACAAGAAACTGGTCAAACTTCGGAAATATGTTGAACAGCCAAACCTCTTGAAGAACAAACTTGTTGCCAGACATTATCTGCAAATATACAAAAAAAACTAGAAGAAGAGCTAGGAATAATAACAGGGACGTTCTTCTTGAAACCACTTGCAAATAGAGACGGAAAGAATGTGTGTCACAACATATGCGTCCATTCCACAATTATTTATCTTTTATAACAGCTGCGGTACACTAAGAGTATTCAGCTCCATTAGACTAGACACAAATTTGACTCGTGAGACTAGCCATCCACTACCCTCATGGTGTGCCATGTAACCTGGTTTTGAAAGCTTCATTGATTAAGCACTTTCTGGTCGTATTCCTTGACAAATGAGGAGTGGACACTGAAATTGTGTATAATTATGGAGACATATTTCACAGTAGTCTAAATTAGAAACAATGAGGTATATTTAGTGGGTACCAGTCTACTTGAGTGATCCACTGTTCTGCATTTAAGGACAGCAGGCTGATGTTACTGATTTGTTTTTTGATGATACCACAGGTCAAGTTTATGAGTCCATTCAGCATGTTAGGCACAGGTTTCTTTTTTTCTTTACCTGGTTACATATGTTGATGGCTCTGAATAGGGAGCCTGATGCACTGATTTATATTAAGACATGATCTGTCAAATGCCTCTAATCTGTGTAGAGCTTGAGGAAATGCAGAAAAATGTAGGGGAGTTGTATAACATCCTGGTCTACTAGATGGAACTCTGTTTTTAGCCATGTGACTGGGATATTAGGATTAAACATTGAATATAAAATGCATTGCATATGTATTTTCTTGTTTTGGTCTCTTCTTATTGGACCGTCACCAAGTAGGAGATATTCTAAGAAAAACACCCTCACACAAATCCGCTGAGTGAATGAATGATTAACTCAGAGGTTATGCTGCACAAAGCACTGAAAGAAAACTTGCAATAACTTCAGACGAGACCCCATCATATACCTGTTACATTGTTGATTTGAGTTGGAACCTGCTGATTAAGCATTCCGCCCATAATATTTTTAGGAAATAACTGCCTTAAGGAACTAATTGTCAGCAGGATCACTTTTCCTCAGGTTATGGCACTTACCATGCAAAACAATAATTTCAGCAGATGAGTATCATTTGGAATATGCAATATTCTATAAAGCATTATGTCATTGCTGAGTAATGTGGGGCACATGATTTCATGGCATAATATTTTTGGGTACCTAATTCCTAAAAACTGAATTCCAATGAGTGCAGTGCATAGTATTCTGCAAGCCACTATTCAAACACGAAGTATTCTGATGGATATGTTTCGTGGAACCTTAAGCATGTGCAACTTATTCCACTGCACAGTATCATGTGGGTCCTTATTCCCTGGTACATAATTCTGAAGGACAATATGTTATAGCACAGTATTCTCATATACATTAATCCATGAAACAAAATGCCAAACGACAATACAGAGGTGATTGATGATGGGTATGTATTCCCAGAAGCAGCTAATTTAATCTCATCAAGCTGCAAGCCAAGAAACCTCAAGAGGTCCACAATGTCACAAAAATGGCTGTTAAAAAACTGATTCAAAGAAATGGGTCATCATGAGCTGTGTGGAAAGAACAGAAAAGAGGAATGTATGATCGAAGTACCCCCCTGAGGATGCACCCCATGGAGCCTAGTAGTAAAGAAACATTTGACTGATTGAGAGATTGTACTAGTTAATGAATGCATGTTATTAGTACTTGGAGATAGTCCATGTTGAAATAAAATCAGGAAGAGTTTTCACTGGTCTTTGTTCAGCTAGTGCTAACGACGAGGAGAAGATGGATGGTGATTTTGCCCACATTACCCAGGAAAAAAGGAAGAGACAGGTGCCCACTGATCGTTGAAACCGTATCTTGTGTACTGCTGACCACAGCTGTTGTAAACTGTGCAACTGATGACAACGTTACAAAACACGTCACAGTAGGAAGCACTTTTAAATGAAGAGCACCCAAGTTCAAGCCCACAGCTGCCAGTCATGAGCACGGAATTGACTGCAAATGATACAGTAGCATCAGCATCACCGTGGCATTAAGCACAGAACTTTCTGGAATGTTGCTAATTCCAAGCATCAGGGACTTACCGGAGTCTAGGTTACAACTGTCAGTATGAGACTTTTTCAGTCGATTATTTATCCATATAGCCACATTATAGCTTTGAAGTGACTGTTCCAGAAAACCCTCATTAAAAACAATGATTTGAGTTTAGACATGTCATAGAGGTTTATGCACGCTGGGCTTACATCTGGATGGCATTGACGTAAATCACATGTTTGATGATTTGTCTAACAATTATGGTGTTCAATAGAAACAATGGTACATCACAAGTACGTTCTAGAAATTGAGGATGCTGACCTCTCATCAAGGAAGCTGAACAAGCAGAAACAATTGCACAGAGCCACTAGGAGATTCCCAAAAGAGTCTGAGAGTAATTTAATAGCCACCGGGCTTCGACATGGTGTCTATCAGGAGGACTTGAATTGTCTGATTTGGGGCCCAGCAGAGAATGCTAAGCAGCTTAATTTTGAACTTAGTTAACTTTTTATCTCCAGGGCTGTGCACCAGTGACTGAGATAGGGACACTGTATAGACAAACTTGCTTGCAGTTCCATGCAAAAGATTTGTAATATTTTATATTCCTAAACCAATCCGGAATGATTTTTTTTGTTCCAATGCCCGGAGTATGTAAAACCCAGGAAAAAGTGGCTCAAAGCACTGTGTCGGCTCTTAGGCACTAGGTCACACATTGAGGCCTTGCGTATCTTAACGTCAGATTCACGCCCATCTTATGTCTGTGGTTTATCTAAATTTTTATCATGGGCCTGGTATCTACGTAGCAAAAGGCTTAAATTTAATGTTTAATTCTTTTTTATTGTCAAATTGTTTCAATTGTTTTTAACCTGTGTAGAATGTATTTACTTCTTCGCTGAAAACTTATGAAATTTAGTGGTTGTTGTAAATGCTTTTTTAAAAAAAGGGAAAATTTATTTATATTCAGCTTTTATGATATGTTTTTATCGAAATAAAGCCTTTTTGACTTTGAATCCGGAATGATGATGTTTTGACATCTGCTCTTCTTTGAACAAAATGAATTCAGAGCAGTGCTTAATTTGTGCCGGTGCTTTCTGGTGCTTAGCACCAGCACATAATTATCAGGGCCAGGTCTACACCTCAGTGTCACTCCCACCTCGCATCAACGACTCGACTACACGTTATGTGTCGCAGTAAGTAGAATTTACTTTGCAAACTGTCTCCTGAGCCCCAGGTGAAGAGTGCTGGTGCTGCTAAGCCGGCAGCCGATAATAAATGCATGCCACAATTTCCTACACGTTATGTGTCGCAGTAAGTAGATTTTACTTTACAAACTGTCACCTGAGCCCCGGTGAAGAGTGCTAGTGCTGCTGAGAAAGGGGACAGGTTGAAGCCTGCCAACTACCGCCCAATTAGCCTGCTAGATTGTGCCCAGAAGGTCTTCTGCCGTTCGCTCCTTGTTAAAATCCAGACCTGGATGGACGAGAATGACATCCTCTCTCCTCTCCAGGCGGGCTTCAGGCAGATGACCGGCACCATCGACCAGGCTTTTCTGTATTGGAAGGTAGTTGTGCTGGGTAAAGGCAGCTTATATCTTGCCTTTATAGATCTTAAAACAGCTTTCGACCTAATCCCCTGGGTTTTTACTATGGCAAGTCCTTCGGGACATGGAAAGGCCTCAGGAAATCCTTGAACCACTTATCAGGTTGCATGAGGATAATTTTGCCTGTGTGAGGTGGGGAAAACAGGGCAATACCACTGAGCCATTCAAGATCCGGTGGGGGGTACGCAAAGGGTGTGTTCTGGCCCTCACTCTCTTTTCCCTATATGTAAACCAGGTGGCTGATCTCTTGTGTTCCATCCCGGCCGACGCTCCCTCGCTGGCAAACCATAAAATAGCTACCTTATTGTTCGCAGGCGACACCCTTTTGGTGTCCAAAACTCCCATGGCCCTACAAAAACTTTTATATCACTTTAAGGCCTTTTGTGATGTGAGGGGTTTAGTCATTAACACTACTAAAACCAAGTTGATGATATTAAATCCAAACAAATCCTTTAGAAGTAACTTGGTCCGAGATAATGTTCCGCTCGAGCGAGTTGGTTCATTTGACTACTTGGGAATCCAGTTGTCTGAGGGAATGGCCTGGAGGAAACACTTAGGGAAGGCGTCCCTGAAATTTTCCCAGCTAACTGGGGCTTTGCAGCGGGAGCATCGTCTTTCGTATAACAAGCTTATAGCCCCCACACTCAAGTTGTATAATTTGTGTTTTTTAAGCCTGAATCTGCTGTTAAGAAGGATGTTGAATTAATTAGGGTAGCCTTCCTAACCTCAAGGAAATTGGACAGGGAGGAGCAGGAGATGTTGAAACCAAGTGTTCGTACGTTTTTAATGCTCAAAACAACTCTGACAATGGAACCTTATCTTATGGGGTTTTTATCACTACAGGAGAGGTTTTTCTTAACTAGATTTCGGATGAACATTTTTCACCTCCCGTTAGGTAGGCCTATTGGATGCAGTAGAGGTCAAGTGCTAGCTCCCTGTGGCTGCGACGGACAGTCTCCACCGGATTTCCTGCACTTCATGTTTTTATGTAAGTTTTATGAAACCCCTCGAAGGCATTTCCTGGTTCCCATTTTAAAAAGAATGAATTTTATTCAGGCCTGTCCTGTCCTTATGCATCTCCAACTGTTGAAAGAAGATTGTATTATTTTCATAGTGGGGTTTTTTAAATTTACAGTGAAATCCAGGGCCTGTATGGATGTTTAGATAATGGATGATCTATGTAGGAACTATTAGTTTTGAAGGCTTAGCTTGCACCATAAAGTAAATATAATAGGAAGACATGTTCTCCTGGCACATTGCACTTTATGGTTACTGATTAATTTGGGAGGCGGGTATTAGGTTTTATTTATAAATTGTGTATGAGGTTTTACTTTTTAAATCATGTTTGAATGTAGTACTGTTTTTAGGTACATGTAATTTTTGTAACTTTTATGGTTCTCGGAAGTGAAACCGAATAAAGTTTATTGGTTGTTGTTGTTGTATAGTTGCAAAGTAGTGAGTAGTGTGCTATACGGGGCAGAACTGTGGGGTTTCATTAACGTTAATACCCTTTCATCAGTGGAAAACAAGTTCCTTAGGAGCTTGGTATCACTCCCCCAAAGCACTCCCCTTCCTCCCTTGAAACTTGACTTGGGTGTTAAGTCTATAAACGACCAAGGGAGCCTACGCCCATTGCTTTTTTGGCACAGAATGGTTACAACCACAGATCTGGCCCCCTATGCCGTCACTTTTACTGAAGTTTCTGCCTTGGATAAATACCATAAAATTGGGCGGATTAAACACATAGATACCATCCGGGCAGGCATAGGTGTGCCTAAGGAGCTAGAAGGTCTCTAGCCCACATTCTCCAGGGATCAACTAAAATCTCAGTATTGGGCATGGGTAGAACAGAAGAATTTCCTGAAAATTCATCATGGCTGTTTAACTGATGTTTTAAGTGACATAAAATCCATCAGCCAGCTAGAAAGCTATCTTGATTTTATTAAAGTGCCGGCAGACAGGAACTTGTACTCCCGGTTCAGACATGGCTGTCTACCCATTAATGCTTTTATGAATTCCTGGCTGACAAATTCATCACAGCCCAAGGGATGTCCCTCCTGTCCAAGCCCTCACGAATCATTAGGCCATGTCTTTTTTGCTTGTACTGCTTATGTCAGACCTAGAAGGAAATGGCTAACACCGGTATGTAGACAACTAGGGACATACAGCCACAAAGACACCTTAGGCATTTTAAAGACAGATGCGAGACCACTCTATGCTTGTGCAACTGCAAAATTCTTGGGCCAGCTTTGGGTCATTAGAAGGAGGGCTGTATCTACCTCCCCGACTGGCACGAAGAAATCAAATTGATATCATAGAGATCAGTCCAGTCGGGTGTGTTGGCTTGAAAAAAGCGTTTTTATGTCACCATTTTAAGCTTTTTATTCTCTTTTTATTGGTCACTTGGGGCATGGGTTTTAAAATGGCTGTTGTGTAAACGGGCCGCACTCCTCAGCAAAATGAGATATTATTATTGTTTACTAATGCACTTGCACTTTAGCCCTGTACCGATAGGTACATTTTCTTTAATTTTGAAATTTGTGTAGCTTTCTTTTGTTCCCTTTTTGTGCAGGTATATTCGTATTAAGAATTTGTTAATTTTTATTCCTCTCTTTTTAGTCATAAGAGCCTGTACAGGGAGCACTTCATAGTATTTTTTTATCATGAACATCGTCATCCGAGATTCATGTGTTTGTCTCTTTTATGGTATTGCAAAACCGAAATAAAGGCTTTGATGATGATGTATTCGGATGATGTGTGGCAGTCTGTGACGTGGTGAAAATTGAAATGTACTTACGTGTATTAATTTCCTAAATCAAGCCGCGTGTCTTAGGTTATTTGTCCAGTCAGTGATTCTTGTTCTGGGGTATGCGGATCGGTGCAGCTTTCGCTGTGGTGACACCCCCAACTGCTAGTAGAGGAGCAGCGATGTTAGACATTGATTCAGCCCATGGTCACCTCTGTAGTGAGAGGACGACCAAATGAACAGCTTCAGACACCTCTATCATTTCTTTTATACATGGTGTTTAATTTATTTTCATGCATGCAGGTCAAAAGACCTGTTGTGCCAGAAACACTGCAGACCGGTCGGTGGAGTGACTGAGTCCGTGTGAATGCAGCTGCTGGTTTCAGTACCCTGCTCACTTGCCATCTGCCGCTGTGGGCCAACAGTGGGGCAGTGTTTTGTCATCATGGAAATCACATGGGATAGCATTTTCCCTCTGCATTGCTGCTTCTCATGCAGCTCCCTCTCAAAGCATGCGTCTGTACTCTAAGAGATGTACGGACAGATTTAGGATGGTTACATACTTAAACCGGGACTGTGACATCGTTGAAGTAGTATCCATTGTGCCTGGCTCTCACTGCTATACGACACAACTACATGTACATAACAAGAATACACATGCAGAAGACACTTTGAAAGTATTTTATCTGCTGTGTGGTTTTAAAAGAACTCTTCCAAGCCTTGCACCCACACCAGACTCATGGCTTCTGGTTTGAAGAAAAGGAAGCAAACTTAGCCAAAACGAAAATTTACTAAACCAACAGGCCTCCGTATTTTTAAAGAAAGAATGTCCTTCGCATTTCATGCCTTTCAAAAGCTGTGTTTGGTACTTCTCCCATACAAGCTGCAGTATCCTACGCTCTTTCTATAGCTCCCGTAACCCCAACAGGCTCCTTTGACACAAAACTGCCACCCAGGACAGATGTAAGATATACTCCCTGCAGATCTGTGTGCATGTTCGGTATGGTAGGTAGTAGGGGTGAGGTAGGACAGGTTTGCGACCTCTCTGTGCCACGGCGACGTAAGACTGACACCTGCATTTAATTGAACTGTCGAATGTCACCCTCTCCAGCTCCGATTCCCAAATCTCACTTGAGGTAACAGCTGATGCTTGTCAGAAAACCTGGCGTTAAAACAGCTATTCTAATGGCACATTAAATATGTTTCACGCTAAAGCCTAACCAGTAGTCAAAGTGGGGAAAAAAAGTAGGGGAACGGTGAGCAGAGAATCAGAGGGCGGGAATAACCAGAGGATTGAGTAAGTGGGCGTAGTTAGTGATGTGACAAGAAAGAGCAAAACATCCCAATTTTTAGTATTTGTTTGGCATTTCACTGACCAGTGACGGCTTATTACGTTATTTAATTCTTGGAGTAAGGCTCCCTTGCTGAAATTCAGATCGTGTATTACATTTGACTTCCAGCAGTGCCATTTGAGGATGTGGGTGGGGCCCATAGAGTAAGTGGGTGGAGCCAGTGGAGGAAGTGGGTGGGGCCAGGGGAAATGGGTGTGGCCTCCATCAAACATTTGAGCACCTGGACTTCATATTTTACAAATTAAGCACTGATTCAGAGTAGAACATTATTTAAAAGGTAAAGGTAAGCTGTGATAAATTCAATTATGTAACATTAAAGTGCCAGCGTACAGCAATTCCGAATGACAACTATTATCAATTAAGAGGCAGTATCTGTAAACTAAGTAAATCCTTGCCAAAGAGTTTGTGTCTCAAAGATGGGTTGGGGTTTGCTATGTTCCACGGCTAGAATGAACCTCATTCCTTGAATCAACCCTCACCATCTCAAAAAATGTTCAACTGCTGTTCAGAATACTCACATTGTGCCACCGAAAGATTCTCTCTCCGTTGTGCACAGTGACATTTGTACGGCCAACCAACTTAAGATGTAGTGTAGACTTGTTTTACTAATTCAGTTGTATCTAAAGTGGATAGGAACATTTCCTTTTCTTTGTTCTACATTGAATTCGTCTCCGGTTGGTTTTCCCAATTATTCCATCTCATTGTGGTATCCGTAAGGTATTCAGAGTTAGGTATGTGTGAAACTAAACGACATCACTTCTGCAAATTTCATGAAAGCCTGGGGAAAACAAAAATTCCTGATACTTCCCAAAAGCCTTTGAAAAGAACATTGTGGAAGAAAATGTTTCACAAATAGGTTTTGTGGCCATAATAAAACTCATACAGTTGCCGTTTGTAGTTCCGTATTCAACAAAATAGGTGAACCGTCCTCAACAGTTATTTTCATGTATCTTGCTGAAAACAACACTTACATTTCTCACTTTCATGCAACTGGAATTTCAGTGAATTTGCCACATGAGAGTATAAGTCTGCACATCCCTGACCAGAGGTTTTCTCTGGGCAAGAATCCCAAGATATGCATCTGCACCACGGATTGCCAGCATCCCGATAGGAATTTCACAACCACCATTGGGACCGCACACAGAACTAGATTTGCAGATTTATCATGAGCTGACTTTGTATACAATCGAAGCACCAAAGGAAACCAGGCACAAAACATTGCAAGTGGAATATTGAATGATATGCCCATGCCTAATTTGTAATTTCAGTGGAAATACACATTTTATGTGTCTTATCTTGGCTCATTATCATCTCGGAAGCATGTGTACTGGTAAGTGTACCCCCAGTACAAATTTGCCACAAGACATGGCTTACTCACCTTCACCCATGCAGCAAAGCTTAGGACCGCACCTAATTGGACATTTTTTCCATAAGTATTGCTGATGACCTCATCAGTCCCTGATTTTCAATAAACATGTCCGGGCAGAAATGTACTCATGCATGCAACACAGGACTGCAAATGTTCATACAAGTTTTTGTTACCCTGGTACTCAGTCCACCTACTGACTGGTTAAATTACTAAACATAGAGAAGTGAAAACCGCTCTGGAATGAAAAGCGCCTAGTAGCAATGTAGCACTGCAGCTTTTTATACCAAGTTATCTAACTCTGGGCCTGATTTAGCATTTGGCAGGCAGGTACTTCGCTGCCTACAAACCAGTTTTCCAGTCTGCCCTATTAGAAGTGTCATAGGGTATAATCAACTTGTAAGAAAGTAGGTTTGTGACCAAGAATCCCATCAGCCAAACCCCAAATCAGGTGCCTTATTCTCATCTATTGAGCATGCTGGAAATATTACTACCCCACCCCTCATGCATGACACCGTCAACCAGTCCGAGCTTTTAGGCCAGGGACATCTTAAGGCGTATAGGGCCCCTAATCAAAACTAGGGTGGGTTGTGATCTCCGCTCTGCCAGCGGAGTTTGCGGAGTTTTGCCAACAACGTGTTTTTTCACTTTTTAGGTTGAGCCTCGACAGCGCGCTGTCTGCAAGACCTATTGTATTGTATTCTATGTGCTTTAAAAGTTTAAGGGTTTTTTATTGGCTGTTGCTTGTGTCATTTATAAAGGCAGGCTAAAGCAGGCTTTTCATTGGTGTTGTTTTGCAAGTGTACCTCCCTTGTCTGCTTCTGGCGATTTCTATTAGTGACTAATTTGTTTGGCCATCACACTGTGTAGCGTGTGATGACCCCTGCTTATGACTTGACCTGCATGTGCATCTGGTAAAAATTACCCCAAGTTCAACTTGTGCGATTTGTACTTTTTTTTCCACTTTTATGTTGCGCTTTGTTTTCATTTCTTCATGATAGGGACGTGCATTAGCATCTGGTAACAATTATCCCGAGTGCCACTTTCCAGAGTTTAAAGTTTGCGATTTCTACTTTTATGTTGCGCTTTGTTTTCATTTCCCCATGATAGGGACGTGCATTTTCATCTGGTAACAATTATCCCAAGTGCAACTTGCCCAACTTATACTTTATTTTTCTTTTTATGTTGGGCTTTGTTTTTATTTTCCCATGAGAGGGACGTGCATTTGGTAGCAATTAATCCATTTATTTCGCTTAAAGAAGCGTTTACGCAACTTCTACTTTTTTTTTTGGATGAGCGGATTCAGCAAAACAGTTAAAGCTGACGAGTTTGGAACAGGTGCACCACGTTGCTGATTAAGTTGAGAGCATGATTTGACTGTGTAGCCATAACATTCCTTTATGCAGTTTTGTGGACAAGGCAAGTGCGTGCGCATTCGTTCACACCACTATTTACATGTTTACAAACATTACAGGAAACTATAAAAACTGCTCCCTCGTCTTTTTTTTACCAACAATGTGCATGTGCATTTTAAAATACTATCAATAAACTTTTAGCATTAACTTTCAATTGCACTGTTGGCTAACTAACCTTGCTCGCTAATTATATAATATCCCCAGAAACAGTAGGCTCTCTACTAGCGCATATTAGGATATTTTAAATAAAAGTACAACATGGCTCATAGTGACTCCGGAAAGGGCTGGTCGCTCTTTTAAAGTGTATTAGGAGTACATAGAGGCGCTTGTTGTGCATTCGTCCCCTTTTATACCTTTAAAAACATTACAGGACACAATTGAAAGTGCTCCCACACTACAGACTTTATAGCGTTGAAATGTATTTATTTTTATCACCAAAGTGCGTCGTATTGGAAAAAGCTAGAAACAAACTATCTATATCAACTTTTACAATGGTATTGTTGGCTAACTAACCTTATTTGTAACCAAAAAACGGCTGATGTTTTTGCTTTTATCACTCGGCTGTGTGGCACTTAGAGTTCTCACTAATTTTACCACTGTTACTAAAAAAACGCTGAAGTTACCACGCGGCACAAGTTTAGGTGTGCGCGCATTCGTTCGCACCACCATTCACATGTTTACAAACATTACAAGAATCAATAGAAACTGCTCCCACAGTCCAGACTTCATGGCGCACGCCCTCGTCTTTCGTTTAATAGCAAGGTGCGTGCGTGTTCCTTCACACCTACATTCACACCTTTAAAAACATTACAGGAAACAATCAGAACAGCTCCCATACTACAGACTTCTTGGCACACACATTGGCTTTTAGTATAACAACAAGATGCGTGCAAATTACTTCGCTGTACTAGTCTCACATTCAAATATTACCGGAAATAATAAATACTGCTCCTACACTACAGACTTCATGGCACAAAATGTCTTTCTTTTTAACAACGTGCATGCACTTGAAAAAAAAACTATAAACAAACTCTCTGCATTAACTTCATAATTGCACTGTTGGCTAACTAACCTTGTTTGCTAATCACATAATATCCCCAGACACAGTAGGCTCTCTCCTAGCGCATATTAGGACATTTTACATAAAAGTACAACATGGCGCATAGTGACTCCAGAAAGGTCTGGTCGCTCTTTTAAAGTGTATTAGGAGTACATAGAGGCGCTTAAAAATGACTAAAGCATGGCTCCTAGGGCAGCAGGATCAAATAAGAAACCCATTGTTTAATGTTTTAAAAAAGCAGATTGATGAACTAATATAATTGTTAGTCAATATAGGGTGCGGTACTTACCTATTTAAAACAGTGTAGTGAAGTGGCCTTGTTTTGTGTCTTTAAGGGCATAGGATCGGTGGTGCAAGCCGTTTAGCCAGCATGCAAATTTACAGTGGTTCTACAGTGTTTCGTGCCTTGTCCACAGAACTGCATAAAGGAATGTTATAGCTAGTCAGTTAAATAATGCTTGCAACGTAATTTGGATATTTAGCGGGTAACAACAGTGGCGATAAAGAAAATGACAATTTGTGACGGCGGATATCACCATACTGCCGGAGTTAGGTAAGGTGTAGGTATAAGGATATCATAGTGCACGATCCCACAGCTAGAAGTGCTGTTATCAGGTAGTGCTTCCAGGTAGCTGCATTGTTTTAGTGGAATATTCCTGAAAGATTGTGCCATTATGTTTAAGGCTATCCCTATTAGCCTCCGGGTAAACCAAAATAACATTTACGTGCACCTACCACACTATTAATATATAATCTTAAAAATACTTATTTACAAGATTTATAGCATGCAAAATGTAAGCGCTTTATTAAGTTACACAATAACATAATGTTCAGCCCAGTTAGGCTCTAAACTACTTTCTCTGCTCCAAAAGAACAAGCTTTAGCATTACGCTACACTGGCACACATTACAACATAAACATTTTTAAGTATACAAAACTGGATTATATGTTGCACAAATTCCCCCGTAGTTATATTAAGCTATACTCATAAAACAATTTTGCTACCTGTGGTTATATCTCCTACAGTTCCTATAATTCGAATAAAGCATGCTTTCGACTTTGCTTGTTTTTTGGGTGCGTTTACCATTAGAGTCATCTTTCTATGTTTGTACCACGAAAGCTTTGTATAGGATACGTTCACAGCACTATAAAGTTTTTCTCTCTGCTACTCTGATTATTTTAGAAATAAAATAGGTACGCAGTAACACTATTACAAAGCGAACAACAAACAATACAAACTGATTTCTTTGCCACATACTTCTTGGAGCATGCACCCTTATTTTCTCTTTTAGCATCTATAGGCGGGCTAATTTCAAAGAGCTTCCTTTGAAAAGGTAGACTGCTGGAAAGTTAGTTTTCTCACCAATGGAATGCAAATTTACTAAAAGACAAACTGCTCCCACTATCACAGACATCTTGGCACACCCAACGTTTGTTTTTTTAGCAACTACATGCCTTCACATTTCAAACAGCTTCTAATATAAGGGTGGTCTGATGTTACCTGTTACTTTCCATGGCAATAAAATGCACATGTAAACAAAAGCAAACTGCTCACATGGACGCAGACTCCTTGGCGCATGCACCCTTCATTCTTTTACCATCTACGTCCGTGCGTATTTGAAACATCTTCAAATTTAAGGATGGCTTCACGGAAACTGTTACTGTTATAATAATATTAAGTACAAACTAAATTGTGGTATTCTTTTTACAGTGTACACATCTTTTAAAATATATAAACACACAATGTAACTTATTAAGAACATTGTAAACTACTTCTGTCATCCACTGCTCTTACTACTATTTATATGCTAAACTCCACTGTACAGCGAAACCGATTGGCATTGCCAATGCTTGTTTAAAAATGTTTTTACACTTCAATCCAAAGCTCGTGAATTTCAGAAATGTAGGCCTTCTTAGTTTGAACTATTAGGTTCCTGGCAAGGCAATGTCATTTGTGTAGAAGCTAATGGGAGTTGCCTGTTATTTTAGAAGATGGTGGGAAGGAACGAAGGCCTGCACTTCACCAGACCCACCCCGAAGCAATCAACCCTTCCTTCGAGAGCCAGGGTTAAACTTTTGACGAGTCCAAGATCGGGAATCACAGACTGCTTTTTAAAGTCATGCAAACTGCATTAGTCCGTCTTCGAGCCTTACTGTAAGGGGGAAGTGACTAGCTGGAAACATTCTCATTACGGAACTTCTGCTCCTAGTTTAGGGACTCCTCCACAACTGCAGAGCCTCCACCACTACTCCGGAGGCCCTTTGTGAATCGGGCCCTAAGTGTTTTGCTTTTACATACATGCCCGGTATGTGGCATGCAGTCTGAATCGATTGGACATTTTTTGTTTGTCTGCCCCGCTTATATTGTCCCAAGACGCATTTGGTTGTCTCCATTGTGTAGGGCTTTGGGCACTAGGAGTAGTATTGTGGCCCAATGGATCTTACGCATTAATACCCTACCAATTATTTCCATTGGTCTTGCCAAATATTTGGGCTGGGCATGGTACCTAAGGAACAAATTGATACGCTCACTCTGTTATTCTTAATCGAGCTTTGTATACTAGAACTATGGAATATTCTTGCTGTTTTAACTTCCCTTATTTTATATGACATTCTATCATCTAGTCGTCTGCTTTATTGTTTAATCTTTTTTTAATACTCATTTTAATATTTATTATATGATGTATTTTATGATTCTTTTGCATCCATTTTTGTGTTTTTAATGAATTGTAATTTTGTGATACTTGTGTCTTTTATGAATTTGAACTTTCGAATAAAGACTATGATGATGGTTTTGCTTTTCTTTTTTCTTGATGTGCAAAAGTGCTTTTGGCAAAAGAGCCTTGTGTGGCTAATGACACACATGATGAAGAGCAAATTACCAGCTATGTAAACACACGGAGAGCAGCAACACATGGTTCAGGGACTGTTCAGTTCACTGATCAAACCTGTTCCGGCCCTGTTTGCACCATATTAAGTGACTACACAATGGCCCCGCGCTGGTATTGTAGAGCTATGGCAAAGCCTTCAAGCCAGTTGATTGGCCCCATCATTTCTCTCAATTTGCCTAGCAAGACTCTGGGAACCTGTAGAACAAAATAGGGCACACAATAACAAATATATATATATATATATATATATTCACTGAAAAAACCATAGGTTTCAGGGGCGTTATAGTTAGCTGGACTTTTCACTCGTACAAAACCATTGAAATTCCCCCGTTATAGTTAGTTCAGCTAACTATAACTCGCGCGCCCGCAATGCACTGCTGATGACGTCACATATTACATCACTCATGACATGGTCAGTGACATCACTCATGACATCACTGATGACATCTCAAATGACATCTCAAATGACATCACTAATGACATCACTGATGACATCATCCTTGTGATAGAGTGGCAGACCTCCTCTTCCCCTAATATAACCTTTGATACACACATTCAAAAATAGAAACTACAATGTTCAAAACAATGGACATACCAATACCAGTTACAACAACCTATTCAGTAATTCTAAGATCCACATACACATCCACTCATTCACCAACAGTCCTATACAGTCACTCATACATGTACTCACTCATCATATGTACTCACACACCTATACATCCTGTTACACAACACCACTCATCCATAGAGTTACTCACACACATAGTCACTCATGCTAATATGTACTTGCATATACAGTTATACACATACCACCACACTTACTTCTACAGAAACTTACACATACTTAGTCTTTTAAACAATCACTTATAGAAACACATACTTATTCATACAGGAACTCTTTCAATCTCTCACTCTCACATATACTCACTTACATACACCAATATTCACATATACTAGTTTAAAACATATGTAGTTACTCATAAAGACACTATTGAGACAGTCTATCACTCACTAACACACCCATGCACACACTCATCCACCCATACAGTCCTGCAAACATGCTGTCTTCAACACATACAAAGAGTGAGTCACTCATTCATGCACCTATGCACTATGTAATACCCCCCACCGAACCATACAGACACTCCGACACTCATACTGATACTGAAAAAACCAACTAATAACCTATATAGACACTCATGTAGCTACTCACCAACCCATGCAGCCACTTATACACAAAGTGAGAGACTGATACAGATATTTACACATTTAAACATTACTCACTAAGCCATGTATTCACTAAGATACACTTAATCAGTCAGTTATACAATCAATTTTTCAAAAACAAATCATCCATTTAGACACTTATATACCCATTCATATATCCATCTACCATGAGATATACATATATAAAACATATATAATTTTCAGAAAAACACACATTCACTGGATGATGTCATCAGTGATGTCATTTAAGATGTCATCAGTGATGTCATGAGTGATGTCACTGACCATGTCATGAGTGATGTAATATGTGACGTCATCAGCAGTGCATTGCGGGCGCGCGAGTTATAGTTAGCTGAACTAACTATAACGGGGGAATTTCAATGGTTTTGTAAGAGTGAAAAGTCCAGCTAACTATAACGCCCCTGAAACCTATGGTTTTTTCAGTGAATATATATATATATATATATATATATATATATATATATATATATATATATATATATATTACCTACTGGCAGTCGCCAGTAGGTACTTATAATTAGGACCTATTTTCCACAGGAGATCCGCAACATTCTATTTGGAATAACGTTGGCGTCAATTGTAAGGGTGGGCGTAGTTCGCGAAGTAGCACTTCGCGAAGATACGCAAAGTGAAGTTCGCACTACGCGAGCTACGCGTAGCACTTCGCGAACTGCGTAGTAACATGTTCGCACTGTGCAAGATGTTGTTTTCAATGATTGCACAGTGCGGACAAGCAACCGGCACTGTGCAATCATTGAAAATGGCATCTTGCACAGTGCGAGCTGTAGTTTTCTGCTGCTCGAGTAGATTTTTACTCGAGCGGCAGCTTTCTCAACGCGAACTGGTAGTTTCTCATCGCGAGCGGTCACGAGCATACGCGACCCCTCGCAATGGGAAACCTGACCTCCTCGCGTTGGGAATCTCGCCGGGAGGTTTATTTTCCATGCTCGTGATCGCCAACTTGATGTTGCTGATCGCGAACAAGGAAAAAGTCTCGCTGGGATGTCATTTTGCTTGCTCGTGGTCGCCAACTTGACGTTGAGGACCGCGAGCAAGCAAAAAATGACCGCAGCACTACGCAACACTACGCTAGGCGTGTTCGCACTGTGCTACGTGCAGTTCGCGTAGTGCGAAGTAGCGCGATCTTCGCAAACTACGCGAGCGTAGCGTAGTGCTTCGCCCAGGCCTAGTCAATTGATGAATCTTCACGAAAGTTTACAAACTTTTGGCCAGCTCCGGTCCGCTTCTCTCCTGAAAATTTCACGGTGATTCGTCAAGCAGGGGCCGAGAAAAAAGGGGGGTCCCAAAACGCGTTTTCCCCATGCATTTTCCCATAGGACCTGTTGACGCAGCTACAGCCCGAAGTGCTGAACGGAATTACACCAAATTTGGCAAAGAGGTAGTCCTCAGTTCAGACTCGTGCCTTTTGCTTAAGTGGTGTAAATCCGTTCAGTAGTTCCTGAGAAAATCAAAGTAAAATCACATATATATCTGGCCGGACCCTAACCACACATCTCATCGTGAGATCAATTTCCCATAGGACCTTTCGCCACAGCTACGGCCCGAACTGCTGAACGGAATCACACCAAATTTGGCAGAAAGGTAGACCTTGGTTCAGAGTCATGCCTTTTGCTTAAATGGTGTAAATCCGTTCAGTAGTTCCTGAGAAAATCAAAATCAAAATTACATATATATCTGGGTAGAGCCTAACCACACATCTCATCGTGAGATCTGATTGGCTGTCAGTACTTCATCCAAGAAGTGTTGGCAGCCATCTTGGGACCAATATACATGATAGCACCTCATTAAAAAGCATTGCAGTTAATAGAAGGTTTTAAGACTTTAGTTACATTATAAATCATTTGTTGATGGTACCATACTCATTTTAGGAATTGTGGTGTGTTCTAAGGTGATTTTACCATGTGAAAAAGCCTTCTGCTGTGATATCACGAATCATGTTTGAGAGAAAATTATTTTCTCATGCTTTTCCCACAGAGGTTTTGAAGGTGATCTATAAGCAAAACTGAGAGCATATTTTCTGTAAATTCCCATTATCTTTCTCAGTCATGTGAGAATGAAGCCTGACATTCTCAGTAAAACATGTACATCCAACAAGGGCAGAGACTGTCAGTTGATTCCTTTGTGTTCTACAGCAGCTTCCCAGAGTGTTCTAAAGAACAACTAGAGCGCTAACAGTCCTACTTATGACAAACGTATGGCACACCTGAAGCCATCTTGGTTGGAATAAAGTGGTAACTCTTAAAACATTTAATTTAAAAAGGAACAAAATGAGGGGGCTCATTTTGCCATAGAAAGTATGATTAGTGCTGCAGAAAGAAAAATTAGGGCACATTTTGAATGACTTCTCAAATCCTCTTCTATTTCATTAAAAAATTCTGACATTCAGACTGAAACATGCACTTTCAATACCAGCAGCAGACTTCCCTAGTGAGCAGTAGCTTTACTACAGTGATCTAATAAGCAACTAGAGTGCTAACATTCTGAATTTATGGCAAATGTGTGACACATCTGAATGCCTTCTTGATGGAATCAAAGTAAAAAACTGAAAGTATTTCCTGCTGAGGAGACTGTAGTAAATGAGGAAATTAGGAAACATCATAACAAATTAGTCTCCCAAAATGGCCACCAGAGACTCAAGAGCCCAAATGTAGCCCAACTATCACCCAGATGTAGCCCAAGTATAGCCCAATGACAGAATGTGCCAGAGTGTTCTAACGAACAACTAGAGCGCTAACAGTCTTACTTATGACAAAAGTATGGCACACCTGAAGCCATCTTGATTGGAATAAAGTGGTAACACTTAAAACATTTATTTAATTTAAAAAGGAACAAAATGAGGGGGTTCATTTTGCCATAGAAAGTATGATTAGTGCTGCAGAAAGAAAAATTAGGGCACATTTTGACTTCTCAAATCCTCTTCTATTTCATAAAAAAATTCTTACATGCAGACTGAAACATGCACTTTGAATACCAGCAGCAGACTTCCCTGGTGAGCAGTAGCTTTACTACAGTGATCTAATGAGCAACTAGAGTGCTAACATTCAGAATTTATGGCAAATGTGTGACACATCTGAATGCCTTCTTGATGGAACCAAAGTAAAAAACTGAAAGTATTTCCTACTGAGGAGACTGCAGTAAATGAGGATATTAGGAAACTTCATAACAAATAAATATCCCAAGATGGCCACCAGAGACAAAAGAGCCCAAATGTAGCCCAAATATCACCCAGATGTAGCCCAAGTATAGCCCAATGACAGAATGTGCCAGAGTGTTCTAACGAACAACTAGAGCGCTAACAGTCTTACTTATGACAAAAGTATGGCACACCTGAAGCCATCTTGATTGGAATAAAGTGGTAACACTTAAAACATTTATTTAATTTAAAAAGGAACAAAATGAGAGGGTTCATTTTGCCATAGAAAGTATGATTAGTGCTGCAGAAAGAAAAATTAGGGCACATTTTGACTTCTCAAATCCTCTTCTATTTCATAAAACAATTCTGACATGCAGACTGAAACATGCACTTTGAATACCAGCAGCAGACTTCTCTGGTGAGCAGTAGCTTTAATACAGTGATCTAATGAGCAACTAGAGTGCTAACATTCAGAATTTATGGCAAATGTGTGACACATCTGAATGCCTTCTTGATGGAAGCAAAGTAAAAAACTGAAAGTATTTCCTACTGAGGAGACTGCAGTAAATGAGGAAATTAGGAAACTTCATAACAAAAAAAATCTCCCAAGATGGCCACCAGAGACAAAAGAGCCCAAATGTAGCCCTAATATCACCCAGATGTAGCCCAAGTATAGCCCAATGAAGAACAGCCGCCTGAAACTGAACTCGGACAAGACGGAAGTCCTCATCCTGGGTTCCTCACCCTCCGCCTGGGACGACTCCTGGTGGCCCCCCGCCCTAGGCAGCGCACCCAAACCAACAGACCACGCACGCAACCTGGGCTTCATTCTGGACTCCACCCTCTCCATGACCAGACAAGTCAACGCCGTCTCCTCGTCGTGCTTCAACATCCTGCGCATGCTATGAAAGATCTTCCGGTGGATCCCCACTGAGACCAGGAAGACGGTCACCCAGGCCCTCGTCACCAGCCGTCTGGACTACGGCAACTCCCTCTACGCCGGAACCACCGCCAAACTCCAGAAAAGACTTCAGCGGATCCAGAACGCCTCAGCACGACTCATCCTGGACATCCCCCGTCGCAGCCACATCTCCGGACACCTGAGAGACCTGCACTGGCTCCCGGTCACCAAGAGAATCACCTTCCGCCTCCTCACCCACGCACACAAAGCCCTACACAACCAAGGCCCAGGATACCTCAACAGCCGCCTCAACTTCTACGCTCCCAAACGCCAGCTTCGATCGACCGGCCACGCCCTCGCCACCGTCCCCCGCATCCGAAGAGCCACCACAGGGGGACGGTCCTTCTCCTTCCTCGCCGCCAGGACGTGGAACTCCCTCCCGACCCACCTCCGCCTGATCCAGGACCACCTCGCCTTCAGGAAGCAACTCAAGACCTGGCTGTTCGAGCAGTAGCGGACCCCCCTCCCCTAGCGCCTTGAGACCCTCTGGGTGAGTAGTGCGCTATATAAATGCTTTGATTAATTGATTGATTGATTGAATGTCCCAGAGTGTTCTAACGAACAACTAGAGCGCTAACAGTCTTACTTATGACAAAAGTATGGCACACCTGAAGCCATCTTGATTGGAATAAAGTGGTTACACTTAAAACATTTAATTTACAAAGGAACAAAACGAGGGGGTTCATTTTGCCATAGAAATTATGATTAGTTCTGCAGAAAGAAAAATTAGGCCACATTTTGACTTCTCAAATCCTCTTCTATTTCATAAACAAATTCTGACATGCAGACTGAAACATGCACTTTCAATACCAGCAGCAGACTTCCATGGTGAGCATTAGTTTTACTACAGTGATCTAATGAGCAACTAGAGTGCCAACATTGAGAATTTATGGCAAATGTGTGACACATCTGAATGCCTTCTTGATGGAACCAAAATAAAAAACTGAAAGTATTCCCACTGAAGAGACTGCAGTAAATGAGGAAATTAGGAAACTTCATAACAAATAAATCTCCCAAGATGGCCACCAGAGACAAAAGAGGAAATACTCTAGGTATTACAGTTTTGATTACATCAAGATGACGTCAGGCGTTCCACACTTTTGTAATAACTATAGAATGTTAGCAATCTAGTTGTTCATTGGGATACTGTTGAGAGGCAGAGGCCAGGGGCACGGACTCTGAAAATTGAAGGCAGGTAGGAGAGTGCAGAGGCAACAATTTGACAACACTGGGCAGGCAGAAAGGGCAGTGGCAGCACAACAGACTATGGAGGGCAGTGGAAAGGGGGCAGGGGCAACAAACCAACAATACAGGACTGGCAAGAGAGACTGTGGCAATATAATAGAACATTGTGGGCAGAAGGAAGAGGCAGTGGTAGTACAACCATACATGCCAACAGACCCGTTTCAGCCAGGAAACGTCCAATGTTTTTAAGCTCAAATGGGATTTATTTGATCTGTCTCCTGTCTACAATCTCTTCTTTTTCAATGTAACTCAAAGGGGAAAATCAATACCCTAGTTTTTTTCAAAATTTCCCTCTTACCAAGTCCAAAATGTTCGCAAGTATGGTACATTGGATCATGGTAGGCAGGAGGAATTGGGGTAGGGACAGAAGAGACATGGAGAGGTGCGCCAAACTGACCCTACAGGGCAGGCATCAGGGTTTGCAGCAGCACAATACACCACACAGCGCATTCGGGACAGGAGTGCAGCACAACAATCCATAGAAAGCAATAGGGAGGTGTTAGAAAGGATAGACGGACCGGGAGGGTCGGCCTGGGTCAGGAGGAGAGGTCTCCGGGGAGAGCCGTCTCCAGCGATCGTACAGACAAGTAACTTCCCCCCCACAGACAGATACCACACACGGATAAGGTTCAGTGTTCTTTATAAGCACTTCTTAAGGTACGGTTGAATGGTACAAGGAGGTCTGGACTCAGGGGTCCCCTCGATTCAAGTCTCTCAAAGCAGGGTAAGGGGTAGCGGGACAGTCTGTCTACCAGTCAGGTAGTTTGGATGAGATGATGATTAGCTCACAATCCTCGAGCTTAGTTGGTGCGGGCCGCGGCAGCGCCAGCAGGTCCCGGAAAGATGGTCGATGTACGGTCCGCGGCAGCGCCAGCAGGTCCCGGTGAGGATGGTCGTTACAACGGGCCGCGGCAGCGCCAGCAGGTCCCGGAAAGATGGTCGATGTACGGTCCGCGGCAGCGCCAGCAGGTCCCGGTGAGGATGGTCGTTACAACGGGCCGCGGCAGCGCCAGCAGGTCCCGGAAAGATGGTCGATGTACGGTCCGCGGCAGCGCCAGCAGGTCCCGGTGAGGATGGTCGTTACAACGGGCCGCGGCAGCGCCAGCAGGTCCCGACGAGGATGGATGTTGTAGAAGGCCGCGGCAGCGCCAGCAGGCAGGACGATGGTTCACAAGAGCGGGCTACGGCAGCGCCAGTAGTCCGTCAAGGCTGAGTTCTCTCGGTGTCTCTCGACTCCAGGATACAACTGCCTTCCTGCTCCGGAGTTGCCCCAGTTATAGGGCAGGCGCTCTTTGATGTCCGGACCCTCGCACTTGGAGGTCGGAGGGCCCGGGATGAAGGTGTCCAGACACCCAGCAGGGGGTGGAGCCAGCGCCTGGGGGAGCTGGAGGCGATCGGCACCTGGCGGGGGAAGAGCTCTTGACACTTCGTCCTCCCATTGACCTGCCAAGTGGTCCGCTCACCTCCCGGGTGGATGGTGGTGCCGGGATGTCGGGGCCGGTCCGGCCCGGGGTTAGGGTCGGGGCGAGGCCACGCGGCCTCGTGGTGCAGGGCCCAAGATGGCGGCTTGAACCGGCCGGGGGAGCCGGTGGGGCTGGGCCCCGTGATGAGTAGAGGTCCGAGGGCAGAAGATCCGTCGGGAGACGGGGTACGGGTGCTTTTCGTGGGTTATGCCTGGTGGGCCGGAGCTCGGGCCCTGTCGTGCGGGGAGGGAGCAAGCCCTTCGTGTGGCCTGTCCAACAGGAGGGGACAGGACCATGCACGTGGACAACAGAGAACAGAGGGGAAAGAGGCAATGGTAGCTAGCTGACCATAATGGACAGACAGGAGAGAAAGCTGCAGCATAACAGACCATAAAGGGCAGGAGGGACGGATCAGGGTCTTTACAATGGAACAGACAAGCCAGGAGGGAGGGAATAGGGGTCTGCACATGGAAACAGAGGGCTGGGGGCAAGGGGGCAGGGCAGGAGCAGCAAGATGACCAGGGAGGTCAGGCAGGATGGGGACTAGAAACAAGACACACCATGGAGAGCAACAATGAGACTATGATGGCATACACACAGACCATGGAGGGAAGGTGGGAGGGGGTCAGGGGCAACTAGCTGACCACACAGGGAAGGTGGGAGGGGCCATGGCAGCACAGAAGACCATGCATGGCAAGCGGGAGGGTTAGTGGCAGCACAATGGCTATGATGGGCAAGAAGGAGGTTGCAGGGGCATGCACAAAGGACCATGGAGGATAGAAGGGAGGGTCAGGACCTGGGCACAGACAAGAGAGTTCAGGGAAGGGGCCTCACAACAGACCGCGCGGGGCAGGCAGGAGGAGCAGTTGCAGCACAACAGACCAGGGAGGGCAGAAGGGTGTGGCAGTAAAATGGACCATGGAGGACAGGAGGAAGGGGATAGGGGCATGGCTTGTGGACAGGCAGGGTGGAGGTGGCAGGGACAGGTTACAGTCATCTGACAATGCTAGGCAGGTGGGAGGGGAGGGGCAGCTCAACAGAACACTCAGAGTAGATAGGAGTGGCAGGTCCATGGAACATGGTGGGCAAAAAGGATGGAGCAGGGGCATGCACAAAGACATCGGAGGGCAGGGGGAAGGAGAATAGGGGCAGCAAGCTAAGCACAGAGGCTAAGCAGGAGGTCAATGATGGGCCATAGAATTGGGCAATGGAGGGAAGGAGAAGTGGACTGGTACATCATGCTAAATGGAGGGCAGTGGCAGCACATCAGACCATGCATGGCAGGAGGGAGGTGGCTAGTCCATGGATTCAGACAACAGAGGATAGGGAGGAGGTGGATGGGGCAGCAAGCTAACTGTTCAGAGAAGGTGGGTATTAGGAACTTTATTGTTTTTAAAATGTGTGTCTGTGCAAACTACTTAAAATATGAACAAGTATGCAGCATAATCTCACTTTTATTCAGGAAGAAGAGGGCGTTTGTGACTGTGACTCCGGGCTCACTTGGCAGAAACACCCCCTGACCCTCCACCCCCATCGCAAAATGTAATGCCCGTGAAAAGGGTAGGTGGACGCAGTGTTATATAGAGCACGATTGAAAATGAAAGCTAGATATAGTATATGGTATAAACTATGCACCAAAAAGTGTGATATAAGATGAACCGGGCGTGAAATATAATATGCAATACATTGTGCGCAATGACAGATTCATTGGAGAGCACGAGATAGCACAGGCACTAGCGCGTGCTATGCGTTATGCGCCTTGGAGTGTAATATGCACAGGGCAGTGTTGTGTAACCTAACTAGTCTCTAAAGTTGTAATAGAAAATATGTGCTGGGGAGTATAACGTTGCATATGCACTGTGACAAAGATATGGATCCCAGATTGTAATATGTATGGCATAGCGCTGTGCGTTATAACATAGGCATCGAGGAAGGCACGTTAGATGGGGCAATATAACCCGTGTGAAGGCAAATGTGGCATGACATATTCACGGGGTGGTGTTACAGTGCACATGGGCTAGAGAGTGTCATAGCATACGCACTAGCTGGTGGAATACAACACAGAGGTATGAGGCACTCGGCGGGCACTGGTGGGTGTAACACAGCATTTGGCTCAGCCAGGAGCACGCTGTGACTCTCAAGTGAGGTTCGTTTCCTTTCCAGAGAGTAAACTAAAAAGTATTACACATCCGGCGGTGGATGTGTATTTTATTAACCGTGAGCGGGGTTTCTAGCATGGTTTGGTCGAATTGTTTTCGAATCCCCTTTGAATGGCTTGGTGTGCGTGTATATTAAATGTGCCCGTCAATAGCTACCCATGTTTGTATAAATAAACAACAAGGGTGTCTACTTGGAGAGTACCCACCGGCGGGGACGCCGGGGGTAGGCACGGTAGGGCGTCAGACACGTCAGAGCTTTACTAGCGGTGTAAATACATTCCTATGGTTTTTTCAGTGAATATATATATATTCACTGAAAAAACCATAGGTTTCCCACGTGTTATAGTTAGCTGGACATTTCACTCATAAAAAACCATTGAAATTCCCCCGTTATAGTTAGTTCAGCTAACTATAACTCACGCGCCCTCAATCCACTGCTGATGACGTCACATATTACATCACTCATGACATGGTCAGTGACATCACTCATGACATCACTGATGACATCACTGATGACATCATCCATTGAGTATGTGTTTCTGAACAATTTTAATATGTTTAATATATATAGGGAAAGGCCTGTTGAAGAATGAGTGGGTGTACAAGTGTGTAAATGGATGATTTTCTTTGGTGCGTAACTGACTCTATAAGTGAGTCATTAAATGTATCTTACTGCAGACTAGTGACTAAACTGTGTAAATGTTTGTATGTGTCTGTATGTTGGTGTATAAGTGGCGGCATGGTTTTGTGAATACCTATATAAGTGTCTATATGAGTTATGGATTGCTTGTCTCAGTATCTGTATGGGTTCCTGAGTGTTTGTGTGGGTAGGGTGTGTGTGACTCTATGCATAGATGTGTGAGGGGGTGATTCTATGGGTGCATGGTTTTAAGAGTGCATCTGTGATGGACTGTATTGTTGAGTGAGTGTATGTATGGGTGTGTTAGGCATTGAATGTATATCTCAGTGGTACATTTGTGACTAACTACATATGTGAAAGGCAGTATATATGCGTGTAAGAGTATATAAGTGGGTAGATGTGAGAGTGTGTGATTGTGAGAGTGACTGTATGGATGAGTGTGTGCTTGTATCAATGATTCTATAAGAGCGTAAGAATGTGATACTATTTTTATGAGTAAGTGAACTTGAGTGTGTATAACCGCATAGGTGAGTAAATGGGAGTTTGATTATTTGCATGACTGAGTGGGTGTGAGAGTACCTCTATGGATGATTGGTAGTGTGTGAGTGTCTATATAGGTGTATAAATGCATATGATAGTTTTGTATGGAGTGACTGTAAGTATGAGTGACTGTACAGGTGAATGAGTGGAGGTGTATGTAGACCTAAGAGTTAATAAGTGGGTATGTAGTTATTGGTATTGCAGTATGTATGGTTTTGAGAATGGAACTCTTAAATTTTGAGTCGGTGTATCAAAGGTTATATTAGGGTGTGAGAAGATGTGGTAATTTATCACATGGATGACGTCATCAGTGATGTCATCAGTGATGTCATTTGAGATAGCAATCACTAGAAGAACTCCACAGAGTGTGGAGGGGGGAACAGGAGGCACGGGGTGCTAGGAGCTAGCGGCCTCCATAACTACTATTGACCACAAGAAGCTGCTCCTAGTGTGATGTGACCTTACTACAATTGTGAGTCAAGTGTGGACATCTCACAAAAAGTGACGGACTGGCCTCACACACCACCTGGTGTCATGCTTCATCATCGGCCAGTCCTCGCCCTCCAAAACCTTCGTTTGATGGAGGGCGGGCATACACCTGGAGACAGGGATGCACTTCTAAACTAAAGAGTGGGGGCCCATGGGGTAGAACGTGAAATTAAAAATCATTATAGTTACTACAAAGTGTTTTTAATGTGATCAGTAACTATATGATGCTAAAAACAAATAGCGGCAGGTGGGGTATATTAGGTGTCCCCTAGCCGTCTAGTGTTAGGTCGACATGTTTCTGCCTTCTTGGCCCGAGCGGGTCCAGGGCATTCATCAGGACCTAGGTTTACAAAAAGAGGGCTCCGGTCTTACCAACTCGTGGCAAGAGAAAACCACTGTGCAGGTGTGGCGAAGGCCACACTCCACTACCTAGGTGGCTTCCAACTGTAAAGCCTGTAGAAAGAATCAAAACAAACAAATGTATCTGTATACACAACTGTAGAAGAAAGGTCAAAGGTGAAAACATAAAAATTAAGATAAACGCATGCGTAATTTCCTTAAGGTGGGTGACTAATCACGTGACATGTGCCACTCTACGTGAGAACACAAACATGTTTGAGAGTCAAAAAGTGCTCTCATGAGGCTTACCCTAGTCAGAAAGACTACTTGCCACATGGGGGGATAAAGGAGGAGACACTCCTGTTCAGTCTACAGGGAGAGAAGAACGATACAGTAATGGTCAGCAGACTGAAAAATGCCCAGAACGTTGACCCTTGCAAAACCTGGAATCAGGATGGAACCACAATCATTCCACAATAAACCCACACAGGGGTTAAAACAACGCGAAACCACCATTCATACTCTTACTATCTGAGGCAAGGTGTCCCGTGTTCAGCCTACGGTGTTGCTCCTTGTCCGCCCGAATTTGGGAGTGAGACCGCAGGGCAGGATTAAATAGCGTGCTTAATTGGTAAATGGAAAACAGCCTGGAGTGATCACGGCTGTGCGGCAGTTCCTGGTGCGGTGCATCCGGAGTCCGGAATAACCGTGGTGGCGGCGCATGCAGTGCAGTGCCTGGTTGTGAAATGGCCGATTGTGGGGGCCTATTGGAGCGTCCAGGCTGAGTCTTGTGCCCAAATAAGGAAACAGTCAGGGGATCCGCCCAGGGAAGGCGGTCCCGTGTGGGCGTGCGCGTCAGAGGTTGTCCGGGCAACGTGGTGCATGCGTTCGGCGTGACTCCCGAGGATGAAAGCGACGCGTGCTAAGGTGCCCCAGGACGGGTTTGTGTTGTGAAAATTCAGAGGCACGTGTGCGCGTCCCAAGTCAGAAAGGGGCATGAAAAGGGAGATATCATCGCCATATGCCGCTAAGACCCCGATGAAAGGTGAAAAGGTCATTCATGCAGCGTTTGATTAGTGCGTAGATTCAAAGAGTTCGTGAGGGGGTTTGGCGGTTGCTAATGGCAACAGAAAAAGTGAAAGTAAACACCATGCCCTCTGCGTTGCTCTCTGTATGTAATGGAAAATATCCCAGTGTAGATGGAGAGTCAGTCTGCTCCGGACAAGACCAGGGTGTCGCAGAAAACATGTATGATAAGTGTGGTGTAATGCCCAAGTCCTCCTGTCACTACGATCATATTCTGGAGATCCCTGCGATGAAGGTAACAGAAACCAAAGGGTAGGCAGGTAGAGGGACAGGAGGTGTTAATAGTGTGTAAGGGCAACTACCACATGATGGAAGGGGTGCCCAGGAGTCCAGGGTAGATGGAGAGGTCATCTAGTCAGTTGGAGCCACGGTATATCGTCGTTAAGTCCCTTTTCGTGGGACCGCAGGCGGAACACCCAGCGTTGTTCTCTGATGTGGAGAGCTCTTGAGAGATCAGCTTTGGTTTTATTCATGACCTCTAGGACTGTCCATCGCAAATCAGTGTCTTTGTGGTTCTTCTCCAAAAAATGGCGTGTGAGCTTTGTGTTTGTTTTCTTGCACCTTATGGTACTGCAGTGTTCATTGATACGTACCCTGATCTTTCTGGTTGTCATGCCAACGTACTGGAGTTGGCAGGGGCATTTTAGTAGGTAAACCACATTCTCAGTATTGCAGTTACTAAACTTGCGGAGTTGCCATGGTCTATCTGTGCCAATGTCGACTTCTTTGGTGTTAGAAGTGAGTTTGCATGAAATACACCCCCCGCACGTGAAGTGTCCCACTACTCGTGGTTGGTCCCAGAGCCTCTGTTGTTCCGGTCCCTCTGCGGTTGGCATAGTGGCATGAACGAGTTGGTCTCGCAGATTTCTGTTACGTTTAAAGGCAAAAAGTGGTGGATCCCATTGCTTCCCTGCACTATTAAGGATGTTCCATCTTTTCTTAATTATTTTCTGTACGGCATTAGAGGCAGGGGTAAATGTTGTAACACATACAGTTCTTTTGGTGTTCTCCTTTGTTGCATCCTCCAAAAGTGCTTCCCTAGGGTTGTTCCTAGCTCGTTTCTTGGCCCTGCGTATCATTTTTTGGGGGTAATGGCGGGCAGCAAGTTTTTCTGCAAGGTGGGATGCCTGTTCCTCAAAAGTAGGGGTGTCTGAGCAATTTCTCCTAACCCGAAGGAACTGTCCAACTGGGAGATTCTGTCGGAGGGCCTTGGGGTGGTAGCTTTCGTACAGTAGAAGGCTATTCCTATCCGTGGGCTTATTGTGCACTTTTGTTGTGAAACCATCATTTTCCATAGTGATGTCCAGGTCGAGGAAGATAGCGTGGTTCTTACTGATAGTGTGGGTGAACCTGAGGTGTACATCTTTACTGTTAACCCACCGGACAAAGTTCGTCGCTTCTTCCTCTGATCCGTTCCATATTATCAGCACATCATCTATGTAGCGCTTCCAAAGTCTCAGGTTCTGTAGGAAAGGATTATGTGGGTTGTATATGAAGTCCTCTTCAAACTGTTGTACGTACAGACAAGCCATACTAGGGGCAAAAGTACTCCCCATTGAAGTCCCAGAGATCTGGTGGTAGATGACTTTCTCAAATTCGAAGAAGTTTTCCATTAACGCTATTTCCGCACATTCCATTACGAACTGCTGTGGTGTTAAGAAATCCCACTCCCTATTTATGATGATGTTTTCCACCACTTCCAATGTGCGCCTCTGTGGTATGCTCGTGTATAGAGCTTCTATGTCCATGGTTATTAGCCAGTCGTTGGTTGAATCTACCGTGAGGTCTCTGAGGAGGCACAGGACGTCCTTCGTATCTCTGAGATAGGATGCAGATTTTTGGACAATAGGGCGGAGGAACCAGTCACAAAATTGTGACAATGGTTCTAATACTGACCCTATTCCAGATACAATTGGTCTTCCAGGAGGAGGCGTCCTGTTTTTGTGGATTTTTGGGAGTGTGTAGAATTTAGGCATTCTTGGTTCTTCATTCACGAGGAAGTCTGCCTCATGTTTGGTTATCCAATCATTGCCGAGTGCTTCTGTGACCATGATCTTAATCCTGGTCGTCAGAGGACCGGTAGGGTCAGTCCTGTGTATGGTGTAGCTGTTTGAATCAGAGAGAAGTCTCAAGCATTCTTCTCTGTACATATCACTGTCCATGACCACAATGGCGCCCCCTTTGTCAGCTGGTTCCCATTCTCGTCTGTAGTATCTTCAGTATCTCCGAAATAATCGCGGAGTTTGATTTTCCTGAAGAATTGGACCAGGAGCAGAGGGAGAGGAGAGATGCCCTCGACGAGCAGGGAGTAACCAATATAGTGAACATCAGTAAATACACACTCTCACAAGACGAAACCACCGTCCTTTCCAAAGGGCTGGGATTTGTTCCCACACCCCGAAATGACCCCTTTGCACTTCACACGGAATTGGCCCAATTCTTCAGGAAAATCAAACTCCGCGATTATTTCGGAGATACTGAAGATACTACAGACGAGAATGGGAAGAAGTCCACAGGGCTAAAGAGAAAATCCACCTTCCAACCCCCGAACCAGAACATTTCATGTAACATACTTGCTTTTGAACAGGCCGTACTTAAAGATATTGAGAAGATTGATTTCCAGAACACTCGTGGGTTTGACAACCTTACGGGAAAGGAGCGCACGGCCCTTGCGAAACTGAGCAGCAATAAAGACTTAACAATAAAACCAGCTGACAAAGGGGGCGCCATTGTGGTCATGGACAGTGATATGTACAGAGAAGAATGCTTGAGACTTCTCTCTGATTCAAACAGCTACACCATACACAGGACTGACCCTACCGGTCCTCTGACGACCAGGATTAAGATCATGGTCACAGAAGCACTCGGCAATGATTGGATAACCAAACATGAGGCAGACTTCCTCGTGAATGAAGAACCAAGAATGCCTAAATTCTACACACTCCCAAAAATCCACAAAAACAGGACGCCTCCTCCTGGAAGACCAATTGTATCTGGAATAGGGTCAGTATTAGAACCATTGTCACAATTTTGTGACTGGTTCCTCCGCCCTATTGTCCAAAAATCTGCATCCTATCTCAGAGATACGAAGGACGTCCTGTGCCTCCTCAGAGACCTCACGGTAGATTCAACCAACGACTGGCTAATAACCATGGACATAGAAGCTCTATACACGAGCATACCACAGAGGCGCACATTGGAAGTGGTGGAAAACATCATCATAAATAGGGAGTGGGATTTCTTAACACCACAGCAGTTCGTAATGGAATGTGCGGAAATAGCGTTAATGGAAAACTTCTTCGAATTTGAGAAAGTCATCTACCACCAGATCTCTGGGACTTCAATGGGGAGTACTTTTGCCCCTAGTATGGCTTGTCTGTACGTACAACAGTTTGAAGAGGACTTCATATACAACCCACATAATCCTTTCCTACAGAACCTGAGACTTTGGAAGCGCTACATAGATGATGTGCTGATAATATGGAACGGATCAGAGGAAGAAGCGACGAACTTTGTCCGGTGGGTTAACAGTAAAGATGTACACCTCAGGTTCACCCACACTATCAGTAAGAACCACGCTATCTTCCTCGACCTGGACATCACTATGGAAAATGATGGTTTCACAACAAAAGTGCACAATAAGCCCACGGATAGGAATAGCCTTCTACTGTACGAAAGCTACCACCCCAAGGCCCTCCGACAGAATCTCCCAGTTGGACAGTTCCTTCGGGTTAGGAGAAATTGCTCAGACACCCCTACTTTTGAGGAACAGGCATCCCACCTTGCAGAAAAACTTGCTGCCCGCCATTACCCCCAAAAAATGATACGCAGGGCCAAGAAACGAGCTAGGAACAACCCTAGGGAAGCACTTTTGGAGGATGCAACAAAGGAGAACACCAAAAGAACTGTATGTGTTACAACATTTACCCCTGCCTCTAATGCCGTACAGAAAATAATTAAGAAAAGATGGAACATCCTTAATAGTGCAGGGAAGCAATGGGATCCACCACTTTTTGCCTTTAAACGTAACAGAAATCTGCGAGACCAACTCGTTCATGCCACTATGCCAACCGCAGAGGGACCGGAACAACAGAGGCTCTGGGACCAACCACGAGTAGTGGGACACTTCACGTGCGGGGGGTGTATTTCATGCAAACTCACTTCTAACACCAAAGAAGTCGACATTGGCACAGATAGACCATGGCAACTCCGCAAGTTTAGTAACTGCAATACTGAGAATGTGGTTTACCTACTAAAATGCCCCTGCCAACTCCAGTACGTTGGCATGACAACCAGAAAGATCAGGGTACGTATCAATGAACACTGCAGTACCATAAGGTGCAAGAAAACAAACACAAAGCTCACACGCCATTTTTTGGAGAAGAACCACAAAGACACTGATTTGCGATGGACAGTCCTAGAGGTCATGAATAAAACCAAAGCTGATCTCTCAAGAGCTCTCCACATCAGAGAACAACGCTGGGTGTTCCGCCTGCGGTCCCACGAAAAGGGACTTAACGACGATATACCGTGGCTCCAACTGACTAGATGACCTCTCCATCTACCCTGGACTCCTGGGCACCCCTTCCATCATGTGGTAGTTGCCCTTACACACTATTAACACCTCCTGTCCCTCTACCTGCCTACCCTTTGGTTTCTGTTACCTTCATCGCAGGGATCTCCAGAATATGATCGTAGTGACAGGAGGACTTGGGCATTACACCACACTTATCATACATGTTTTCTGCGACACCCTGGTCTTGTCCGGAGCAGACTGACTCTCCATCTACACTGGGATATTTTCCATTACATACAGAGAGCAACGCAGAGGGCATGGTGTTTACTTTCACTTTTTCTGTTGCCATTAGCAACCGCCAAACCCCCTCACGAACTCTTTGAATCTACGCACTAATCAAACGCTGCATGAATGACCTTTTCACCTTTCATCGGGGTCTTAGCGGCATATGGCGATGATATCTCCCTTTTCATGCCCCTTTCTGACTTGGGACGCGCACACGTGCCTCTGAATTTTCACAACACAAACCCGTCCTGGGGCACCTTAGCACGCGTCGCTTTCATCCTCGGGAGTCACGCCGAACGCATGCACCACGTTGCCCGGACAACCTCTGACGCGCACGCCCACACGGGACCGCCTTCCCTGGGCGGATCCCCTGACTGTTTCCTTATTTGGGCACAAGACTCAGCCTGGACGCTCCAATAGGCCCCCACAATCGGCCATTTCACAACCAGGCACTGCACTGCATGCGCCGCCACCACGGTTATTCCGGACTCCGGATGCACCGCACCAGGAACTGCCGCACAGCCGTGATCACTCCAGGCTGTTTTCCATTTACCAATTAAGCACGCTATTTAATCCTGCCCTGCGGTCTCACTCCCAAATTCGGGCGGACAAGGAGCAACACCGTAGGCTGAACACGGGACACCTTGCCTCAGATAGTAAGAGTATGAATGGTGGTTTCGCGTTGTTTTAACCCCTGTGTGGGTTTATTGTGGAATGATTGTGGTTCCATCCTGATTCCAGGTTTTGCAAGGGTCAACGTTCTGGGCATTTTTCAGTCTGCTGACCATTACTGTATCGTTCTTCTCTCCCTGTAGACTGAACAGGAGTGTCTCCTCCTTTATCCCCCCATGTGGCAAGTAGTCTTTCTGACTAGGGTAAGCCTCATGAGAGCACTTTTTGACTCTCAAACATGTTTGTGTTCTCACGTAGAGTGGCACATGTCACGTGATTAGTCACCCACCTTAAGGAAATTACGCATGCGTTTATCTTAATTTTTATGTTTTCACCTTTGACCTTTCTTCTACAGTTGTGTATACAGATACATTTGTTTGTTTTGATTCTTTCTACAGGCTTTACAGTTGGAAGCCACCTAGGTAGTGGAGTGTGGCCTTCGCCACACCTGCACAGTGGTTTTCTCTTGCCACGAGTTGGTAAGACCGGAGCCCTCTTTTTGTAAACCTAGGTCCTGATGAATGCCCTGGACCCGCTCGGGCCAAGAAGGCAGAAACATGTCGACCTAACACTAGACGGCTAGGGGACACCTAATATACCCCACCTGCCGCTATTTGTTTTTAGCATCATATAGTTACTGATCACATTAAAAACACTTTGTAGTAACTATAATGATTTTTAATTTCACGTTCTACCCCATGGGCCCCCACTCTTTAGTTTAGAAGTGCATCCCTGTCTCCAGGTGTATGCCCGCCCTCCATCAAACGAAGGTTTTGGAGGGCGAGGACTGGCCGATGATGAAGCATGACACCAGGTGGTGTGTGAGGCCAGTCCGTCACTTTTTGTGAGATGTCCACACTTGACTCACAATTGTAGTAAGGTCACATCATATATGTCATTTGAGATGTCATCAGTGATGTCATGAGTGCTGTCACTGACCATGTCATGAGTGATGTAATATGTGACGTCATCAGCAGTGGATTGCGGGCGCGCAAGTTTAAAAAAAAAAAGGGGGCCCCAGGGGGTCCTTCTAGACCCCCCTAAGCACCTCTAGAGGGTCAGAGTATTTCCACTCTGCCCCCTTTATATGTTTTACACACTTATTCCCCTTGCTTCTTCAGCCTCGCTTCTACCGAAGCAGTAAATGGCCGCCAACAGTTCCTGTTTTCGAATGTAGACAGACACACGACAGCCAATTAGCATTCAGCACGCGATCCGGAGGGTGCGCGCTCGGTTCGGGGAGGGTGCGCTCACAGTCCGGGTAGGGTCCGCGGATCCTCCCCGGCCATAGATATTTATGTACTTTTAACTCTAATTTTCTCAGGAACTACGGAACGGATTCACACCATTTATGCAAAAGTCACGAGTCTGAACTGAGGACTACCTCTTTGCCAAATTTGGTGTCATTCTGTTCAGCGGTTCGGGCTGTAGCTGCGACAACAGATACTATGGGAAATTGCATGGGGAAAATGCGTTTTGGGACCCCCCTTTTTTCTCGGTCCCCGCTTGACGAATCACCATGAAACTTTCAGGGTAGGAGCGGAGCGGAGCTGGCCAAAAGTTTGGAAACTTTCGCGAGGATTCGTCAACGGGCGCCAGACATATTGGGAATAGAATGTTGCTGATTTCCTATGGAAAATAGGTCCTAACTATAACTATCTACTGGCGACCGCCAGTAGATAATATATATATATATATTCACTGAAAAAAAACATAGGTTTTAGGGAAAGTTATAGTTAGTTGGATATTTAATTCGTACAAAACCAGAGAAATTACCCCGTTATAGTTAGTACATCTAACTATAATTTGCGCCCCCACAAAACACTACTGATGATGTCACATATTGCATCACTCATGACATGGTCAGTGACATCACTGATGACATCACTGATGACATCTCAAATGACATCACTGATGACATCACTGATGACATCATCCAGTGACTGTGTGTTTCTGTAAATTTTAAATATGTTTAATATATATAGGAAAAGGCGTATTGAAGAATGAGTGGGTGTATAAGTGTCTGAATGGATGATTTAGTAGGTGCGTGACTGACTCTATAAGTGAGTGATTAAACTTATCTTGCTGAATGCATGAGTTAGTGAGTAAACTGTGTGAATGTCTGTATCCGTCTGTCTGTTGGTGTGTAAACAGCTGCATGGGCTTGTGAATAGCTACATGAGTGTCTATATGGGTTATTGATTGATTGTCTGAGTATTTGTATGGGTGCCTGAGTGTTTGTGTGGGTGGGGTGTGTGTGACTCTGTACATAGATGTGTGAGTGGGTGATTCACTGGGTGCATGGTTTCAACAGTGCATCTGTGGCGGACTGTATGGGTGTGTGAGTGTGTGTATGGGTGTGCTAGTGAGTGAATGTATATCTCAGTTGTATATGTGTGAGTAACTACATATGTGAAAGGAAGTATATATGTGTGTCGGAGTATATAAATGGCTATATGTGAGAGTGTGTGACTGTGAGAGTGGCTGTATAGATGAGTCTGTGCTTGTATAATAATCCACATTTGTAAAGTGCGAACAATCACCCGTAAGGGTCTCTAGGCGCTGGGGGCCATCGGGAAGATTAAGCAAGCTATTGCCCAGAGTCACATGGTGCTGGGCTAATCTGCCACCGGGGCTCGAACCATGATCCCCAGATTCCGGAGTCAGTCGCCCTGGCCACGGCGCCACATCTCTTTGATTGTATAAGAACGTAAGTATGTGCTAGTATTTGTATGAGTAAGTGAGCTGGTGTGTGTGTATAATTGTATAGGTGAGTAAATGGCAGTGTGATTAATTATTTGCATGACTGACTAGGTGTGTGAGTACCTCTATGAATGAGTGGCAGTGTGTGAGTTTCTATATAGGTGTATTAGTGCATATGATAGTCCTGTACTGAGTGACCATAAGTATGAGTGACTGTACGGGTGAGTGAGTGGATGTGTGTGTAAATCTAAGAATCAGTGAGTGGGTATGTAGTTATTGGTGTTGGAGTGTCTATGGTTTTGAGAATGGCAGTCTGTAATTTAGAGTGGGTGTATCGAAGGTTATATTAGGGTGTGAGAAGATGCATCAAATTATCACATGGGTGATGTCATCAGTGATGTCATTTGAGATGTCATCAGTGATGTCATCAGTGATGTCATTGACCATGTCATGAGTGATGTAATATGTGACGTCATCAGCAGTGCATTGCGGGTGCGCGAGTTATAGTTAGCTGAACTAACTATAATGGGGGAATTTCTCTGGTTTTGTTCGAATGAAATGTCCAACTAACTATAACTTTCCCTAAAACCTATGGTTTTTTTCAGTGCATTTCTAAGGTTTTTCAAATGCTAATTTCTAACTATAGCATGCCTGAAACCTATGGTTTTTTCAGTGAATTTCAAAGGTTTTTTAAAGGCTTATTTCTAACTATAATGTGCCTGAAACCTATGGTTTTTTTAAGTGAATTTCAAAGGTTTTTTAAATGCTAGTTTCTAACTATGCCTACAGAGGTAGGACGTGAAGAAAGAAGAAAAAACGCACAGAAAGAAGCAAAAGAAATGCAGAAAGAGGCAACAGAAGTCCACAAAGACAAAGAAAATTGCAGGAAGAAGCAAGGCATGCAGAAAGAACCAACAGAGGAGCAGAAAGAGGCCTTGTTGCAAAATCATCCTGTGCCCACAACTTTTTCAGACGGGTACTGGTGGTAACTGACTCTGACTAACCAGGCCTAGAGCCAGTGCTATGCTAAAAGACACTTAGAATACAGTGAAAACACCTACATACACTAGGGAACACTATGCGTTGGGTTACCCCTGTGATTAGCATGACCTCCTCTGTTAGGCCCTCGTACATAAGAGGGCAGGGGGATTAAAACTACCTCTTAAAATGCGCCATGGGGCGCGTTTGCACAGTGGTGAAGGGAGGAGGGGGGACTGAGGTGACATGTGTGCAAACACGCCGTGTGGCCATTTTAAGTTGGGGGATAAAGTCCCCTTGAATCCTGAGGGTCCCTGGGGTCCAACTAGCCCACCAGGTACCTCCAGTAAGCGCCACAGACCTGCTCTGCAGAGAGGTGTAAAAAGGGGCTTTGAATGGACCACCTCTACAACGCAGTGCAGTGGTGCTTATTGGAAGCACCTGGTGGGCTAGTTGGCCCCCAGGGGCCTTCAGGATTGAAGGGGAATTATTTCCCAACTTAAAACGTGCCACAGGGCGTGTTTGCACACGTTACCTCAGGCCCCACCCCCTCCCTTCACCACTATGTAAACAAGCCCCATGGCATGTTTTAAGTAGGGGGATTAAGTCCCCTTGAATCCTGAGGGTCCCTGGGGTCCAACTAGCCCACCAAGTATCTCCACAAAGCGCCACATAGCTGCGTTGCAGAGAGGTGTAAAAAGGGGCTTTGCCTGGACCACCTCTCTGCAAAGCAGGTATGTGGCGCTTACTGGAGGTACCTAGTGGGCTAGTTGGCCCCCAGGGGCCCTCAGGATTGAAGGAGAATTAATTCCCCAGCTGAAAACGCGCCACAGGGCGTGTTTGCACACATCACCTTAGGCTCCGCCCCCTCCCTTCACCACTGTGTAAATACGCCTCATGGCACGTTTTAAGTTGGGGGATTAAGTCCCCTCAAATCCTGAGGGTCCCTGGGGTCCAGGTAGCCCCCCAGGTACCTCCAGTAAGCGCCACAGAGCTGCGTTGCAGAGAGGTGTAAAAAGGGGCTTTGAATGGACCACCTCTCTGCAACGCAGGTCTGTGGCGCATACTGGAGGTACCTGGTGGGCTAGTTGGCCTCCAGAGGCCCTCAGGATTGAAGGGGAATTATTTCCCCAACTTAAAACACGCCACAGGGCGTGTTTGCACACATGTCACCTCAGGCCCTGCCCCCTCCCTTCACCACTGTCAAACGCACCCCGTGGAGCATTTTAAAATGGGGGATTAAGTCTCCTTGAATCCTGAGGGTCCCTGGGGTCGAGCTAGCCCACCAGGTACCTCCAGTAAGTGCCACAGAGCTGCTTTGCAGAGAGGTGTAAAAAGGGGCATGGCCTAGACCACCTCTCTACAACGCAGCACAGTGGCGATTACTGGAAGCACCTGGTGGGCTAGTTGGCCGCCAGGGCCCTCAGGATTGAAGGGGAATTAATTCCCCAACTTAAAACGTGCCACAGGGCATGGTTGCACACGTCACCTCAGGCCCCGCCCCCTCCCTTCACTGTGTAAACACGCCCCATGCCACGTTTTAAGTTGGGGGATTAAGTCCCCTTGAATCCTGAGGGTCCCTGGGGTCCAACTAGCCCACCAAGTACCTCCACAAAGCGCCACAGAGCTGCGTTGCAGAGAGGTGTAAAAAGGGGCTTTGCCTGGACCACCTCTCTGCAACGCAGGTCTGTGGCACTTACCAGAGATACCTGGTGGGCTACTTGGCCCCCAGGGGCCCTCAGGAGTGAAGGGGAATTAATTCCCCAACTTAAAACGCGCCACAGGGCGTGTTTGCACATGTCACCTCAGGCCCCGCCACCTCCCTTCACCACTGTGTAAACATGCCCCATGGCACGGTTTAAGTTGGGGGATTAAGTCCTCTCGAATCCTGAGGGTACCTGGGGTCCAAGTAGCCCACCAGGTACCTCCAGTAAGTGCCACAGAGCTGCGTTGCAGAGAGGTGTAAAAAGGGGCTTTGAATGGACCACCTCTCTGCAACGCAGGTCTGTGGCACTTCCTGGCGGTACCTGGTGGGCTAGTTGGCCACCAGGGGCCCTCAGGATTGAAGGGGAAGCAATTCTTCAACTTAAAACACGTCACAGGGCGTGTTTGCACACATGTCACCTCAGGCCCTGCCCCCTCCCTTCACCACTGTCAAACGCGCCTGTGGTGCATTTTAAGTCAGGGATTAAGTCCCCTTGAATCCTGAGGGTCCCTGGGGTCCAACTAGCCCACCAGGTACCTCCAGTAAGCACCACAGAGCTGCGTTGCAGAGAAGTGTAAAAAGGGGCATGGCCTGGACCACCTCTCTGCAACGTAGAGCAGTGGCGCTTAGTGGAAGCACATGGTGGGTTAGTTAGGCCGGCAGGATTGAAAGGGAATTAATTCCCCAACTTTAAATGCACCACAGGGCTTGTTTGCACACATGTCACCTCTGGCCCCGCTCCCTCCCTTCACCACTGTGCAAACGCGCCCCGTGGCACGTTTTAAGTTGGGAGATTAAGTTCCCTTGAATCCTGAGGGTTCCTGGGGTCCAACTAGCCCACTAGCTACCTCCAGTAAGCGCCACAGAGCTGTGTTAAAGGGGCGTGGCCTGGACCACCTCTCTGCAACGCAGGCCTGCGGTGCTTACTGGAGGTACCTGGTGGCCTAGTTGCCCCCAGGGGCCCTCGGGATTGAAGGGGAATTAATTCCCCAACTTGAAACGCCCCACAGGGCGTGTCTGCACACATGTCACCTCAGGCCCCGCCCCCTCCCTTCACCACTGTGCAAACGCGCCCCGTGGCACGTTTTAAGTTGGGGGATAAAGTCCCTTTGAATCCTGAGGGTCCCTGGCGTCCAACTAGCCCACAATGAACCTCCAGTAAGCGCCACAGAAGTGCGTTGCAAAGAGGTGTAAAAAGGGGCGTGGCCTGGACCACCTCTCTGCAAAGCAGGCCTGTGGCACTTACTAGAGCTACCTGGTGGGCTACTTGGCCCCCAGGGGCACACAGGATTGAAGGCAAATCAATTCCACAACTTAAAATGTGCCCCAGGGCGTGTTTGCACACATGTCACCTCAGGCCTCGCCCCCTCCCTTCACCACCGTGCAAACACACCCCGTGGCACGTTTTAAGTTGGGGGATAAAGTCCCCTTGAATCCTGAGGGTCCCTGGGGTCCAACTAGCCCACCAGGTACCTCCAGTAAGCGCCACAGAGCTGCATTGCAGAGAGGTGTAAAAGGGGCGTGGCCTTGACCACCTCTCTGCAACACAGCCCTGTGGCGCTTACAGGTGGGCACCCCGGGACACTGCAGGAGCTGGCCCTGGGGGGTGGCGGTCCCCCGGGCCATCACAGGCTCCAGGAGGGGGGCCGCGCAGCCCCCCTCCCAACCAATGCACAGCCCCGGGGAGGTGGTGGTCCCCGTGGTTCGGGGGTCCGTAACGGACCCCCAGATTTGCATATTAGTGCCCCGGGCAGGTCGCGGTCCCCGGGGCGTGTGGGGGGCTCGAGCCCCCTCACACAGATATTTCTTTTTTTTTTAAAGAAGCCCCAGGGTGGCGGTCCCCGGGGCTGCGGGGGGCAGTGTACCCCCCACAAATAATTAATGAAAGCCCTGGGGGGTGGTAGTCCCCGGGGCTGCGGGGGGCCATGAGCCCCCCGGCAAATATTTTATCAAAGCCCCCTTTTCTTGTTTTGCGCGTTTCTTTTTCTCTTTTCTTGTGCCTCGGTTCTACCGAGGCACAAGATGGCTGCCAACACTTCCTGGTTTGAAGTGTTGACAGCCAATTAGAATGCAGCTCGTGACAGGTAGGGTGCACGGATCCATTGTGCCTCTATATATCGATATTTTATTTTTTGATTTTCACCATTTTTAAAAAAGGTCTCTTTCTGTACCAAGGGCTACCTTTAGCCAAATTTGGTGTAATTCCGTTCAGCAGTTTCAGCTGTAACCGTGTCTAAAGTTTCCTATGGGAAATTGATTTTTTGACCTCTATTTTTTTAATCTCTCAGGAACTACTGAACGGATTTACACCATTTAAAAAAAAAAAGGTCTCTTTCTGTACCAAGGGCTACCTTTTTACCAAATTTGGTGTAATTCCGTTCAGCAGTTCAGGCTGTAGTCATGTCTAAAGTTTACTATGGGAAATAACATAGAGAAAACACCTTTTGGGACCCCCCTTTTCTTTGGTCCCCGCTTGCCGAATCACCCCGAAACTTTCAAGATAGGAGCTGACCGGAGTGCCCCACGAGTTTTAAAAATTTCACAAAGGATCGTCATCCGGCGCCAAAGTTATTCGGAAAACAAAAAACGCTTTTCCTATGGAAACTAGGTCCTAACTATAACTATCTACTGGCGGTATATATATATGAAAAAACTCTCATTCTGGAAAAAAGGGTTCTTGTAAGAATTGCCTGCAGAAGAGATGATCAAAACAGGATTTCCATTGAGTTATGGGGGACAGGTGAGTCTTGCAGTCTGATGAGGTGGTAGTGCTGTGATGAGGAAGATGGGTGAGGTTGTAATGCTCTTTGCAATTGCAACTTCTTTCTTTTCAGTACTTCTGGCTGTATCTATATCAGTCTGGGGCTGAGATCCTGCATAGGCTGCACATGGCAATTTCGAATGGATGGACAAAACTACTTCCCTGTCATTTGCAATTTTTATTTCTGCTGCCTCCCCTTCACATGGGGAACCACTTCTCATTCTGTATGTCAAACCATGCATATCTCAAACTCATCCGTCCTTTCACTTCATGCAGCGAACCATTTACATGCAAATTTAGAGGAGGAAATCACAGTGCAAAAATAGGACATTTTTGTGAACATTGGCTTTGATAGCAGCTAAGTGGGCACCCTCTGGTTTACCTTTCAATTTTAGCACCAGGTGCAAGTGCTAAACATGGAAAAATGATTCAGTAATGTGCGCGAAAATGTTCTAAACCATCTGTGCCTGTTAATCAAAACTTCTGATAAAAAATACAGGAGGAAACATATTGTGCAGATGGGTTTCCATACATGAACCACTGGTAAAGAATAGATAAGTGGAGAGTAGACCAGTACCGTATAATATGAAAGGGAGGTTCTTAACGAATTCCCTAAAGTGGATGTAGGAGAACAGAAAACCCTCAATGAGAGACTAAAAATGGCAGCCCAGAAAAGAGCCTTACAAACGTTGTCAACAATATTTAGATCTCTGTTCCGATTCACACTTTAGCAGAAAAAATTGGGATTTTTAATTTTGTTGTGAGCTCACGTATGGTAAACAGGCGCCAATCCCATGTAGCCTGTCAAAATAATATGCATGTGTGTTCTTACCAGAACTCTTGCGATTTTTGGTCTATTCTGACTCCATTCCAGGGATCTAGGATTTCACTGAAATCTTTCATGATAAGACGAACTAGAACCTTGCAAGCCAACAGTGATGGTGCAGGACCACTTATCATGCTGAGTGGTGATCGTTTGCAAAACTGTGCAGCAATTTAATGTACTCACACACTTTCAAATGCATGGGTGCTTAACTGCTGCACCGATGCCACCAGCTGCAATGCAGGTTTCATTCTAATACATATAAATGTAATTAAACTCAAATTGTGATGTATACATAAGTAAATGCAGTAACAGAATCATCACACCATAAATGGAAATCCAGTTACTTATTTTAGTTTGAGGACTTTTGAGGAATGAGGTAAGGAATGCCTTGTCCGGATTCAATGGCTTATGGGACTCAACTTTCAGGTTGGATGGGTTCATTTCATTTTACTCTTTATAGCAGACCTGTTTACAGCCGTCTGTCAGATCAAATTCCACACAAAGTGAAACACAGAGAACAGTTGGAGATTGCATCAGCTACCTGCCTGCCCCTTTGCAAATGAACAGCTGTACTTTCAGCAAGCTCTTCTTAAGAGATGATTTTAGCAGACTTCCAACCCCACTTCCGGCAAAATATCCTGAAATAGTTCCAACAGAGAAGGGTTTAATGCTTTTGAAGTGGTCATGGCTGATCTAGTTGGTTGGGGAACGTGTTGGAGGGAAAGAGAGAGCTCCAGAGCCACTAAGTTATCTTTATCTGTTTTGATTCTAGCTAGTATGGCCTGCTAGGACAAATGTTAAAACACTCACACAAAAACCAAATGAAAGAGCAGTAAAAGTGGGAGTTAGGTGCCCTCAGTGGTTTGAACGGGAGCACTTACCAAAGCCATTACATTTCCTTTTAAAGACCATTGTTTGAACCATTGACACTTGAGAGGAAGCTTTAGTCTAAAGGAAGACGAACAGAGACCCCCTTCAGGCCACAAGGGTACTATTAAAAGGCTGTTTTACTACAATATCCGAGTTTTAATATCGACCTGCACATATAACGACTACCTACATATTTCAGTCATCCGTTTTTTGCACTTATAGAGAAATATTTGACTCAGGAACTCCTTAGCTTTCCAATCCCAGAACTTCAGGAGGCCATTTTTAGAAAACACTTAGTTTGGACTGAGCAGAGTATTTACATCATCTTGTGATTGTTTTTCTTCTGTTTACACTGATCTCTTCACAGGTGAACATTTGAGGAGAAAATTGATTGCCAGTGCTTTTGCTTGTCATTCAACACTGGCCACCCTTGTTTCACGCTCCAGTGGAGCTGGAGACACATGTCCCGAGGGCCAGAAAACAGACAGTCCGGGATAATTAATACTGTGTGGAGTCCAATGTCAAGAGTCTGTTCCAGGCTCCTCTTAGACCTATTTGCCACCTAAGGTAATCAAATGTGTCTTCAAAGTCAAAGCTCTCAAGACTGTCAACTGTAGTCCTAGTTTCTCAACCCTTTACAAATGCTTCTCCCATCTTACTTTTTTGGAAAAGGGTCAGCTCAGGTGTGAGTAGATGTAATTTTATGCATGTTTTGAATGTATTTTTCACCCTATGGATCGGTTTTCGCTAAACCACAGAATTATAGTTTCATCCAAGATGAACATAAATTGATTTCTGTTAAAATTGTTGTACTCAATATATTCTACCAATCACCAGCATTCTAATCCAGTTCCGCTGTAGTATGCTTATGTGGAAGAAATTCATTTTTTGTTAATGTTTGGGAGTGGACAGAGCCAGAAATATATCCATTTTGGTGAAAATCCACAAGACAACGAAGCCTAAACAAGCATTAAGAAATCCAGTTGGAATTGTGTTTTTTGGTCTGACTTCACCGTGCAGTGACCAGCAAAACATGTAGTTTCCGAAAATAGTGAGCAGTGGGTTAGCCACCTTCAGCTAATATTTCTGTGATCCCATTTCACCCAATCATTTGAGACATTGTTATCCATATCTTGGATCTGCCTAAATGAGTGTGCGTCTCTCATCATTCAACACCCTAGAAAGTACCACTGTAATACAGCAGGGGATAATTCATACATGGGAAGTTCATTTAATCACCAAACATTAGATTTGTGTCTCATTCGTGCACTGCATACAGAAATAAATCCTTTTTAAAGATTTGTTATCAGGCAAGCACATTTGTTTTAAGCTTGTTCAATGTGTCAGGGCCAATTTGTCCTTCAGATCTAGTCTTTACATATAGGGACCGCCTAACACCGAAAAGACCACATCAGAGTCTCTCAGGGCACCACTTTGCCTCAAACTAGATGTCCTTGTTGCATCACAATGTGATCCCTACTTCTGCTCTGCCCCATCATCCTTGTCACCATTTTGCTTTAGCTCAGGAATCTCAGCTCGTGCAATACTCAACACTCCTTTTGACCACGGCTCACAGCACTCCTGGCTTTTGCTCTGCCATGTCCTATTTTCAACTACTGACTATAGCTCAAATAGTGTACTTTCTTCTCTACCCCATCCTCCTTGTTACCGTGGCTTGTGGAATTTTGCCTCTGTGCTGCCCTCCTTGCCGACCCACCAGTGGTAAGCACTGTGTAGTTCCACTACCATGCAAGTCAGGCCATTTGTTTCTTTTTAATGCTAAGTACCCATTAGCTCATCTGAGGCAGTCACTAGGCCTCTCATTTGGTAAGCAAAGTATCTGTCAGCCACCCAGCCAGTAATCTGTGTTACCCTAACTATGCATTGTAAATTTATCATATGAATATTCAGTGCTAAAACAAACCCTTTTTTGGTCATAACAATGTACTAACATACTTCACCCACTACTCCCATTGGCATTATCACCACAATTACCATCACCATAGCAAAACAATTACACCACCACCATAGCCTTCATCATCATTGCCACTACCAACATCATTACAATTAACCACCATTACCACCACAATTTCCACCATTACTATTACCAGCTTCACCATTACCACCATCACCATTACCACCAATGCCACAATTACAGTGGCATAGCTAGGGGGGATCAGTGGGTGGTCCACCCCAGGTGGCACTGTTTTTGTGGGCAGGGGAGGTGGGCAAGTTGAGTCTGTTGACTACCACCATCCCTCAACCCGAAAACAAGTCGTCTGACGGCCGTCAGTCGCCCTCCCCTGGAACAAGTCGTCCATTGGCTGCTAGCCCCCACTCTTTCCTGCACCAGGCAGCAAGCCTGCACACATAGGGGCCGCCCCGGGTGGCAGTAGGTCTAGCTACAGCACTGCACAATTACCACCTCCACCCACCATTCCACAATCCCTATCACAAACATTCCCAAAACTATTATCAATAGATCTGTGTAGGAAATCCACATTTTTTTGTGTGGTCACCTAGGACATTTTTGCATTTTGCTGAGCCCTATATTTTTGCTGGCATCAGAACAATAACAATGCTAACTAGTGGTAAAGTGTAGCAGTGCACAAAATTTGTGTAATTTGCTTTCATGTAATTACACAAAATTAAGGGAAAATTACACAAACTGATGCAGAATGCAAATCTGTTATTTGTGTGCAATATTTAGCATGAAATGCGTCCTTGTGTAAATTTTTGGAAAGAGGACACATTTAAAGAAAAGCACCACAAACAGCAGCCACTCACATTCTGTTGTTCATATGCGTCTGTGGTAATTTTTTTAATGTGAATGCCACAATTCACAGTAAATTCTTACTGTGAAAGGTGCATATTTATGGAAGTGGCATAATACCGTAAGTTGGGGAATTTCGTGTAACAAGCAAGACACAAAGTTTCCAAATTATGCAAATTACACCAGCATAATTTGAATTTTGCAGAGGCCTTAAAGGTGCCTGTGCTACCCCTTTAAATATAGTTTAGTTGGAATATTCCTAATTGGTATATTTAACTTACCTATAACTCCCTAGTGTTTGGTACAAAGTGAACCCAGGGCCTGTACATTAAATGTAGGCCTGGGCATAAAATGTCACTTTGCTCATCAAGTTTGTGGAATTCGGCAACTCTGTGTTCCATAGAGAATGTGGAATTACCAATAAACTCATCACTTCGCAATGGAGTGAGATGGTTGTTTCTGTTGGTGCCTTTTCACCTCATTTGGCGCACACGGGGAGCGCGACAAGACTTGCCAGGCACTCAGAAGCGTCCAAAAGATTTGCTAGCAATTGGTGTGCACCCACAAGATTTTGCACCCACCTAACATGGCTTTAGACAGCACCAGCGACTTCTGTCACTTCTTTTGTGACATAGGCATTCGTGAGCGACAGCGAATGCAAACTGAAGATTATTTCCTGTAGAAGCAGCTAATTCTCCTCAAAAGACAATTTGAAGTTAATAAATGTTTCAAATGAACAGTTTGCATTCTTTTTTTGTGCGAGGAGCCTTTTTTTTTTTTTTTTTTTCAACAAGGAGAAAGTGCTCTGGAGACTCAAACTTCCTACTCCTGTCCAGCAGGCTCCTCCTATTGCTTTGTCCACCTCCTGGTCACATTTCACTTGCATGTGGAGCTGGAAAAGTCATTCTCTTTGTCAGCTGCATATATACCATTGGATTTGAGGACTTGGTTTTTGTGATATCACAAGTAAGTTGAAACTGTTATATAAGGGTGTTATTTGTGTGATAGAGGGCATGCACCAGGATTTATTTGTACTTTTAGTCGATTTTTTTAAATTTATTGTGGTGTGTGGCCTGCACTTTCAGTAGAGACCTTGTTTTTTTAAATGTAATTGTCTTTTGTAAAGAAAAAATGTTGCACAGTTCAGTACTTTTCTCCATGCTTTTTAATACGTTTGCAATATTAATTTCACATAAGTCCTCTGAGGGCACATGAGAGTTGAAGCATGGGACAACAGAAAGGTCAGCTAGTCCCAGTCATGCAGCGTTTGAGTGCATGTTAGGCCACTATAGTCCCTGTTAAGGTAGGAGAGAACAGAGTTTCACAACTTAAGAAAGAGATTGGAGTCATCAGCTAACTCATAAGGGTTCCACAGCTTAAGGAAGAGATGGGAGTCATCAGCTAACTTGTAAGTCATTTTCTCATGCCCCAGGAGGCACCAGAGTTGGTTGGCCGTTGATCATAGGTCGGGGTTTGTTATCTTGTCCCACAAGGAGACAATAGTGTGTTAGCTGCCAGCAAAAGATAGGAAATCTGATTACAAGCGGTGGAACCCAGAGGGTAAAAGGTGTCTCAGGGATGCCCAAAGGCACCAATACCGGGAGCTTATCTAGGGGGTTGCCCTGTATCTGAGAGCTAACAAAGAAGACTCTGTCCCAGATATCCTCCCGACACAACCACATTATAAGCAGGACGGAGCCTCTCTCCCCACATAATTTCCAGCAAGTCTCAAGACAGGTAGAGTCAATGGCATGGAGCCTCACAGGCGTTAGGTGCCAACCACACAGCAGTTTATATATGATCTCTCTTCCCTGAGTGTGAGTGGTAAAGTTGGTATTTACGAGTGTAAATTTAATTCCACTGTTTGGGATCAGGTGTAATGTTCAGGTCTTTATTCCACTGCTCCTGAAAAGGTGCTTGCACTTGGAGAGTGGAGTGTCAAGGATGGAATACATCTCTGAGACCAGGTGTTTAGTTGTGGTGAGGCGCTGGAGGGATATTTCAAATGGTGTTAGGACACTGGTGGCGCCTGGCATAATGGAGGGGTGCATGATCCAAAGACGGATTTGCAGGTAGTGGAAGTGTTCAGACTCCTGTATGTAGTAGTCACACTTAAGGTCCTGGATGGCCTTCAGAGCCTCTCAGTCATAAATGTCTCGAAGACAGAAGCAGCTCTTGGACCTCCAAATCTAGTATTAGTCGTGGATGTGAATGGGGTGAAGTCTGCGTTGTCTACTATAGGCATGAGTGGGAACAGGAAGAATGTAAGCATCGTTCGAAGTGCAATGAGTCCCACACGGCAAGTGTGGTCCGTGCGACCGGAGAGACGTACACTAGTCTGCCTGTCATGCCCTTGGGGACCCACAGATCTAGCGGCTAGATTCTGGTCAATGTGACACCATTGTTTATTAGATTTACCCCAATGCCATTCAATCAAATAGTTTAGGGCAAGGTTTGGGACCCTGATTCCACCATCCCTGGGATGTCTCATACTGGTCTTCGCTGCCAGGATCGTGCTCCTGCCCAGATATACTGCATGCAGAGTGCCTGTAAGCACGAAATGGCATCTTTCAGAATGTGAAGTGTCATGGCCTGGAATAGGAAGAGGATACATGGTAGCAGTGTCCTTTTGAGTGCGGTGATGAGTTCCACCCAGGAGAGGGATTGGTTTCTCCATTCAGCCAGAGAGGTTTTGACCTTGTGGAGGAGGTGGTTAAAGTTAAGCCCACGCATACCTGGGGGGGTGTTGAATGCCTTGGTGATTAACGGAATCGGTAGACCAACAGATTGGTGTAGTAGTGTTCAGGGAGTCCATGAGTGTTCTCCTGCTCACAAGAAGAAGGTCATCTGCGAAGGTGGATACCTTAAAGGTGTTGCGGCAGAAAGAGATTCTGTGTATCTGTGGGTGGTTCTTAATGTTCAGGAGGGGCTCCAGGAGGAGGTCGAAAAGGAGAGGCGAAAGGGGCCAGCCCTGTCTCATGCCTTAGGATATAGGCAAGGGTCTCAAGGCTTCGCCATTAGTTCTGACCCTGGCTGTCGGGGGGAGCAAAGTGCAGAGATCCACCCCCAAAAGCAGGGACCCATTCCGTATTTCTGTAAGGAATCAAACATCATGTTCCAGAAAACTCTGTTGAATGCCTTTTCGGAATCTAGGGAGAGGAGGACTACCGCTCTGCCCTTTTTTTCTGGTGATGCCAATGGGGTCCAAAACCTGCTTAGTCTTGTCCCAGTGGCACGATGGAGGAAGTACCCACCATGGTCAGGGTGCACCAGGTTGGAAAGATTTTATCTAGTCGGTTGGCCAGTAGCTTGGCATGAAGCTTAAGATCCAGGTTAAGCAGGGAGATAGGGCAGCACGAGGAGCAGAGAGTTGGGTCCTTGCCTGCTTTAGGGATCAAAACAATGGAGGAATCGAACATGCTGAGGGTCCCAACTGTGTCATCCGTGAGCTTGTTAAAGAGGGCTGTTAGTATGGGATGAGTTGGGGAGATAACCGTTTATAGAATAGTGCAGTGAAGTGGTCAGGGTCTGAGTACTTGGAAAGCTTATCTCCTGGGGGGAGATAAGGCAATCCAAATTCTCTGTCACAGGTGCCAAAAGGAGAGGAAAAGTGACAGATTTAAGGTAAGCGTGGCTTAGCTCCTGGGGCGCTGGGAATGCAGTGTAGAGTGAGTGATAAAGGAGGACTGGGAACACCCCCCCCATGGCAGTGCTGCATTGTGGACCAAATTAAGGTTACTGATCAATATTAGGTGGCCCGGGTGAAGTCTGTGATGGTCTCTAGCGTGGAGCACACAAGGCCTCCTGGTCAGATTTGGGAGTGTATATAGAGGCAATACAAAGCACTACTCAAATGCCCTCTTTGTCCGATTTGAGGCCATGTTCAGTGAAATTGAGGGGTTTGGAGGTAAGTATCACCAACCTTGCCTTTTTAGCATTGGGTGAGGCAAGATATTGGAGCTGGAAGTTGTAGGAGTAGTCTACATGTGTCTGCTCGCAGGAGATGAGTCTCTTGGAGCAGGAAAATGGACGCTCCAGTCACCTGGAGCTCTACCAGGACAGCTTGCCTTTTAGAGGGTTATTTAGACCCCTGACATTGTATGTGACTATCTGCAAATAGAGGAGCTAATAGCAGTAGAGGAAGATAAGGATTGCATGTTGTTTGGGGTCCCATGACGTACTGGCGAGGTAAATGGAGCAGCTGAGAGTGCTGGTGTTACCCACCCTCCTCCCTCCTATACCCCTGACCAATAGCTTCAAAAGTACCTAAAAGCAACAGAACAAACAACAAATTGTGGAGATCCAGTCTCTGAGAGGCCCATCGGGTCATGTCACTATCCATGGTGAAACTTGAAGGAGGAGGTTTACTGGTTGTGTTGTTGGCCAAGAGATGATACCCGGACTTCCCTACCTGGCACCAGGGTAAGCGAGTAGCCATGACCTCGACTCCACAGACTCCAATAGTATCACCAGGACACATTTTGAATGGGTGAGGAGTGGGCCTGGCTTCTCCCACCTTCCAGAGAAAGGGCACCAGAGTATAAAAATAAGATCTTGATACCCACTCTTCAGTTCACTGCTGGACCTGCAGAAGCTCTCGTGGAGGACTGCTTGCTACTGTGACCTGCTGTGCACTTTGCCAGACTGCTGCTGTACCTGAAAGGACTGTACTGTGGCTGGAACCTTCCTTAAACCCTCGCAGTCCAGCCCTGCTGTTGAGCCCTGCATCTGCACCTGCACCCAAGACTCATAGTAGTGACTCTAGGAGTTAGTTTGCTGGCCTCCTGTTCACATCAGAGGGACATAACAGGTTCCCACCATCTTGAACCCACACTTGGATCCAACCTGAGCGCGTCCTTAACAACCAAGAGGTGTCCCATCAGGTCTGGACCCTTGCTTGTGGTGCTTAATGTGCCCAGATGGCCGTTTTCCAAAACTGACGACTTAGACAAAATGTGGCCAAAAAGTGCTCAGGAGAAGTCCTACCAACATGCTCACCTATCTGCCTGAGTTGCATTGCTGGTGGGATTGACCTTGAAAGGGTTGTGGCTGTTGCTTGACCAGGGCTCACACCTCAGTCAACCAACAACCCAGTTTCTCACAGTGGTGGTCACTGTTGTCCTCCAAGTTTCTTTTCCGTACAGAAGGACGGATTTTACATTGGTGTTGAAAAGCCTGATCTTGGTTTGCAACTTTATGTCCTTGTAGCTCTAGATCTTCTGAACGAAGGCAGTCCTTGCTTTGCCAATTCTTGCTTTGATGTTGGTGTCTGCGCTGCCCTGAAAAACTAGAGACCAACACACTCCTGCCAACAGTCTATAAACAGTTAAATTTACAAATTTGTGATGAAGTCCTTATGAGCCAGAGAAATGTTCCACACTACAGACTCCAATGTTATTCTGATAATGTTTATATATTTTTCTCAGATGGTACAAGCAACAGCCAACACGTGTTTCATCACAACAGTGACTCTTTCAAGGCGAGAGCTTCAAATTAACGGTCGCTGGTCTAAAAGGCGATCCAAAGAATTCCTCCAAAGCAAGAGCTGATGCAATGTTGGGATACTCAAACACTGTCTATGTGTTAGCCAAAAATGTGGAATTCCAACGCTTGACTCGTAAGCTTCAGAAGAAAGTAAGAAAGAGCATAGGTATTCTCCTCTTGCGGTGGAGCAATGTATTGGCTTCTACACGTGAGCAGTGTCCTACTGCTGTCCACTTTGATAAACCCCCTCTGTTAGTTTATTAGGTGTCATTCAAGAGACCAACGAGTAAAAAGAGTCTGTGCTGCCCAGCTTGTGTAGGACACTGCCCAGTTAGGTGAAGGCCTCAACCTCTTCCAGTGCATCGCCTGTAAGAGTGACTGCAGCTGTGCTGGCTGTGTTAGCCTTCAGAATCATCTAGGTTTTCTGCCTGTGGATGTTGAGGCCAAGTTGTGCTGATGTGGCTGCCACATTGTCAGACTTCTCTTGCATCTGCAGATAGTTATGGTAGGGTATGACCAGGTCGTCTGCAAAACCCAGGTCGTCAAGCTGCATCAAAGTTATCCACTGGATCCCCTTTTTTTTCTCCTTGCTGTGGATGTCTTCATAATCCAGTGTATGGCCAACAGGAAGAGAAAAGGTGAGAGCAAACAATCCTGGTAGACTACGGTCCTCACTTGGAAGGCTTCAGTGAGTTGTCCTCCATTATCTATCTTGCAGGTCATACCTCATAAGAGTTCCTGATGATTCTTATGAGTTTATCTGGCACACAGTAGTGGCAGAGGAGTTTCCAAAGGGTCACACTGTTGAATGCCTTCTCATAGTTGATGAAGTTAACATGAAGTGGGGGTGTTTCATTTCATCGGCTTCTCAATGATGATGTGCAGTGTTCCAATCACACAGGATCTATCTTTGAAGAAGCCAACTTTTTGTTCTTGCAACTGAGCATCGACTTGTTCCTTATTTCTGTCCAGGATGACGCTGATGAACACTTTGCCTGGTGTTGATAGAAGAGTTATCCCTATGTAGTTTGCGCAATTACTCAGGTCATCTTTCTTGGGGATCTTGATGAGATGCCCCTCCTTCCAGTCTGATTGCACCTTTTCCTCTTCCCGAATCCTTCCAACCATGGGGTAGAGCATGTTTACTGATGTTTCAATATCTGCCATCAGGAATGTTGTCAGGTCCTTCTGCCTTCTCATTTATCAGATCGTTGATGGCTTGCCGTATTTCTTCCTTGGTTGATCCATGTTGTAGGCCGACTTTTCTTTTGCACACATTACTATGTAAACATGCCTACTTTTGTTCTACATTGTACTTTCACATGGAACCTGCATAAGTTTTGGTTTTCTGTTATTTTCCTGGGATCATCGTGTAACCCGGAAGTACACCACACGTGACTCTGCTAGACATCAAAAACATACTTCAGACCTTGTAAACATAATGTTTTGAGTCTAAATTCACGCACAGTGTACTTCCGGGTTACACAATGTTAAATCCGGGTTAATAGCACACGCACTGAACTACCGCCACATATCACAACGGGTAAACGCCGAAGCCTCTCAGGGATATTTCACAGGTACGACGCTGATATACATTCATTATTTGCACTTTCAACTTAATTTGCACGGGCAATGTAGCGGCTTGCCCAAATTATTTTTACGTTAAGTTCCGCACTAACACACGCTCTCATAGTGTTAATGAGCACCTGAACATCACCCAATTGTAAGGATAGATTTCGTTTCTAACAATCACTAAATCTACGCGATTTTTTGAAGTAATACGAGCTACTCACATCACGAGCACACAGTGTCGATATTCCGCTCTCACTGAGCACTTTGATAACCGGACCCGCAATAACTTGAGAGCCTTTTCTACTGCCCACAGTATTTAAAATAACCAATGCCTCTACAATAGGCACTCGCCCTATCACTAACACACGATTGCATGTTTTTCTATACCACTACTTAAACCATTGAGTTCGCATCCGGTACATGGATCAAGCAGTCCCTTTTGAATTTGTTACAGGGAGGAGCTCCTGAAGAAGGGCTGGACCTGAAATGCATCAGGGATCATTTCTGTTGACCCTTGGAAACTGAACAAAGAAGTGTGTTGTTATGAAGAAATAATTTGCAACTATGAATTTGAATGATTTATCTTCAATGAACTTAACATAAAATTGGATTATGAGATTAAATAAACCAATGAGAATTATGAAAATTGGCATTTGAACAATCTTTGAGGCGTACATAATCGCACAAAGGAGTGCTTATATGAGTGAGTCCTTCTAGATTATAAGGACAAAATTCTGCATCTAATTGAAACACCTGAAGGCCAGGGGGTGATACTCCACAGCACACATAATGGATTACCTTAAATTGGAATTGATAAACATTGCTGTAAAACCAGGAGTGCGACCTACTCTATATTCATTTCTAGAAATTGTTGCTGATCTCAACGGTCTGCACCCACCAAAAAATGTCGTATGAAGTTATTGCCAATATTACAGTAAACAAAGCAAAGACATTTGTATATTCGACAAACGATATGAATCGCATTTACTCACTGATCCAGGAACCCGAATGTGTCGCATCAAGCACCGGATCCATAAAGTCAAACATCAAGCAATTACTATTTGCAGCAAAAAGAGAAATCAACCAGCGACTTCACGCCAGTACGTTGATACGCTATCATAAAGTGCAAAGGATCCCTAGAGGATTACGGATACCCCCTAAGTCTACTCTATGTAAAAACAATGCACGTTTTACCAAAAGATGGTATGGAATTTTGAACAAGTGTTCATTGGACTTAATTTTATTAATTGTTGAAGAATTGTCTAGAGCGCTTGAAGAATTAGAAAAAGAAGTGATCCAACTCAAACAGGAAATTAGCGAAAAACAGTCACCAGAAGATTGGATGAAAACTTTGGAGGATATCAATACTCAATTAGATAAATACATGGCCGAAATAAATGAAAGGAAATTACGAAACATTATACGGGATACCGTGGATTATAAGCTAGGCGAGGTTTACAACTGGGCAGAAGCATACGCATCACATAGACAATAACGACCGTTTGATAATAGCTCAACAGATGAAACATATTCATCAGACGACTCTCAGCCTAGACCACACCATAGAGGACCACCACCCAGAAATATCGAACAGGATCAAGATAACAGACCTTCCACTTCAAGTTAAAAGACAACCAAGACTCCTCTTTTAGAGAGGGACCGAGACGTGCCCGTCGAACAAGGAGGGCAAAATTTAACAGAACAAGATCAACCAATAGCCAAGTCGACCAGAAGCCAGAGAGTCTAGTTATAAATATTTCCAAAATGGAACTATCTACATTTCAAACTAAAACATTGCAAAAAAGCCTATCTTATGTTTCGACATACGAGTCCAACGAGTAAGAAACTCAAATTTGTTTTTTTAAATTTATGAGAACCCTCCGGCTAAAACATTTTTTCACCAATATAATAACATCAAAACCTGAAGAGACACAAGGAACATTACTTGATTTAAAATCTACAAGTACTTTCCAAGCGCCCATGAGTCACAAGGTCCTTGACTCATTCGCGACAGTAGTACAGAAGAAATTATGGGATTTATTTAAGAACAATCAAACCCGTAGACCTAATTTGACTTTGAAAGAACGACATGCGATAACCAGCTTGGAAAACAATGATAAGATAAAGTGTTGTAAAGCAGACAAAGGTGGATCTCTCGTAATTTTGGATACGCAATTCTACTTGGATAGCGTACACACTCATGTATCAGACAATACTATCTACATGAGACTGAATTCCAATCCAACTCAGGAATTTACAAGAGTGTTAACAGCCATTGTGAACAAAGCTTTGGACATGGGTACCATCAATGACCGGGATAAAAGATTTTTAATCAAAAGCAATCCAAGTACACCATATCTATATATGATTCCAAAAATTCATAAAAATTTGAGCAATCCTCCATTCAGGCCGATCCTCATTACAAGAAATTCAATACATGAGCCTATAGGCAAGTACATAGACCGACACCTACAGGCTAGCGTGCGGAAGATGTCAACATATTTGCAAGATACCACAGATTTCTTGATAAAACTCCAAAACATCTCACTAAATGAAGAAATTGAGTTCACATTGTGCATTGTCGACGTGCAGGCTTTGTATACTTCCATTCCTCACGACTGAGGGTTACAGGCCATGGAATCCTTTCTTTTGGAAAGTGAGAAAACTGAAGATCTAAACATTTTCCTATTGGACCTTATGCATTTTACCCTATATCATAGTTACTTTGTTTGGCAGGACCAGTACTACACGCAATTATCGGGCACATCTATGGGCAATTGTGCAGCTCCTGCCTATGAGAATCTCTTTATGCACAGGTTCGAACTCGAAATCTATCTGGACTGAGAATTTAACAACGTATTACAGATATATAGATAACATGTTTCTAATTTGGAAAGGACCTGAAGCCAAGTTACTTGAGGCAATACGATAGATCAATGATGTTGACAACCGCATCCAGTTCACATACAACATGGACAAGAAAATAATTTCATACCTCGATGTAGACATTTCGATACAGGACGATAAATTGATAACAACAGAATTTACCAAAGCTACAGATCGGAATAATCTACTTCACTTTCAAAGTTTCCATCAAATGAGCTTAAAACAACATCTCCCATACTTCCAATTACTCAGGGTCAAACGAATATCATCCACCGAGCAGATATACCAGGAGAACAAAGAAAAGACATTGATGAAATTTAAACAGCGAGCTTATCCAACAGCTGTATTAAAACAAGCAGAGTCCAGAGCCGAACACAAGAACAGAACTGAATTGTTAAAACCCAAAAGTAATACACAGACAAAAAAGGAGAGACTAGTTTTTGTATCAAAATATTCTACGAGAAGCCATAAGATTAAACAAACCATTCGCAAATACTGGCCTATACTACAGGCAGAAACTGATTTCAGGGGTATATTTTTGAATTTTCCAATATTTGCTTATCAGCGTACTAAGAACCTACAACGACTTTTACAATTCAAGAAAAATCAAACGATTTCCAACTACATGGGAACCATCCCATGACATAATTGTGGCAGCTGTAACAACAATAATAAAAGGATCTACAGTTTCACACCCAACATCTGGAATCTCTATTAAACTAAAAGTGTCAGCTACATGTGACACTAAAAATGTAGTATACATATTAAAGTGCCCATGCGGGTTACCTTATGTAGGGAAAACTGAACGGAAAATGAAGACACGCCTAGTTGAACATAAGAGTAACATCAGATTAAAAAATATGAAGTCTACATTCGCTGCACTTTTCTTGGAAGCCAATCATAACACCAGTCAACTTAAATATTTGATATTGGAGCAAGTTGAATTAAAAGACGGAAGAGACAACAAGGCATTCTTGTTACAACATGAATTACACTGGATTTACAAATTGAATTCTTTGCGCCCGAAGGGCCTTAATGAACGCTTGGAATTTAGCTGCTATTTGTAAATAGTCTGGAATACAGTGGTGACCCATTAATAGGACCATAATTGGATTATCTCATTGTTACACGAGAAGAAATTAGTAGAACTTCGTAAGTTATATTTCAGAGCATGGAATTCAGTCATCATTTGTATATTATGTCACATGCAGTTTACTTTTTCCTTTCAGCGCACAGACGTGGAGTCAGGAGTTCAAATAGTGTTATTGTTTAATTTTACTGTGCAATAGTTTATTATCGTAGCCAGTTTTAATATATTTTAAATTTAGGCACAAAACATTATGTTTACAAGGTCTGAAGTATGTTTTCGATTTCTATCAGAGTCCCGCGCGGTGTACTTCCGGGTTACATGATGTTAAATCCGGGTTAATAGCACACGCACTGAATTACCACCACACATCACAAAGGGTAAACGCTGAAGCCTTTCAGGGATATTTCACAGGTACGACGCTGATATAAATTCGTTATTTGCACTTTCGAGTTAATTTGCACGGGCAATGTAGCGGCTTGCCAAAATTATTTTTACGTAAAGTTCCGCACTAACATGCATTCTCATAGTGTTAATTAGCAGCTGAACATCACCAGATTCTAAGGATAGATTTCGTTTGTACAATCACTAAATCCACACGATTTTTTGAAGTAATACGAGCTACACACATCACGAGCACACAGTGTGGATATTTCGCTTTCACTGAGCACTTTGATAACCGGACCCGCAATAACTTGAGAGCCTTTTCTACTGCCCACGGTATTTAAAATAACCAATGCCTGTACGATAGGCCCTCGCCCTATCACTAACACACGATTGCATGTTTGAATACCACCACTTAAACCATTGCGTTCGCATCCGGTACATGGATCAAGCAGTCCCTTTTGAATTTGTTACAGGGAGAACCCCTGAAGAAGGGCTGGACCCGAAATGCATCGTGGATCATTTCTGTTAACCCTGGGAAACTGAACAAAGAAGTGTGTTGTTATGAAGAAATAATCTGCAACTATGAATTTGAATGATTTATCTTCAATGAACTTAACATAAAATTGGATTATGAGATGAAATAAACCAATGAGAATTATGAAAATTGGCATTTGAACAATCTTTGAGGCATACATAATCGCACAAAGGAGTGCTTATGAGTGAGTCCTTCTAGATTATCTGGACAAAATTCTGCAAAATAATAAATGCAACATGACCCTTGTGGGTCCTCACACACTAACTGGGGACTGGAGGGGCCCTTGATCTCAACTCTATACAACGCACTAAAGTGTATTAGCCAGACTATTGGGCCAATATAATTCTCCAAGTATGTTGGCTGTTACCTTCTCTATACATGTGATAAATTCCCAGAACCTCTCAGAGTTTTTTCAAGAGATGACTCTCAAAGTTTCACCCAGAATATATTTTGTAGCATCGATTTCTTAGTGTTTAAGAGGCGTTTATACTCTCGCCTACATCTTTGAAATAATGCTTCACTCTGCAGGTTACAGTGTCACCGTATCAAGGCTTGAGAGACAGCTTTCTTTATCTGGAAGAATTTGTCAGCATATCAGCTGTACATTTTATTCTGTCTCCCACTGTAGTTTTAGCCGCAATTGGCTTTGACCACAGCGACTCTAGTTCAGTTACCATGTCATCGTAAGCCAGTAGAATTTTACCATTATTGTCTGCCAGGGTATTCATGATATAAGCTACATACTTTGACACTATACTTTTAAAAAATGGGTGATCTTGCTGGTATTTCTCATTGTTCCACCTTATACTCTTCCAATTGTTGTTTGGAACAATCTTGTGGCTATAGTTCACTTTACTTGGGTTACCACTGATGGAACAACTTGTAGGGCTCAGCATCATGCATAGAACCACAAGGTTGTGGTCACTCGCCACTCTTCTAATAACAGTTGGATCATACACACATTCCCAGATCTCAATGTTGACTATAATGTAATCAGTAAGTGATGACCTTCTACCGTTATCATGCGTTGCTTTGGCTGTGCTGTCTGACCATTGATAAAATGTAACTGTTACAATTAGGCTAACTTGGGAACATTACAATGGGCCATGCAGGAGACACATGACAGATCTAGCTGATCAGGAGAAGCTATGGAGATCATTGGTTGACCAAGGGGCTGACATTACCTTGGTGTAAGCAATAATGGCACTTCTTATAGATAACACTGCTAGAGTTAGGTATGGGCTGGGAAGTGAGTCCACTAAAACTTTTAAATTACAGTAGTGTGTGCTGCAAGGATGTGTCCTAGCGCCTCAACTCTTCTGTCTTTTTCAAAGTGATGTTGAGGAATACTAATTGGAAGAACCCCTAGATATCCCCATTATAGCTAGAAGAAGGATCCAGAAAGTATTATTTGCTGACAATACAGTATTGATGGCGCAAACAGAAAACCACAGCTGCTAATGCATTTTGCAGATCAGTGCGAGAGGAAGTCCCTGACCATCAATGCTGCCAAACAAAGTGTATGTCAAACACAATCGGTTGTGATCATGTTAAGGGCTGGGAGGCGGAATCTATAAACTGTCACTGCACAAAGAGAGGCCTCCTATACTATAAATGTGTTTCAAGAGTTACTGAGGCTACATAACAATTACAAATCTACTCTTTCAAAACAACATTTCGTATTGTTAGAAAGCTATTTCGAGATCATCACACACCTATACTTTCACCTAAACTACATACAGTTATTAAAAAACAAAATAAATTAGACATTATTGAAACACAAACATTATAAACAAAATAACTTCTTGTGAACATATAGCAATTATACAAAGACTACTTTGATTATACACTGGTTATGGTGCATTCACATTATTATTGCAACACATTTAAACTAAACAAATTAACAATCAAAACCCTAAAATGGCATTTACATTGTCAACATATAGCTATATAAATAGGTTTTTGGATCATAATATTTGTGTTTCAAATACATCAAATTTGTTCTATTTAGTATGGCACTGAACCTGTCCCCTAGCTGTAAGCGGAAGTTAAAGATAGGCGGAGTGACCATTGAGACTGTTAAGCAGTACGGCTATCTGGGGATACGGTTTGCCGAGAAACTACATTGGAGAACCATATACAGAATGCATCCACAGTTCTGAGCCATACGTCGGGGACTATCCTAAAGTTTAAACACAAGGCTGGTGCCAAGAGTATTAGCATCATCCTTGAAATCTGCAAACAAAAGGCAGTAGCAACAGCATTAAATGGCGCCAAGCTGTGGGGTATGGGAACCTATTGTCACTGCTGGTGGCTGAGAATTATTTTCTAAGAACTGTGCTGAGATTGGGACCAGGTATCCCCCTGCTAGCACGTCATTTAGAACTCAGTTTTACCCCAATAGCAGAGGTAAAAGCTCTCAAGCCAGTACTAATGGGTCAGGCTGGTGAGGCACCCATAGGAAGCCATCTACCTAACATCCTTGATAGATTTAGCCACTCATAGTGGCAGTAGTAGGAACACCTGCCTCTCTCACCTAAAAAATATCTTAAATGAACTACAGATGGTGTTCCTATGGTCCAACCCAAGCAGAGTAAGGCAGGAAACCGGTAAACTGATAACGGAACACTATTACGAGTATAGGCTGACGAGGAAGTTTGTGCATTGAGTCCAGGGTCTACACTAGGTAACTACTTTAGCAGTGATCATGACCCTCCTTGCACATTCTCCCTGGAGTCAATTTATCCTGAGCATAAACGTACACTGTACCTCAACTACAGACTGGGTATTTTGTCTACCAGGGATTACCTTTTCAGATGCCCCAGGCTTGCTACAGATACCAAATACTGCGATTGCAAATTTGGGGTGAAAGATATCTTATTGAACTTTCTGCTGTTTTGCACAAAATGCCCTCAATAGACTGCTAATAACAAGAGACTTGCAGATCATTAATGTCGTCGATGTCCACACAGGACTCTTAGAGAAAACTTTTGGCTATAGTACCCAGAGTTCTACCATTGATTATATAGTTAAATGTGTAGCCCTAAAAGCGCACTTAATTAATATTGAAGTGAAATGTTTTGCTTTCAGTGATCACACAGCCATCTCCTGCCAATTAAAGTGAGAAGGAAAGCAAAATCCCCTGACAATTAGTGGATTAAAACCATACGTTGTGAGGAAAATTGAAATCATGCTTAAATGGGGTAAGATAAATAAAGAGAAACTTATTCCCATAATTGTAGCCAATAAGCAGTAAGAGGTAATGTCCTGTCTAGACCTTCACATAGATACCAGCAGTATAGGGACAGCTTTTGAGAACATATTGGGCGAAGTAAAAAGCAACTTGACATTTGCAGAGTCCGCCAAAAGAACCATAATAGTGTGCTTGTTTGACGCCGCTTGTACAAAGACACTAAAAAAGTTACATCTAGCCCTTACGACTACCTGAGGAACAAGGGCGTAGGAATTTACGAGACCAATATAAATAAGTATTGAAGGCTAGACTTAAGGCCCTAAAGGAGAAGGCATGGGATAACCTGTGCCAGGCAGTGATTTAAAAAACGCCCTGTTCATGAAAGCCGAAACTGATCCCAACTTAGATAATCATGTAGGAGAAGACACATGGGTGGCCTATTATCGTAACATTGTAGGGAATTTAGCTGAGGGTAGGGAATCTTCATTGTACGATACAATCTTAGATAAAAAAGAGGTAACATTACCTGTGATATGGCAGAAGAAGATATGGTCTGGCGCACTGTAACTCAACAAAGGCCCTGGGCCCTGATGGGGCCCCCATAAATTTCTTTTTTTTAAACTCCGACCTTTGGGTACCACTATTGACAAATGGTCACCAATCTATAGCCAAGGTGGGGCCTCCATAATCCTGGAAAATGACAATCATAATCCCGATTTACAAAAAAGCGGACAGGTTGTTGCCGAAAAATTATAGGCTCAAATCACTTCTAGATGGAACAGCTAAAGAATGGATTAGAGGAGTGGGCAAAGGAGAGGAATATCCTAATACATGTACAGTATTGTTATATCCTGCTAATGCTAATGCAATGCCAATCTACCACCAGTGGAATGTTAATGTGATGATGCTGTCAGAATGTTGGGAATCTGCAGTGAGTTATGACAGTTGACTGGGCTGAGCTGCCTGCTGGCTTCTCCTGGTGGGGTCTCCTTCTGGACCTGAACAGACCTTCATTTGGTCCTCTGTTTATCTACCTGTGATCTTGTACCAACTTCCAATAAACCTACTTAAATCATCACAACTGAGTGGACTTGATCACTACAGTATTTTGGCGACGAATTGAACTGAAAGGACCTACTTCTGTCACCTCAAGCAATTTCAATTTCAAGCAACTTCAAAAATACATCATCCTCCAGCAACTCAACTTATCTCAACTGGCATCCTGACCCCACCAGTGACCTCCCATCGGTCGCCCACTAGCAGTCTGCCAGTTGTTCCTGTGAGGAAAACCGCCTGGGGAGTTCTACTTCTGCAGCTGCCCATTCAGTCTTGGGCGTCTACTCTCCAGAGCTATTGCTAAGCGTCTTTTGCTGTGCCTTCGGTGAGGGTAAGCTTGTCAGTCACTAACGTCTGCACTGTCTGGAAGAAGTGTGTTTCTGGCTCTAATTGGCATAACCTGCTATTTATCAATGTCTGCACTCTGGGGAGGAAGAGTGCTGCTTGCTCACTGCGACCTCTACGTGTACTGCGCTTTCAATGAGTGTTAGCCTTCTTACTTTGAAATTCAGAGCCTTGTGTGCCATTTCCTCCTGTTTCTGCCATGGGCCCCATCATTGAGAGTGTGTTCCCTGTCATTCTCGGCAGGAAGAGTGGATAATCATCTACTTTTGGGACAATTTTCTATCTAGGGGCAGCATTTGTAATTATTGCTGTTTCCTTCATCTCTGTCTCTTTATTCAAGACGCCAGTGTTTTGAGGGTCCCAGTCGTAGCGAGGTGTTGGGAGACTTTTGTTTTTTATTTTGGATACTTCTGGGGTTTGGCACTGAGACATGGCAGTTGATTCGTTGCCATTCAAAATCTACACGAGCCTCCCGACACGCGCACACTTTCATCGCGCGCAGCCTCTTCATACCTGTGTTCCCTCCGTGATGTCTCTCCTGCCTTCACCAGGGGTCCCGCGCTGTTCCTTTCCGTGACGTTTCCTTTGTGTCATCATTGCTGCCTGTCAACTTTCACAGCATGGTGATGCCGGGAGCCATCCGGCGCGGCGTCACTGTGCGTGCCGCCATTTTGTGGTTGGTGGCTAATATGGTTTACAGTACAATATGCCTATGGATCCAACGCGAGTTTTGCCAACCACGTTTTTTTTCATATATGAACTTTATTGCACATTTCACTGGAAATAAACGCTGGCTCACGGACAACCATCTCGTACTTCGTGTCAACATTAAAAGATGTCGAGTACATCCTCCGATTTATCAGTCCTCCTTTTCAAGTCACCGGACATTTGACACCGGCTTATGTTTTGTAGTCCGGAGTCATCCCATCGAGGTCAGTGAACACTCGCATCAAGGTTGGGGACACTTTTATTTGTTTTTCTGCTAAGACTAATACCTTACGTTGGAAAAGCTTTTAATTTTCATTGTGTCTCGAGTGCAGTTTTGGTTTGTCCAACTTCAGTTTAATTCTAATACTACCGTGCTATCTAGTGGCCATCTATCTCATGTGCAGCAGCATTTTCTAATTTTCAGTTTGAACACTCATTGGTCTGTTTTGTTTTCAGCAGCGCAAATGGAGTCTATGACTGTGTGAACATGTCTTCATGAAGTGTCACGATCTGTCCCACGATTGTCTGTTATTTCGGTGACAGGCACACCAGTGACTTTAACATTATACTTCTTTTATGGTGCAGTTTGTTGGGATTCAAATGTTTACTTGTACATGTTCTTTTGGTAACATTTTCTCGCACACAGTAACATCTACGTTGGCAGCAAGGTTATCTCTGTATACACCTGATTTACTAAAGCTAGGAATATTTTCATAAGGTAACAATGTTTGTTTATTTCTAATTTTATGCATACTGCTATGTCGCTGTTCGTGCATTATTTTAGTACTCTTAGCCTGTTTACCTGTCTACAAGGTGCGTTTATGCAAAGGTTACCGTCGTTTCGCATTAATCAATTTGCGGGTTCCTACCCGTACGGTTTCTAATGTACCTGTCTACAAGGTGTGTGTTTATGCGAAGATTAGTTTTTTTCGCATTAGTGTAGTTGCGGGTTCCTACCCGTAAGTTTTCAAGTGTACCTGTCTTCAGGGTCACCCATGCAAAGTTTTCATTCCTATTGCATAAGTGTGGGTTCCCACCCAAACACTGTCAATTCTACCCTTTTTTAGGGATTTCATGCAAAGGTTACAGTCCTTTTGCATTACCAGGGGTTCTTACCCAAATATTCCTTTCATTGATTGGAATATCTCATGAGTACCTACTCATATGTGCTACATTACTTCAGTGCACGGTGTGGCTTTTCCACACAAAGTTTGTTTTTACACTTATATATGTAAGGGGAGCATTCCCAGTTTGGTGCACAAGTCATCTCTTTCCCAAGAGATCAGTCGTGGGTTCTCACCCATGCAGTTTTGTTCACATACTTAGCTTACTTCAATGCTTTTCATATTTTCATTGCTAAGTATGTTCTGTTGATATTATATTTTATTGCTGTTTTTGCACTGTTATCTTTGCATTACAATTTTGTCATTGCTTTAAGATAGTGGTGTTTAGATGGGGAATTACCATTATATTTTTTCCTCATTTTTCTTGTTTCTTTCTTCTTTTCTGTTTCTTTCTGAGTTCTTCTTCTCATGTTTCTTGTGGATTCTGGACTTTCTTTTGTTTTTCTCTGTTGTTACCTTCCTCTGCGTGTTTTTTTCGTTTTCCAATTTCAGCCTCCATTTCATTCCTGTTCTGGCCAGTGGGTATGTTTTGGGGCAGTCTTTTGCGTTTTCTTTTATCCTTTTCTCTTACGTTGTTGTTTTTTTCTTCTTCGCTGTTGTGTAAGAAGGGAGGATGGTTTCTATGCTTGATTCTTCTCTGTTTCTTATTTTCTCTCTGGTTGTTTTTCTCTATGGTTGTTCTCACACTGCTTTTCTTATGATTGTTGTTTTCCTTGCTTTTGTATAATCATTTTGCATTCACTTTCTCAGGTTCTTCTCTTATGTTTCTAGCTTTATGTTTTCCGTATAAGAAAGGGGGATATGTTATATCCTGGTAATGCTAATGCAATGCCAATCTACCACCAGTGAAATGTTAATGTGATGATGCTGTCAGAATGTTGGGAATCTGCAGTGAGTTATGACAGTTGACTGGGCTGAGCTGCCTGCTGGCTGCTCCTGGTGGGGTCTCCTTCTGGACCTGAACAGACCTTCATTTGGTCCTCTTTTTATCTACCTGTGATCTTGTACCAACTTCCAATAAACCTACTTAAATCATCACAACTGAGTGGCTTAAAAAGGGGAAAGGGACACTGGATCAATCCCTAAATCTAGGCATGATAATAACAAAATATACAGTGGTCAAAAAAGGCAAAGCCTATATGGTGTATAAGGATTTATGAGCAGCCTTTGACTGCGTCTCCCATTCCCAGCTGTGGAGAATCATGAAAGAGAAGAATATAGATGATATAATTACAACATTCATTCAACAGTTTTACTCTCAGGTCACAGCATGTGTCCGATATGAATGTCATGGGGAACGTACTAGGCAGTTTCACATTAGGAGGGGAGTCAGGCAAGGGTGGGTTCTCGTGCCCTTCCTGTCTTCAATTTATACAAATCAGGTGGAAGCAGCTCTATTAGGATCCTCTCTATATGTTCTCCTAGTGAACTCCTCCTGAGTCCCAATACTCTTCTAAGCGGATGATGCAGTGCTAATACCCGGACTGGGTTGGCACTGCAGAAACTCATAGAAGAGTGTGTGAAACTCATGAAAAATTTAGACCTTCAGGCCAATGAAGCAACATCCTTTATACTAGTGACAGGACAGCAATCAAGAAACTCTCAACCTTTCATATAGCTGGACATAAGCTGAAAGTGGTGGACACCTGTTCCTATTTAGGGGTCCTATTGGACAGATTGATTACTTGGTCTAACACGGTAGCCAATAGAGGCCTTTTATTGGAAAAAATCATTATGGCCATATTTACATTCATCAAAAAGCTGGGGTACAAACCTCTTTAGGCAATAACAAAAGATCTATATTGCCAAAGCTATTCCTATAGCCACCTATGGGGCTGGTGTGTGGGGCATGGCAGATGTAGTTGCCCTCCAAGGATTGAGGACACATTTTTTAAGAAGCTGGCAGCTCTCCCTAGATGTTGCTGAAATTTCAATTGTCACACTGAGTTGGGCATGCCATATATAACAGACTCTGTGCGATTAGCTCCTATATTACTGTGGCACTCAGTGTGGAGAAGGGAGACGGTAAACCTGACCAAGGGCAGTATGAGGGATTGTTTAAACCTTGATTATGCTGCGATATGTAAAAAAGTACCCTGAGCTCTATAGGTTTGCAGGCACTCTTTGAGAACCCTTCTAATTGCCTGAAAATTTCTAAAACGAGAATTAAAAGCTTACTCCTAACAAAGATGGCGAGAGAAAGACTGGAAACTAATTGCAATAAACCTATGGTAATATTATATGTGACGGCCCCTGTAATTACCTTTGTAGTTAACTATTACTTAACCTTTGTGATGAACCCTCAGCATCGATTTCTTATAATAAGGTTCTGACTAAACCATATACCGGTTATGATGGGCCACGCCAAGGGCATTTAGTATTTTGAGGCCTTGCCGGCTTGCCCGTGTGATGGAACATCAGCCCAAACAGACTTGCGCATTATTTTCTTTTGTAAATTTTGTACGGCCCAGAGAAAACGATTTATTCTTCCCCTCTTGCGCAAATATAAATTCAGGCAATACCGTCCAATACTATACTTTTTACAAAAGCCGGCTGATCCCCTGACTTGTCATTGTTTAGCATTCTCTCTATGGTTTTCACTAAAGAATCGGACATCGCAACCATAGGATAGAGGAGTGAATTCCAATGTCTACAATGTTTATTGTGATGACAATTTGATCCCTGCACTTGCACTTTCTCTCATTATGTTAACTCAGAATGTTTTTTGGATTTTCTTGTTTTATATATAGAATATATGGTCTTATTATATATCTGTATATATGTGATTGAAATACGGCGAAAGGAAGAAATATTAGATAATAACCAGTTAGGCAGGAGTGCTTAGCGGACCCTTAGTAGAAGTTTTTGCCCTCCTTACTTTCGTTATGATCTATACTCAAATATGCAATATTGCCAATTGGGTGCCATGGATTGGGGAATGGCAAGACATGACAGTGTGTTGTTATCAAATGTTTATTATGCATTGACATCCGTGGAACCAAAATGTATTTTATTGCATTGCTTTTATCGTATTTTTATGGTCCATATTTTTAGATCTAATTAAGTTATACTTGGCACAAAACATGGTCTATTATGTAGGAGGTGACTTTTACCCCTGTTTAGATTATATGAGATCAAAAGTGTTAAACAGGCATTGTGTATTGTCTCAAAACTGATGATGAATACGTTCTTCATTCTATGTCAGGACCAGAGGCTTCGGATTATGCTCATCCTTTCAATGCTTTATTCCAACAGCAGCCATTTTAAAACTTGCACTGAGACCACATTTCCCAAACACCCTCGGGAAAAAGTGTTCAACAACAAAACAAAGAAGTGACAACATATCCCTTAGTCAAAACAGCCAATGACAGTCCAGGATCAACAGTCCAAACCGTCGTCATCCCCTTGCTCATCCTCTTTCTTTGCTGCTCGCAGCCAGAAAATGAGTGTCCTTGTTTTTCTCTTCATGCAATTGATCTGTTGTTGATTGTATCGGCAGCCGTGGGACCGCGCTTCGCGTCGTGCGCCCGCCAATTTCTTATGGAGGTTTAGTTTTTCACTATTGCCAATTATGTATCTTGCCTGTGGCGTTATTGGTTGTATTGGCGGTGCTGGAGCACTGTTGCGGCCCGCCTCAGTGAGGAGAGTTAATCTCTGAGGGGCCGCATCAGCGCGCTACCGTTCTGCCCCAGAGCTGTGTGCAACCCCGTTTTTCTGCGTGTAAGTGTTGTCGGTAACTCACCGTTCGATCACAGCTGTGGCACGCAGTCCCGTTATTTGACCTACCCAGGACCGCATTCCTCGTACTGCAGCGGGGCCCGGTCTTCACCCCCGACCGCTAGGAACGCTGTTGTGCATCTCAGGCACGTATGCTCCTCTCCCTGGCAAAGGCGCGCGGAATTTGACCTTCGTGTCGGTTTCTCGCATTTCGCCCGCGGTTGCCTGGCTGCCTCGCACCCCTGGAAACACACGCACTCGCAGAGGGTCCGTAGAGATTTGTTCTTAGGCCAATTGACACTCGATCTCAATCAAGTAGCAGTGAGTGTGCAGTGCATGTTATTTTAACGCCCACTGGGTGTATTTTTGGTATTGGCAGTGGTTCACGCTGAATTGGGGCCTGCAGGGACACATTCCCAGGGTTAATTGGAGCAAGTAGAAAATCCGCTTTTGCTCATACTTGGTGCAGGGTGTCCCAGGCTCCTCACGGTGCCTTTCATTTGATTGGGGTTCTACCCTGTCGAATTGGCTGGTCCCCAGCAATTGATTAAGCAGCCAGTTGACTGCACGGTTGCCACTAGGCTCAAACTTCGGCACCTGTGGGTGGAGTCTTTATACTCATCATGTCACAGCAGGGGGACATACACTGGGAGGAGGATCCTCTTGAGCAGCTACCCTGGGATGACGATTTCTACATCGCGGTGGATACGTCCATCTACCGCACCGTAGAAGAGGTCATGTCTCCCATGGAGGAGCGTTTATGCCAAAAGTTGGAGCAGTTTTGTTCTAAATGGGCCCCACCAGCTGGGGCGGCTCCCGCTATGACGCAAGCGATGTCCGTCAGTGACCCTGTGCCCGCTAAGCGTCCTAAGGTGGACGGTGTAGACCAACACGCTTTTCAGCGCTTGAGAGAAGCAATTCTGGCACACAATCCTCAGCAACCCCCACCCTTACCCCCTTCTCCTTCCTCAGCGCCTATTGATCCGCCCAGTCCTTCCCAGGGGATGGAGGATGATGCTCAAGGGGACACGGACGAGGAACCAGGCCCCTCTAGGCCGTGGTGCCCAGCCCCATCCACCCGCCCCACGGATCAGCAGGGTACCTGCGGAGACTCCGATATGCTGGAACCTGAGCTGTTAATGCACCCAAAGTCATTGGAATGGGCGCCTTCCTCCAAGGTGGCTGGTTATGTAGCAAGCAGGATCCGCACGCCGATGGGCAAGGAAGCTCGCAGCTGCCTTCGCTCAGAGTGCCCTTGGTGCAGTTCAGAATACAAAATCTCCTCCTGCTTCCACGGACGGAATGATTCTACAGTCACACGCACATACACACATCACACGCTGGTGGGGCCCATAACACCAACACTCATTCTCATCAAACCTATCCGTGCCCACAGAGAGATCTTCAAATATCCCGAACTACAGTTCTATTTCCCTTTCCTTGGATGGAGGAAACCACATCTATTTAATTTTACCCTAACAATTCCTCCATCCGGAGGTCAATTGGATCATTTAGTTGTTCTAGAAATTTGATGACAAACACTTCAATTCTTATATTAATCAAATAAACATTTCAATAAATAACCACCCGACACAGTTCTTCAAACAATAATTTTTCTTTATCTAAATAAAGTTCAGGTTAAAATCATAACAAACGCAATAATACCTTTTGTCATAATTACCTATTCTGGCTAATTGTCGTTCTCTAAGTCAGAACTGGTCCTCAGAAATTCATCACAGATTCTACCGTCCCGTCCTCTGCTGTCAGCGTGGAGAGTCGCATAGAGTAGCATCGATCAGGGTGCGTCTCGAGCTCATTGGGTGGTAACCTAATTTTCCCTCTCTGGACTACTAATATTTATACTGAAATTTACATATAACAGATAGATTTCATAATTTCCAGGCTATTCATTGGCTGAATTCAGCCCCGTCCCAATACTTTAAGCAACATTCACAAAAGTTCACATACGAATAATGTATAAGCTAAGCGCATGGGAAAAGTCGTTCCCAGGTCAGGAAAGTATCAGTCTATTGTCAATAGGTGGCTTTTGGTTCCGAGTTTGCAACATTTCTTCCGTGTTCAGGGACATTGGCATCTGGCCCAGAGTAGTCTTCATGGACCTGGTTCAGCGGTTCAAGGAGAGGACACTACGTAGTCAGTGCAGATGCCTTCCTCCATTGCTATTTGCATGAAGTCATGTACTTTAGTAAGGATTCAGTCGGCAGCCATCTTTTAGTAGGCCGAAATAGTCAACTTTAGGTAAAAGAAACACAAAACGTAATTAATACATAGAAATGACCAAAACAATGTTATTCCCTCACTAATACCCTTATGTGTATGTATTCATCTAGCCATATGCGACATTAAAAGCCGTTAATGCTGATTTATTTTAGCGCAAAACACATTAACATTGCTTAAGCTAAACATATAAATTTAATATGCGTACAAACTTAGTTCACTTATTATTTTAGCCAGGCAAATGCATTCCCACGTATATTCTCTTGGTTAATAAGGTTGATTAATTCAATTTCCACACTTAATTATTTAGTAGAATTAGTTTTTTAGTAATTTTAATAAAACTTATATAAATGGATTGGGTATACCAAAAGTTTTTTATTTTACCCGCTCCATCAATCCCCCCTTTGGGGATTTTTTCACCACCAAAACAACCCACCAAATTTCAATTTATCTCCCCTTTTGCGGAAGATTTTGAAATGTCTTTTTGCTTACTTAAAATTCTGTTTCCCTTTCATCTTCTCCCTGGGTTTTATCATACATACTCTCCTTCCACTCTTCCATTTCTATTTCATTGAGATCTTTTTCTGGTTTCTTTTCTCTCTTTTTGTAAATTTCTCTTTTAACCTTCTTTTTATTTCTTCTATATCTACAACATATACATCCTAATCTAAGTAGTAATAATTCAAAAATCACACAGGTTAATGGAAATAATATTTTCCCTATTATGGTACTACCTAATTTACCTAAGAAAGCCTTTATAGCAGCCATCTTATTACTAATTCTAGTCCAGATACTTTCAACCTCCAGTGGTTTTATTTCATCATGCAATTCTGTAATATTTTTGATGTAGACTTTTAGATCTCTTCTTTCGTCAGGAATGTAAGTGCAACAATGTTAAACTTTCAGCATTCCACAGACTCCACCCTCTTTTGCCAATAAAATATCAAGGGCAAGTCGATTTTGCATAATCATAGCATGCATGGCAACTAATTCAGTGTTTACCAATAGAAATCCTCCAGCTGTGCTTGTTGACAAATGATCCACTATGGTGGACAGCTTCCGAATATTATTTGCATTCAAAGATATTCCCACTGCTGGTATCAAGGCTCCAAAAATATCACCTACAATTTCTAACCAAGTTTCTCTTCTGCTACGCATTAGTAGGTTATTTGGTCCACTATTTTCTACTCTATCCATGTGAAAGATCTTTGGAAAGACCAGGCCTACATAACATGTGCCATACCAATGGTCAGGCAGCCTGTAATAAGCCTTGTTCCCACAAATATAATACAATCCAGGAAAAACTGGGTCTTCTCCACCTCTAAATCCCCATCCGGATGCAATGAAGTATGTATCATGACACTCACTTGTCCCTATGTATTTGTAATCATACTGGGATCTTTCTCTCATGATGCATAATTTGCCTTTCTGTGGTGAATCTATAGCTATTGTTGGTCTAATATCACCTTGCGTTTTCTTGTTCCCATCTATTGCCCAAATATTTTCCCCTTCTTTATGTCCTTCTGCATTCTTGTGTATTTTCAACCTTCTCTCCTCAACCATATCCAAGAATGTTTTCTCTTCTGGTTTCAAACTACAAGTTAAATTGTTCTTAAAAATATATTGTAGAGTTAGTCCCTTAGTTTCTATAAAAATTTCTCCTAATGTATTAGCTTCTTTAGCTGAATTTAATTCCTTATTCATGGGCAATCGTCCAAGAATATTATCTATGTTAGACAAATTGTACTCTAATTTTCCTACTTGATAAAATATACTAGTTAAAACGCTACATGTTATTCCATAAGTTGCTGGGAGGTGATGATAAGTCACCCCTTCTAAAACAGATGCAGGTAATTGCATCCAGACGTAGCAATCCCTTACTTCCATTGTTTTAACCATATTCATAGAACAATTTTGAAAACACATTACTAGAAAAATCATTTATTGACCTATCTTGATGCACATGCTCTGTGCTTGTTCTAACCGGTATTACTTTTTGTGAGTTCTTCACTATATTAGTCATATTCTCTGTATGTCCTGCTAATGTATCTAAAGTTACTTTGAAAGAGATCAAAAGAGCGAGTACGCTCCAAAGAAGCATTAATAGTCCTGTACAACAGCAACAAGTCTTGCACCATCTTCTCATGAAGGTACATCTACTCTTATTATCATCTATGTTAGCCATCTTGTTAGATCCAACCGTGTCTTTTGACTTAGCCTCTTCTACTCCACTTCTTATAGCTTTTTAAATTACAATTTTTCTTATTCAATCCTGTGTATTTCTACAAGGATCGCCTAAAATTACTCAGCTTGGCCTTTCGTAGTTTTTCACTTCTTTCTCGTCATCCACATGCAGGATTTCCTGATCTTCCGCTTCTTCTCCAATGTCAGATAAGATAAATCTCAGGATTTCCCCAGTTTCTTCTTCTTTTATCAGTTTCAGCCAAGTCTCCTCTGGATTTCCTTGACTATCTGCCTCTTCTCCTTGTTCAGGCAGTGCTACATACGTCCATTCAGGTGACTTATATTTCTGATTTGGCTTTCTTGCTCGTTTGTTTGCTTCTGACACTTCTGTTTCTCCCTCTTTCTCTGGACGCTGACTAGTTACTTCATTCACTTGTTCAGCCTCTGAGGGTTTAGCTCGTATCAATCTGTATCTCAGTTTCTTAATTTTATTTGGCCAAATGTCTCCTTTGGTGTTCCTTCTTATTTTGCCGTCTTTGCCGTTTCTTTCCTTGATCCAAGTTCTCTTTCTCAGAACTCGACCTTCTGGTATCTCTGTTTCACTGTCTTCAGATTCAGTTTCATTTGATTTTTCTTTTTCAGAAGTCTCCTTTTCCACCTCTTGGGTTGGCCCTACTTCTGTCCCTCCTCGGGTCTCCGGCACGCAATCCTCTTGCTGACTATTTGTCCCTTCTCCTAGCTGGGTGTTGCAGTTCCCTACACCTCCTCGGGGATTTTCTGCAATCTGTCCCTCTCTTTCTTCAACTGTCCCTTTTTCTTCTTCCAGTATTTTCTCAGGTGGAATTTCTTCTACTCTTTCATCTGGTGTAAAAGTAACTTCTGACTGGATGTTCTTTTCTTTTCTTTTCTTCTTTCAGTGTTCACCGCTAGAGTTTTGCTCATCTCCAGAATCTGAAGTATCAGAAATCTGCAATCTTTTTCTCAGAATTTCTTCTCTGGGGGTCTGAACTAGTCTTGGCTCATTCTCCCCCCTTTCAGGATTTTCTTTTGTTTTTAGGTTCTCATTGCTTGACTCATCACTTGATTCTGATTCGTCAAAGTATTCTTTCCCGATGCCGTCTGCTGGATTTGGAACTCTCAGTGTGTGACTAGCATGTATCCAGTTCTTCAGTCCTGCACACTTTACAGCAGTTGTTGTGGTCAAGAGGACCTGTCTTGGCCTTCCCCACCTTGGAACCAGGCAATTTCTTCTTCTGTGTACTTTTATCCTCACCCAGTCCCCTGGGCTCAAATCATGGGCTGGTTTCTTTTCAAGTGTGGTGGCATCCGCTCCAACCACAGAATGAACTGCGTCAGCCAGGCCTTTACAGTAATCCAAAATCATGTCATCAGTTATAGTCATCAGCTTGTTGACTGGCACAAGCACGTGTCTCATGGCACGTCCCATGATAATCTTGTGTGGACTCAAACCTGTGGTTCTATCTGGAGTAGACCTAATGGTCATCAAAACAGAGGCAAGACATCAGGCCATTTCAAACCTGTGGCAAAACACATTTTTCCAATTCTATTTTTGATGGTACCATTCATTTGCTCGACTAAACCAGAAGCCTCTGGTTGGTAGGCACAATGCAGTTTCTGTTGTACACCCAATGCTTCACAAATTAGTTTCATGATCTCATTGTAGAAATGTCCTTCTCTGTCTGATTCAATGGTTATTGGGAACCCGTACCTTGGGATGAATTCCCTCAACAATAGCTTGGCCACTGTGATTCCATAATTTCTTCTGGTTGGGTATGCCTCCACCCACCTAGAGAACAAACAAACTACCACCAAAACATACCTCAGTTTGTTATAAGGGGTCATTTCAATGAAATCTACTTGCATTCTGGTGAAAGGTTCTCCCTCCCGACCTATGGTACCCAGACTCATCACTGTTTTTCTTCCAGGATTGTACTGCTAACATGCAAACAAAATATTAGGGTTACTGTGGCACGCCTGCAAAAGTTACATAAATCTCAAAAAATATAGAGACCTGGTTCCTAAGCAACGTAGGGTACAGTATTCCCTTAGCTTCTTTCCTACTCACCAAGATCAATTGACAAGGATTTCAAAAACATAAATCTGACACCATCCAGTTCAAGTATGGGACTGTAATTCTTTATTCTTTCTTTCGTTTGAGTCCACAAAAAAAAAAATTCATAAAATATTCTCAGCACTTTTTTGCCAACAGGTGTTTCGTCTTTCCAAAGACTTTATCAAGGCTGGAATAATAAACATAAAAACAAAAATAACTCACACAAATATGAACAACATATATATGTACAAAAATACATTAAAAACATGAACAAACCCATGATACATGAAAAGTGTTATAAATAATTATATGAACATGAAATCAAATATCCACAATAAACATAGAATAGGTAATAAGGGCATGGATACTACTAAAACAGAAAAAGCCAATGAGTTAACAAGACAAAATAATATTGCACATAAATAGAAAAGTGAGAAAAAATATAGAAATATAAAAATGGCCAGTTGCCATAAAAGTGAAAGGTGATATTTGCAATTAGTTCGCCAGGAAATAAGATATGGTAGAGATAGATTGTTGAGCGAAAAAACACTACTATCAATAAGCAGTAAAGAATAATAAATGACAAGAGAAAAATAGAAGAGTAAAGTAAAGTGGCAGAACCACAATTACCAAAGACAGAACACCCGTGCGGGATCCATTATAGGCACTCGAGAGTAATCATCAGTAAAAATAAAAAACCTACCCATTAATATAAACGAGAGAATATCCAATGGAACAACAAACTTATAGCCGTTACGATCTATAAGGCTATACAGATAAACAGAAGGCTGGTTCCTGAATAACAAATCTGAAACTGAAAAGTGAGAAAAAATATAATAAAGTTACAAAGCAATCCCTCATCTAATCGCTACACATAAGTCTAAAATGACTCAATAAGTGTAACCCAGAGCCTAAAACCGGAAAAGTGAACAATCAGAAAAAGAGAAGTGAAATAAGACCCTAAGGTGTATGGGAAGACCATATAGGATCTCCCATAGGATCTAGGAGAATAGAGTTAGAGCAAGAGAATCCTATAATATAGAAAACCACAGATCCTAAAATAATAGGACCGTAAAGAGGGCGGTAGGTAGAGTGGTACTATGGAGAGCTCCCGAGAACTATAGTTATAATAATACAGCGCCATAGATGGGTGCTATGCTCACCTTTCCTCACAAAATGAATAGAGCGCCAAAGTAAAATTTTCGGATATTTTTTTAAAATACGAGGGTGCAGAAATCATATGCTGCTACCTAAAATGGAAACAACACAACAACACTGTAATATAGCACCTGGTAATATAGGCATATAGCAACCCAAAATAAACACAATAGCGAACAATTATCCGTCCCATTGATACCACAAATGAGTGGTGTTTAAACATAGAAATTCTGAGTCATACTAAATATAAAGAAAGGTAGAATAAAATGTATTCCTGCCCATCGCTATCACCCTGCTACCTACAATAGAAACAACAAGACAGCCTTATGATGTGGCAGCTAATAATGTAGGCATCTAGCTATCCAAAGTAAACACTGTAGCAAACTGGTTTCCGTCACAAAAATGCCTCGAGGTATTGGTCATACTCTAAATAAAAAGTTGGATGTAAATAATACATATTCTCCTGCCAAAAACTCCCACCCTAAACTAGATGGCAAACATATGGCTAATATGCCCATTTATAACTAGCTGGGGGCCAAAGTTAAAAAACAACACTCACCTATCACATGACGAAAGGATGATATAATGGAACGCCAAAAAGTGGTTTCCAACTTGATATAGTATTACTGGGTGCAGATCAGGTAAAATGCCCCCTAGGAAACAAACACACAGTACAGCCGTTGTAACGCCGTAATTTAAAGAAGTAGGAGTAAGCCAACAAGACCATCGTGGTAGACTGATGATGACGACTTACCCAGAGAACGATAATGTCCGTGAACGCCAATCCGCGTGTAAAAGTATCCACAAGGTAAATGAACGGCAAAGAGCGCACGTATTTAAAGCGTCATCTCTGCGGTAATCAGGAGGGTCACATGCACTCGCTACTGCTCAGAGTCAGAAAAATAGGAAAAGGACAAGACCGAGGGCCTGAATGCTCAGTTTTACTCGGGAGCCATCTTAAGATGTCTAAAGAACCACGCCAAAAGGATCATATCGTACTGATACAAACCAAAGTGAAAAGCACAACAATGGATGCCAGATGGGATAAAAAACCTCTTGTTTACAGATGAAAAATGATTATCAGTGTAGCAGTATCCTTAAAAAAACGATGTAAAGGAGGGCTAAAAAACAGGCATGATTAATGTAGGACTGAACTACAAATCTTCAAATAACGTATTAGTGATGTCAGCACAAAAGGAGTTAAAAGAGAAAATGTTGTTAGTAAATAGTTGTAATAGTTATAAGGAAGGGATAGTAGAGAGGGATTTGATGAAGAGATAGCACGCAATTTAAGATGCCGTCTGCTGGATTTGGAACTCTCAGTGTGTGACTAGCATGTATCCAGTTCTTCAGTCCTGCACACTTTACAGCAGTTGTTGTGGTCAAGATGACCTGTCTTGGCCTTCCCCACCTTGGAACCAGGCAATTTCTTCTTCTGTGTACTTTTATCCTCACCCAGTCCCTTGGGCTCAAATCATGGGCTGGTTTCTTTTCAAGTGTGGTGGCATCCGCTCCAACCTGGTGAAACACAGAATGAACTGCGTCAGCCAGGTCTTTACAGTAATCCAAAATCATGTCATCAGTTATAGTCATCAGCTTGTTGACTGGCACAAACACGTGTCTCATGGCACGTCCCATGATAATCTTGTGTGGACTCAAACCTGTGGTTCTATCTGGAGTAGACCTAATGGTCATCAAAACCAGAGGCAAGACATCAGGCCATTTCAAACCTCTGGCCAAACACATTTTTCCACTTCTATTTTTGATGGTACCATTCATTTGCTCGACTACACCAGAAGCCTCTGGTCGGTAGGCACAATGCAGTTTCTGTTGTACACCCAATGCTTCACAAATTAGTTTCATGATCTCATTGTAGAAATGTCCTCCTCTGTCTGATTCAATGGTTATTGGGAACCCGTACCTTCGGATGAATTCCCTCAACAATAGCTTGGCCACTGTGATTCCATCATTTCTTCTGGTTGGGTATGCCTCCACCCACTTAGAGAACAAACAAACTACCACCAAAACATACCTCAGTTTGTTATAAGGGGGCATTTCAATGAAATCTACTTGCACTCTGGTGAAAGGTTCTCCCTCCCGACCTATGGTACCCAGACTCACCACTGTTTTTCTTCCAGGATTGTACTGCTGACATGTCAAACATCTCTGACAGAGACTCTCTGCAATCAGCCTGAATTTTGGATTATACCAGGTCTGTTTAAAGGCCCTTATCATGGCATCCCTTCCCAGATGTCCTTGGCCATGATACATCCGAGCCATGGTTGACATCATGCTATCAGGCATTACTGGTCTTCCATCCCGATAGACCCACACATGATCCTTTTCCCTGAGTGCACATCCTCCTTTTACCCACTGCCTCATTTCTTCATCTACTGCCTCATTCTGGCCACTACCTCAATCTGGCCATTACTGCCACTTCATCCCATGTTCCCACAACGTTAGTAAACATTATGGAGCAAAAAGACATTTCCTTTTCCTTCGACCGATTGATCGAATATTTGTTTCGGGCACAATACTCAGCCATGTCATTGGCAAACCGGTTTCCGGTAGTGATGTAATCACTACCTTGTCCATGAGCAGCACATTTTACCACAGCCAACTCTTTGGGCATTTGTATTGCCTCAAGCAATTTTCGAACCACTTCTGCATTCCTTATGGGAGTTCCACTTGAGGTCAGGAAACCTCTTTACAGCCATAGTTGGCCGAAATCGTGGACAACTCCGAAGCCATACTGGCTATCAGTCATCACGGTCACTCTCGCATTCCTCCCAATCTTGCATGCCTTGGTTAATGCCACTATTTCTGCTACTAGAGCGGATCTAACTCCTTTCAAGGGTGATGCCTCTATAACTGCTGAAACTGTGCATACTGCATAGGCAGCGCTCAACACTCCTTCATCCGTTCTCAAACAGGATCCATCCACAAAAAACACATGATCACTCTCTGGCAGTGGTAGATCTCTTATATCAGGATGAGGTTTCGTGCAGTAATCAAGCACATCCAGACAATCATGATCAGCTTCTTCTCTTATCTCCACTCTCTCTGCATCAGGCAAAAGTGTAGCTGGATTCACATTCACACATCTTTCCAGACTCACATTGTTTGCACCTAGAATGACTTTTTCATACTTAGTCAGCCGACTATGTGACATAAACTGTGTTCGACTCCTTGTTAAAAGGATCGCCACACTATGGGGTACAAACACTCTTACTGGATACCCCATCACAATTCCCTCACTCTGCTCTAGACTTCGGCATGTAGCCGCTACAGCTTTCAGACATCCTGGCAGACCTATCGCCACTGGATCTAGCATTGACGAAAAATAGGCTATTGGTCTCCTTTGTCTTCCATGTTTCTGTATCAACACTGAAAGTGCACACCCATTTAGCTCACTACAGTATAGCTCAAACTCCTTTTCATAGTCTGGCATACCCAGTGCAGGGGCTTCACAAAGACTGTTCTTCAGCTGTTTGAATGCTGCCAATTCTTCTTTGTTCAGTTCAAGGGGGTCTTTTACTTCACTTTTTGTCAATTTCACCAATGGTTTGGCAATCAGGGAAAAATTACTTATCCACTGACGACAATTACCAACCATTCCTAGGAACATTCTCACTTCTCTTTGGGTCATTGGAGCTCTCATTCCTTTAATGATTCGGATTCTGTCTATGGTTACTTTTCTCAGGTCTTTCTCAATATTATGACCCAGGTATGTCACTTCCTTCTTACAGTATTGCAATTTTGTTGGAGATACCTTAAGTCCTCCATCTGCCAAATGATTTAGCAAAGCTATGGTGTCTGTTTCACAAGCCTCACGTGTCTTTGACGCTACCAATAGGTCGTCAATATATTGGACTAAAACTGAATTCTCAGGCATAGTAAGACTTTCCAGGGATTTCTTTAACAACTGATTAAAAATAGAGGGGCTCTCTGTGTACCCCTGTGGGATTCGGCACCATGCCAAAATACGGTTTCCAAACCGAAATGCAAAAAGTGGCTGGCTGTCATGATGCAACGGAATGGAAAAGAAAGCATGACACAAATCAATTACTGTGTACCATTCTGCATCGTGTGGGATCTGATACAAAATCACTGAGGGATTTGGAACAATTGGACAACAGGAAACAACGATCTTGTTAATCTTTCTCAAATCTTGCACAATCCTGAATTTCCCACTTGGCTTTTTCAATCCCATGATAGGCGAATTACATGGACTGCTCATTATCTCCCTCAACACTCCTTGCTGGATCATCGTCTCAATCAAAGGGGTTACCCCTGCTATTATTTCTGGGGTCAGTCTGTATTGTGGAATGTTGGGGTAAACAGCTCCCTCTTTTACAGCGATTCTCACTGGGTCTACATTTCTCATCAGGCCTACATCTTCCCCAGTGAAGTCCCAGACCGCTGCTTTCCCTGTCTGTTTCAATTCTGGGGGTAATTCATCTGGATTGAATACTGCATAGGTCCCAGCAACCTCACACTCTCGGTTAGCTATGGTCATTTTGTACAGAACATCTTCATCTGGTGTTTCAAAGGCTATTCTGTCTGGTGTACAGAATATGGTGCAATTCATCTTGCACAACAAATCCCTCCCTAATAGATTCACAGGACTGGTGTCACACACCACGAATCTATGCATGTCTGAAAATTTCCCCATTCTGACCTTTACAGGATCAGTAAGGTACGTTTTAATCTGGGTGTTGGACACACCAACTACTTGGATTGTTTCATCCGAAAGAGGAAGATTTTTCACATCTGCTGATCTGACAGTGGATCGTGTAGCTCCAGTGTCTACTAGAAAAGTAATGTTTTCATCATTAACTTTCCCATCTACAAATGGTCCTGTCTGATCTATTTCTAAAGATGCGCCAAGTACGCACTCTGCTTCCTCTTTTCGGCACCGTCAATAAATTTCTTCTGGCTCACTTTCGTCATTTTGCATCCAATATTGTGACACAGCGTTTGCGCGTTGCAGTTTGTTTACCTGTTCTTCATTGTAGAATCCCGTTTCCTTGCTATATCTCTGTGTACTCCGGCTCTGTGGTAAGGGCGGTTTTGGCACCTGATTCTGTAGATTAACAGCCTTCTGCTGTTGCGGCGATGGGCCACTCCCCTCACACTGCACCTGTGGATTTAATGACGGAAATTCATCATTAGCAAGAGGTGGATTTTTACACTCGGATTTCCAATGCCCTAATCTGCCACAGTTGTGACAGGGAAACTTTTTCTTTGCTTCTTCAATGTTACCCTTTCCCTTTCCTGGACCAAACTTTGATTTTATGCCTGGATTATTTGCTTGTTCTATTAGCTGAGCTTCCTGTCTCTCTGCAACCTTCACTTGAGCCCACATTGCTTTTTCTTTTAGTTTCCGCTGCTTTGCCTCAATTTCATCACTAAAGTATTTAGCATGTCTCAGGATCTCATCTATTTTCTTGCTCTGCCAGTCCATTGTGTGCTGCTTGATCATGTCCCCAATCTCGGGACGCATACCATACACAAATCTGTACACAAAATGACTCAGGTCCTTTTCTCCCAGACTGTCATCCCCACTAAACTGTTTGAAAGCCAGAAGTAGCCTCTCATAGTATGCGTGGACTGACTCTTTCGCTTCCTGATGTGTTCAATCTATTTTAACCCAATCTGTTTCTTTTGGAGGCACTTTGTTCTTTAGGAAGGACATAACCTGTTCATATTTCTTCATGACCTCCGGGTCTGGGGGTCCTGTTTTGGGATCTCTCGGGTATTCTTTAGTGGGCCAGTCTATGACTATCTTACATTCTGCCCACAAGTCGGCTGGCACTATTATATCAAACAGACTATTCAAATCAATCCACAGCACTTTTGATAATTTCACAAATCTGTCTACCTGTCTGTACCACTCGACCGGCTTTTCCTGTAATCTAGGGAAGTCATTTGTAAATGACAAAATGTCCTGTCTGGTCCATGGGACATGCACATATCCCCCTCCTGGGATCTCTCTCATAGGGAGCTCCATTACCACCTTCTCCTTTTCTCTCACAGGAAACGCTGGAAATGTTCTGTCTGAGATGTCATCCCGCTTCCTATACCACCTGCTCTTCCATTTGTCCACATCTCCCCATTTCCTTAATACTGTGATTATGTCCCTAATCTGCCCTATTGTCCTGCAGCGTTCAGATTCTCAATGTCTTTTTCTGTGAAATCCACTCTGTATGGTTTCTGTAAATCTTTTACCTTGTCCATGTCAATTCCCATTTCACTCGCTATGTCTGCTAGTCTGTCATGTAAATTCTTTGCTCTCCAAGTGATACTTTTACAGAGGAACAGTAGTTCCTCATCTTGGTAGTTTTTCAGCTTCTCTGTGGGAATAGTCCCTACAATCAACTCTTCTAACATCATCCGTAATTTCGCTACATCAATGGTATGAGATTCTTTTTCTTTCTCCTGCAAACCCTTTAGCCAGTCATTCAATTCTTCAGTAGTTATACTCACTGACTTCTCTGCATTGCCTGGTTCTGTCAGTCTCTGTGGTTCTAACATTGATCCTTCTATCCTTCGGCTTCTCTCAGCAGTATCGGAACAATAAAATGGATTCTTTGACACCGGTAGTTCACTTTTACCCATAGCATGTCCCCAGGAACTTTCTTTCGTTTTCATCAGGGGCTGTTCTGCCTGTCTTTGGTTCACATACGGAACTGTTAGCCCATGCTCACTGTTTTTCTGCTTCTCAAAAATAGGCATAACAGGACCTATGGTCACAGGGACTGTAACTGCTTCTAGATTTTTCGTCAATTCCCTTATTTTCTCTGTCAATTCCAATGTAGTTTCTGCAAGTTCTCTAGAATTTTCGTTCTCGACCCTATTTCCCTTCTCTTTAAGTGAATTTCTTCTTTTCACTTCTGGGGTCATAACTTCTGTTTTAATGATTCTCAGAGTCTCCCTTACTGGTGTGCCTGTAGTTGGCGTTTCTGGTTCCTGTCTGTACGGAGGCGGGCTCTTATATAACATATCATCTAGGACATCATCATCAGTGTCATTAGCCTCATACCTCCGGGTTTCTACATGATTTCTCTTTTCTAGGCATTTTCTTCCTCCACTTTCTCCTTCTGTTCTAACAGGAAATAATCCTTCCGTCATACTAGCATCTCGCCACCTTCTCATTCGATCACTATGAGTTTCCCGATCATTTGGCCGTCCAAACATGTACCTATATCTAGTTCCATTTCTCTGCTTTTCTCGCTCATGCATCTCATCTTACCACTCTGTCAATGCCTCGAACTGTGTAGGCCTAGATCGCGGATCTAAGCTCATCATCCTCTCCCGTAAGTTCCTTAATATTGCCAAATTAAAAGACCCATCCTCTGGAAACGCTAGAACTCCGTCTTCCTTTGTATACTTTGCCCAATTGTCTAACCAGATACAGGTACCCATATTTCGCAACCATGAAGGATGCAGGGGTCTTTGCCGAAGGAAAACTGCCCTTCCCTAGTCACAATCGTCTTGTCTTTCACAAACAAATTTTTCAATTTACTGAACACAGACTTTTTCTTTCTCTCGGGTGAATGATAATACATTTTTCCTGACTTTTGTGGACTCTTTAGTCTTTTCTACCACTGTACGATCTCTAATACAATAGTAGCGTGACTCTTACTCACGCACCAATCCTGGCGCGTCTACGTCACTGTCACAACCTCCAATCCTTGCGTGTCTCACACTAACGCACCAATCCTGGAGCGTCTATGTCGTTGTCGCAACTTCCAATTCCTGCGCGACTCACACTAACACACCAATCCTGGAGCGTCTACGTCGCTGACTAGCTGTCCAATCACAGCGCGGTCCTTCTGACGTCTACAGTCGCTGCAGCAGCTTCTGCTCATTACTCCTGTCCTCAGTCTACCCCTCCTTTACAAAACTACTTGGTAGACTTTGTTTCAAATTTACAATACTTGTTAGTTACAACGTACAAACATCTCCATTGTCTGCTCCGCTAACCACAGAATAGCAAAAGACCTTTCCCACGAGAATCCTGTTTTCCCGAGAGCAGCGCTTACCTCTGCCCGACTACAGAATTATTACGTCCGTTGGCATAGTAGCGCATCCCTCTACTTCACCCTTCTATCATGCATCAATTAACTGTTTTCTCCGGTATTAAAACACATAGTTGGAAACGCAATGCTCCTGAGAAATAAAACCAGAGTTCCGCAATTAACCCGAATGCTATTTCATTCACACACTTTCACGCAAGGAAATATCGTTCATTCACACAGAATACTGCTTTTCTGAGAACAGCGAACAGTCTGTCCTACTACAGAATTATAACATATGTTAACAAAGCAGCGCTTACCTCTACTTTGTCCTTCTAACAAGCTCAGAGTACACCTGCTACCTTTCCAGTAAAAAGCGTTATCGGCATACCAATTGGTTTCCTGGTACTTTAGACCAAAATTTCACAGATAACTCTTTGCTATCATATACACTTCTCTCACACAGAACTTCTCTCTAATGGCAACACACAGCGATGTCACCGAAACGAACACAGACAATGCGACGCGCAACTTCAATTTTTACGCGTTTTCCCGTGCACCTACGGGCAACGACAATCCCGTCTTTCCCGAGAACAGCGCTTATCTCTGTCCTACTACAGAACTGTCACCAATTCCCGACTTCCTACCTCCCGGAAGCCGTACAGACAACATAAAACTCAATACGACGTCAACATATAGTGTTAGTACATATATCAATACCAATCAATAATCGATAAGCTATATACATGCCAAAATCATCAAACCAAAACAATAAAAACCATCTCTAGCTACCAAGAATACTGGTGCAGTTCAGAACACAAAATCTCCTCCAGCTTCCACGGACGGAATGATTCTACAGTCACACGCACATACACACATCACACGCTGGTGGGGCCCATAACACCAACACTCATTCTCATCAAACCTATCCGTGCCCACAGAGAGATCTTCAAATATCCCGAACTACAGTTCTATTTCCCTTTCCTTGGATGGAGGAAACCACATCTATTTAATTTTACCCTAACAATTCCTCCATCCGGAGGTCAATCGGATCATTTAGTTGTTCTAGAAATTTGATGACAAACACTTCAATTCTTATATTAATCAAATAAACATTTCAAGAAATAACCACCCGACACAGTTCTTCAAACAATAATTTTTCTTTACCTAATTAAAGTTCAGGTTAAAATCATAACAAATGCAATAATATCTTTTGTCATAATTACCTATTCTGGCTAATTGTCGTTCTCTAAGTCAGAACTGGTCCTCAGAAATTCATCACAGATTCTACCGTCCCGTCCTCTGCTGTCAGCGTGGAGAGTCGCATAGAGTAGCATCGATCAGGGTGCGTCTCGAGCTCATTGGGTGGTAACCTAATTTTCCCTCTCTGGACTACTAATATTTATACTGAAATTTACATATAACAGATACATTTCATAATTTCCAGGCTATTCATTGACTGAATTCAGCCCCGTCCCAATACTTTAAGCAAAATTCACAAAAGTTCACATACGAACAATGTATAAGCTAAGCGCATGGGAAAAGTCATTCCCAGGTCAGGAAAGTATCAGTCTATTGTGAATAGGTGGCTTTTGGTTCCGAGTTTGCAACATTTCTTCCGTATTCAGGGACATTGGCATCTCGCCCAGAGTAGTCTTCATGGACCTGGTTCAGCGGTTCAAGGAGAGGACACTACATAGTCAGTGCAGATGCCTTCCTCCATTGCTATTTGCATGAAATCATGTACTTTAGTAAGGATTCAGTCGGCAGCCATCTTTTAGTAGGCCGAAATAGTCAACTTTAGGTAAAAGAAACACAAAACGTAATTAATACATAGAAATGACCAAAACAATGTTATTCCCTCACTAATACCCTTATGTGTATGTATTTATCTAGCCATATGCGACATTAAAAGCCGTTAATGCTGATTTATTTTAGCGCAAAACACATTAACATTGCTTAAGCTAAACATATAAATTTAATATGCGTACAAACTTAGTTCACTTATTATTTTAGCCAGGCAAATGCATTCCCATGTATATTTTCTTGGTTAATAAGGTTGATTAATTCAATTTCCACTCTTAATTATTTATTAGAATTAGTTTTTTAGTCATTTTAATAAAACTTATATAAATGGATTGGGTATACCAAAATTTTTTATTTTACCCGCTCCATCACCCTCACCCCTCTCTGGACGGTAAAGTCGCACAAACACCAGAGCTGGATCCTAGGGTGGCGACCTTTCTTGCAAAATTCATCAAAGATCCTAAAACAGGGATAGATCGGTCCTGGAGGGCATGCCAGGATAAGCTCCTGGATGCCCTGGGCCTCATCACCATGATATTAGACATGGTGGAGGACGCGAAGTTTACAGTAGCCCCAATTTCTCCAGACGTTCTCTCCAAGTGTGCGCAAAGGATAGTAGTGTTTCTGGGGAATGCCAATTGTGCGCTCTCAACTGAGCGTAAGAGGTGTTTTTTGATTAAAGTGGATCCCAAGCTGGCAGACTTGGCCGATTCTGAAGCTGGGGCGGTTGCCCAGTGAGGTTTGTGTGGAGAACCTTTTATAAAGGAGCTGGGTAAGTTTGTGAACACGTTCACATCTTTGGGCAGAGCCCAGTCTTGCATTAAGAAAGTTTTTCCCTCCCGGGTTTTCCGCGGGCCGGTCGAGGAAGTGGCTGCTTGACCGGCCAGGCCCCCAATAACAACAGCAACTTCAGGGGGCAAGGCTCCAGGCAGGGGCAATACCAAAGCCAGGCATGGTATTCCAACTTTTACCCGTCCCGAGGGCGATGTTCCAGAGGCCGAGGTTTCTGTGGAGGTGACAACACCTCTAGCTCCGTTAAGTGTTTCCACTTCTTCTCTGGTGCGAGTGGGGGGCCGTCTAGCTGATTTTCTTAATGTATACAGGACGATCACGTCCGATGATTGGGTCCTGTACAGCTGCGGCCCGTGGAGGGAGTTCCGTGGGGCGGTAAGGTGGGGCGGGGGAGGGGCAGGGTGGATGGTTCAAAAAACCGGAATATGGATAATTGCAGGTAAGCAGACAATTAAATAAATAAAACGAATTTCGTAGTGTGCGCTGCATCGCAAAATGCGATGCAGCACACGCTACGAAATTCAGTTTATTTGTTTCATTGTTTACTTACCTACAATTATCCATATTCTGGTTTTTAGAACCCCCCACCCTGCCTCTCCCCTGCCCCGCCTTACCGCCCCACGGAATTCCTCCACGGACCGCGGCTGTTCTGCAGATGGTGCAAGGTTTTCAAATAGAGTTCTGTGGCGATCCCAAGTAAATGTTTCAACCCCACCCTATTCGGTTTTCCCATCACAAGAAGGGACTAATCAACGCGTAGGTCTTCGCGCTCTTCGACAAAGGCACTATTTGTCACACCGTCTTGCATCCCCAGGGATTTCTAAGCAATATGTTCGTGGTAGACAAGACGGATGGAGAGAAGCGGACGGTTCACAACCTGCGCGATTTCAACGAATGGCTGGTGTACCGCTATTTCAAGATGGATTTCACCTCCTGCGAGACATGCTCAGGCCGGCAGATTGGATGGTCCGCTTGGATTTAAAGGATGCCTACTTGGCCATCCCTATTTTTTTCCCCCACAGAAAGTTCCTTCCGTTTCTCTGGGGCGGACAAGCGTATCACTTCACGACTCGTCCCTTCGGTCTCTCATCCACCCTGTGGTGCTTCACGAAGGTTCTCAAACCGGTGGTGGAGTACCTGAGGGCGAGCAGGACGCTTCTCATCATGTACCTAGATTATATGCTGTTACTGGCCCAGGATCCCGGGGTGCTTCGCGATCAGTCACAACTGGCAGTCAATCGGTTGGAGAGTTTGGGGTTTGTCATAAACTCCAAGAAGTCCCTGCTGGTGCCGTCCCAGTGAGTCACCTTTTTGGGTTTTGTAATCGACTCCTCGGACGTGACCCTCAGTCTCCCAACACGAAAGTTGGCGAAGATTCACCAAGAGCTCAGACGCACCCTAACCAAAGGTACGGTTGTCCTTCGGCAGATAGCCCGATTTGTGGGGTTGCTCTCAGCCTTGATCCAGGCAGTTTTCCCAGGTCCGTTGCACTATCAGTCCTTGCAACGCCTGCAGGCCAAACATCTCCGCAAGGGGCTCCCATACTCCCATCCGGTCACCCTGTCGGACGAGGCGCTAGGAGAACTTCGCTGGTGGCTCTCTCACCTGGAGGCTTGGAACGGGAGAGTGATTTTCGGCTCCGCCCCAGACCTAGTTATATAGTCAGACGCCAGCAGATCAGGCTGGGGTGCACGATGTGGAGAGTTCTCCTCAGGCGGCTTATGGTCCCTGCAGGAGCAAGAACTTCACATCAATTGCCGGAGGCTTCTGGCGGGTTCCTTCACCGTGCGTTGTTGGACCAAAGACAAGGTCCAGTCTTGTGTCCTCCTTAAATGGACAACTTGTCGGCGGTTCGTTACATCAACAGTGGCAGACTGGCAATCGCGACACTTCAAAGATTCCAGTCTGTGGAAATTGCATCCGGAAGTTTTTGCTCAGGTGCAGGACCTTTGGGGTCCGTTTTCCGTGGATCTTTTTGCTTCCAGGTTGGATCATCAGCTTCCTCGCTTTTTCAGCTGGAGGCCGGATCCTCTGGCTCTAGCCACGGATGCATTCCTGCAGGATTGGACGCAGGAATGGCCTTATGCATTCTCACCCTTCGCCATGATCACCAGAGTGTCAGCTCAGATCAGGCAACAACAGGACAGCATGGTCCTCATTACTCCTATTTGGAGGTCGCAAGTTTGGTTCCCAATTCTCCTGGAATTTTCATGGGATTTTCCAATCCCACTCTCTCACTTTCCAGAGCTTCTTCTCAATCCCGATAACCATCCTCATCAGATGGTCCTCATTGGGTCTCTTCGCCTCATGACGTGGAAGATTACAGGGGTAGATGGTCGCTCCGAGGTCTTTCGGAGTTCGCTGAGAGCCTCTTGCCCAAGGCCTGGTCGGACAGTACCGTCAAGCGTTATTGCTCAGCCTGGGGACGAGGGTGTTGTTGGTGTGTGCAACAGAGTTGTGATCCTGTGGGCACATATTTAGTCCACGTTTTGATTTTTTGAGCGCACCTGGCCCAGCAATGTTTGGCTTATCGATCGGTCAACACTTTCCGCTTGGCGATATCAGCAGGACATGTCCCGCTAGACGGCAAGCCAGTGGGGGAGCATCCTTTTGTATGCAGGCTCTTGAGGGGCCTCCGCTTGTCTCTACCCCCGGAGCCCTGGTACTCAGAGCTGTGAAACGTTAACAAAGTGCTTAATTTGTTCCTGTCTAGGCAACCTGATGAGTTTTTATCATGTAAAGAGCTTTCGGCGAAATTAGTGATGCTTCTTTGTTTGATTTCATGCCTCAGAGTGTCGGATGTTTGGGCCTTAGACATCACGGGCAGAGTTTTTTCCCCTATGGGGGTGTCGTTTACTATCAGTCGCAGGACCAAGAGTCATACGCGTATCATTGAATACCCAACGTTTCCAGACTCTCCCAAGCTGTGTGTGGTGCGCTGTTTGAAAGTTTATGAGGAGATGTCTTTGGAGCTCAGACCTCCTGGGGAGAGACAGCTTTTGATTGCTATCCGGAAGCCACACAAGGCGGTGTCCTCGCCCACTATAGCACGCTGGGTGTGGTGGGTTATGCAGGAGGCAGGGATTAGCCTACGTCAATTTGGGGCTCATTCCGTACGAGGCGTGATGGCCTCCAAGGCATTCTCCCTAGGGGCACGCCTGAAGGACATCATGAATGCGGTGGATTGGTCCTCAGATTCAACCTTTAAGCAGTTTTATTTTAAGCCAATTATCGATATGGCGCATTGGGTGGTAAGTAAGCTTTGAACTAGCGTAATCCGAAGCCTCCGGTCCTGACATAGAATGAGAAACTTCCTAGCTAACGTAACGGAAAGTTTCAATTCTATTAAGGACTCGGAGGCAAGGTTTATCCCTCCCATAGTTCTCTGCGAGACATCCCGCCCGTTGAGAGTAAGTCGTTTTTTCTTTATGGTTTAATGGGCGTTTTGCTGGTGCATGCTTTGATTAAGTATTCTGGTCATAGCCGGATTCGATGTTTCATTTGTATTCAGCATGATTTCTGTTCTTTAAAATTCTCTGGTCGATACCCTTGTTTGCAAGTTTTTGCCTTCACCTCTGTCATTCTGAGTCCTGATGTTGTTCTATGGTTTCTAGGAGCAGACACCGGGAAACAGGACAACTAGAGAAGGATTAATGGCGTACTCGCGCAAAGAAAACGGATGAGCAAGGGGATGACGACGGTTTGGACTGCTGATCCTGGACTGTGATTGGTTGTTTGGACTAAGGGATATGTTGTCCCTTCTTTGTTTTTTTAGTTGACCACTTTTTCCCGAGGGTGTTTGGGAAATGTGGTCTCAGTGCAAGTTTTAAAATGGCTGCTGTTGGAATAAAGTATTGAAAGGATGAGCATGATCCTTGCCTCCAGTCGTAATAGAATTGAAACTTTCCATTACGTTAGCGATGAAATTTCTCATTCTGTAACTTTGCATTTTATGGGCTACTTGTCCATGCTTGAGAGAGTTACGAGCTGTCATAGGTATCCAGTAAGCTGGAACATCCACTTTGGAGGGTATATTTTTACCTCGGTCTCTCTCTCATGTTTTTATGCCTTCAGATACACGCACTTAAAACAGGTGTTGATTCAAAGTTGACGACTGTAAGAGTATTATGACTATGACAACACCCCGAGGGTGTTAATTTGCTGATAGTTTTTTTTTTATTGGTAACGATTTTGTGTACATGCACTTTTATTATGCTGCTGATTTGTGTCTGTCTATCAAACAAGCATTACTGCTATGTGTCAAAGGATGATGATAAGCCTACTAGATTGTATGGTATCCGTTATTATATACTATGTGTTATGTACTGATGTATTAACTATTGTTTTAACTGAGACATCTCTCACAGGGGGTTTCCCTTATTCCTTGCTGCTAGCTTTCCTTTTTATGCTCTTTTGCAGATTTACATCATCAGGTTCCTGATCTGTAGCCGCAGAGAATAGAAGCATAACATTTATTTTTTACGTGTTATAGGTTCCTATGCCGCTTACTTGACTGTCTCACACATGCTTTTAGGTACTTATGAACTATGTAATGATGTATTATTCAACTGTTTTATTCATTGTAAGGCTGACATTCGAAAAAATAAACTTTAACTGACTGACTGATAGCACTATCCAATCAAACGTTATAGATTGGATGTCACAGTTCATTTGACATAGTACAGAGGTCTTTTTTATCATAGGAGTATAGAAATACATACAATCTCAAATGTTTTGTTTTCAGGACACTTTTGCTTCCTATAACTGGACTTTGTGCCTAAATACGCAGAGTAAAGTAATCGGTAAGGTAATTGATGTAGAAAATAAAAAATCATTATGTTCCCTGCATGTTTCAAGAACTTTGTCTAAAATAATAGAGGTGTGTGAAATTTGTGTAATTTCCCTTTGTGTAATTATATGAAATTCCAGCAAAAGTATGCAAAATCACGTGACCTGCAACTGTGGCATTTAGTGCTATATTTTAACATGAAATGTGTCCTCATGTCTAATGCTTGCTCTTCACTGGCCATGCAATTCTTCAACCACAATAGCTCTTCAGACTTCGCATTGGCTGCTGGCATCTAAAAGGATAATGTTCAAATCACTATGCCTTTTTTTCGAGTTATTCATCATTTTAGCCTACTGTATTTGCAAGAAGAATGTCCAAATATGTTCCTTCAAGCAAGTTTAGATCAACTTCTACCAATTTCTAGGTAGCGCTCTGACACCTCCGCTTTAGAATTGGTGGCCACACATTTTCAGTCAGGGAGGTAGTACTCTGGAACCAACTACCTGCCTAGTTCTGATTACGTAACCAACTCTTGCCTTCAGGAAAGGTTTGAAAACCTGACTTTAGTCCCAGTAGATAAATATTGTCACTCTTTCAGGATCTCTTGTCACTGAGAATTTTTTTTTAGGAAACAGAGCGCTTTGAAAATCTTGCATTACATTAACTTACATTTTCAATGCAAGTCAAATTTTGCACAGAAATATTGCACAAAAAACACAAATGCTATAAACAACGGCCACTCTCATTCTGTTCATTCTGTTCACTCTTTCGCATTCTATTCAGTCTCACTGCTCCTGTGATCTAGCAATAGGATTTTAATCCCGAACAGACTTGAAATTACGTGATATGGCATAATGGTGTAATTTCAGGAATTTTGCATACCAATCATGACATGAAATGCAAGAAATTATGTGAGATTACAATGGTATAAAAAATGCTTGTATAATGAATTATCTTGTAGTCGCAAATAGTGTGTCTACCTATGTATGTCGTAAAGAGCTGGGACTCCTGGTTTTAGAAGATTACATTAGAATTTGCCTCATATTACTGCGACCCAGGATCTGGTCACAACCTGAGGCATTATTAAATAGGCTGATAAATGCTGATTGTTAATCTATTTATTTATTTGATCATTTTTTATAGTGCAAATTTGACCCCCTACGGGGATCAGAGTGATTTACGAAATTTTAGAGAGCAGCACAGGGATAACAATAAAGTCATATATAAAGACAAGATACAGGATATAGGTGGTACTCAGAGAAAGGATGGTGCGCAGAAAAAGTTTCAATGGCAGGGGAGATAACTAATCAAAGCTAACAAATCATAGTTAGTAAAGCTGTAGGATCAGGCAGTGGCAAGAGACCGAGTTTAAAATACTGAAGTCACCGGTGAGAGTAGTCATGAATGTGATTGACAGAAGAAGATTATTTAGTATCTAGGGAAGAAATGTGTTCATAAGGAGTACTTTGACTTCTTTCTTGAAGGAAATAGCTGAGGGATTTATTCTGACTTCAGTGTGCAAGGGTTTCCAAATTCTTGGGACCATCCCAGAGAAGGATCGGTTGTAAGTTTTCTTCTTGTAGAATCTCTATGGTTTCAGAAGAAAGGTGTTGGAACTTATTGATGATCTTGAGCCGCTGCAAAGTTTTAGCTTCTGAGCAAAATACCTAGGGTTTTTGAAGTAGAGGGATTTATGTGTCATGCGGTGATGAGCTTTGCAGCAGCATTGAGCAAAGCCTTTAGAGGAGCCAATTTGGATCTTGGCAATCCTGACAGGGATGCACGTCCTAGTCCAACTTGGGAACCACTAGGACTTGCACTTCAAGTTTGAAATTGTTGGGGGAGGGGGTGAGGAAGGGTTTTAGTTTTCTTAGAATGTTAATTTGGTGATTCGCCCCTTTGGTGGTGGCATTTTTGTGCTTCTGCATGCTGAGGTTCTTGTTTAGAATTAATCCCAGTGATCTTGCTGAATCAATGCCCCATGGAATGCAGTTGAGGGCTGTTAGATGTTTCAGCCATTCTTCAATGAGAGGTGACTGGTTGGGGGGGGGTAATTAGGAGGAATTTGGTTTTATGAGTATTTCGTTTGAGGTGATTGGATGTTAGCCAATTTTGACTTTTTAGTAGAGTTGTGTTGAGGGAGCTGATGTCTTCTGGGGAGGCAACGTTTAGGTAAAGTTGGTTATCATTAGAGTACATGGGGTAGTGAATGTTCGAAGAGTTCAGATGTTCCATTAGAGGCTGCATGAACAGATTGAAGAGAGTGGGCGAAAGTGAGGATCCCTGAGGGACACCTAATGTGACTGAAGTGGTCTGCGATAGTGAGTGATTAACCTTGACTCTTCAAGTCCTTTTTGGAGAAAGGAGATGAACCAGTTAAGGACTGTTCCTGTTAGCCCCATGATGTGTTCCAGGAGGTCTAGCAGGTTGTCATGCTTAACTGTTCGAATGGTGATGATAGGTCAAGGAGGATTAAAAGACAGGATTGATTCTGATCCAGCATTTTTAGTACATCGTCCACTATGTGTGTCATAGCCGATTCAGTGCCGGCCCTAGATGAAAGCCGGATTGAAAATGGTCTAATAGTCGGAATTCTTCAATGTGGTTATAGAGTTGGATGTGAACACTTTTTTCCCCGGAGAGTCAAAAGATTAGGAATATTAGAGATAGGTCGAAAGTTGTTTAAATCTGTTTGATCTGCTTTTGGGTTTTCTGGGATAGGGGAATTCTGACCTGATTTTTGGCAGTTTGAGATAGTGCCTTGAAGGAGGGAGGTATTAGCAGTCTCGGTCCAAAGTGGTAGTATCGAGGGTGAGATCTCCTTGAAGAGATTGTGAGGTAGAGAGGCATTGAAGTTCGAGGGTTTCAGCGATGTTAGAATCTTGCTGATGTCCCTTTCCTCAAAGGTTTTAAAAGAGTGCCATGATGCATTGTTTTTGGTTGAAGTTTCCAGTAGGACATGAGAGAACAGTAATCCGGAAGGTAGAGAGGATGGGTTGAGGTGGAAGAGCACCCTGTTCCAAGGCCGTCTGCAGGTCCTTTCTCCTGCTTTCTGTCTAATGAAGAAAGAAAGAGGCACATTTTTCAGTGTGGTAGCGGACTAGATCCAGCGAGGGACGGATCAGGTGCGCAATTCGATTGTACTTTTATAAGGTCAAAAAGTTTTTGGGAATGAATACTGGCTTGATCCATCTGGTTTCTGAAGAAATTCACTTTCGAAGTTCTGATACTTTTGTAGTATCTGTTCCTCAATGATCTCAGGTTCTTAAGTGCTTGAGGTGTTCAAGGGATGGAGCTGATCTCCAATGATGCTCAGCTAGCCTCAAGTTGCGCCTTTCTGTATTGAGGCTACTATTATACCAAGGTTTGGAGTGTTTTGCGGACACTCATTTTAACTGTAGTGGGGCGATTGAGTCAAGGACAGTCTCCATGGAGAAATTGTATTGATTTGTAAGCTCATGGACATCTGACATCTCACAAGGAGGAGGCAGGATGTTGTGGGACAGAGGGGTCAGTTTATTGTGGTTGATGTTGTGCGTGCTCTTTTTCCAGAATCTAGGTTTTTTTGGTTGAGCTGTATTGGTTATCACAGATACATGATGAGGAATGTGATGCGGTGGTGGTAGGTCCAATCACAGGGGAGGCTAGATTCCAATTGAATTGTGTTGGGCTTCGCACTGATAAGATCTAAAGTCGACCCATTGTTATGCGTAGGCTTGTCGCAAAATTGAGTCAGGTTTAGGTCAGCAAGGAAAGTTTTGAAGCTGTTGACTGCAGTATCATTTAGGTTGTTCCAAATATAGGGAAAAAAATGTTGATAGCTGGGTCAGACCCGCCCTTTTTAATGATCCAGCCTACCTGCTTGATATTTCTAAAGCGGAGCTCAACAACTACCATTGGATAAGCTTGAGGAGAATAGGTGGATAAGGAATGTGCCAAGGTGAGTGTGGTACAATCTCCCTTTAGACTCAATATTATCTATCGTTTTGTTTCTTTCCCTCATGTAAATGACTAGGCGGCCAAATTTGCTAACTGTCCGTGTGACAGCATATCACAACAATGTACTTTGCATCATACTTTGTTTTGCAAATTCTATGAATTTCCCTTTTACAAATTTGAAAGCTACTATTGTGGAAAGTTTATTTCAGGCAGAGCAGGCCAAGTGCACTCCTCTGATGTCTGTTTTGCTGTATCTAAATTTTTATGAGGGGTTATTTTAATACGTAAACAATATGAAAAATCTGTACAGGAATGAGATGTTTTATATGTTTATGGTTGCACATCTACTGTCTTTTTCATGGATATGTATTTATATTTTTATGGGCACTTTATTGGTTTTTAATTTCGAAAATTGAATAAAGTAGTTTTGAACTTGAACATTGGCATACCAAATTTTTATCCAGGCCTATCACACAATCCCATTACTGTGAGTTTGTCCACAACAACCTATAACTATTTTGATGTATAATATTAGCTTCATTGAAGCACCTTAGATGTCACCTTTTGACGACTCTTGGGAAGTTTCTAAAACCCTCCTCATATATTCCAATCCTTTCAGCATGGTAACCACTGGCATCGTGAACCCCCTGCCTTAGCATCTACAGCAGCTGGATGGATGGATGGAGAGATGGATGGATGGAGGATGAGTGAAAGGAAACCAGCTACTCACCGCCGTGACTTGCAATTTGACCCTTGGTCCGCGCTGACACCGCCACCGCCGAGAGTCCAGGGGAGCAGAGCGCCAGCGCCAGCACCAGCGTCAGGGAAGCCTCATCTCTCGCGTCGCCACCCGGGACTACAACTCCCGGCAGCCCCAGCGGCGGCGCGTCGACCTGACGCCGCGACAGCGCCAGGAGGCGCCTACAAATCGGGAAGAGGCCCGCCTCGCGGGACGCGCGCAGGACGCGCCGGGCGAAGCCCGGGCAAAGGGCGGGCCGTCTGTGGCCGTCCGGGGCTGGACAAGGCTGGGCTGGGCCACCCCTCTAACCGGTACCATATGTTCTTTGGGACTGTTCATTTTAACACCTGGTCGGTTTTGTGAGGTTTGCTCTGTTAAGGTCTTTCATGTTTTGATTGCTGTTGTTACAAACGTATTGAGGCATCTGTTGTAGAATACGCTATGGCGAAAAACTACAACAAAGGCTCTATAGCGGGGGGGTCAGGGACCGTAGACGCTTATTTAAAAAAAGCTGAAAATGCCGTGTCAAAAGAAATTGAAATTGTGGAAAGAAGGTTGTCATTAGAGCCTTTTACCCCGCTTAACTCAGTTGTTTCTACACAGGCTACTCATTCTATCTCTTCTGGGCCTGCTTTAGAGTCCTGTCTTTCCAGTGCCCAATTTTCGATGAATGTCTCTAGTCCTCCCCCAGCCTTACGCACTAGGCAGTTAAAGATCCCTTCTGTTGCCCCTGTTAAAGTACCCAAGGGCAAGAGAAAAGCTACTCATGCCCCCAAAGGAAACCGTCAACAAGCTAAACAACCTAGGAATAAAGATCCTGGCCAAGGGTTGGTTCATCCGGAAGGTAGTTTAGTGGTTGAGGCAACTCCTGTTAAGGGAAATGGGCTTACTGAACATAGGGCTCAAGGGGAGGTAGCTATTATGAGGGACATTTCAGTTGATTTGATTAAGCTGTTGGACGAGCGATTGGGGGCGATTATATCGCCAGTCCTGGATAGACTTAGTAAGATTGACGATAGACTTATTCTCATTGAACGTCATATAGCGGGTCAAAGTGCACCGGTGTTAAGGCCTAATCCATCTGATCTACATCCCCTAAGTGTAGTCACTTCTAGAGTGTCTGAACTGATTGAGTCTATGTCAACTCCTGTTGCTGGCCCTTTAAACCCCTTACCACCTGTTCGGGGAATCAATGGTGTTAGCCCAGGGTCGAGGGGTCATACTGAAAGACAAAGTTCTCGGGGGGAGCTTACACATAAGGATCGCCCATTAAATTTGCCACCAGAGGCCTGCCCATATACGGTTATTTTGGCCAATGTCCCGAAAATTTGTGATGGCAAGGAAGAGCATTGGTCCTCCCTGAAAAATAAAGCCCTCCACTATTTGGCTGGGAAGACAGTCTTGGGGAGTCATCTCTTTGATTGTTTTAAAATGGTGAGAAGGGTTCCTTGGGTAGGGAAGTCCAATAAGACTCTGAAGGGTGACTGTGTCGTTGTGAATTTTAGTTCCCCCGATATAGTTGACCACATTTTAAGACAAGCAGGGTCTATTAGAATACAACAGGACTATGTTAATGTTCTCCCATTGGGCTTTTTTTATCCACCACCTTTTTTGGGGCCTGTTGGAATGAGAGAGCATACCTTTCAGCACGTCCCTGCAAGTAAAACACTGCTATTAAGTAATAGATATGAAGTCCTTAGTACTTTAGATGTTAATGACTGACTCAGGGTCGATAGAGTTTATACCCATAATAATGTATCCAGTGCAGTTTCTTCCAATTCTCTTGGGTTTTTACCTCCCAGGATACCTGCTGTGGATAATATTGTCAATTCCAGTGCTCCAATAGTTAAAACTTTACCTTTACAGACAGAGCCTGTTACAAGAGTCACGCAGAGGCGTCCTGAGGAAGTTTCTGTAGTTAGGAGCGGAATTGCTCCTATCATTAATTTTGATAATTTAGGTGTTGAGTTGCCTAATAATGGAGTAGAAGCTGATCCACTACCTCTTTCATTTAATTTGGAAAACTGTTTAATAAAAGAGCGAGAGTGTGTAGGAGGCACTCCAGCAATAGATATAATTACTACTTTATCATGGAATATTGCTGGTCTTCGCTCTAAAAGAGGTGATCAAAACTGGAGGGCTTTTCTTTCCACTTATCATATAATTGCTCTGCAAGAAACATGGGAGGCTACAGATCCTTACTACCTGGATGGGTATCAGTCCTTCACCAAATACGCTGTGCCTTCTGTTATGGGGAGACCACGAGGGGGTCTTTTGTTATTATTCAGTCTAAAGTTATTATATAGTTTGGAGCTGTTAGTGACCAATTCTTCTCATATTTTAGCGGTGAAAATGGAATGTGTTAATTTGCCATCATTATTGGTGGTTAATTTTTATAACTCATTCACTAGATTGGATGAGTTAGAGCATCTCAAAGCACTGTTCAGATTCTTGTACGAGTATGATGCAATTAATGTTAAACCTTATTTGCTTTTACTTTTTGGCGATTTTAATATTCATGTATGTCATCTTAATTGTTTTGCAAATAACCATCATGATTTTTGCCCGTATGAGGCTATCCATTTTGAACACTCTAAGGGTGGGATATATTTAGAGAGTATGGTATCGGCCTATTATTTACACATGCCTGTTCAAGACTTGTTGGTTCCCGTCCCTACGTTTACGGGTCAAGGCCATTGTAGTACAATTGACTACATCTTCGTATCTCGCATACTGATGAACTTACTGGGTACTTTTCGTGTTACGCAAAATGCCTTAAGTGATCACAATCCTCTTACTCTGGAAATCAAAGTTAAGGCCTTGAGGAAGGATGTTCCCTTGCCTTCGATCTCCAACACAAATCTAGAGACTACTAGTCAGGGAAGACGATTGAGATGGGATGTTATTACCCCGGCCGATTTTCTTGAAAATTTATATGAAAGTAAAAAAGAGGATTTTAGTCTGTGTCTTTCGGCAGTGGCACAACCGAGGGTTATTCTGGGTGCCTTTGATAGAATAACTAAACAAGTAGTGGGGAATCTTACCAGTCATGGGAGACCAAGGCCCAAGAAATTTAAAAACTGGTTTGACCATGCTTGTTTCAGTGCTCATTCTGCTCTCTTATCGGAATTGAAAGAATTCGGTAACAACCCTAGTAAGATAGCAGAGGCTAGAAGATGTTACAAAAAAGCAATTAAGGACAGGAAAAATCAGTTAAAAAATAAGGCATGGGACGATTTGTCCGACGCAAGTATCCAGAAAAATAGTAGCCAGTTCTGGAAGGTGATTAATAGTCCTCTTTTTGATGAACTGGAGAATACTAACAAAGAATGTCTCATCCCGCCAGACAGATGGGTGGCTCATTTTAGTGGTCTTTACTCGGAGATTCAATAACTTAATCCAGTAAATTATGCGGATAGTACATTAGCCTCAAGAATCCTTTTTAAGGAGGAAGAAGTCCTGGAGGCCATTGAGTCAATGGCAAAAGGTAAAGCCCCAGGACCGGATGGAGTTCCCGCGGACCTTTATAGGGCTGACTGAAGGTTTTGGGCAAAACTTTTAACTCGTGTTTTTAATGCTGTATCTGAGGCCGGTGCTCCTAAATCCTGGGGCAAAGCTGTTATTGTTACTCTTTTTAAAAAAGGTTCAAGAGAAGATCTGGCTTGTTATCGGCCTATTTCTCTCTTGGATTCTGCCATGAAAGTAATGGGTAAAGTTGTCCTTGCTCGCTTAACAGTGTGGTTGGAGGAGAAATCTATAATCTCTGACCTACAATATGGGTTCAGACAAGGAAGGGGTACTGTAGGTCAATGCCTTAATTTACATCTCATTATTGGGAAATACACGGTGGCTAAGCAGGGGGACCTCCATTTAGCTTTTATGGATTTGTCCACTGCTTTCGATCTTGTAAATCGGCAAAAATGATGGGCCTTATTAGCCGTTTTGGGGCTTGATCCGGTACTGATTTCTTTTTTGGCTGTTATCCACGAGGACACTACCGCAGTTGTCCGCTATAGTGAAGACGGGAGTCAGACAGACGCTTGGCAGGTAAAACGTGGAGTAAGACAGGGGTGCATTCTTGCCCCCCTACTTTTCTCGTTTTACATTAATAATTTGGGCGTGGTTTTAACCTCGGTTAGTAAAGATATTCCCAAAGCCGGCTCAAAAATGATCCCTGCATTACTATATGCGGATGACACAGTTCTGTTGGCAAGAACCGCGAGAGGTTTACAAGCTCTTTTAAATGGATTTTATGATTTTATGGTCTCTTTAGACTTATTAATACATTTTTAAAAATCACATTCCATGTCAATAGGTACGGGGAGGGCGAAAAGGGTGAAATTTTTCTGTAATGGGCAGGAATTAACAAAAGTGTAGACCTTCCCATATTTAGGGATTGTATTTGACGATAGAATATCCTGGGTCATGCAACGTGCTCAGATAAAGAATAACCTTGCTAGAGCTACAGGTGCTCTGTTGGGCTTTGCAAAGCGTTTGGGGTGTAAACCGCTTCCTGCTCTAATGAAAATCTATAGAGCTAAGTGTATTCCCATGGCCCTATATGGTAGTGAGGTCTGGGGTTATAAGGCCTCACCTGACATCCAAACAGTAGAAAATACTTTTTTTCGGAAACTGTTGTCTCTTCCCCCTTCTGCACCAACTTTTAACATACATGAGGACCTGGGGGTGGGATATCTCGCTGACCAAATATCTGTGGCCCCGTTATTAGGTTGGCTTAGGGTTTGGGCGCAGCAGCCACCAAATCTAAACCAACAAATTATTCAAGATTGCTTGTCCGTAGATGAAGCTATGTCTATCCCATGGATCTGCTATATTAAAAACAACCTGAAGTCACTTGGCTGTCTCGAATTGTTTAACAGTCCTTGTGCGCTGAGTAAAGAGAAAATCAAGGCCCTTAAGACCCAATTTTTGACTAGAGCAATGTTGTCAAGGGAAGGAGTTGAGTTGGGGAAACCGACAGTTAGGAGGTTTGTTATGTTAAGTGTAGGTGGTGAGATCCAGCCTTACTTAACCTATATTAACAAACCTTTCCATCTGTTTTTGCTAATAAGGTTTAAGCATGGTATGCTCCCTTGGCTTTTGGCCTACCCCAAAGGCTTTTTCAAAGAGGGAACTTTGGGGCCTTGTCCCTGTGACAACATTTCTGAACAAAATATGTTGCACATGTTATTTTTTTGTAAATTTTACTCTTCTCAGCGTAAAAAACATATTCTTCCGATTTTCAAGAATCGTCAATTTGAGCAAGTAAGGCCTGCGTTGGCCTATCTACAAATGTTGGAGTCTCCTCTGATTTGTTTTGGGGTTGCAAGCTTCATAGTGGGTGCTATAAGATGTAGAAATAGGGCTCAGTCCACTTAGTTATTCCCCTCATTTGACAATGAGTATTGTGCTTAACAAACTGTTGAAGATGGAATTTTGAAGGAGAAATGATTTTATAGATTGTAATATGGCTGAATTAATTGAAAGACATACTTTTATTGTATTTAGTGCCAAATTGTATTGTATTTATTTTTTGTGTTAACATTTTTTGTAATTGCATTTACCTGTACAATGAATTACTGTTCTGTGCTTTGATGGTTTTAAAATTTTAACCGAATAAAGCAAACTTTGACTTTGACTTTGACTTTGAGTGAAAGGATGGCTGGATTGATAAGTTAGTAAAGAATGGATGGATAAGTGAAAGGGTAAATGAGTGGCTGACTGGATGGATGAGTGAAAGGATGGATGGCTGAGTGGAAGGGTGGATGGATGAGTGAAAGGGAGGACTTATAGATGAATGGCTAGAGGGATGGATTGAAAGGGTAGATAGGTGAGTGAAAGGATGAATGGATGAGTCAAAGAATGGATGGATGCATGAAAAGGCGGATGGAGGGATGGGTGAGTGAATGGATGGGTGGATAGGTTTGGTTATGGATTGGCAGACAGATGGAATGGAAAAAGAATAAATAATGGATGAAAGAATGAATGAATGAATGACAGAATATAAGATGAAAGGTGGATATTAGTAGGTGGAGGGAATGGTGAAAGCATGAATGATAGATGCTTAGATGGAAGAGACAATAGAGCTATTCTGGGGAGGGTTGTGAGGATTAACTTCGCTTGCTTGGTCCCAAAAGATCTTTAGTTCAAAGTGGGGGGCATTTTAATTTTCTGGATATTCCCTTGATAGTAGCCATGCTATTATTATCAAAAAGAGATTCATCTTCTTTACTAGTTATTTTGCATTAGAAGTATTGGCTCGCTGTACAGCAGGCCCCTGAGGCTTTCTGCTAACGCCATTTCCCCCTGAGTAACATCCATTTCTGGAGTCCAAGTACCAAGGTCCATTAGTGTTTCTTTTTCTAATTTGGGAGTCAAATACATTGGATTTGGCTACAACAGTCCTTCCTGGTTAAGCTCTGTTGCAAACACGTTACTTTTATCGCATTCCTGCTGGAGAAATCAATTCCTGTCAGGGTTCATGGGATATTATTTGATTGGTTGTACAGTTTGATCAGTCACGACCTTCTCTCATCACTTGTGCTAAGGAAACAAGTCCTCGTGTCTTTCTTTTTTCAAATGCTAGTCCCGCCTTTTTTATTTGACCTTTGTCCTTCCTTGCTTTGTCAAGGCGGTGAGCAACTAGAGTCGTCGTTAATGGCTGGCATACTAATGTAATGTTGACTCTTATACGAGTGTCGTACCTTATCAATATTAATATAATTCCAACGTAAACAACAGCGAGGGAGCCCGGGACTTAGCTAATATTTGGTTTTCAGTGGATGACGGACAAGAGCGCTGAAAAACAGCACTTCTGAAGTTTCGTTTTCAAACCTTGGAAGCGGCTTCTGGTAAGTTGAATGAGCTAGAATTTGAAACGATTCAGTTTTATTGTATTGCCGAGCTGGTGCGTGGATTTTGGTGTACTTCTACGTAGCCTCTGACCTGCCTGGAAGTTGATTTGCATTTTGAAGAGTAACCCCGATTGTGTCTGCCTTACTTCGTGCCGCCTGTTATTTGCAATATACGGGTGAGCTGCTGTGCAGCTTAACTGTCGACAACCAGGCAAGGTGCTTGCAGAAATCGACCGTTCGAGGGGTGCTTTCTATTTCGCTTCCACCATCTGAGCACGTTTCTCACGTCGGCATGCTTCATCTTTCTTGCCTGAGAAATAACCTACTGCAGCCCCTTTGACGAATTTGTCACGGTGACGACCTGAAACTATCTACGTCCCTATACTCATTACTCAAATCGAATTTAAAGTGCGTTTAACATTATTTTCAGCTTAGCCAGCAAACGCCCCAAAATTAAAATGTAAAGCAACCACAACTCTGTGCAAAGTCTCGATAATGTGTGCCAGCTGCGGCTGTCTTTTTAATGAATTGCGCGGAGCAGTGCTTTAAATGGGCCGGCACTGTCCGGTCCTGAGTACCAGCACTTTTTTATTTTGAGAGGGAGAGTACTTGCACTCCTCAAGAAAAACGTAATACTTTTATTTGGAGAGTACCGGTACTTCTCAGAAACAAGCACTTTAATTTTTGCATTTCAAGCACTGGCACGAAGTAGACTAATACTGTCTCAGTTGAACACTTTCCGATGTTTTGATGTGGAGGAAAATGTTAATATATGATACAGGAAGTGAAGCAGTTCCCTAAATTACATTATGTTTAAAATTGTGTTCCAGCTTTGAGGCCTCAGGTCCAGTTTTGGCTGGTCGGGTACATTAGTATTTCTTTTTGGTGCCTGGCTGAGTCCTTACCTTCATTTCCCCTACCTATATTGGGATTCCTACTAATGTCATTGACTTCCTGTTAACGCTCAGAATAATAAACGAGCATTGACAATGCCAATAGGTCTTTTTGTGAGAGTTAGAGCTATTTATTGGCTTTGTAAATGACAATGTCTTTTACCAATGTGTTATGGAGTGGAGTGAATGTGTGTGGAGTGGAATTATGTGAGTTTGATGGGACTTGTTGGTTGTGGAATTGTGTGGCATGGAAATGTGTGGTATGGAGTGGAGGTGTGTAGTGGAATTATGTCGCATGGTATGCAGTGGAATTATGTTGATAGTAATCGTGTGGTTTTGAGTGGACTGGAATTATCTGGAGTGGGATTGTGTGCCTGTTTTTATTAATGAACAGCAAACTAGGCACAGCGTCCCTTTCATTAAAGTTGTAGGGTATAAACACATCTAAAGATTATATAGGTGCAATGCAATGGGCATATTTCTGTAAACTTACGGTATAGTTTTTTTTTTTTAAACATAAAACTCATAATGGCTAGGAAGTTCGAAACTGAACAATTACCCAAGGTTACAACCGCTGCTGCCGGCAATAACATCACGGTATGAGTTGTGCTAGTGGATTTTAAAGTAAATACAAGGAGTGTTCCAAAAAGAGACAGGAGTGGATGTTAGCATGCAGGGACCTGCATGCAGCATTATATTTATGCATGAATTCTTTCAAATAACCTTACTTGGCCCTCTATTCGAAGTCACAACAGCATAAAAGGACGTAAATGAACTTTGCATATTGTAAACTTCACAATAGAAGGATGTTTAAAGCAAATCGGAGATGCTTGATTACAGAAGTCGAGAGTGCACCTGTGGGTATAGATTTGCAAATGTTCTTATGAACGGGGCAAAACTGCTTTCTGCAGAGTATATTGTGTGCAGAACCATTTTATCAGTATCAAATAAGGGTGTGTGTGTGTGTGTGACATTGTCCAGCAAACGTTGCGATTTTCACCTGCGTCAAAGTGAAAAATGTGGCAACCTCTATAAAGTTTTCCTTTGCAGTCTGCAAGAAAATAAATGCAACTTTGCACACTTCAGTGAATGATGAATCTGTGTGCCAGAAGCCATGGTAGTGGAAGGTCTTTTAACAATAAGAAAAGAGGCAGGGCTTCAATAGGACAGGCGATTTAAGGGGCAGGAGTGAGATTTCTGCATTACATGAAGAAGGTAAAGATACCGACATACTGTGTGACCCCCACAGAGCTCGATATGTGTAACTCATGGTTTCTGCGCTTGCCTTACTAAAACCTTACAAGGTGGAGTTGGATAAAGTCAAATACAGATTAGCACTTGGTGCCTCGCTCTATACCACTGTGGTGCATTATTCTGTAACCCTCGAGTGACATTCCATTGGAGATTCCAGTGTCAAATGGGCAGCACTTTATCCAGCATTTACATGTGGGTTCTTGCATCCATAGGACTACAAAGGACAAACACAAAAAAAACGTGAATTTAGAATGGCTAGCCAAAGAAAAGAATTATGGAACCATTAAACACGATTAGGCAATATAATGAGTTCTAAGAGGCACGCAAATTCAACTGGGATTTCCATCTCACAAGTTATATGTCCAAATCCTTTTATGCTAATATATCGGTCAAACAGATGCCATGTGTAACTGGTGAGATAGACCTTCCACAAGCCCCGAAGCTGCATTCAATAAGATATTGATAACAGCCACTGGCTCTATATTGGAGGTCCCTAAAATGTAAATTTACCCTACCTGCTTACCATCGAGATCTGGAGTGTATTCACTGCATCTGGCCTTTATGGATCTGCACTCAGCATTTGACAGAGTAAATAGATCCAAACTATGGGTATTATTAACTAACATAGGAATCGACGGGAACATCGTTAATTTTCTGACTGACCTGCATAGGGACCTCTCTGCCACGGTGAGATATGACCAAAGGGGCAATTGTACACAGATTGTTTGTATAACAAGAGGAGTTAGACAGGGATGTATCTTAGCTCCCCTATTGTTTACATTATACATTACCAATCTAGACTCGTCCCTGTCTACAGCTTGTAAAGATATTCCCTGTGCGGGAGGTTGGTCAATTCCTGCGCTTTTATACGTGGATGATGCTGTATTACAAGCACAGACAGCGAGTGGGCTTTTCCGGATTTCATGAGACCACTAGACCTAAGTGTCAATTTCTCTAAATCACACACAATGGTTATAGGCCCAAGATCAAAAAGATCTAAAACTCATTTCAGTGAAGGAAATGAAATCACAAGGGTATCCACTTTTTCCTATCTAGGGGTACTGTTCGATGAAAGTGGTACTTGGACACTACAAAAAAAAGCTAAAAGAAATGTCATGTGGGAGCGACAGTAGCAGTCCATGATTTTGCACAAAGGCTAGGTCCAAACCCATTCAAGCGATGTTAAACATATATAGAGCCAAATGTACCGCTATTGTTAATATGGGTCTGATATTTGGGGCTACAAGAAGGCTGAAGAACTCCAAATAGTGCAGAATACGTTTTTAAGGAAACTTACTCTCGGTCCCGCAATCAACGCCTCATTATATCATTCATCAGGAATCGGGTGTTGGTTTTGTATCAGCTCTGATTGGTAAGATCGCTCGTGAGTGCTTATCTTTAGATAAAGCAAGTAGCATCTCCTGCCTAGGATATATTAAGAGCTTGACAGTGAAGTAAGGGTGGCCTGCATTATTAGACTCCCCTGACAGGTTTGTGAGAGAGGACCTGTTGTGGGTGAAAAACTATTTTATATGTATGATGCAAGTAGTGAGAGAGAGGCGAGAGAGCTCCTGAAACCCACAGTATGAGCACATACTCTATTGAAAACATCTCCAGCATTAGAACCGTACCTACATGAAATGAGAAAGCCCTACCACTGCTTCCTTTTAACAAGATTTAGATTTAACCTTTTGCACTTTGTTTAGGCAGAACCACAGGGGTGGTGTAAGATGGAAGATTTGTGATAATTTCTCCACCTAGAACACTTTGCACTTTATAATGTTTTGCGACCATTATCATCATATTTGCAAACGCTTTGTAATACCAATATTGGGAAATAAAGGTTTTATGCAGGCTAGGCCTGCATTAATATATTTACAGATGTTAAATAACCCATGGGAATGTTTTCATATTGCCAGCTTTTTAGTTGCTTCGTCTAGGGAAAGGAAAAAAAAGTTTTTTTCTCTGAAGTGGTTTAGAGTTGGTATTGATGGCTAATGATTTTATTTTGAGGTTTTTGGTATATAGGATCACATTTTAACAGAAATATGTTGATATATGACCCTTTGTGATGACGGCATGATTTTTATTCTGATGTTTTTGGGGCTTAAGGTTATGTTCCTTATGAAATATGTTTATGTTTTTAATGGTTCTCCTACATTTTTTTGTAGTATACTGTTATGGCTTTAAAACTGACCGAATAAAGGGATTTTGATTGACTGACTGTATTCAGCCCTCGTGGATCTATTTCTACAATACATTTGTAGGCCATCCTTTGCTGTTTGTACAGCATGTGTATGCATGCTGTGCTGTAGTTTGTGACATGTCTGCTCAAGTAATCGATGCGTCATGCACTAGTGTGGTGCAATTGCCTACATGCCCATTATCACAAAATTACTGTGTGCTTTGGGATATATTTCATTTGTCATCAAAGTGTGCACTCTTTTGCAAAGTGCTATTTCATGCAGCGATTACACCTTGAGGTAGCCAAAAGCTGAATATATTTGGTGAGAAGTAATTTACATATTATAACAAAAACTCTCAAGTTTCCCAGTTCCATGTATGAATATTTGGTCCAGTCCATGTTTTGATTTTGTATTCTTGTTCTTGGAGCCACGTGTAATGCATTATAAAAACAGGACTGCAAGTCCAAGAATGCAAAGCAAAAACCTCACCTGGGACAGCTGATCGCACATGCCCTTGCTTAACCTAAGAATTCTGATTAAAACACTAATAAATGCCCTCCAATACACGGTGAAATAGAAACAAAAAGGTTCCCATTGGTTTAGTAAGAGAACATTTCTTATGTACAGTATGTACGTCGAGGGTGCCTTTGTTGAGCCTCCAGAATATGACAGCTACAGTGACACAGGAGCTTCAAACCATACAGGTCCTTTTTGGGTCAAGCCTAGACAGTGCTTGCGCTGTCAAGTGATCTGTTGTATGTACTTTGTGGTGTCTGAATACTCCCACCGCTTTGGATTGGCTTTTGTGTGTGTCATTCAAAAATCATAGCCTGCAAATGGCTAATGGTTAGTGCATGTCCCACTTTTTTCTAACAAGTTAACTCCCATGGAGTATTGTCACGGGAACGAGCAGCGGCACCCATGCTGCTTGCGTGCCTGTGCCATGTTGTTTTTGTTTCTTTGTGCCTGGACGCACCTTCGGTACAAAACGAGTTCATCCAATCCGAGAATATGTAGGCTTTTTTCACTTACCTGGCTACCATTCGTCACTCCAGTCGCGCCCAGCCCCTCCCGAATCCCAAGTGAGCACGCCTACCAGCTTGTTTTTAATAAAGTGATAAAGTGTCACGCAAGATACTTCAAAAGGACACACATGGACATTCTGCAAAACAGAAATTATGGGTATCAGGTGATTAGCGTAGAAGGAGATGAGAGCAGTGCAACAGATAGTGCAACTTAGAATGATTGTGTTGGGGCCAAGGTCGTCAGGTTTCTTCCCTGCCCTTATTGTCCAGTGACTTCTGATCTCCACATAAGACCACCACTACTGTTAGAGCCCTGGGTGTTAAGACCTCACTGCAGCTCTCTGACAGATGCCAGGTTAGAATAATGTTACAACAAACAAATGATGGACGGAATGCTGACAATGCAGACATTCTCCCCCAGTCAAGAGATCTGGGTTAAATCCATCGTTCTTTTGCCCACTACGCCACCCCAGTTTAGACATGGCCATATGCAAATCAGTCTTGACCCTGTGCCTCATGGGAACAGTCCAGCCCAAACTGCCAAGCCATGTCTTCCCTGGACCAGAATCAAGCATCCTAGGACCGGTTTCTGGCTATCAGCCGTCATCAGCCAGGATAGCTTGACTCCAGTGGCGTAGTGAGCACGGGTCCCACGTCTGGGAATACCCATCCCACTTAGGGCGAAAAGCGTTACAACAAACAAATGATGGACGGAATCGCCCTAAGTGGGATGGGTATTCCCAGACGTGGGACCCGTGCTCACTACGCCACTGGAGTCAAGCTATCCTGGCTGATGACGGCTGATAGCCAGAAACCGGTCCTAGGATGCTTGATTCCGGTCCAGGGAAGACATGGCTTGGCAGTTCGGGCTGGACTGTTCCCATGAGGCACAGGGTCAAGACTGATTTGCATATGGCCATGTCTGAACTGGGGTGGCGTAGTGGGCAAAAGAACGATGGATTTAACCCAGATCTCTTGACTGGGGGAGAATGTCTGCATTGTCAGCATTCCGTCCATCATTTGTTTGTTGTAACGCTTTTCGCCCTAAGTGGGATGGGTATTCCCAGACGTGGGACCCGTGCTCACTACGCCACTGGAGTCAAGCTATCCTGGCTGATGACGGCTGATAGCCAGAAACCGGTCCTAGGATGCTTGATTCCGGTCCAGGGAAGACATGGCTTGGCAGTTCGGGCTGGACTGTTCCCATGAGGCACAGGGTCAAGACTGATTTGCATATGGCCATGTCTGAACTGGGGTGGCGTAGTGGGCAAAAGAACGATGGACTTAACCCAGATCTCTTGACTGGGGGAGGATGTCTGCATTGTCAGCATTCCGTCCATCATTTGTTTGTTGTAACGCTTTTCGCCCTAAGTGGGATGGGTATTCCCAGACGTAGGACCCGTGCTCACTACGCCACTGGAGTCAAGCTATCCTGGCTGATGACGGCTGATAGCCAGAAACCGGTCCTAGGATGCTTGATTCCGGTCCAGGGAAGACATGGCTTGGCAGTTCGGGCTGGACTGTTCCCATGAGGCACAGGGTCAAGACTGATTTGCATATGGCCATGTCTGAACTGGGGTGGCGTAGTGGGCAAAAGAACGATGGATTTAACCCAGATCTATTGACTGGGGGAGAATGTCTGCATTGTCAGCATTCCGTCCATCATTTGTTTGTTGTAACGCTTTTCGCCCTAAGTGGGATGGATATTCCCAGACGTGGGACCCGTGCTCACTACGCCACTGGAGTCAAGCTAACCTGGCTGATGACGGCTGATAGCCAGAAACCGGTCCTAGGATGCTTGATTCCGGTCCAGGGAAGACATGGCTTGGCAGTTCGGGCTGGACTGTTCCCATGAGGCACAGGGTCAAGACTGATTTGCATATGGCCATGTCTGAACTGGGGTGGCGTAGTGGGCAAAAGAACGATGGATTTAACCCAGATCTCTTGACTGGGGGAGAATGTCTGCATTGTCAGCATTCCGTCCATCATTTGTTTGTTGTAACGCTTTTCGCCCTAAGTGGGATGGGTATTCCCAGACGTGGGACCCGTGCTCACTACGCCACTGGAGTCAAGCTATCCTGGCTGATGACGGCTGATAGCCAGAAACCGGTCCTAGGATGCTTGATTCCGGTCCAGGGAAGACATGGCTTGGCAGTTCGGGCTGGACTGTTCCCATGAGGCACAGGGTCAAGACTGATTTGCATATGGCCATGTCTGAACTGGGGTGGCGTAGTGGGCAAAAGAACGATGGATTTAACCCAGATCTCTTGACTGGGGGAGAATGTCTGCATTGTCAGCATTCCGTCCATCATTTGTTTGTTGTAACGCTTTTCGCCCTAAGTGGGATGGGTATTCCCAGACGTGGGACTCGTGCTCACTACGCCACTGGAGTCAAGCTATCCTGGCTGATGACGGCTGATAGCCAGAAACCGGTCCTAGGATGCTTGATTCCGGTCCAGGGAAGACATGGCTTGGCAGTTCGGGCTGGACTGTTCCCATGAGGCACAGGGTCAAGACTGATTTGCATATGGCCATGTCTGAACTGGGGTGGCGTAGTGGGCAAAAGAACGATGGATTTAACCCAGATCTCTTGACTGGCGGAGAATGTCTGCATTGTCAGCATTCCGTCCATCATTTGTTTGTTGTAACGCTTTTCGCCCTAAGTGGGATGGGTATTCCCAGACGTGGGACCCGTGCTCACTACGCCACTGGAGTCAAGCTATCCTGGCTGATGACGGCTGATAGCCAGAAACCGGTCCTAGGATGCTTGATTCCGGTCCAGGGAAGACATGGCTTGGCAGTTCGGGCTGGACTGTTCCCATGAGGCACAGGGTCAAGACTGATTTGCATATGGCCATGTCTGAACTGGGGTGGCGTAGTGGGCAAAAGAACGATGGATTTAACCCAGATCTCTTGACTGGGGGAGAATGTCTGCATTGTCAGCATTCCGTCCATCATTTGTTTGTTGTAGAGGTTAGAATAATAGCCGCGCAAAATGGCGAGGGGAGGAGAGGTGGCCGTCTTGCAGTGTTCATACAACCACATCTCGAGGGAGCAATCCCTGCAAGTAGTGCTTTAATTCACAGCAGCCTATACCTTATATAGCCTGCTATAATCAACGGCTTTCCCAAGTGCCTTCATGCTTTCTGCTTGGGAGAGAACCAGATGTTTAGGCTGATACTGCCTTTATAATCCGTTTCATTATTTGTCTGAAACTAGACAGTGGAGTAGGTTGTCGTGCTAACACATTGGCTCTCCTCTTAAAGTTCTTAAGATGATAGGCACAATGGTTTGTGTAGTAGTGGAAGAACAAAGTAATTATTAAAAGCATGGATGATCTTATTGAAATGTAGTGTAAAAAAACACGGAAGATCCTATTGATATGTAGTGTGTAAGAGGATGCCACAAATGAGTAATTCATCGTCTTTTGCTTGAGTGGTCCAAGCTCTTGTGGCCACAATACGCATACGACATTGCCTACACCTTACACTTCTGCCTTCTCCATCTGTTACACACCGTCGTTCCCCATTAGTTTTTCGTATCCTTTAATTCTGTTGAGTTCCTTATTCTGCAGTGTTTTGCTCACTCTGAACCGACTTGTTGTTACAGATCGCATTGCCAGAGCGGATCGCGCTGCATGTGAATATGCAGCGTGCACTGTTTATGTCAAAGCCCTTGCGGATGAATATTTTATGAAGGAATAAATGTTATCCAAGTTCTGCACCCAAGTGGCATTCCCTGAGGGGGTTACACATTGATCATCATACATTGTATTGAAACCGGCATGCTTATCCATTGCCGCGCCTCCGCCAGTTTTGTAGTGTTTGAGGCCTGCGGGTATCCTTTCCTACTTTTACTCCTTTTATTTGACTTTATCTCATCAATCAATGTCCCGCTTTTAAATTGTTTAAGGTGTTACATTAGTGCCACTATGTATGCACTCACCAAATATAGCATTTCAAAAACCTGTTCCTAGAGCTTTGAATAAATATGCCCTTAAGTTGATTTCCTGCCAGTGTTTTAATGTCTTTTATGTGTTTCCCATTTTCAGAATGTACATTATAGGTTCAACTAATAAGTAAACTCTTGGGCTTCTGTATCTCACTAAATCCAAACTGGTTAGAAATAGAGTAATAATCACAATCTAGCGCGCTTGAAATTCCCAAAAAGAACAGTGTAATCCAACATAGTGTTTCAGAAACTCTGATTCATTACACCACTAGAATGTCCCACAGCCTTTGATCATATGCATTTTGTTTGTAGTTTTAAAGTTGGTATTGAAATATTTATTGACAAAGATCCCCTTCTAATATCCTGCAATCAAAAATATGGAAGTCATTGCATTTTGTGTAAGTCCAAATATTTCTTCACTTGCACACTTGAATATTAATAGGTTCCAAGGCATAATATAAAGTCAGTAGCTGGGGAGCAGCCAGGGTCCTGCCTCCTGTATTTTATTGCAAGCTGAAGTAGCCTCAAAACTCATAGTTACGCCACATTATCATAGTAATCAATATTATCTTAAAATGTCAGTAAGGCCCTAAATACATTAAAACATCGAAATGTCATAAATATTAAAATCTTGATTGGAAACCAGTCATGAAAGAGTACTTAAAATCCAGATCAATCTATATGATTAGAACCTATATATATAGCTAGACTTATCTAAATATTATCAAAGAACTTTCTTTTCGATCACTATAGATCATAAAAGTTCACCATAAAACAAGACACTTACAAACACAATTACAAATAGGACACAGAACATTAAAAGTACTCATTCACAGTCTATTTACAGTAGAGCGATACAAATTACATCATTATTTGTACCAGAAAAGTTCATTACAATAGCAGCACAGTGGAGCGATAAGAATGACATCATTATTTGTACTTGAAAACTTCATCATAAAATACTATAAAAACAACAATAAAACATATGAAATATCTTCAAGGATATTAAAAGAACAATGTTCACATAAAATAGTACAAAGCCCAAAATGCAACTTTAGCAGGAACCATACCGTACGGCACAGCCTAAGAACTGACAGGGTGATACTTAGTACGCCTGATCCACATAGCCATTAGAAACTTGGCTCTACAGAATACGATCATACAAGATGTATTTGTCTGCAATATTCTATACGCTTCCTTGTACTTATTCCCAGATTTCTGTATAATGGGGCTATCCATTTGGATCGAGATTGATAGTACAAGGGGCAAAAAAAAGAACGTGCTCAGGTGACTCAAGTACCCCTTGGCAACAGGTCTCTTACTTTGCACCATTTCCCTTTAAAATTATTTACAGTTAGGCAAACATACCTAAACTGCAGGTATAGTTTCCTTGCTAGCAGGGGTACAATTTCATCTTTCGTATCCTTAAATGACGATGTCTGTTTAAAATTCATAAAAGCAGCCAAAAGCGATCCCTTACAATTAATTATCAAATCAATCTCAACAATGCCCCAGTATACTGCTTTGAGACTGAGTTTATTAATCTGACTAAGGGTTTCTGGTTGACTACAGTATGCATCTGTCCTAATTTTTGTAACAAATTCTTAAGTGTACATAACCACAAAATCTTGTCCACACAAGTTGGAGTCATTAATTAATGGAGGCCCACCCTGTAGGACTCAAGTGCTGCAGGAGACCACAGCAGGTGACAGAACATGAGCAATCTAACCCTGATTTTGGGGCAATTCTTTTCTGGCCTAGATCTAAGTAGAGTGGAATCAACGGGGTGGACACCAGAAGATTCAACACGGATCTGAGAAATTTTTGTTCAATTACTGGCAGATCACTACAGTTTGAACAGTCCCACAGCTCTGCACCATATAAAACTGCACCTAAGATTTTGACATGATAAATCTCTAGCGCCAGTGCCATCTTCCTGGAAATAGTTTTACAATGGATTTTCGCTATATTCACAGTTCGTTGAATCAGGGATAGCTGCACTCTTTCCAGTTATGGACCCAGCTCATATTCTGTGTAATTTTGATGCCAAGATAATCAAATTCTGTCACTAATTATAGGGAGTTCCACCCATGTACAGCCTCTTCTTATATTTAGTCTTTAAACTGTAAGAAAAAAAGCATACATTTATTTTTGGAGCCATTTAGCCCTAACCCCTGTTCCAGGCAAAATGCCTGAAAGTCATTCAACAACTGTTGGAGCCACTGCGGTGACTTAGATATGAGCAAAGTGTCATCCGCAAAGAGAAGTGGAGGGACCCATCAACCTCCTATTTTCAGAGGGTCACAACCATCCCTGCTCATAAAGTTTATGACATCATTAATAAACAGGATGAATAAGATATTCAGGAGGGGAGCCGGCACACCCATATCTTCTAGGACTTCCCATAGTTTTGCTCTTGGTACCATATCAAAAGCGGCTCACAAATAAACAAAGGCAACATACAATTTGTCATTCCCTCCAAAAGATACACATGAAGCGAAGGATTTGATCTAGGGAACTCACTTGTGCCCTAAAACCGGCCTGCAACTCTGAGATAACATTCCCCTTGCTAATCTAATCTTGGAGATGGGCAAGCGCTTGTTTGCAGAAGTATTTTTGCAGGGAGTCTATAAGGCTAATGGGCCTATAGTTCACTAGAAGTGCACAATCCCCCTTCTTAAAAAAGGTAACCATTTCTGCCAACGTCCATGATTGGGGAATTTTCATGCCCGAGAGGATACTATTAGAGAGCAAATTAATGTATGGACACCAGATTTCTGGGTTTTCTTTGTATAAGTTATTGGGTATTCTGTCAGGTCCTGGGGAACGACCAGGAGTAAAGGAGCTGATTGCCTTTTCAGTCTCACTGAGCGAGAATTGCAGATTGTTAGGCTCAAACAGAACCCCACTCACATGTAAGATGTCACTGTCATTTGCCATCCTACGCTTATCTGTATATAATTGGCTAAAATGTGCTTTTCTGGTTGATTACAAAAGTCAAGCGCTGGTTTTTTCCCCCCTGAAGCCACAACCACAGTTTTCCAAAAATTCTTTTGTGTCCCTATTAACCAAGGCATCATGCAGATCCGACCATAGCGAGTGGTTCCACACCCTTTTTGCATTAGTAATCACTGCCCTATATTTAGTAATCTCTGCCTGCGATTTGGTTTTAATAGCAGCAATGAGCTCACCTTTCGCCACTCTACAGACATTACTACAGGCATTATCATACCAAGACTCGGGCTTAGGGCAAAGTTTCTTTTTTCTTCTTGCTTTGCCCAAGACATCCCTTATTTCCCCCCTAGCATTTCATGTGTTTGTTTCATCGTATCATTTCTCAGATCACTAAGGAGTTTGGACAGATGTTCAAAGTCAGCAATAAAAATTCCCTTGATGATATTTAGGACTGCAGGGTTTCTGACTACTCACTCCCACCTAATAGATCTAAGATTATTTGTGGGCTGGAGTGCTCCGATATCACAATGACCCCTACTCTCATGATACAAGGTCCTTTTAATACCCAATGCCAAGCTAAGGGTATGGTGATCACTGTCTAGTCTATCAACACTTCCATATCTATAATAGCATGCCATAGCTCAACTTGAGCTAGGAAATAGTCTATGCTGCTACAGTGTCCCAGTCTATTAAAAGTGGCTTTACTCTGGCGATCCGAGGTACTTTAGGCAGTTCTAAGTGGGGTATACCCCATTGATTGTCCAACTCAGAAGTTAAGTCATGTGGGGCAGCGACTATCGGTTCGAAGGTTGCATTGCGATCTTCTGCCACCAGTGTGAGATCTCTTGCCCCATAATTCAGAAGCAATTGTTCAAGTTGGTAGATAGTAGTGGTTTCATTGTTTCTGCCCTCAACTATATTATAAACATTAATTAATTTTAGGGACAAACTAGAGGGGAACAAGAGTGTAAATGCTAAAATATCCTTGGAATCACAGAGTAGGATGCTAATAGTACATCGAAGCGAAGTCTTAATCCAAATGCCCAGTCCCCCTGAGGGCCTTCCCTCAGTAGATTGGATTGCAGTGGGAACGATTGGATTGAGGTAGATTGGATTGGGGTGGGGTGGATTGGAGTGGGAAGGGGTGGATTAGATTGGAGTGGGATAGATTTGATTTGGATGTATTGGATTGGTGTGAGGTGGATTGGATTGGAGTGGCGTGTATTGGAATGGAGTGGGGTGTATTGGATTGGAGTGAGGTAGATTTGATTGGAGTGCAGTGGGGTGGATTATAGTGGTGTGGATTGCGTGGTGCGGATTATTTTGGATTGGAGTGGGGCTTGTTTTGGATTGGCATGGGGCAGATCAGAGTGAGGCTGATTGGAGAGGGACAAATTGTTATGGATTGGATTTGGGCTGATCGGGGTGAGGCAGATTGTTTTGGATTTGAGTGAGACAGATTGGAGTGGGGCAGATTGTTTTGGATTGGAGTGGGGCAGATTGTTTTGCATTGGAGTAGGGCGGTTTGTTTTGGATTGGAGTGGGGCAGATCGAAGTGGTGCAGATTGTTTTCAGTTGGACTGGGGTAGATTGTTTTGGATTGGAGTTGGGCATATATTTTGGATTGGAGTGGGTAAACTTGTTTTGGATTGCAGTGGGGTGGATTACAATGGATTGGAGTGGGGTGGATTGGATTGGGGAGTGGATTGAATTGGGTTGAGGTAGATTGGGTTGGAGTGGGGTAGATTGGATTGGAGTCAGGTAGATTGGATTGGGGTAGATTGGATTGGAGTGGACTGGATTGGAGTGTGGTGGATTTTAGTAGGTTGGAGTATGGTGACTTGGAATTGAGTGGGTAGATTGGGGTGAGGTGGATTGCACTGGAGTGGGACGGATTGAGTGGTGCAGATTGAAGTACTGTGGATTGGATTTGGGCAAATTGGAGTGGGGGATTGGGGTGGGGCAGATTGTTTTGGAATGGAGTGGGGCAGATTGGAGTGGGCAGATTCTTTTGGATAGCAGTGGGCAAGATTGGAGTGGGGAGGATTAGAATGGGACAGACTGTTTTGGATTGGAGTATGGCAGATTCGAGTGAGGCAGACTAGAGTAGGGCAGATTGTAGTGGGCCAGATTGTTTTGGAGTGGGGTGGATTAGAGTGGGAAGAAAGATTTGGATTTGGAGTCGGGTAGATTGGAGTGGGGCACTTTGGAGTGGGCAGATTGAAGTGGGGCGGGCTGGAGTGAGGCAAATTGGAGTGACGCAGACTGTTTTCGGTTTGACTGGGCAGATTGTTTTAGATTGAGTGGGGCAGATTTTTTGGGATTGAAGTGGGACAGATTGGAGTGGGGCAGATCATTTTGGATTGGAGTGGGGCAGTTTGGAGTGGGGCATATTGTTTTGGATTGGGGTGGGGCAGATTGGAGTAGGGCAGACTGTTTGGATTGGAGTGGGGTAGATTGTTTTAGATTGGAGCGGGACAGATTGTTTTGGATTGTAGTTGGCCAGATTGGAGTGTGATGGATTGGAGTGGGGCAGATTGTTTTGCATTGGAGTGGGCAGATTCTTTTGTATTGGAGTGGGGCGGATTGGAGTAGGGCAGATTGGAATGGGGCTCATTGGAGTGGGGCGGATTGGATTGAGGCAGATTATGTTGGACTGGAGTGGGGCAGTTTGGAGTGGGGCAGATTGGAGTGGGGTAGATTGTTTTGGATTGGAGTGGGACAGATTGGAGTAGGGTGATATGGGATGGAGTTGGGCAGACTGGAGTGAGGTGAATTGGGATGGACTAGGAGGATTGGGGTAAAGTGGATTGGATTGAAGTGGGGCAGATTGGAGTGGGGCAGATTGGAGTAGGGCAGATTGGAGTTGGGGAGATTGTTTTGGATTGGAGTGGGGCAGATTGTTTTGGATTGGAGTGAGGCAGATTGTTTTGGATTGGAGTGGGCAGATTGGAGTGGGGTGTGTTGGGAGGATTGGGGTGTGGTGGATTGAAGTGGATTGTATTGGGGTGAGTGATTTGGACTGAGGTGGGGTGGATTGGGTTGGATTAGTCTTCGGTGGACTGAATTCAGTTGGGCAGACTGGTGTGGGGTGAGGTGGGGTGGATTGGTGTGGGGTGGATTGGTGTGTACTGCTCGATTATGTGTTAAAGCCTAATTTCAGAAATTTCACATGAGAAAGAAACAATGTCGCTTTGAAATAGCATAATCCTCCTTTTTTAGAACAGTATCCATAATCAAATACAAAAAAAAACATGAGTGCAAAGTGAGAAAAGAAGACTTGCCAAAATAAAATAATGTGAAATCTTTGCAATTTTGTTTGTCCAGCTTGGCACGTTTTTGCCAGTCACACAACTGTTTGCAGTGCACTTAAAGTTAAAAGAGCAAAATAGCACCTCAGTCACGTCAGAAGCAGTGGACGGTCACTGATTAAGTTGAGTCAATCAGTGCTTGGTCCCTGCTCTACCAAGAGGAACGGAAATGATGATAGGCCTGCATTGACGAATTACGAGGCTGTAAAGAAGCCAACAAATGGTAAGCAACGGGCTGGCTACAAACCTTGTCTCTATACAAGGTGTCTCGCATACGAGGCGAATGCTCTCACAAGCTCGACCCTAAAAATCCCTATTAGGGATAGCAGCTGATCTATGGAAATAAGTTGGGCAGGCATCTCTCCCACCCCATGGTGCATCACAGAAAGCAGTTGTGCAAGTGTCTTTCACACAGTTGTATTAGTAGCAGGATAACACTTCCTCACAATATAGGCAGAGAATGGCAGGATTTGCATGTAAACCTTCTCACAAAAAACAAGTAGCATGGGCTGCAGCTCTTAAAACAGGTAGGGCACTGGAAGAAAGTGTTATATTATGCATATTCATAGAGCGCACTATCACCCGAAATTTTCAATTTACATTGTGTGCATTAAATTAAGAAGAGTTTTAATAATACCGTGCCAGCTACCTGAGTCGTTTGGAGAAGCCAACGAATAACATGGGCTGGCCTGGCCCTCAAACCCCATCCCCCCATGACTACTGCCCTGCGACGCTGCAGTTTGTGCGACAAAACACCTCTAAGCATCCCAAGACTGTCTGTGCCTCATAGGAACAGTCGAGCCCGAACTGCCAAGCCAGGTCCTCCCTGGACTGGAAACAAGCATCCTAGGACCGGTTTCGGGGTTTCACCCCTCTTCAGCCAGGATAGCTTGATTCCAGTGGCATGGAGAGCACGGGACCCACATCTGGGCATACCCTTCCCACTCGGGGTGACAATTGCAAAAACAACAGTTGATGGACAGAATGTAGAACAATGTCATACATTCACACCAGTACAGAGATCTGGGCCTAAATCCATTGTTTTTTTGCTTACCATGCCATTCCAGTTTGAACCCAGCCATATGCAAATCAGTCTTGACCCTGTGCCTCATGGGAACAGTCCAGCCCAAACTGCCAAGCCAGGTCCTCCCTGGACTGGAAACAAGCATCCTAGGACCGGTTTTGGGGTTTCTCCCCTCTTCAGCCAGGATAGCTTGATTCCAGTGGCATGGAGAGCACGGGACCCACGTCTGGGCATACCCTTCCCACTCGGGGTGACAATTGCAAAAACAACAGTTGATGGACAGAATGTAGAACAATGTCATACATTCACCCCAGTACAGAGATCTAGGCCTAAATCCATCGTTTTTTTGCTCACCATGCCGTTCCAGTTTGAACCCAGCCATATGCAAATTAGCATCCCGTACTCACTATGCCACTGGAGTCAAGCTATCCTGGCTGAAGAGGGGTGAAAGCCCAAAACCGGTCCTAGGATGCTTGATTATGGTCCAGGGAAGACATGGCTTGGCAGTTCGGGCTGGACTGTTCCCATGAGGCGCAAGGTCAAGAATGATTTGCATACAGCCATGTCTGAACTGGGGTGGCGTGGTGAGCAAAATAACGATGGATTAAACCCAGATCTGTGACTGGGGGTGAATGTTTTACCAATGTGCAACATTCCGTCGATCATCTTGTGTGTTTTGCTGTTCGCCCTATGTGGGAAGGGTATGCCCAGACGTGGGTCCCGTGTTCACTACGCCACTGGAGTCAAGCTATCCTGGCTGAAGAGGGGTGACATCCCGAAACCGGTCCTAGGATGCTTGATTCCGGTCCAGGGAAGACATGGCTTGGCAGTTCGGGCTGGACTGTTACCATGAGGCACAGGGTCAAGACTGATTTGCATATGGCCATGTCTGAACTGGTGTGGTGTGGTGAGCAAAATAACGATGGATTAAACCCAGATCTCTGAATGGGGGTGAATGTTTTGCTAATGTGCAACATTCTGGCCATCATCTTGTGTGTTTTGCTGTTCGCCGTATGTAGGAAGGGTATGCCCAGACGTGGGTCCCGTGCTCACTATGCCACTGGAGTCAAGCTATACTGGCTGAAGAGGGGTGAAACCCCGAAACCGGTCCTAGGATGCTTGATTCCGGTCCAGGGAAGACATGGCTTGGCAGTTCGGGCTGGACTGTTCCCATGAGGCACAGGGTCAAGACTGATTTGCATATGGCCATGTCTGAACTGGGGTGGCGTGGTGAGCAAAATAACGATGGATTAAACCCAGATCTGTGACGGGGGGTGAATGTTTTGCCAATGTGCAACATTCCGTCCATCATCTTGTGTGTTTTGCATAATACCCAATATCAACAGTGATTGTAAATGTGAATATAAATACAAAAATGTTCATTGAAATCGTAATCGAGTAGCAATATCGAAATAGCAGGTTCATATCCATGCTGAAACAGTGATGTTTAAAATGACCAATGCTTTTTAACCCCAAACCCTCCCATGAGAGACTCTAAACTGTGTGTATCCTTAGCTTATCTGTGCGTGATTATTCAACGCTTAAGTCTGGATTATTCGTCATTGCTGTGATTGTAAAAAGCCAACACCTCACTGTCGTAGTATAACCTCCTTCATTCACCGGTATCTAAACTCAACCCCGAAAGGCCCCTCTACTATTGCGCTGCCCTCGTACACCCAGTAGTCCACCTCTTCCAACTTACGTCAAAGTGTTGCCATCTCTCGCTTCCCAGCTTAACTGCTGGACAATCCTCACATATTGCCGTCTAACCGGCACTTCCGTGTTAGTTGAATTTAAAAACCTACTGCATGCCAATCATTATGCACTCTTCACGTGATGCAAGAACGCTGTCTCCCCCTACGTCATGGCGTCCATACTCTTCATGTGATGCTCTCAACCAATAAACTAAAACATGCAGCTGATAATATGTAATCATCAATCATGTACTGTTATTTTATTTCATTTTATTTCACAGTGAAGTAAGTTGGAAGAGGTGGACTACTGGCTGTTTTTAAATGTGTTTCCATAGCACGGTCAATGCTGGAGACAAAATCAACAAGGCCCCTGAACACGCCAGGATTTAGAGACTCTTCAGTTTCATCGTGGCCTTGTTATGCCAATTCAAAGGCACCACAAAAACGAATACAGTCAATCAATTTTGATAAAATGTATTGGTTTTCATCTACTTCTGCATTATGTTTTCTTACTCCCACACGGTATGCTTCGTTCAATTGCTGTACAATGTCCGATTTTCCAAAAAGAGAAAATTTCAACGTATTTGTCAAATGGGATTTACAGGAATCATGTTTTTTTATTTTTTCAGCAAGATGCTTTAGGTCAGTAACTCCTGTTTTTGTCCAGGTAACTTCACCTCCAAAGAGTAAGCAAGGGAAACAGAATAAAGCATTTTTAGAAGCGCTACCAGTAAGCCATTCTATCCTATCATATCATGTTCTGGTAAACTGACGTGTGTAACCCTTTCCCCTATCTTTTGCAGACTGCTCAATTTCAATTTCAGGTTTCTCAGCTCGTAGCATTTTCACTTGCAGTTTATCTGCATGTGTCAAGCCCCAAAAGGGGGTTACGAGTAAACTGTCAACTGTGTTCTTCATTGTGTCCAGCAATAGATCAGACTGGAAATGGAAAACCTAACCTGTTTTTAAATATTCCCTCGATTGAAGACACAAAAACTATATTACGCAAAAAATACTGAAAAAACACTAATATGAATTTTCATGCACACAATAGTAACAGCAATTAGTCATCCATCCTCATTCTGACAGGAATGCAACTGCAGCAGCACGTACAGCTGTCCCCCAAGCGGTATAGCCTTGTAACTATTTCAGAATTCCTCCTGGGATCCTGTTAATAATTAAAATATGATGTAAGCTTTGAGGCTAGGTGCCATTGCATGCACATCACCAGTGGCGATTGAAAAGCTTGAGTATGTCAATTCAGTGATCTGCATAGAATTTAAAGGGTATAGTCAAACTATGGGGTCCTTGAATTACTATTATAAGGATAAAATCACTATATGTTAGGAGTAAACCTAAAACAAAGTTCTTATACATTTGGACTTGACTTTAGACGGCAAATAATACAAAACGTGTTGAAAATGTTCTTTAAAAGCATAAGACTCGCATTGAGCAATACCTTTTCTAGGCAGATTTCTGGTATATCCAGTACCCGTTTGAACCAAGCACAGCAAAATAAATGTATATTTTTCCAATTAAGAGTTTAAAATTGCAGTTAGACTATTTCCAAATTCAAAAAATATTTGAATGGAGCTATTCTACACACAAGCAAGACTATAATTACATTCTATAGACAGTGCTAGTCATATCAGTGAGCCTATTACTAAATGGACAGGAGTCACACTGTCACAACACATTAGATAGATTTTATTTATCCTACTCACTGTACATACTCCGTGTGCAGTACAAATATGATGGGGAAAAAAGTAGACAGAAAAACACCAGTGTCAAAAATATTGTTGACTGAAAAAACAGAATGAAAATAAGTAGTGGCTTAAAACATGGTAAAATGTCATGCATTATAGAGGAAACGTAAGTGTACTGGGAGCAGGGGTAAGGGGCATCCTGCCAAAGTAGACAGGAGCATTTAAAATGAGGTAAGGGAAATGGCTGGGAGACTAGCAATGCATTTTAATAATTCAGGTAAAGTTAGCGTTAATGGATAATTAGGGGATTTTAGGGTAGCACTAAGGAGTAGTAGAGGGCTATTATGAATCAGGGTACCATTAAAGAGTAGTACATTTTTTAAGCATCAAGAAAGGATAGAATGTATGGACAGTTTGGGGTTTAATAGCTTTAGGGATGGTACGCATTAAGGGATAGTAAGGGATTATTAGGCTACAGTTAGATAAATGAAAGAGTGCATACAATAACAAAATATTTGGAATTTCATAGTTAATCATGAAAAACACAAAATTACCCCCTTGAAATTTTTACTCGCCACAACCTCATACTCTCTGCACTGTTCTGCTAGGATAAACCAACAGGCCTCCACACCTAAAGACCACACAGTTGGCACCCATAGACAGCTGAATGTGGACCTTTGGGGTAAATAGAGAAGCATGTCCTACCTTCTGGCCTCAGGTCAAGGACCAGGAAGCAGAGTTTCGATCAAGGTTCTGTCGCAGCAGGACCAGAGCCACCACGTGTCTTCTTTCGATATCTCTCAGTACTGATCTTCAGTGTGATTATATTAGGATCAGTCTTAACTCCAATTTCACATGTGCTAAAAGAATTAAAACAAGAATTATTACCAGCAATTACCCTGTATTCATGTAATGTTTCTAGCAAATGTGCTTCCTGTACAATACTGTTTTACACAAAACAAATAAACACAAACATTTAAGATAATAAATTCAGGTGGTTTTAATGGAATGTGCATGAGTGCAAGTGAGATCCTGGGTCTCTGCAAGCATTGTGATTTGTGTAATTTTGTGTAGAGCTGCTTGTTTCTGCAAAGAAGTGCATACACATGTTTAAACATGAATCTATGTGAATGAATGTGTGTGTATGTTTTAGTATGTGTGCATTGCAGTAAGTGCCTGTGGCACTGTGCTTGAACTCTAGAATCCTGTTGGTGTGGTGAGCAGAGTTATTGGAACACCTCATGTGATTCTACTGTGGCTGAACCCCAGCCCTGCCTGCCTCTGTGCCTCTTACCAACATTGGCTCCATGTGTGAGGCCCGCCAACACAGCTCTATGGGGCCATAGACTTGACTGTGCTCCTTCGGCCATGCCGGAACTCAACTCATCTTCCTGCCCCGTGGACCCCATGTGCGAGACCGCAGACAGCCAGACCAGCGACTCCAAGCCCCAGGTACTCTCCTAAGGGCCCATACCCTGACTTCAACCCCCACTGCATTGAAGACCTTTCCGAGGCAGAGGTGCCCGGTGGACTCATTTGAGAATTTCTATGAGTCCCTCAAAGGGAGCACCTGCATCTTTCTTGAGCACTGTGATGCCCCAGGAGAATGAGCTATTAACTTTACTACTGGCATAACTCTTGATAAGCTGATTATACTGTTGTCCTTTAGGCTTAGCTTTAATTAGATAAAGATGGCCTCTTTTTCTACAACTGGTGTGGAGTTTTTTTGTAGTGTCTTTCACTGTGTTACTTTACAATGTGTTGCACTAATACTTTACACATTGCTTCTTTGATAAGCCTGCCTGCTCTGCGCCAAGCGACCAGACGATGAGCAGATGTAATCTTACATGTGTATCTGAATTAACCTAACTAGAATGGTGGGTTCTTGCTGGCTTAGGTGTATATCCTAGCCAACCAAAACCCCCATTTGTAAGAAAGACACATTCAGCAGCGCCTGCAGGTTGCCTGCTTTCATTCCAAGCAGCAACGTGCAAAGGGGGAAGGGGGGCTTATCAGATTCCATCAGACCGAATTTAAAGGGCCATCAGGCATCCTTTTGTTCTAGGAAGCTTCACACCTAGATGCAAATGCCTCTACCTAGGCGAAGCAGCTGCCCTCATCCTCCTCGACCTCTAAGCTGCCTTCAACACCATTTCCCATCAAACCCTCTGCTTAAGACTCCACGACGCCGGCATCCGCGACAAAGCCCTGGATGGATCCAATCCTTCCTCACCGGCCAAACACAGAGAGTCAGACTTCCACCATTCAACTCAAAACCCACAGAGATCAGCTGCCTCACCCTCTTCAGCATCTACAGGGCCCCACTTGCAGCCATCGTCAGAAACCACAGACTCAACATTGTCTCCTACGTTGACGACACCCAGCTGATTCTCTCCCTCACAGAAGAACCCACAACCACCAAGAGCAACTTCCACAAGGGGATAAAGGCAGTCTACACCTGGATGAAGGACAGCTGCCTCAAGCTTAGCTCAAACATGACCTAAGTCCTCATCCTGGGATCCACCCCTCAGTGCTGCCACCCCTGCTGCCTGGGTGGCCCAGGCAGAGGGGGCCCGCAGCACTTGGAACCCCCTTACCCACTGACCACGCACAAAACCGTGGCATCTTCCTGGACTCCTCGCTCTCAATAAACCACCAAATCAACGCAGTTTCATCCTCCTATTTCCACACACTACTTCATAAGATCTTGCAGTGGATCCCCACCAAGTATGGGAAAAACGTCACTCATGCGCTCATCAGGACTGTAGCCGGCACCACCCAGAAACTCCAAAAGAAACTGCAGAAAATCCAGGACACCTCTGCCAGACTCATCCTGAACATCCCACGCACAGCCACATCCCCGGTCACCTGAGAGACCTTCACTTGCTAACTATCAACAAAGGAATTACCTTCAACCTCCTCACGCATGCATACAAATCCCTCCACAAAGCCGGACATGCATACCTCACCTCCCAACTACACCCTGCTGGGAGACCTCAACTTCCACCTCGATAACCAACCAGACCCCAACATCACATCCCTTCTGGACAACCTCCACAACATTGGACTCTGCCAGATCGTGACCGAACCCACGCACTCAGCAGGACACACCCTCGACCCCCTCTTCATAACAGGAAACTCTATCACTTTTAGCCACACCACCGAACTCCCGTGGACAGACCATTGATGCATCCACTGCACCTTCAGAACACCCACCATCCACAGACACCAGCACCTGCTCCCACAAAGAAACTGGCCCAAAATCACCGACGAAGAGCTCACCTCCTCACTCGGCATCTCCACCTAAACCACAGCGGAAGACGACGACCCCAACACCGCAGCCTGAACTCTGCACAGATGGATCTCTGACAGCGCCAACACCATAGCCCCCCTCAAGAAGAACAACAACACACACGCCAAGAAAGCCAGATGGTTTACCACCGAACTTCGAGAGTCCAGATGCACATGCCGCTGCCTCAAAAAGGCCTGGAGGAACTCCAAATCCACAGAAGCCCACAACAACTTCAGAGCCGCCACCAACGCCCACCACCAACTCCTCAGAAATACGAGAAAAACAGCGATCGAAGACAGAATCTCCACACAAGCCCACCACAGCAAAGAACTCTTCAGCATCATCAAGGAGTTCACCCAACCCACCAGCGACATTCCTCCCTCACAACACCTCTGCAAAAAACTCAGCACCTTCTTCCACCAAAAAATCAAGAACATTTGCGACAAGCTCGACGAAGACAACCAACACACTGAACCCTCACCAGCCACCCCCGACACCCTGAAGCCAACGAGTGACAGCTGGACAGCCCTCACCACCGAAGAATCACTGACGAAGGTAAAGACAATCCACTCCAGGGCCCCCACAGACCCCTGCCCCCACCACATCTTCAACAGAGCCGCCGACACCATCGCACCCATACTTTGCCACACCATCAACCACTCCCTGGCAAACGCCTCCTTCCCCGACGACAGGAAACACCCAGAGATCAACCACCTCTTGAAGAAGCCCTCGGCAGACCCCACCGACCTCAAAAACTACAGACCCATCTCCCTGCTCCCGTTCCCATCGAAAGTCATCGAGAAAGCCATCAACAGCCAACTTGCTACCTTCATCAAAGAGCACAACATCCTCAACTCCTCCTAATAAGGCTTCAGAAAAAACCACAGCACAGAAAGCGCCCTCCTCGCTGCAACAGAAGACACCTGCTCCCTCCTGGACAGAGGAGAAACAGTAGCCCTCATCCTCCTCGACCTCTCAGTGGCCTTCCACACAGTCTCCCACCGCATCCTAACACGCAGACTCCACAACGCAGGGATACGGGACAAGGCCCTCAACTGGATCCACTCTTTCCTCTCTGTCAGGATGCAGTGGGTCAGACTCCGTCCTTTCCTCTCTGACCCTACACCGATGACCTGCAGAGTCCCCCAGAGGTCCTCCCTCGGCCCCACGCTCTTCAACGTCTACATGGCTCCACTCGCCCCCATCCTCAGAACCCATGGACTCAGCATTGCTTCATACGCAGACGACACCCAACTCATGCTCTCCCTATCCAACGAACTCAGTGCAACCAAACACAACTTTCAAGAAGGCATGGAAGCAGTCGCTAAATGGATGAAAATCAGCTGCCTACAACTCAACACTGATAAAACAGAAGTACTCATCATGGGCCCACACCCCGATGCCTGGAACAACACCTGGTGTTCCCCCACCCTCGGAAGCCCACCCACCCCCACGGACCACGCACGCAACCTTGGAATCACCCTGGACTCCAAGCTCAAAATGGACCGCCAGATCAACTCCGTCGCATCCTCCTGCTTTCACATCCTCCGCCTCCTACGTAAGACCTTCAAATAGATCCCCCTCAGGCACAGAAAGACCATCACTCACGCCCTTGTTACCAGCAGACTCGATTACGGCAACGCACTCTACACCAGAATGAACACAAACCTCACCCGCAAGCTACAAAACATCCAAACCGCCGCCGCAAGATTGGTCCTCAACCTGCCAAGACACTGCCATATCTCCCATCACCTGCGCTCACTCCACCGGCTCCCCATCGTGGCTAGAATCACCTTTAAGATTCTCACCCATGCACACAAAGCCCTCCACAACACCGGACCAGTATACCTGAACAGCCGACTCAAATTCCACGCACCCCAAAGGACCCTACGATTAGCCCAGCTCTCCTATGCCATGCTCCCTGTGCCAGAAAGACCAGATCGGGAAGCCACTCCTTCTCCTTCCTCATGGCCAGAGCCTGGAACGCCCTACTACTCCACCTCAGACAGACAACATCACTCCCCATCTTCAGGAGAAACCTCAAAGCTTGGCTCTTCGACAGACCACCGTCCTTGATGGACTGGAACCTGCACCTCCCCAGCACCTTTGGACCCTTATGGGTGAGTAGTCGCGCTTAACAAACACATGATTGATTGATACCTCAACCACCACTTCTCCTTCTACACTTACACCAGACATCTCCGCTCCGCCCAAATGGCCCAGGCCACCATCCCACGTATAGCAATACCACTGCTGGAGAAAGATCCTTCTCCTAACTCCTGGAACTCCCTGCCTCTCCATCTCAGGCAATCACCATTACGTCCACAATTCAGGAAGGACCTCAAGACCTGGCTCTTCGACTGAAGCGCAGGTCCCCTCACCCGCTCCCCTCACCCCCACACTGCTTGAAACCCTTATGGGTGAGGAGTCGCGCTTTATAAAAATACTGATTTATTGAATGCACTGGAGGGGAAAGAAAGGCTCAAAGCTTATCACTTCAAGAGAGGCTTGTTCAGTCCCTATATATAAGAGATATGCATGCACTATAATAATGCCATATAAGCTGGTTTGTTAAAGCATTTACACAAATAACAACTTAAATACCACTATTTTGTTTGTATTTCTTTTTATAGTGCTACTCATCCGTATGTAGGGTGTCAGAGCGCTTTAGATCACATGCTCACATATATTGACAATAAATCAAGAATGTGTAAATCAATGTACTGGTTGTGTTATATAAGTGAGTGAGGGATACAAGGTGTAAGAGTTGCATGTTATTTATAGCTCACTGTGCTATATTAGAAGGATAACAATTTATGAACTGTCAATAACAAACTATCTCTGTGTTAAAAGCAGTGACCCACTTATCTAGCTACATAAAGTAAAAATATTGTCATCTGCATATTATATGATCTGATTTGCATCAGACATATTTGAGTGCATTTAAAAAAACTTGCAAGGGTGAATATCATATTAACCCTTACTAATTTTTTTTAATGCACTCATGAGCCATTATACTAGACCTGCTAAACGAACTGGACAATATGCTAAAATAATTCAAAAGCAGCATATTTAAACAATGCAAACATTGCACAAAAAATTAAAAGTACAATTTAATATTTCACACTTACCTTATCAGGCAGCTGCTTCTGTCTTAGTCAGCCAGTTGATGGCCTCAATGCTGGTTGCTGTGTGCTTCTCCTGACGTGTCTGGACCTGCTCCTGCCACCTTCAGCTCACAGCTGCTACTGGTTCAGAGGAGCTGAAAGTGAAAGCTCTACTCTGTGCAGCATGCAGCATGTGACTCCACCTCACAGGGTCATGAGTTAAATCTCATGACTCTGTGACATAAGGAAATGTGTGTGTGTATGTGTTTTGTTTTATTAAAGTCAGTAAAGTTATTACAATAATGCTGGCAATTATTATTGTAATAACAAAAAACAAAAAATAAACTACCATTCCTAACTAGTCATAGAGATGGGTGAGGTCACTTATATTGACCCCACCCCATCCAGTGACGACTGGTGAAAGGGAGGGGTGAGGGCAGTGGTCGACATTGACAATTTTGGTGAGCCTTAGTAATGCAGCCTCGAACTTATACAGTACCTGCCCGAGGCTGCTCTGGAATTTTGACGCTGCCTGGCGACATTAGTGGGAGGGCCCCAACAGGGCTTTAAACATAAGTACCGGGCTGACACCATGTCCGCCCGGTAATTGTTTCATTTTGTCACAAACTTGCTCCCAAACTGCCTGCATCAGTGCCTGGCCTGCCTGACGCAATGACGCTGTAGTCTGACTCTGAGCGTCGCAGGCAGGCAGCAGGAGTTTGGAGTCGACACTGCAGTCCTGCGTGGTGGCAGTGCTCCGTTCCGCTTTGGATTTAAAATGGTAAGTAACATTGCTGTTACTTATGATTTTAAATTCAACTACTGGTGTGCAGTGCATACGCGGCCGGTGCAGCGGTCAGGATAGGCAGGGCGCCACCCGCCCGCCCATTGCAGGAAACCGCCGCTGATAAACAGTGTGGCATATTGCGGCACATTTTTGCAGGTGTGGCCCGTGCAGGAAAGAGAGGTGGGACAGGGTGGGTAGGGGTTGGCATACAACAATGAGGGAAACAAATAAAAAAATAAAAAACATGTTTCTTTTTTTATTTAAGTTTCCCTCATTGTCATATGTCGAATACCCCCCACCCCACCGCTCTTACCTGCACGGGCCATGCTTGCATTTTTGTGGCAGCATTGTAGCATTTTTTCTCATTTCTACATGTTTTCACTGTCTGGGTAAATGTTTCAACTCATTAGCATCAGTTGACTCCTACATACAGCACTCTCCAACAGAAAAGTGACCTGTCACAACCCGTAGCATGTGTGGCTGTGTTTTAGTAATTTTTGATCCATTCAAGCTAGAAACAATTTATCACTAAAATCTGCAATTTATGGAGAAGATGGATTATGTGTCAAATGCGGCAAAACAATATGCATGCAGAAAATGCTACATCACAGAATTTGTATAATTCCAGTGGCCCTGCAGTACCTGTTATAATCCGGTGCTAGGGTCGTGCTGGCCTATAGGGCAATCAGGCAGCAACTGATAAAATGTTCTGACAGATCAGTTTATGGGTCAGTTCTCTAGCAGATTGTGGGCCGGTTTATGGCCAGATGGGCCGGTTTCTATTGTCAATTTCCCTGATAGTGGTGTAGCTAGGCACTCTGCCGCACGTGGCGGTTCCTGCCCTTGCCGCCCGCAGCCACGCTGAAGAGCGGGGGTGCGCTCGCGCTAAATTCTGCGTTTGCCACACAGAATTTAGCATGTAAGAGCGGGGGTGGAGCTGCCCCCAAAACTCATGCCGCCCCACTCTTGCTATGCCACTGTATTACCACAAACATTGCCTGCAGTAAACGAAATGCAGCAGTCTCCCATACCTTCCAAAATTCCCATACAGCATGTTGCTACAAGTTCAAAACTGACCTGATTTGCAAATGTGGGCCACTTTTTTAAGCTATCTGGTTTGCTACTGGGGGGTACTTTTATTTTAGTGCCCGGGCCTATTTTCTTCGCCCATTACGACACTGCCTGGTGCTTTGAAGCTGCAAAATCGTGCTTTTAAATAGTATACAGAAAAAAAGTTAATGTACGGGGCTGTTGCACCGCAGGGAAGAGGACAGCTTTTTTTTAATGGAAAAAAGACATCTACACATATAAATAACCTTTATCAAATCAAATCAAATACCATTTATAAAGTGCCTGGTTACACCAACAGTGTATCCCCGCGCTAGGATCATGGCCACAGAGGAGGAGCTGTTTAATTTAGCCAGAAGCGGACACTGAAAGGGAGAAATAACTGGGATTTAGGACAAAAATAGCCAGGTTTCAGCTGTTTGCAGAAGGTGTGTTCTATGCAATCCAATCACAGTTTAATGGGCAAGGTATTCCATATTTAGTTGCAAGATAGCTAAACGACCGTGCTCCAATTCTGGCCTTTTAAATTTTAGGAATCTTGGCCAGAAGGGTTCCTCTTGATCTTAGATTCCGAATGGGAGTGTAGGCAGTTAGCAAGGGTCGAAGATAGCTAGGGCTCTTATTACACCAAATTCTGTGGCAGAAGCACATGGCCTTGAAGATGATTCTTTTCTCTAAGGGCAGTCAGTGAAGGGAGGTCAAAGCCTTAGAGGCAGAGGATCTTCTGGGAAGATTGAGAACTAAACGCGCCGCTGCATACTGAATGCGGTGAAGTTTAGTAAGACTGCCTTTTAATGCTCCTAAGTACAGAATATTGCCGTAGTCCAATTGTGATGTGACCAAAGCATGTACGATAGTCTTCCTGACTGTTATAGGTAAGAGGTACATGAGTTTCCTTAAAATTTAAGAGTTCCAAAGCACTTGCGAGCGACTTTCCTACTTTGGATATCGAAAGAGAGTTTCGAGTCAAACCATACCCCTAGATTTTTGGCTTCTGTTTTGGGGGTCGGGGTTTTCCCCAAGGACTTAGGCTACCACACTGAGGACCAGATAGTGGGCGCTTTCCCAACTATCAGTACCTCAATTTTATTGCCATTAAGTTTAACGCAATGGTTGGACATCTAAGATGCTAGCTCTTCTAGACATCTGGAAAAGCGGTAGGCCGTTGACTCAGTGTCCTCAGAAAGGGTAACAATTAGCTGCATGTCTTCTGCATAAGACACAATTGTCACATTGTGTCTTTCCATAATGTCTGCCAGGGGACCAATATATAGATTGAACCAGGTAGGGCTCAAGATAGAGCCCTGTGGAACCCCTTGTATTAAAATACATACTACTTTCTGATAGGAAGGGATGCTGAGAGACCTGGAAGCTCCGCTCGTAAAGAAAGGAGTGTAGCCATCGCAAGGCATGACCTCCAACACCACATTGATTTAGCCTCTGAAGGAGTAGGTTGTGTTGTACGGTGTCAAAAGCCGCACTTAAGTCTAGTAAAACGAGTGTGGCAGTTTGTCCAGCATCTGCACGTTTCGGTAGCTAGTGGGAGAGCAGATTCAATGGAGTAGGATGCTCTGAAGCCAGACTGGGTCAGATGGTAAAGTTCCTTAATGGTGATGTATTTTGTCAGTTGTCTATTCACCACATTCTCAGAGATTTTGGCAAATAGAGGTAGTGAGATAGGACGTAGGTTATCCAATGCCGTATGGTCTGCAGAAGGTTTCTTCTGGAGTAGAAGGACTATCGCCCGCTTCCACTTCAGGGGGACCTCACCTTCCAGGAAGGATAGTGAGATAAGCTGTTGGATAAACGGGAGAAAAATATCCTTCCCCTGCATCAGGACCAAAGGGAGTCAGACTTGATGCCTGACGCTATGTTCTTCAGCTCCTCTAGGTTTGGGACTGCAAATTCCTTAAGACCGTCCACTCTAACCGGTTCTTCCAGGAGGCTGTTAAGACTGATGTGGCTACTCGCTTCTAAAGAGGATTCCTGCCTAAACACCACAAAATCTGGGGTAAATGGTAGCTACTTTGGACGAGAAGAACTGTGCGATCCTATTGCAGTTCTCAACCGATGACATTGCGGGTGCTGTAGTACGATCTTTGAAGACAGTGATTTAAGAATAGAGAACAGTTCCTTCGATGAGTTATTGTCAGTTTCTATTTTTTCTGTTTAAAAGTTGCATCTAGTTTTCCTAATAAGCGTGTGGTACTTTTTAAGTTCCGATTCATAATTATTTTTGCTGATAGTGCAGTATACTTTCCTCCAAATGAGTTCCAGAAGTTTGCTAGGTTTTTTGGCTAGGCTCAGCTCATCGTTGAACCATGGAGCGGAGTTCTGCGCCCTGGAATTTGTAATTACCCTAATCCATGGGTACTCATAGTACGGCCCGCGGGACGCCAGCGGCCCAGCAAGCCTTTCTTGGCGGCCCGCGGACCTTGCAGACATCGTACCGGTGTTTTTTTTTTTTTACAGTGTCAGCAAACACAGACTATGCTCTGTGGGGGCTGGGCGATTCAAATGATAGTCCAAGTGGAGCTGCAGGGGTGCTAAGAAGAGGTGAAATATAACAAAGCCTCGTTATCATGCAAACGGTCTCTTAAAGACCTGTGAAGTACTCGGGTGGGCCTGTGTGTGTGCCTGGGAAGGGAAGCTGCCTCAGCTGCCACACAAGCTGGGGGAGGGGGGGGGTGGATGTGAGGTGACAAAGAATGACAGAGGACAGCGGGGTGTGACAGTCGGGTGACATGTCAGAGGGTGACAGAGGGCAGTAGGCAGAGACAGAAACAGACAGGGACAGATAGAGATAGAGACAGAGACAGACAGAGACAGGGACAGACTGACAGATAGAGACAGAAACAGATAGAGGCAGAGACAGAGACAGATAGAGCCAAAGCCAGATAGAGGCAGAGACAGATAGACCGGGGCAGACAGAGCTAGATAGAGGTAGAGACAGGGACAGACTGACAGAGACAGATAGAGGCAGAGATGGATAGAGGTAGAGACAGACAGAGACAGACAGCGATAGAGACAGAGAGAGAGACAAAGATAGAGGCAGGGACATATAGAGGCAGAGACAGATAGAGGCAGAGACAGACAGAGATAGAGACAGACAGAGACAGATAGAGTCAGAGACAGGGACGGGGCAGACAGATGGCGGCAGAGACAGACAGAGACAAAAAGGGAAACAGAGGGAAGGAGACAGATAGAGACAGGGACAGACAGAGCTAGATAGAGGCAGAGACAGGGACAGACAGACAGATAGAGGCAGAAACAGACAGAAATAGAGACAGACAGAGATAGCGACAGACAGAGACAGGGACAGACAGAGACAGATAGAGGCAGAGACAGGGACGGGGTAGACAGATAGAGACAGAGACAAACAGAGACGGAAAGGGAGACAGAGGGAGACAGAGGGAGGGAGACAGAGACAGGGACAAACAGGGACAGACAGAGACAGAGGCAGAGACAGGGACAGACAGATAGAGGCAGAGACAGACAGAGGCAGAGAGACAGAGAGATGGAGAGGGAGACGGAGAGGGAGACAGATGGAGACAGGGAGTGGGAGGGAGTGGGAGGGAGAGGAGGGAGAGGGAGGGAGACAGAGGATGACAGAGGTAGGGAGAGGGAGGGAGAAAGAGAGGGAGGGACACAGAGAGGGAGGGAGACAGAGGGAGGGAGACAGGGAGGGAGACAGAGAGAGGGAGACAGAGGGAGGGAGGCAGAGGGAGACAGAGGGAGGGAGTCAGGGGGAGGCAGAGGAAGACAGACAGAGGGAGAGGGAGACAGACAGAGGGAGACAGACAGAGGGAGGGAGACAGAGGGAGACAGACAGAGGGAGGGAGCTAGAGAGACAGGGGGACAGAGGGAGGGAGACAGAGGGAGGGAGGGAGACAGAGGGAGGGAGACAGAGAGAGAGGGGGATAGAGAGAGAAGGAGATGGGGAGAGAGGGAGATGGAGAGAGAGGGAGACAGAGAGAGAGGGCGACAGACAGAGGGAGACAGACAGAGGGAGGGAGTCACAGGGAGACAGAGGGAGGGAGACAGACAGAGGGAGGGAGGCAGAGGGAGGGAGGCAGAGGGAGGGAGACAGAGGGAGACAGACAGAGGGAGGGAGACAGAGAGGGAGACAGAGAGAGAGGGGGACAGAGAGAGAGGGAAACGGAGAGAGAGGAAGACAGATAGAAGGAGACGGATAGAAGGAGGCAGATAGGAGACAGATAGAGGGAGACAGAGGGAGGGAGAGAGAGGAAGGGAGACAGAGAGAGGGAGGGAGACAGAGAGAGGGAGATAGATAGAGAGAGGGAGGGAGACAGACAGAGGGAGGGAGACAGAGAGAGGGAGAGAGAGAGAGATAGAGAGAGGGAGAGAGAGAGAGAGAGAGAGAGAGAGAGAGAGATGTGTCTGCCAGGTCCAGTGGCACAGTGGACAAAGGCGTCCACTGCAGGGGCCTGTGTTCCACCTCATGGTCACAGTTATGTTTTGTTGCTCTAGCCCCGCCCCCTACCCCAATGACCCCGCCCCCACGGAGAGGCCCTCAGTAACAAACCACACTGTAAATTTGGCCCCGAGAGAACGTTTGTGAGTACTGTTGTAATCTTGGTATGCTCTGCCCCCCCCCCTTTCATGCCCGGTTGGTACTTTCCCCTGGTTGGTTATGAACGTTCAATTGCAGCCTCCACGAGGACTTGCTGTCAGAGAAGAGAGTGGACGAGTTGGTGATGTGTAATAATAAACGTTGTTCCTTACCTGAGTATTTTCTTCATTTTACAACACTGGCGACGAACGCTGCGTGGGGGCAGTGCATCACCATCCCCAGCTTTAAGCATTTCTCCGTCCATCCGCTCTGTGCCTGCTGCCTTAAGAATTTTTCTCACCACCGATCGAGGACTCTGTCAGAGGCGCCAGTCCGGTACCAGTCAAGTGAGTGCGTCTGGTTTTGAAGCTTATGCTGACAGCGGCTGTATGGCGGAGAACGTGTGCCGACAGTTGTGAGGGCAAGGAGTCAAGTTCGACTCCAGGAAACTTGTTCACCTCGGTTGCTTGCCCAGCGGTTGTCAAGTAGTGGGAGTGTGTCAGACTTGCAATTTTAGCCTCCCTGTACTGCTTGTCGTCCCTTCAGACTGCTTGCCACTATACCGTCTTTTGATTCTGCGGTGCTGATGCTGTTCGTTCCTTCACACATGCCTGGAGTGTATTGGTGATCGCTTATGGAGTTGGTGCTTCACCGTTGTTCTGTCAGTGTGGCATTCGCGGTTGGTTTGCCGGCGCTTTTGTGGCTACGCATCCAGAAACTCTCCTCAGCTGGCTTACGAAGCTCTCCTGTTCTCCTCAGCGAGTTTGATTTCCTGGGTCTCAGGGCGTGGAAACGTTACGAGGAGTGTGTTTCAGTGTTCTGCCTTCCGCAACTCTCCTGATCTTCCGTGTTCTGAGGAGATTTCGTCACGTGAGCGCCCCCGGTGGTTTTGCTGTTCCTTTCAGTAGATTCCAGTCAGAAACTATTTTTACGAGAAATTTTTTATTTCTGTTATTCAGTTTCCACACTTTTTCAACGCTGATGGGCACAGCTTTTCGCCTGTCCTTTAGCAAATTTAATGCAACGTGTTTGTGTGTTTTTTTTGCTCCACACGCTGACAGGCACAGTTGGTTAATTTTGTCAACGCTGATGGGCACAGCTTGTTAGCCTGTCAGGGGATTTTCCTTCCCTGAAATTCTATGACTTTTTCTTCATGCTTATAACAAATTGCCTTGTATTGCATTGTATTGCTGATTTATCGTATTAGATATTGCAAAAATTTATATTTTGTGTTTTATTCCCGCTTTATTAGTGGTGGCAAATTTTTCCACTCCCATTTTGTTTTTTTTGTCATTTCTACTTCGTGTGGTGTGTTTTCCAGTCAAGCATGGCTGCGTTGAATATGGCATTACCTCCGTCTTTCCTCAATGAAGAAGGGGATCCAGCCATATGTTGGAAAGATTGGAGGGTCATTTTTGAGTCATATCTAGTTGCGATAGGAGGAGAAAAATTTTCAAATTTCAGGAAACAACATATTTTGCTACATAATCTAGGAATAGAGGGTAGGAAAATTTATAATAATTTGGAAGGACCTGATACAGAGGATGAAGGAGGTAGTGAAGGAGATTTCAATGTGTATTTGGCTACCATGAACAAGTTAGAGAAACAATTTGGGAAAGCTATAAATGTGGTATTGGAAAGACATAAATTTTTCTCCAGGGTTCAAGGCAAGAGTGAAAAGGTAAAATCATACATTGCTGCTCTTAAGGGGTTATCCAATACGTGTGAGTTCGAAGGGTTAACTGATTCCCTCATCAGAGACCAGTTGGTCAGGTGTACGAATAACCATAAAATTCAAGAGAAATTGTTAACAGGTAATCCGGATTTGAAACAGGCAGTGGACATAGCATTAAGTGTTGAGCACACAGCGGAGTGCATAAAAGAGATTAATGTGGGGGATGATACTAAAACTAAATGTCATGAAGTTAATGCTATTGTCAAGCAAGAGAAGTCAAAAGAAAAGGAGGTTAAACCAAAAAATCTGAGCACTGCAAGTGTCAAATTTAAATGTTACCGGTGTGGTAATCCTGCACATTTGGCTAATAGTCCCGCTTGCCCGGCGAGGAGTGCTACATGTCATAATTGTGGCAAGAAAGGACACATAGCCAGAGTATGTAATAATAATTCCATGACAGTCTCCTTAGTGGATTCAGAAAATATACCAGATGATGTTAAGTTTACTTTTCAGGTAGTAGACAAGGACAGTACTGTTAACTTTCCGGAATGCACCATCACAGTTGACAATAAGTTGATAAATGTCTTTGCTGATTCATGCTCCCCATACACTTTGTTAGATGGCAAAGTATTCGAAGGGTTATTTCCTAACAAAGTTGGAAGTCTGGAAAAAGCTGACATAAAACTCAGAGGGTATGGGGGAGACCCCATCTCGTTGTTAGGTATGACTACCATGAGGATTGAGTATAAAGGCAGAAGCACAGTTGGGAAAATCTATGTGTCTGAGAAAGGATCTAACTTAATTGGTTGGAGACATCAAAAAGATCTAGGTATGAAGCTAGATCCTAACAGCACTGACCAAGTTCTTTTAGTGGATAGATCTGTGTGTGGTCAAACCATCTGTGAAGAATTTCCAGAGGTGTTCACTAATAAATTGGGCCAACTCAAAAACTACCAACATTGCATAAAATTGAAAGACAAGGCCAAAGCCATTGCACATAAAGTGAGGCCTATCCCTCATTTAATGCATGAACCGTTACAAAAAGAAATAGACAGACTGCTTGAGTTAGGGGTCATAGAACCCATTGAAAGTTCCCAATGGTTGTCTCCAATTGTTATCACGTCCAAGGCGGCCAGCAAGGATATTAGGCTTTGCATTGACCTCAGGGACTTAAACAAAGAAATTTGGGTAGATAGGCATCCGCTACCCAGAATACATGAAATTCTAACTTTAATCAAAGATGCCAGTCTTTTTAGTGTCCTTGACTTATCATCAGCATACCACCAAGTCGAGTTACACCCGTAGTGCAGACATTTAACCTCTTTTGTAACTCCGTTAGGGGCATTTCAGTACCGCCGCATGCCTTTTGGGCTTGCCTCAGCAGCAGCTGCATTTCAAAGAATCATGCAGCATGTACTTAAGGATGCCCCTGGCACGATGTGCTTTCAGGACGATATTTTGATATTTGGAAAAAATGAACTTGAACACAATGACAGGTTGAGAAGTACGCTTAAAAAATTGAGCCAAGCAGGTCTTACATTAAAAAGAGACAAATGCCAAATAGGGGTTAAGTCTGTAGAGTATTTAGGACACACCATCTCCAATGAAGGTATCAAACCTAAAATGAACTTAGTGGAGGCAATACAGGAAGCTACTGCCTCCACTAATGTAGAAGAAGTAAAGTCCTTTCTAGGGTTAGCTGAGTACTACTCTAAGTTTATTCAAAATTATGCAGGAAGGGTAGAACCGTTAAGGAATCTTCTCAAAAGTAAAGTACCGTTTGTATGGAATGAGAATTGTAAGGGAGCTTTTGCTGACATAAAAAATTGCATTACCCGTGCTCCTTTCTTGGGTAGGTTTGATCCCACTAAAACTACGTACCTTTCCACGGATGCCAGTAATAAAGGGTTGGGAGCCAGCCTTACTCAAAAAACAGGAAATACTGAACAAGTGATAGCATTTGCATCCAGAACACTAAAAGGTGCGGAACAAAACTACTCGGTCATCGAGAAAGAAGCGCTAGCTTGTTTTTGGGCTGCTAACCATTTCAAGTTTTTTCTGTGGGGGATACCGTTTACCATCAAAACGGATCACAAGCCACTCATGTATGTATTCACAACCAAGGGGTCTACTAGGCTAACCCCAAGGATAGCAAAGTGGATGATAGGTTTGGAAGGGTTCAATTTCAGGGTAGAGTATGTACCTGGGAGAACAAATGTAATTGCTGACTTCCTTTCTCGATCCCCTTTTCAAGTCATCGATGATGGTAAGGAGGAGGAAAGTGATGTGATTGTATTAGAAGTAACAGGTTTGACCAAGGAAGAATGGGAAGAACAAAATGATCTAGATGAGACTTTGAAAACTGTAAAAGAGTGCATCCATAAGGGTTGGCCAGAGCAAAAGAGCATGTTGACTGACCTGGTTGGAAAATTCTGGGAAGTTAGACATGAAATGGTTGAAATCAATGGAACTATACATAGGGGGGAGAAAATTGTACCCCCTGAAGGTATGAGGAACAAAATCATTACCCTAGCTCATGTGGGTCATCTAGGGCGGAGTTTAACTAAAAACAGAGTAAGAGAAGGTTACTGGTGGCCCAGCATGGACAAGGAAGTAGAGGAAGTGGTAAAGAACTGTGAAGACTGTGCCAAGAGTGACAAGACTCTGTCTGCTAGGAAACCTCCTTTATCACCCGTGGAAGTTCCTGATCGTCCATGGGCCAAACTGGCATTAGATATTATAGGACCGTTAAACCTAAGACAAGCCTCTGACCGCTTTATACTGGTCCTCATAGACTATCACTCAAGATGGGTAGTTACCAAATGGGTGAATGTGATTGATACCAAGGTTTTGATCCAGTTCTTAAAAGACACTTTCTATGAAGAAGGGATTCCGGATGCCATTGTGACGGACAATGGAGTCCAGTTTACCTCAGAGTTGATGAAGGAATTTTTGGCTGGCCTACGCATCAACCATTTGAAAACTGCTTTGTATTGTCCGAGAGCAAATGGTCTTGTGGAGCGTATGAACAGGGTCATTAAAGAATGCATACAAAGAGCGGAGGCCACTGGCATTCCGGCCAAACAAGCTCTACAAGAAATGATATGGTCGTACCGTACGGCACCCAACACTATCACTCATGTTTCTCCTTTTGTATCTTTGAAAGGAAGGAAGCCTAAAACCATTCTCACAGCAGGATGGTTGTGTAATACTTACAACTGCGTGGTAGACAGGTGGAACATTGCAAGAGAAATTGGGAAACAACAGGAGAAGTACAAGTTGAGGTATGATTTGAAAAAGAGCGTCAAAGTACCTTCAATGGTGTCAGGTGATTGGGTTCGGATAGACTTACCACCTGCCAGAAGGAGGAATTCTTCTAGGTTCTCTGAGCCTATCAAGATAGCAAGTGTTGGAAGGAATGTGGTCCATTTGGATAATGGACAAACATGGGGTATGGACAAAGTGGTAAAATGTGGCCCTCCAAAAAATGAAGGTGGTACTCATGCACCGTTGACTAGGAACCACGACCAGGTTCGCAGTTCTACCAGGTACACTACTAGTCCTGTTTGGCACAAAGACTATGTTATTACTTAGTTTTCAGCCTCATTTTCTGTACTGCTTTTTATGTTGCCCAGGGAGATGTGTTGTAATCTTGGTATGCTCTGCCCCCCCCCCCCTTTCATGCCCGGTTGGTACTTTCCCCTGGTTGGTTATGAACGTTCTATTGCAGCCTCCACGAGGACTTGCTGTCAGAGAAGAGAGTGGACGAGTTGGTGATGTGTAATAATAAACGTTGTTCCTTACCTGAGTATTTTCTTCATTTTACAACAAGTACCCATGCCCTAATCCATGGCGCAGCTTCATCCGAGGCTTTCGATATCCAACTCCCAATTGAGAGCTGGCTAGAGTGGCATCTTCTTTTAACTGGGGGGTACTGCATAGGAGAGATCAGGCGAATATTTTGGGATTGAGTGTGCTCCACTTTCTAAGTAGTTGTCTGGTTAGACAAGTTATTGGGAAAAGAACGGGGAAAAGCATGGAGAAAGGGATCCCAGAATGATCTGGCCAGTGAACTATTAGTGGTGACACAACTTCAATAGTGTGAAAGTTGTCTAATATGGGGTCTAAGGTATGGCCTAGTTGATGGGTCGGAGTGAGCACTCTTTGAGTCAAATTTATGATGTCGAACTCCCTGCACAGAGTTATTGCTTCGGGATTGGGTTCATTATCAAAGTGAAGAATCAGATCACCTAAGATTATCAGGTTTTTGCGCCGTAGAGCCGGCTGGATAATATTCTCAGCCAGACTCAAGATGAATTGAGTTGTGGGGCCTGGTGGGTGATAAATCAACATGCCCATTAAGGTACAATTTTGTGCTAGAAAAATAGAGAAAGAAATGGCTTCGCAGTTTTCAAATTAATGGTTTTACTGGTACATTTTATGGCTAACTTCTGAACTTTATTGTTTAGTAATACTTTTATGAGTGCTGTTGGGAGAGCTCTCTTTTCGAAAAAGGTTTTCAATTCCCACTTTAAAAGATTTAAAGTTGAACTCAGGTATTTCAGACATTCTTAGTATGAGCCTTAAAAAACACATTGCGAAGAGGCAATTGTACAAGTGTTGAAGTGTCAGTCAGATCAGTAGAATGGGTCCTGTGGTGACCCTTTGAGATTACTTGCTGTATAAGAGGGCCCATTTCGCCCTCTTTATTGATGATTTATCTGTCCTGCACATATTTCTGCCACTCCTTCATCGTGGTTCAGCCAGTGCAACACCAGTGCCCATGGCAAAAGAAGACGGAGATGAGAGATGAGCCCTGCTGAACCAGGGGCTGTCACTTGGAGGCTGTGACCCAGAAGCTGGAGGCAAAAAAGCCGGGTATTCTGCCTGCTGGGCCTCGCTGCTTTTGGGAATTACCTATCCAAACTCCTCAAGCTTCAGCCACTAAACACATGCTCTATGCTCACGAACACATCCTGTTCAAACTGCTGTGTCGCCTATGTGGGCGCATTAATAAAATTTCAAGAAATGGTGAAAAAAAGGGGGAAAGAACACAACCCACCAATAAGGGTGACTCCTATTATAATGAATAGATATGTTTATTGGTGCCAAGAGGCAGGCGCGCAACACCCATTGGACTCACAGGGCTTCAGACCCCCCCCCCCGCTGTGTGTGGCAGCCCGGGATGGATGAGACAGCTTCCCGGCGCACACACAGCCGCACCTGGTCTTTAAATGACCATTTGCATGTCAATGAGACCTCGCTGTTGTTTCATCCCTTCTAAGAGCCCCTGCAGCTCCACTCTGCCTATGGCTTAAAAGATTCAGCCCCCCCCCCCTCGACATTTTTTCTTAGCCCCCCCCCCCCCTCCGAAATGTGGCTTTAGTTGCGCCTCTGCAGAGGTAGGGGTGCCACTCTTAACTTTCAACAGCTCTCTGTTGCCTGCTCTGACTCCAGAGGGCCGTATCTCCAGAGGGAAAGGGGTATTTTTGTGCTGTCTGCCCATCACAATAAGACAAGGTGTTAGAGTGGCTGACGTATGTGTAACAGCCCTGCCAAATCTATGCCGGGTATTCTGTTTTATCTTCTGACGAACAAAGCATCCTGTTATGACGATACAACATATTGCTCAAGCGGTTGAGCGTGATGCTGAACTTTTTAAGTTGTTATTTGTTCCCTTTAAAAATCTGCAATCTGAGCTGCCCGCAGAGTGTGAGGCCATGGTGTGTGGAAACTGTCTCCTGTGCCTTGAACCTGAGAAGCTGCTAAGCAACAACTGACAGTGGAAATGCGACAGGCAATAGGCAGGTGAGAAAATAAAAACCTCACCAGCCATCTGACCCTCCTTTTAATTTGCTCAGTGGTCAAACCTGTGCCAGTAAAAGCAGAGCTCACATTCTTTGGATTTCTTTGGGACCATTGTAAAAAGTGTGTGCTTTTTTACAAAAGTGCAGATTTCGCCATTTTTTTTTCAAATCACAAAATCCTGGAGGGTCTGACTTGCACTTTTTGACAGTACACTGGACTTGAAGATCGTAAACTTCCTTAGTTGAACCATAAGTACGAGGATCGGTGTCCCTTAAAATCAAACAACTCATTCTTTCAGCGATATGCTAAAAACTACTGACGTTGCATAGCTTTATATGCCAACAATGTGCTGCTGTTTGCAACAATCGATCAATCAATTAGGAAAGGGTGGCTGCTTCTCCCGTAAGGGTCTCGAGGTGCTGCCCCGTTCACACTCCTCAAGACCTCAGTTATTACGAAGGCTAGACCTGTATGGGCAGGCCTACAGTCTAAGGGTGAACTGGGCCAAATCCTTGCTGGTGCCTCTAAAGGGCTTTATGGATACTATAAGCTGGCAGGCTTGAATCCCAAAGCATAGACTGAGTTTCAAATACCTAGTGATACATAGTGCTTTTTTACTGGATCTTGCATGGTCTCTGAACTTGGTCCTGTTGATATCCAGAATGCAGGCAGATTTGAGGGACTGGGCGCGGCTACCACTTAACATCCTAGCATGAGTGGCACTGTTTAACATGCTGATACTTCCATTGCATCCTCCAGAATTCCCCCTTTGGATTCCTGCAAAATGGTTTCAGAGCCTCCATGCTTCAATACGTTCTAAACGTGTCCCGCACATCATGTCTGGGAAATGTACCCAATACACATTTACAGGGGAATGGCAACGGCATAAAAAACTATTATATCACTCAACCTTTTGAAGTAGGTTCTCTTCTCAATGAAGTTGGATAGTCATAGATAGACAGGAGTCTTCAATCTTTATGCAGATGTATTGAAGATAGCAGGATGCACAGGTACACAGGTACAGAGGGCTCATGGTGGTTTTTCCAAATGACTGTAGAACAATTCCTAAGCTTGGCCCAAACATTCTATTGTAGACAATACATGGAATATAATGGCAAGCACAAATTAACATAAGTATATAAATGAAGTGCACTAAAATATAATGCACAGACACCACATATCTCCCTCCTTTTAACAAAAGCAGAAAATAACGGAATAACAAAAAATGAAAGACGAAAGCTTACTGAATATATCTGCTAGGAGTCCTCCTAGATCTTGAACTCCTTCTGATAGCAGGAAAACTCAGATTGTCATTAGTAGCTGGAATATGAACAGAATTGGATCTGGCCAGGTGACCAAAATTCCACCACTGACCATTGTCTAATTTGGCACTGTTACCTTTAATAGTAACTATGCATGCAGGATCCCTGAACTTTGATTTGCCTTTCTGTAACATCAAAGGATCTTTGACACGGACCAAATCTCCAACAGCAAACTTGACTATTTTTGTTGACACAGGAATAGTGAGTTTGTTACACCTGCTAACACTGGCTTGATCACTGCGATTTTTAGCATTAAAAGAGTTTTTTGCAACATTGCAATCATAATCCAAACAATTCAATTTCCAAAATGGATTGAGAGTAGATACTACCTTACTCCCTCTCATCAATTCAAATGGCACACAACCCGACACTGAATGAGGTGTGGTCCTATATGCCCAAACTACATCTCTGATAGCAGTCTCGCAATCAACTTTTGCTTTTATGGCACTTTGAACACATTCGACCAGAACCCTGTTGAATCTTTCCACCTTACCATTACCTTGAGGAAAGTACAATGGTGTGCGTAAGTGTTTAATGCCCATTTAAAAAAAAAATTCTTGCATAAGTTGCGAAGTAAATTGAACCCCATTGTCTGTGAGTAATTCCTCAGGAGTGCCTTCTCTGCTGAAAACATCTTGGAGAAAACGAATGACAGATTTTGTGTTTGGTTCAGAAACACCCCTGACCTCCACCCACCTGGGCAAATGGTCAATAAAAACTATAAAGTATTTCATGCAATTCGGAAGAATGTGAAATGGTCCAAGAAAGTCTATCGCAACCTTTTGCCATACTTTGTTTGGAGAAATTGAAGGTTTGGGAGATGGAGAGCTTGTAACCAAATGTTTGTCACTGTATGCACATTGAGTGCAGTTATTGACAAGTACTTCCACACCGCGATCTACAGAAGGCCACCAAAAGTCATTACGTATCCTACGCTTGGTGGCAGTCATACCTAAATGACCTGAATGTGCAGTTTCTAGTATTCTTTGTCGAAAACAAGAAGGAGGAATTAATTTACCTTCTCTGACTAGAAGTTTACCTTCAAGGGATAGTTTGTTTGCAATCTTACAGAATGGTTGTAAATCAGGCTCAACGGATCTTTCTTTAGGCCAACCTTTTACCACAAAATCCATAACTTGTTTGAGCAGTGAATCATTGCTTAAAGCTTCACACCATTCTTCCATATCATGACAAATCACAGTATCATCAATGCTTGCAATAATGCATTATTCTATATCATCTTCTAGCTCAGCAAACTTCTCCTCATGTACAGGATGTCTAGACAAAAAGTCAGCTTTGATATTTTTTCCTCCAGCTATGTATTGAACAGTCAAATTGAATTCTAAGAGTTTGGTGGCTAACCTAGCTAACCTAGCAGTAGCTTTTTTAATTTTGTTGCCAGATAGTATATCAACCAATGGTTTGTGATCAGTCCTCAGACAATATTTTCTACCCCACAAATATGGTCTGAATTTCGCAATACCCCAAACACAAGCAAGCATTTCTTTCTCAATAACTGAATATCTCAAAACAATATAAAACAAAACACGGGCACTTGTGCAACTTGTAATAGTGAAAAACAATCAATAAAAAATATGCAAAGATAAAATTCCACATAATTCCAGGAAATGGAGTCGGACAAATGTCAAAACTAATGTTTAGAGTCTAAAATTAATTATAGGACGCTTGTTGAAAATCCAAAACAACGTAGAAAATGTCCCAGACTTCTGAAGTTTGTTACGTATAATGATGGAAAATGATCCTTAAGCCCTCAGAAATATTGTGGAATAAATGAAAGATTACAGTACCTTCTTGGAGGAGAAGTTTTCTTCTTATGTAAATTTTTTTTTTTTAAGAGAAAAAAAAAATGTTCATCCCATCCTCGTCGCCAAAATTGAAGTAGGTTCTCTTCTCAATGAAGTTGGATAGTCATAGATAGACAGTAGTCTTCAATCTGTATGCAGATTTATTGAAGATAGCAGGATGCACAGGTACACAGGCACAGAGGGCTCAAGGTGGTAGAACAATTCCTAAGCTTGGCCCAAACATTCTATTGTAGACAATACATGGAATATAATGGCAAGCACAAATTAACATTCTAACATAAGTATATAAATGAAGTGCACTAAAATATAATGCAGACACCACACCCTGCCACTTCTTGTGCTGAATGATTGGCTTCAGAGAGTGTGGGAGGGCCCAGCTATTTAGACCAAGGTAATGTTTCTGGGGGTAGACACTATTCTGAAGATGCTCTGTGGTACACCAGTCCCCGCCTCCCTTCCAGAACTGACCAGGGGGATATTTCGGGTGTGGAGGAGGGCTCTGCAATATGTGTGGTGGAACAAAAGGTTTACTCTACAAATCTCCTTTAGAAAGGGAGATTGCTGAGCCAGGTGACACAACTTGAGGGATTCAAAGATTGGGACGTTATTGTCATCACCCTTTCTAGGTGATGTTTGGTGGGAGCCTACATGAAATAATTTCAAGACTTGTTGACAGAATATAAATTGACCCAATCCCAATTCTACACATATCTCCAACTCAACCATGCCTTAGTGCCCCATGGTGAGTCCATTGTTAAAGCCCCCAAATTCAGCCGGTTAGAGGCCCAGTTGCTGCAAGGACTGAATGGGGACATCTCACAACTGTACACGTCACAGGATATAAATTCACCATATTTGTTTGCTCCAACAATGGCCAAGTGGGAAGCATGGGTTGTCCCTCCAAAAGTCAGCAACTGAAGAGCAGCCCACATGATGCCCAGGAAACTGGGTATATCCTCTAGGCAGCATCTGGTCCAGCCAAAACACTTGCGTATGACCTGTATAACTCCACTGAAGTTATGGAGGGCTCGAAGGTGCTCTCATCCGCCTGCTACTGATGTAGAGAAGGCGACATGGATTTGATTCATGTGGTCTGGTCCTGCTTCATTATATCCCGTTACTGGAAGTCCATCTTTGTATACTGACACAGGTATTGAATGATTAGTTGATCCAATGGACCAAATAGCCTTACTAGGGCTTATAGAAGTCATAGGAGGTCATCGTGGGGAGAGGCTGTCAGTGGGTGTGGGGAATCTGGTAACCAAAAGAGACATTTCTTGACTGTGGAACTCTGCTACTCCCCCAGCAAGGGCAGCATGGTGCAAGAAATTGGACAGGTGTTGCAAAATGGAGGAGCCCATCTACACAACAAGAGGATGCCTGCCTAAAAACCATAAAATCTGGGGTAAATGGTGGACTTTTATGGGCTGATCTGAACTGCCGACTCATTGATATTAAAGGGCTTTGGTAGTGGCCCTGTGTTGTAGTTTACTTTTACAATAAAGTTATGAAAGTTTTGATGCATTAAACAAAAACTACTGACATTGAACTATCATGAGGCCTCTTCAATACTGAGAAGAAACAGTTGTAAGCCATGACATTTTATTTCGATAATAAGTATTTTGAATGTGTATGCTATATGAGGCTGCTTCTTAAGTATAGTCCAACACTTCTGCTTACAATGTAAATATTCAACACACTTCTTAAAATATGTTTAAATGATAACTGTGCAACAATCTCACCAATCAAAGTTCAAATGGGAAACCACGACAGACTGATACAGGTCCAGAACTGAATGTATGTCTGAATGGCTCCTGACCTGGCCAACGTGGCTGGACTGTAAATCAAAATAAACTGTGGAAAAATATGTAAACCAGTACTATACTGTGAAAGGCTGTGACCAGAATATGGCTTGTTGGCATGGTTGGTTAATGGTAGCCCACCTTACTATGAAAGCAGCCTACTAGCCTGCAGCCCACTGTAAGATCCCAAAGTGGCCACAAAGAATGGGCCAATCTTCGATCGACTGGAAGCTCGTTGGCTCGTCTAGGACTTTGAAACGTTGTGTTATAACAGCTTCTTTCAGTGGTTCATGACCCCTGCTAAAGACAGGCATTATTAATGATGCATAATGAAAGTGTAAGTACCTAAGATGTTCCTACAAAAGTGGCTGGTCTGGGACAAGCTCCTAAGCTAGAGGTAAACTATTCTATCAGGGGATAGTAAAACAACATACTTGAGCTGGCACTCGATATATTAGTTGGCGTACTGTCGTTCCCCATGGTGGGTACCTTAGCAATAAATAAATTGACGATTTTATTGCAATCACCTTGTGACATGACTAGAGGTACAAGTAGGTTCTATAATTTAAGAAACAGTTTGGCAGATGGATTATATACAGAAAGGATATTTATTGAAACAGTAATTTACTTTAGATGTTAGAATATTTTTTTGATAAACACCTAGGTGTTTATATATTCCATTTCATCACGTTTGATATTCATTCCCTCCCATCTGGTCTTGAGCTGACAACCCCTTTCTTTTTTAGGTCTCGCCTACGCAGCGCACATGCGCTGCGTAGGCAAAAAGACCTTTAGCAATCGCTTCGGCTTTTCAGGCGAAAACGTGCACGCGTTCCATTGCCTTCAATGGCAACGCGTGCACATGTGGCGATAGCCTTGCAGGAGCGAGCTTGACACCATATGTTTGTAATTAACTTACAAACACATGGTGCCCCTGGATCGCTCCCGCAAGGGAAACGCTTTGTGTGCTGTCGCACTCCCTTGTTTCTTCTTTTCCCCTTCTTTTCTTTTCTCCCTATTTCGATTCATCCTCCACATTAGAACACGATGGAAATATATCCAATACTAAGTGTAATTGTTTTGCTTAACTGAATGTACTGTAACTTTTGAAAGCACGTTGCCCTCTCTTGTATTGCCTCAGTTTTTAATTAATCTTGACGGACCTGTTTCATTGACTTTCACGCACTAGTCTCCACAGTAATTCTTGCCCTCCGTACAATTGGCAAACTGTTCCGCGTTCCTAGGATGTTAAATGCCTCGTCTCTTCTTTTCCTTTTAGAATTAATTGCGATTTTGTGTTTTGCTCCATTTGTTTAATTTCAAAGTAACAAAACGGCAATTTCAAGAATGCACTGACCTTGTTTAAACAAAAAAGGCTGGATACTTTGTGAAAGTTCTGTTGGACAGTTTACAAATTATTTCTGCTTGACACAGGTGGAGTATATAGGTTTCTAGACCTTCTACTAGGTAGCACAAGTGCACGAAAACAAACAGAACTTCTAAACAAGCACTGGCACAACCAAGAATCTGGCTGTCATGTGGTAAAACCAAGAAACTCCGATGCAGGCACACGTGCTGGGGGAGGGGGTGAAGGGGGAGGGGGAAGAGGGGGGAGGGGGTGGTGATAATGGCACGTCAAGTCCTGACAAAAAAATATTAAAAAGCCCACTGCAGTAAAAAAAAAAAAAAGCATTGGCATGGCAATTCGGTCTAGACTTGGCTATTGTGAAATGGCATTGTTGGGGGACCTGGGCTACCCTCAACGATATAAAAAAAAACAATAGTTGAAGGCAACAGTATCTTTTGGTCTCAAAAAGCATACATTGACAAAGTATTCCCTAGAACTGAATGGAACTATATATAACCCTAGACCTAAAAAATGCAATTCACATAGTAGATAAACAAGCACTGGCATAGCCAATAGGTCTCGCCTTTGGGACCTTATAAGCGTTTAACTATGCATCAGTTAATGTTGTTGTACCAAGGATACTGTGCTGCATAACTAAATACTTATAAGGTCCTAAAAGCGAGTCCTATTGGCTATGCCAATGCTTCTTGTTTTTTGCTTCAAACGAAAATCACTGGGTGGAAAAAGTCTGGCATCAAACCTCTTCTAGTTTAAGAGGATGTCAATAGCTCAAACATAGGCTCTTTTAGAAGACCAATAGGACACGAAGTTGATATGAAGGAAGACCATACAGTTTGAATTCACAGACTTTTTGCAAGTCTAAAATTTGATATTCATAACAATAAAAATATAATTATAGAAAAAGGAGGAAGTGGTTCCCAGTAAGTTAATTGCTACAATTTACAGAAGGAGGAGGTGTGAATCATTGTAATGAGCAATGTCCCTGTGTGTGTTGAGCCTATGTAAAATGAAGCTAACTCTACGTCATGTTTAGAAAATATACTTTAAGTATTTGATGATTATGAAAATCACTTCTGTAATAGAAATGCGTAAAGAACTGCTTTGAATCAATTGTACTTTATTACGTATCTGTTTTCTAACTCCTATGAATTTTTAGTTTCTCCCTAACAGGTCTATATCAACATTGAGGGTGAATCTTAAGTGCTAATGGGCTGTTCAGGTAACATTTCAATGTATCTGTCACTAAAGTACCAATATGTATTTAAAATGAATATGCACGCTTTTCTTAACAATTCATACAATCAAAATGGTAATTGCTCATACACGGCGCAGAAATTTGCGAGTGCTTTGGGCTGACTACGGTAGGAGCACGCTGCTAAAACCGGAGACAGCCGGTGGTTAAAAGTGGTCATTATTTTCATCACTTTCAAGTTGGATTTCTGAATCGATATGTTTTCTATTCAAACTGTTGTGAAATAATGCTCTAATGAGTCAGGTTTTTACAATTTAATTTTCCATACTGTGTTACTGTGTGTGTCCATCAGGATTGTCCATTGAACATTTGAAAGTAAAGGCTGATATAATTTGTAGAGCTGCAAATTACCTAATTTGCACTCTGTGGTTCTCGTCGGCTGATTCATTGTTTCGTGGTGCCTGAGTTACACTGCTCGAACAGTTCAGGGCCCTATTAAATGACCATGTAAACCAGAGTGGCAAAGCGGAGACCTGAACAAGTGAGCCTTAAATGGTATGGATTAAAAAAGCTTGCTAGGCACACCTCTCCAAAACAGAGACCATTCCACCGCACCTCTATGGCCCTCATAAGGAGTGGCCTGGGAATTGGGCCAGTATTTCTCCACCCCCAAAATCACTGATACCCAGAGGACTATTGACTCTACTGAGGGAAATATCTGTTCCATGTCTAGTTGCACCATGAGGAGCCCCTCAGAAATGAGGAATGACTGGGGGAAAGGGTAAATCCTTGTCATATTCCCCTGGTAATTCTTCATTTTGGTCTAGGCTTTCACCAGCATACTTTAGTTACTTTCTGTAGTCAAAATTTCTGAGTAAACCGAACTGCGGTTTTCCTGAGGATCTCCTAATTCGGATGGGGCGGCTAGGAGTTGTTACCGCCCTCATCACATTTATGCGGCCACACTTAAGGAGGGCCTAAGTCAGACATGCACAAAAGAGGAAACTGTTCCTTTAGTTTTAGTAAGGTTTTCAGTGGGTAGCTATGTAAAACGAAGCCCCTCAAATAAATATTCCTCTTCTCTTTCTAATATAAATCATTCTAGGTTCACAGCCCACCTCAACCACACAACTGGGTTCCAGTGCTTAATTTGTCAAAACAATAAGTGCCATGGCTCTCTTAAGGAGACCACTGCAGCTTGCACTGTTCATTGCCACTGTCAGCGCTACCAGTGGCAGTACCAATCTGACTAATAACCATCACACTCCTACAGTGACAATTCGGGCTATTTCACATGCCCAAAGCTATAAGAATGGATGACAATGAAATGCCAGTGCTGAGCACCGGAAACCACCGGCTCAAATTAAGCACTGCTGGGTTCTGATTACAGTCCTCTAATTGATCTGGGGCTTAAAGCAGCTAGTGCTCACTTAACCTTATTATGGTAATCAACCACTTTTATTTCCTTAAAAGACACATTCAGTTCCAACACTTACAGTGACTGATCTGAGGTAGCTCTACACAAACACCGACATCTCCACCGTAAACTATCTCTTTCTCATAATCCATTATTTCTCCAGTGACCATAGAAAGCATTTACTCACTTGGTGAAAGGTCCTCTGCTGTGTCTTGTTATACATATTGATTGTAAGATACCAGCTGAAAGCTAAAAACCAAATGGTTCTTCATAAAACATGAATATCAAATAAAATCCTACCCTAATTATACACATAAAATCCACTTACAGTAAGAGTACAACTCACTTAAAAGTTCATGTCACAGCCACAAACACTCATGTTAGATATTTTAGTTCAATCTTTTTTGAATTGGAGAACTTAAAAGTAGCCTGTTAAACAGTTCTAATAACTAAACCTAATGTTTGAAGAGCAATTTAGAATGCATTCTCTTTATGGGGTAATTGATCTTCTTGGTGCACTAAGTATGCCAAGGTCGATGGAGGCAGACGAGCATTATTTGTATATTCCAAAAAAACTGTACTGTATATAACTTTTGTCAAACATTTTTCTCAATACACCTTAAGCATTTCAAGAATCAGTTTTGACTCAAAATGTCCTTCAGATGTGAATACCCTGTTCTGAATTTATTTCATATGTACTCTCCATTGTGCCTCAAATTGTTACCAAATTTAGCCCTGTGTTAAAAGTCACTTACAACTAGAGAAGGGTGTTAAAGTCCTTTAAAAGAGGTGCACCTGATTCTCATAGTCTTCTCTTTATTATTGAATTTCTTCGGTCAGGTTGCCATAACGTTGGATTTAGAGATCTGTCAGGTCCGCATACTCTACAAAAGGATTTACCACCGCCTGAAGGGCATTTTCTATTCCCAATAATATTAATTTTTATCCTAATTTAACAGTTTTACATAACACTTCTTCACCAAGGAGATTTGGTGTGCTTTATATAACATACCAACATAAACAAATAATTAACTAACATTTGGAGCACCAGCATCATCCCCATAGTAGTAGGGGCATGTGTCTGTTCACCAGTCTAGGTAAATCTTAAGTTTTAAGTTCAGTGCTTTATCTAGACCAATGATAGACAAAATAAGAGCAGGGATTAATATTCCTTGCCTTACTGTTCTTCACAGACTTTAAGAGGTCTGAACAATCTTCCTTGATTCTAAATCGCCTTGATGAAGACAGTTCACCCTCAAGAAATGTAAGGGCCTCTAGTAGTTCACTCTTTTTAGCTATTTAGCAAAGAATAATTCAAAGGTTAACCCTCTTTAAATAATAAAAAGCAGTAGATAATTTCATCAGTGCAGGATGAACTGTACCCTTTTATATTATGCCATATTTCACCATCAACAAGTGTAGGTTAAAGTAGTGTTCTATTGTTCCAGACTCAATTGTGAAGTCATGTGCTCCACGTTAACTAGCATATTGTTATTATCAGACTATGTGTACCACCTAAACATAAAGATCCGTCTTACAATCTAAACAGCACACTATCAAATGCATATGGGACATGTTAGACCTGTTGGCCTTAGGGTGCTCTTCCCACCATCCTTTCTGCTTCCCTTCTCCATTTTTGCTCATCTCGTTTTTACTGGCCTTCGGAGTCTGCACCCTTTACCACTGCTAACCAGTGCTAATGGGCTTGTGCTCTCTCCTTAAAACAAGGTAGTATTGGCTTATACAAAATTGACCTATTTAATTTACTTGAAAGACCCTAGTATAGAGGTACTGCACGCACCCAGTGCCTGTAAATTACATGCTACTCGTGGGCCTGGAGCACTGATTGTCTCATGTCTCTGGCTTGCCATGGCAGCCTGTGTGTGCAGTTTTAAACTGACATTGCGACCTGGCAAAGTAAGCCATTTTTCCAGGGACAAACCTTCCTTTTTAATAGATATAAGTCACCCCCAGTTAATGCCCTGGACAGCGCTTAGGGAAGCGTGCCATGTTTTAAAAAAGTAGGATATGTACTTTTAAGTTTTACATGTCCTGGTAGTGAAAAATTCTTACATTTGTTTCTCACTACTGCACAGCCGCCCTCTCCTATAGGTTAACATTGGACTTACCTTAATACATTTTAGCAGTATAATTTCCATATAGGAACAGGTAAACAGGTCATGTTTGATGTCGCTGGAATTTAAAATCCTCACATTGTGAAGTCACATTTTAGAGTACAGTTATGAAAATGACACTTTTAGAAAGTTGGTATTTTCTTTCATTAGCCATTTTGTGTCTGCAGACTTTACCTGGGGTCATATGACTGGGGGCAGCTGAAGGTTGAGCTTTGTGTATTCCTCCTAGACAGCTACACACAACAAGGAGCTTGGGTTGCCTGGAAGAGCCATCACTGCCAGCAGTGGAAGGAGGAGCTGGGCACTGCCCCGCTTACGAGTGAATAGGCTGTGCCCTGCCTCCACATAAAGGGCTGCGTACCCCCTGTAGGTAGTCTGCACCAGGGTAGGGGTAGCAGGATACCTGGGGACTTTAAAGGGCATCGTCTAGTAGCTTCTCCCCCACTTCAAAAGCACAACTGGGTATAAATACTGGACCTCAGACACCCCCACATCAGTACACGTCTGGACCTATACTGCCAGGAAGAAGGACTGCTGCGCTGCCGAATGGACTGCCACTCTGCTGGACAGCTGCTCTGAAGGAACTGCTGTCCTGCTGTGCTGACCTGCTGCCAGCTGCCCTCTTGCCTGAGTGAGAAGTACTGGGCCTGCATCTCTTGACCCCAGAACCCAGAGGGACTCCAAGGGCTTAACAATAAATGAATGTGTCCATCTGTAACAAAGCTTGTGCTCATGTAAAGTGCTCTGACACCTGATATCTTCGGGTAAAATTTGCGCTATATAAAACTCTAAAAAGGGTTAGTTGACTGGCCTCCTGTTCTGAAGGCTCAGGGACATAACAGGCTTCCACCAACCTTGCTGCTGGACTCTGCCATCCGTGAGTTTACCCGGCTAAGTGGTGCCACTCCAGTCCTGGACCCTTAGAAGTGGGCTAAAGGTGCTCCACCAGCCTCTGTGGATCCAGCGGAACAAACACATCTCCTATGCTGCACGGTGCAACCCCGAGCAGAACTGCTGCTGCTGCATGGATTGGAACCACCGCAAAGACCCACATCACTACATTGGATCCTCCACTGCACAACGCATCTTTGGCACAGGCCCTAACATCCTCATTGATGGCAGCCTTGATGACATTGCTGGACTCTGCATTGGCAAAAAGAATAGATGATGGATGGAATGTTAAACAAATCAAACATTCGCCCCCAGTCACAGATCTGGGTTTGATCCATCATTTTTTGCTCACAACCCCACCCCAGTTTGGTCCGAGCCATAGGTAAATCAGTCTTGATCCCGCTCCCCATGGAAACAGCCAGCCCCAATTGCCAGGCCAGGTCCTCCCTGGACTGGAAACAAGTATCCTGAGACCGGCTTCTGGATATCACTCCTCACCAGCCAGGCTAACTTGAATCCAGTGGCACAGTGATCAAGGGATCCATGTGTGTGCATACCCTTCCCACTTAGGGCGACAAAAGCAAAAAGAGCAAATGATGGACGTAATGCTGAACAAATCAAACATTCACCCCAGTCACAGATCTGGGTTTAATCCATTGTTTGTTTTGCTCATCACCCCACCCCAGTTCGGACCAGTTTGCAGCCTAGCAGCTCCTAGAAACCAACGCATCACGCCGACTGCGTGACTCATCCTCAGCTCTGTACTTTGCATCACAAGCACTCGTCAACAGGATCTTAGACCTCGCTGAATCATGATCTTGCACCACAGCCTTGCTGCATCTCAAAAACAACGCATCGCTTCAGCTGCTTGACACATCATCAGCACGGATCCTCGCAACGCTCCACAAATCACGATTTAAGGTGCTCTGTTCAGCGGGCTTAACTGGGTCCCTGTAGCCAGCCTGTGCTCTATCGCAGTCAGTCTGAACTTGTGACTTTGTCTCGGCCAGATATCTATAGTTGAAGCTTTACACCTTTTGGCACTATTTGTATTAAAATCTTTCAAATTGAATATATCCGGTTCTACTGATATGTTTTCACTGTGTTACTGTTTGAAGTGTTGCACAAATACTTTGTATATTGCCTATAAGTTAAGCCTTACTGTCCTGTGCCAAGCTATTCGAGGGTTGAACACATGTTAATTTAGGGATTGCTTGTGATTTCACCTTGAGAAGAAATGTGGTCGCTTCTTGAGAAATGTTTCACCTCCCTCAACCAGTAACCCAATTTCTTATGGAATGTTAGCAGTAGAGTCTGGTCTATGTATTGTTTTGAACAGCGGTTTGTTGGCACTCATTTGATAAGTGCATTTAACATTCTAGTAAAAAGGTGGAACCCACAAATCTGGATAATGAATATGTAGGGGCGTATGAATCCCATCTAGACTAGGATTATTTGAGCCTCACAGTCATGAACAGATTGGACCTTTTAACCACGCTTACATGTACTAAGTTTCAGTTATAGTTTATTGTTTCAATAATCCTGTCTTCACTCTTGGAAGGACTGCCCTATAGGTTTTGGCAAATGGGGGTTTGGTTAAATAGCACTATATTGAGGTCAATAAATCAACCAACAATTATCTAGCATTCAGTGCATTGCCTGCACCTACAGTGCCATCTTTCGTAATATTATTATCATTTTAACTATCATTACTTCTTCATCATCTACGCAACATTAAGAACTATTATATCTACCTATTATAGTTACCTATACACACCTTGTGATGTAGTGGTTAGGTTAATGTAGTGGATGCAATATAATTATCATGTGATGTAATGCATACAATATGATGAGGTTGTCACATTGGGTCTAAAGGGTCTGGTAAAGTGGTTTGTTGATATATTGTGCAACTATATACCCATACTTTAGGGATCTTTAAGCCAATGCACTTTCTCTAGGCCTACCCATGACTTGTTCTGGGCTTCACTTTTGCGGGCTTTAGATCTGAGTCTGTAATGGTAATTATTTTTTTTAAACTTGCAGTTATTACAAATATGTGCTCTTAAAGTCTTCTGTAAGTCCTTCTGCACAACTCAACATTATTTATCGAACCATTTCCATTTCGCCATTTCATGCTTTACTATCAATTGCGTGCTTACAGTAATAATTATCCATGATAACATAAATAATGATTTGTGGAACAAGGAGATTTACAAAAACAGTTGTTCTAAACAGTTAATACAAGCAGTGTCCGCACGAAACCTTGAATGTTATTCAAATTCACATTAGGTTTACAATTCGACATGTGTAGCCTATCTTTTCGTTAACCTTCTTGAACTGAGGTGGTGCTTGAGAAAATCCTCAGAACCTAACGATCTAGGTCACGTTAGAAGTCTATGTTTTCTGTAGAATCAGAATCTCATAACTTTTTATAAAATTGGTATAAATTGGTATGCTGAATTTGCTGTGCAGACTTGTACTTTCCCATGACAGCAGTCAGATTTTAGCCTGTCATTTAGGTCTAGGCTGGTTGTGGTGACATCCTAGATGAGCCCTTATTTTAAGGGAAATCAACTGGGGACATTTTCATACTTAAGCTGGTAGCTCCGGAAGTAACAAAGTCTAAGTCCTCTACTGAGATCAAAGTTAGGGGTGGGTGACAAATTTGACTCCACCAGCAGAGTTCGTGGAGTTTTGCTCACTCCGTGTTCCGCTTGGAGCGTGGAGTTACGGCAAAACTCTGCCAATTGCCTTGTTGGGGAGTTTTTCCGTGTGTGCAGCTCACCAACGTTACTTGTGAGTGAGAGCAAGAATTTGTATCCCCTAGCGTGATTTTCGAGTCCTAGAACACCTCCCAAAAACATTTCTCAACACGGGCTGCCGCGAAAGGTTGCTACCGTTCGCACTGAAAAGCTGGTATTCAAGTAGAAATCAACTCAAGCTGCAGAAAGAAGCAGCACTCTCTGGCACTCCGCGTGGTGCAGTTTGCACAGATTTCACAGTAAGGAACAAACTCCAAGTGCTAAGAATCAGCATGAGCAGCGTGGCAAAATTCTGCCACTCGTGGAACTCCACAGATTCTCACAGAGTTTTTAGGTAACTCCGCTGAATTCCGTGCAAAACCCTGCTCACATGATTCAACCGATAGCACATGAACTATCAGAACCATGACCTACTATCCATTGTTTGAAAATTGTGGACCTAATGCCCTAAAGGCAGCCCAAGAGGAAGTTGGGAAAGTAGCACCAATTACTGCAATGATTGCACTTCTCAGGGAGGAATGTGACGCCACGAAACTGAGACTGCAATCTCTAAACTGAAGGATAATGGAGCTTCATAAATCTAATTCGAGTCTATCCGAACAATTACCTGCATTTTTGACTGAGCAATGAGAGTGCTGATTGTGTTGTCAGTCATGTGCAACCATCTGTGAGGGAGCGGTGGGAAGGGGTAAATTTCTGCCAGGCCCCTCTATTCACCACACCTTGACCGCCACGAGCAACTCAAACTGCACTGATAGTAATGAGGGGCAATATATTAGTGGAGACAGTACTAACATGCCAACGTCAATCAAGCAACCAAAAATGCCAAACTCTCCAAGGCCATTAAGTAACAGCATACACCAACTCCCTCCCCTCCCAATGAATCATTATAAGAGACCACAAGAAGAAAATTGGCCACAGAATTATTCTCTAAAACCTGATCTATGGCCTATCCATATGCTGCCGCTAAAAATCAACAACACCAATATCGATCCAGGCAGGAAAAGGTCAGTCGATTTACATGAAAAAGGTCCCCAGACTGTCTGGACAATAGGAGTCAACTGAGGCATTGGTTAGTAAGGTGATGCATTGGTTCCGCACAAGTGCAAGTGGAAGCTGTGCCATATCAAATACTCACTGAGCCCAATAACACTGAGGGCTCTATGTCATCACGGCTTAAGGAAAATGATTGACTGTCTTGTATTGTTTTGATTTCCTCAGATACTATTAGCCTTGACACAGTTAGCCCCCTTACTCTGCCCAAGGAGCAAACATCTGAGCATAGATCTACAAGCCCACGAGTCCCCCATGGTCTGTCTTCGAGGATAACTGATAAGGACTTATGGAGTGCAGTTTTGTGGAAAATTGCAGGGTTAAAATCCAAGCTTGCAAATCCAGATTGGGGCCTGTATACAGATACACATGCAATCTGTGTGTTCCATGAATCTTGGAGATTTGAGCAATCCAAGGTGGCATTAATACAGTACAAAGAAAATATAAGGACACGAAAGCCCTACTTAGCTGGGAGATTGAGGTTTAGTCAAACTTGATGCATGCAGCCAAAACTGGAGATTCTTGGAATTTCTGGGGAATTGTCACACATGGAAGTCGACATGCAGCTTCCCCAGTGGCTTTTAACGTTCAACCACACAGTGGTTTAAACATTTTGACAATTTCTGTTAAAGTGATGGAGCTGGAGGTATTGTGTCTGATGGCCAGTACCAAATATTCCATCCTAAGCAATAAGGACCCCTTGAGATTTCTATGCCAGACTCATAAAAGACCCTAGATTCATTTGTCCCTAAGAAGGCTCCTAGACCAGATTGTCCAGCAGATATCTATGCATCAGAGCCTGACATTTGGGTCCCCTAAACCTTAATGTTCTTTCGAGAGCACTCATGATTAAAGGCCCTATTCCAAAACCGTGGCGATGCATCGAGATTGTCCCAATGTACAAACAGGGCTGGCGAGACAATACCGCAAATTGCTGCCCTATCAGTTTGATAGCTGGGCTCCAGAAGAAGACCGTTGGTCAGCAATCTTTGAGGAAATTGACAGACTTGGCTCTGTTGAGCCACTTTTTTTTAGACTTCAAGGCGGGTTTTAAGCCATAAACGAGCACATTAGATCAAATACTGATTCAGTATATACTGGAAAACAGTAGTGCTTGGAAAAAGTCAACTCTGCGAGCATTGGTAGATTAAACGTCAGCATTTGACTTGCTCCCCGCAGTAAACTGTCAGAGGTCTTTGGCAACATGGAGGTCCCAGAGAACATTCTAGACATCCTCATTCGACTTCAGGAGGACAAATATGAACATGTCAGATATAGGCAAAATGGGGAACAGTCTGACTCTTTCAAAACTGAGAATGGAGTTTGTCAGGGCTGCCTTTTAGCCCCGACACTTTTCTCCTTGTTTATTAATGATTTGGTCGAGTTTCTTGATTTCCCTACAAATTATGCCCCAAAGCTATGCTCTGTCAAAATCTCCACTTTACCTAATGTACCTTCTCATATCTAAAATTCCTGCAGGTCTCCAGGCTATAATCAATTAATTTTACTGTTTACAAAATATATGGCGTTAAAACCATATTCAACAATGCAATCCTGAATTCTAGTCCAAAACTCCCCTTGTGAGCAAGTTCAAGATTTAGGGGCCGTTTATGAGTTATGTCGTCTTACCGCCACACCCCACTGCGGCCGCAGGACTTAGGACTCTACTGAGCAGCCGGCCTTCCCGCCTGTCGTACTACATGGTTTACGCTAGGCTGGCAGTGTCACTGTGGCAGAGTAATGACGGCTGTACATATCACCACAGTAAACAAGCTGGAATGCAATGCTGGGCACACTGCTGACTGCTGGACACACCCACAACATGATTCCAGCCAGTCGGCCATATATTTTCGTGTACAATGAGTGAACTGTGTAGGCGAGCAAAGCCCATTGGCCTGAAAGGGCTTCAGCCCCCCCGTTGTGTGTGGCAGCCCCGGCTGAGACGCTTCCTGGGCACACACACAGCCGCACCCGAGTGCTTCACAGGTCTTTAAAAGACCAATTACTTGCTAACGAGGCTTTGTTGTTTTTTCACCCCTTCGTAGAGCCCCTGCATCTCCACTCTGACTATCGCTGGAAGAATTAGCCCCACCCCTGAAATTTTTGGTAGCGCCACTCCGAAATGTGGCTCTAGTTGCGTCTCTGGAGCTGTGTGACACAGCATGAACCCAAACTGAAGGTATTGGAGCGCTTTACATGTCCACTAGTAATGACATAGACGGGCAAAATCACCCTTGGCACAATTTAAGGCACATTTACTGCCTTTCCACCAACTCACGCATGGCGGGGTCCCCGTCAGGTAAAGGTAGTCAGAAAGGCAGTATAAAATCAGCCCGGGGAAAATGCCGGGACCGCCTCCGTGTGCTGTCTCTGCCTCTCCTGTCGGCACAGCTGGAGAAGAAATGTTGGCAAAGGTGGCGGTCTTGAGGTGGTGTTCCCACTCACTTCCTGATCGGGCGGTATGTTGGGATGGCCGACATGCGAGGAGTTCCGGCAGGGAGCTCTGGGCCAGGGACTACCTTTACGGAGCAAATCCCCAGATGCCCTCCTCCATCCTTGAACCCAATTTCGCACCTGATGTCCTACTGGGCTGTGGTCCTCGATGCTCTAATCTCCCGCTTGCGGATTCGAGATTCCTGATAAAAAACGGGACTGATGCTTTCTCCCGTGTAAATGCTGGCCTGGAAGCAAGATGGCGACCGGACTACTCAGAACAAGATGAGCAGGCAGACACGATCCAGTTGCTCACCGGTGAGCGGGGTACGACCGGAGATCAGCAGACCCAGTGAGTGTGTGGACGGGAGTGAGGAGGAGGGGCGGGGGTGCCGGACTAGCAGGGGAGCAGCCACCTGTACGTCGCTTCCTCTCCCCTGCCCCCCTCGAGATGAAGCAGGCCGAGGAACCTCCTGGACCCGACCAGCCACCCCGCCGCAGGCCTTTAATTACCAAAGGCATCTGGCAGCCTACAGTCAGAATGACAGCAGCGGATTCCAGGGGCAATGACCCTCGTGGGTGCCCTGAGCACTGCCTGAACTCAAGAGGGCAGTCGGACTGTCCTGAATCTATCCGTCCTCGTGACCATGGCCTGCGTGGAACTCAGACTGCCATTGCGAACGGCCCCCCTGCAAGGTAGAGATCAGCCTGTGGGGCAAATTCTTGTTCAATCCAATCGTAGGATCTTGGGGCTTAGATGACATTGCTGACATCTACATAAGCCCTGCCTGACTTCAACATGGTGCCCAAGAGGAGACATGCCTGACCCGGACTTGGTGCCCACCATACAGTAGATGAGCAACATGCAGGAGTAAAGCTCCTGCAGGATGGCAACCAAGCAACATACCCTTTCCTACCATACCATCCTCATCATCTCCACCCCCCGTTTCTGGACTCAAGACTTTTCGGTCACTTCAAGATCTTCATTCTAAATCCGGTGGAACCCGAACCACATGGCCGATTCCCGGTGGAGCTGCACTGACAGTTATAGAGGAGATTGGCTCCGACGCACCGCTATGGACATCTCCAACTCGGGTATCCCTCCAGACCCACGACCACCACCCTTGAGTGCAACACCACCTGAACACCTGGCCGAACGATGGCAAAATTTGTCTGCTCTGTAAATATGTAATATATAATTGTTTACGTTTAATCGCTGTTAAAATGTAATCCTGAGTGAATTTGCTATTTGCATTTATATATAACTCTAACCTCTAGTATATGTAGTAGACCTTTGTACTTACTACTATTCCTATGTGATTTTAAAGTTTATCTGTTTGTATCTCTTCCTTGAGTGACTTTACAACTTTTACATTTGCACTTTTTCCCTCCTTTCACTCCACTTGTATATTTGCATTTTTTTTCTGTTTGTATCTCTTATGTAACTCATGTATTCCAAAGTCCTTATGTAACGCAACCGGTTCTTTAGTAAAGCGCTCTGACACCTTCGGGTAATGTTCGCGCTATATAAAATCGCATTACATTTAAAAAAATAAAAATTAGAAAAACTGCTGAAATCCCGATGACGAGACTTCCCGCCGTCATAGTCATCAGCCCATTTGTTTATTTAGGGGGGAATTTGACTCACAATTTTAGATGGAAGGCTCAGATAACTAGGAGAACGTTTAAAATTACAACAGGAGACAGGAGCAATCCTCAAGATGGTAAAAACATGAAATCTAAAAATCTAACTTCAGCTATAGAAATTGATGAAGTGAAAGCTAAAGCTCCGCCCTTTATGGCGCCGAACTTTGGGGCCATGAAGTTGTAAATGAGCTTACACTGGCGGAAAACAGATGTCTTGTTGCAAGATATGGATTTGTATCCGATTACCTCTATGTCCAATTAAGACCTTTGCTCTTTTGGCAACAGACTTTCGTCCACGAAAGAATAGGAACCATATAGACTTTCCTTTAGGGAATTCTTAAGCACAGAGGGCCATTAAGAATCTCATGGTTGGCTTATATGAAGAAAATGTCTTACACACTTGGCCTATATTTCTTTTGGGACACCCCGGATGAAGCTGTCCAAGTCTGAAAGCAACAGATTAAGGACAGGTGCAGGTGCCAGCTCTGGGGTGGGGAGGACAAGAACTGTAAGGCAGGTCGTTTGTCCGACCATTTTCTCTGCCATAAAAGAAACACTTCAGCTTACGAAGCCTCGCTTGACATAGCTCAAGGTCCTCTGTCAAGACAGCTATATCTAAAAGATAGAAAAGGGTCTCTTCCAATTTATGAGTTTTCTGCAAGTTGGAAAAATATAATTGAGTCGAACATTTCGTGCTCTGTTTGTAAACTTGTTCCCCAAACTTTGCACCACTTCCTTCTAATTTGAACGGCCCACTGGGCTCCTTGTAAGAAGTTAATTTTGCCTGTTTTTCATCTATTAGGAGTCATACATTTCGATGTAACTTTTAAGAATTTTGAAGTATCACACAAGTGAAGTGGCAGTCGTTAGAGTGGCTAAAGTTGTGCACGTTGCTTGTTGTCTTATAGCCAAAAGATTCCAGGAGAGAGTTTTTGTGTAATCCTATTAATAGCATTTGGTAGACGTAGAGAACTTCATTAGGAAATGATGTCATCTTATTTTTTTGCCAGCTGGTGTAAAAACGAGTAGTGAGAGCCACGCATGACGTAGGAATGCATCTTATTCTCTCTTTCTTCCTTTTTTAATAATGCATTTTAATAAGCTTCTTATCTTTTCCATAAACATTTTTATTGTTGTATTTGGAATGCAAGGATTTTCTTTGTTTTTTTTTTATGTGATTTTAATCTGCTCTGAAACGTGTTTAATAAGCCTTTTAGAAATCAGTGATGTACTGGATACTTTGTAAGAGAAAGGCACAGAACAAATCATTGTTTTTATAATAATTTTATAATGTGTTATTCTGTGAATTAATGACTACTTAGCGTTTATATTAAATACCGAGATTTTATCTTCTGTTTTTTTATGGATCTGGTATCCGAAATAAATAGACTTGAACTGATCAAAAAGTATACATTCACAATGTCTGGCTCATTTCTTTTCTGTGACCATTTGGGCAAGCATTCCTTAAAATGTAAACCTTATGCCTGATAATATTTTGATTCTCAAACATGCTTTTATTATTTGGCTGTGTAGGTATGTATGAGTGTGAAATGGAAGTAGTGAGACACTGCATCAGGTGCAAGGTTTTGAATAGCTGCAGGTCCGGGAGAGTGACAGACAATGGGTTAATATAGCCTTATAGACCGCCGTAGCGGGCTATGCTGGCCAATAAAGGCCCGCTCCAGTGTTAAAGGGCCTTTAACACTGTTGCATAGACAAAAGTAATTTCATCTATATAAATACAAACGTTGCAAAGTGTTGTGAAAACTTAAGATCGGACTAAGAACCAGATGTACGTCCACTCAATTTTGCGAGTCACAAATTGCGTCGAATTGCGACTTGCAATTAGCAAATCGCAAAAGTGAATGTACCACAGTGTCTCAGACACTGTTTGCAATTCCCAATGGGGTTGCAAATTGCATGCCTCATTAATATTCATGAGGCAAGAGCAATCTGCAACCTCATTGGGAATGGCTAGCACTCCCAGGGATGGTGGCCTACTGGGGTCAGCAGACCACCATGTCTGGGACTGCTTTTTAAATAAAGCAATTTTTTTTTTAAATGCAGCCCGTTATCCTTAAAGGAAAATGGGATGCATTTAAAAAAGAAAAAGGGAACTTTTCAGTTTCATTTTTTAAGGGTAAGCACTGCCTGCTATTAAAAAGTATTTTCGCACACACTCACAAAGGGGAAGAGGTCCCCTGGGGACCTCTTCCGGCTTCCGTGTGGTGTACCACCTACTTGAAGTAGGTAGTAAACTGCAAGTGTTTTGCATCCGCAAATACAGTCGCAAAACAATAGAACATGGCATTGAGACTCTCTATTAGGAAGGGAGTCGCAAAATAGTGTTTGTACATGCCTGGACCCGTTTTTGCAGTCACAAACGGGCCGATCTCCCATTTACGAGTGCAAAAAAAGGTCATACATCGGGCCCTAAAAGTATTAAGATAGTTTCTAAGTCTTTGTGACAGATAAAAACTGTTTTAAATTGAGGATTTCCGTATTCATTCCATTTATAGTTCTTTTATTTGTTCTTAGCCTGTCTGAGGCCAGCTCCCATGAGTTTATTAGTGAACTAGTGAGTCAGAAAAAATCTATGTCATCAAGGCTGGAATCAGGAATATATTTGTGACCAAAGATGTATGCCAATTGAATTTCTCCTAAGGGTTCAGTTGTTTGTCAAGTTAATTACTACCCCTGCGCGTGGGAATGAGATGTTCCATGCTAAACTTTCTAAAAGGTATGATCTTGTCTAATGCTTCTTATTCAAGACTTTATTTCATCCCCTAGCCCACCTTCTACCATGCTCAAATCAGACTTGTTACACAATGGACTGCATTGGAAGTGAGTTATTTGTGACTTTCGTTCCAGAAAATAGTTGTGTCTGAGGCTAGTGTTAATGAGATCCAGAGTTGAAGTTTTTTGCCTCCAACAATCCCTGGGCTCCTTTTTTGAATTAAGCTTAAGAAAGGTTAGACATGCAAAATGTATGGTAGTTGTTTTCTTCGTCATTAAATCAAACATAGCCAGCAATTCAGGACCAAGGGGCATATGTATCAAACGATTTTTTAATCGCAAACGCTGCGATTCGCAAAATAACAGCGTTTGCGATTAAAAAATCGGTAATCGGGATGTATGAGCCAAATCCCATCGCAAAATTAAGGAATTGCTAATTTAGCGATTTCTTAATTTTGCGTAAGCATTTAAGAAATCGCAAATTGCGATTTCTTAAATGATATGTAAAAAGCACCCAAGTTGTGCGAATTATCCTTAAGAAATCGCAAATTACCACCAACTTCCAGTTGGTGGTAATTTGCGATTTCCTTTCAAAATGCACTTTTTTGCATATTTCAAAGTGCCATGTGGTGCACATACATGCCCTTAGGGCATGTATGTGCGCCATATGCACACACATGCTCATTTCAGGGGTGCATCAGGGTGTCATCATGACACCCTTGCACCTTTGAAATTATTCTCAAATTGCGATTAGCAAATTGCGATTCGCTATTTGAGAATTACTTCCCATTCATTCCTATGGGTCTCCTGGCCCATAGAAATGCATGGGCAGGTATTCCTTAATTGCGATTTCGCAATTTGCTAATCGCAATTAAGGAATTTTAAGAAATGGCAAAAAAATTGCAATTTTTTAAATACATCCCGTTTTGCAATTCTCAAATAGCGATTCTTTAAAAATCGCTATTTGAGAATCGCAAATGGTGATGTTGATACATATGCCCCCAAATCAGGTGAATCACACTTAAATGACTAGGAGGTGGGAAGCATGTCAACCTACAATGGACTAAAAAATATCAAAATTGCAACCCTCCTTGGTAAACAAGAGGCATTATCGTGGCTGGTGTCTGGGAGAGAGTGTCCTGACTCCAATTCCTTGTGCCCAGGCACGGGACTGACATCGCTTTTGAGGAAACGTGTTCCTGCCTATTGAGGAAAAGTGTGGGTCATAGTTGGCTTCCCATAGACGGCCGGAGCATCCTTCTGTACCTAGAGCCTTTTGTGGCAGGAGGAAAATTACTTTTGAACATACCTCGCCCAAGAATCAGGATTGTGAAGGTTGCAGTTTACTGTGGCACCTGCTTCCTGTGTGGTTGGCACATGGTGTATGGTGCCACATACTGCTGAAGTATGCAAATTAAAAAAAAATGATATGCTCAGGGGTTACCTGCATAGCCATGTAGGTCATGTCTTCTGTGTCTGAGTGCGCAGAGGTACCATGAAGTCCACATTCATCCATTGTGATTGGGTGAAAAAAAACACAAGACTGAAAGGGTTTTCTTCTGGTCACAGAAGAGTTGTGTGCCTAGGGAAAAGCTGTTGTAGTGAGAATCAACCGGAGGTTCTCTGAAAAAGTGACTTCGCCTCAGAATCTGCATATCTGGGAATTCTACCAACGATTCTGTGCCCCCCAAATTGGGCCTTCTCCTAGAGGAGGTTGGCACTTTGATGGAGAAGCCTCTGCCGCCGAGGGCAGCAAACTGGAAAGGCAGGCGTCTTTCCACCACCAATTTGGGAGAGGATTTATTTTTGCAATTTTATGCAGCGCGAACTCGACCCGAAGTTATTGGAGCGCATAACAGGAGCACCAGTTGCCTTATGCAAGGACACATTTACATTTGTCACACTGGCAGATGGAAGGTCCGCCAATAAAACACTAACATAAGCCACTTTATGAGTTTTTTGTTGCATATTTATATAGCGCGAACTCGACCCGAAGGTATTGGAGCGCTTTACATAGCACCGTATTTACATTACACATTCAGGCACGGGGAGATGAAGTGATTCGCCCAGAATCACATGATGTGGACGCGACCTCGAGGCTCGAACCCTGGTTTCCTGCACCAGAGGCGGCAGCGCAGCCGACGGACCACATCCCCTTAATCTGGTATCACTTGTTAATATGTAACACCAACCGTTCAAACACAAGACAATACAGAGAAGATAGTGGCTTTACAACCGAAATTACAATGAAGTCATAAACATTGTACAAAGTGCGAAATACACATCGGAAAAAGCAAAGCAAGTGAACAAGAAAGGGGCCTTAGTATGCGGGCGCGCGCCGCCTGAAGTTTAAGAGTGCCAAAGAAGATCGAACAGCTGCGAACAAAAGCAAGTTAACATACATGCCAACATTTCAGAAGAGCAAAGTGGGAGATTCTTTAAAAAAAAATCGGGCGAATGGGGCCTTGAGTCGGGTTACTGTCTTGTATGGGGCTTGGAAGTGTGCTGCTGCAGGGTCGGACATTTGAAACGCAACTGCACGTTTTTTTCTTACCTTTCAGAAGCATGGAGCGCAATGGCAGGCAGAGAGAGGGTGATGCAAGTGTTGTGCACTGGTCTGGCAGGTTGCTGACAGTGCATATACCAACCCCCCCCCCCCCCCTAGCCCCCCCACCTGTGTGGCAGCCCAGGCACACACACAGCCGCCCCCGAGTACTTCACAGGTCTTTAAAAGACCATTTGCTAGTTAATGGGGCTTTGTTGGTTTATCACCCCTTTTGGAGCCCCTGCATCGCCACTCTGACTACTGCTGGAAGAATTAGCACATCACACAATACCAAGCCCTGTCTGCTGAAACCCAGAGGAATCGGGTTTTTGCTTGCAGGAATCGGGAGGCGGGAGACTAGCCTTGAAATCGGTAGTCTCCCGCCTGAATCGGGAGGGTTGGCATGTCTGAATTAATACCTATACATAATGAAAGGGCGTGAGTCGACGTGTTTCAGTCGTTCGGGATGTGGGACATCTTGTAACTAGTCCAACAGTTAGTAGTGAAATGCCTTGGGGCAGATTTACAAGCCCCTTGCGACAGTTTTACGCCACTGTTGCGTCACTTTTGTGACGCAGCAGCGGCGTAAACAATGCGCCACTATTCGACATATTTACAACGTGACGCATCTAGTGAGATGCGTCACGTTGTAAAGCCCTGCGCGACATTATACCTGCGCCAGGTATAATGTATGCAGGGTGGGCGTTCCCTGGCAAGGAAGCCCCGTAAAAGTGACGGAGTGAAATCTACAAGATTTCACTGAGTCACTTTTACGTCCCCGCAGCGTCAGATCCTTACGCCTGCTTGAAGCAGGCGTAAGGAGTAACGCAGCATATAAGGTATAGGGCACCCCTGAGCATTGCTGGAGTTGCGTCGCGCTTGCGACACAACTCCAGCACTGCGTCACCCTTACGGCGCCAGATGCGTCACGCATCTGTCTAACCGTGCACCATGGTGCGACGCATTGTAAATGCGGCGCATCCATGGTGGTGCAAGGGTTTTTTTTAGTCACACAAAATAACTGGCGCATCCCTGCTAATATGCAGGGATGCGCCAGTTATTGTAAATCCGCCCCTTGTGCTTTATTTGTGGAAATATCTAGTTGAGAAAGGGCTTGGCAATATTCTGTGGTGCGTGCTTCAAGTTGGTTTACCAGAATTAGTGAACCTTCCTCTGAGGAGGCAGTGAGTGGAAGCGCAGTCCTTTCATTGTAGAGAAAATAAGAGTGCGGAAGGACTTCATTGACAAGATTGGCTTGAAGACAGGAGCAAATATAACAGTGCTCCATGTATGTCGCTTGCTGCACCAGGAAGGCACTAGACGTGCATAACAAAGAGCACAACATCATTAAATGGAATTGAACAAGAAGATGGGGAAAGACTATGGTTATGCATTTGGGCAGACTTGTGTGGCCTACACTGAAATATTTAATGCCAGATGCAGACATTGCTAAATAATTCTGAAATGTTAGCCTCGCCTTGCAACGCAGGACTATACTGTCCAAATAACTGTCCAAACCGACAGAACATAAAAAAGGCAGAAAGGCTTGCAGGCACATGCATCAAAGGAAAAACCGTTCGCAAACGGGCAGATTCTCAGAATCTGCCCCTTTGCGACCGGTATTTTTGCATTTGGGATGCATCATCCCAAATGCAAAAATCGCAATTTAAGGAATCTCTAAATTGCGATTACTTAAATTGAGATTTCATTTAAGGAATCCCAAATTGAGATTCCGTAAATGCAATGCATTAAAGTAAGAAAATTAGCGATTTCGCTAATAGGGGGAGCAAATTACCATGAAGTTGAACTTCATGGTAATTTGCAAAAACTTTGAAAAATGCACTTTTGTGAATTTTTCAAAGTTTCATGTTGCGCACACACATGCCCTTATGGCATGTGTGTGTGCAACATATGTGCACAGATCAATTTCAAGGGTGCAATAGGGTGTCATTTTGATACCCTTGCACCCTTGAAATTGCATGAGCAATTTGCGAGTACCTACTGGTACTCGCAAATTGCTCATGCAATCTCCAGTTCATTCCTATGGGCCTGGAGGCCCATAGGAATGAATGGGACGGCATTCCTTAATTGCGACCCGCAATGTGCGAGTCGCAATTAAGGAATGTGTAGGAATCGCTATTTTTATAGTGATTCCTACATGCATAGGCTTTTGCAATTCCTCAATTGCGATTCCTTAATAATCGCAATTAAGGAATCGCAAAAGCCTACGTTGATGCATGTGCCAGATAGATCTGTATTTGTAATGCCTAAATGAGTCTTCCATTCAACGCCTTGATTTCGTCAATAACAAACGGTGTGCCACACTGCGTCTACCTTTGTAAAGAGGGGTTCCTTACTGACTAACGACCAACACTCGCCAGTGGTAAGAGCTGTCTGTTCATTGTTAAATAAATTACAGCAAGTACCGCAGGGAGAACGTTAATTCTTTCCTGCTTGGGTTCAAATATAAAGAAACCAACAAAGCGGGACAAATGGGGCGAGCACTCTGTCTGTTCACTGCGAGGGCACTCACCCCGAAGGAAGAAACGAGTTGGGAGCCACGTTGAGATGTCAACGCTGTGTACAACAAGCCGGAGGCTCTGTGTTGAGAGGTTCCAAAAACGCACCTGTCTATTTGTTGCACTGACATCGTTTTCCTGGCCACGAGCATGCCTGATGCCGTGAAAAGTTGATGTAGGAATTTCCATTGTGGAATTGTTCGATAACAGTAAAACATGAAAAATCAAATAGCCACAAGAGACAGCCTCGGTGGGAATTGCTGTGAAATAGAGAATTAGAGCTCTGAATACTGGCTCGTGCCTTGAATCATGCTTAAGCACACGCACTGCTGTTTCCGGTTTTTCAGTTCACGAAAACAGGACCATCACGCGCCTCATTTACGCCGCCGTTGCGTCACTTTTGTGATGCAGCAGCGGCGCAAATCCTGCGCCATGGTGCGGGGTATTTACAACGTGACGCATCTGGGAGATGCATCACGTTGTAAAGCCCTGCGCCACATGTAGGCGTTCCAAGGCAGGTGGGGGCGTTCCGGCGCAGGAACGCCTCCTAAAAGTGGCTGAGTGAAATCTACAAGATTTCACTCAGTCACTTTTGAGCCCATGCTGCGTCAAAACCCTGTGCCTGCTTGAAGCAGGCGTAAGGATTGACGCAGCATTGTGCAGATAGGGCCCCCCAGAGCATTGCTGGAGCTGCATCGCGCTTGCGACGCAACTCCAGCAATGCGCCACTTTTACTGCACAGATGCGTGACGCATCTGTGCCGTTTTTGCCCCATGGTGCGCCGCCTTATAAAAGCGGCGCATCCATGGTGGCGGAGCTGGGGCGCAAAATCACTTGCGCATCCCTGCTGATATGCAGGGATGCGTCAGTTATTATAAATATGCCCCTTAGCTTATGCAGGAACAAGACTCGGGAGGCGCACAGTGCAGAACATGCCCTGTCTATCTTCTTCTCTGCCTACTGTTTTAAGTAAGTTTGGTGTGCCTTTTACACCAGGGTCTGCAAAGATGCCAATATATTCTCACTCTCGGCTCTGGGACTTCACTGGAGAGGTCCGAAAGCGAATATCTGAACTGTAGCAACCAGAGCACTCAAGGTGACACTCCATTCCCTATTCTCGTGATTTTGTGCTGGAAGTAGATTCATTCACTGCATTATCTCTCATTCAGTACATTTTGAGTTTTGTGAACTAGCCACTTTTCATTCCAGCAGGGTCCCGTATAGTATTTCAGGATTAATACTTTCACATTTTATCCACTTCAACTGGTTGTACATTTTGATACCAATTCAATTACTTTGGAGATTGCAACGTAATTTGCCAGAATCTTCTCAGATGCCACATCTGTTTTATTATACGTCTTTATGTTTTTTAAAGGTAATTCTATAGCACGTTTCTAGCCACATGGGCTAAGCTGCACATCACAAGTAACAGACATCATTAGCACGGTAACCAAACAGTATATGGATACGAGGTGAACAATACTTTTAGATTGTTAGGTACTTTCTTAAAAGGGAGTTTTAAGTCTCTGTGCTTGGCAAGAGAACGCTTGACTCAGTTTGTTTTGTTCTGGTTTCTTGGGATCTCCAGTAGGAGTCTAGAAGACTGCCTCCAGTCTCTCTCGTTTCTGCGTAATTTAGTTTTTCACATGGCTTGAATCAGTTTCTTGGGATCTCCAGTAGGAGTCTAGAAGACTGCCTCCAGTCTCTCTCGCTTCTGCGTAATTTAGTTTTTCACATGGCTTGAATCAGTTTCTTGGGATCTCCAGTAGGAGTCTAGAAGACTGCCTCCACTCTCTCTCGCATCTGCGTAATTTAGTTTTTCACATGGCTTGAATCAGTTTCTTGGGATCTCCAGTAGGAGTCTAGAAGACTGCCTCCAGTCTCTCTCGCTTCTGCGTAATTTAGTTTTTCACATGGCTTGAATCAGTTTCTTGGGATCTCCAGTAGGAGTCTAGAAGACTGCCTCCAGTCTCTCTCGTTTCTGCGTAATTTAGTTTTTCACATGGCTTGAATCAGTTTCTTGGGATCTCCAGTAGGAGTCTAGAAGACTGACTCCAGTCTCTCTCGCTTCTGCGTAATTTAGTTTTTCACATGGCTTGAATCAGTTTCTTGGGATCTCCAGTAGGAGTCTAGAAGACTGCCTCCACTCTCTCTCGCATCTGCGTAATTTAGTTTTTCACATGGCTTGAATCAATTTCTTGGGATCTCCAGTAGGAGTCTAGAAGACTGCCTCCAGTCTCTCTTGTTTCTGCGTAATTTAGTTTTTCACATGGTTTGAATCAGTTTCTTGGGATCTCCAGTAGGAGTCTAGAAGACTGACTCCAGTCTCTCTCGTTTCTGTGTAATTTAGTTTTTCACATGGCTTGAATCAGTTTCTTGGGATCTCCAGTAGGAGTCTAGAAGACTCCCTCCACTCTCTCTCGCATCTGCGTAATTTAGTTTTTCACATGGCTTGAATCAGTTTCTTGGGATCTCCAGTAGGACTCTAGAAGACTGCCTCCAGTCTCTCTCGCTTCTGCGTAATTTAGTTTTACACATGGCTTGAATCAGTTTCTTGGGATCTCCAGTAGGGGTCTAGAAGACTGCCTCCCGTCTCTCTCGCTGCTGCGTAATTTAGTTTTTCACATGGCTTGAATCAGTTTCTTGGGATCTCCAGTAGGAGTCTAGAAGACTGACTCCAGTCTCTCTCGCTTCTGCGTAATTTAGTTTTTCACATGGCTTGAATCAGTTTCTTGGGATCTCCAGTAGGAGTCTTGGGGCCAGATGTATGAACATTTTTTGTGGTCGCAAATGGGAAATCAGCCCGTTTGTGACCACAAAAAAGGGTGGTGGTATGTACAAGCGCTAATTTGTGAATGGTGACTCGCAAAATAGTGTTTGGAGTCACTATTAGGAAGGGGCATGCCAAGAACATCCCTTTCTAGTAGCGAGTCAGAATGGTATGTACCATTGTTTTGGGACCGCATTTGCAGTCGCAAAACACTTGCAGTTTACCGCCTACTTCAAGTAGGTGGTAAGCCACCCACAAACAGACCCCTTCCCCTTTGTGAATTGGTGCGAAAATAATCTTTTTTAAGAGCTGGTAGTGGCCTCAGGGACCAGTGCCTGCTCTTAAAAAATGAAAAGAAAAATGTTCATTTAAAAAAACCCAAAAAAAACGCATCCCTTTTTCCTTTAAGGAAAATGGGCTGCCTTTGGAAAAAAGTTGTTTATTGAAAAATCCAACACAGTCATGGGGGTCTGTTGTCCCCAGCAGGCCACCATCCCTGTGTTTGCAGGCCATTCCCAACGGGGTTGCAAATTGCACCTGCCTCATGAATATTATTGAGGCAGGCAATTTGCGACCCCTTTAGGAATCGCAACCAGTGTCTCAGACACTGTTGTACATTCCATTTTGCGAGTCGCAAATTGTGAGTCGCAAAATGTTGTAATTTGTGACTCCCAAGATGGAAAGGTCGTACATCTGGCCAGTGGAGCCTGCCTCCGGTCTCTCTTGCTTCTTTAGCTGCGTAATTTTCGTTTTCAGGCGGTTTAAATCCGTTTTTTTTTTTTATTCTTGGGGTCTGCAGTAGGAGTTTAGGTCTCTCTATTGGTTCTTGAGCTGTGTAAATTTGTTTTTCAGGTGTCTTGAATCAGTTTGTTTTTTGTTTCTTGGGATCTCCAGTAGGAGTTTAGGAACCTGCTCCAGTCTCTCTCGTTTCTTGAGCTGCGTAGTTTTGTTTTCCAGGTGGCTTCAATCAGTTTGTTTTTTGTTTCTTGGAATCTCCAGTAGGTGACTCTCAGTTCTTTAGGTGCATAATTATGTTTTTCAGGTGGCTGGAAATACCTAAATGTAGTGGTTTATGAGTGATGCAGGGGCTGTTTAAAGGTACATTTTGGCTTCATATGAGAATTGTTTTTTTTCCCTAGGAAATGGAGCCGCATTACACAAGTTGCCCTGGGGTGCAATGGGCGTTTGCGCTCACTTTACGGACCCCCAGGGCACATTGGCAGCTGGCGCTTCCTCAAGAGGGCGTTCCCTAATTTGCATGGGGGCATGGTACTGTGCAAATGAGAGAATTCCTTTGCCTCTAGCCCATGTCGTATTATCGACGAGGGCGCAGAGGCAAATAAGCCCACTGATAGCAGCCCTGGTGGACCCCACAGACATCCCCTTGCAGGCGGATGCATTCACTGGCTGCACCCTCCTGCAAGGGGATCTCTAATCCCATTTAAAAGGGCAGGCAGGTTGCCGCCTGGACTGTGGAACATGGAGCGACTGCTTTAAAGTCACTCTGTATTTCACTTGAATGTGCTGCCCTCAGGACAGCATGAGTTTGCGGCTGCCCTGGGGGCAGCACATTCTATGTAATAGGGTGCACTTTCCCTGTTTGCGCCCCGCGCATCTGTTTTAAGGTGCGCCAGTTGCAAACAGGGAAAGTGCGTCCTATACATAATAGGGCACCTGGAGTTATATGATCTGATATTTTAGGAGTTGAAATGTCAGGGTTCAAATATCAGATGTGTTAACTAATCTTAGATACAATTCGGTATCATCACCATAATGTCATATGTGGAGCTCTTTATCACAGAGCATCAAGCCAAGTTGGTCCATTCAGAGAATAATAAAAGAGTGGGAAAAGGTTAGAACTATGAGGGTGCTGTGTACCATGGTAGACTTCTTGACCCCCAAAAGGAAAATATGACCTTTTCAAAGGAGAGCTAAACTGGCAGGGGTCTCATCCCACGCAGCATTATGTGCATGTGGTGTAACAGTGACAAGTCAAAGAATCTCATTCATGCTCGCATGGTGTATCAAAGCCCTGCCCGGAACACAGAATTAGTACAGACATTAATAATTATAATTTAGTGTGTATTTGAATTTATTCAATTATATTATTAAAGAGATTAGCTGAGCAAGATTTAGCATAATTATAAACATCTCAGCAATCAAAAATGAAATAAAGGTGAAAAGAAATACAGTCCAAACATTGTTTATTGTTTAGTTAATTTCACATCCAGAACCATCATAACTCCATTAATATATTACAGTGTATCACAGTTTGATTTCTTTTGTTCCCATAGCATTTGCTGAGGCACATACCTCAGTGCCAGTAGGCTTTACATCGGAATCCTGAGTGTCAGCATCTTTTTCTAGAATTCTGTCAGTCTACTTACCCCACCCCAGTCACTAGTTTCTTTATTAACGTTTTCAGGCATTACAGCCTATGAGGCAAAGGAGGGTTTCTCCAGTGGATAGAAAAAGTTTCTGTTCTCTTTCAGGAAGCTCAATGATACTGCTGTATCTTACCTTTCAGTTTAATTGGGAGGGAACTTATGAAAGGTCAGCCTGCAATCAGATCTTACACAGTGGTTAGCAAAGAACAGAAAATCCTTCTCTGGCTTTCAAAATGAAAAAAACTGAAAAAGTCGGAAGTGTCCTACCCAGCCCGGGCACTCGCCAATGACTAAGCCACACACTGAGAGTAGTTATAGACGTCTTTATTCTTCAGCGTGTAAGAAAGAACTCAACACTCTAAACCTCCCTTCACTTTATTACCCTCCAACGCCTATGTCACAGATTTAAGAAGCCCATTGGGAACCAAAAGAGTTCTGTAAGTCTTCATTTGCACGACACTAAATCTCCTCCTTTGTTAAATAAAAAGTTTCAACTTAAAAAAAAAATTAAACAAATACATACATATTTACACTTATAACACTTCAATGAGCCTTCCTGGCACTTGGATCACATGGCCTGATTGGGTCGTCGGAAACCGGGAGCTGGCATTCGAAGTGTCACTGATCTGTATAGCTGAGGTGGAGACAACAGCAATCAGGGAATCATCCACTGTCTGTCCAGGCCAAGCCTCTACAGTGAAATCAATGTTTTTTGAGTGATGAGGCACATCTGAAGTGAGAAGAATCTCTCATAAGGGACTTGCAGGACTTTGGAGAGTCACCATGTGTCATTTGGTGGTTGTGACAGTAAAGGGCTCAGCCTTGAAAGGGGCATCAGATTTTTTCTTTATGGATTGTCAAACAAGTACTCAATCTCCTCTCTTGAAAGTGATATCTTACACATGACTTCGCTTGTCAGCTTATATTTTCATTTTTCGTTTGCAATCAGATTCCTCTATGTAAATGTCTTTCTCAGTCTTTGATCTGAGATTGGTCCATTGGGGTAACTCGGTCGTTATGGCTCTTCCGAAAATTAAAGTTGCAGGTCTTTCCCCTGTAGTCCAAGGAGGGGTTGATCGGTAAGCTCGAAGAGTGGTTTTCAAAACAACCTTGAGGTCGAGCTTCTCCTATGCAGCACACTGCACAGCTTTCTTTAGGGTACTCATGAATTGTTCTTCCCGGGCCATTGATCTGGGACCAAAGAGGAGTACTCATATTGTAGTTCACTGATATCACCCCCATTTCAGCAGCTGTGTTGAAACTTAGCAAACGGGCACTTGAAGTTGTGCCGGGAAGTACATAAATAGGTGCTCATAACACAGTTTTCTTGTGTTCATTATGGTTACAAAGGAACCTTGACTTTCCAAAGTGTCGATGCAGCCCATGTATATACTTTAGTTTCTGAACTCGTAAGTTGTGGTAATGGAGACACTTCATAATTTTTTTCCTCAATTTCCTCAGGCATGTTGCTTATCGAAGAACTGCTATTAATATGAAAGGTATCGAATACCCATTTATCTTGAGGAAAATCTTCGTACAATGTTTGTAAGTCTGTGGTACTTCTTCATGGCGATTTTTCTTACGTCTGTTGTGTTTGTCACATTCCACTAGTCAGACATTCGCATGCCTCTCTGAAATAAACATTAACATTGTGAAATTATCATTGTCAATTTAACTGGAAAATGACAACGAGGAACTCTTCCACGATTATTTAGATGACGATCAACATAGTTTGGTGTCGATATGCCTCTGTTGATGTGACTGCTTGGCCTTGTGGGAGCGCGTTGAGTGCCATTAATACAGCGCTCTGCCAACCTTTTTTTCTTCACGCTGTGATGCACTCACTTTTCCTTCCACCTTGCACACCGCCACAAAAAGATTCGCTTTGCGACAGGCGTTGCAAATCTGTCCAGTGACAGGACATCTACCGTCATCTAGAAATGACAATCCACATCTAAAACACATTTTCTTTTTCTATGGAAACATCACTTTGCGTCCCTTAGGTTTAGGCTTTGGTCTACTTTTCACATTCATGGCTGAAGCACTCGGGCACCTTCGGCCTCCATGTCAGCGGCTTGTCGATTAGCATGCTCCTCAGCTCAGGCAGCCATGAGAACTTGCTCTAAGCTCAGAGTTTCCTTCAGCATTTGTTATGGAAAGGAATCTAACAAAAATCCATCTATAACTCTGAGGAAGATGCTTCCTCATAATTAAATTCATTAAACATACAGAGCTTTTTGAGGCGAGCTAGTCTCTCAACAAATTTATCGATGGTTTCACCCACTCTCCGGCTTTCTTGACTGAAGATCTATCATTTGTAATATTTGGCACTGGATTGAACTTAACATTCAAGGCTGCTTTGATTTGATTGTTCATCACTTTGTCATCATGTGGTATATTTTTATGGCTTCATTTACACCTTCGCCAGCCATGTTCTTCAGATACTGAGTAATCATTTTGTCATCTGTTTCATCTATTGCATCTATGAAATCCTCAACATTCTCTATCCAGGCTGTCCATCTATTGCCAATATTGTACTTTTGGTAGTATCAAATGTTGATGGCGGTTTTAGGAAAACCACAGCAGTATAACAATTGGTTGACAGCAGCGGTCTCTCTAACGCTTCTTAGAGAGCTAGCGCTCGCAAATCATCTCTAGAGCTCTGCAACATGTTGGCTTCAGGATCACCCATGACAGTTTAGAAACTTTGATCTCACTCTTGCTCTCCATTGGGGCTCTTTATAAATCTTTTTATACTTTTTCTTTATATTTTTAATAACAGTCATTAATACAGCACATTAGGAACAGAAGAAAAAGTGATTACATCACAGTTTATATCGGGTAATCCAGGGTAATGAAGCAAAACATCAATAGAAGCATTCCAGCCCCCCCCTCATGTAAAGGACACTGTTCGCCCCCCAATAAATCCCCAGTAAGCAATGAATCTTCCATAGTATATATTCTGTGGCCTACCCCCAACCAATCGCTCACTTTCAGACCCACCATCACTTTCCATATCCTCAACCTCCATGTCAACTGCCCGATCCAGGAAGCCAGCACACAAATTACTCAATACAGCAATATCCTACTCTACTTTCTCTTCCCTCCTACTAAGGTTCATGTGAGCTTCTTCAGCTACCACCCATTCCATGATCACCCAATGCCAGCTGTCAAAATCAGGGGCTCCCTGACCCAACCATGTAATTAACAAGATTCCACCCTCAAGAACAAGGGAGGAAGGTGTCACCAACCATGTAATGGCCACCCATCTCCTGGCCAGGACCAAGCCCAACTGTAAAACTTTGTAGGACATTTTCTTACCCTTTGGTCTTACGATATTACCCAGGAGACAGAAAGTCGGAATGAAATCATAGGTCATGCGCACTGTCCTATGAATCTTTGGCTTCCCCGTGCCCAACAACTCTGGACTCCCCCCCCCCCCCCCCAACTTCCAGGCTGTATTCAGAAAATCAGCCCCATCCACAGGGCTCTTTATTTTGATTGTGATCTGTAGAGTTGTTCTGAGCCGCCATATGGCAGCTTTGATGGTGGGACGCTAAGTTTATGGACAGCTTTGAAAGCACCACCCCGGTCTTGCCTCTGGGCCACTGCACAGCAGGTCGTGGTATGGTTACACTCTCGAGTTGTTTCGGTAGGTAGACAAATCTTTTTGCATTCAAATAATTGGTACGCACATAATGTTATGATATTCAATTGGCTTTGCACTTAAATGTCTCTTCATAAACACCAGGTTAATCTTTGCTGCAGAGCACATTTAATTACAGCTCAACTCACACTAGATTATCACCATAGGCTGCCTTTCAAAACCTGGTTGCATCCACCTTTAGTGTTATATAAATCTTTATCCTATCCTATCCTATTCTTCAGCGTGTTAGCAAGAACTCAATGTTCTAAACCTGCCTTCACTTCATTACCCCCTAAAGCTTATGTCCTAGGTTTACGAAGTCCATTGGGAACCAAAAGAATTCCATCATTTTTTATTTACACAACACTACATCGTGCAGAAATTATCTGATAATTTAGCATATACAAATCCTAAATCAGAAATTAATTTAAGCAATTCATGTTAGCAAAATCTTCTAACACTTAAATCTTTTCAGAGCAAAACAAGACTATGTTATATAAGACTAGGCCAGTTACAGATGTTGCATTTTCTAATACTCAAAAACAACGTGGACGGACCCACTGGTGAATCCTTAAACAAGGATGACTCTGCTATAAATATTTGAGTGCCAGAAACCAATAGGGTTTTTAAGAAGAACCCTCACCATTTTCTAATGCACAGAAAGCATGCACTCGTATGACAAGAGACTCTGCATTTATTTTATAGTGGATGTTTCCCGTATTTTTAATGGGAATTATCTCTTCTCTATGAGGGAAACACACTAACATTGGAGAAATGTATTGTTTCTATTTCATTATTTGAAAAGTTATTTTAATATGGGACATTATCCATCAGTTCTTGAGAAGTTGCGTTGTTGTTCCGTAAGCAACTGTAAATACAAACGTTTTTGCAACACTTCCAAACAGCTGTACAATTTAGCCTGCAGTGCATTGTATGTTCCTGGGGACAGAACATTTCTCACAGACATTATAACGAGTCTGTAGACATACAGGTATGGTAACTGGCCACAATAAATGTTCATGGACAGTTCAGTTAGGAGTTTGAATTGACCCTACTCCTCTCTCCGGGTGACCAATAGCCTAAAAATTCAAAAGATCTGCAGTCATGCAAAGTGTGAAAACCTTTTGATAGAGTGGTGGAGGCGCAGGTGTCCAGATGAGAAGTTCGTATTTTCAGGGGCAGTTGATCTATGTTTTGCAGGGTTTACGGAGGAAATGAGCAGCCTTCATGTATATGAGGAAGAGGGATTGGAGATGTGAGAAGTTGGCCTGGTATATGCTGTCCACTAGTTATAGTGGGCACCTTGCACCAGTCCAAACAACCCCTTATTGATGATAGGTTAAAGACAACCTTATTTGAAAGCCATCCTGGTGGTAGCTATGGAGAACAGCCTTCAGACTAAGTCTTGAAGGGATGTAAAGCAGCTTGTTTTACCAGTGTATAATCTCTTGAATGACCAAATGAAAGGAGAACCACACCAGGTATATATATAAAATATATGTATTTATTACTAAACACACCTGACTAGTCTCCTTATGAGGATAGAGTTCAAAGCACATATGTTACACTTCAAATATCACAGTAAATTAGCACAATATACGATAGGCCCTAGGGGTGAACCAAACCATATAGCAAGAAAGTGGTAGAAGAACCATGGCTTGACTAGACACAAGGCCTAGAGCCTGTGGAATCGCTGGGACCCCAAGGAACCACCCAAGGTAGTGACACAGGGGACCCACGGGGGACATGTGCAGTGTGAGAACACAGCCGCGAGCTCTGTTAGTTTCTATGGGGAAAGTCGCGGTTGGAATTTCAACGTTTAAGGACACTTAGGAGTGGACTAGGAACAAACCCTTTTGGACTTAGATGCTTCTAGGGCCAACACCCACGGTAGCACTGGAGTACTCGTGTTACCTCACCCAGGGAAGCTGGGTGCATAGGTGTCAAATGGTGTCGGGTCGCGTCGTCGTTTTCAATAGAAGGAGACTGAAAAGTGCTGATGCCGGGAAGAGGAGAAGTGTCCGAAGAGATTCAAGCCTGGATTGAAGATGTGAAGAACCTGAAAGCAGAGGGGACAGAGTCTGGGTCACTTGCCAGTGACCAGGGGCACGATAGACGAATGCCCACCGATGTAGGGTGCTGCAGGTGTTAAGAGGGGAAGCTTGATTCTTCAGCCACGAGGACCAGGAGGCATCGAGGACAACCAGGAGCCGGACTTGAGCTGTCCCTTTAAGGATGTCGAGTGCTGCAGTGTCGGTGCCCGGATTGGACACAACAAGCCTTGGCAACAGCAACCCATGCAGGAAGAGAAAAGATGCTTCGGTGCGGACCGGCAAAGTCCTGGGGTCTCCCCAAGCAATGGAGAGTCAGGGAACATCTGGAGCAACCAGGGAAGCTCAATTAAAGTAAGAGTTGCCTTCACAGGGACCCACCAGTCAATGGACCAGGGATCGTGAAGGAGCCTCGAGCGAACACACAAAGGGGAGGCTCACAGAACACTCGTGGAGTGTAGGCCAGCAATCTTCGGTGGAAAAGGGACTCAGGATCTGGGCTACAAGTATCCCAATGCACAGCCTCAAAGGATGTGGAGAAGCTGATGCACTTGCAAATGTGCACGGTGTCCAGGGGTTCCGGTTCCACGGTACCCACAAGGGTCACGGGTCTCAGCTTTGCTGGGGTCTCGGGTCAGCCTTTGGGAATTCTGAAAACCCACCTCTTGTGTTGCAAATTCTTCGGCGTCTGGCAGGAGCTTCGGAAATACAGACTGGGCAGATGCGTCTTTGCTGACTGCCAAGCAGGGGAGTAACTCCTTTACTCCAAGAGAGATTCTTCAGTCATCTAGTCGTATAGATCATCGAAGTTTCGGGATTTCTGTATCAGAGTTTCATCCAGGTGTAATCTAAAGTCCTGTAGCCAGGGGTTCCTTTCTTATACCCAAGGAAGGGGTTGTACATACTCTGGGGACCCACCTATGGGAGGGTCAGGAAAGAGGGGTGGCTACATCCATTTCCTTTGTCCAGTTTCATGCCAGAGCAGGGGCTGGTAACCCCTGCAACTGGTTTGAAGTGGGCTATGCACAGGAGCACCAAATGTGCCCCCAGTGCTTAACTTCAAAGCACTCCTGGAGTGCACCCACCCAGCCCTAATCCACTAAGACCTGTCTGGGAGGTGGTAACACCTCCCTGTGACAGGAAACCTATGGTCCAGGCCCCCCCCTGCCGGTGTTTTGGTCAGCAGCAGGAGGACAGACCCATGTCTGTGGCTGACAGCATCCATTTTGTGATGCCAGGGCTCTGTTTGCTGGTACCGGGTATACCGGTGCTGTCATGTCTCTCCCTCTAGAAGGGTGAGATCACACTCCCACACCAGTTACTGGTGTGGGGGTATAATTTCAAGGTGTTTGACATCAAACACAACATGTTTCAGTGCAGCCATCCCAAAGTTAGCATTTACCGCAAGGTTATAATGCTCTTAAGAGTATATGGTCAGGCTGCATCACAGATTACCCTGGAGAATAGATTCCCGAAGGCTGCAGAGGGGCTCTGCTCATGCATGGGCATCCTCTCACATAAAACCAAGCACCCTGCCTTCAGGATTGATAAGGCCTGCCATAGGGGTGACTGATAGGTTTCTACTTGCAGTGCAGTGATAGGGTGAGATATAGTGAACCTACAGGAGATTTTTGGTGATGGGTTGGGGTTGTTTGAACACAGTGGAGAACTTGATGGTCTGATCTGAGCAGGGTACCCAGGTACATCATAAAAAGGTAGCTCTGATTTTAAAGCCACGTCATCAAGATTATCCAATCCAGCCATTGCTGTTATAGATCATAGAGGCCAGGTGTTTAAATGGAATATTAGCCATTTCAGTGAGACTTTGCTTTGCTTTCCTAAGAGCTATATTCTGAAGTGATAGCTGGGACCAGTGATCTCCATCCTTCGCATTGAGGAATTCATGACAACTATTTATTTTTGCACACCTTGGCAATGCTGAGGAGAAGTTTTAGGTGCCCTAATGTTTTCTGCAACCAATATCTCTGCCTCATCCAAACTTCATGGGAAGCAGGTTGTGGCACAATTGGATTGCCCTCTTGTGACAGGTCTTGAGTGCTGAATCCCACACCTTGTTAGAGGATCATTCTTCAGTGGCATTTAAATTGATTGAAGCAGCACTTTTCTTTAACGACTGTTGCAAAGTCATCCTGTGCCCTGGGCACCCCCCAACTTTTTGCTGACTGATGCTGGTGGTAACTGACTTTGACTGACTCTGGGCTCTGCCTAACCAGGCCCAGGGTCAGTGTTATGCTGAAAGAAACACATTAGAATACAGTTAAAACACCTACATACACTAGGGTACACAATGGTATGGTGGGGTACCCCTGGGATTGGCATGGCCTACCCTAAAAGTCCCTAGTATATAATAGTGCAGGGGGATTGAAACTACCTAGAAGTCCCTAGTACCCTGGGACATGGTAGTGTAGAGGCCAGCAGCTCTTTTTGCACTTGCATGTTTGCACTGCTGAAGCCTGCGGTCAGTTTAAAAGCAGCACTGGGTGCTAGGACTGCTTTTAGAAAGTAGATTGTGCCCAAACTCGACTTTGATGTTTGGGGCACTTAAAATGGATAACCTACAATGTTTTGGCATATTAGGGACCCCCAGGGTCTCTCCTAGGTATCCCAGGGGTGGGTGGTCAGGTATATATAAGGTACCCCCTTACAAAATGAGTTTTTATATGCCTGGGTAAAGTGAAATTTCACATTTCACTCTCCACATTGGGGTACAGTGCTACTCAAATTCGACTTTGATGCTAGGAACACTGTAGAGGGAGGATATGCAATATTTCTACAGATTCAGAAACCCTAAAGTCTACCCTAGCTGCACATGGGGTGGGGATCCTGTAGATATAAGACAAGTACTAAAGTGCCCCTGGGGTTAACCAGCTCTGCTGGCAGGGCAGTGTGCTGTTCCATAGAAATGCCAGGCCAGGGGGAGGAGTCGTAAACTAGGCTCTTCAAAGGGGAGAGTAGAGACCATTGTCATTTACAGCTCTGAACTTCCCACTTTAGGCAGATGGTAGGATTAAGGAAGGTATGAGCAGATGCAGGGCGGAGATTCTTAGTAAATTAGCCATCCTAGGGGTGTGTTTAGCGAGCTCTTACCTCCTTGCTGGAAAATCAGCCATTATGGATTTGGAAGATTTGATGTATTCTGGCACAAAATAATGCCACACTCTACAGGAAGTGGTCATAACTTTGAGGAGTTACCCTGCTCCCATTGGTCAGAAGTGACCTCCTGCATGACCCAGAGAACTTGGAATAAGTATCTGAGAGGGGCAGAGTCCTCCAGATATGCTGCTTGAAACTTACTGCAGCAAGAAGTGCCCTGCTGAGAAGTTTTGCTGTGTAAAGATTTCTAAGGCCTGACCTCTAAAGACTGCACCATCTGAAACTACAGCCCTGTGGATTATTTTGCTGAAAAAGAACTAAAGAGTGGACTCTCTGAAAGCTACAGGTTAAAAGAGCTAAACTGGAACATCACCAACTAAATCTACACCTTGGAGAACAATCAGTGGATTTGGAAGGGTTTTGTACCAGTGGATTGTGGGAACTGACGTCCTCGACTTTCAAGGACCATCTTGGAGCTTCCAGACCCTTAGAGTACGTTTGAGACACGTTGGGACCCCTTGGGGAACTTCAGGAAGAAGTTCAAGAAGTTTGGAGAACTTTGGAGCAACTTTGAGAAAAAAGCTCCGTAGAGGGACCGACTCAACCTGGTCAGCCAGGCCACCTGCCTTCGACCGAGAGCCAGCCAAGCCATCCAGGTTCGTCCCGCTAAAAGCTCCATGGGTCTAACTTCCAGACATTGACTGGGACTAGAAGAAATCTGAAGCCGACGAACCCTCACCGGATCCGGCTACATGAGGAGTATCGAGAGACCCCGCGAGAAAAAGCTCAAGAAAAGATTCTAAGTCCGCTCGTAGAAAAGGTGACTAGGAGCAACCGCGAGAGCCAAGCCTCTTACCTTCCATCGCGTGTCGGCCTGGATTCCTGGGTTGTCCCGTTGAAGCAATCTTGAAATATTTTCTAAGTCCGCTCCAGGGAAGTTAACCGGGACCTCGTCACAAGTCTAGCCGGCGAACCCTCACCGGATCTGGACTGGCTGGGAGCTTTGAGGACCCTCGGGAAGAGAAGCTCCAGAAAAGTTTCTAAGTGTGAAGGTAGAGACTGAGACCGAGACCTGCCGGGAGCTGTAGCCACTCAGGGCTCCATCGCGCCTGGCCTGAAACTTTGACTTTGCCCCGGTCTATCGCGAGCAGGTTTCACAATATGGTGCTATAATCTTCTAAGTACTATATTTTATTAAATCTTTGAAAATTCATATCTCCAGTTCCCTACATTGGATTTTTGTCGTTTTGGTGTCATTTTAAAGATAACAATATTTCCTATTGTTATAAATTGGTGCTGGATTTTTATTATGTGCTGTGTCTTAATTATTTACTGAAATTGTGTTTTTAAATGCTTTACATACATGTCTTTAAAGTTATGCCTGTCTGCTCGCAGCCACGTTACCAAGGGTTGAACATTGGAATAATTTTCTAAGACCTATGCTGAGTCCTATCATGTGTTAGTAGCCTTATTGCCAGTGGCAGACCTAAATTTGCCCCTACCAATAACCCACTTTCCAACAACGACCCACTGGCTCTGACCTCTTTCAGACACAGAAACATATTCTCTTCCTTTCGAGGCTGCACGTGTCCAGAAAAATAGTCTGACGTGGCTAGCACCACACAGAAACACAATTTTTCACCAATTGTAAGATTTATGATTGTTAAGCAATACAAGTCTGAAAACAACAATACAATGAAATAATTTGCCAAGGGCCATCTTCCATACCTTACTATTCAGTTTATTTGGTAATTGTGTGGTTTTGGTGAAGTAGCACTCCAGTACCAGTCGGGTAAAATGGGTTGTTAAGGGCTTACATGGAACCTGGGTGTCCAATGCGACACTCTTCAAGCTGCATGTGCGATTCTGCCCTACCAAGAGGGGCTGCCAACTTCGAGGCTCATGCTCCATTACTTGGTGTGCTGTCCCTAGTCTCTCTGGGTTTAGCTTGCAATGCTGCTGGCCTCTGGTATCTGGTGTCTGTCTGCATCCATTGTTGCTACCCATGGTGCCCGGGGAGGTTGTGTGTTTGTGTGTGCACGGGTGTGTGTGCATGTGTGTTTAAGAGAAGCTTGCACAATGTTCTCCAGCCACCTCTCCCTTTGCATTTTGAGCACACATTTGCACTCTGTGTTCCTCTTGATATTCTCCACTCCCCATGTGCCACCCGTCCTCCAATGTGAATCCTGCACAGCTCCCTTGCACCCTGCATCACTCTAAACTTGCATTCTTATTCTCCCCCTAGCGGAGATGAATTTGGATTTTGCATAGTGAAGAGATTGTTACACAACTTCCCTAACATATAATGTATGTGCTTGGTGGTCAATTTCCGTGCAAGCTTCCCTAACCCGAACAATAATTAAAGAGCAGGTGGCAGCAGTGTATGCTGCCTCGCACACACAGAATAGGCACAATATGTAGCAACAGGACAAGTTTTCCTGTGCTTTGGGAAATAAGCCTCCACCTCTGCCACCCATGTGCTGGCTTTTTCAGTGTGTTGCTCAAGCAGAATCATTTTGTCAATATAGAAACGCCACAATGACTGATGCATTGCCTTTTACTTGTTTAATTCAATTTTTTTGTTGCATTTTGGCACAGAGAGATACATTATACCAGACTGTAAGGGAGGCCTGGGATTCTGGGTACTCCAACTTTGATGTGCCACTCTTCAATACATGTGGACCCACTTTTAGCAACTGTCCAATAGCTTATTGCCATGATACAGAGCCTAAACCTTTTCCCTAACAATACGATGTGCATGACAATCTGGGGCGGATAGTGGCTGAACGCACTCTGATAAGGTCTTTAGTACTATCGAGACACACATAGGAGATAAATTATTCATTAATTTTCACTCTTTCATTACGAATGACCCATTAATTATGGAAATTCTATTTTGAGTATTATGTTATAAACATAGGTCAGTCTGTTGCACAGATTAAACGGTTGAGAAAGGGTGGTTCTAAGAGCAGAAGTGGAATCAGCAGCATATTTACAATAAAATGTCGGAGCGCATAGTGGTGCCAAATTTGGCAGTGCCGTACGTCAACATTTTCAAAACGCAGGGATGCGCTATATTCCCAAGAATACAGCGCACCCCTGTGTTTTCCCTAGCTCTGGCACTAAATTTAGTTTAGCTGCCTAGTGCCAACGCAGGCACGCTTGCACCATAGTGCAAGGGTGCCTGAATTGCAGGGAATGATTGTTTATGTGCAGGAAGGTGTCCCTTCATTATTGGCATTTTGCTCTTTCTTTGTGTGCTGTCGAATGTAGAACACATAGAAAAATGAGAAATAAAAGTATTTCTCCATGTTGCACCATTCTAATGTCTGTCCTACAAGGCATTAGGTTTTGGCGCAGCCTCACATTTACAGATCCTTGTAAATCTGGGTCAGTGTCACAAGCAATGGGTGTTGTGGTGGAATGCCCACAGCCACACCAACTGCCCGCCCCTTTCACGCTAAGTGATGCTTGGAAAGGGGCCTTATTTACAAGGTGGTGCTTTGTAAATAAGGAGAAGGGCATATCGCTAAGAACGTTGTTAAAAGTGACGTTCTGGTGGTGACAGCCCCTTGTAAATATGCCCCACAGTTTGTACACGTTCTACTGATGATATCATGGTGTCTTTGTTCTCCCAGTCTCAAAAGTTTTATAACACACGCTCACAGGTAAGCGCACATAGATAAGAGTAGCCTTCTTTATCAAGTGGAAACCTTCTCAGGCGGTCAGCCTTCTGTTATCAAATGATCTTTGATTAACACGCCAGAGGGTGCAAACATAGGATAAGAATGCATAGCAATCACTAGTGTTAGGATCATTTGAAGCAGTTATAAAACACAGCACTGCAGTATGCTTCATAGACCTGTACAAATGGCAAACTGATATTGTTTCCGGGGCGGTGAATGAGTCACCTAGGGAATTCACAGGTAACTGAGTAAAGGGTAAACATAAAAACACAGACAAGAGTGTTTCTGATTCCATTGCCATAAGCCCACTATTTTGCAATTAGACTGCTGCCATAAGGTTTTCTGGGTTCAGGGAAATAACTGTGGTGTCTGCAAGATTGCTTGGCTTCTGCTCTTGTTACTCATGGCTGGAGACCATTTACCCACTACAGTGGTTTCTGTGATTTACCTTGGGTCTCGCCACCACCACTAATGGGTGGGTCCTATACACCCACAACTCTGTGTCTGTGGTTTTTCTTGGGTTCTGCTTCCACCACTCATGGGTGGGCTCCATACACCCACTATTTTGGTGTAAAAATAAAAATGTAAATCCGTATTTGTAAAGCGCAAACTACTCACCCTTACGGGTGTCAAGGCGCTGGGGGCCGTCGTGGAAATTAAGTGAGCTATTGCCAAGAGTCACATGGTGCTGAGCTGAGCTGAGCTGCTGACAGAGCTGGGGATCGAACCATGTGCTCCGAAGTCAGCTGCCCTGGCTGCTGCACCACATCATTGGGTTCTGTGTCTGCCATTCATTGGTGGCCCATACACCCACTACTGTGGTGTGTGGTTCCCAATTGGGTTCCAACTCCACCTCCTCAAGTGGTTCCATAGTCCCATTTACATGTTGTGACCTTATTTTCTGGGCCTCACGATTGACGAATCTTAAGGGATCATAGATCTGTTCTCATATTGGATTGCACAGTCCTTGAAGAGGGTAAACCTGGTAAGGTAATTATGTTGAATATATGTAATAGCATCTATATCCCTGGTTCAATATATTGGTAGACGCCAAAGTTGAGCACAGTTACAAGTTCATCAGGGTATGATTAGAGCACACCACCATACCTCGTTCACAACACCAAAACTTTTACCACTTCCCCAAATATACACTTCATCAGCTAAGCACAAGAAATGAGCTAGCATCTCGCTAAACTACCCAAAGCTACACCGGGCCTTCTGGGAAAGAGCAAAACAAAAGCTGATGCGTGTGTGGCACACTGCTCCTGATGGTTGGATTGAAGTGAAGCTTTGACCCAGGCAGTGATAGCGAGGACTTTGCTCTTTGTTTGTCCTCTTCCTTTTACTAACAACCATTACTTTTCTGAGGTATCCTGTAACCTGTTGCTAGGGGATCATGCCTTATTGACCTTTGTGCGTACATCAAACAGGGTCAACAAGCTTTTAATAGTCAAATAGTATATAGATTTGTCCTCCAGACTGACACTTTACACCCACATCAAGCATTTGATCACAAAATAAAATATATTTCGGGGACATCAATACCGTGTTGTGGAGATATGTTCTCACAAAGGTGAGAGCTTATTACAATAAATTATTTGTAAATAAGCTTTATTGTTTTTTTAAAATGTCCATCGAGGTATCCTCTGATATGTGTACCAAAGAAAGAAGAGTTGAGACCTGCATTCATTTGGGACCCATCAATAATGTCACAGTGAAAACAACATAAGAATAAGAAAACAAATGATAATAATAGTACAGTGATGGAAGAATGGTGTCAGACTATTTATTGGTGTATGAAAGCAGAAAATGTAGTATATACTAGTAGAGACTGTACCAAAACATTGAAAGCAAGGGGATTGCGTAGGAACTATTACCACCACAACTAATACTCAGCAACTAATGTGGGTGAAAGCTTTAAAAGTACATAGTATAACACAGGAAACTTGACACACATTTCAAAGTGTTATTTAATTTTTTTGAATTAAAATAATAAAGGATAATAGAAAACACAGTACTTATTAAAAGAAAAGTTTAATTATGACACAGATTAACTCTTTTCCATTATTTGGCATGGGACCCCATAATTTTTGCAGTGTACATGACGTTTTATGGTATAGAATATAGCAAACGAATTAAGTGTTGTGAAAAAAATAATAACCATCGAGTACCGAAACAATAATTAATGTATATATAAAATGAGAAAACAACAGCATTTAATACAACTTCTAAAGTAAAAAGAATAATTTAGCATTAGCACAGAGTTTTGTCTCTAGTGAAATACCGCTCCAGGCAACTATAAGGGATCTGTTATTTCCAGACTAAGGATTACTGGGTCTACAAGCACAAGGCCTGGTAATTCCTGAAACACTCGTCCCGGTTTCACGGGGTGCAGACCCATCCACACCCTGTCAAACTGCAGGCTGGGGATGTGGACAGAGACACAGGGGGATATTCACAAGGATCTATCTCCGATTTAACGGCACTTTAGCTCAGCCAAAGTTGTGCTAGATTTACCACCCCATTTACAAGCTGGTGCAAACAGCCGACAGCACCACTTTCCCCGTGTTAGCATCCGCAACAAACATCGCCACGGATGACCCCGGCAACTATCGCTAATGAGATGCAGAGTAGGCGTTCCAGAGCAAAAAGCAGCAACAACATCACTCCGCAACATTCTCAATGACCACAACCTGCACCAGGCAAGGGATCACAGACCATAGCCACACATGAAGAACAACAGATGCCCCCAAGCAACTGAACATGCAGCACGGACACCCAAGAGGGCCTCAATACCCACCAACACCACCCCCAGGCCCGCAAGACCCCCCCAGGCCCCCCACAACTCAGGACGAAGAAACTGCACACCAACAACATGAATCCCAAACAAATACTTAGCCTGATGTCGCACAAGCAGGAAAATCAACATACATGCATGGCCAGTAAATGTCCTAGCGGGTCCTCACTGGACAATCTGTAGGACACAGCCTAGAAGACAAAATCCAAGAGAAGAAGGTGTGCCATACGCCCAACAAAGGAAAGAGAGGGAGAGAGCGAGGAAGAGAGATGGAGTGAGATTGCACAAGCAGCGCAAGGCCTCTCGGGCACCTGGCTCCACATGTCAACATGTGTGTGTGTATCGCCATCCTTACACCATGAGCCCAAGGCCTTGTCCCAATCCCAGCGCCAAAGCCACATCATATTCTGAAAACGCAAGTAGCAGTCAGACAAACATCAGGGATAAAAGCTCCATTGTTCCAATGCAGAAGGCGGGAGGACACCTGCACCTCTGACGTGGCTGGAACACCCCGAGAGAGATGCCATGGCAGATGGGGATGACTCCCACACCACGCATTGTGCCAATGAACTATCCGACTTATCCACACCCCACACACAGAAGCCCCTGCCTGAGGTACCCCCGCATGGGATGCCATTGACACTCACTGAAACAGCAACCCATTCTCCCCAACATTGCACACACATTCAAATCATTGCTCAGCGCTGTGGCATATCCTCCACACAACAGCTGCAGTGCAGAAGAGTGACGGCTTCACAATACAGACCAACGCAATGGCAGGCCATCCCAGGCACATGCACAACCCCCGTCACGTGGAACAGTACAGTGTATGTATGCTGTATTTACTGGGCCCACTGCCACTGGCAGTGCTGCGGATCAGTTACCTGCTGAGCTTCCGCCTGGCCTAGGTCACCTGCGTCCAGCCCTGGTTCCACTGCTGAACATGCACTTTTCGAGTGTCCCATGGATGCCTGCCTATCCAACACAACCGTAGCTGAATTGGATTATGACTTGTGTCTACGCCCCCTGTTGGATCACGAACAGGAGTCTAACCTGGACAGCTGTGCATGGGATGCCTTGATATACTGCATATGTATTGGAAGTTGCGCATGGCAGATTGCACAATTCCTCGTGTGCAGTGACCACATCGAGGCGCTCCCCTATTGGGCTGTGTTGCGGATTGGTGAAACGGCGTGGGCTGAGCACACCTGCCCGGACCAGTTAATGGATTGGCTCACCCTGGTGTTCCTTGAACACGACAACGACGTACTATTGGAACACATTGCACATGAAGCTGCACGGGCATTCATGGACGAGTAACTACGTTCCTGCAGCCACATCGGATTTTCACCCACAGCACAGGTCCCAACAACTTGTTACATCGTGGGGAATGCTCACATATCCCACCACAACAAAGGACATGTCTGCCTTCGTCAGGACTCTGGATGCAAGTGCTTGGAACTATGCGTGTGTACACACACCTGTGCAAGGTGATGCAGGTCCATGGTCGGAGCAACACAGCTTCGTTTGGCAACGTTACCAATTCAGACACACTACTGGGAGGAGAGTACACACATGGCACTGTAGCACGACATGTGAACCTGTCGGACCCTTTCACCTGATCACTGTCAGCAGAGCAGACTATCGGCGCACTCCGGTGGCAGAGCACTATGCAGATTTCCATGGGAGTCGTGCCCCCCTTACTCGGGGCAATGGGCAGACGCCAAAAAACACATGACTCATCCAGCAAGGCAAGGTGGGCTGAGACCGTTGCCATCCGTGATGATTGTTGCCCATTTTTGACTCACCATTTTCTGAACCTCAACATGTTCCCATGCTGCGTGTAAGTGTCTTAAGCATGTCCTTGCCTGTTGTGGACGTAGCCTCGTCCATACTGACACGCACATGCCAATAAAGTCTATGCCACTCCACTGGTGTCTAACTGTGATGTGTGTTGATTAGATTGTCCACTCGTGTGCCACAATGAGCATCGTCCCTACACAGGAAGGAACTGACTGACGCCTGTGCAATGGGGGTGGCTCCCTTTTGCAAGCTCCACCTCTGTGAGCCAGACATTGTTGCTGGCTGACCTGTGCGCATACAGGACTTCAGCAATGTGAGTATGGTGTCCAACCACTGACCATGTGGAGCAATGTCATATATCATAACAGAATGTGTCCACACAGATGTGTGTGAGTAGGTATGCGACGTGAAGTTCTGTTGTCACATGTGATGTAGGACACCACTCCTGGCCTGCTACCGATTCAGTCATTCCTACACACAGCCCTATTCAATACATGGACGTGTGCCTACTTTGGTGGGTTGTGAGATTGTTGTTGATGTGCAACGGGTACACATCTAGTACTCACCTTCACAGTCATCCAATTGGCCATGTGTCTCAGGGATACACATGCACATAGATGCCAGTTACCAGGGTGTACCTTCATGTGCAATCATTGTCCCTACATCCAGCCATACTACATATACATGAGTGAACATAGTCATGACACATCTATGTGATTTAGAATGTTTTATTCACATTCAGGTGATTGACGGAGCTGGAGCCGTACATGGCCATCCAAGCCCACATTACATGGAAGCCCAGTGGTGGGCCAACCAGATTGTGGGGATCGAAAAGAGATTAGGAAGAGGGGGAGTGCAGTCCACAGCAGGATTGCTGTGTAATTGTCCAGCAGTGAAGATATGGCAGTCCGTGTGAGGTATTGTCCCAGGGCATGATGCATAGGGCACAACCAGGCAGGGACAGGCCATTTGGCGGTGACGGATGCTACTGCCTCCTTCCTCACACAGTAATTATCATCCCCATCTTACTCCCCTGATACGGGTTCTGTGTCTGGTGTGTGTGACGGGGTGATGGCTGCATCACTGTGTGCCACTGACACATCGGACTGCGGAGGTGATGGGGCAGCATCACTATGTGCCACTGACACGTCAGGGGTCGGAGATGTGTGTGTCGATGTTCCCGCTTCAGTCATCTGGAACAGGCTCAGTGGCAGCAATGGCAAGATGATGAACCTCAGGGCATTGAAGTTCCCAGCTACTACTCGCTGGTGTCCAGCCGTGGCAGCCATGCTTCCAGCCAGCATCTGCTCCATGGTCTCCATTGACCTCCGCATCTGTGCCAACTCTGTGCTGTCATCGCTGGTGCCTGTCTGACCAGACAGTACTTGTATTCGATTAATGGCCCCAGCGAGGTCAGCCAAGGTCTGTGGTGGAGCATGATGTGTACAGGGGCTGTCCGATAGGGACTGTACGTGGTCCCTGATGGGACTCAGACACCCACGTATTGGATCGGGTTTGGCTGCCACGAGCTCGAAACCCACCCGCAGCTGTTCAGCCAACTCCACCTGGCAAGCCCACACATGATGTTGGAACTGCATGTATAGGTCGGGGGGGTTCTGGGAGACAGCCGTGGTGGTGTGTGTTTCCTGCTGTGTGGTCTGTGCAGGTGTTGGGGTCACCTCGGGGCAGCTGGCCTGCCCTGCTCCTGGGGATGGGGTGCAGAGGCTGTCCATTATCTGTTGGAGGGTGTCTTGACATATGTGCAGGTTGTCCTCTTCATCATCAATGATGGGAATTGTGGTTTGCTCTGCAGGAGGTGTTTATCCCTCTGCAATGTAAAGGGGAGATGCAGGTTAACAGAGTTACACATGTATGTTGACAATTTGCAGATGTTTCCATTCAGACTGCATGCCAATGTACATTGTGACTGTTTTGGTGGAGCTGGCTCTTTGATGGCAGTCAGTGTGTTTTTCGACTACATGACGGATGTGTGGTAGTACCCGTACATTGTCATCACACAGTATCAGGCAATGCCAGATGTGAGTGGACGGTTACTACGCACGTGCGGAACCTGTTGTGAGCCCTGTCCTGTGGTGTTGGTGTTGCACTTTGTGCCACATTGCCGTCATTGTTGATGTTCTGTGCTTGCTATGTGTGTGTGCTGCATTGTGGGGGAGTTGCCCCTGCAGCTCTGAACTCGTGTAGCCTTCTCCCTTTTCGGGGGCTGATTTGTTTATGACTTGGGTCATGTGTGCTCTCGGACAGATTTTGTGGCCTGGTGCATTGTTCGTCTGCTGCGTGTATTGTATGGCATGTGTTGTGGGTGCACATGGATATGTCAGAGTGTGACCTGCTCCTTTACGGATGTAATCCGCACTGGCCCACCTCCATGTTGAATCGTGGGTCATGTCATGTTTTTTGGCTGCTGCCATGCTATCGGGCATGCAGTGTCAATTGCATAGTCAGTGTGGGTCCCAGAGTTGCTGCTTTGCTGGATTCAGCACATGTGCATGGGTCGGTTGTGATATTGGTGATGGGGAGGGGGGCCTCTTTGTGCACATTGTGGACAGGAGCCTACTTGGTGTCTCTATGTGTGCTGCAGTGTGCCAAGGCTATCAGGGACATGTTCCACGATCATTGTGGGTGTGCAGTGTGCTACACATAATTGTGCATGTGTGCCATTGTGCCCATCTCGCCCCATCCTCCCAGTCCCTGGTCGTTACTCACCCTGTTGCTGTTGGGTCAGGTCGTATCGAGCTGTGTCCAGGGCCCCAAATCCTGCCACCGTCTCCACACTGCTGACTGTGGCCAACATTTCCTCCAGCCCATCCAGCTCCTCCTGTGTCGCAGGACTCCCACCTCCTGTCGCCGTTGCTGCCTTCCTGTTGTTTGGTTTGGCTGTGCACTTCATGCCAGTGCCTCTTGACCTCCTCCATTGACCTCCTCGACACTCTGACTGTAATGACGTTGGTGATGATGGCCTGCCATATTTCCGTTTGGGTTGCCAGTGCCGCAGTGGAGGTGCCGAGCAGTTGTTGATGGTGTTCTGTCACCTCTGTGACGATGATACGGTCTTCCTGTGGACTGAACCCCGTCTTCCTCTTCTCCTTGCCCTTCCCCGAACACGGGGTTCCTGGCTGGCCCTCTGTGGGGCTTGTGGGGTTCGGCTTGTCCTCTGCACTCGGTCCGGGTGCATCCATGGTGCTATGCAGTTTGAATTGTTTTTTTTTTTCTTTCTTTTATAGTGCATTTTCCTGCCAAACGCGTGGGATTTGCAGGCCTGTGTCTGCTTTTCGCTGATTTTTGTACCGTAATTGGCCAATCGCATGATTTATTGCATTCGCGTTTCGCATTTGTGCGGCGTGGCGTTGATTTTTGCGCTGACATTTGACGCGTTATCTGGTGACTATCGCATGCTACCGCCACGTTGTGAATACTTGGTTGGCACGGCAAAATGTTCCCGCGATAGGCTGCAATGTTGAGAGTTGCGTTAAGCTACTCTTGCGGTAGTTATCACACGTTCTTGAGAATGTACCCCACAGCTGCCCCAGTCAACTTGCCCTTGTCCTGTGTGCGGGGAGAATATAACACTTACCACAGCATTGTCCTTCCCTGGGGTACTCTCAGAAGGCCGCTGCTGTACCAACCTCCAACAGAAACAAAGTACCCCCCCCCCCACTCATCATTAATGCAGGCGGTTATTAGCAGAAGAAAAGAGTCAGTCAGTCATTTTACCTTGAACAGGGAAAGTATTTTTCGAATAGCACACTTTAGAAGCTGGGCCAGATGTAGGTAGATTTAGAGCAACAATTCCCAAATAGGGATTTTTTTTCTTCCAAATAACTATTTGGTAATCAGTATTCTAAATGTGTGAAATGTTTATTTTTTAATTTGCGATTTCTAGTTGGGTGTAAATTGACCTACTTCATGAATATTAATGAGATAGGTCGCTATTTGCGATCCGTTAGATATCACAGCCGTCATTGTGATGGTGGCCTGCTGAGGTTCAGCAGACCACCATGTCTGTGATTGCTTTTTAATAAAGCAACCTTTTTTAAAAAAATGCAGTCCATTTTTTCTAAATTAAAACAGGATGCTTTTAAAAATAAAAAAATGAAACATCGATGTTTCATTTTTTCAATATTCTCGCAAATGGGTTACCCCTACTTTTAAAAGAGCAGTGAAGTATTTCTGTTTGCGACCGGAACTCCGTCACAAAACAGTAATACATACCATATCAATTCGGCACTTGGAAAGGATGCTCAAAACACGCCCCTTCCAAATACAAAATTGCAAATGCAGGTCGCATTTTGTATTTTTTACATTTGAAAAGGCATTTTTTTGGTCGCAAATGCCACAGTTCTGCAAATCGGGTCATTAGCAACCCGAAAATACTTTGTACATCTGGCCTGTAGTTCTTTTTAAAAACAAGATTGATTTTTAGGGATTTATGTGCATGCAATGAGGTTGCTTTAGACATTCAATTTAATTTGTGTTTTTTTCAGGATTTCAAACAGAAGATGATGTTTATTGCCTGGCCTTGGCGAAGGCCTTGTATTATGTGTCCACTCCAGTCACTGTCGGCTTTTACGCCCCATGGGGGCGGCAGGAGAATTCTCTACTGAAGAAAGTACGATGTGAGTATCTCCCAGAGAATCTATCATTCAGTCTGCACTGAAAAAAGGCAAAAAAATCCAAACCTGGTTCTGTGGTGTGAAGAAACAAATAAAACCCCGAAAGAACGATTGAAATATTGCACACATGCAAACTTATAGGCCATAGATATACAATTGGGAATGTTATTTGCTAAGTGATTTTAATAGTGCATAACACTGATCTGTACTCTTGTCCTGTAATTGTGGTTAGCCCTGTACCAATTAAGTGGTAATATTGAATTTGGTGGTATTCCCATCCCATTACCAGGCAGTAATACGTTTTGCCCCAGAATGGGGCGTAAAGTGCAGCACCAAGAAGGAACGGGGTCGTTTATCATATTATTTCCTGATTTCTAGGCCTTTTTACAGCCACATATTCCACCTGTGTTTAGCAGGTGGAATATATGACATGAAAAACAAGTGGTATTACCAGGGGTGGTATGATAGGGTGTTGAATGTTACCTGATAATTCAGGGAAGGGATTCCTTAACCAGTAAAACTTGTAATCAAGTGGAATCGCCTTCCATGGAAACACATGGTGAAATACTATTTTGCGCAACTCGTAATAAGGCTTTAAGAGTTTTTGGACACTTAGCATAATTGCATTATCATTATTATTATTATTATTATAAATATTAATGATATACCTTTGAAATCTTACAACTACACGCAAAGGTAGCCATGTGCTAGGAATCAAAACCAAGCCCGCCCCTAATTCGAGTGAGACTCAGTTATCTAGTGACCAATCAAGTAATTGGTTGTTCGCAAAAAGTTCAATGGTTGGTTTGGGTACATGGAAGGTTACGCAGAAGATTCCACCAGGTCACCTTTTGAATGGGAAAAAAACCAAACTCCCTTTCCTGTTTTCCGAATCTTGGGAATCACCAGAAATGTAGTTGACGAATTTCAGACTGGCATATATTGTGCGAAGATATTTTGAAGACAGACTGGCCTCACTTCATCAACCACTTTATGGCAAAGACATAGGGCCTGATTACGAGTTTGGCAGTCCATCGGACTGCCAAATCCGCGGTGGAGTGGCAGGAACTGCTGCACTGGCAGTCCAACCGCCACATTACAAGTGCGGCGGTGCCTCTACCACAGGACCACTGCAACCGCCTGCGATCCGTGATCCCGCGGCGGTGGCGCGGCAGTCTGGCCCAGCAATATGCTGGTGGTGCTGCTGTCCCAGGTCAAACAGGATTACTTTAGAAGCAATCCCAGAGTCATTGGATGATCATCCAACTACTCTAGAAGTCATTTTCACATCATGAGACATCATCAAGCTCTTGAAGTCATCAGCAGAGTTTAGAAACTTGAGCTCGATGATTTGTGGATGACTTGAAAATGAGCATCTGATGACTTCACAAGGTGTGACTATTCCTGATGACTTCAGGAGGATTTAAGAATGAGTATGCGATGACTTCACAAGGTGAGACTATTCCTGATGACTTCAGGAGGATTTAAGAATGAGTATGTGATTACTTCATAAGATCCAATTGTGCATGGTGATTTGAAAATAAACATCCAAATCTCCACAAGCATCATTTCTTCTTAACATGATGAAATTTCTCCTTATGTTTTGAGAATGATTATACTTCTAGTGCAGGAGGTAAACACCCATTACAACTAATCTTTTACCACTACTACCATCACCCCGCATACCATCACAATGCAACTACCATTACTCGGCAATGCCATTACAACGCATGGCATTACAATGCATATGCATTTACCACACATGCTTTTACAACGAAATTTGTTGTAAATGCATGAATGGTAGAAGCATATGTGATTTATATGTAAGTATAAGGTATGTATAGGGTTTGGGTTTTGGAGTGTAGGGTTATATGTTTTGGGGTTCAGGGGTAATTTTAGGGTTAAGGCGTTTGGGGTGCTGGGGTATTTATAGGGTTCAGGGTGGGTTTAGGTTTTGGGGTGTCTGGGTATTTTTAGGGTTCAGGGTGGGTTTAGATTTTGGGGTGCAGGGGTATTTTTAGGGTTCAGGGTGGGTTTAGGTTTTGGGGTGCAGGTTTATTTTTAGTGGTCAGGAGTAATTTTCGGGTTAAGGGCATGTTTGGGTTTTGGGATGCTGGGGTATTTTTAGGGTTCAGGGTGGGTTTAGGTTTTAGGGTGCAGGGGTATTTTTAGGGTTTAGGTTTTGGGGTGCAGGTTTATTTTTAGTTGTCAGGGGTAGTTTTAGGGTTAAGGGCATGTTTGAGTTTTGGGGTGCCCAGGGTATTTTTGGGGTTCAGGGTGGGTTTAGGTTTTGGGGTGCAGGGGTATTTTTAGGGTTCAGGGTCGTTGTAGGTTTTGGGGTGCAGGTTTATTTTTAGTGGTCATGGCTAATTTTAGGGTTAAGGGTATGTTTGGGTTTTGGGGTGCTGGGGTATTTTTAGGGTTCAGGGTGGGTTTAGTTTTTGGGGTGCTGGGGTATTTTTAAGTGGCATGGTGGGTTAGGGTTTTGGGGTGATGGGGAATTTTTAGGGTTCAGGGTGTGTTTGGGTTTAGAGGTGCTGGGGGATTTTTAGGGTTCAGGGTGGCTTTAGGTTTGGGGTGTAGTAGAAAATTTAGGGATCAGGGTGTGTTTTGTTTTTGGGGTGCTCAGGGTAATTTTAGTGTACAGGGTTCAGTTTAGGTTTTGGGGTGCTAGGGTAGGTTAAGGGTTCAGGGTGGGTTTGGGGGTGTAGGGGTATTGTTAGTGGTCAGGGTGTGTTTTAGGGTTCAGGGTGGATTTGGGGTGCCAAGGGTAATTTAAGATTTTAGTGGGCATGGGTATTGGGGTGGTATGGGTAATTTAACAATGTTAGGGGTGTTTAGTTATTGGGATAAAAAAGGCCTTTTTTTTTTAGTTTAAAAAAAAAAAAAATTTAAATAAAATATATATATACATATCATATTAAAATATATATATATATTTACCATAAACACTTTTACAAACTTTATGCATTCACCGTGCACGCCTTTGCGTTGTCATGGCATGCGTGGTAAAGGCATATGGTCGACCTCGGAGATGGGTATCTGGTTCGAGCCTTGGCAGGGAGGCTGAAAATACTGTGATCCTGGGCATATCACTTAATCTCCCGGAGCCTAACAAAAAAAGAATGTGTCCGTCTGTATTGTGCCTTAATGTAGAATAAAGTACCTGTTTTTTCCATAGGAGTAGCACTGGGTTGGACAATCACATTATTGCATGGCTGGGTGTAGTGTTGAGTGCTGAACCTGTGTGCCACCAAACTTACCTCCATGAGAAGCCTGTGACTGCTCACCATTGCTACCACCGAGAAGCTAGTGTTGAAAAGGTTGTAGTTTGCCCAGTTTTGCAGAGTCATAGTAGAATGGGCCCTGGGACAATAGAGTAAAATGACTCCAGCCTACACACAGCCGTGGCCCATAGCCCCTAACTGCTCCATTGCCCGTGAATGGGGTTTAACAATCAGATCACATGCCTAATTAAAAATCAATAAAATCTTTTCAAAGTCGGCCTCCTTGCCATTAAAACATATTTTGTTGCTTCCCATCTGGCATCTTCACTGAAACCCTCTTGGACCTTTTTAAGGTAAACCAATCTTTGCTGGATCCTATTAGTCATGCCACCATGGTGATGCCTTCAAAAGCACTAGGAAGAACGTGGCCCTCTTTTATTTCAAAGCAAAATCAACACACACACACAAACACATACACACTGCAAGTCTCATTAAGGGAGACAAGCCCAGAAGCCTCTAGGATAACTCGCTGAGCCAGCTTCCTGATATGTCCATGGCAGGGGTCATCTCAGCACTATCCAACCTGAAATCAGGATCACTCTATAATCCATGTTCTCCCTCTACCTTAAAATAATTGATGCCTGTTCTTGCCCCAACTCGTTGCACTGCTATCAGCTCCTCTTTTAACATGAGCATTTTTAGTCAGCTTTACAAGAAAGGCATCTTCATTTCACTCATGAAAAAAGCTAGCCTGGATCCTAATGAGCTAAAGATTTAGCGCTCTATCACCCTCTTTCCAGCCTTTTCCAAGGTCTTGAAACAGCTGGCCAAGTTGCTTCAACATCTTGAATTGCTTAACCCACTATCTTGGATTGGGAATGGTGATATAGGCCTGGTGTACCTCTTCCTGGGAAACTATGGACCAGAGTACACAAGACAACGGGCTTTATTAGACAACTCATGGTTCTGGTGTCCGCTCACAGGAATCTTCCACGCTTGGCATAAAAGATTTTTAAACCTGCTATTACAAGAGGACTGCTAGTCACAATTAATTGTGCAGTGACTGGGCAATGAACCGTCCCCCTTCCATACTGTGAATTTAATTTGCCAAGACTTTGGGCAGTTTTTAGGCCTTCATTGGGGGGCAGGCATAGGACCTGCAGAGGACCCGAGGTTTTTCTCTTCAACAGGCACATGAATCCAATGGACTATCCTACCTGTATGTAAGGCTACTGAAATCATGCGACAGGGTAGCACTAAATTATTTGGCACCGTTAACTAAATAATGCGTCAAGAAAAGGTAAATTATGAGGCATGGCGCAGCACATTTTTGTACAGGATTACTTCATTAGTTTGTAATTTATACATATGGTAATACTGTCTGGGCAAACGTTTGACCTCATTAGTACCAGCTTAACAACCAAACACAAAAATAAACAGTTTAAAGATGCCCAGTTAACCTTTGCAAAGGGCTTTCCACAAAGTTCTAACACATTGCCACATTTTTAGAAATGTTTGATCCATTTGAGTTATAAAGAAGATTGTTTTTGTTAAAATCTGCAGATTAATTAGCAAATGATGGATTATTTGGCAAAGGGGAGGGGATGTGGAGGGGATGTGGTCCGTCAGCTGCGCTGCCCACTTTGGTGCAGGAAACCAGGGTTCGAGCCTCGAGGTCGCGTCCACATCCTGTGATTCTGGGCAGGCGCGCAACACCCATTGGACTCAAAGGGCCTCAGCCCCCCTCCCCCCCCCGTCGTGTGTGGCCCGGGAGGAGACTAGCTTCCCGGCGCACACATAGCAGCACCCGAGCACTTCACAGGTCTTTAAAAGACCATTTGCATGTTAATGAGGCCTCGCAGTTGTTTCACCCTTCTAAGAGCCCCTGCAGTTCCACTTTGCCTATGGCTTAAAAGATTCAGCACCCCCCCCCCCCCCGAAATTTTTTCTTAGCCCCCCCCCCCCCCCCTCCGAAATTTGGCTCTAGTTGCACCTCTGATTCTGGGCAAATCACTTAATCTCCCTGTGCCTGAATGTGTAATGTAAATACGGTGCTCATGTACAGCGCTCCAATACCTTCGGGTCCAGTTCGCGCTATATAAAAGATGCATAAAAAAAAAATGCCGCAAATCTATAATTAGCCCAAAAAAATGCAGTGACTGCAGATTTGCATGATTCCAGTGGCCCTGCCTATATGCATATTTTTATACATATACCTGTGGCACCTCTGGTATATAAATAATAACAGAACTTTCTATTGAAAGTTTAAAAGCTTTCGAAAAGCAAAATGTGTCACGTTTTAATTGAACTATAGATATCGTAGCAGTGAAATAACAGCCATACCTAATGAGGTTCACAATAGATGTTTAACTCAATATCATTGTTATAACTTTATGCGGACTGTTAATTATTATACCAAAAACCCTTTCACTCTCATGAAGTGAATATTTCATTAATAGACTTCAAGAGTATAATGGATTATGATTTTGAAAATGTGCATTCTTCTCGCTGCGTTCAGAACGGCAGCGCTGTCTAGCCTTTCTTGAGTTTTCAATAAAGTTGGTTGACAAATGGAAACGGCCTTTCCTGCAACCAACCTTTGTGACCTTTGCCCGCCTACAGGCCATTTCGGCCAATCAGCAGGAGGATTGTGTGTCCAGACTTGCAATCGGGCTACTCGACCACAGGCGGCTCGTGTGTGTTCTTTGTGCTGCTGCTCAAACAAGGGGAAATGCCGATCCTTCCGAGCTGCGCTTACCTTGCTCCAGGACAAGAAATGGCGCTTTCTTTCTCATTTCAGATGCAAACAGAGGAAGGTGCTTGGTTTGAATTCGAGTGTAGCGCTCTGGCAGGAAGGGAATGAGTGTAGTCGCAATAGCAGGGAGAAACAAAGGCAAATAAGGCACTGAATTCCCCTCCCCCCAAGGTGAGAGATTGACGAGGGTTGCACTTTAAGTAGGGGTCGAGGACTCCTCTCTCGGTCTTGTGGTTTTTTTTTGTTTTTTTTGCGTGTTTCCATTCTCTCCGATAACTAATCATTCTATTTTCACACTCGAGACAAAAATACGCTTTTCATCTTTTTTTTCCTATGCATCTTTCTTCACCTCTCCACCCAGCAGGTTCAACACTTCCCTCTCGTCCCGGTGAAGCTTGCTTTCTTCCTCCTGAACCCTTGCTCTATTTTCCTGATAGTCGTCCTTTATATTACTACTCTTTCAAGTTTGCTCAGGGTCGGACTGGCCTGGTAGCGCCACAACGGCTGATCTGATAGGTCAGAATGTGGGGCATTATTTAGGCTGTTTGTGGACTGGTTTTGTGGTTCTGGTGGGCCACTGTTTACTGTTGCTTTCCCAGTTAGTACCACATTGCATGCAACAAGCACAAAGAATGTGGGTCCCAATACACAGTGTAAATAACCTATACAAATGGCTATACAAGGTCAAAACTGCCCGATTTAGAACTGTGGGCCAATTTTTAACTAGCTGATTTACGGGGCCACTTTAATTTTACTGCCTGGGTCTATTTTCTGTTCAAGTCCGGCTCTGCGTCTGCCTTACAAACTGCACACTCCGGACACTTGGTCTCCATCCTCTGCATGCGCTCTCTACTCGCCACATAGACTGTTCATTCGCATTATGTTCCCTATTCTTTCGTGGTGTTAATTGTCAACCCTCTGTTTTACCAGATGCAGGAAGTGTGGGGTTCTTTTGTTTGCAACTCGGTACAGGGAAGGTGGGCGGATCAGTGATATGGTGGAGGAGTGGGTGAGTGAAGGGATGCATGGATAGATGAAATAGTGAAAGGATGGATGTAAGAATGGAGTAGTGAAAGGAAGGATGGGTGGATGTGTGAAAGGATGGATGAGTAAGTGAAAGGATGGCTGAATGAAAGAATGGATGGATGGCCAGGTTGAAAGGATGGATGGCTAGGTTGCAAGGAAGGGAGGATAGATGAAGGTAGGGTGAAAGGGTGGATGAGAGTGAAAGGATTGATGGATGAGTCAAAGCATGGATGTGTGAGTGAAAAGGTGGATGGATAGATGCATGGATGAATGAGTGAAACGAATGTAAGAATGGATGATTGAAATGCTGGATTGATGATGGGAGAAAGGCTGCATGAGTGAGTAAAAGGATGCATCGATGAGTCAAATCAAATCAAATCAAAGATAGCTTTATTCGGTATTTGACAAAACACCATATAAGCAAACATTACAAAAATGCGGTTAAAACAGTGTTATTTACATACTAAAAGGTGATAGAAGGGTCGAGGTAAATATGACATATTTATGTATTATATGATGTTATTAGGCACAAAATAATACTTCTACAAACCCTCAACCTTCTAATCACTTCTCATAGACCCTCTACATTTTATAATAAACGACAGAAATTTTATCATCACTCCAATAGCACATTCGTCTTGAAGCAGATACAATCTGTGGAGAGCTGCTTTACAGCTTCTCAGGCCCCACAGTTTTAACAGAGGCAATAGATGTTTTTTCCTACCCCATTGATAGTACTTGCAGAACAATATGCAATGTATGTTAGACTGGGTGGCTATTCCGTCACACGGGCAATTAATCATTTTCACTGACCAATCATTCGGTGTAGGGAACGTTATTAACCTGAAAAAACAGTCTGTCCTCAGACGAGCCAACAGCATTCTATGGTAAGGGGAGATATTTGGCGCTAGATAAGGATGTAAACCATGTTCGTGCAAAATCTGGCGGTGGGCTATAATGGTAGATTTATTCCCATCTAAATAGTATCTCCTCTCCTCCAATAGGCCAAGACACGTCTCTTTTAGTGCTTTTTTGGGGATTTGGGCGCATGATATTGGGTCTGAAAAGAGTTCTGGGTTGCCGATGGAGTTCAAGAGTTTTTTAACGTAGGCTAGCCAAGGTTGTTTAGCGCCATTTCCTTGCTGCAGGCAATCCTGAATTACCTCCCTATTAAAGGTTGTGTCCTCGCATGTCCAGATCTTATGCCACAACATCACTGGCGCTATCTTTATAATGTCACTAATGTGAAGTCTATCCAGTTCGTTGTGGCAGATAGTAGTAGATGTGGAACGCGGGACTCCTAAGAGGTACCTCAGGAAGGCATTCTCCACCCTTTGAATTTCGGAACTATCTGCAAGTCCCCAAATCCCCGCCCCATAAACAGCTGTGGACACACATTTAGCTGCATAGATCTTAAGTAGTGTGTCTACCGGTTTCCCGCCCAGTTTTTTAGCAAATTGCTTAACCGCCCCTATTGCGCGGGCAAAAGCCAGGTTTCGGGAGGTAACCGCGGCAGACCATGTCCCCCTATTATTAAAAATGATACCCAAATAGGAAAAAGTTTTCGACATCGCTATCTTTGAATTATTAACAAAGGTTTTGCAGTCTGGTACTTTTTTTCTCGTTGTACATGACATCGTGAAAGTTTTCCCCACATTTATTATAAGGCCTCTAGAGCTCATGAAAGTTGCAAAGCCTGTTAGTGCCTTTTGGAGTCCCCGCTGAGTGCGGGCCATAATCACCGCATCATCAGCGTATAGCAATAACGGGACTGCGAGTCCGTTTATCTTGGGGTAATCCACCTCCAGGTCATTCATCGAGTCTGCTACCTCGTTTATATACAAATTAAATAAAAACGGTGCAAGGATGCAACCCTGGCGAACGCCCTTTGCAATTGGGAATTTTCTGGTTTGTTCGCCATTTTTGCCATATCTCACCGTAGCTCCTGCATCTCTGTAAAGTTCCTGGATAAAAGTTAGGATGTTTTTATCTATCCCCATATTGGTCAGGGTTTTCCACAGGGTTCCATGATCCAGACAATCGAAAGCCGAAGTTAAATCGACAAATGTCAGGAACAAGTTCCCTTTTTTTGATCCAATATATTTGTTTATTATAAGGGACAGGTTTAAACCCTGCTCTATGGTTCCCACCCCCGACTTAAAACCATATTGGAATTTTGAAAGTATCCCGTTAGTCTTGGACCAGGTTTGTAGTTTGGTTAGTAACACCCTGCCAGCAACCTTCATTAAATTATCTAACAGAGAAATTGGGCGATAACATTTTGGGTCTTGTCTATCTCCTTTTTTAAATATTGGAATGACTATCGCTTCCTTCCATGTTTTAGGGAAACCCAAATTAGTATAAGCATTTAGAACATTTGCCAGTAAGGGAGCCCAGAGATCTACATTCCCTTTAAATAGGTCAATGGGTACACCGTCAGGCCCTGGAGCTTTTAGGCTTGCACTCTGGGAAATCGCTTGTTCCAGGTCTGCAGGGGTGAACATTACTTTTAGTGGGAAATTTCCCTGTGGTTGTAAAAGGATCTCCCTCCCCTCAGCCAACTCCTCTTGTGAGGTCGACATAAGTAAGTCTTTCTTATAAAGAGCAGTAAAATGCTTGACCCAGACATCTTCAGCTATGCCAATTTCCATGGAATCTACCTTCCTATCTAGAAAAAAGGGAGCATTTACCTCTTTCCAGAAGGACGTATTATCCCTTAGTGCACTTGCCTTTATCAAGGCTTCCCAAGCTGCATTTTTGAGTTCTTTCTTTCTTGTCAGGAGAGTCAGCTTATAAGCTTGTCTAGCCTCCTTGACTTGTCTGCTATCCCTGGGTATAGTCTTTAAAGCCTGTAAAAGTGTTTTGTGGGCACTTGTGCAGGCTCGGTTAAACCAGCCATATGTTCTCGTTTCCTCCCTTGCCTTTAATTTTTTAGTTAGCTTGGCGTTTATTTCTGCTTTAATCTCATCAAATGCCTGTATTATTTGTTCTGGGTTAATGCTTGGTTCCAAGCAGGTGTTAAATTGACTAGTTTCTTTCAGTAGTAGATCTTTCAGAAAATTCGTGGGTTCAATTTTTGCCCATTTAATGGCATAGCCATTTTTCCTGGCCAGTGCCACTGAACGGCCATGCAATATATCCGTGGTGGTTATTTTTTGCGTGCCCCGTTTCCCTAATTTAAGGGAAGTGCTAATGGGAAAATGGTCACTTATTGCTAGGCCCTCCGTTTCAAACCCACCCACCCAACCTTGGTTCCTATTTGAGACCAGGATGAAGTCTATTACAGTACCTGCCCCATGACCAAAAAAGGTTGTTTGAAACACTACGGGTGGCTGGCAAAGTTCATTTGCAAAAGCCAAATCCCATTCATGCATGAATTGATTTAGCAGATTTCCCGCTAGGGAATGTTCAAAATGTGTGGTGGGATCCCCTTGTGAGTCAAAAATGCCACATTTTTTTGTTTGGCTATAGGGACATAAATGACAATTAAAATCCCCTGCTATGATTAAGCAGTCTGCCACCTGACCGCCTTTGGTTAGCAATGAATCCAGTTCCGCTATTAGAGTTTTTACCTCTACTTTTGGCATATTATTATAAAGGTTTATCAGAAAAAAGGAGCGCCCATTTAATTTAAAAGACAATCCTAGTAGTGAACTCCCTACACCTGCTTTTGGCCCATTTGCCTCGTACATGTTCTGTTCTATGTTACAGAGGTTAGAGGTAAAAATACAAAGTCCCCCCGAACCCCTGCCTCGGTTACCCTGGATCGGGGGAACGTAGAAAGTACTAAAACCCTCTACTGATGTCTCATATGGGTCCCAACACTCCTGTAGGCAGACTATATCCTGCTTTTCCATGAAAGTTAAAAATAGCTGGTCACGCGCTTTTTTCGCAAGCCCAGCAATATTCCAGGAAGATATCTTAAGCAGATGAAACCCCTCAGTGATGAGGCAGGGTTCTTCCTGCCTAAGTTGTGAGACCATGCCCTCTTGCAAGGCTTCGATCTCATTATCGAGTTGGGTCTTGGTCCTATCTACTGTACTCAGATATGGTTTTATGTTAATAATTTCAGTTATTGTCCCAGTTCCGTTCTCAGTCCGTAACCTGCTGGAATTTTCTGTTAACTGCTGGCTTAATCGGTTACCTCCAGACGAGTCTTGCACTAGTGTAATCTCTGGCATCACGGGGTTAGTATTTTCTACTAGGGAAGGGACGTCATGGATCTTATGTAGGGGAGCAGTGACTTCTAAAAGGGAAGGGACGTCATGGATCTTATGTAGGGGAGCAGTGACTTCTAAAACCCCTGTGGTGACCTTTATTGGTCAATCGACCATGTCTAGACAGTCAAATCTGTTCCTCATGGGAACCCCCTCCCAGTAGTCGAAATTTGAGTTGCCTCTACTATGGTACCAGGGGCGGGAATTCCAGCCTCTATTCCATCCATTATTATTGTTATTCCTATTTCTGTTTCTATTAGTGTACCCCACCTGTGTCCAAGGCCAGTCCTGAACATCCTCCCATCCAGTTTTATTTTCATAATTCGGGGTATTTAACGGAGGATAAAAATAGGAAAGGCGCTGTACATCCACCCCCCCCCTTTTTTCAAGTGCTGGCCAGGAAGAGATATAGTCAACCATAGCAGGATCGTCACAGTTGACTATAACGCAGTCACCCTGTAAGCTTTTTTTGGTTTCCCCGATCCAAAACACTCTTCTAACTGAGTTAATTCTGTTATAATGCGATGGCTGTATAGGTCTATTTTGGCTAAGCCATTGCAGAACTTTGTTTCTCAGTGACCACTGGGACTCATCCGCTCCCTCTATTAGTTCTGAGACCCCTGTTAGGACAACAGTGAACGGGGTGGCCTCAGGTGGGAGATGGAATGGCCGTCTAGGTCTAAATCCCGTCCTCTGTTTCCCCTGTGCTTGAGAGGGCTGAGATTTCTGGAGTTTTTGTGTATTCTCCTTTAGGTTTGCTAGCTGAGTATTTAGGGCTACTAGAGCTGGGGTGGGTTGTGCGTTATCGCTAGTGGTGACGAGTTGGCCCATTCCCTCTGCAGTTTGGGGTTTAGGAATATTTTGTGGATTCTGTTTGACGTTTTTGGTGGTCAGGATGTTCCCTACTTTATCTGGTCCACAGGACTTTGGGCAAGCGGCTGGTGTTGTAGATGGTTGAATTGGTTTAGCCGATTTGGCCAATTTACTTGGTTGTTTGATCTTCCCCTCGCCCATGTCTAAGGTACTAAGTGACTTCTGCATAAATGCAGGAGTATTTAGTTTGGCGAGTTGTTTTTCAATTACCCTTAAGCTTTTCTCCAGGGGTTTCAGATGGTATTTTAACAGTTCCCCCATGCTGTTTGTGAGAAAGTCGTGTAGTGTCACACATGAGGTACAAGGTTTTTGTATGCCCCCTACTGCGCCTAGTGTATCAAGGTTCTCCAGTGGCGTGATGTTCCGTGGGGGCGTATTTAGAATCACACTATTGGTTGGTGATGGTGTTTGCAACAGTACGGTGTTGTTGCTGTCTATATTCAGGTTGCTAGGAATCCCACCATTTGGTGGAACTAATAGATGCACATGTGGGTTCGCCCCCTTATTTAACCTCTTATGTATGGCGCCCTCCCTAGCCCCCGTGATGTTTAGTTCTGTGGCCGTTTCATAATTATGTAGGGATTGTAAATCTGGTGTTTTTTCCAGATCCTCCCTAGAATCAGAATCGGAACCTAGTGACAACTGTGTTGCTGACAAATCCACAGTGTTTGAGACTGTGTGAACTAGTGCACTTGTTTGATTCAGCAGGGGTATAATCGACCCCTTTTGTATAGGGGTTTGTGCTGAGGCCAGCGGGCCCATAGACGATCTTTTTCTGGCCATCTCTAATTCGTGAGACACCCGTCGATCTATCAGTTGGATAGTGTTGTCAATGGCTGCATTGGCCTTGTGTAGAAATAGGTCAAGTGGACCCGTTATATCGGTGGTTTTGTCTGTTTTTTTGCTTCTAGTGACTCTGGACATGATTATGATTAAGCACTCTGCGTCACAGGGGCAATAACTTGTGGGTCGCAAGCAGAACTGGTGTCACTGTTACAACTAGAATATGAGTTCCCACTAATTTATGACCACACAGGACAGCAGGAAAACGGAGAAAAATATAGACATGAAGACAGAAATAGAAATACCGTGGCCCAGTCCAGTCCTGCACAGTCTGTAACGGGCTGAAACGGGCCCGCCCTTGGCCCGGGCTTCGCCTCGCGCTTCTCCTCGCGCGCGTCCCGCGTTGCGTGAAGTATGGTTTGATTTAAAGGGGGAGTAAAAGGGCGTTACCGCCGGGGGAAGAGGCACCAGGTGATGGAAGCAAAGGCTTCTGGTCCTCGCAGTCCCCCGGTGCAGGCAGCCAACTAGAGTGGGGTCTAGCGCACGCTGGGAGCTATTGGACACTCCGTCGATCAAGGAGGAGCTCCCACCAGCAGCGCGACCTCGAAAAGTTTCTGCAGGCAAGTTTGGCGCAAATCCGCTTCCCAGGCGTCCCTCAACAGGCAGTAAATTGGATTTTGTGAGTGGCACCCGCGAAGCGGGTGTCACGAAGGATAAATAGAGAACAGCAGGTGATGGGCGTTACCGCCGGGGGAAGAGGCACCAGGTGATGGAAGCAAAGGCTTCTGGTCCTCGCAGTCCCCCGGTGCAGGCAGCCAACTAGAGTGGGGTCTAGCGCACGCTGGGAGCTATTGGACACTCCGTCGATCAAGGAGGAGCTCCCACCAGCAGCGCGACCTCGAAAAGTTTCTGCAGGCAAGTTTGGCGCAAATCCGCTTCCCAGGCGTCCCTCAACAGGCAGTAAATTGGATTTTGTGAGTGGCACCCGCGAAGCGGGTGTCACGAAGGATAAATAGAGAACAGCAGGTGATGGGCGTTACCGCCGGGGGAAGAGGCACCAGGTGATGGAAGCAAAGGCTTCTGGTCCTCGCAGTCCCCCGGTGCAGGCAGCCAACTAGAGTGGGGTCTAGCGCACGCTGGGAGCTATTGGACACTCCGTCGATCAAGGAGGAGCTCCCACCAGCAGCGCGACCTCGAAAAGTTTCTGCAGGCAAGTTTGGCGCAAATCCGCTTCCCAGGCGTCCCTCAACAGGCAGTAAATTGGATTTTGTGAGTGGCACCCGCGAAGCGGGTGTCACGAAGGATAAATAGAGAACAGCAGGTGATGGGCGTTACCGCCGGGGGAAGAGGCACCAGGTGATGGAAGCAAAGGCTTCTGGTCCTCGCAGTCCCCCGGTGCAGGCAGCCAACTAGAGTGGGGTCTAGCGCACGCTGGGAGCTATTGGACACTCCGTCGATCAAGGAGGAGCTCCCACCAGCAGCGCGACCTCGAAAAGTTTCTGCAGGCAAGTTTGGCGCAAATCCGCTTCCCAGGCGTCCCTCAACAGGCAGTAAATTGGATTTTGTGAGTGGCATCGATGAGTCAAAAGATAAATGGATGGATCAGTGAGTGGATGTATGAATGGACTGAGTTAAAGGGTTAATTGGTGGATATATGGATGAGTGAAAGGGAGAATATATGGATAGCTGGATGGAAGGGTGGATGAATAGATCAATGAAAAGGGTGGATGGATGAGGTAGCAAAAGAATGGATGAGTAAAAGTGTAAATGGATGAGTGGAGCAATGTGTGGAAGGGTGAATGGATGAGTGAAGAGATGGGTGGCTGAATGAAACGGTGGATTGATGGATAAGTGAAAAGGAAGATGGATGAGTTAAAAGGTAAATGGATGATGGATGGAGGGATGTGTGAGTGAAGAGGTGGATGGATAGATGCATGGATGAATGAGTGAAGGAAAAATGGATGGATGAGTAAAAGGATGGATGGATGGATAGATGAGAGGAAGGCTGGATGGATGAGGGAAATAGTAAATGGAAGGACTAAGTGGATTGATGAATGGATGGGCTAAATGAAACCGTGAATGGATGGATGTATGCATGGATACATGAAGGAAGGGTAGATGGCTGGCTGTATTAAATGGTAGACAGATGATGAGTGAAAGGCTGAATGGATGGATGAATGAGTGAAAGGATGGGTGGATGAGTGAGTGAAAGGGTATATGAATGGATGAGAGGATAGATGGGTAAAAGGGTGGAATGATGAGTGAAAGGATGGATCGCTGAGTAAAAGGGTGGATCAGTCAATGAATGAGTGAAAGGGAGGATGGATGGAGTAAAAGGATAGATAGAAGTGGGGATAGACAAGTAAAATGATGGATGACTGAGTGAAGGGATAGATATGTTTTGTGGATAGGTTTGAAGATGCATGAATAGGTTTGCATGTAGATGGGTATATGGATGGACTGAATGGTGAAGGACAGAATATTGGATGGAAGACAGAATATAAAGGTGAAATGATGATAATCAGCAAGTGGATGGAAGAATGAATTGATGAATGGAAAGGTGCTTGGATGCAAGAGACAAGCAAGTCTTTCTGGGATGGTCCCGATGACTTGCTTCACTTGCTTGGTCTCATAAGAGTTTTGGTTCAAAGTGGGGGGTGTTTTAATTTTCTGGCTACTCCCTTGCACATACTCCTGTGTAATTCCACTTTCTAACCTTTTATCTTCAATCTCCACTCACCAAATCCGATCTCTACCATGCACATTGTTGTCCACATCAGGCATCTTCTCTATACTGCTCATGTGCTCTCCACCCTCTACAAGCCATTGCCACCCTATTTATCTACTCTTTACACTATAGTTTTTCTCTCAACCGTTCACTTGCTCTCTTCCCTCTGCACACAACTCAATATATCAGATTAAGGAAAGCACAAATGAAGCACATTTTTTGTAATTCTTTGAAGTATGGTGGAAACAAATATTTCAATATGATTTAGAACAATTCAGTACACTAGGAGATTACACTTCCACACATTGTTTTGTGCACTGTATACTTTAAATCAGTAAAACTGTATGCCTTAACAAATGTAATAGTCATTTAAATTGCAAATGTGTTGACTGTACAGGCAGTGCACCATCACACCAGGCATACTCCACGCTACACCACTCTACTCTGTACAACACCATGCCCCTCCCCTCTACCACACACCACTCCACTCTCTTCTACTTTACAACATGCCACTCCACTCTGACACTACACGACATACCACTCTTATACACCCCTCCACTCACACTCCTATATTTTTTGCAACGACTCTCTACTTTGATACTCCAATCTTTGACACTTCACTATACTCTACACCACTCTACTGCACTCAACAACCCTCTCTGCCACTCCACGACACTGCCACTCTGTTAAACTCCCTCTACGCCACTTTACTCCACTCCATTCTGACTCACTTCTCTGCTCAATGACTCTCCATGCCCCTCCACTATTCAACACTCCACTCTGCAACCCTTTACTCCACTCTACACTACAACAATCTACTGCACTCTATGCAACTCTACTCTACGACCCTCTACGCCACTTCACTCTACAAAACTCTACTCCATTTTATGCCACTCCACCTCACTTTACTGCACCCTACAACACTCTGTGCCATTCCACCCTAGGACACTATCGCAACACTCTACTCCACTTTATGCCTCTCTACGCAACTCCCTCATTGTCACTCTTTCCACCATCTGAATGTGTTCTCCATCCTAAACATCCACTGTAACCCTCTCTACCCATTCTCCAAGCCTCACCTCCTCTTTCTGTCATTTGCATTGGCTCGCCATGTCCATGATCTATTTCGCCCATCCTCCCTCTGAACATTAGATCTTCTCTCAGTGCACCACATGGGCTTTTAGCCCTATACTTCCAACACCCACACTGTTTATCCTACTCCCACACAGGATCTCCACCAATGACATACATAAACTGTCTGCCATATACACTCTCTACCCAGCACATTCACTCTCTACATCAGCCCTCGTATAGTACTCTGCACATGCTCTCTCCAGCCGCCAATTGTGCTTGTCACCCTGTCATACGCTCTTTACCTTCCAAATAAGTTTTTTACCCTCGTTGGTCTCTTTCCACCCATCACTTGTTATCTTCACCGTTTACTTTCTCTTGTCTGCATTCTACAGCCCACATGTTCTATCCATGTTCCACTTCCACTGTTCATATCTACACATAACACCCGATTACTAAACACTGTATATCTGTCCTCCACATGAGTGCTACACTCTGTACATGCGTTCCCTACATTCACACTTTATTTGCATGTTCGCTTTCTACCATCCATAATTGTATTCTACCCAACACTTGCACTGCTTGTGTATGTACATTGTTCACCCTCTGTATCCACCATCTACATCTGTTGTTTATCTCACATATCCAATCTAAGCCTTCTGCATCCACTCTCCAAGTACTGTATCCTCTCTGAACCCTGTACATCTGTTCTCGACACTTGCTCTAGCCACTCCAGACACCACTTCTGCTCTTGGTGCACTACATCCACTCTCCACCATCTTATCTGCTAAATACAAACCTCACCAACTCCCAGCCCTTTTCATTCTCAAAGCATTATGACCGCTGCTAACACCATTTAAGTTCCCTCTGTGGGTATCTTCTAGCCATTAAATTCATCTTCTACATCCACTCTTCTTCCATGATAGGAGCTTTCCACTTCCACTAAACATTTACTGACACGCCACTTCTACTCCTCTATAGCCTCCAAATGCATACTCTATTTTTCTCTTAGAACTGCTATCTTGCTGCTAGCCCACACTTCAGATATGCTCTTCATAGAAGCTCTCCATATCCAGTCTCAACATCCACTATGCCCCGTTATATTTACAAGCACTCTTCAAATCATCTGTCCAAATTTACTGCACAACATATTTCACACGCCTTATCCTTACTCTTCTATCCAGTGCTGCACTGTTCTACCATTCACAAACAGTACTCAACTCTATGTATTCGGCCTTAGCATGACACGTATACACCTAAAGTCCCATGCCTTTTTGTTCCACACTACATATGTTAATATCTCCTCTTTGCAGTCAGCATCTGCTATCCACATAGACTTTCCACATGAACATCCTCTCACACCATATAGCTGCAGAGTTCAATATCCATTTGCACTTAAATCCCATTCTTAAACAAAGCGTCAGAACAATAATTAAACTATTTGCCAACTGGGATTTAGAACACTTCACTGCATGGCTTACTAACTACACACATGTAACACTGTGACTATATACAGCTACACAATCCATCACCACGCTCAGTTATAGTACTAAAGACACCTAAGCAATAGCCAAGAGTGCCCATCCAGTGGATACTCTTGGATGTTACGAATTGGGATTACTTCTAAATAATTCCACTGAGTACTCTTGGTTGTTAGGCAGTGATGAGGGGGATGTACCGTAGTGTTTTCCCAATACCCTTGTGTACATTAACTCCAATTTGAAGTTGTCATAAAATCATACTACAGTAATGCATAATAATTCTGAAGATATTAGCAAATCATCCAGTGGTTGTAGACAGTAACCATGAGGTTGTCCTGAAATCATCCGGTAGTATTTCAAACTCATCCTGCACTTGTCAGTTAGTATTCCTTGAGAAGTACAAGATCATCACGCATTTTTAATTGAAGTAATCAGGACACCATCCTGGAGTAATTCACACTCATCCTGCAGTTGTCAATTAGTATTCTTGGAGTGGTAAAGGATCATCACGCATTTTTAATTGAAGTAAATCAGGACACCATCCTGGAGTAGTTTTTGTGATTACAGTAAGAGTCATCTCATTTAAATATTTAGCCCTGTGGACAGACTTCAGGATGGCTTGGGATGACTTCCCCAGATAATTACAGGAATAGCCTGGCTGAAGTCATCGGATGACCCTAGAATGAGTCCAGGATGATCTTCCTTTTTGACTTGGGGTGGCACCTCCAAGCATATTATGAGTTTCCTCACAGCCACAGTTTTCATGGCTGTGAGCCCGCCATGAAAACGGTCGCAGTGAGGAAACTAAGGGAGCACTACAGGACCCCCTGTTGCCTCTGGGTAAGGGGATGCATGCAAGGGGGACACCATGTGCCCCCCCCCCCCCGTCTGCATGCCCTGCTCAGTTCCTGCACGGCATGGACTTCGCAGTCCATACCGTACAGTAATGTCCTTTGGCTCTTCCATTGCAGTGCCTTTCTCACAGGCACCGCCAAAGCACAGCCCGCCAGACTACGAATTAACTCGTAATGTGGTAGGCAGTTTGTGGACGAGTTTGGAAGTGTGGGAGCGGGGCAGTGGCTGTCCACTCCCACACCGCCAAACTCATAATCAGCCTATAGCTCTTACATGGAGAGTGTTCTGCCATAGGTAGCCATTAGAGCCAAAGGACATCCTCTATCCTGTTCTGTATCCCATTCTTTTTACGGCTGCTGGGAGAAATACATTCCAGAAGTTTGATGACAGGTCAGAGTAGATTCCGCCACCTTTGCCGACCTTTTTAAACTGCAGTCTAACAATGAGCAGCGACGGCCCGTATAGGGCGTGTTACCGGGGCGGTGACGTGGGGCAGAGGAGGGGCAGGGTGGGGGGTTGCAAAATGCGGCTTACGGCCGATTGCAGGTAAGTTACGAAAAAAATAAATAAAACAAATTTTGTTACGCGCGCTGCGTCGCATTTGGCGATGCTGCACGCGCAACAAAATTTGTTTTATTTATTTTTTTCGTAACTTACCTGCAATCGGCCGTATGCCGCATTTTGCAACCCCCCACCCTGCCCCTCCTCTGCCCCACGTCACCGCCCCGGTAACACGCCCTATACGGGCCATCGCTGACAATGAGTCTGTCAGTCAGTAAAAATTCTTTATTCAGCTCTACTGAGCCATAAAAGTCACATCATAAATAATACACACTGATTACATGATTAAAAGGTCAAGAGAAAGGCAGTTACAAAAATAGGTCATACAACCTTCAATAAAATCACAAAGAATAGTTCAGTAGCAGCAAAATACAGTAAACATTTCCTTATTTATATCGTTATCTCAAAGAGCTTAAGGTGTAGTTCAAAAAAGCTATTATAACAGTTCATTTCCCAGACACTGCAGGTAAGAAAAGGCAGATGTGTGGGATCTAAAATCCAGAGCACACAGTATGGAGCGCAGGAATTGACTTCTTTGGTGTTAGTAAAAAGAGCAGAATAAAGTAAAATGCAGAGTGCTTTGTTCGGCTACGATTTTACAGTGACAAGGGGGGAGAGATGAAACCCACGTGCCTTTGGTGGAACAGGCTACCAAGAAGTATATAGTTTGAAGTCAGAACCTTCTCTTTCATCTGTAATAAACTGTAAGTAAAATGCTGGGCGTGGTAGTGGAGCTGGGGAAATGACTCCTCTCTCTTCCTAGCTATCCCCATGCTGTGCCCTTTGTGCATGTGGAAAAAAAGATATTTTATATTCATTAAGGGGATGTTGAATAGAACAGCTGGACAATGATAAACAACTGGAGTGCCCAGACCTATTAAGATCTTTTTGACAAATTTGAGCCAGGGGATATCTAAGCAATTATCCCCATTCATGCAATCTAACAACACTGATCTACACAACTGGCCTTCTGGGTTTTTCCAAATTCACTGCCACAACAAGAGGGGTTGTAATTTGATGGAATTCTCCAGATAGTTTAGCCCTATCTCATTGTGACAAAATGATGTTGGAGTGGAGTGTGGGACAGCCAGAAGTCTTCTTATAAACGTATTCTGTAGAATCTGGAGAGCTTTACAGTTTGTGAAACGACAAATGCCCACCCCCAAATATTGCAACAGATAAACATTTACTTTTAAAAATACATAGCAGCTCCCCGTTCACTGATAGACCGCATAGCTCTACAAAAGATGATAGTACTGCCAAAGTTTTTATATCTATTCAGTAACATCCCTATCTGGTTGACGCAGGCACTATTAAAAAAATTAAGGACAGCAATGCAGAAGCTTACATGGGCGGGTAAACAGGCAAGAATACGCTGGGATATTTTGACGAAACCGTACCGCAAAGGTGGTTTTTGGGCACCTGATCTCCAATTATACTACTATTGCGCGCAGGCACAACACGCTCATTACTGGTTTCAACCGCACGCTTATATCCCACACGTAGCGGTGGAGAGAGATAGTGTATACCCAACGCCTCTGACAGTCTATGTATCGGACCCTAGATCCTTCACCCACAATGATAGGATCCTGACGGTGCACTGCACCTCGAGAGCCTGGTATGTGCTAGCGCGTCGGGCCGAGAAATTGTCCGTCTATGCACCAGCACTTCCACTAGGGTACCATCCAAAACAGTCAGTCACACAGGAAAAGAAGATGATACAATTACTAGATGAGATGAAATTGAACACTATGGCAGATGTATTCCCACACGGCAGTTTCATTCGGAGGGAGGACCCGTCACTTAGCGTACACAAACCTCCCATGAAGCTGTTTGCCCAGATGCAGACAGCGATGAAAGAACAATATGACTCGTACCCGGAGGAACCACCTAAATTGCAAGCCCTACAATCATTATTAACTGCGTCTGGCCGCCAGCAACTTGTCACCCGTTTATACAACATGTCACAATCAGAACAAAAAGAGGCAGTAAATAGATCACTTAATAAATGGGAGATGATGCTGGGAGACACTATAAGTGAACAAGGCTGGGAATGTAGCTGTATGCAGCTGCAACTAATGACACCAAACTGTAACTAACGCATAGTGCATTTTAAATTCCTACATCAGTTTTACTACACCCCGACCCAATTACATAACTACGGCCTCCGACCGAATGATAAATGCTACAGATGCGAAGCCTTGAGGGCTGACTTCTTACACACGGCGTGGGCCTGCCCACAGATACACAAATACTGGGAGGAAGTCACGGGGGCACTCACTATCATGCTATCCGAGATGATACCCAATGCACCACAGGTCTGTCTATTGGGAATATATAAGTTAACACCAGTCAGAAGAAAAAAATTCTTGGCTGTGGCACTACTACTAGCAAAGCGCCGCATCACCATCAGATGGGGTAGAAAGCGCCCCCCCCAGATTCAAAGAATGGCTCAAGGACATGTCATACTGTAGGGACACTTTATAAATGTATGCGGAAGAGCTACCGCAAGCATCCAGGCCAAGGGATTATTGGGAACCCCCACTGCAATATCTCCAGAATGTACAGGTGGACGAGTGAACATTAGAGTATACAGGACAACGGTGGCAAGTATAGCTCTCCAGATACACTCCCGCGGATGTGGGGACTCGAAGCCATTTGTAAACAATATACACATGTTACGTACGTTGGTAAAGGTCAATTGAAATGTCAGAACGGTTTGAGACACCTAGAGTTGTGATGATTGATTTGTGGTATGCTATCGAAACTGTGATTCCCCCGGGCTACAGGATGACATGATAAACAACATATCATGTGATTAAAGACTGTATACCATGTGAAATACAATTGTTTTATTCATGTAAGTAATGTACTGCAGTAGAAGCTATGCTTTAATGCTGACTGCACTTAATAAACAAAGATAAAAAAATTTAAAAAAAAGCGGCTCACTTATGGGTTTATGTTCTAGCCTTTCTGCAAATCTAAAAACTTAATTGTATTGTATTGTATCGTATGAATACTTATATAGCGCACTGTGACCCTTCGGGTATCCAAGCGCTTTCAACCAAACAAGATGTTTTAGTGCTGAGGGGGGTAGAGTAGGGGGCATCATGCTGCTGGGAAGAGCCAGGTCTTGAGGCTCCTCCTGAATTCCATAAGTGATTGCAACTGTCTGAGTTCAGATGGAAGTTCATTCCAGCTTCGGGCTCCGACCACACTGAAGGCCCTCCCCCCCAATCTTGCCCGTTTGAACCTGGGCTGGGCCAGCAAGCTGGCATTGGATGACCGCAGCTGCCTTGCGGGGGAGTACCTTAAGAATCTCTCTTGAAGTGGGACCGGTCCTGTTCCATGAACCAGGCAAAGGGACTTGAAGAGGACCCTCTCTCTAACAGGCAGCCAATGAAGGTCCCTAAGTGCCTGAGTGGAGGAAGAGTCGAACCTGCGGCCCAGTGCCAGCTTAGCAGCGGCTGACTGTACTCTCTGTAGCCCCTGTATGATGTATTGGGGGGCTCCAAGGTACAGCGAGTTACAGTAGTCCAATCTGCTAAGTATTGTACTCCTAACGATCGTACTGCGGGAGTCAACAGGCAGCAGCGGAAGAATCCGACGTAAAAGACGCAGTAGTCCATAACAGGTACTAGATGTTTTGTTTGTCTGTGAGTCCAACTGGAGATTGTCATCGAATCAGTTGCCCTTTGGAATTGCAAGACTCGTACATTCAATGAGAACTTCCAGTTAAAATCGATGTCAATCGAGACTCTCAGGTAAGTGAAGTGGCAGGTTTTTTCCACTTCATTACCACCAAGTAAAAACTTTCTGGTCTTTGATATTTTTGGGCTGCATTTTATTTTAAATTACTTGGTTCAGTTAGTTTTTTGTTCTAGGGTCTCCATGAAATTATTGAAAGCATCTAACATGGATTGAAGACCATTGGTTGATAGGGCAAAAAGGACAGCATCATCTACATAGAGTAAGACTGGGATTTCTCGCGAGTTGATTTTTGGGATATCTTTTCCGGCCTTTGCTAAGTGGTTTGCAAGTGGATTAATATATATTAAGAAAAGTAATGGGGCCAAGACACAGCCCAGCCTAACCCCTGTTACGAATAGAAGATCTTTGGTGAGGTCCCCATTCATACTGTCTGGCACTCTAGCTGTGGTATGTGCATGACGACTGTGCAGCAAGGAGATTATTGCACTGACTGTGCCTAATTCTGACATTATTGACCATAATCTGGAGTGATTCACTGTGTCAAAGGCACATTTTACGTCCATAAAGGCAAGATGGACAGATCCTTTTCTAGCCTTTGTGTATTTCTGGACTATAAGAGACAGATTTAGAGTCTACTCCAATGTTCCCAAGCCTGGTCGAAACCAAACTGTAAATCTGATAGCCCCTGAGTCTCTGCAGCCCAGCTTTCTAGTCTGGCCAATATAACCCTTCCTAGGATCTTTACCGTGCTATCCAGGAGTGAAACTGGTTGATAGCAGTGTGGCTGGCATTTATCACCCTTTTTTTAAATGGGAATAATAGTGGCCTCTTCCCAGGTTTTAACCAGAGGCCCGGTGATTGCACATTTTAGGACATCAGTTACTAGGGGTGCCCAAAACTGTGATAGGGATTTAAATATATCCAAGGGGGATTCTAACGGGTCCTGGGCCTTTCTCAGAGGGAAAGTTTCAGTTTTAAATTGCTAAAATAACATCAGAGACCTTAATGGATCTACTCACTACCCAGCTGGAGGTGGGATTGCTCATAGGAATAGCATCAATAACTTGTGTTAGCTTCTGTGCCTTTGGACCAAAAATATTTGAAAAGTGGGCTACCCAGGAATTGCTGGAAAGACACACTCAATTTATGTAAGGGACTCACCTAGAAGAGTCTGAGAGTTTACCACCTGCCAAAAGGCTCAGGAATCTTTCAGCTCACTGGCCGCTCTTAGCTCCTCCTAGGCCTTCTCACTTATTTTCGTTTTCCATTTTGAGATGGCTTCTTTATAGATTTTTCTGGCCATCCCAATGAGTCTGTCTTTTCAGAATCTTACGGTATTGCAATTGGGTATAATGAAGAACTTGACTTTAAAAAATGAAGAGGCAATTGAGTGTATTTACCTAAATGGCAATTTAAAGACAATGGGCCATATGTAGGTAATTTCTATTTACCAATTCCTAAATACCGAATTTTACCGATTCGGTATTTAAGAATGAGTAAATAGAATGTAGGTAAAAAATCTGTAAATTTTATCGATTCGGTAATATTCGTTATTACCGATTCGGTATTTACCGAATCGGTAATAAGGCATACCTTCCCATTCATTCCTATGGACCTGGAGGCCCATAGGAATGAATGGGAAGCCATTCACTATTACCGATTCGGTAAATACCGAATCAGTAATAGGGGGAGCATATTCAAGGGTGGCAGGATGTCACATTGACACCCTGTTGCACCCCTGAATCGTGCATGTGTGCACATGTGGCGCACATACATGCCCTAAGGGCATGTATGTCTGTCACATGGCACTTTTAAAAAAGCACAAAATTGCTTTTGAAAAGGTATCCGGTATTTACCATCAACTTGTAGTTAGTGGTAAATAACAAATCCTTAAACCAAAAATGCACTCCCTACATAGGATTCAAGGATTCGGTAATTTACCGATTCAGTATTTTACCGATTTCTTAAAATACCGAATCGGTAAATTACCGAATCCTTCAATCCAGCTTCCTACATCTCAAAGGGCTAGATACCGGTCGGTAACGGAAAATTTACCGATTTCCGGCCGTTACCGACCGGTATTAGCCCACCTACATATCGCCCAATATGTATCTAATGTTAGCAATCTTTACACAATCACTGTTAATCTCTTCATTATTTTACTTTTAAAAGTTGCATGATGGCAAAATCTCACAAAGAACTTGACCACACTTCAGCTGAGTAAGGAGACATATTCTTTATGCTCTGCAGTGAAAAATGCATCTAGCCTTAACGTTGCCATGATGAAGTCCTGGAAATAAGAGTCAACTGTGTCTTGTTTACCTGTTTGTCTTGTTATGCCTTTATTTATAAATATGATACATATATTTTTGAAGGCAACACATGAAAAATATTTTTCTTTTTATGTTATTTCATTAACAAAATGTATGCGGAAATACGTTGCTTTATCCGGTTGAAGTAAGTTCTTAATCCTTTGAATGTTTTAACAGTGCAACTGGGTTATTGATCTAAAGTTGCTATGACCTGCACCTAAGGGACCCCCTTGTTAGTTCGAGAGGGCTGTATGCAATTTTTTCTTATGATGGCATAATGGCATGTTTAGAATCTTACGTTGCCCCTGTAATGTTAATTTTAAGAATATATTCTTAGGTATTTGTGTACATGTTACATTGGAAATGCTTTGCTCAATGTATACATTACGTGCCAGATTGCAGTGTTACATATTGAAATTAGCAATAGTACTAATTGTACTGCTTTATATAATTGAGCCAACCAGTGATTTCCCATTTATTAAATACATTCATATACTGAGGTCATAGTGTCCGGGTTCTCCGCCCCGAACCATCCATCTCTGTTCTTAGCAGGTTCACAGCTCTCATCAAAAGGAGATTTTGACTGTGTAAGGAACAGGACAAAACGAGTCGCCATATCGCCCATCGAACTTAACCTTTTCCCTCCAATCATGTTCTATTTCCACTTGTCTTCCATCTGTTAGACAGGACTAGGGGTGGGCATCACTGGTGTGATTCTCTCTAGCGTAAGTTCCTGTAATTACTGCAAAATTACTCCTAATTAGCCATGAAGCATAATTCAGCATTTAGCACTATTTTCTTAGTTCAAAATGTACCCTTGTGTCCAAAATAGACACAGGTTGAATTTTGCAATATGACAATAGCACTAAAGGCTGCAGGACATGAATAGCAACAGCCAGCAACTGCTCACTTTATCTTAGTTAGTTCTTCCTGTGATCCGGCAGCAGGATTTTTGCCCCAAATTACTCTTAATTGCTCAAGCTGGCTTAATCAGGAAACTGTGGTAATTTCGCATCACAAAGTAATACGTAATTACTAAAATTAGGCTGATTGCTCCAGCATAATACACATTTTACCCAGGCCTAGTTAGGACTAAAAAGGGCGAAGAAAGCAAAATAATTGCCCAGGGTTGCTTAGGAGTAGCACACATGCCTTTCCAGTTTGCACTAAATGTACATCAGGTTGGATTACAGGAGACTCACCATCCAACAAAGTGGGGTAGTAGAAACTGCACTTTTTTAAGTCACCATTATCACTTGAATAGCTCAGCCTTGTTTTGAGAAAACTTCCCCTACTAGCATTACAATTATCCCTTGTCAACCGGACAGCTAAATAGGCATGGGGCCGATTGTTCTGTGTCAGTTTTGTGTGCTATTTGTTTCAGGTCTTTTTTAGTTGCCTTCTTAGAAGACCAGTACATTCAAGAGGCCAAATTCTGCCCCATGTATGTTAGGACAAGGAAGGAAACAAAAAACCCAGAATGAGTTGCATCCTCCTGAGCAGCAGGTGCAGCAGAAACGTCATATTTTAGCCATGTAGGAAAATGCCTCTTTTGACATAGTTATTCCCTACTTTTTGCCTGATGTATGATGTGATTTTGATTGAAAGTGCACTGGGTCCCTACTAGCCAGGTTCTCAGTGCCAGATTTCTTTACTAAAACTGTAGCACCATTGGCATAGCTTCAGCAACCCCTATAAGTCCCTAGTAAATGGGGACCCCTGTACCATGGGCATTGGTACTGAAGAGGGTCCACTAGAGCTGCATCACAAATTGTGCTACCCTAGGAACTGCTCACCAATACCATGCAAAATGCCAATGCAGACTGCGTGTCTTGGTACAGAGAAAACTAAAGAGTCGACAAGCCACACAGCCCTGTAGGTCATGCCCACAGTCACTGCATGAGCTATAGGTAAGTCACCCATACTGCAGGCCTTACATGGCAGGGAGTACTATATCCCATGTGTGGGCATAACTGCATGAGAAGATGTGACCCTGCAATATCTAAGTCCATTCTCGGATTTTGTATGTGCAAAGGAAAGCCATAGAAGAGCACATGGGCAGGATAGTTGTCATCACAAGTTTCCCAGCTCCATCATGGCTTCACTGTACCCTAAGATGTTTGGCACCAAACATCTTGTCTTAATGAATCCTCACTGATGCCAGTTTTGGATTTATTAATAAATGCACACCGAGGTTTTCCCAGAAAATCTACCAAACACTTGTGTGGTCTCTGACTAGTCTTAGCCAGCCTGCCACCACTACACTTGTTTCTGATCTCATGGGGTGAGAGCCAGCACTCTCAGAGGCCAGGAACAAAGCCTGCTCTGGGCGGAGGTGCTTCACACTTCCCCCAAGCCAGAATGGCATTCTAGGGCGGGAAGCTTCAAAGGTGATGCCACCTTTGAAATGCAACCCAGGCATCTCCAGATAGAGGAGGATGCCAATTTCCCTGTCCTGCTCCACATTTGGCGGGAGGACAGGCGGGAAAATTAGGTAGATTAAGAAGTGTGCCCACATTCAGCCAGCACCACCCCTAAGTTGGGGCACGTAATGTGGACACTATTTTTCCAATTCCTCCATCTTGAGATGGCAGGAATTAACCTATCACAGATAGGATAGTGCCACTTCCCACAGGAAGTGGTCACTTAGAGGGTGTAGACACCCTAAAGTATGTAGCTCATTGGCTACTATCTGTCACTGCCCTTGACGCCCCTAAATTTAGTATCCCTGGACTGTGAACTTAGATTAAATGGATACAAAGAAGATACAGACAAATAACAGCTGCTGACCCGAGAACCGAAGACCTGCTGGTGAAAAACTCTGCCTGCTGCTCCCAAGACTCAACCATTGTGATGTGTTGTCTCGTCCTGCAACTGTGAGGTCTCCTAGAAACCCCAGAGCACCTCCAGCCCTTTGCCAATAGTCAGAGTAAATCCCTTGGGGTAGAGGAACTACTCCCCTGCAGTCCACAGGCACCAAGCCCGCAGAGTATGGTTTACCAAGTTGCTGCTCTCTGGTGACTCTGATGCAGCATCCAAGCAAGAAGAGCTATATCAGCTTCGGAGGGTTAGATCTTTCTCCCCACCGAGTGTGAAGACTCCAGGACCTACCGGAGCCGTGCCACACCAATACCCACGATACCGGACCCCCTGCAACCTACACTGAAACAAAGAGCCCAATCTGAACTCAAACGGTCCAGGAAGCCAGAATCCATAGAAGGATGTCAAGACTCCTGAGACCCACCCTGAGACCACTTTGTGAGTGGCCCTGCCGTCCCAGAATCGTCCCTTCAACCTGCCTGCCTCTAACCGCGAAGGCATCTTGAAGCATGCCACCCAGCTGACCTATCTGTTCTGCACCCAGTTCGCTTGGCCTGGGTATGACAAACCAGCTGTGCTCCTGTTGTCCTGAGGCCCTTGCATCCTCCTCCCTTGAGTGGGACCCCCCAGACTTACATTTAAGTCCCCTTGTGAAGTGTGTTTTCTGGTGGCCCCCTTTTCCGTAGCACGTGCTACCAACGATCTCAGAACTCTACTCTCGGCCGAATCCGGGACACTCCCAACAATTCGCTGCTGGAATATTGGATCTTGCATTGCTAGTTACCTAAATCCAGAAGGCGAACCTCTAGATCCAACTGTATGATTTTATATGCATTTTCTTATTTTCTACAATAGACTTCTATGGTGCGTAATTGCGCATAAGAGTGTGTTATTTTGCGAACATTGAAAATTGATATCTTAAAATGTACTTACCTTAGAAGATAGTTGTTGGTCCTAAAAATGACATAATAACCAATACTACTTTTATAAATTGGTCTCAAATTTATTCTTGGGTGTTTCTCATTTATTGCCTCTGTGACTACAATAAATACTAAGCACTAACCTCTGATAAGCCTAACTGCTCACCCACACTACCACAAATAGAGCGTTAGTATCATCTACTTTTACCTCTGTAAGCTGATAAGGGACTCACTGGACCCTCTGCACAGTGTACTTCATTTTAGTATATTATATAGAGAACCAGCTTCCTACATTGGTGGATCAGCGGTGGTGCCTACGACTTTACGTTTGCTGATACCACTCTGTCAATAAGTGACCACGCAAATAAATCCCAAAATTCCCTTTAGCAAGTTGTATTTTTCAATTGGCTTATTTTTCCAAAGTTCTAAAACTATCTGTTAGGGCCTTGGTTAAGTCCCTGAAACTAGTTGTAAGAATTTAAAAATCTTACTTTAGTTAGGACAAAAGAAAAGTGATACGTTTTTTAACTTTACAAAAAGGTCCCAACTTTAGTGAAAAAATGAATAACCCACAGGATCAAGCTCATGAGATCGACCTGACACCATACCTCGAGTTGTTATACTCCCATTTATAGGCCTTCTGCCAAGGTTATGGTGTTAAAACTGGCTCTCATGCTACCAAAGACAAGCATAGAAAGAGTTTGGCAGAATATGAAGAGATAATATAGTGAATAAAGGTGAGTCCCAGAAGGTTCAACAAACAGGAGAGGAAGACGTTGAGGAGGTGGTTGGAACCCCTTCTTCAGAAGAAGAATTTTCCTCAGAAGAGGAGCTTCTCTTAGGGAGACTAGCCACAAGGTTAGCTTTAGAAGCTCAACTCCTGGACATAGAGAAACAGAGAAAAGAGATGGGCCTAGGACCCATCTCTGGTGGCAACAATATCATAACTAGGAAGGGAGAGAAATCTTTTGACCCTAAATTCCTCAAAAGAGTTGTCCCTAAACATACAAAGGGTGATAATATCAATAAGTGGTTTATTGCTTTTGAGAGAGCTTGCATAAGTAGAAAGGTAGCCAAAAACCACTAGGGCTCTCTCATATGGGAAATGTTCTAAGGTAAATGCAGGAATAGACTCCTGAAATTCAATGAGACAGGTGATGAGTCTTATGACCTTAAGAGGGGTACCCTGATTGAGGGCTTTGGACTTACCTCTGAAGAATACATAAATAAACTCAGGGAGACTTGAAAAACCCAGAGTCAAGGGTAACCAAAACTGCCACTGGAGGAGGTGACCAAAAGAAAGAGGACCAAAAGACCCCTGAAGGGAAAGACGGTGTCCAAAAGTATAAAAACAAAGAGTCAACCTGCTTAGGAGGGAGGGCCTAGAAACTCTTCACAGCCTATGGGTGGGTACCAGGGGAAGAACTGGGATCCCAAGCTTTGTGTCATGATTGTAAGGCTCTTGGACACCAAACTGGAGACACGAGTAGTAAAAACAAAAAGAATGCCTCTTGCACACCTGCATTAAATGCATTGTAAGTCTCCAGATGAGATCACAGGTGGGCCCTCAGTATGTCAGAGATACTGCTGAGGCAACTCCAGTCAAAGAGTGTGGAGTGGATATAACTACCCTGGCTGCCTGGCCCAGTACTCTGGAAAAATACAGAACACAGCAACATATAAATTGGGTTAAAGTTGAAGCTCTGCGACATATTGGTGCCAGCGTCACCATGGTGACAGAGCAACTGGTGTCCTCAGACCAGCACTTGCTTGGAGAGACTTATACAGTCCTCAATGCTGATGATCAGGCTAAGGTACATCCAATTGCATTGGTGTCCTTAGAATGGGTTGGAGTTACTGGCCACAAAAGGGTGGTGGTATCTTGGGCAATTTCTGTACACTGTCTGCTTGGCAACGATTTGGAGTCCACAGCAAGGGCTGAGGTAGAAAGAAAAACCCATACAGCAATGCTGTCTATACCTGAATGGGTGTGTGTAAAAACAAGAGCACAGTGTAGAACCCAAGGTGAAACAGAAGTGTTGAAGCCTGAAATTATGGACCAACCTTCGAAGAGAAAAGGCAAGAAGTCTGGGAAGCCAGTTTCTATTGAGACACCAGATGAAGTTCCCTCTCTTTAGGGAGAAGACTTGACTTGTCAGCCCCAGGAGCTTGGATTTTACATGGCAGAGCTTTTGTGCCCAGGGGGGCTCTATAGGGAAGATCTGTGCCACCGCCAGAGAACCTGTCCCACTCTTGAAAGCCTGAGGCAGGAAACCGATGATCAGGAAAAGGGAAGTGTCAGTGAATACCATAGGATCTATTGGGAGGAATGACTCCGATATACTGAGGACAGAGACCCCAAACCTGGTGCCACTAGGAGAGTGGTAGCTCCTCAGTAGTTTAGAGAGTTTCTCCTAACATTGGCCCATGACATTCTCCTAGCTTGACATCTTGGACAGATCAGAACTGTGAACCACTTCTACTGGCCAGGAATGTCTCAGAAGGTGAAGGAGTTTTATAATTCCTGTGCCACCGGTCAAGCCAGTGTCAAGACAGGTAGCCACCTAAAGGCCCCCTTAATTTCACTTCCAGTGGTTGGGGTACCCTTTAAGAGGGTTGGGATTGACATTGTTGGTCCCCTTGACAGTCAAACAGCATCAGGGAACCAATTTATTCTGGTGGTAGTGGATCATGACACCAGGTATCCTGAGACAATTCCTCTAAGGATCACCACTGCCCCTGCAGTAGTGAAGGCCCTCATTGGAATCTTCACCAGGGTTCGGTTTCCTAAAGAGGTAGTATCAGACAGAGGTACAAACTTAATGTCTGCATACTTAAAACACATGTGGACAGAGTGTGGAGTGACCTATAGGTTCACTACCCCATACCATACGCAGACAAATGAGCTTGTTGAAAGGTTTAACAAGACCCTAAATGGTATGATTGGTGGACTCTCTGAAAAACTCAGAAGGAGATGGGATGTTTTGCTACCATGCCTCCTTTCTGTTTACAGAGAGTTGCCACAGAAGGGAGTAGGGTTTTCCCCTTTGCGCTTCTGTTTGGACACCCTGTAAGGGGTCCACTCTGTCTTGTGAAGGAAGGATGGAAGAAAACTCTCAAAGAACCTAAGCAGGATACTGTGGATTATGCCCTTGGCCTTCGTTGCAGGATGACTGAGTACATGAAAAAACCCAACAAAATCCTTGAAGCCAGCCAAGAGAACCTTAAGCTCTGGTATGACCAAAAGGCACTATGGTGGAGTTCCAACTAGGGAGGAATGTTTGGGTTTTGGAGCCTGTGGCACTTAGGGCCCTCCAGGACAAATGAACTGGGCCCTACCCTATTCTTGAAAAAAATGAGAGGTCACCTATTTGGTTGTCCCAAGAGGGTCATACATGAAACCTTATAATGACAGGGCTGACATGACCATGCTCATGGTCACAGATGAGGATCAGGAAGTAGAGAGTGAACCTCTCCTTGACCTCCTCTCTCACAACCCTAAAGATGGATCAGTGGAATGAGGGGCATTGTCAGACAACCACTCTGACCAACAGCAGACTGATTGCAGACAAGTCCTAAATCAGTTTGCTGAGCTCACCTCCCTGCCCCCTGGTAAGACTAACTGGTGTACACATGATGTGAACACTAGTGACAGCCTACCAATCAAAAATAAAATCTACAGGCAGTCTGACCATGTCAAGGAGTGCATCAAGGCTGAAGTCAGCAATATGCTGGAATTGGGTGTCATTGAACCCTCAGAGAGCCCCTGGGCCAGCCCAGTTGTTTTAGTCTCGCAGGTTCATTCCCAGAGTGGAAAGAAAGAAATTAGGTTTTGTGTGGACTATCGGGGACTCAATGAAGTCACAAAAAACAGATGCACATCCCATTCCTAGGGCTGATGAATTAATTGACAGGTTGGGGGCAGCCAAATATCGGAGTACTTTTGATCTCTCATCAGGATACTGGCAGATAGGACTGAGCCCTGATCCAAAAGACAAATCAGCATTCTTAACCCCAGATGAGCTCTTCCAGTTTACTGTGATGCCCTTTGGATTGAAGAATGCCCCTGTCACCTTACAGAGGTTAGTAAATAAAGCCCTTGCTGAATTGGAATCCTTTAGTGCAGCATATCTGAATGATGTTGCTCTCTTTAACACCACCTGGCAGAATCACCTATTCCACCTTGGGAATGTCCTGATGGCTCTGCAGAGTGCAGGCCTTGCTATCAAGGCAAGCAAGTGCCAGATATGGAAGGGCAACGTTGTATACTTGGGCCACCTTGTTGGTGGAGGCCGAGTTCAAACACTACCGCCCAAAATCCAGACTATTCTTGATTGGCAAGCTCCAACCACCCAGAGTCAAGTCAGGGCATTCCTTGGCTTGACTGGGTACTAGAGGAGGTTTGTGCATTGTGGCCCCCCTCACAGAACTGACGTCCAAGAAAATTCCCTAAAACATTAACTAGACAGTGAACTGTGTAGAGGCTTTTGACACCCTGAAAGAAGCAATGTGCTCAGCACCCATTCTAACAGCTCCAGATTATACCAAGCAGTTCACAGTGCAGACAGATGCCTCTGAACACGGTATAGAAGTGTTCCTATATCCAGACTAATGATGATGGCCACAACCAACCTGTTGCTGTGATTTGCCCAAGGAGCACCATTGGCGTGCCATTGAGAGGGAAGCCTTTGCTGTGGTTTGGTCCCTAAAGAAGCTGAGACCATACCTGTTTGATTCTCATTTCCTTGTCCAAACCGACCACAGACCTCTCAGATGGGTAATGCCGGTAAAAGGAGAAAACTTTAAGTTGTTAAGATGGTCCATATCCCTACAGGGAATGGACTTTACAGTGGAACACAGACCCAGGGCTGACCATACCAATGCAGATGGCCGTTCCGGTTCTTCCACTTAGATGATGAAGACTAACTGGGGAAAGGTTAGTTTAATCCTTTTTCGATTGGGAGGGGTAATGTAGGAAAGTGCCTCATTTGACATGGTTAGCCCCCACTTTGATGTGATTTTGAACTGTAAGTGCACTGGGACCCTGTTAACCAGGTTCCCAGTGCCAGATCTCTTTCCCAAAACTGTACCATGATTGGCACAAGTTCAGCCACCCCTGTAAGTCCCTACAAGTGGTACCCTTGGTACCTAGATCATGGGTACTGAAGAGGGTCCACTGGGGATGCAGCACGAATTGTGCCACCCCAGAGACCCCTAACCAAGACCACGCACGCTTCCTAAGCATGCTGCGTGTCTTGGTGCAGAGAAAACCGAAGAGTCAACATGGCACATAGCCCTGTGTGCCATGCCCTCATATACTGCCTGAGGTATAGGTAAATCAACCCTACTGCAGGCCCCTCAGCCCTAGGGCAGGGTGCATGTGTGGACATATCTGCATGCTTATTGAACAGGCTAGCCATAGAGAGTACATGTTCTGGATACTTGTCATTACGATTTTCCAAGCTCCATGATGGCTTCACTTTACCCTAAGATGTTTGGTACCAAACATTTGTCTTAATAAATCCTCACTGATCCCAGTGTTGGATTTATTAATAAATGCGCACAGGAGACCCTTTAGAGTGACCCCTGAAAACCTCCCAAGCACTGGTGTGGTCTCTGACTAGTCATAACCAGCCTGCCACCATCAGATATGTGTCAGATCTCATGGGTGAGAGCCTGCACTCTCAGAGGCCAGTAAAAAGCCTGCTGTGGGTGGATGTGCATCACACCTCCTCTTGGCCAGAATGGTCTTCCAGAGCGAGAAGCCTCAAAGGTGATGCCACATTTGAGCTGCAGCCCAGGCTTTCCCAGATAGTGGGGAATGCCAACTCCCCTGTCCTGCTCCACATTTGGCCGAAGGAAAAGTCGGAAAATTAGTTAGTGGAGGAGGAGGTGTCTACATTTAGTCAACACCACCCCTAAAGTGTGGCAGGCGATGTGGTCCCCTCTTTCAAAAATCCACCATCTTGAGATGCTGGGATAACAACCAATCAGAGCTAGGGTAGGGCCCCTTACCACAAGAAGTGGTCACTTAGAGGCTATAGACACACTTAAAGGTAGGTAGCCCATTGGCTACTACCTATCTCCCCCTTTACCGCCCCTCAATTTAGTATTTATGTGGCATTCCCGGACCTTGAACCTTAGATTCAATGGAAAAGATGAATATACTGAAAATGAAGAGCTGCTGCCCAAGAACTGAAGTCCTTCTGCAGAGAAAATTGGCGCCAAACCCTGACTGCTTCCTCAAGGACTCGACAATCATGATTGTACAGTCTTGTCCTGACCCTGTGAAGACTCTGTGAGGACTCCAAGGACTCCGATGCTCCTCCAGCCTTCAATAAATCACTGAAAACCTCATTTGGAGTGATAGGAACACTCCCCTGCATACCACAGGCCCCCAACATGCTAAGTCCAGTTTGTAGACTTACTGATCCAAGGCGACTCCGAAGCAGCACCCAAACCAGAAGAGGTATATCAGCTCCAGAGGGTCAGGTCTGTCTCTCCACCAAGTTTGTTGACACCAAGACCTAATGGAGCTGCACCATATCAATACCCGGTGTACCGGACCTTCTTCAGCAAATAGTGAGATGAAGAGTCCGTTCCGGATGCCAACTACTCTAGAAGCAAGCACCCATCAAAGGATATCGAGACCCTGTGAGTGGCCCAGCTGTCCCGGAATCGCCTCTCCAAGTTGCCCTCTCCTAACCGCAAGGACATCTCGACACACAGTGCCCGGCTGGCCTATCTGCTCTGCACCTGGTCCAACCAGCCCTGGTAACGATGATACAGCTGTGATCTCATGGTCCTAGGGCTCTTGCGACCCCCTCCCCCAAATGGGACCAACCAGATTTACCTTTAAGCCCTCATGTGCAGTGTCTTTTCAAGTGGCTTCCTTCGTCGTAGCGCCAGCAACCAACAACCTCAGCACCCTGCTCCTGGCACAAATCTGGAACGCTCCCAATCTTCTGCTGCTAGAAAATTGGGCCTTGTGCCTTGTCCTGCTAGCGACCTAAAATGAGAAGGTGAACTTTGTGAAAGCATTGCCTAATTGTATATGCATTTTTCAACTTTTCTCCATTGACTTCAATGTTGCCAATTGCTCCCCAAATGATACATTTTGCAAACTCCGAAAAATCGTAACTTTAAAAGTACTTACTGTAAATCAAAGTTCTTGGTCTTGAAAATTACATAGAAATAAATACAATTTTTATAAATTGGTCTTGGATTTATTCTAGATTGTGTGTTGCATTTATTGCCTCTGTGAGTACAACAAATGCTTAGCACTACACTGTGATAAGCCTATCCGCTTGCCCACACTACCATAAATAGAGCGTTAGTATTATGTACTATTGCCTCTGTAAACAAGTAAGGGACTCACTAGACTCTACAACATGTACTTCATTTTAGTACACTATATAAAGAGCCAGCCTCTATAGTGCCCTCATGCACACTAAGACATGCGGTATAGGTATAATAGTTTGCAACTTACGATCTTCCTTATCACTCTGTGTGATTATCTATAGTAAATGAAGTGAGAGGGACATCTTACAGGTTATATGGTAGCTCTTTGTAATGCTGAATAATTTGGGTATAGCAAGCGCAACGCACACTTGCTGTGCACTCAATTCCAAACATTCTGGAAACGTCAAAATCACAATGGGTATCTCTTAAGAAATGTCTGTCATCCCACCGCATTGGCTTTCATGCAGTAAGCATGAGCAATGTGCCTAAACGGGAAACGTGCATCTCCCTAAGTAGCATTCAAACTTATCAGTGATCATTTTCAGGCAGTGCGAACATGCGTTCCATGTATTAAAGCGTAGAAACAGGCTTATGTAAACACAAGTGGTGAGTTAAATGCATTTCATACATCGCTTTTTTAGGTCGAGCATTCGGGACCTCTTGTATATACTTTAGTATGTACTTATATGTGTATGTACTTTGTGGGCTCTGGAGATAAGCCCTAGGTCTTGTCTGCTTCTGCTAAGGGACATTTTTTTCTGTTCAACTGCCTCTATTTAACTGTCTTGATAGAAAATGACCAGTAGAGGTCAGTAAAATACCTGAACTGCTTTGTGCTTAGGGACTTTATTTTTTTTATTTTTCTGGAAACGGCCTCTAACTTTCTTGATAGAGAACGACCAGCAGAGGTCAAATCTTGTATTTTCAGTTATATGACCACCAAATGCCCTCATTTTTTATTAAAAATTGGACTATACCATTTCCTGCTGAAAGGCAATATTTCTCTCCATGTGTTCCCACACCTGACGTGTCACGCAGTTGTTTGGTGCTTACTTTCCCTCCATGTTAAAGAACATTAGATGTTTCAGCACCCAGGCTATGTGCTGCATAGCTAAATACATATAAGGTCCTAAAGGGAAGATAGATTGCATTTCAAATTATTATAAGGGATATGCACTCCCGTGCGCACAAACTTTGTTTAAAAAAGAAAATCTGATGACATTGTCTCTAGATGAGCATGTTGTTTCACCATGACTGGAGCTCCCTTGGGCTTTTTTATTTCCAGACAACGATCAACATGCATGTTGGCCGAGTGCTGTCTAGACTTTTAGGAAATGATGTGTTAAGTTGCCACTTCTCACTGCAAGAGGCCCAATATAAACACCAGCAATTCCCTGGTAATCCGTCATTACACAGACAGCAGAAATGGACATCAGAGATGCTTTAAGGCATGGACAAAGTGGGCAATTGTCCAGGGCCCTCATTTTCAAGGGCCCCCCCATGAGAAAGTAAACTTTCTCTTCATATAGCTCACTTCCCTCTGTTTCCATATCTGTCTCTCCTCTTTGCCTGCCTCTACCTATCAATATCTCTCGCTTTGCGAAGCGATTTCTTAAGGATTTTTGGGGGCCCAGGAAAGACAATTCAACTGTTTATGAACCAAGTGTCTGGAAGGTTGTTTGGTATCATGCAAGCTTCAAATCACTGGAAATAAGGAGTAAAATTACTGTCAAGGAACTTGAAAATATGTCATGCCCGGCCCCCCAGAAATCGTTAAGACAACAAAGATGGATATTGCAGATGCTAAAAACTGCTGAGAAAAGGACTGTTTTCTAGCACTGCCGCAAAGTATAGGGTGCATTGTTATGACTAGGGCTGCGGACTGTGTAACTGGTTCGAGTCTTGGCATCAGCTCACGTTTTCGGGTAATTTTGGGCAAATAACTTAGCTTCCCGTGATAAACAAAATAGAAAATGTCATCATGTGTAAGGTAACTGGTGGTCATATAAAGCGCTGCAGTACCTTCGTGTCGAGCTTGTGCTATACATTAAAAGTGCAAAAGGAAAAGCCCAAACCTAAACTAATCATTCCATGTGCTGTCATTCTTTAACTTTAAAGACATATACAGTTCCTGTGTGTTGGAAAAAAGAGAGACTGTGATTGTGTGACTATATAGGCACTGAGTTCAGACTTTTAGGGGAGACCACACGTGGTACATTACTTTTGACTTTGCGCAGGGCACAAGTCTTTAAAAAAAAAGTGGGGTACTAACCTAGTTAGGCAGTATGCAAATTACATCACGACGCGCGACATCACGGCGCGCGACATCACGGTGCGTGGCTTCAAACATGGCTTCACAGGAATTAGCATCACAGAAAGTGGTATCACAAGCCACGACTTTACAGAAAGTGGCATCACAAGAAGTGAAATCAGATCTAAAGCCCTCACATATATGTTTAGCAGGTGTATCATGTGTACATTTGAGCGCATTGCGAGGATAATAGCCCAGTGAGCTATGGAAGATGATATGTGACTTCTACACCTTGTAGTCCCCCAGCTTTATAGAACACATCCTGTACATTCATTTACACACGTATATAATGTATTGTACATGTAATATACGCATGTTGATGTAAAGCGCTCTGACGCCCTGCATTGGGATGAGTAGGGCTATACAAGAAAAAAATAGTGGTACTTAAATTATTTCAATGCCTCCTCAAGTGTAGTAAGCTCTATATAAATGCAATTTGCTGTATGTAAATACTGGGAAAGACCAACATATCTGAAATTCTTACAGTGCATGCATATCTTCTAAATGGGGACTGAATAAAGTGCAAACAAAGTGAAAAATTGCCTTTCTTAACTATGTGTGAAGTGCGAACCTTTGTTTCCCGTTTTCTTCATTTGCATCTAGGTGTGAGGCTCATGACTGCTCCCAGCCAAGAGACCCACAAAAGGAGGCCTGATGACACCTCAAATTCAGCCTTTGTTATAGGCCCAGCAGGAGTCTTAAATAAGAAAGCCCCGTCCCCGCCTGCACGTTGTTGCTTGTTGCCGATGGAAAACAGACAACGTGCAAGCGCTGATGAAAGTGTCCCGGTGTTTGGTAATTACACTGGGACGAGATCAGCACATTATTCAGTGGGGCCCAAATTCTTGGCAGGGTGGACGGCGTTCACCCTATGAAAATAGTGGGTGGACGCCGTCCACCTTCGAGTACACCCAACTTGGGCCCTGATTTTGCCCGTTAAAAATAAGCATTGGCATAGCCGATAGGTATCGCCTTTGGGGCCTTATAAGTGTTTTGTTATCCAGCACAATATCCTTGGTGCAACAACATCAAGTGTTACATGGCTAAACACTTATAAGGTCCCAAAGGCGAGACCTATTGGCTATGCCAAAGCTTGTTTTGAGTGAGTGGCTCGTGCAGGTATGCCACTGTGGGGTAGAGATGCTGCGAGTGCTTTTACAGGAGCCCCTGTGACATTGCACCTCTTCAAAATGTATCTTGGGTTTGGTGTATTACTTCTAGCCCCTATACCCGTCTGCTCACACCCAATGCATCCTTAAATGTCCCATGTACAGCTCCTATTACCCCTGCCCTCCAGTGACACTTTACCTGTCACAGGTGGTGGTGGTGGTGGTGGAGGTGGTGGACGTGGTGTTGGTGGATGTGGTGGTGGTGGTGGACGTGGTGGTGTTGGTGGATGTGGTGGTGGTGATGGTGGACGTGGTGGTGGTGGTGGTGGTGGTGGATGTGGTGGTGGTGGTGAATGTGGTGGTGGTGGTGGATGTGGTGGTGGACGTGGTGGTGGTGGTGGTGGATGTGGTGGTGGACATAATGGTGGTGGACGTGGTGGTAGTGGAGGTGGTGGTGGTGGTGGATGTGGTGGTGGTGGACATGGTGGTTGTGGACATGGTGGTGGTGGATGTGGTGGTGGCCTTGGTGGTGGATGTGGTGGTGGTGGACGTGGTGGTGATGGATGTGGTGGTGGACGTGGTGGTGGTGGTGGACGTGCTGGTGGACGTAGTGGTGGAGGACGTGGTGGTGGAGGACGTGGTGGTGGTGGTAGATGTGGTGGTGGGCGTGGTGGTGGTGGATGTGGTGATGGTGGTAGACGTGGTGGTGGACGTGATGGTTGTTGTGGACGTGCTAGTGGATGTGGTGATTTTGGTGGGCGTGGTGGTGGTTGAAGTGGTGGTGGTTGTGGATGCGCTGGTGGACTTGGTGGTGGTGAATGTAGTTGTGGATGTGGTGGTGGAAGTGGTGGTGGTGGATGTGGTGGTGGGCGTGGTGGTGGTTGTAGATGTGCTGGTTGACATGGTGGCAGTGGTGGACATGATGGTGGTGGGTGTGGTGGTGGTGGACATGGTGGTGGTGGGTGTGGTGGTGGATGTGGTGGTGGTGGATATGGTGGTGGCCTTGTTGGTGGTGGATGTGGTGGTGGTGGATGTGGTGGTGGATGTGGTGGTGGTGGTGGATGTGGTGGTGGGTATGGTGGTGGTGGACGTGGTGGTGGATGTGGTGGTGGTTGTGGACATGCTAGTGGACGTGGTGGTGGTGGACATGGTGGTAGACATGGTGGTGGATGTGGTGGTGGTGGCAGACGTGGTGATTTTGGTGGGCGTGATGGTGGTGGATGTGGTGGTGGAAGTGGTGGTAGTGGTGGTTGTGGACGCACTGGTGGAAGTGGTTGTAGTGGACGTGGTTGTGGTGATGGACACGGTGGTGGTGGTGGTTGTGGTGGTGGACATGGTGGTGGTGGATGTGGTGATGGTGGTGGTGGTGGTGGACGTGGTGGTGGTGGACGTGGTGGTGGACATGGTGGTAGTGGTGGTGGATGTGGTGGTGGGTATGGTGGTGGTGGACGTGGTGGTGGATGTGGTGGTGGTTGTGGACATGCTAGTGGACGTGGTGGTGGTGGACATGGTGGTAGACATGGTGGTGGATGTGGTGGTGGTGGCAGACGTGGTGATTTTGGTGGGCGTGATGGTGGTGGATGTGGTGGTGGAAGTGGTGGTAGTGGTGGTTGTGGACGCACTGGTGGAAGTGGTGGTAGTGGACGTGGTTGTGGTGATGGACACAGTGGTGGTGGTGGTTGTGGTGGTGGACATGGTGGTGGTGGTTGATGTGGTGGTGGACATGGACGTGGTGGTGGTAAATGTAGTGGGGAAGTGGTGGTGGACGTGGTGGTGGTGGATGTGGTGGTGGATGTGGTGGTGGTTGTGGATGTGCTGGTGGACATGTTGGTGGTGGTGGACATGGTGGTGGTGGTAGCCTTGCTGGTGGTGGTGGTGGATGTGGTGGTGGTGGATGTGTGTGGTGGTGGATGCAGTGGTGGTGGATGAGGTGGTGGTGGACATAGTGGTGGTGGACATGGTGGTGGTGACCGTGGTGGTGGTGGGCATGGTGGTGGTGGGCGTAGAGGTGGTGGTGGACATGCTGGTGGTGGTGGTGGTGGTGGATGTGGTGCTGTTGGACGTGGTGGTGGTGTACATGGTGGTGGTGGATGTGGTGGTGGTGGACAACTTGGTGGTGGATGTGGTGGTGGTGGTGGATGTGGTGGTGGTGGTGGATGTGATGGTGGTGGATGTGGTGGTGGTGGAGGGCGTGGTGGTAGTGGATGTGGTGGTGGTGGAGGATGTGGTGGTGGTGGAGGATGTGGTGGTGGTGGATGTGGTGGATGTGGTGGTGGTGGACGTGATGGTGGTGGACATGGTGGTGGTGGACATGGTGGTGGTGGACATGGTGGTGGTGGATGTGGTGATGGTGGTGGTGGTGATGGTGGATGTGGTGGTGGTGGTGGATGTGGTGGACATGGTGGTGGTGGACATGGTTTTGGTGGACGTGGTGGTGGTGGATGTGCTGGTGGTAGATGTGGTGGTGGTGGGCATGGTGGTGGTGGTGGATGTGGTTGTTGTAGACGTGCTAATGGATGTGGTGGTGGTGGTGGAAGTGGTGGTGACGTGGTGGTGGACGTGGTGGTGAACGTGGTGGTGGACATGGTGGTGGGGGTGGACGTGGTGGTGGATGTGGTGGTGGTGGTGGGCGTGGTGGTGGTGGACGTGGTGGTTGTGGACATGCTGGTGGATGTGGTGGTGGACGTGGTGGGGGACTTGGTGCAGGTGGTGGATGTGGTGGACAAGGTGGTGGTGGTGGATGTGGTTGTGGTGGTGGACATTGTGGTGGTGGTGGACGTGGTGGTGGTGGTAGTGGATGTGGTGGTGGATGTGGACGTGGTGGTGGATGTGGTGGTGACGGATGTGGTGGTGGACATGGTGGTGGTTGTGGACATGCTGGTGGACATGGTGGTGGTGGTGGTGGACATGGTGGTGGTGGGTGTGGTGATGGTGGACGTGGTGGTGGTGGATATGACGGTGGTGGTGGTGGCCTTGTTGGTGCTGGATGTGGTGGTGGTGGACGTGGTGGTGGATGTGGTGGTGGTGTCGGATGTGGTGGTGGTGAACATGGTGGAGGTGGTGGGTGTGGTGGTGGTGGGTGTGGTGGTAGTGGACGTGGTGGTGGTGGACATTGTGGTAGTGGACAATGTGGTGGATGTGGTGGTGGTGGTGGACGTGGTGGTGGTGGACGTGGTGGTGATGGTGGACATGGTGGTGGTGGACGTGGTGGTGGTGGAGGATGTGGTGGTGGAGGACATGGTGGTGGTGGAGGACGTGGTGGAGGATGTGGTGGTGGTGGACTTGGTGGTGGTGGATGTGGTGGTGGACATGGTGGTGGATGTGGTGGTGGACATGGTGGTGGCGGACATGGTGATGGTGGTGGTGGTGGACATGGCGGTGGTGGATGTGGTGGTGGATGTGGTGGTGGTGGTGAACTTGGTGGTGGATGTGGTGGTGGACTTGGTGGTGGATGTAGTGGTGGATGTGGTGGTGGTGGTGGACGTGGCAGTGGACATGGTGGTAGATGTGGTAGTGGTGGACCTGGTGTTGGACCCGGTGGTGGTAGATGTGGTGGACATGGTGGGGGTGGATGTGGTGGACATGGTGGTGGTGGATGTGGTGGTGGTAGACACGGTAGTGGTGGTGGTGGACATGGTGGTGGATGTGGTGTTGGTGGTGGATGTGGTGGTGGTGGACTTGGTGGATGTGGTGGTGGACATGGTGATCATGGACATGGTGGTGGTGGATGTGGTGGTGGATGTGGTGGACGTTGTGGTGGTGGTGGTGGTGGATATGCTGGTGGTGGTGGACGTGGTGCTGGAAATGGTGGTGGACATGGTGGTGGTGGCAAACATGGTGGTGGTGGGGGACATGGTGGTGGTGGATGTGGTGGTGGACATGGTGGTGGATGTGGTGGTAGATGTGGATGTGGATGTGGTGGTGGATGTGGTGGTGGTGGACGTGGTGGTGGTGGATATGGTGGTAGACATGGTGGTGATGGTGGTGGATGTGATGGATGTGGTATTGGTGGTGGACGTGGTGGATGTGGTGGTGGTGGTGGACATGGTGGTGGTGGACATGGTGGTGGTGGATGTGGTGGTGGTGGACATGGTGGTGGTGGATGTGGTGGTTTTGGATGTGGTGGTGGTGGACGTGGTGGTGGTGGATGTGGTGGACATTGGGGTGGTGGTAGTGGTGGTGGTGGTGGACATGGTGGTGGACGTGGTGGTGGTGGAGGATGTGGTGGTAGTGGACATGGTGGTGGTGGTGGACATGGTGGTGGTCGTGGTGGTGATGGATGTGATGGTGGATGTGGTGGTGGACATGGTGGTGGTGGACATGGTGGTGGTGGGCATGGTTGTGGGCATGTCGGTGGATGTGGTTATGGACAGTGTGGTGGTGGATGTGGTGGTGGACATGGTGGTGGACATGGTGGTGGTGGTCGATGTGGTGGTGGTGGATGTGGTGGTGGTGGACGTGGTGGTGGACATGGTCATAGTGGTGAATGTGTACATTCACAATACACCTTAGCACACCCAAAAGGAGTAACTATAATCCAAAGTTTAAGTAAAAACCAATGCACTGCAAACAATAGTCAGCATTTTCAAATGTCCTTAATCGCAGTCGTATGACAAGAAACTCTCCAATCGGGTCCTGTTGCAGATTTTTTAATGATCAAACAACAATGCAGAACAGCAGCAGCCGACGCGCATTTCGCCCTCTGGGCTTTTTCAAGGCTGCAGAGAGATACATATATGACAGTAATTGTACAGTGATCAGATATGACCAGTGGTGACCAGTACAAGTCACCACGATGTTTACACACATTGAGATGCCCTAGACAAGACATTTCAATTACAAATGAATGTACATATGTCAAATATGTCATCAGTTGCATATCCCACCTCCCTGTACTGATTTAGCCTGGAACTAGAGGTCTAGGGATACGAAACGCAAACCTTCTAATATCGTGTTTGTAACAGGAGAACACTTAGTACTGAGCCAAAAAATGTAAATAAAGCATAAATCATGTTAAGACAAAACGCACACCAACCTGGTTGCAATGTAAAATACAGGACAATGATCGCGAATGGCCAATCACCATGAAGAAGGCACACCGTGACAAGCTTAGAAAATAGAGCAGATTGCCTCACTGCGAAGAAAATGCCACCACCACAGCACCGATAGTGAAAACCAGAGCCAAATTATGAGGCTCACAAAGATGGTTTCAGCAGAGAAACCTATAGTCGACACTCAGTGTTAGAGATATTCCTCTCACCTTGGAAGTCGAGGCTAAGTCTCCTAGCTAGTTCAAAGTTGGGGATTATGTATCGATAACTTGAAAAATTAGTTCTGGGGAGAAAAAGGAATTTTTCGGCAAATCAGCTTTGAAAGAATTGGGTGTATTTCTAGACACGTTGGGTGATTAAAGTAATTACTATGCCTTTTCCTTACCCCGAATCACCAACGGCCACGTTAGACGTCTTGTAACACGTGGGTATGTGTAGCCGAGACACGTTCTCAGAAAGCGGTTTGTCGTCGTAGTAAATAAAAGTCCCATTCAATCCTGAGACACGAGCACCGGACCTTGATAAGTCCTGTGTTGAGAAGTAAAGTAACGTAATCTCAATAAAGATTCCAGCAGCCAAAGTATTGATAAAAAACAACGAGCGCAATTTGTATCGTTGTTAATAATACACCTTCGTACATGTGTCTAGCTACACCGTACAAGTTATAGTGTCGAATACATCTGATCGGTATTAGAACTGTATGAGAACATACAGAGAAACAAAAGTTTGTGTCTTTATCTTTACCTGATTCGAAGTGAAGTCTAGTGAAAGACGCGTGGCAACTCGGCGTTCTATACATGCTGTTGCCATTTTGATGGTTTTTATGCTCATGGCAGATTGCTATAGAAAGCGGACTGTTGCTGCGATCGCATCTTGTTTCTAGGAGTTTAAAAATTGGAAGAAAAATCGCTAGTGCTACCACATTATAAAATTTAGGCTTGCAACCAGGATGTGATTCTTTAGTAACAATTGCCCTACAAGGACATACAAAATAGAGAAAAGTTTTTATAAACAAAATATGGATTCTAATGAAAATAGACAAAAGACTACCTTCACTCATCGACTATGAGAAAAAAACGGTCTTAGGATTGTAATGTGCATCGAAGGTATTTGAGGTTAATAAGCTTCATTATTCAAGCTACACAGTATATGAGTCTAGTAATATGCATAAAAAGCATATACATGTTAATTTGATCCCCTTATTTGTTCAGGACTAGAGATATATATTGTTTCGTGAACAGTGTTGTACCAGTCCAAAGGTATTCCTATGTACCTGCGTATACCAATTTTTAGTAGATCTTAATGATGATTATTCAATGTGAGTGAGGTTATGTCCTTGATATAAAGGGCGCGTATAATGTAAAACGATGGAATTTATCCGTCCATTTAGAATGGAAGACGAAAACAACACGAAAGCATTGGTGGCCTGTCCAATTAGCTCAGCAAAATGACAGAGGCAAGTCAATTTGACACCTACTCAAAATAAGGCGATATATATCAAACCAGTGATAGTGTGAGTAGAAAAAGAGGGTCAGCATGCCTAAGATCTCTTTGTGTGGAATAAGGGTGGCATAAGTCAGTCTACAGCTCGAAGAAATAGGGAGAGAAAATCACATTATCACTGGTTGGATATATATCGCCTTATTTTGAGTAGGTCTCAAATTGACTTGCCTCTGTCATTTTGCTGAGATAATTGGACAGGCCACCAATGCTTCCGTGTTGTTTTCGTCTTCCATTCTAAATGGACGGATAAATTCCATCGTTTTACACTATACGTGCCCTTTATATCAAGGACATAACCTTACTCACATTGAATAATCATCATTAAGATCTACTAAAAATTGGTATGCGCAGGTACATAGGAATACCTTTGGACTGGTACAACACTGTCCATGAAACGATATATATGTCTAGTCCTGAACAAATAAGGGGATCAAATTAGCATGTATATGCTTTTTATGCATATTACTAGACTCATATACTGTGTAGCTTGAATAATGAAGCTTATTAACCTCAAATACCTTCGATGCACATTACAATCCTAAGACCGTTTTTTTCTCATTGTCGATGAGTGAAGGTTGTCTTTTGTCTATTTTCATTAGAATCCATATTTTGTTTATAAAAACTTTTCTCTATTTTGTATGTCCTTGTAGGGCAATTGTTACTAAAGAATCACATCCTGGTTGCAAGCCTAAATTTTATAATGTGGTAGCACTAGCGATTTTTCTTCCAATTTTTAAACTCCTAGAAACAAGATGCGATCGCAGCAACAGTCCGCTTTCTATAGCAATCTGCCATGAGCATAAAAACCATCAAAATGGCAACAGCGTGTATAGAACGCCGAGTTGCCACGCGTCTTTCACCAGACTTCACTTCGAATCAGGTAAAGATAAAGCCACAAACTTTTGTTTCTCTGTATGTTCTCATACAGTTCTAATACCGATCAGATGTATTCGACACTATAACTTGTACGGTGTAGCTAGACACATGTACGAAGGTGTATTATTAACAACGATACAAATTGCGCTTGTTGTTTTTTATCAATACTTTGGCTGCTGGAATCTTTATTGAGATTACGTTACTGTACTTCTCAACACAGGACTTATCAAGGTCCGGTGCTCGTGTCTCAGGATTGAATGGGACTTTTATTTACTACGACAACAAACCGCTTTCTGAGAACGTGTCTCGGCTACACATACCCACGTGTTACAAGACGACTAACGTGGCCGTTGGTGATTCGGGGTAAGGAAAAGGCATAGTAATTACTTTAATCATCCAACGTGTCTAGAAATACACCCAATTCTTTCAAAGCTGATTTGCCGAAATATTCCTTTTTCTTCCCAGAACTAATTTTTCAAGTTATCGATACATAATCCCCAACTTTGAACTAGCTAGGAGACTTAGCCTCGACTTCCAAGGTAAGAGGAATATCTCTAACACTGAGTGTCGACTATAGGTTTCTCTGCTGAAACCATCTTTGTGAGCCTCATAATTTGGCTCTGGTTTTCACTATCGGTGCTGTGGTGGTGGCATTTTCTTCGCAGTGAGGCAATCTGCTCTATTTTCTAAGCTTGTCACGGTGTGCCTTCTTCATGGTGATTGGCCATTCGTGATCATTGTCCTGTATTTTACATTGCAACCAGGTTGGTGTGTTTTTTGTCTTAACATGATTTATGCTTTATTTACATTTTTTGGCTCAGTATTAAGTGTTCTCCTGTTACAAACACGATATTAGAAGTTTTGAGTTTCGTATCCCTAGACCTCTAGTTCGAGGCTAAATCAGTACAGGGAGGTGGGATATGCAACTGATGACATATTTGACATATGTACATTCATTTGTAATTGAAATGTGTTGTCTAGGGCATCTCAATGTGTGTAAACATCGTGGTGACTTGTACTGGTCACCACTGGTCATATCTGATCACTGTACAATTACTGTCATATATGTATCTCCCTGCAGCCTTGAAAAAGCCCAGAGGGCGAAACGCGCATCGGCTGCTGCAGTTCTGCGTTGTTGTTTGATCATTAAAAAATCTGCAACAGGACCCGATTGGAGAGTTTCTTGTCATACGACTGCGATTAAGGACATTTGAAAATACTGACTATTGTTTGCAGTGCATTGGTTTTTACTTAAACTTTGGATTATAGTTACTCCTTTTGGGTGTGCTAAGGTGTATTGTGAATGTATATGTAGCATTTGGATTCGTCCTAAATGTGCTGATACCCTGATGGGTGGGTATTGCCGACACAGTTGAGCACCTCTATATGTGAAATTCAAGACATATATGTTGATGTGTTATGAACTATTGTTGTGGATGTGCAGATCCTAAAGCGAAAACCCATGTTTTTTGTGATGATAGTGGTGAATGTGGTGGTGGTGGATGTGGTCATGGTGGTGGTGGATGTGATGGTGGTGGTGGACGTGGTGTTGGACATGGTGGTGGATGTGGTGGTGGTGGACATGGTGGTGGTGGTGGACTTGGTGGTGATGGACGTGGTGGTGGATGTGGTGGTGGTGGTGGTGGAGGATGTGCTGGTGGTGGTGGACGTGTTGGTGGAGGATGTGGTAGTGGAGGATATGGTGGTGGAGGACGTGGTGGTGGTGGACCTGGTGGTGGTGGACATGGTGGTGTTGGACATGGTGGTGGTGGATGTGGTGGTGGTAGACATGGTGGTGGGTGTGGTGGTGGAAAGTGTGGTGGTGATCATGGTGGTGGTGGATGTGGTGGTGGCGGTGTTGGATGTGGTGGTGGTGGACATGGTGGATGTGGTGGTGGACATGGTGGTTGTGGACATGGTGGTGGTGGACGTGGTGGTGGTGAATGTGGTGGAGGACATGGTGGTGGTGGAGGATGTGGTGGTGGTGGTGGTGGTGGATGTGGTGGTGGACATGGTCGTGGCGGTGGTAGACATGGTGGTGGTGGACATGGTGGTGGATGTGGTGGTGGATGTGGTGGTGGATGTGGTGGTGGTGGATGTGGTGGTGGTGGTGGTGGGCATGGTGGTGGGTGTGGTTGTGGGCATGTTGGTGGACAGTTTGGTGGTGGTCGTGGTGGTGGACATGGTGGTGGACATGGTGGTGGTGGACATGGTTGTGGACATGGTGGTGGCGGACATGGTGGTGGACGTGGTGGTGGACATGGTGGTGGTGGACATGGTGGTGGATGTGGTAGTGGACATGGTGGTGGTGGACGTGGTGGTGGTGGTGGATGGGGTGGATGTTGTGGTGGTGGATGTGGTGGTGGTGGTGGTGGTGGTGGTGGACATGGTGGTGTTGGACATGGTGGTGGTGGATGTGGTGATGGTAGACATGGTGGTGGGTGTGGTGGTGGAAAGTGTGGTGGTGGACATGGTGGTGGTGGATGTGGTGGTGGATGTGGTGGTGGATGTGGTGGTGGAGGACGTGGTGGTGGTGGACATGGTGGTGGACATGATGGTGGTGGACGTGGTGGTGGTGGATGTGGTGGTGGTGGAGGACTTGGTGGTGGTGGAGGACGTGGTGGTGTATGTGGTGGTGGACATGGTTGTGGCAGTGGTGGACATGGTGGTGGTGGACATGTTGGTGAACGTGGTGGTGAATGTGTTGGTGGATGTGGTGGTGGTGGGTATGGTGGTGGTGGGCATGGTGGTGGGTGTGGTTTTGGGCGTGGTGGTGGACAGTTTGGTGGTGGACGTGGTGGAGGACATGGTGGTGGACATGGTGGTGTGGTGGATGTAGTGGTGGTGGAGGACTTGGTGGTGGTGGAGGACGTGGTGGTGGATGTGGTGGTGGACATGGTTGTGGCAGTGGTGGATGTGGTGGTGGTGGACATGGTGGTGAACATGGTGGTGAATGTGGTGGTGGATGTGGTGGTGGTGGACATGGTGGTGATGGGCATGGTGGTTGGTGTGGTTTTGGGCATGGTGGTGGACAGTTTGGTGGTGGAAGTGGTGGTGGACATGGTGGTGGACATAGTGGTGGTGGTGGATGTGGTGGTGGTGGACGTGGTGATGGACGTGGTGGTGGATGTGGTGGTAGTGGATGTGGTGGTGGTGGTGGATGTGGTGGTGGACATGGTGGTGGATGTGGTGGAAGTGGTGGTGGTGGACGGGGTGGTGGTGGTGGATGTGGTGGACATGGTGGTGGTGGACATAGTGGTGGACGTGGTGGTGGTGGAGGACGTGGTGGTGGTGGTGGACATGGTGGTGGTCTTGGTGGTGGTGGACATGGTGGTGGACGTGATGGTGGATGTAGTGGTGGTGGTGGTGGACGTGGTAGTGGTCGACATGGTGGTGGTTGGTGTGGTTGTGGACATGGCGGTGGACATGGTGGTGGACAGTGTGGTGGTGAACATGGTGGTGGATGTGGTGGTGGTGGACATGGTGGTGGACATGGTCGTAGTGGTGGATGTGGTGGTGGATGTGGTGGTGGTGGACGTGGAGGTGGTGGTGGTGGTGGACATGGTGTTGGACATGGTGGTGGTGGACATGGTGGTAAACTTGGTGGTGGTGGACATGGTGGTGGTGGACGTGGTTGTGGTGGTGGATGTGGTGGTGGTAGAGGATGTGCTGGTGGACATGTTGGTGGAGGACGTGGTAGTGGAGGACATGGTGGTGGTGGATATGGTGGTGGTGGATGTTGTGGTGGTGGATGTGGTGGTGGTGGAGGATGTGGTGGTGGTGGAAGACATGGTGGTGGTGGTGGATGTGGTGGTGGTGGTGGATGTGGTGGTGGTGGTGGACATGGTGGTGGACGTGGTGGTGGATGTGGTGGTGGTTGATGTGGTGGTGGTGGGCATGGTTGTGGGCATGGTGGTGGATTTGGTGGTGGACGTTGTGGTGGATATGGTGGTGGACATGGTGGTGGTGGTGGACGTGGTGGTGGTGGACGTGGTGATGGGCGTGGTGGTGGATGTGGTGGTGGTGGATGTGGTGGTGGTGGTGGTGGATGTGGTGATGGACATGGTGGTGGTGGACGTGGTGGTGGTGGATGTGGTGGTGGACATGGTGGTGGTGGTGGTAGGCATGGCGGTGGTGGACGTGGTGGTGGTGGACATGGTGGTGGTGGGCATGGTGGTGGGTGTGGTGGTGGTGGACTTGGTGGTGGTGGTGGACGTGGTGGTGGACGTGGGGGTGGTGGTGGACGTGGTGGTGGTGGTGGATGAGGTGGTGGTCGACGTGGTGGTGGTGGTGGATGTAGTGGTGGTGGTGGACTTGGTGGTGGTGGAAGTGGTGGTGGTGGTGGTGGTGGACGTGGTGGTGGTGGACGGCGGTGACAAATAGTTAGAAAAGGTAAAAGCAAAACACAGAGTGAATGATAAAAAAAAAAAAAACAAGATAGAGCACGAGGCAAGAAGTGATGAGAAAACTGTCACAGTAAAAGCAAAAACTCAAAGCAAATGATAGCCATGCACGAGTGAATAACTAATGATGCTATTTTAAAGCAAACGCGTGCTTATCACAGTAAAAGCCAAAAAACTCATTGCTGGAATTGCAATCATGTGTTTGCTGGCCCGGGAGTGACGTGTGCATGCTCTTTTTGGAAGGACACACTCGTGCTTGTTGGCGCGCCCCTGCTCACGCCCGCAAGGTGGATGCCGCCACATACTGTGCTTCCAAAAAGAGCAGAGCGACGGCTAAAGGTTCTCCTATGCAGCGCATGCGCTCTGCGTAGGCAAGACCTAAAAATAAATCATGATGTTATCGCCGAGACGCGAACAGGATAAAAGTAAGGAGATGTTTCCCCACAAAGCGCCAAACTATGCGCTATAGCGATTGCTCAGTTTGTTTAAAGGTTTATGCTTAATGGAGCTCGGCTTGTTCTCATAGGCTCCATGTTGTCAGATAATGGTGGTGAGAGGAACATAAAGTGATGCGGCCAGGATCACACATTTTTAACAAGTATGGAAGCTGGTGTTATGTAACATTAGGTATCCAAGGGATAATGTTTAAAACAATATTTTTCTTTTTGGTGATCTCCGGATCACGAACTATTAGATAGAACCACTGTGCCCCGCCCATTCGAGGAGAGGTGAACCCCAGCCAGGCCTTATTATGCAACACTGGGATTAGAATTGAACTCTCTCGTTTTCTGATCAACAATTAGAACAAATGTCATGTTTGAGGCCCTGACATGACTAGCTGGGTCTGGTTGCTCAGTGGACTAAGGTGTCCACTGCAGGGTTCTGTGTTCGACCTCATGGACACAGGGGAAAATCCTGGAGGGTCATCTCAGTCTTTTATCCATCATAGGTCGATAAAATGAGTGCCGTTAGGTAACAATAAATATCTGTTATTCAGCGCCAAGACGCCAAAGGGTAAACGTGTGCTTTACAAATACACGTTAAATTATGATCTTTGGTACCCGGAGCAAAAACTAAAAGTGTTTTGGAAGGTGCTTATACCACATGTTCAGAACCTATAGTCACATGTGCATGAAAGTCTGTCTATGATAACATTCTAAAGAAGCACATCACGCAATCTACAGAAAAAAGTGTTATTCCTGCCTGCCTTCCACTCCTGCAAGGTAAGTGTTATAGAAATATGAGCGGGTGGATCACCAGAGACGGCTTGGTTTGTACTTGTACTTTCTTCCATTTATGTTTTGTAAAAAGAATACCATTACATTTGGTGGTAACATCAATCTTTATAAATAAATAATTGAGTGCATGGCATGGCAGTATGTGGCTGCCAGAATTATTGTGCGGAGAGTAACACCTGTATTCATATCCAGGTTTTGTCCAAGGATATCTTTGGAAAATAAATTGTTAGTAGCTTGTCTTTGTTTTGCACGTTAACTTTTACTTTAAACCATGTCCATTTCTGTAAGCATTGACAATTTCCTTGTAGAAGAATTTGGAGTTAAAGGTTAAGTTACATCTTAAGTGGTAGTCTAGATTTCTGCTTCCTCCTCTGAACCTGTGAACATTTTGCCAAAGGAAGGTTGTAATTTATCTGTTTAATACCAGTACTACCTACTGAGTTGTCTTTTAAGCACTCCCTCGCTCTCAGATTATCCACTCAGCTCCACTGATAGCTATAATTATCACTTCGAAGGAGACAATCATGTCACTTGCCTTGATCCAGCTCACACTTTGAAAGCTGAAGAAGGTCGTCTGCTTCCTGGCAGCAGACTTGAGAAGGCAAATTCTTCGTAAATCCAACTTCAGATTTGATTTGGTGCCTTAAACACAAAGCGCCCAGTTAAAGGCCGACTTTTGTAATGATTCGTAATGTTTCTGTTGGGTGTACACGCAAACTTGTCTTCCACTACCGCTTCAGGTCCTTAAGATTTAGAAAAAGACACAATTTCTCGTGATAGATGACTGAGTTATTGGGAATCAAGTGCAGACATGACCAATATGCAAACACAGCACAACTATTTAAATGATACTGAAGTCTATGGACTACTTCGAACCAGTATTTCTTTTGCACCCAAAGATATAAACATGCTAAAACGAGAAGACACAGACCTGTAACGGGAAAAGTACAACTACAAGTCCCAGTATGGTAAAAAAAAATTGCCTTCCACCTTAAGAAAACTACTCGTTACACGGTGGAGGGACATAGTGGAAGGAAACACAAGCATGCCCTGGGACACTTGGAGAAATTTGACAAAGAGCATGCTGTCTAGATTTAAATACTACCAAATTTCAACGTGCTGTAAGAACCAACAGTGGCATTTTCCGTTAGATATCTCAATGGAGGACCACCTGCAAGACCAAAATCCAAAGAAAAAGGAAGTAGCTCTTTGGTATAATTATCTCCTCACTGCAACAGACAGGAAGTTGGACCATCCTCAGCTTGTCTGGTAGAAGTGTTTGCCTGAAGAAGAGCTGGAAAACCTATGGCAAGTATCTTTAGACAAGCTTTGCCTATTGATTAAATCTGCTGCACTGAGGAGAAAACACGTTTTCAACACTCCACAGGAATTTATTAGTCCCCACTCAAGCTATCCAAAATAAGAGGTGATGGAGAAGCCAGATGCACAAGATTTGGTTCCCAGGAAGTGGACGACATACACATGATTGCCACCTGTCCGCTGTTGAAGGCGTTCTGGGATAATGTGGGTAAGACCTTGTCAGACGCATTGAGCAAAGAAGTGGAGGTAAGCCCCTCTGTAAGCCTGTTTGGTGTTGTCATGTCGTTGAGGGGGTGGATGGAGTCTCGGGGTTGCAGAGCAAACTCGTATTCTACTTGCTCCTTTTAGCTAGAGGGGAAATTTATAAGAACTGGCGCCGCGTGGCACCTCCTACATGATGAGACTGGTGGGATTCTGTAAGATACTTCAGAGAGTTTAGACCAAAAGGTCAACCATTACGGCAAAAGAATCGAGCTTGGGTTGTTTTGGGAGTTGTTCATTTATGTTTAGTCAGATGTTCCTGGAATAATGAGTCCAATGATTACACCTCTTGGTCAGCTCATGATGTACTGTGCGGGCTGGGTCTCGTAAGATCATCAGCTGAGATCAGACCCCAAGATATAAGCAGTCAGGATGGTTAGGACCTAGAGGATGCTTATTTCATGGAGGGTATATGAGGACGAAATAACATTAAAAAAATAAAAAATAAAACTACTCCAATTTCACTTTTTATCTGTTTACTAAATACAATAAAAATGGGGCCTGCGTTGTTTCATAGGCATTTGTATACTTCACAGCATGACGAAAGCATTTCAAAAAGGCAATAGGCATCAAAGGTGAGACCTACTGCCTTTGCCAATGCCTATTAAGCTTGGGAACTTATTTGCACAGGCTGCTTCATGCACATAAAACGCACCAGAAGTGTGCTCAACGACATGTGGTTGGTCCTCTTTTTGACACTCTGTGAAAGGCTGCATAGTTCCCTATCTCTTCAGTAAGACAAAGTAATCAGGCCAACAGACTCTATGCGTGTTCTCTGGTGATGTGCACTACTACATTTTGTAATTTACAGTTTGAATCTACAGTCATTTGTACAGTGATGGCCACACTTCCCCTGGTACGTAAAAATAGTGTGAATTTCGGTGATGCGCACACCTGATTAGCTGTACTGCATACTGCAGTAGCTTTAACTATAAAGGACTTCACAAGAAGTGCTAATATACTTGATAAATCTCTGTGATGAGCATGCCACCGTAGGCTGTTCTAACTGGATACTTGTCACGCTTCACTAACAACTGTTCATGTCAGTGCACTCAGAAACTTTGAGCTTGCGTAAACATTGTGTCACCAATGCTATGTGCTTACGACAACTTCACGCTGCTTATTAATATTAGGTGTTCTTACACACTTTTTGTTTTAACTCTATGTAAACCTTCTTCCACCTTCTACGATCATGTCTGCTATAAAGGCAGTCAATCCTCCTCCATGGTTTTTAGACACACCTGGTAAACCGCAGATTGGCTGTAAGGATTTTGTTTAGGTCTTTCAATATTTATCTTGGGCCCTGATGCTCAACCATACAGTGTGGAAGCTAAAAATGCATTTTAGAACATTGAGAATAGTCGGCCAACACATTTTCAAGGGGAACAACCTTTACAACGCAACTTTTACAACGCACTACCATTACAACGCATTTTTTACAACGCATAATCCATTACAACGCATGATATTACAACGCATGACACTACAACGCATTTTTAAAAACTACCATTACAACGCATTCCATTACAACGCATAGTACCATTACAACGCATACCATTACAACGCATAATATTACACCATACTATCCAACACTTACCCTACTGATGCACCCCCTGGAGTTAGAATAGTAATTTTTACCCCTATACTATCCAACACTTTCCCTACTGATGCACCCCCTGGAGTTAGAATAGTAATTTTTACCCCTATACTATCCAACACTTTCCCTACTGTTGCACCCCCTGGAGTTAGAATAGTAATTTTTACCCCTACACTATCCAACACTTACCCTACTGTTGCACCCCCTGGAGTTAGAATAGTAATTTTTACCCCTACACTATCCAACACTTACCCTACTGTTGCACCCCCTGGAGTTAGAATAGTAATTTTTACCCCTATACTATCCAACACTTTCCCTACTGTTGCACCCCCTGGAGTTAGAATAGTAATTTTTACCCCTACACTATCCAACACTTACCCTACTGTTGCACCCCCTGGAGTTAGAATAGTAATTTTTACCCCTACACTATCCAACACTTACCCTACTGTTGCACCCCCTGGAGTTAGAATAGTAATTTTTACCCCTACACTATCCAACACTTACCCTACTGTTGCACCCCCTGGAGTTAGAATAGTAATTTTTACCCCTACACTATCCAACACTTACCCTACTGTTGCACCCCCTGGAGTTAGAATAGTAATTTTTACCCCTATACTATCTAATACTTACCTTAAATGTAATTTAATATTATGCGTTGTAATGGTATGCGTTGTAAAGGTAGTATGCGTTGTAATGGTAGTGCGTTGTAAAGGTATTTTTTAAAAATGCGTTGTAGTGTCATGCGTTGTAATGTCATGCGTTGTAATGGATTATGCGTTGTAAAAAATGCGTTGTAAGTGCATGCGTTGTAATAGTGTGCGTTGTAACGTCATACATCCCATTTTCAACACTTCCACGCATGTACCTGGCTAAAGGAAAGAAATTCGAATTAGTATGAGGAAACCAGGTAAAACCTTGAGGTAAACCAGGTAAAACCTTGAGGTACATGTTGGTTCAGAGAAATACACCATCGTGAAGCACTTTGATTTCTCAGAGAACAGTGTCTGAATGAATCAGTGGGTGTAGTTTGGGTATTTTGTTGTATTTGTTGTAATAGCGTTAACACAAGTTGTATCTCCACACTTGTATTAATACTGCATATGCCTTTGTGCATGTTTCATTCGTTCTTGGCATTCACCTATGTCATGTATGGGGGAATTCTAGATTGTTAGCATGTTGGAAGTCACTTGTGCAGCTGTGTTGGGAAGCAGTCGTGGGTCCTTTACCATAATAAATCTTACTTTGAAGGAAATATTAATCTTCTCCAGAAGCCCTTATTTTATCTTTCGATGTGACATTTATATGGCAACGAGGATGGGATGTGGCATTGTGTTTTTACATCTATTTTCTGTCAAAAGCATGTTGCAGTACATTTTTAGTGCCCATTTTGAAGAGTTGGGCTACTTTCCTTTATTCTATGGTATTTTGTGGCATTCCTGGGCCCTATCATCAACCTTTGCTGATACACCTGTTTACACACACTCACCATGACAGGCACACATTCAGCATTTTGTGAGAGGCAAACTAATTCATAACGACTATCGCACATTCTACGACGATCCTGTTTTGTGCTCTTGTCAGTTTACACACTGTGCCAGCCACACGTGTTGCAGTTTTCTATGGGACATATCTTCTAAGATTGTACATTCTATTCTTTCTGTGTTTTGGCAAAAGCTCAGTGGTGACAGGCACACCTTGCTTGTTGTTCGCTGCTTATTTTGTGTTAATAATGTGGTATAATCTCCACCTTTTTTGCAGACTCCACTCAAACCATCGATGGCTTGGAAAAGGTGGTGTAGGAATTTCAATACCTATTTGGTCGCAATAGATGCGTTTTGTAAAAGCAGGCAGATGTTAGAAGAGTCTGTAGAAGATGACTTGGCTGTACTTAGAGTTTTAGGGGCAAAATGTGAATTTTGTGCCAATATAGATGTATATTTACGTGACCAACTTGTATTTGATTGTTTTACCAAAAAAATTCAAGAACATATTCTAACATGCAAAAACCCTTCTTTAAACAAAGTCATGGCTATTGTGAGTAGCATAGAGCATTCTGTGATTTCATCTAGAATTTTAACAGAAGATTTTCAGGAGTAAAACTTTAGAGGTTAGAAGTGGTATGCAGGTGCCTGCTGTAGCAGAAATTTATGATGCTGAATCTAACACAGTCTGTAATAGGAAAAAAGCTAGGAAGGGTTCAGAAAAGAAGATGGGAGGAGCATGTTACAGGTGTGGATTAAAATATCACATGGGTAATTGTACTACATGTCCTACATAAGACAAGAGATGTAATAATTGCAAAAAGATTAGATATTTTTACACTGTATGCAAATCTGTAAAAAGTGAATATAAAGTTAACCAGGTTAGTGTAGAGGATGAAACTTTGTATCAAGGGTTGAACAATGTGGGGCCGAGTCACAGAACTAATCTGAGACAAAATCCTAAATTTACTACTTTTGGTATTCACAGAAGGCATTTAGTAGTAGTAAAGTTAGGATTTTGTCTTAAGTTAGGATTTTGTCTTAAGTTAGAATTTTGTCTTAACTTAACTTAAGTTAAACTTAAGTTTGTCTTAAGTTTTGGCGGCCGCCAGAGGCCCGGCAAGCCTTCCTTGGCGGCCCGCGGACCTTGCAGGCAACATATCTCTGTTTTTTTTATAGCTCCGGGCGATTCTTTTAAAAACCATTCACTTGTTAATAAGGCTGTGTTGTATTTCACCTCTTCTTAGCGCCCCTGCATCTCCACTCTGATTGAGTGGAGATGCAGGGGCGCTAAGAAGAGGTGAAATTCAACAAAGCCTCATTAACAAGTGAATGGTCTTTAAAAGACCTGTGAAGTACTTGGGTGCGGCGGCTATGTGTGTTCCAGGGAAGCCGTCTCAGCGCGGGGTGAGGTAACAGGGACAGCAGGGTGAGGTGAGGGGGGGGGCAGCAGCTAGTGAGAGCAGCGGGTGAGTTTACAGCGGAAGGAAGACAGAGTGCGACAAATGGAGGTAGAGAGAGAGGGAGAGGGGGAAGACAGAGAGCGGGAGACGGAGAGGGAAAGACAGAGAGAGAGGGAGACAGACAAGGAGACAGAGGGAGAGGGAGGGAGAAAGAGGGAGAGGGAGGGAGGGAGACAGAGGGAGAACTGAGGGGGAGGGAGGGAGACACAAAGAGGAAGACAAACAGAGTGAGTGAGACAGAGGGAGAAAGCGAGAGAGAGACAGAGAGGGACGGAGACAGAGAGAAAGGGAGACAAACTGATTGAGAGAGAGAGAGAGAGAGAGAGATAGAGAGTGGGAGGGAGACGGGGAGAGGGAGGGAGACAGAGAGAGGGAGAGAGAGGGAGGGAGACAGAGAGAGGGAGGGAGAGAGAGAGACAGAGGGAGGGAGGGAGACAGAGAGGCGGAGGGAGGGAGACAAACATAGTGAGTGAGACAGAGGGAGAGAGAGAGATAGAGGGAGGGAGAGAGGGAGGGAGAGGGAGGGAGACAGGGAGACGGAAGGAGAGAGAGGGAGAGGGAGGGAGACAGAGAGAAAGGGAGAGAGAGAGAGAGAGAGAGAGGGAGGGAGACGGAGAGAGAGAGAGAGAGAGAGGGAGGGAGAGAGGGAGAGGGAAGGAGACAGAGAGAGGGAGACAGAGCGAGAGGGAGACAAACAGAGTGAGTGAGACAAACAGAGTGAGTGAAACAGAGGGAGACAGAGGGAGGGAGGGAGACAGAGAGAGAGGGAGGGAGGCAGAGGGAGGGAGACAGAGGAGGGAGACAGACAAGAGGGAGAGAGACAAGAGGGAGAGAGACAAGAGGGAGGGAGGGAGGGAGGGAGGGAGGGAGACAGAGAGAGGGAGCGAGGGAGACAGAGAGAGGGAGAGAGAGGGAGGGAGACAGAGAGAGAGGGAGACAAACAGAGTGAGTGAGACAAACAGAGTGAGGGAGACAGAGGGAGGGAGACAGAGGGAGGGAGGGAGACAGAGGGAGGGAGGGAGACAGAGAGAGAGGGAGGGAGGCAGAGGGAGGCAGACAGAGGGAGGGAGACAGACAAGAGGGAGGGAGACAAGAGGGAGGGAGACAGAGAGAGGGAGGGAGGGAGACAGAGAGAGGGAGGGGGACACAGAGAGAGGGAGACACATAGTGAGTGAGACAGAGGGAGACGGAGACAGAGGAAGGGAGACAGGGAGGGAGACAGGGAGGGAGACAGAGAGAGAGAGGGAGGGAGACAGAGAGAAAGGGAGAGAGAGAGAGAGGGAGGGAGACAGAGAGAGAGGGAGACACATAGTGAGTGAGACAGAGGGAGACGGAGACAGAGGAAGGGAGACAGGGAGGGAGACAGAGAGAGAGAGGGAGGGAGACAGAGAGAAAGGGAGAGAGAGAGAGAGGGAGGGAGACACGGAGAGGGAAGGAGAGAGAGGGAGAGGGAGGGAGACAGAGGGAGGGAGGGATCCAGAGAGAGAGGGAGACAAACAGAGTGAGTGAGACAGAGGGAAACAGAGAGGGAGGGAGAGAGAGGGAGGGAGACAAGAGGGAGGGAGACATAGAGAGGGAGGAACTGAGACAGATAGAGGGAGGGAGACAGAGAAAGGTAGGGAGACAGAGAGTGAGTGAGACAAAGGGAGACAGAGAGAGGGAGGGAGATACGGAGGGAGACAGAGAGAGAGGGAGGGAGGGAGAGAGAAAGGGAGACAGAGTGAGGGAGACAGAGGGAGACGGAGATAGAGGAAGGGAGACACGGAGGGAGACAGAGAGAGAGAAGGAGGGAGAAAGAGAGAAAGGGAGAGAGAGAGAGAGAGAGAGAGAGAGAGAGAGGGAGGGAGACAGAGAGAGAGGGAGACACATAGTGAGTGAGACAGAGTTAGACGGAGACAGAGGGAGGGAGACAGGGAGGGAGACAGAGAGAGAGAGGGAGGGAGACAGAGAGAAAGGGAGAGAGAGAGAGAGAGAAAGAGGGAGGGAGACAGGGAGAGGGAAGGAGAGAGAGGGAGAGGGAGGGAGAGGGAGACAAACAGAATGAGTGAGACAGAGGGAAACAGAGAGGGAGGGAGAGGGAGGGAGACAAGAGGGAGGGAGACATACAGAGGGAGGGAGGAACTGAGACAGATAGAGGGAGGGAGACAGAGAAAGGGAGGGAGACACAGAGTGAGTGAGACAGAGGGAGACGGAGAGAGGGAGGGAGATAGGGAGGGAGACAGAGAGAGAGAGGGAGGGAGGGAGAGAGAAAGGGAGACAAAGTGAGGGAGACGGAGATAGAGGAAGGGAGACAGGGAGGGAGACAGAGAGAGAGAGGGAGGGAGACAGAGAGAAAGGGAGAGAGAGAGAGAGAGAGAGAGAGAGGGAGGGAGACACAGAGAGAGGGAGACACATAGTGAGTGAGACAGAGTTAGATGGAGACAGAGGAAGGGAGACAGGGTGGGAGACAGAGAGAGAGAGTGAGGGAGACAGAGAGAAAGGGAGAGAGAGAGAGAGAGGGAGGGAGACAGGGAGAGGGGAGGAGAGAGAGGGAGAGGGAGGGAGACAGAGGGAGACAGAGGTTGGGAGGGAGGGAGCCAGAGAGAGAGCGAGACAAACAGAGTGAGTGAGACAGAGGGAAACAGAGAGGGAGGGAGAGAGAGGGAGGGAGGGAGACAAGAGGGAGGGAGACATACAGAGGGAGGGAGGAACTGAGATAGATAGAGGAAGGGAGACAGAGAAAGGGAGGGAGACAGAGAGAGGGAGGGAGACACAGAGTGAGTGAGACAGAGGGAGACAGAGAGAGGGAGGGAGATAGGGAGGGAAACAGAGAGAGAGAGGGAGGGAGGTAGAGAGAAAGGGAGACAGAGGGAGGGAGACAGAGGGAGACGGAGATAGAGGAAGGGAGACAGGGAGGGAGACAGAGAGAGAGATGGAGGGAGACAGAGAGAAAGTGAGAGAGAGAGAGGGAGGGAGACAGAGAGAGAGGGAGACACATAGTGAGTGAGACAGAGTTAGACGGAGACAGAGGAAGGGAGACAGGGAGACAGAGAGAGAGTGGGAGGCAGACAGAGAGAAAGGGAGAGAGAGAGGGAGGGAGACAGGGAGATGGAAGGAGAGAGAGGGAGGGAGACAGAGGGAGACAGAAGGAGGGAGGGAGCCAGAGAGAGAGGGAGACAAACAGAGTGAGTGAGACAGAGGGAGACGGAGACAGAGGAAGGGAGACAGGGAGGGAGACAGGGAGGGAGACAGAGAGAGAGAGGGAGGGAGACAGAGAGAAAGGGAGAGAGAGAGAGAGAGGGAGGGAGATAGAGAGAGAGGGAGACACATAGTGAATGAGACAGAGGGAGACGGAGACAGAGGAAGGGAGACAGGGAGGGAGACAGAGAGAGAGAGGGAGGGAGACAGAGAGAAAGGGAGAGAGAGAGAGAGGGAGGGAGACATGGAGAGGGAAGGAGAGAGAGGGAGAGGGAGGGAGACAGAGGGAGGGAGACAAGAGGGAGGGAGACAGAGAGAGGGAGGGAGGGAGACAGAGAGAGGGGGGGGACACAGAGAGAGGGAGACACATAGTGAGTGAGACAGAGGGAGACGGAGACAGAGGAAGGGAGACAGGGAGGGAGACAGAGAGAGAGAGGGAGGGAGACAGAGAGAAAGGGAGAGAGAGAGAGAGGGAGGGAGACAGAGAGAGAGGGAGACACATAGTGAGTGAGACAGAGGGAGACGGAGACAGAGGAAGGGAGACAGGGAGGGAGACAGAGAGAGAGAGGGAGGGAGACAGAGAGAAAGGGAGAGAGAGAGAGAGGGAGGGAGACATGGAGAGGGAAGGAGAGAGAGGGAGAGGGAGGGAGACAGAGGGAGGGAGGGAGCCAGAGAGAGAGGGAGACAAACAGAGTGAGTGAGACAGAGGGAAACAGAGAGGGAGAGAGAGAGAGGGAGGGAGACAAGAGGGAGGGAGACATAGAGAGGGAGGGAGGAACTGAGACAGATAGAGGGAGGGAGACAGAGAAAGGGAGGGAGACAGAGAGTGAGTGAGACAAAGGGAGACAGAAAGAGGGAGGGAGATAGGGAGGGAGACAGAGAGAGAGGGAGGGAGGGAGAGAGAAAGGGAGACAGAGTGAGGGAGACAGAGGGAGACGGAGATAGAGGAAGGGAGACACGGAGGGAGACAGAGAGAGAGAAGGAGGGAGAAAGAGAGAAAGGGAGAGAGAGAGAGAGGGAGGGAGACAGAGAGAGAGGGAGACACATAGTGAGTGAGACAGAGTTAGACGGAGACAGAGGGAGGAAGACAGGGAGGGAGACAGAGAGAGAGAGGGAGGGAGACAGAGAGAAAGGGAGAGAGAGAGAGAGAGAAAGAGGGAGGGAGACAGGGAGAGGGAAGGAGAGAGAGGGAGAGGGAGGGAGACAGAGGGAGAGGGAGACAAACAGAATGAGTGAGACAGAGGGAAACAGAGAGGGCGGGAGAGGGAGGGAGACAAGAGGGAGGGAGACATACAGAGGGAGGGAGGAACTGAGACAGATAGAGGGAGGGAGACAGAGAAAGGGAGGGAGACACAGAGTGAGTGAGACAGAGGGAGACAGAGAGAGGGAGGGAGATAGGGAGGGAGACAGAGAGAGAGAGGGAGGGAGGGAGAGAGAAAGGGAGACAGAGTGAGGGAGACGGAGATAGAGGAAGGGAGACAGAGAGAGAGAGGGAGGGAGACAGAGAGAAAGGGAGAGAGAGAGAGAGAGGGAGGGAGACAGAGAGAGAGGGAGACACATAGTGAGTGAGACAGAGTTAGACGGAGACAGAGGAAGGGAGACAGGGAGGGAGACAGAGAGAGAGAGGGAGGGAGACAGAGAGAAAGGGAGAGAGAGAGAGAGGGAGGGAGACAGGGAGAGGGGAGGAGAGAGAGGGACAGGGAGGGAGACAGAGGGAGACAGAGGGAGGGAGGGAGGGAGCCAGAGAGAGAGCGAGACAAACAGAGTGAGTGAGACAGAGGGAAACAGAGAGGGAGGGAGAGAGAGGGAGGGAGGGAGACAAGAGGGAGGGAGACATACAGAGGGAGAGAGGAACTGAGATAGATAGAGGGAGGGAGACACAGAGTGAGTGAGACAGAGGGAGACAGAGAGAGGGATGGAGATAGGGAGGGAGACAGAGAGAGAGAGGGAGGGGGGTAGAGAGAAAGGGAGACAGAGTGAGGGAGACAGAGGGAGACGGAGATAGAGGAAGGGAGACAGGGAGGGAGACAGAGAGAGAGAGGGAGGGAGACAGAGAGAAAGGGAGAGAGAGAGAGGGAGGGAGACAGAGAGAGAGGGAGACACATAGTGAGTGAGACAGAGTTAGACGGAGACAGAGGAAGGGAGACAGGGAGGGAGACAGAGAGAGAGTGGGAGGGAGACAGAGAGAAAGGGAGAGAGAGAGAGAGAGAGAGAGAGGGAGGGAGACAGGGAGATGGAAGGAGAGAGAGGGAGGGAGACAAAGGGAGACAGAGGGAGGGAGGGAGCCAGAGAGAGAGGGAGACAAACAGAGTGAGTGAGACAGAGGGAAACAGAGAGGGAGGGAGAGAGAGGGAGGGAGGGAGACAAGAGGGAGGGAAACATACAGAGGGAGGGAGGAACTGAGACAGATAGAGGGAGGGAGACAGAGAAAGGGAGGGAGACAGAGAGAGGGAGGGAGACACAGAGTGAGTGAGACAGAGGGAGACAGAGAGAGGGAGGGAGATAGGGAGGGAGACAGAGAGAGAGAGAGGGAGGGAGAGAGAAAGGGAGACAGAGTGAGGGAGACAGAGGGATAGAGAGAGAGAGAGATAGAGATAGAGGGAGACAGAGAGAGGGAGAGTGATAGAGAGAGAGAGAGTGATAGAGCGAGGGAGGGAGACAGAGCAAGAGAGTTAGATAGATAGATAGATAGATAGATAGATAGATAGATAGATAGATAGATAGATAGATAGATAGATAGATAGATAGATAGATAGATAGATAGATAGATAGATAGATAGATAGATAGATAGATAGATAGATAGATAGATAGATAGATAGATAGATAGATAGATAGAGGTCTGTGAATGCGGTGTCTGGTGGCTCAGTGGACGATGGCGTCTGCTGCAGGGGCCTGTGTTCAACCTCATGGTCACAGTTTTTTTTTTGTTGCTCTAGCCCCGCCCCCACCCCCACTGCCCCCGCTCCCACCGGTGTGGCCCTCGGCCACAAACCACACTGTAAATTTGGCCCCCGAGAGAAAGTTTGTGAGTACCCATGTTCTAAATTAAGACATAATCCTAACTTTACTACTACTAAATGCCGCAGGTTTGTGCAGGGGCATGTCTTGATTGTGCAACCTCTGAGAGGTTTGTTAAAAAAAAACTAAAGTATAAATGGTCTAAGGAGACACAGGAAGCTTCTGAAAGATGTTAAAAGGTTAATTGTTAATGCCTCTGCTATCATACCTTTTACTCATGGGGAGCAAACTATAATTGATGTTGATACACGTTCTAAAGGTTTTGGGGCAGGTTGAGCCAATTTGTGAAAGAGAAAGAATGGACTGTAGAGTGTTTGTGTCTAGAATGCTAAGCGCTGTGGTGAAAAATTACAGAACTATCGAGAGGGAGGCCCTAGCTTGCTCATGAGAGACAGAAAAATTTGAAATTTATATTTGCGGTACTAAGTTTGCAGTATTTACCGATCACAAACCTTTGATGTATATGTCGGGCGATACTTGCTTCTTCTAGACTTATTCAATTGTTGTCAAGGTTACAAGAATTCAATTTTGATGTTAAATATTTGCATGGGGTAAAAATGTCACTGCAGACTGTCTCTCATGATTGCCTGTGGAAGACACAGATAGTCATTAGAGGTATATGAATCAAGATGATTTTGTCTTGAGTATAAGTGATGCTACAGAACAATTTAGTATAACTGAAAATTTATGGAATGACCATTGTATCAATGATGAGTGTTTGAACAGTGTTAAAATATTATTGGTAGAAGTTTGGCCATGTGATAGAAATTTAAGTGAGGAGATGAGATATTTTGCTCAGGTGGCATCTGAGCTATCCCTGGTTGGCATCATTGTTAGATAGGACGGTTTGTGCCTCTTGTAGGATTGCATAGCAAGGTCATTGCTCTTGCTCATGAAGGGCATCTGGGCGTTACTGCTTTGGTAAGCAGGATCAAAAAGAGTTATTGGTGGCCAGGGATTGATGGTCATGTTAGGAAATTTCTAGAGAAGTGTGCTGAGTGTGTGTGTTCCGACAAACATTAGAGGACTACTACAGCACCTTTGTGTCCTGCGGAATGGCTGAAAGGTACTTGGGAGAAAATGTGTCTAGATTTTATTGGGGATTTCAATATTTTAGGGTGTGATAAAAGATTTCTCATAGTAGACATGACTTTAAAGGAAATAGTCATCTTTGCCAAGAACTCTTATTTCATCTTTGGATGCGACAGTTGGGTAATATGCTACTTCTCTTTGGGTGTTGGCTTACTCATACAAGTTTGAAAGTCAACTTGTTTTAAGATACTGCAGCAAGGTCATCCAGAAAAAGATGTAGTCATCGAAAAAATTATTTCTGACTGCAGCCACTGAGGCTTGCAAATCTGGTGAAGTCTTCTCATTAGGAGATGAGGATTTATCGAAGAAGTTCCAGTAACTCAGTTTGTGCTATATAGTTGAATGCAAAAGGAACAAATGATAGATAGAATGCTGAACAATGCAAACATTAACCCCCAGTCACAAAGATCTGGGTTTAATCCATCGTTCTTTTGCACACCACGCCACCCCAGTTTAGACCCAGCCATGTGCAAATCAGTCTCGACCCTGTGCCTCATGGGAACTGTCCAGACTGAATTTCCAAGCCAGGTCCTCTCTGGACTGGAAACAAGCATCCTGGGACCAGTTTCGGGCCATCACTCCTCATCAGCCAGGCTAGTTCAAATCCAGTGGCGCAGTGAGCATTGGACCCGCATCTGGGCATACCCTTCCCACTTAGGGCGACAAAACCGAAAGGAACTAATGATGGACGGAATGCTGAACAATGCAAACATTCATCTCCAGTCACAAAGATCTGGGATTAATCCATTGTTCTTTTGCTCACCACGCCATCCCCATTTGGACTAAGGGTGGGCGGAATTTGCAAAACTGCCTTTCGCAAAATATCGCGAAACGGCAAAACATCTCCGCGATCACGCGAAATTTCACGTGATCACTGAGTTTTTTGTGTGCTGCCGATTAATGCGTTACTGAATTTGACCTTCAACTTGGGCACCTGCTTTATTCATATCTGTAAGACTTACAGATATAAATAAAGCAGGTGCCCGAGTTGAAGGTCAAATACAAGTGCTTCCTGTTGGGGTTTCATTTTTGTGACAGGAGCATCGTGCCAGAAGGAATCCTGCCCTGCATATTTACCCAAGAAGATGCCACCGTTTTGTGCAATACCTCTACTCAACTGAAGTACTTTCTACTGGCTAATCAGTAAGTGCTACATCGTTGGGTAAATGTATAGTGCTTTTCCTACACCACAGCTGCGTAAAGGGCCAGAAGTGTTGTCTACAGCGACTATGTGTGTCTGTAACGTTGCCACAGTGCCAACGGGCGCCGGGGTCCCTCGAGTGAGCTGTCCATCATAGTGGGGGTAAGGGCGGGAAAACGATGCACACCGCTGGGGTGGGGTGTGGGGCCAAACGGTAGAGCTTCCATGCAGTTCACATGCCTCTTGTTTATAAAGGGCTAGAGACGGATCAGAGGAGACAGAACCTCCTGGTGTCAGGAACTACACGGGGATTGCGCTTGAGAAACTCATGGATGCACAGAGCTCCATCAAGGATGACAGCAAATTGTTGACGGTAGTAGATATGGGGAGAAAGCACACCTGCCTAGGCGACAATTTCCGTTCCCTCGCGGATCGCGGAAGTTTTGACATTTTCACGTTCCACGCGGAACGCGAAAATGCCGAATTTTCACAATTTCCGCGAGCGAAATGGAAATTGTCACCCACCCTTAGTTTGGACCCAGCCATATGCAAATCAGACTTGACCCTGTGCCTCATGGGAACAGTGCAACCAGAACTGCCAAGCCAGGTCCTCCCAGGACTGGCTACAAGCATCCTGGAACCGGTTTTGGGGCATCACCCCTCATCAGCTATGCTAGCTTGACTCCAGTGTCACAGTGAGCATGGGACCCACATCTGGGTATACCCTTCCCACTTAGGGCAACAAAATCAAAGGAAACAAATGATGGACGGAATGCTGAACAATGCAAACATTCACCCCAGTCACAAAGATCTGGGTTTAATCCATTGTTCTTTTGCTTACCACGGCACCCCAGTTTGGACCCAGCCATATGCAAATCAGTCTTGACCCTGTGCCTCATGGGAAAAGTCCAGCCCGAACTGCAAAGCCAGGTCCTCCCTGGATTGGAAACAAGCATCTTAGGCTAGCTTGAATCCAGTGGCGCAGTGAGCACGGGACCCACGTCTGGGCATATCCTTCATTCTTAGGGCAACCATCAATTGTCCTTTTTGCATTTGTCACCCCTAGTGGGACAGATATGCCTAGATGTGGGTCTCGTGCTCTCCATGCCACTGGAGTCAAGCTAGCCTGGCTGATGCGGGGTGATACCCCGAAACCGGTCCTAGGATGCCTGGTTCCAGTCCAGGGGGGTCTTGGTCTGGCAGTTCAGGCTACACTGTTCCCATGGGGAACAGGGTAAAGACTGATTTGGATATGGCTGGGTCGAAACTGGAATGGCATGGGGAGTATAAAAACGATGGATTTAGGCACAGATCTCTGTACTTGGGCGAATGCATGACATTGTTCAGCATTTTGTCCATCAATTTTTCTTTTTACATTTGTCACCCCGAGTGGTATGGGTATGCCCAGACGTGGGTCCCGTGCTCCCCATGCCACTGGAGGCAAGCTAGCCTGGCTGATGAGGGGTGATACCCCCAAAACAGTCCGAGGATGCTTGTTTACAGTCCAGGGCGGACCTGGCCTGGCAGTTCGGGCTTGACTGTTACTATGGGGACAGAGTCAAGACTGATTTGCATATGGTTTGGTCTAAAGTGGAACGGCATGGGGAGCAAAAACAAGATAGATTTAGGCCCCAAGTCTCTGTACTGGGGTGAGTTCATGACATTCTTCAGCATTCTGTCCATCTATTGTTCTTTCTGCATACAGTTGAATAACGTACCTGCAGAAAGTTAAAATTGTGCAATCTTGCTGGCTGAACTTCTCCCTCCTTACCCAAATGCTTTTAAGGTTGTTCCTAATCTGTTGGAAAACTCTTTAACACTCCTTAGGGGTTGGGCTAACCCCTACTCATAGATAAACTTGTAATGTACTGAGTGTCCTGTTTTCCTGATAACTATCCAAAGAAGAAAATCACTTCATACAAGTTATTTTGTTTTTATGTCCTTTTATTGTGTACATAGCATGACTGTCCTGCATTCTAAGTTTGTAGTTTTTCTGTAGGAAATGTTCTAGTTATTGGTAAAAAACATAACATCCTCTATATGTCTGTTATGCTGTAAGAAACTTGCCTCAGTGTCAGAAAGTAGTTTTTCGGTCTCTGCAGTCTTGGATTACACGCTCTCAGTTTCTTACAGCGTATCAAACATATTGAGAATGCTACTTTTGATCAATAACTAGGACATATCAAGTCCTACAGAAAAACTAAGAGAGCCCTGAGAAAGCCCCTGCCACACAGGCATTATGAGGGGTGAAACACGTGTTGGCTGCAAGTACTTAGTATGAAAAATGCAGGACAGTCTGCAAATATCATGTACAAAATAAAAGGATTTAAAACAAAAATACCTGCATGAAGTGATTTTCTTCTTTATTTGGATACTTACAACTACGGCATTGAAACTAAGTGAATAATTATCAGGAAAACAGAACACTCAATACAATACTCACAGAAAGTGTTGTGGATAGCAAAACGTTACCCTACAGCAGTACTTCCTGAATGTTTTAAAACCACGGCCCAATGTATGGAATGACAAACTTTCATGACCCACCTAGCTTTAATATACATAAGGTGGGTGATTTTGTTAATGAAACTAAAACATTGTGTAGTTCCTGCACATTTTCAGTTGAAACAGCAACTTCATTTGCACACACATACAGTTTTACTGATAAAACCATATTCCACACAAATGATAATGTGTTGAAATCTGATTTTACTTAATATTTATCATTTGTGGATCACCAAGTAAATTAACATGATTGTTTTTATCCTATTAAATCTTTGTTTCCATCAAACTTCAGAATAACCAAAAATGTGCTTCATTCTTTCTTTCCTAACTGCTGAATGTGTACAATTCATTTACAGGTTTTTACATTTTGTTGTGATCCAACATTTTGTATTTCCTACAGCCTTTCCTTTCATACTCCTTGTACCTCAGAAAGATTTTCACATAATTCACTTTACGTTTCTTTCTCGGGCTGCAAAGGGAAAGGAGCTTGTAATCACCGATTCCTATGTTAAAAAAAATAAGCAGCAATTTTTCCAAAAGACGTAGCCTGACATTTGACTTCTGTTTATGAAGTGCAGAAAATGTGACAAGATAAATTCAAAATTTAAAGACATCTTTATTTATTGCTTGGATTTTCGTGACCTACCAAAAATCGGCTCACGACCCATCAGTGAGTTGTGATTCTCATTTTGGGAAACTCTGCCCTACAGTATTTCTTCTCAAGGGAACAGGGTGTTTTTGTTGTGGGGCTAAAAGTACTTCTATTAAAGCTTGTACAGTCCTTAAAAAATCTGCTACACTTGTGGAACAATTGGGCATTTTTAAAGGTATACATGAAGAAAAGAATCAACATGAGTAGTCTGGGTAATACACTGAATAGTTTGCAGTCCAGTTTTAAAAGCCTTGTACTGACTGGTGATGTGGTTGGGACAAACTAAACTAGTAATCCTTCTGCTGCCATACAGTTAGGTGACATCACACTTGATCTCCTCACAGACTCAACAGTCAGGGTCAAAATTATTAAGCTCCACACTTAGTAGGAAGACTGAAAGAATGAGATGTTGTTTGCACCCATCATTATGATCAAAGCATTTCAAAGCACCAAGATTTATTTATTGGATATCTGGAATCACCCTAAATGTGAGTCCTGATCTATCACATGTGCTTCGTAAGTTGCGGGATCAAGGTGTCATAGAATCCATTGACAATTCAACTTGGTTGTAATTCGCAGAAAGAAAACAATGAACCATGTATCTGTGTTGGTTTGCAAGTCACCAACCGTGCAATAATGGTGGATGCCTATCCACTTCCAAAAATTATGAAACTATTATGAAATTATGAAACTATCGGCCAAGCAAGATTATGGAATAGTAGACTAGACTTACACTTGGCGTGCCATCAAATTCTCCTTATGAGGTACCTCTTCCTAAACTTTCTCCTGATACCTGCCTTTCCCTTCTCACCCACTTTTCTCTTGACTGAAGGCAGAGCTAGTTCTCTCAGTGGGACATTATGGTGTTCAGTGGAGTAAAGGATGTGGTACTAAGACCAGAGCTGCTGAATCTGGTACTGGGGAACCAGATTCAGCCTTCGAGTCCAGTCCACCAGATCACTCTCCTGAGGGAGAACATTCCCATGCTAGACCTTAGAAGCCCCCCCAAGACCTTAGAAGCCCTAGCTAGACCTTAGAAACCCTGGTTTCTTAGCACCTTGAAGGTCTGTCCACCACAATCCATAATGAAGTTCACCTCCAGTCTTGTGCGCAGGCCTTAAAAGCAGCACACCCTAGAGCAACATTGACTCTGTCACCGAGGTCACAGGTTCCTTGAGGCCAGTCAGCCTCACCCATTGGTATCTCCATTGGCCTTGGTTCCGCAGGAGCAGTGCAACTCACCAAAAATTGGCAACGCAGGATTTGCACTCACACCAAATTATAGGGCATATTTACAAGGGAATGGCAAAGCGTGGTGTTAAGCAAACATTGCTAATGCCACGCTCCGCCATTCTGAAAATGCAGGGATGCGCCGTATTTACAATGGTGCAGGACAGCCCTGCTTTTTCCCTAGCGTGGTGCTAAACTCAGCTGCGTAGCACCAAGGCAGGCACCCTTGCTCCATAGTGTAAGGGGGCCAGCGTTAAGGGAATGATTGTTTATGTGCAGGAAAGTGTCCCTTCCTTCACTTAAACAATCCAGAATGGCAAATTGTAACTTCTATGTGTGCTGCATTGTGCAGCACACATAGAAGTTGCAAGTCATCATTTTTAAATGATTGTTTATGTGCAGGAAGGGAAGTGAGCATTCATTCATGGCACTTTTCTGTTTCTATTTGTGCTGCACAATGCATCACACATAGAAACAGCATAACTGAGGAAAAATTAAGCATTTCTCCTCGTTTTGGCATGTTAAGAACAGGTTTCCCTGGTCTTAATTTTGGCACTGCCTCCTGTTTACGCCACCCTTGTATATAAGGGGCAGCGTCAAAATCAATGGGTGTTGCAGAGGAACAAATGCCAGCCTGACAGACACTCTTATTGTTCAGGTCAGGCAGACAGACAGAAGCTGGTCATGCGCCAAATGCGCAGACTGCCAGATGCCTGAACTGAACATTGCCAGGCTAAGAATTTCACACCCTTTTTGTGTGACCTCAGTCTGGCAAAAGTGCCTTAAGGCCCTCCCCCATGTGATGAACGGGAGAACTACCAATTGCCTCAGACCTGGGCACTTCATTTTTAAGCCCTGAAGTGCCGAGGGTAGAGTGTCAATCAATAGCACCTAGTCACAGAGTAGGGTGGGGTCAGCAGTCTCAGTGACACCATTCCACTCTGTAACGAGGTTGGGACTGCTGCCTTCCAAGCAGCCAACGAGGGAAGGCAGCAGTCCCAACCCTCATGGGACCTCTGAGGCTTCCCTTTCAGAGAACTGCAGTGAAGGTAAGTGTTATGCGTTTTTTTGTTTCATGTGTGTATATATTAATGTATGTGTATCTATTTAGCGCTATAAACTCTCAAATAAATTAATAAATGTGTTAGTGTTGTGAATGGGTGTGTGTGGGTGAGTGAATGCGTAGGTGTAAGTGAGGTGTATGTGTGACCACTGCCCCCTCCCTGGTACAACTACCATCTGCCACTGCTTTTAACACAGAGACCATTTTGTTATTTACAGCTAATATGTCACAATACTTCTAATATAGCACAGTGAGGTATGACCGGACATCAAGGAACTGCATGCAAATTGAAAGGCATTACTTTAGAACCTTGTTTTTATCATTAGTGTTTTGTAATTCCAAGGTTGTTAAAAAGGGTTACTCTGAATAATAAAGACTTATTAGCACACTCAACAACTGCATAGCATTTTAATTCTGACTGTGTGCTTCTGCAGACCAAGTGCTCTAAGTATATTATGCCTACCAGTGTGCATTATTTTATTCCTACACATTGTAGCCCTCATTCTGCACATGCATAGTAGGGCTTTAAATTAAAATTGCCATTTATATAACCATAGCTTTATGCGCTCTCCTAAGAGGCCAAGGATTGGGTGTGCATTTAGTCTGAACTCCTTAATGACCCAGTGGCAGGCACTGTGAGAAAGCAGTATCAGTAGAGTTGAGGGTGTGTAAATGTTAAGGGTGTCACCAAAAGTTCTGGGAAATCAGGTAATTTTCCTTTCTATTGCAACAGCCTTGCCTTCATCTTTACCCCAAACAAACAAGTGCTTGCTGCAACACAATGGAAATAACAATGTCCTCTATACTTTTTAGTGCCAAAGTAAGTGGTCACACTGAAGGACTTAGTAACGGAGGGCAGGGAATCGGTCAGAGTACGTGACTGTCTCTATTCTGGCTTCTCCTTATATTTTAACTGATAAAAGTGTGGAACTCTCGACTTACTGTATCAACCCTCAGTTTTCACAGTGTTGCTTCACATTTACTTACAATTGTTTTGCACAAAAACTGTGTTTCAGATTTGTCTGCTGCGGTTTATTTTTGCTGTTCTCCCAAACTGTCATTGAGAAGGAGTTTTTATGTTTTTGAATATTTTCAGACAGGTACATAGAATGTTAAGTCATGCCAAACAAGTTGTGTTGCAACTACTTTAATACAAGGGGGGTTTCTTAATATGAAGATCATTGTGTGGTGTTAATTCTGCATAACCCTCCCAGTATTCTTTTTTGGAGCCACATTGTTGAAATAGCATTGAAATTCCTATTCATAGACATAAAGAGGTTTATAATCTGCTTTTGTAGAAATAATTTATGAATGCAAGCTTCGGGTTTGGTTCTGTGGTGACAGAACTACAAGATGAAAAGTAAAAGTGGTGACTGGTCTTGAAAATGAGTAGTTATTAGCACAGGTGCTCAGTTAACCTCCTCTCACTATCTGTATATTGAATAGAATTTAGATTCATCCTTTAAATGTTTTCTGAAGACTAGCTTTGCAAAATTTGAGAGATTCGATTTTGGGCTGGTTTTTGGACTGACACTGGTCTGCGTTGGGCTGAATTTGGGCTTCTCCCTCAGTGTCTTTGGGCTTGGGATGGGTCTCAAAATCTGGCAACACTGGCTTACTCACACGGCTGCACTCATGACACAGCCCACATGACGCTGCATGATCAGACACATTACTCAACTACATGTGGACTGCTTTTCCTACCAAAGCAGGTCCGATCATTTATCTGTGTAACTGTATTCTATGATTATATGATCATTTAAAGCCTTGAGAAAACCCCAGACCTGCAATCTGCAACAGGCCAAAACATGTGTTTGCTATTGTTTTTCGCTCCTTGAGAACTCGGAATAAAATTGATCTTACTTTATATTGGACCCTGATTATTCATAGTGGATGAATGTCTTTACACTTTTACATTGAATGAAGGGATGCTTCCTATGTACTAACTGATGAATATAAGTTATGATATAATTTAAATGTTGATTTAATTTGTGCATTAATATCCCTGTATATCTAAATTGTTGTATCACCGTGTGAGGGTGGGGGTCCAGTCCAAAATGGAATAATTGTACACTTTTCAACATACAAAACAAATACGGAAATTGTAGAGGACCTTGTATCCAAAGACCTCTTTCTATAGTAATCATCAAATTTACCGTGCACCTGAGTTATGCAGTTTCACAATGTTCGTCACCTCAGATGGTGTTTATCAGTATATAAGGAAGCTGCTGAATCTTTATTTCAGCTGGTAATAGGCAAGCTTCTTAAGTGTGTTTTTGGAAAGATAGCATTGTAAGATGGCATTCTGTTTACTGGCAGAGATTGACAGGAACATAATGGGGGGAATAGTAAAGTCCTGCTTTGTCTTCAGTAGAGTGGTTTGCATGTCAAGGGTGGCAGTTGTAGTTGTAGTTAAAATAAGTGAGAATATATCGTGCACATCATCAGTTCAGCTGGCATCAGTCTGTTGGCTTTCACCTGGATTGGTCAAAGTGAATGAAGATGCTCCAAAGTACCAGGATAAGGTTCTGCCCTTAATTGATATCTGCATTTTATGCTAAGCTCCTACCCAATGTCACCTACATGGCTGAGCCCATGGCCAAACTCATACAAAAGAATGCTAGTTTTATGTGCGGTAAGGAGCTCGATTGTATTTTGCAAACATCAAGGCTGATTTGTTGGAGGCCCTGCTTGTCTAACGGTATGTTCAGGTTTGCTAGTTCTCATCACTGTTGATGCAAGTGAGCCAAAATTAGGAGCGTAATCACACAGAAAAGCCTGATTGTGAATTCACTATTGCTTTTTTTCTAACATCATGAGAGATTCGGACAGATAGTACTCAGCTACTGTAAATGAAATGATTACATGTATGTGGCAGCACAGAAGTTTAGAAATTATTTGTGGGGTACCCGATTTATATTAAAGATTGTTCATACGTTTTAATTATACTTTTTAGGAAAACCTATTTCATGGTCTTTAATATTAACTGCTATGTTGGCAAGGCTGGGTAAGAAGTTGTTAGAATTTTGTAATTGAGCTTGCTCTGGGAAAATACAACAAGAGAGCCTATTTTTTCTCTCAGATGCCGTTGCAAGAGGGTCTGTAAGCTGATAAGGGATAAGATTCCTTAACTGGAAGGAAAAGTTTAATGCTGAGGGAAATTACCTTTTTTGGAAAATGTGTTGACACAATGTGTTCTAATGTAAGTTCTCCTGGAAGTTCTAGGAAGAGGAAACAACCTGCCTATCTGTCTATGAAAATATTTCCTCTTGTTGAAAGTTTCTGTTTATGGCAATTTCAATCTTTTCTTATTCTGATTGTTTCTATTATTAATTTTATTCTCTCATTTTATGCTATTATTTGTTTATCTCCATTTATAACTATTGTTCTCATTTGTATTTTCAAAACGGACAATATGTCATATCTGAAGTCATTGTGAGTACTGTGACATTATGGAATGTTACAGGTTCTGAACGTGAGGGTAATTGCTAATTACTAGATGGTTTTCAGTTGGGGGTCTCTACAGGCTGTAATAAAGGACTTTTTACTTACTTCTCTTCATCTTTGTGTCTTTTCATGAATTTTTGACCTTCAGAAGGAAACTAAGCATTATGTCATTATAGCTCTTAAATCCATCATTGACCAAAGGAACCAAATGTAGATATGGGCATAACAAGGAAAGAAAAAAAGAGGATCACACAACCATAAAAAACAAGCTTTTGCAATGCAATAGGTCTCGCATTTGCAGAGTTTGAGCGATTGGCATTGTAAATGACAATGTCCTTAATTTATGTGTTTTGAAAACCTGAAAGTGGTGCGTAAACACACACTTTGTACTTATAGTACTTGTTTTTGAGAAGCAAGGCTGGCACTAACTGCGCCTCTTTTACTGCCAGCCATGCTTCTCTCAAGCCAGGACGGTAAGTACAAAGTGCGTGTTTACGCACCGCTTGCAAATTCAAGACCTTTTGCAGTAGAATTTCCTTTTTTCCCCAGAAAAAGAAACTGAAGCGTTTGTTACAAGTGTTACAGTGTCGCCAGTTCTTTCCAGTGAAGAGATGCTATCAGGTTTCCTAAAACTGACTACTGGCTGTATAGTGAATAGCTTGTAAATAGTGTGAAGTACTGTGAATTAACATATGTTGAAGTGACGCCAACAGTAAATTACTGTCTGAGATTTTGAAAAGAAGGAGCAATGTGCTTTAAACAAGTAGTTGTGTTACATCCTAATACCAGACGTGCTTGTTAGCGATATAAATGTAATGGGGGAAGCAGTATTATCCATTATGTAAAGAACGAACGATCTGCAAAAGCAAGCAGCTATTTGAACGTTTTAATATAAAGTAGTAAGCAGCTACAGGCAGGGTAGAGTACTGCACAGACTAATTTCAAATATAGCTTCAAATATAATTTGCGATAAAGCAGAAGTGTGCATAGAGGCGCTTTTCCAAAATAACCCCTAGACAGCAAGTCCTCCGTAAACAACGTGCGCCGGCCCTCTGTGTTATGCTGATGCTAAAAGAGCTGCTTCCCCCGCCATTTTAACATAGAAAGAGAACACTAGTTTACAGCTGTATTGTGTCTAAAATTTGTAAAGTGAGCTTGTCTTTTTATAATTTTTTGCTGTTTCTTTATATGGGTATTGTAATGCAGCTGGGCACCATGCTTAAAATATGTGCTGAGAGAAATTGATGAAATAAAGAAAGTTAACAATAAAGAAAGAAATATAGCTGTTTATGTTGGCGTAAACAAATGTGCTGAAATCTGTAGAAGTGGCTGGCAATATTTTAAATATAAAGTGGGAAGCAGTTACAGGAAGGGTGGAGTACAGCACAGAGTAATTTTCCTTATGGTTTCAGATATAATGTGCGAATGTCTAAAAGTATATGTAGATGTGCATTCCCAAAACAACCCAAAGAGAGCGAGTCCTGCATAAACAATGTGCCCTGGCAGTTGTGTTATGCGGATTACAAAACAGTCACTTCTTATGGACAGAGAACCCTAGTGTCCATTTGTGCACGCTTGTGCACCTGTGCAAGTGTTTATTAATCTTTTTCTGTTATGTTACTTTTTTATAGGCTGTGTTAGACACTTAGAAAGGCAGTGCCTGAAAAAAGCTACTTTCCCACAAAAGTAGCATATAAAGGGGGCCCCAGTATCCATCCGTGCACGCTTGCACACCGCTGCAAGTGTTTACTTTTTTTCTATTTTTTTTTTTTGACACACTGGTTCGTAGGTTTAAAAGGGCAGGGGCTGGACAAAATATATCTAAAATCAAATGCATTCAATATTTTAGCTGTAGAGGCTAAGACAATAAACCAAAGATAAATGTAATCTATGTAACAAACAAAAGAAAGATACCTAGTAATGTGAATACACTGTTGTATGTGTGAGGAATTAAAAATACAGGTGAAAGGACATCATTTTAGAAAATCATGCTGCATAAAAAATAATGTTGTATAGTGTTGTTCACATATTGTAAAATAGCATTTAAATCCTTAAAGTTTGTGTACTTGTGAAATAATTTAAACGTGAATTTTTTACAAATGGAAAACAAAGATGGCTCATTGAGCTGAATAATTGCCACTTACAAAGTGCTATGTGAAATTAGAAAAATGCAATAACTTAAGCCTCGTTAGGAGTAGTAAGCACTACCTAAATTCAATCTCAATGCAATAGAACCTATTTCAGCATGGGCTTTAATGACAGTTTTGAGTACCTGCCCATGCTATTTGGTGTGTGTACTTTGCCTTCCTTATATATATATATATTTTTTAAATTCTTTATTGACATTTCAGAATTATTTCCATTTCAAAACAACATCAGAAAGAAGACACCAATTTTCCGATAGAGTCCAGCCAATGGGTGGCTACACATAGCCTGTAAACTGTGAAGGCAATAAATACAAAAGTACGACTTAAATTTGGAGAGAGCGGATCTTCTATCCCTAAAACAATCATCTGAGGGCTAAGTTCAATTTCATATCCAAGTATGTTTGTAAGAAAACCCTTCACACTACCCTTCAGGGTAACCAGAATAGGACATGTCGCAAACATATGAATGATGTCTGCTGCTGGGTGCTGACAGCGGGGGCAGGTAGAACCTATTTCTCTCCCCCATTTTGCGATCTTAGCTGGTGTTATGTATAAGTTGAACGAGGTTTTAAAACATTGGATCTGAAAATTAGTTGCCATAAAAGATGTCTGTGCCATGCATAATGAATCCTCGATAGCCCCAGCTTCAGCGGCCAACCAATTCTGCCATCGATCTATGTGTTTACTGAGATCATCCGGGGCTAAATCATTAAGAATTCCATACAGTCCACCCAGAGTGCTTGATTTTTTAAGTAGTTCTTCCATTAATTGCATCTTAGCGAATCCAGAAGACCCACCTGTTTTTTTACCCAAAAAATCTCTTATTTGAAGATATTTAAAAAATTGACGATTGTCTAGCCCAAATTTATCTCTCAAGATGTAAAATAATAACATATCGGAACCGCTTGTAAGATCTCCAATAGTTCGTATACCTTTATCGTACCATTGTCTCATATATCCATCATTAAAAATATAAGGAAAAAGACTGTTTTTATATACCGGGGTATACACATTAAAGTGCCCAAGTCCAAGTTTTTTACGGACCGTAGACCACACCTTAAATGCACTTATGATAGTTTTAAATTTAGCTCGTTTATAGTAATTGAAATCAACATGCCGTAAGAGACAACCCTTAGCTTCATTTCCCAGAATTATTTCAAAAATAGGAGTGGAGGATCCATACCTCGAAACATCGTCTTTCTCATTAAGCAATAGTTTCATGTTCTGTAGCATTGCAGCCCAATGATATAATTGAAGATTGGGTACCGCCCACCCTCCTCTCTCTCTAGGCAGAGTTAATAGTCTGAAGGCTCGACGCGGTCGGCAGTTTGCCCAAATAAATTTAGGAAAAAGTTGGTTCATCAATGCTAACCATGTTTTATTAAGAAGCAAGAGTACCGCTCTTAAAAAATATAGAATCTTCGGGAAAACGATCATTTTAATAATGTTGCATCTTCCTACCAACGTAAGTTTTAAATTTTCTAATCGTCGAAATTCAATCTTAAATTTAGCATTCAAGGGATTCAAGTTATTCTCCATAATTTTAGACACATCAGCTGTAATTTCAACACCCAAATAAATTGCTTTTTGAACCACCCGAATATCATTAATTTGTAGCCTATTACTAGTCAATATTTGAGATTTAGTTTGATTTAAACGATAACCAGAATATTTCCCAAATAAATCTGCTTCTTTCCCAATTTTCCGTAGGGTAATCAAAGGGTCAGAAGTAATAATAGCGAGGTCATCAGCATAAGCCAATATTTTCATATTTCCCCCGACATTTTGTACTCCAATTATCGAATTATTGGCTTCTATTTTCCTGACTAGAGGATCTATGTAGAGCGCAAATAATAGTGGTGAGCAGGGGCACCCCTGTCGGGTTCCCCTGCTAATTAAAACTGGATCCGACATTTTGCCCATGATAGAAATGCGGGCCGTCGGATTACGTTACATAGATTGTAAAGCTGTAATATATTTATCCCCCAATCCTCTGTCCCTTAAGGTTGCCCATAAGAAGGGCCAAGAGACCCTATTGAACGCCTTCTCTGCGTCAAGAAGGATAAGTCCGATAGGATCCCCTGTGATGCTGGCAGCATCAAAAAGGGTGATAACCCGCTGGATGTGGTCAATTGTGCTACGTCCAGGCACAAACCCGTGCTGTACTGGCGAGACCAGTTCCTTAATTAAAGTTGCCAAAGGAATAGCCAATATTTTTGCATATATTTTGTTATCGCTATTTATTAAAGTAATCGGTCGATATGAAGCCATTTCACTAGGTGGTTTTCCTTTTTTGGGGAACACCACAATATTGGCATTCTCCCAAGAATTTGGGACCGCCAGTCCATTCTGGGCATTTAAAAAGACATATTGCAATATTTCTAATAATGATGAAGAGAATTTTTTATAGAACTCCCCAGGGATAGCATCTGGTCCCGCAGCTTTACCACTGGCGAGCGAGCTAATAGCACTCTGAATTTCTTCAATTGTAATTGGAGATTCTAAACTGATTCGATCTTATAGAGTATAGACTTAATTTTTCTGTTGCTATTTCGTGTAGAAATTTCACCATTGCCTCTTCGTCATTGCTGCTATCGTCACAATAAAGTTCCTGGTAAAAGCCCTGAAAGGCAGCCTGAATTTCACTTGGTTCAGTGACCGTCCCTTTTCGCAGATCGTTTATTAATGGTATATTTCCATAAGTTGTTCGCTGTCTTGCCCGCATCGCCAAAACATGGCCTACCTTCTCCCCACATTCATATAGACTTGAGCGCCAAGCGGTATATTTTCCTGCTGCTTTAATTGCTGAAATTTCTACAATCTTAGATTTAATAGTAGCAACTACATTCAAAGTCTGTTTGTTAAGAGTGGCTTGAATCAGTTGTGTTTCAGCTATGGACAATTTTTGATATTGTTCACATAAAAACCTTTTTTCTTTTGATTGTGCAGCCCATCCATATCCAGTCGTCTCTCCCCTAATCCCAGCTTTCAGTGTATCCCAAATTATCTCCATAGATGCACTTCCTTTATTCTCTTCTATAAAACGAGGAATCCACTCTCCAACGTATTGTATATATTCATCTTCATATAGTAGGGCTCTATTGAACGTCCAGCGAGACATTGGAGATTTTCTAGTTTGTAACGGAATCTCTAAGACTAGCGGGTTATGATCTGACATCACCCGAGGATATTTCTGAATACTAGATTTAGCTAATATAGCGTGGGTTACAAAACAATAGTCAAGCCTAACATGAGTCTGATGAGGGGCAGAAAAGAACGTATAGCCCATATCATGTGGTTTAAGCTTAGGCCAAACATCAAAAAGACCATGACTATGACATAAATTGGAAGAAGCTTTGAAAACTTTGGTTTTACGTCCTGAATAAAATCTTCCAGCAATTATTCCATTTTTACTGGTCAATTTAATATTAACATCCCCACAAACAATGAAAGGGAGAGGCCAGCCCACCAGTTCAATATTCAGCCAATTTAGTAAAGTCGGATCATCTAAAACCGAACCATACAAAGAGCATAGAGTAAAAGTATGACCCTCAGTACAGCATTGAGTAATAACCCATCTGCCGTATAAATCCGACTTAGAGCGAGGAAACCTTAAGCCTGAATTTTTCTTCCCCATAATGGCAACTCCCCGGGTGCGGGTCCCCTGCATAGTAGCTGAAACTAAATTATAACCTGTTAATTCATTGATTTTTATTCTACTAACTTCAATATGAGTCTCTTGAAGACAGGTAATATCTGCCTTTAGATATTGTACTTTAATATCAATCCCACGCTTTTTCCGGGGGTTATTCAAGCCAAAGATATTAATAGAAGCTATCCTTAAATTCTTTAATGCCATATAAAATGTATCATCATAACCATTCTGCTTTCTGTTTTCTCCCTGTTTAACATCCATTCCCTAAAGATTACAGACTTTGACCTTTTTGATCAAACCAGTACCATAGCCGCGCCGTCCCCCCTCCCACCCCCAACCCCTGGCAAAAAAGGTCTCAAGACCCTCATGATGCCCCCTGGGCAGAGTAGCTGCCCCCACCACCCATCTGTCGCTCCCCGAAATCGAGAAAAAGAAAAAAACAAAAAGGAAACCCCCCATCCGTACCTCCCCAGACTGTCGCCAATATAGTGCTAAACATTCAAAAATAAACATTTTTTAAAGCGTAAATAGCTTAGATAAAGGCCCAAATGCAAGCAGAGAAGAAGATTTGTTGTTCGAATCTTCCTCCATAACCCTCTCAGTCCCCCTTAATTTCTTTTAAATATTCTTGAGCTTGAATTTCTGAATTAAATATTCTGGTAGAGCCCTTATAAATAATCTTAAATTTAGCAGGATTTAGTAGGAAGGCCTCTGCTCCTATTTTTTGACAAGGAGAGATCAGTTGGCGTAGCCTCCATCTTCTCTCCACCGTAATATGACAGAAATCGGGTCTCACAAAAAAGGAAACACCGAACGTCGAGATTCAGGCCTAGCCTTATCAAACACCGCTTGACGTAATAGAAAATTGCCCAAAAAAATTAATATGGCCCTAGGCTTATCATTAGAGTCACTTTTCTTCTTAAGCATGAGGGGGAAGCGATGCACCCTTTGGATTTCCTTCTCCCAGTCCCACTGTCCAAGGTCAGGAAAGCCTCCTTTCATCAAACGCAGCACAAAGCCTCTGATATCATTCCCCTCAGCATTGTCAGGGATGCCTAGTAATCTTAGATTATTACGACGCTGGCGATTTTCAAAATCTTCGAGCTTCCACATAACGTCAGTCATACGAGCCTCATTTCTTGAACTTTGTTTAGCAATTGTCTCTGCACTTGTCTCTTGCGTTACCACTCGTGCTTCCAGCACAGTTTCCTCTCTGCTATCTCAGTGCAAGATTTATTTACTTTGTGTATTGTGCCCTGAATTTTTTTTGTTGCGAGGTGAGCTCGTTTATGTTCTTTTCTTACCTCTCCTTGCATCTGCTTCAAGGTATCATAAATCAGTGTCATAGACGGAGGTAAATAATTAACTGAGTTATTAGCTGGTTGAGCAGACTCAATGCCTATATCATCTTTATTGCCCAAAAGCCGAGTAGTAGAGTAATCCCATCTAAGCTGGTCATGATCCGAGCCAGAGTGCCCTAATTCATAGGCGATTCCATTGTCCTTAACTTTCCTCCTTTGCTTAAGCAGAGAAGGGTTTTTTTTCTGTGTGCTTGGATTGGAGACAGAGCTATCGGAGTCGGTTTCGGGGCTCTCCGATATGTCACTAGTATTAGACACCTCCGAATCTTCATTCAATGAAAATAATTTTTCCCCGTGCTCAGATACACGTGTACACTCCTCATTCAGCGTAGAATTAGGCAGTATTTTGGCAGAAGCAGTTAAAATCTCAATTTGGCCCCTGTCTTTGACGCGAAGCACGTTTCTCATTATCTTTATCCGTATTTATTGCAGTCACTCCATCATTGCCCGTACTCATAAAGCCTCCCGGGCTCACAGGGTCTGCCAGCAAAGAACCAGAGCCAGTCACATTCATAGTTGCCGATTTATTAATAATATCAAATGTAGTACTCACTGTATCTCTGACAAAGACCTCCTCAGCTCTCTCAGTTATTTCATTTGTTCCATTTGTCTCCTTGGCTCCGCAATTAACTCCGCAGTTGACTCCACCTTTCTCTAGCTGAATTTCAAAAGAAGCAATTGGCATCTCCTTCCCAGTTTTCTTCTATTTTGTAGGGTGTCTGCCCAGCCCTGTAAAGATTCCTGGGATCACTCTCTGTTTTGCCACCTCCGTTGCGTCATTAAGGGATTGATCCTGTATTCTGGACTTAATCGTATCCCCCTGATTTAAAGATGTAGCAACTGTGTCTCCGATTTTATCACCTCTGTTTGCGCTAATGGTCTTCCGCAGAACAAGCCGTCCCGCTGCATTTTCAGCGCCGGGCTTATCTCCCTGCTTATCACCGCGGTCCCGCCTAGTCTGCTTTGGTGGCATGTCGAAGCCGCGCAGCGTCCTCCACACTACCGCCGCTACAAGCGCCTTCGGAGCTGCCCACAGCGAGCAGCCGACAAGCCAGGTGAGACCGTGTCTGGTTTTCTCGCGGAACAAATCGCACCCCCGCGTTACTGCCACAAGTGCCCAGCTCCTGTAATCCATATGTCCATCGGGGAAGTTAGTGGCAAGAGGTTTATCAGGCCATTGGGAGCGTTTCAGATGTGCGGCGTCTCGTAGCACTCACACAGCCGCCATCTTGCCAGCACAGCCGCCATCTTGCCACGTGAATTTTTTACAAATGGAAAACAAAGATGGCTCATTGAGCTGAATAATTGCCACTTACAAAGTGCTATGTAAAATTTGAAAAATGCAATAACTTAAGTACTTTAATGCCTCGTTAGGAGTAGTAAGCACTACCTAAATTCAATCTCGATGCAATAGAACCTATTTCAGCATGGGCTTTAGTGACAGTTTTGAGTACCTTCCCATGCTATTTGGTGTGTGCACTTTGCCTTCCTTATATTTTTGCAGGTTAAAAGGTGCTTAAAGTGGTTTTGGGCACCATGTTATTGTAAGAGTGGAGAGAGAGTTCCGACCATCTAATCGCAGGAAAGAAAGGTGGCTCAGTGAGCTGAATGCTTGCCTCTTACAAACTGCGGTGTAAATTTGGAAACGCCCAATAACTTAAAAGCTTTAAAGCCTCGATAGGAGTAGTAAGAGCTATATAAAAGTAATCTCAATGCAATAGAACTTATTTCAGCATGTGCAGTAGTGTTAGTTTTCAGTACCTAACTATGTTAATTGCCGTGTGCACTCTGCCTTCCTTATATTTTTGCAGGTTAAAAGGTGCTTGAAGAGGTTTTGGCAGCTTATTGTTATAAGACTGGAGAGCGAGTTCCACCAATCTAGAAGCAGGAAAGTAAGGCGGCTCAGTGAGCTGAATACTTACCACTTACAAACTGCACAATAAAATACAGATCATTTTGCTGTGCGTGCTGACAACAGAACAATTCAGCATATATTAAATATAACCAGGTAGGGTGATATTAGAAAATGGGTACATAAATAACAAAAGTCTGTGCGTGATGAAACAAGAAGATTTGTGCACCCTTTAAATTTGTGCAGATAGAAAATTGTTAGAAAATGCCAGTGTAAATATGGTAATTGCAAAAAAGTTAGTTAAAAGCATGCTTAAACAATGGTTGCAGCACATCTTTAAAAACACAGTTTTAATGAGTGCAGCACGGGAAAGTGCATAAGAAAGCACAATAAAATACCAACAATGTTGCAGTGCGTGCTGCCATGAGAACAATTCAGCACGTGTTAATTATATAGAGGCAGGGAAATGTATGCAAATGTATATTTACATTTTCAAATAGGAAATAATGCTTTAAAGACACATTTTGTTGTGCGTGCTGTCAAAAAATGAAGAGTAATACTTATCTGAGGAGATTAAATAAATAAGGGTGATAGGGACAATTATGCAGTTAGAAGCACGCTCCAAATATATGAATGCATACTTATATAAAACAATTAAAGAAATAACGTTGGTGACAGAGACAATTATACCGTTTTCCACCACAATGTAATACCTGCAGCCATTAAAATGTAACTAAAACGTGAATAAACAATAAGAGGTTAGGAGAAACAAAGAAATGTTAGAGTGCGTTCTACTACGAAAATAATTCCTGAAATCAATCAGCTATAGTACAATTTAAATGAGTGTAACGTTGAAAAATAAACTTAATGCCCAAGTAAATAGTACAAGTGAAATAGTTATGCATGTAACTAGGAAAACATTGTTTACTTAAAATACATCAGCAGAAGTCCAGTTTTAATGCCTGCAAGTAAGGGAAATGTTAAGCCTATGGTAACGCATAGTAACGTATCCTGGACAAATGAATAATGGCGAGAGTGTTCCACCCAAGTTCCAGCCATCTAAACATAGGAAAGAAACTGGGACAAACCACAAATCACCCTCTCCCCACCATGTCATCAGAATTAAGAGTAAGAAGCCAACAGGCCCAAGAAACAAAACAACAAAATCTCCAATGTGTTTCAGAAGGAGGTATTGTTAGGTACATTGCTGTCAGTTTCACGAGTGTCATAAAATAAAGCATGTTTGAAAGTCCTTAGTAAAAAGAGCTCGCTGCGTGCAGTGCTGTAGCAGCACCCCGACTTCGCCTCCATCTGCAGGGGCCCTAGGCAGGCGCGGTGCGTCCATTGGGGGCATTGCCCCCCCCACCCCCGCAGCTCTCGGCGTCTCTGAACTTAGTTTACTTAAGTTCAGAGACGCCGAGGGAGAACTGACAATGCATGTCAGTCAGCATGACGTCGGACCGTGGGCGGTCCGGTGTCATGTTGACTGACATGCATTGTCAGACCAGCCAGGGACAGGCAGCACTGCAGCACAAGTGCGCATGAGTGGGCAAGGTGAGCTAATTTTTAGCACATGCCCAGTCATGCGCACTTGTGTTTTCACTGACTTGCGCATGCCCATTAGGAACCCCTCGGTCCCCTAAAGGGCAGGCGGCGGGCGAAGAGTAATCTGTGCCCTCAGCCAATCCTGGCGCTGCAGCAGCACCAGGATTAGCTCAGGGGTTGCCACTCCAGTGCTGTTCCTGTTTCAACTCAAGAGGCGCCATTGCCAACGCGGAGCAGAGGCGGTCAGGTAAGTTTTCGTCTTAATTTTAATTTTATTCTCCTTCGGCCCCCCACCCCCGCGCGACCCCCCCCCCGCGACCCCCACCTAGCGACTGCCTCCTCGCTCTTTGAAGAATGTTTTGCGTGCATTGGAAAACAAAATGCATACTGCGCGCGCGGCTCTGTATATTCACAAACGTGGTCTTTTTAAATCATTCTGCTTTCGAATGATATAAGCAATGGGCATTAGGTCAGCTACGTTACTCTCACTAGGTGCAATAGATAGATAGTTCATGATGTTCAACCGATTTTTGTTTGAGATGTGCTCTGTCGTAAGTCACTGCTTGAGTCCGTTCCCCTACTTTGTTAAACATGCCTTCCCGACGGCGTAATTCGCCAAGGGGCAAGGCCGATGGTTAAGGATCAGCCTTTGGGAATGGGCGAAACGGGCAGAGAAGGAAAAGAACTCTGTCTTTTCCTTCATGCCCAATGAAGACAAGGACAGTGTCCAGTTCTCCCGCTGCTGGCTGCTGCCCCCCCTCCTTTGTTCCCCCTCTTCCCTCTCTGTCTCGCTCCTCCTCATGTAGAAAAAACCGGTCCGAGACTTCAAGAAACAGGTATTACCATCTCTTTCCTCTTTTCATTTATTTGCTTCCTTGTGAAATGGATCCAAAAAAGAAAAACACTTGCTGGAAACGTAATCTTTTGCTGACATTTTTCAATTTCTAAGTGCAGCCTCAGGGTAGAGAGAAATAAAACATTCAAAATATGAAAAATAACTAACTAAAGCAAGGTGGCCATATTGATTTATTCACACCTAACACTAACACATTAGCGCCACATGACAGTGTTTGCAAGTGAAGCCCTACTTTTGTTGCCTCCTCGCTCTTTGAACAACCACGTTTTCCCTGAGTGGGTAAGCACACTATTCCTGGAGGTACTGAAATACCTGCTTGTTGGGTGCGTGCATTGGAAAACAAAATGCATACTGCGGCTCTGTATTCACAAACGTGGTCTTTTTAAACCATTCTGCTTTCGTTTTGTAATGATATAAGCAATGGGCATTAGGTGAGCTCCGTTACTCTCACACGTTCCTTTCTGCCCCCTCGTTCCCTTATGTCACTGTTTCCTTCTCTTTCTATTCCCCGGTTAACTGATTTTTCTCTTTTGCTCTGGGGTTGAAGGCCGGTGATGAGAAATACGCCCTGGACCGGACGCCGGACCGTAAAAGAGTGGCAGCGCTAAGCGCCCACCACCTGCAATCACCGGTACATATTAGGCGCTATAGTAGAGTCTAGAGATAGTTCATCCGATTCTTGTGTGAGATGTGCTCTGTCTTAACTACTTGTCATTTGCTATGACGGGGGAATGTAGGTGTGGAGACAGAGAAAGAGACGAGGGAGGAAGGGATACTGAGATGTAGGGAGGGATAGCAAGCAAGATGGATGTGACAGCAACAAGATTGGAAGAGATAGCAAGATAGGGAGAGAGGAGAGCATAGGGGTTTGCGAGACAATGGAAAGGGCAGCAAGAGACAGCCACCGGGCAGTGTCAGCAGCCCCCAGCCAGCGACAGAGGAGGGGAGATGCTGAGATAGCGAAAGAGATAAGGTAGGAAGGGATACTTAGATGATGGGAAAGTGAGAGTGTCAGAGGAAGAGAGTGACGCCGATAGAGAAGCTCGCAGCCACTTACAGGTGAAGGTGGTGAATTCTGGGGGAGAGAGATAGGTAAAGAGAAAAGTGACAGTTCACAGAGGCACTTTCACAATTGCTGTATTAACCTTCCTGCTTTCTCAAATTTGCTTGAAAATGCACCATTTTCTTCTCTTTTTTCAAAATGTTCACGGGAAGAGAATCGCAACAAACCCCCCTTATGGTGGTTCGGGCTCGCTCAAAACGGTGCAGTATGCCAATCATTTTACGCCCACCACTTTCAAATGTCACCAGCCGCCCCTGGCCCTTGGTGCAGGACAGGCTGTGCTTTATGGCAGGCATGGAGGGAGGGAGGGAGGGACAGTCTTGGCTGCAGCTCCAACTTCATCTTGTGCCCCTCCTATTACCGGTCAGCGAGGGGCGCTGAGGAGACAGCAAAAAGGAAGTGGGTGAGAACGGAGGAGGGGTGGAGAGATGAGAGTCTCAGACAGGAGAGCGAGTTCAGTCACAGTGAACAGTGGGAGGAGGGTGATTGAGGGACAGGAGAAAAAGCAGCTGTCGGCCAAGTGCATTAGAAAAGGCAAACACCAGAAGCTTAAAACAGGAGCCCAGACAAATGAACAAGAAAAACGACCCTCGGCATGGGATCAACATTGGTTATTTTGTGAAAATAACAATCTCCCCATCCCTATCCAAAAACGAATGTGTCTGTCACGTAATTGGTGCTATTGCTTGCATTCCATGCCAGCCTGGGAGCTGTCTTCAGGAAGAATACAATAGAATGCCAGCCACATGGAAGATACTGAGAGGGTTAATGCTGGGATAAAATGTAAGCAGCTATGGGGCTGAGCAGCCACAGTGTAACACGAGGTTGAAAACATAATAAAAAGGTCCCCCATAAGCAGATCAACAGAACAAAGCGTAATGATATTGTACTAAGTCCCTGCTCCTTGGAGGAAAAAGGAGGGACAAAGAGGCAGGGCTGGCCACTAGTAAGCAAGGATTTTTAAAGTACATTGAAACAAACAAATGAGAAGCAAGGAATGGCATTTGGCCCACAGATATATATGTATACTAAAGTAAACAAGAGGTTGTACGCTTACGCTCGATCTAAAAATAGTAACTAATATAGGCAGGAAAGGGAGATTACAGATTTCTTTTTTACTAGAGCATGAAGGAATAAAGAAAGTACAATGGCCTCTATTATTTTAGCATAGTTATAAATGATGTTAAAAATCAATCACAGCTGATGTGCTAACACTGTGAAGCATGTAGGCACAGCTTTCTTTTGATTTTTGAAGATGCAGACATTTTAGATAAACAACAAAGATAGCATGTAGCATACAGCCTCGCTCTCTATGAATCTTTCCACAAACAGTACATTGACCCATCCCCGACTGGAATTCCTTTCAGGAAATTGAAGGTGTTTACCCTTTCTGAGTGCCAGCGGTAGACCGTCCTTAATGGCGAAGAGGACACACCCCCCACCATTTGGTCGACATAAAGAGTGTCTGTCAGGCTGAGTAAAGGTGAGCCTGACAGACTCTCTTTATTTTCAGGTCAGGCAGCCAGGCGCTAGACAAGCACTAAATGTGCAGGTGCCTGGCTGCCTGAGCTGGACTTTGCTGGGCTTAAGATGTCACAGTCCAGTAGGCATGACCTCCTCAGCTTGACAAAGTGCTTCTAAGTCCTTCATCTCATGACAAGGGGAATCGTCACTGATAGCATCAGAGCTAAGCCCTTCAGTTTTAACCTCTTCAGTGCTCCATGACGAGATAGTCTCGTCATGGAGCACGGTTGCGCTGTGCCCATGACGAGACTATCTCGTCATGAACCCCACCCACTAGTGCAACGCCCGGCACAGGAGGGGGAAAGGGCGTGGCACTGAAGGGGTTACGTCCTGAAGTGCCCAGGGCCTAGTGTTTATCAGTTACACCTTGGCACAGAGTGGGATGGGATCATCAGTCCCAATGTGCATGCATGTGGGTATATGTACGAATGTATGTGCATATATGTGACAGCTTGATGTGAATGGAGGTGTGTGTGTGAATGCATGGGTGGATACCAGATGCAAGATCAACTTTTTGTTTGCAGTGATGGGTGTGTTGAGAGGCATGTATCATGGTGTGTTTAACAGTTTTAAGCTGTGCCGATTTTAATGCAAAGATTGGCTCAGTTCCTACTATAGTCAATACATTTCTTCCACTGAACTCCCCAGGGTACCAGACTGTAAAAGGTATCAAATTGCATAGCTATCTTTTAGATTTTGGTCTCTAGCTATATAGTGATTGTAGGGAAAGAAAATATTCAACCACCTACGTTTATCGGTTAGGGCCAGGGAACTACTATCGATTATATATTTGTTTCACAAACTCTGCAATCATTCCTCCTTAGTTGGGGGACTTTGGAGGGTAGTAATAGTGATCATAACTCCAACAGTTTAGCCTTTGGTATTTCAAAGTTGCTGGAGAAAGCCCAGTTGAACATGGGCTCTGACTTAAATGGAGAATTATCAACATAGAAGCTCTCTACATTAAAACAATTCAGTATAATATGGTGCTTTTTGTTGAAGGTTATCCAATTCTGCGATAAGCCATTTAATTGTCGTATCATTTGTTGATTTGGGCAACAAAGATCGGAGTCCCTCTTGGTTTTGAAGAGCAAAGCCATTAGCAAGGCACCTGGTTGGTTTAACAAATACTGTAGGGCTGCTGGTAAACAACTGAGGATTGCCCTGAACAAAGTACCTAAAGATATGGTAGCAATCTCTGCTTGCAGTTTAGCTTTTAAGAGGGCTTTAAAAGAAAGGAAAGGTCATATTAAATATGAACTATGGGCCAGCCTTGCCAATGCCTGTGAAGTGAAGGATGTTGGGAGGTCCTGACATTTAGTTTATTCAGGAGGCCCCTTTGTTAAGGAGAATGATGGTCTTCGATCAGTAGCAGCGCCCCCCCCCCCTCCCAGCGCCTTGAGACCCTCACGGGTATGTAGCGCGCTTTACAAATGCATTGATTGATTGATTGATTGATATACCACCTGATCAATGGGTCAAGCACTTTATCTCCATTTATGGTGCTGCGAGAACAGGGGAGCTTCCTCATGATATTTAGGCCTCCTCATCTCCGCTAAATATCAGATTTGATTATGAAGAAGTCTTGGCGATGATAGCCCATACTCCAGCCAAGAACGCCCCAGGACCAGATGGGGTCCGATGGATTTATATAATGGTAAACCAGAGTTCTGGGCACCAGTTATTATGAATGTCAAACTCTGCAGTACGATCCACCCACATAAAGGTCAGCAATCACTGTCCCTGTGAATAAGAAAGGGAGCAGACAGGATCTCAAATGTTACTGGCCCATCTCATTGCTGGACTCCACTGTTAAAATTGTGGGCCGATTTATGCTTCAGAGGATGATGACCTGGGCCGAGGAATTGAATGTCATGTCACCTGTGCCATATGTCATTACGGAAGGATTAGGCACTCATGTGCAGTGTCTTAATTTGTTGCTGCTCATCAATAAATATTCTGTAGCCAGGTTCTATAATATATTTCTCCTTTATGGATCTAAGCACTTCCTTTGATTGGGTTAATAGTTCCAAGCTCTGAGGGATTTCAAAAGATGAGCCTGGGAAAAGACCTGGTAGACTTTTTGCATGCTTTGCATTCGTGCCCTAATGCTTGTGTCAGGCATGGGTCTCAAGGGGAATGTACAGAGTTGTTTGAGTTACAGCAGGGAGTCAGGCAAGTATGTATAATGGCACCTGTTTTATTTTTGTTATATATTAATGACCTCCATATGCATTTAACCTCAACAGGCAGGGATATGCCAATTGTTAAAAATCAACCTATAGCCACCCTATTATATACAGATGATACGGTGCTCATGTCTCGAACACCTTTGGGTCTTAGGAGAATGATTGATCATTTTGCTGCCCATATGGATACCCTGGACCTAGAGACAAACTTGTCAAAAACCCATTATATGGTGGTGGGAGCTAGTCCAGCTAATATCAGACCCATCCTGATTAAGAGTAAGAGTAAATCCATTACAAGGGTACACAATTTTCCCTATTTGGGGGTCACTTTTGACTTCTTAAACAACTGGACACCATGCCTACTAAACAGGTCTAGTAAGTTCCACCAAGCAATAGGGTCTCTCTCTAACCTGGCAAAATGGGTGGTTTAAAGCCTATACCCACCATGATGGAAATCTGTAGATGGAAATGTATCCCGATCATCACGTACGAGGCAGCTATTTTGAGTTACAGGACATGTAAAACCATCCAGGCAGAAGCAAATATATTTTGCAGATGTTCCGTTAGGCCTACTACCCAATAGCTCCCATTACTTTGTCCACAAGGAGCTAGGACTAAATGATGTGTCCGATCCAATCAAACTACCCCCCCTCTTATTGGGGCTGTTAGTATGTTCTAGCAGTCATGCCATACTAAACAGAGGATTATTTGGCCTGCAGCCTCGGGAATAAAATCCATTGGATCAAGCACTTGAGGCATCTATGTAATAAAATAGGGTGACAGGATCTGTACTGTATACCATCCAAAATTGCACAAGCAGATATAAATTGGTTTAAGCAGTACTATTGGGAGAGGGTGTGGGTAATAGAGCTAGGACAGAAATGGCAAGAGTATTTAATCTTTCAGACCTCCCCTGACTTAGCCACCTACCTTTTTTTTTGTTAATCACGAAAGACTGTTATTGATGCGGTTTTGGTTAGAGATTTATAAGGTGTTTTCTGTCTTTCCCTTTGGGCCAATATGACATTGGGTCCATCAGTTTATGCCCATGCGATGAAACCTGACCCCAAGCATTGCTGTACTTTCCTTTTGTCTGCACATTTTATAGACATCTTCAGCCGCGGCCCGGGCTGCTAAGAGTGATGGGGTGGTGGGGCCGGGTGGTGGTGGGGGGGGGATTCGACAGACAACCATGAGGGAAAATTAAATAAATATTTAATTTTTCCTCATTGTTTTTTGCTGAAATCCCCCCTCCACCCGGCCCCACCGCTCTTACCTGCACGGGCCGCGGCTGGACATCTTGCTCGTCAATATTTGTTCCAATTCTTAAATCATACAGCTGTTTTGAATGTAGAGTCTACACTTTATTTTTTACAGTCACTGTTTAGCCAGACTGTCTGCTCTTCCGTTGGTGTCTTTTTAAAACATGCAGTGCAATTACTGAAGGCAATGCGATTTTAAAGGTGGGGCTTGGGGTTCATATTTTATGACATGGAACCTTTTAATGTGGTTTTGATTGTGCTATTTACCAATTAGTCAGGATGCTGGCATTTTTAACAAATCGTTATGTTGTAATTGCTATGTACTTTTATGACTTATTCTATATGCCGAATAAAGATATGAAGTTAACTGAATGCCTATGTATGAGTCAGTGTGCATGTGTGCAGGTCTGTCCCCACCTTGTCCGCCCTAATGCTCTAATTACCCACTGCCACTGCTGAGAGGTACCCCTCCATTTGGGGTTGTAGAGAATGGCTTATTGTTAATGTGTTAAAGGCACCCTTTTCTGCTTAACTTTGGAGTTTCTACGTTAAACAAGCAATGACTGGCCCATGGTGACATCGCCTATTAACTACTGTTATACCATTTTCCACCTGACTTGGGTGGCAATCTTCATATTCAACAGTCCATCATTATGGGGGTTGCATGAACCATCCCAAAAAATGGTGTGGGGCTTATTTACGAGCCCCCTGGGTGGCCAGAGCACCACTTTTTGTGATGCTCTGGCAGCGCAGATTAAACAATCATATCAATGAGACCACGCAAAGCCACTATGCATGGCTTTGAATAGCATCATAGATTGGAGTAAGGTAAGGCAGTGAAATCACTGTGTTGCCTTAATCTGTGCTCAGAAGGAGTTCCATGGGCATTGTGAGAGAGTCAGAGTCAGAGTCAAACCACTTTATTCGATTATTTAAAATCATAAAAGTATACTATACAATATAAAAACAGTTAAAAATGAAAAAAGCATTTTCATTTTTATAAACAATTAATCACTGTCAATAAACTTATGATGACTAATTTATTTCCTCCTGAAGGGCTGCCAGTCTATTCCTCCTACTCCTAATAGACGCAACAAGAAAACTGGCAACACCAAACATGATTACAGGGGATTCCATTAGTTGTAAAAACAATAATGCAGGTTTAGTCTGTATAAAAGCTTTCTCTTTCAGTATTGGGATAATAAACCTTTTTCTCACGTCATGGTACAGAGGGCAAAAAAACATGAAATGCATGGTATCTTGGGGGGAGAAGTCATCACATTTACAAGGAGCCATGTCTTCCGGCCTAAACCATCCCTGTGAGTCACTTAATACTAAGTGAATCTGGTTGAAACGAAATTTAGTCAATAGCCATCTGTGAAAGGATTTCGTGACAATAGACAGATATGGTTGCGTGGCTAAGGACAAAATAAGCAAGAAGTGAGCCCTAACTGTTGGTTTACTTAGCTCTTCTGCTTCTCGCTCAGCCTCGCTGAGCTTAATAAAGTTTATTTTGACCCACTTTAAATCAGCTTTACATAAGCCTTCAGGATTGGTGAAAATCTCTGGGCGCCCCATTTTCTTGGTTGACATTTTAATGTAGGACAGCCACTGGATTTCCTTCGTATTATCTAGTTTAATACAATCCTTCAAGATTTTATGATTTAACGTGCGATTCGAATTTAACCAGATTCTGATCCACAACAGGATTGGAGCTATATTTATTATATCAGAAATATAGCCTATCCCAGCTCAAGATGGACCGAATGGGTCGCTGTAGATTGCGGAAGGCCGAGAAGAGCACGCAGAAACTTATTTTCTTCTCTTTGTATGGCATCAGATTTAGTGTACCCCCATGTTGCGGCCCCATACCTAGCAATTGAAATAGTTTTGGCCTTATATATAGTTAAGATAGCCCCACAAGGCTTTCCTCCCAGTCTTTTTGCAAAACCTAAAATTGCAGCTGAGGAGTTTCTCACAGCATTTACCGTTGTGGAGAGTTGCAGTACCCACGTTCCTCTTTCATCAAAAACAACTCCCAGATAGGTAAACACTTTCACTCTGGTTATTACTTCTCCGCCACAGTAAAAGGTTTTAACATTATTTTTACCCTTACCTAAAGACATGATATGCGATTTTCCATTATTGACCACAAGATCCAGCGATTTCATGAAATCCCCCAAAGGAATCTAGTAATCTTTGTAAACCAAGAGGAGTCCGGGCCAATAAAACTGCATCATCCGCGTATAGGAGTACAGGAATGGATGTTTCTCCCATACGCGGAATATCAAGTGTAGCTGTTAGCAGGTTATCTTCCAGAGAGTTTATATATAAAGTGAATAACATGGGAGCAAGGATACAGCCTTGGCGCACCCCTCTTCCTGACTTAAAACTTGCGGTGCATTTCCCCTCCTGCGTCATCCTTATTGAGGCTCTCAGGTCTTTATGTAGGTCGGCCAGAAAATACACAAGGGGCCGATCAAGTCCTAGTTCCAAGAGCATAGACCACAGCCTTGACCTATTAACTAGATCAAAGGCCGTGGACAGGTCCATGAAACCCAGAAAGATCGAGCCCCCTACAGCTTTCGTATATTTAGATACAATTAAATGTAAGTTAAGACATTGGTCCTCTGTGCCTCTCCCAGATCTAAAGCCATACTGGGCGTTGGTTAATATATCTTTCTCCATAGCCCATTCCGTTATCCTTGCTAAGATAACCTTCCCTAGGATTTTGATTGAGGAATCCAGCAGGGATATTGGCCTATAGCATCTGGGATCTCCCCTTTGGCCCTTCTTAAACACGGGGATTATAATTGAGCGGGACCATGACTTCGGGAAAGCTGTAACAGCCGAGGTATTAAAAACGTTCATCAATATTTTAGCCCAATACTTGGGGTTAGCCTTGAACATATCGGAGGGCACCCCGTCAGGACCTGGCGCCTTGTGCCCTGCCGATCCCTCTATTGCTTTCTCAACCTCCGCTATGTTAAAACTAACAGGTATCATAGGAGGATTAGAGATTGGTACCTCAAAGGGTTCCAGCTGTAAATTGCTCCCATACATTTTTTCAAAATGGCACAACCAGTCCTCCTCTGGGATATTAAGTTCTAATACAGAGTTCTGGGTGCCAGTGAACAGGGGAGTATTGACAATTGCCCAAAACTTGGAACTATCTTTCAAGGTAGCATTATCCATTAAGGCTGCCCACGCATCTTGTTTAATTTCCTTTTTCCGAGCCTGTACTGCTGTTGAGTACTCTTTCCTCAACTGAGCAACTAGCCATTTATTCCTTTGGCTATCGTTAAGAGCCTTTTTAAGTAGGTTATGGGCTTTAGTGCAATTATGGTTAAACCAACCAAATGCAGGTTTATTTTTAACTACTCGGCTATTAGTTGTAAGATCATTGGCCACTTGAGAGCAAATGGCTTCATATGACGCTATTACATCCCCCCCATAATTGAGCGGGTCTATACAGGTATTTAGTTCCGGGCCAACCTTTGACATAATAGAGTAAAGAAAATCTTCGGGAATAACCTTACTCCAATGTAATCTCCTCCCCTGGTCTTTAGCTTTAACATCGACTGTAGCAGGTGACAAGACTGTTTTATCCAGGAGGGAAAAGCCATTATCCAGTACAATCACCACCGGGTTGTGGTCACTGAAAGAAGAGCGTATAGCGTTGTAAAAAATCACATATCTTAAAAGTCCTGGGGATAGAAATATGTAGTCTATAATAGATTCACAGTCCCTAGCAATGTACGTGGCAACACGGTTACTCTTATCGAAGAACCCTGCCTCAAACAATTCATTATTAGACAAGAGAATCTCCAGTGCTTCCCCCTTAGAGCTGTGTTCAAAATGTTGAGGGGATGTGAAATCTGGACCATCGTTATCTCTGTATTGGCAGTTTAGACTACATAAATGCACGTTAAAATCTCCCATCAGAATGTAATGACAAAAAGTGGTTTGATTTTCCTTATATGTTACTAAAAAGTTTGACAACAGATGGAGATGCTCATTTGGAAATGCCCCTTGCTGTGAATTATAGCAATTGACAAGAATTAGCTTAGTATTATTTGGCAAACTTGCTTCCAATATGAGACAATTATGGGAAGTACAATCAACCTTTTTGACTCGTCCTGTGATGTTTACTGAAACCAGAAACATAAGTCCTCCTCTGTCTCTCCCTGCTGTCGAACTCAGAGCAGGAACAAAATAGGATGTAAAACCGTCAATCCAGAAATTACAATCCTTATCCCATGTCTCTTGGAAATCAACAATATCGTACTGTTTTACAAAATTTAACCAGCCGTTATAATCCCTTTTTGACCGCAAGCCCGCAATATTCCAGCTTAACATCTTTACCTTTTCACCCGTACCTTTAATGATACTAGCAGAATTGGGTTGAGAGATTTCATTACTCAATATTACATGTGCAGGTTCCATAGATCCCAATTCAGCCGATCTAACCCTTCCCTGACCCTCAAAATCCTCGCGTCAGTCACAAGCCTCTAGGCCCGATAGTACCTCAAATCTGTTGTGGGTAACGATGTTAGAACCAATCCTGCAGCGATTGTCAACGTTATAGATTTGTGACACTACAGGGGACCGAGGCTCATTAAAAGTGAATGGTCTGAATCTCCCACGATTTGGGGGAGCTTTAATTAAATGCGTATAGAAGTAGCCCAGAGGGCGCACACAAACACTGTTTGCGTCAAAGACCAGTGAAGTTGCCCTTGGCAGAACTGTGGCAACATGCTGGGGGTGTTTAAAATTTACTATTATGCAATCCCCACTGCAAATCTTTCTGGACGGGCCAATCCAGTTGGCCCTTCTAGTTGTTAAAATTTGATCAGAAAAATTAATCGGGAAGCCACATCTTCTGTTGAGCCATGAGACTGTTTTGTTTTTTAGTGACTCGTGTGATTCCTCGTGGGACTGTGCAGAGTGGTTATCAGGAGGGGGAACATTGGTTAAAACAATCACATAGGGAGCACAATCAGGGGGAAGATTTATAAAGCCACTTCTTCTTCCCTGTCTAAAACCTGATAGACCCTCTGGACCTAAAGAGGAATGTTTTATTAGACCAGTTAGTGGTGTAGGGTCAGGGGGAACGATTTTGGGTGCAGTTGGTTGTTGAATGGGTTGCTGCATGTTATCGTGAATAGTTCCCTGCTCAGCTCCAGCAGAACCCTTTACAACTGCATTAGCTCTTTCGGCCATGGCCAGGTGAGTCGCTACCAAACCTCCTAGCCTCTTAACTTCCGAGGTAACAATATCCAGTTTGAGCACTAGGGGTTGGATGTACTCAACTAACTTGGCCTCAAGTTTAGCTTCTAAAGTACAAACTAGTAAGGCAAATTGTTCCGGGGATAAATTAATACTAGCTGCACTATTTCCTTCCTGTGGGACAATTCCGGCAACACAGCTGGTTTGAGCTGGATGGGAAGCTTCCGGTCTTTTTTTACTATGCTTCCCCCCACGTTTACTTGGTGGTTTTCTGCAGGCTCTCACTGGTCTGGGGGTAGGCGGGGCCTCCTCTATGTCAACATTAGATATGTCTAAATGTTCCTCCTGAGTCTCAGAGTGGACCTGTGCTTCAGCCGTTACAACCGCCCGGATGCCCAGGCCAGGTACATCATCTCCTAGACTCTCCACCAAAGGATTAAGAGTAGCTTGGGGAGAGGCAGGTGGACTTCCTCTGCCAAGTGAGGCTCTCCGATCATTGTTCATTTTGTTTACTATTTTAACCAGATAATTATCAATTGAGCCTGCCCCAGATATAAACTTATCATGTTTGGCATTAGACATAATCAATGCTAGGAGAAAATGTCTTGCAATAATAAAAAAGAAAATTAAGACTATAAACAGCTTCCCCCAACGGCAAAATAAAAATGTCCTGATACCAAGATACGAGATTAAGTAGCTTAGGTAATCACACTAACAAATCCTCAAACAGGGTCCACATTATAGAATAGTCTTACTTGAACACAATGACTAAAGCCAACGAGGTCATCAAACTCAGCTCCTAGGCCCTGCCCGGCCTCCTTCGGCCCCGGACGGCCACAGATGGCCCGCCCTTTGCCTGGGCTTAGCCCGGCGACGCCCGGGCGCGGACCAGCGATGCGGGAGCAACGCTGATATTTAAAGCACCTCCTGGCGCGTAGGCTGCGTCTCCCGACTCCACCCACACCGCTGGGGAGCCTGGGAGCTGAAGTCCCTCCTCAGTGCGCCCGCGATGTTGTGGCGGTGCGGCGGCAGGAAGGAAGGCGGAAAAGGGGTTACAGCAACGACCAGGGCGGCCACAGGAGTAAGTAGAAAGTGCTAGTGCAAAGGTCCCAGTTCAATTAGCAGCAGGCTTGGTCCCCCGCTCCACCGGAGCAACGCTGATATTTAAAGCGCCTCCTGGCGCGTAGGCTGCGTCTCCCGACTCCACCCACACCGCTGGGGAGCCTGGGAGCTGAAGTCCCTCCTCAGTGCGCCCGTGATGTTGTGGCGGTGCGGCGGCAGGAAGGAAGGCGGAAAAGGGGTTACAGCAACGACCAGGGCAGCCACAGGAGTAAGTAGAAAGTGCTAGTGCAAAGGTCCCAGTTGAATTAGCAGCAGGCTTGGTCCCACGCTCCACCGGAGCAACGCTGATATTTAAAGCGCCTCCTGGCGCGTAGGCTGCGTCTCCCGACTCCACCCACACCGCTGGGGAGCCTGGGAGCTGAAGTCCCTCCTCTGTGCGCCCGCGATGTTGTGGCAGTGCAGCGGCAGGAAGGAAGGAAGGCGGAAAAGGGGTTACAGCAACGACCAGGGCGGCCACAGGAGTAAGTAGAAAGTGCTAGTGCAAAGGTCCCAGTTCAATTAGCAGCAGGCTTGGTATTGTGAGAGGTTTTCCCACACATCTCCCATAGATTTTGACACTGTCCCAGATTTACCAGAGCATGTAAACTTGGGGAAGCACCAAATCCGTATGCCCAATGAGGTGGGGCGTAACGAGGAGAAATTTCTTTATTTCTCCTCGTTGTTTCTCCTTGCAGCACACATAGAAAGAGGAACATTCCTCTTACGATTGTTTCTGTGGAGGAAGGTGCCCTTTCCTGCACAAAAACAATCCTGCCAACAATGCAGGCACCCTTGCACCGTTGTGCAAGGGTGCCTGCATTGGTGATAGGCAGCTGAAACTGCACCAGTGCAGGGCGAAAGGAAAGAAATGCACAGTGTTGCTTAAAAGCGGTGCATTTTAGCCCTTTCACTTTGGCCTAGGGCAGCACAGCAAGATGACTTGCTGTGCTGCCCTACTCCTCATTCCTGTAAATAAGGGCCTGTAAACCCATAAACAGACATTCTTACAAGAACTGTTCGCCTAATTGACACCCATTATCTGTTAACATTGCCCCATTATAACATTTCTATATGCTCTAAAGTCCACACAAGTCAAAACTTCAATTCATGTTCATGTACTGAAGGCCACCACATCTCTTCCAATAATTAAAAGTGACAAGGACATACTGAATTGATTAAAGAGAAAAAGTAGTGCTGGTGACTTTCATTGAGCTACTGATAGGATGCTGTTATAACCACAGTAAGAACGTCGGCAATATCTTGTAGAACTGAAGGCAACTAATGGTTTGAACAGGATCTCCCCTAGTTTGGTTGATAGATTTAATAAAATTGTTGAAAGCAAGAAAGGTTCTTTGGAATAATTATTAAAGGAGGGCTGGATCATCCTACTGTCATGCCTGTCTCCCGTGCCTGTCTTTTGCCCTTTCGTTTGTGCAATAAAAGATTGTATTTGGTCACACTTTCATTGCCCATTCACTCTGTTGACTGGCAGTCAGCCCAAGTTCTGCCTTACATGACATGGTAGACCATATACAGTAACAAAGCAAGAAGGTGGTTCAGCTCATTTGCAAGTTCTAAGACAGCTTTTGCCTGTTTTGGAAGCCTTATAAACCACACCATGGCTCATATTATAGAAAGAGCCTCAAAAGCACACCCACCTTTTGCACACCTGGTCCACTTTGGTATTATGGAAGGGGCCACAGACTCTTATGCAGTCCTTTCTGTAATACAAATCGAGGTAGAACTAAATTTGTGCTGCACAAACTCAGGGGGGCATTCTCTCATTCGCATGAGGGCATACCTCCATGCAAATGAAAGAACACTTTACATGCAAACATGTCATGTTAGTGATGCATTCAGAGAAACAAAAAGGCTGTCTGGGACCAGAATTGCAAGACAAGCCACGGCGGCCCAGATGGTCCTCAGTACTTTTCGGTGTCCTCAGCATTTTTTGATGATCTCTGCATTTCCTATGGCTCTGTGATGCGCCTCAGCCAATATTCGCACAAGAGACTGCAAATCAATCAATCAATCAATCAATCAATCAATCAATCAATCAGAGTACTTGTAAAGCATGCTACTTACCCGTGAGGGTCTCAAGGCGCTGAGGGGAGGGGGGGGGTGCTGCTACTGTTCGAAGAGCCAGGTCTTGAGGAGTCTTCTGAAGGTGAGTGGGTCTTGGGTCTGCCGTATGTGGGTAGGGAGGGTGTTCCAGGTCTTGGTGGTGAGGTAGGAGAAGGATATGCCACCGGAGGTCGTTCGTCGGATGGGGGGGGATGGCGGCGAGTGCGAGGCTGGCAGAGCGGAGCTGGCGGGTGGGGGTGTGGAAGCTGAGTCTGCTGTTCAGGTAGGCTGGTCCGGCGTTGTGGAGTGCTTTGTGTGCATGGGTGAGGAGCTTGAAGGTGATCCTCTTGTCGACGGGGAGCCAGTGTAGGTCTCTTAGGTGGGGGGTGATGTGGCTGCGGTGGGGGACGTTGACGATCAGTCGGGTGGAGGCGTTTTGGATGTGTTGTAGTCGTCGTAGGTGTTTGGCTCGGATTTCTGCGTAGAGTGCGTTGCCGTAGTCCAGTCTGCTGCTGACGAGGGCCTGTGTCACCGTTCTTGTTTCGGTCGGGATCCACTTGTAGATCCTGCGGATCATGCGGAGGGTGTTGTAGCAGGAGGAGGAGACGGCGTTGACCTGTTTAGACATGGAGAGGGAGGAGTCGAGCATGAATCCTAGGTTGCGTGCATGGTCGGTGGGTGTTGGTGCTGTTCCCAGTAGCACCAGCTGGTTCAGGGCAGCAACACCAACACAGAACTTAGACGGACAAACTCCTGGGCATCTGTATCAGCCATCGTCGAGGGAGGTAGGATCATATGCAGTATTTGGGGGGTGAACTTCTCACAGGAGCTACAGAGCTCCTGGCATGGTGATCAGCATGCTAGCCCCCATATTGCCCCCAGGACAACATATATACAGCTATGGAAACTAAGATACAAAAGCTGGAAACACATACATCCCAGGTGGAGACCAAACAAGAAGCAACGAACTAGCAAAATAAAGTCTCTCAAGCGCAAATGGGAGGACTTAGAGAACCATCCTCGTAGATCAAATCTGCACATTGTAGGGCGTACCATAGAACTCAGAATACGTAGGTGAAATGACCCGCTCAGAGTCTGCAGTGATCAAATGGATTGCTAACCTGCTTTTTACTTAAGTTCTGCTGGGTTGTTGGGAATTTGAACTGAGCCAAGATAAGCTGCTTTTGATCACATGAGCACGCCATGTTCTGTCATGGCCATACAGGGCCAGAAGTATACCATGCACCATTACTGTCTATTTTCAGGACTACAAGGTTAAAGAAAGAATTCTCTCAATTTACAGGGAACGTAGGAGATTCTCAGTACCAGACAGCTACTCCTTTTCTATTTTGCAGGACCTGGCCTGGGACATAGCATCTAGGATGCGGATAATGTGGGTCCTTATACCTATGTTTAAAGCTGCACCCATTCCAGTTTTATTCACAGGGGGCTCCTTTCTAAAAATCAACTGGAAGAGCTCCTTTGTGATATTTTCAGATGGGAACAAGCTAGGTGCTTCTTAGATACTGAATGCATTTCATGTTGATTATTTTTTTTTTTTTTTTTTTTTTTTTCAAAAGCTTTTATTCGATATGCAAGATATCTTGTAAGCACATTAAAAAATACAATAGACACATAAAAATCACAGTTACAAGAAGCCAGTATGAGAAGCATAAGAATATAAAAAAGGGCATACATTTCCCATAATAAATTACCTAAAAAGAGAATTAAACAGCTACTGACAATCTCTTGCAGCGAATAAGCCAGGACCACTTTAAAAATTTCGCAATTCCACACACAAAGAGAGGGGAAGTGTCCGTAGTTAAAATACGCAGGGCTTCAAGGTGACTACGTGTACCCATATTGCGACAGAGGGGTTTCAACCAGACACCCCTGGGCCTTGCATAATCCGGGCAAACAAATAAGACATGTGCAATAGTCTCAGCCTTGCTAGGGCAACACGCACAATTGGGAGAAATGCGGGGCACAGGTGACCAACTCGAAACCAATGCACCTAGGGGGAGGCATCCAACTCTAAATTTGAAATAAAGGGCTCGGTCATAAGGGAGGGTTATCAAGTCCAGGTAGGGTTCAAAAGCCACAGTGTCTTTAATTTGCAAAAAGGCGACAGTCGACTTGCAGTGGTTAGAGGTTGTATTTAACCGCTCCGCACACCAGTTCCAATAATGCGCCTTGACAACTTCTTTTGTGGGGGCTGAACGTGATGACCAGCAGCCTCCTAGACCGACATTCTCCAAAAGCTTTTTGGTATCTCTAAGCCACTTTATTTTTGCCCAGCCCCCCAAACTCATAATTTCTCCCAAGGCATCAGCATAAGATTTCAATTCTTCACCCCTCCAGATTCTTGCCCATAACAAGAGCGGGCGAAGCTGGGCCTGGTCTTTAATATTTTTGCAGCCCATGTCCAACCGGACAGGTACGGATGGAGTACTCAGGGGGACGGAGATAAGGGATTTCAGTAACTTGCTCTCCGCTGTCTCTAGATCTTTCAAACAACAGTGGCCCCACAGTTCTGCCCCATACAAGGCTGATGACACTACTTTAGCCTTGTAAATGTCAACTACTGGGGTGAGTGATCTTCTTGGAGAGGCCCTGAACTCCCTCATAAGGGCACCTCCCACTCTCCTGTGGCTGAGGACCATTTTATCAATATGACTAGCCCAGGACATCCTATCCGTAATCCGGATGCCGAGGTAGTCAAATTCGGCTACTTTCTCTAGGGGGGTCGAATTTAGAGTTGGAGGGCGGCCCAATTTCTTAGGAGGATTTAGGACTAAATATTTTGTTTTATCCACATTTGTTGTTAATCCTCTTACATCACAGAACTCCTGAAATCGTGTTAATAATTTCTGGAGACCTTGAGGGGTCTTCGAAATCAGGAGCGTGTCGTCCGCAAATAGCAGGGTGGGGATCCGGACTCCACCGAGGCAGGGGGCGTCGGCTGGTTCTTGCTGGAGATGTTTTACCACCCCATTCACATAGAGTGAAAATAGGGTTGGTGCCAAGACGCAGCCCTGCCTTACGCCCCTAGAGACTGGAATCTTCTCGGTAAGTTCACCATTTTTACCCCAGCGGACCTGGGCAAAGGTATGGGCGTGAAGGCTGATAAGAAGTGACAAGATGTAAGGGGGTAAGCCCAGCTCGAGAAGTACCCTCCAAAGATCTTCACGGGGGACTAGGTCAAAGGCAGTCTTCAGGTCAATAAAGGCCAGATAAAGGCTGCCCTTGCCCAGTTCCACCACCTTCCACCCCAGTAATACCAGCCTAAACACCTGCTCAATTGTCCCCATTCCGACCCGGAAACCTGCCTGAAAGTCTGAAAGAATTTTATTCTCCTCCACCCAATGGAGAATCCTTCCAAGGATAGCTTTACCTGCTATCTTTTGGGTGGAGTCGATCAGACTTATGGGTCGGTAATTACCTGGAGTTTCCCTGCACCCTTTTTTATAAACTGGGACCACCACCGCCCCTTTCCAGGATTCAGGTACTGCCCCTCCCATCATGATGTCATTAAGTAGCGCTGCTATAACCCGCGCCCATTCCGCTGGGTATGCCCTCATAAGGTCTCCCGGGAGGCCATCGGGACCCGCAGCCTTGCGTGGGGCTACCCACCCTATAACCCCCTCAAGTTCTAGCGGGGTAAAGAGGTCGTAGGCATGAGGTTCAATTATATGCGTAAGAGCCATCCCCGCATTACAATCCCCATCTGGAGGGAGGTATAAAGACCCAAAGTGCTTTACCCAGCTTTGTGGCGGAATGTTACAGGGTCTCATAAGTGCATCGGGGTTTTTCCGTGCACTTATAAGTTTCCAAAATGCCCTTGGGTCTCTACTTTTGCTGGCCTGGAGCAGGTCATCCCAATATTTATCTTCCCACTCCCTCCTGGCTAGTTTAAGAGAGTTATTGTAGGCCCTCCTTGCTTCCTGTATCTCTAGGCGGGACTTAACTTTGATCGCCTCAACTAACTTAGCCTTAAGGACCCTACATGGTTGGGAATACCAACCAGCGGGGTTTTTTTTAGAGAGTTTATTACCCAATTTATTATGATGAAGAGTAAAGACATTAGTCAAGGCTTCTGTCAGGGAGACAAAGAGCCCACTCGCTCTGCCCACACCTTCCGAGGATGTTCCAAGGTTTAATACTGTATGGTTTAGGAGAGATTTTATTTCTTCTACCTTCCCCTCTGATAAAACCAGTTTGGCCCATTTAATTCGCCTACCACAAGGGGAGACTTCCGATACCTCAGGAGGTGCTGCTACTTGGTTTATAGAGTCCTTACTTAAGTGGCGCCACCACTGAGCCATACTTAAAGAAAGCAGGTTGTGGTCGCTTTCAACCGAGGGGACCACCTGCATGTCCCTTACATGGGGCCAAAGACACACGTCTACTAAAAGATAATCTAACCTAGAGGTATGTCCAGGCCTATTATACGTGTGTGCGCCCAGCCTATCCGAGGGTGTCCTCCCATTAGCAGCCCTTAGATTGAATTCAAGGCTCAGGGAGTATAACTGAAGCGCCACTTCTGACCACCTCTTGATCGGTGGGATTTCCAGAGCCGGAATCCCCCACCTAGTGTCCTCCTCCTCTTGGTCGAGGGAGACATCCGAACCCAAAGGCTCGAACGTACAGTTCATATCACCTGCAACCAAAGTACAAGACTTATATGGGGTGTTGTTTAACAAAGTCTCGAGTAAAGATATTACAGGAGACTTTCTCCCGCCCACGGTTCCCCGGGCATAAACATTATAAACGTTTAAAACAACTCTCCCCCTTTGGTCTATTAAGGTTATGTTTTGAATGTCAGGAGAACCTGTGGGGAAATCCATAATTCTGCAATCAAGAGATGCCGCAGCCCAGATAAGGAGGCCACCGGCTGGGCGCCCCCTCCCTGAAGTCGAGACTTGCGCAGGGGAGAAATAGGAGGAAAAACCCACCCTGTGGACCGGTACACAACTCCATGTCTCTTGAAAGAGGCACAGAGAGTGCTCGTCAACCTGCGTAGTAAAGTCAGCCAGGGGCAGCTTTCCTGCAATCCCCGCGACATTCCAGCTGAAAACCTTAAAGGCAAGGTCCGTCACAGCCGGAGTGCTGCAGGGCACCGGAATGTCCCCACCTATAGAGTTCCTCGGGAAACCGTGAGGACAGCAAGGGTCTTGCAAGGAGGGTATAAGGTCACCTAACCCACTTGTAGGCTTACTTTTGCTAGGTGATAATATTTCCACTGAATCTACTCTCTGCCCAACTTCCAGTCAAATGGGTCCTGCTGAATACAAAAGTTTCTCCCTGGTGTCCCCTGAAACCCCATTCCTATTCTGGTCAAGAACAGGGGGACTTGAGCCTCGACCGGTAGCGTCAATGATTTGCCTGGGGTAGAAGAAGGAAAGATCTACCACTTTAACCCCCGGGACCCCCATATTAGGGACAGGGGTACAAATCGATGGTACCACTCTTGGATCTTGGAAATTTACAATTATACAGTCCCCCTCCTGAGTTTTTTCTCCGAGTCCAACCCAGTCCACTCTACGGACACTCAGTATAATGCCGTCCACACCTAGCGGGATTGGCTTATTTGCCTTTAGCCAGTGGATACACTTATTCTTAAGTGATTGATGATTTTCCCACTGGCCTTCCTTTAAAGGAGGCACATTAACCATGACTGCCGCAATGGGTTGGCAGTCTGGTGGGAGGTTTACTGGGGGAATTTGTCGTACTTGTTTACTAGAAACAGGTGAAAGGGTTGATCTAGTGGTAGGGTGGGGGACGGACCTAAGGGATTTCTCTAAGGCTAACCTGCTAGAGTTGGTACAAGCCCCTTGTTTTTTAGGAATTTCCATTATCCCACTCACTACCTGTGGCTGCTTCTGTCGGGGAGACTTAGGCTTATTTTTATCGGGCACTATCTGAGTTTGAGGGCCCTTTTGCTGAAGTCCTGCTTTGGGACTTGGAATGGGTGTGGAAGCTATGGTAGATGGACTATTAGAAGCTCCCTTCGCACAACATAGTGGATGCTTAGAAGCTCGCTGAGATGGAGGCACGTTTCCGGTTGCAACCAGGTTCTTAGCTTCGGTCACTCTACTTGTTTGTTTAACCGCTACTTTAAGTGAGTGGAAGCCGTCAAGGGTTGATTGCTCGAGTTTGTCGATCCTATCCCCAAGGCCTTTAACTTGAGTTAGCAACGGGTTCAAGAGTCTATAGACCTTCTCAAGAAGATTTTCTACCGTTGCTAAGTCCGTAGACTTTAAAGGTTTCGCACTATTTGGGCCAGAGTATGGCTCCTCAGGAGAGTTTACAACATCCCCAGGAATGGCCAGTTTATTCACTACAGCTTTGGCCCTTGAAGTTCTCATACCCACTCCAAAAGGCTTTCTTAAATTTTGATAAAGCGTGGCCTGTCTAGCTGGGCAGCCCCTTTTACGTTTACGAACCTTTTTGCTTATGGGCCTATTCTCCTGTCTAATGATGGTAGTTTGGGAATTATTGGGGGACCTAACTATCTCCCCTTCTGGTAATCCCAAGAGCGAGGTGGACGAACATAAAGGTTCCACAACAGTAGTGGCTTCACTTGGGACATTGATGGATGATGATGCAATCAGTTTACCAAGACCAACCGGCTCCGTGGTGCCAATTGGAAAAAGAGCAGCCAAACTTTCTAGCCTGCCTATATTTTGTTCGATGTCAACCAACTGGGGTGGGTTTGAGGAAGTACCAAAAACACTGGGCGCAGTATCGCCCTGGAACTGGGTACTTGTAGTTAATAGTGATGATTGAGCATCGCCCCCCAGGGATGAACGTCTCGAAGGGAGGTAGACCTCAGATAAACGCCGCTCAGACATTGCAATCTCCTTATCAATCACCGCCGCCACCCTGGTAATGAAGCGGTCCATAGTTCCAATAATGGGGCTTGCTGCATTAGGCCCCCTTACGCCTTCATTCCTTAACAGTTTACCGGAACGGGTAGACATAGTTTAGTGGGTAGGAAGCCGGAATAAGTACTCACAGGTCTTGCAGAAACAAGGGACGTGGCCCAGCCCAGCCTCCTTCTGCCTCTGACGGCCTCAGACGGCCCGCCCTTTGCCCGGGCTTAGCCCGGCGCACACCCGCGCGCGTCCCGCGAAGCGGGAGACGCGAGTTGTTTAAATACTGGCCCCGGTGTCAGGTGGGCCGGTCCTCGGCAATCGGCGCTGCCCCTCAGGCTCCTGGGGCTGGTAGTTCAGCTTGAATCCCGGTACTCTGTCCCAGTTGCGGACGCTGCGTCTCCCGCGAAGCGGGAGACGCGAGTTGTTTAAATACTGGCCCCGGTGTCAGGTGGGCCGGTCCTCGGCAATCGGCGCTGCCCCTCAGGCTCCTGGGGCTGGTAGTTCAGCTTGAGTCCCGGTACTCTGTCCCAGTTGCGGACGCTGCGTCTCCCGCGAAGCGGGAGACGCGAGTTGTTTAAATACTGGCCCCGGTGTCAGGTGGGCCGGTCCTCGGCAATCGGCGCTGCCCCTCAGGCTCCTGGGGCTGGTAGTTCAGCTTGAATCCCGGTACTCTGTCCCAGTTGCGGACGCTGCGTCTCCCGCGAAGCGGGAGACGCGAGTTGTTTAAATACTGGCCCCGGTGTCAGGTGGGCCGGTCCTCGGCAATCGGCGCTGCCCCTCAGGCTCCTGGGGCTGGTAGTTCAGCTTGAGTCCCGGTACTCTGTCCCAGTTGCGGACGCTGCGTCTCCCGCGAAGCGGGAGACGCGAGTTGTTTAAATACTGGCCCCGGTGTCAGGTGGGCCGGTCCTCGGCAATCGGCGCTGCCCCTCAGGCTCCTGGGGCTGGTAGTTCAGCTTGAATCCCGGTACTCTGTCCCAGTTGCGGACGCTGCGTCTCCCGCGAAGCGGGAGACGCGAGTTGTTTAAATACTGGCCCCGGTGTCAGGTGGGCCGGTCCTCGGCAATCGGCGCTGCCCCTCAGGCTCCTGGGGCTGGTAGTTCAGCTTGAATCCCGGTACTCTGTCCCAGTTGCGGACGCTGCGTCTCCCGTGATTATTTTAGCACAAGAATCTTTGTCAAATGAGCAAACTGCTTACATTGAGAGTGGTAGGATGGGGCTGTATTCTGTATTGGGGTCACTTCATGGCAAGTGGGAGGTGATTCTCCAATATTGCCTGGATGTGAGAAGTGACATCACAAGGGTCTGGGTGGTCTCTATCCTCTAGCCTTGCTGGCCTAGAGGTGTTCTGGTGGTCCAAAGGGTAGGGGGTGGGAGAGTGGGGGAGTGGGGGAGGGGAAGGACTGGCTGGGGAATAGGACAGAGAGGTAGAAGAATGGGAGGAAAGGGTTGGGGGGATAAAGGGAATGGTCAAGAAAAATGTCTAGATTGGAGACAGGAGTAACAGAAGGTTTAACAAGCATTTGCAATGCAATAGGTCTCGCATTTACGCGAGTTTAAGCTATTGGTATTGTAAATGACGATTCCTTTTATTTATGTATTAAAAACCAAAACATAAATAAAAGGCAGTGTCATTTACAATGCCAATAGCTCAAACTCACGCAAATTCGAGACCTATTGCCTGGTGGCCATCTCCTTGTCCCCTGATGTGCTGCAATGCAAGGTCACTGACCTATTGCATAGAGACGTTCATAACTTGTTACAATGACTTATTTTATCTAGCAAGAACTAGATGCTGAGGTGACCTTACTAGGAGCTCTAAGATCTGGATAACATGAGGGCTAGCTCTGCTGTCACGAGCTATAAGTAGCAATGCTGATCGGGGGACCTGTCACCTTTTGGAAAGAAGGCCTAAAAACCAAGACACTTATGTGTGGGTGAAGGGTAGGAGGGGGGCCCGGTGAGCTCATAAATGAGGGGTCCAAATGCAGTGTGGCCCCTGCCTGGACTCTCTTGAATTATGGGACCACACTGCCGATGGATCTTCTCTGTAAACAAAACAGCCAGGTGGCAATTAGGATAGCAATGTTATTTCTGTGGTCACTAAATGTGCAGTGCAGGAAAAAGGTGCTCCTTGCCACACGCATGAAAGATGATGGAGTAATCTTCCTCTATCCACGCCCATCCTGCCACCTCACTGGACGATGATAGAGGGACTGGCATGGATGGCCCCTTAAAGACGGCGGGGGCCTCGAGAGTGGCGGAGCTGCGAAAAGGAACGCCGCGAGGCCCCAGAGGAAGGACACCTAAGGGTGCAGCCTGGGCCCTCTCTGAGGGCGGAACAGCGCTGGCCTGAGTGATGTCGGGCCTGTGTCCTGTGCTGGCAGGGATGGTGGGGCACCAGCAGTTGTGGCGCTACCCGGGCCAGTGCTGCAGGGGTACCCCGCAACTGCTGACCCCAAATCTCAAAGAGGTGTGAGTTGCCTTGTATTATCACTATGACACTGCTAGGCCCGGCCATCTTGGTGTGAAAGACTAATTCAGCATACTGTAGAACACATTAAGCACAGGAAAGACACTCCGGGGAGTGAAATGGCCCACGGTGCGGCTTTAGCATCAAAACGGACTATGACTGCGGCCTACACTGTACATTGCAGCTACTGGGGATCCGGTGCAACGAGGAAAGCGCATTGGAGTGTATAGATTACTTGTTCTCCACAAACATCTGTATACAGACACACACACACAAACGCATCTGCATACTGAAACACGCACACAAACACTTCTGGACACAAACACAGACAGGCTCACGCAAACACATCAGTATACAGACACACACACACAAACACATCTGTATACGGACACAGACACGCTGACACGGATTAACAAACGTATACATGCGTACATCAACACGTTCACTCTGACACTTAAGCACATCTGTACCACTTCCAAACCAGCATCCATGCACAAAGAAGCACTGTTCCAGATGTATTAGGCCAGTAACATGAGCAAAAAAAATAAATGTCCACAATAAGCCACCCTCGGCAGACCCGTTAACTTCCAACCCGCTATGGAAATGCGAAGCGGCAATGCGGGTAGAAGATTTTTACCTGGGGAGCTATTCTGGTACTGCGGCCCCTGCCGGGGCGATGGCCATACAGGACTTCTCTTCCCTCGAAGGTGCCTCACAGAGGGGTCGGGCAGCCTTCCCAACTTTGAGCGCAGCTCCTCTTCCGGTTGTTGATGTCCTGCTGGGCGGGGTGCAAATCTGACGGCGCTTCCTCGCTGAGGCGTCCTTGGTTACCCAGCAACGACACGGCTTCTCCAGTGACACGGTCCTCCTCCTGGAACTCAGGCCAGAGCGGTGATCGGCAGACAACAGCTGTGCGCCGACAAGCGCACCGAGCCGTATAGGTGATCCATGGGGTCAATTAGGTGCAGGCAAAGCAGCCTCCGTGACAGACATCAGCTGGGTCCAGGTTAAAACATACATTGTCGCAGGGCCGCTTAGTACAGCACTTAATATGGTGTAGAACTTGCATACGCCGCTGCCATGTTTATGTCAGGCAGAGTGCATGACACACAAAAAGAGTGCGAACAGTGCGGACGAAAACTGTAGTTGGTGGCCGCTGCTTCCGGACTACACGGAAGTCAGTTTGCCATCAACAGCCAGTCAAAACCAAGCTAACAAAAGCTATACAAACATTCAGCAAATGGCAAGCGGCAGGAGAAACTACCGTCCGCTTGCCAACATATAGAGATTACTTTAAGTCTCGCTGAGAAAACGCATGCAGCGCATGCACTGCCAAGGCGAGACCTAAAAAGGAAGATTGTTAATATTATATCATGAATGCAAATGGTTTAAAATGGTGAATGAAGAAGGCTAAGATATTTTCAGAAGCCTATCATATGAAACCGGATATCTTGGTCCTTCAAGAATCAGATCTTACCAAAAAAGCAGCTGATATTCACTGTATATCTATATGCTGCCAAGGTCATGCAGCTCCTAGAATATATGGTCTAGTAAAGGCCACATACTGCTCACGTCAGTGGGGAGTCTCTGCTAATATGTTCAGTAAGACTCTTAAGGCCTTACGACCTGAAGTAGATTGTGAGGGTAGGTGGGCTAAAGTTGAAATAGTCGATCAACAAAACTAAAGTAATTTTGTTTTGGTAAACATTTGAACCGAATATCCAGGATCCACATTTCTTCACTAATATGATGATCAAATTGAGTGATGTTCAGTTACCCATCATTATAATTGGCAATTTTAACTGTTAACTGAACCCACTGCTTGCTGTGACTAACACTTCTCACAGAGCTCAGCTGGGTAGGACCAGGACAGGTATTCTAGATATAATGGCTAATCTGAATTTGCTCAATATTTGGCGAGGGCAAAACCCTGGCCATCCGAAGTACGCTTTCTTTTGTAGGCCGCATAGGCAATACTCATGTATTTATTTTTGTCTGACCAGTGCTTCATTCTCCTCAAGCTGTAAGGCTGAGATTTTACATGTGCCAAACTCGGACCACTCCGAAATGTAACTAAAATGGGTAGGCAAGTGTTGTCCTAATTTCAACCCACGCCACTTTTCTTCCCTAAGTATATGTTGGGTTGTTCTGATTATATTGAGCACCTACGCCTCTTCATGCATGGTTTTCTTACAATTAATGAAGGAACAGCTCATCCCTTTATTGTTTGAGACACCCTGAAAACCTACATTAGAACAACCTCTCAATCATTTACTATGCCGATCTCTAAAGCAGATAGGTAACAGGAGAATGCCCCTAGAGGCCAGTTGAATAATTTAATCCAACTACATGTGGCACAGGCCTTAGTCTGTTTAGCAGTCACGCAAGCAATATACCTACAAGTTATGGGCCTGCAAGGAAACATCTCTACCTTAGTAATGTCCCCTACAAACAATAAAGCCTTCCAAGTACAAGGCAGGAATTGGGAATTGGGAAAGAAATCAGGGAAATTGTCTTCCTTTGTTGGGTTGACACGCCAAGAACTGTGATTGAATGAATACAAGATCCTGTGGTCAAGGTTTGCTCTCATCACTATGAAATCTCTTCTATCTTTATGGCTTATTATTCCTAGCTGGATCAGGAAGAGCTAGAGTGTAGCACTCTCAATATTAGAGATTATCCGACGCCGTTAGACCTCCCTAAACTAGGTACAAGTGATAATGATATGCTGGATATGGAATTCTCAGGGAATGAGCTTAGACAGGTTATCGCTAGTTTACCACCAGAAAAAGCAACAGGGCCGAATTGCATTCCTTCAGAAGTTTTTAAAATCCTAGTACTCACAATCATCCCATTCTTCTGTATGTGCTAAAATGGATTCGGAATACTAGCGGGGTTCCATCTGTTTGGAATGAAGCTATTTTCACAATATTCAGAGTGTAACCCATATCAGCTGATCTCACTTCTCAACGCTGACTAAAAACTATTTACCAAGCTTTTGGCAAATCGGGTTAATAAGATTCTCTCTCAGCTTGTATCTCCCGAACAACATGGCTTAATTCCAGGGAAGGATACTACTTCTCATACTGACCTAATTACTGCACTAATAGAACATGCCGAGACTCTCCAGGAACCTCTGAATATTATGCTACTTAATGCTGAGAAAGCATTTGATCGTGTTTCCTGGAAGTTTCTCTGGGAACTACTTGTCCAAATTAATTTCAGCCCCAGATTTATTAATAAGATCAAGGCTATGTCTAAATTCCAGAGACCTCAGATTATCATACATCAGGAATTAACATCTTCTATTCCTATCTCATGTGGGACTCAGCAAGGCTACATGCTCTCTCCTGTTCTCTCTGCTCTATATATGGAGGCATACATTAGGCTTTTACGTAGAAGCATCCCCATCAACCAGTACCTGATGCTTGCTTCTCCCCTGGCAGTCTATGCGGATGATGTATTAATATTCTCACACTGCTCAGAACCTACAATTCAATGTGTTGAACTCTTAGCATCAGATTTTGGCCAAGTTTCCCAATATAGACTAAATGCCCATAAAACCCAACTTATTCTAGTAGGTGAAGCAAGCAACTGCAATTAGACGGTTACACCTTAAGCCAGGTATCTAAGCATCATTTTGGCCACTACCAAGAAGCAATTTTTGAGTATAATTATAAAGCGCAGTTATGGCAGATTAGTCTGCTGCTGGACAAATGGATGCATTTACCCATTTCCCTAATTGAGCCAGTTAACTTAATTAAAGTGAATATTCTCCACAAAATATAGTATCTTTTTCACTTATTACCTCTTTACGTTCCTCATAGGTACTTTAAAATGCTAGAGTCCATAGAGTCAAGATTTATTTGGTACGGGAAGAAAGAGTGGAGATGTTTAAAAAGTTTAAAACTTCCAATAACTGAAGGTGGATGGGCACTCCCTGACTGGCGCTTCTATTACTGGGCCAGCATGACCAATCCTATTCACATGATATTTGAATCATAACCGGAGATCTGGATTCATGCCAGTTCTCATTCTCGAAGGATCCTAATAGTAGCCATACCAAGTTTTGAAGCCGAGGATTCTTCAAAAAAGTGAGACTTAAGACCACGTCTGCTTTTGACAAGTTCTGGAGCAATGTGAGGAGGTCTGTGAAGATTCTATCCATTCATGTTTTTACACTGCTGTTAGTCAATCCAGATCTACCCGACTACTTTTCCTCCCCTTACTTGGGTACCTGCGGAAACTTACGTTTTAAGTGTTTAGGGGATTTGATGGATGAGTTTGGGGTAAAAGGATTCTCCAATCTACAGGTCTCTTTCAAATGACCTGGGAAAATAGGCTGATAAATAGACTCATAGCCTAGACAAGGAGGTCAGGGAGCAAGAGCTCATTTGTACTCCTTGGAGATTCTGTAAGTTTGTTACTCCTACCGGAATGAGAGGCCAGATCTATCGCACACTACTCCTTCTGAAGGTGTGCAGGGGGCATCTGATGTCGAGTTCATTCCAAGCCTTGGCAGTGACGTAGGAGAAGGCTCTTCCACCCTCCCTGGATCTGCAGATGCTTGGGGTTTCTGCTGGGGTGAGACCGGCTGAGCGGAGGTTTCTTTTGGGTAAGTGGAAGCAGACTCTGTCATTGAGATATTTGGGTCCGATGTTGTGGAGTGATTTGAAGGCGTGGGTAAGTATTTTGAACGTTACTCTCTTCTCGACGGGGAGCCAGTGGAGTTATTTTACGTGTTGGGTCATGTGCTCTTGTCGGGGGAGTGCCGAGGATGAGTCTGGCCACGCTGTTCTGGATGGTCTGGAGTCTGTGTAGCAGGGATCTGTTGATTCCAGCATGGAGGGTGTTCCCGTTGTCCAGTCTGCTGGTTATGAGTGCATGGGTGACGGTCTTTCTGGCTTTGGGGGAGATCCACTTGAAGGTCTTGCGGAGGATGCGGAGGGAGTTGAAACAGGTGGAGGCGACCGCGTTGATCTGGCGAGTCATGGTGAGGGAAGATTCAAGGATGATGCCGAGGTTTCGCGGGTGGTTCTTGGGTTTGGGTGGGTTTCCAAGGGTGGGTGGCCACCAGGCATTGTTCCACGGCGCGGGGGTGATACAAGGACCTCCATCTTGTCTGAGTTGAGCTTGAGGCAGCTGCTGCTCATCCAGGCTGCCATGTCCTTCATTCCTTCCACGAAGCTGAGTCTTCTTGCTTCAGGGTCCTTCATGAGGGAGAGGATGAGCAGGGTGTCGTCCACGTAGGATACTATGCTGAGTCTGTGCTGTTTGACTATAGCAGCAAGGGAGGCCATGTAGATATTGATGAGCGTGGAGCTGAGCAAAGATCCCTGTGGTACACTGCAGCTGATCTTGGTGGGTTTGGAGAGTAATGGGGAAGTCTGATCCTTTAGGTTCTGCTGGCGAGAAAGGAGCGGATCCAATCGAGGGCAGTTCCTCTTATTCCGGTGTCGTGGAGTCTGGCAGAGAGCGTGCGGTGGGAGATGGTGTCGTAAGCTGCGGATAGGTCTAGTAGGATTAGAGCTGTGGTGTGGCCCTGGTTGAGAAGTGCGTGGATGTTGTCTGTGGTGACAAGGAGGTTGGCCTCTGTGCTATGGTTTCTTCGGAATCCAGACTGGGAAGAGTCAAGGATGTGGTTTTCTTCGATAAAGGTGGTTAACTGGGTGTTGATGATTGTCTTAGTGACCTTGGCTAGAAAAGGGAGTAGAGAGATGGGGCAGTAGTTCTTCGGGTCCGTCGGTGGAGGGTTTCTTGAGTAGGGGCATGACCTCCGGCGGTTTCCAGTCGTCTGGAAAGATGAAGGTTTTGAAGTTGGTTTTGATGGTGGAGCGTAGTTCGGGCACTATGGCGGCGGCTCTGTGGAAGATGTGTGGCAGACAGGGGTCCATGGGGGCTCCTGAGTGGGTGCTCCTCATGGTCGTGGTGGTCTCTTTGGTGGTGGCTGGGGTCCAGGTGGTGATGGTGGGCAGGTCATTCTTGCTGGGGAGTGCGCTTTCTGGGGTTTGCTCGCTGAAGTTATCGTAGAGGGTCTTGATCTTTGTGTGGAAGTAGATTGTGAGCTTGTCACAGGGGTCCTGTGAGGTTGTGACATCTGAGAGTCGTTCTGCTGGGTGGTTTGGTGAATTGATGGATAATGTTGAAGAGTTCCTTCGGTTTGCTGGAATTGATGAGGATTTTGTTACGGATGAAGGTCCTCTTGGTGGCTCTTATGCGTTGGTGGTATTCTGTTATGGCGTTCTTGTAGGAGGTCTGGTCTTCTGTGTCTTTGCTGTTTCTCCATCGTTTTTTGAGGCACCTTCAGAAGTATCTGGCTTCTTGGAGGTCTGTAGAGAACCAGGGGCCTTCAGAGGGTGCTGTGTGTCGGGTTTGCGGAGGGGTGCAAATCTGTCTGCACAGCTAGAGATCCAACAGTGAAGCTCCTTGGCTGTGGAGTTGGCATCTGTTGAGGCGGAAGCGGGGCCATGGATAAGGGTGGAGTGGAGGAGTTCTTCTGTGACTTATTCATCCTTAATAATATAGGCAGATGCATCTGACAAAGTCATTATTGCCATTCTTGTACAACTCAGAGGCATGATGAAAGAACACCCTCTTACTTTCCTAAATCCTCACTTCCTGTCCAAGGGACACTTCTGAGCCATGCTTGAGAAAGAAGCTTTCCTAAGTGTCTGGATTTTGAAGTTATTGTGTGTTGGGATTATCTTCACTGTCTATATGGACCTCAAATATATCAGACTGCTCGTGGCCATGGAAGGTGACAATCTAAAACATCTGCAATGTTAGATTTACTTGTAATGTCTGGGCATTTCTGTGGAGCATAAGACTGGGTTGCCACATAGGATTCCTGATGGAATTTCTTGGTTCGTTCAATCACTTGGAGAGAAAAAAGGTGCCGCATCAATAACCCCTAAGTATTCCAAGGTAAACTTGACTAACCATGGCATAACAGGGGTTTCTATCTCGGCGACCGGCATATTCAGGTCCTAAGTAAATGAACTCATAGGCACATTAAAAACAATGGGAAAGAAAGTGGAACCCCAAACGACCCCCGTTCAGTAGCTCTGGATGGTTTTTCCAAACTTTTACTTCGACACACAGACCCTATGAAAGTGAAACACATTTTTTCTTGAAATTATTACGCTTTTGGATGGAAATATTTAATGGAATGATAATGGTGACACTTAATTCCTTACCTTGCTTTGTTCTCCTGTTTCAACTTTCCTCCCTGTGGGCTACTGAGAGGACAGCCGAGTGGCTTCTGTAATGGTTCTACACTTGGGTCTTGCAGTGACTCTGCTGCAAATTAGGACGCCAGATGACAATATCTCTTTGGCTTATGGTGATTTCATAGAACATTTTTCAAAGTAATCTATGCATATTTCTATGGCTTATATCCTGGACTATGCTTCTGATACATGGTCTCTATTTTATGTTTTTTTCTAGATTATTTATATGCTGAGACAAGAAAAAAGGAAAATCAAGAATTTCAGAAGACTGGACAAAAGACCCGGGATAACTCAGGTCGGAATCTAATTTCTCTCATCTTCCTCATGGTTTTCTATCGACCAGTCCTGACAGCACGGCTGAAAGAAAGGAAGAACTTTCATTACATATTCATACACTTCAGTGCATGGGAGTATGCAGGCAGTGACCAGCTGTGGGCTGGGCTCATTACGACACTCTGTGATGGCATTGAGAACTATTTTGGGATCATGCCAATAAGTATTTACAGGGTCGTCGGAAGGAAGTGTGTAATTGTTGATGCACCCTTGAACAAAGAATGGATTGCCAAAAAGATCCTCTTCCTTCCGCTGTGGCTTGCAACAATTCTGGTGATTGTGATCGGACTCACTGTTGGCATCCTTATACTTGTACTTGGTTTTCCAACTGGAGATGGTCCAGGTGATTTGCTATCCATTTTTGAAAGTGTTGGGGCTGCAGTTGTAGGAGTATCTGCAGCTGGTGCTCTCCGAGGAGTCATATTGGTAATAAAGAACATGATAATCAACCAGCGGGCACAGGTGGAGAGGCAGATGAACAGGTCTGATGTCAGTGCTCAACTGGGCTTCATGAGTTCTGTCAAAAGAGAAGTCATGATCATTACTCGCTTCATTAAACTCATGGAGATATTTCAGCGGAAAAAGATCCGAGTGGTACTAGAGATCACCAACTTAGACAAGTGCGCCCCAGACAAAGTGGTTGGTGTTTTAAATGCCATGAACATCCTCCTTTCAGACCAAGATGCCCCTTTCATTTCCATTTTGGCAGTTGACCCACGCATTGTTGTAGACTGTGTGGAGAGTTCTCAGTATATGAAAGGCATGGCTAACAATGGCTATGACTTTCTCAACCGAATTGTTACTCTCCCCTTCTCAGTACCCAAGATGGACTGTGAAACCAAGTGTCACATACTTCGGTGTTTCATTGAGTGCAAGGAAGACTTGTTAAATGACCCAGAGGAAGGTGAATTCATGCCAAATTTCAAGGAAGCTGGAGCACCATCAGTGCAGCCTATCATTCCCTACATGTCTGGCAATCACATTGAACTGAGTGATATTGCAGACAATAATGACATACCTTTAATTGTAACAGGTTCTGAATATTCGAGGCAGTCAAATATATCTGCTGAAAAATGTCATAAAACAAATAATCTCATACGGGAGGCTTTGGAGCACCTTTGTAATGATTCAATGAAAGAGTACATAACAGACAATGTTATCCACATTAGAAGGATTGTGAATACAATAGCAATTACAATTCGTCTAATGGTTCGGAAAGTGCATAAAGACACAGTGGATCCTAATAAGGTAGCGGAATGGGTCGTGCTGGCCAACCAGTGGCCCTGTCGATTAAGCTGGGTCTTACAATGCATCGAAGATGAGCAGCAGAAGAGATGTCTTGCTGAATGCAGTAAGGGAGGAGGAAGAGACACTTCATACGAGAACACATTACTGTGGGATGTGTTTGACAAATCCTTAGAAGAACTTGATGTTCTTAAAAAACAGATTGAAAAACTACTAGAGCTGGATGGAGACCCACAACTCTTCCACAAGTTCCTAAAGTGCAACTTCAGAGTGAAAGATGCAAACTTTCATTTGCCCTTCACTGTCAATCTGGATTTCTCTATGAAAAGGCAGATGGAGCTACTACGTGGAAGCCACAGTTTGGTGGAAGACAAAAACTCAAATCGACTAACTCTGCTGTCTATTGTCAACATGACGGTGGACGATGTGTGCAAAGAGGTAGGTCACATGAAAGCATACATTCTCACCCTCAATCTTGTTTTGTAAGCTTTCCTTAACTTCCCTAAACTTTCCATTCCATGAATGGACATGACATTTTTTGTGATAATGTACAGGCAAAAATCGCAAAAGGGTAGTTAGGCTTCACCACTAAATATTGCAAAGTAGCATTTATCAAATTCCCTGAGTGTTTTGACCTGTCCTAAAATTGGGTGACAATTGAGCAGTTGTCCACCCATCCGTCCCCTTCACCTACCCTTTTCCCACCTTTCCAAATTTCTGTAACTGGTGGTATTCAGCAGTTTTAAATACAACCTCCACCTGCGCAAGCTATTTAATGTTTTTCAATCATATTTTAAGCATAATATTCTCCAGAAACTGTACTCACTCAAATGTCAAATTAAATGACCTCAGCTCATCTTAAACCCCAGTTCCCTACCCTTAGTATGCTAAACCTCTTGTCAATCACCCATCACTGTTGTAACCCTCACCACTCCTAGGATTATTCTATATGCCGTTGTCTAGTCTGCATCCTACCTTCCAGAACTTTCATTCTGTCTCTAAGGGCATCTATCATCCCCACCTACAGCTCTATTTGGTGGGGTATTCCAAGGTTTACTCATTGTTCAGCTCCTTTTCCATCCTTTCCATCATTTACACCTGTTGCACTCCTCACAGCAACTCCTTTACAGACACTATCACCTTATTTGGTCTTTACTACCACCGAGGGATTGAAGGAAAAATGTATCCTCCTCCGAGGAGAATGAGCTGCGCACGAATTAGCACTTGATAATAGCCTACATTATAGAAATTAAAGAAATAAGTCGCTATTGTCAGAACCAAAATGAAAGAAGAGACTAAAGTGTTTGAGGAGTTCAAATCAAATCAAATCAAAAATAAGCTTTATTCGGAAAGTTGATTTCAATCCATAAAAGCGTATACATTATAACATATCATACTAAATACATATACACAAAAAATAAAAAAGGTTTATAAAATCCTAAATGTACAAGATGTGGTGCAAGGAAATTGTCGGTACAAAATTCGAAAAAGCGAAAGCAACTTTACAGCTCTAAAATATACAAGTCGTTATTTCAAATTTATCTGCCCTGTTATTAGAATGGTTAAAAATTTTGTGAAACTGGAGACCAAAAACAGTATAATGTGCGCCCCCTACTGCGTTATTAAGATGCAGTTGGGGGATAAAACCAAAACAACGTTTGGAGCTATATCTTTATATCAATAATACTGTTTAACCATCTGTTCACCTAGACCCTAAGTGGGAACTATTTCATTTGTATAATCAAGTGCGGGAAAAAAGCATTTATATGTCATGTGAAGGCAATAAAGAGAATCCGCCCAGCAAATATATAATACAATATTAACAACTTTAAAAGTCCAAATATACAAAAATGCTAAAATGAGTTAACAGTTTTTAGGACAAAATAGAAGAGACGTATGCCCCCTACTGCTTTTTTAGGATGCGTTGGGGGATAAATCCAAAACAGCGTTTGGTAACTGTTGTCTGCCATTCTTCTAAAATTTACTCTATTCACAAAGAATCTAGAACAATACTATTTCTGTGTTTAATCAAATGTTTTAAAAAGACGGCAACATTATAATTTATACTGTTATTATCAAGACATTGCAGGGCCAAAAATGCTGGTCGACATTGACGAATTCCCCAAAGTTTAAAAATTGGTTTCAACCATCTCTTTCTGTGTTCTTCATAAAATTTACAAAATAAGGTGACATGAATTGTTGATTGCACAGAAATAGAATCACATGGACAGAGTAATAGTTCGTTAGACCAGTTATTGACAGTTGGAAAGGTCACCAGCCTATGGAAGACGTTCAGACGGAAGCGGGTGAGCACAAATCTATCGTAACTTTTATCTGTGTTTTGAAGATATAATTGCATGCCTAGTGAGGAAGATATCATTAGGTTATGGCTCACTGATAATTTTATGGCTTCATTGGTTAGTCTCAAACTCTCCATATGATTCATACAACGTTTCTTAAAATCTTTCCTTGCAATAGCTATCATGGAAAAGGGATTATTAAAATAATCGGGATTACCAATGTCTGTCATAAAATTGAGGAGTTCCATTAGAGACTTTGCTTATAATGTGATTTAAATGCAGCTACATTTCATAGACTGAATGAATCAATTAGACATCCGTATATGAGACTAAGAAGAAATACAATTTTAGAACGTGTTAACATTGAAATACCATCAGAACAAATTAGAGAACAGATGTACTAAGCATTTTAACAGTCGCAAATGCATCGATTCGGTGTTTGCGATAGTTAAAATGCTTTCTAATGAATTAATTCTATATTAAGAGTCGGAAAAGTGGGATTCAGAAAGGATACCCATTCCGCATCTGGAAGGAACGTGTTGTAGGCATCCCATCCAAATATCAAATTGATGTCTAATGTATCAATGTCTTGCGACAGTAATCCAGTCACAAAACATTGATATTTTACTGCTACCTCAAAGGAGATGGCAACCCATCCGCAAAAGGGAAGGGGCTGAATGTAAAAAAAAATGCTCAAGATGAGGCAGTGGTCCATAAAACCACTATCTGCTCTTAAACAAACGTTTTTAAAAATACCTTTCAGTTTTTTCAACACAGTCCCTTTTCCTCTAAGGAAAACGGGCTGGAATAAAACATTTGCTTTATTAAAAACAGTCATTGGTATGGTGTCTGCTGAATTTGGAACCTACCTCATTAATGTGCCTAAGGGAGGTTGGATTCTTGCCCACTATGATTCCAATTTTTAAGAACTGACCTATTACTACATAGGTCAGTTCTCAAATTTCTTTCCTTGTTGCAACAATACTGGTCACAAATTGTGATCAGTATCTTGAGTCCAGTAAATAGTACATATAGCCCTAGATCATTCGAAGTGCCCTTTAACATTGATTCTAGAATAAAAAAGGATAGACCAATCCTGCTGTATCAAAAGCACTGGAAACTCTTAGGAAACAAAGATCATTTGATTTTGATTTATTTCTTTGCCGGAAAGGATTTTTTAAAGGGAACTAATTTATGCATTCACAAAACCCAAGAATTTGTTAACACATTAAAAATAAAAAATAAATGTACCCTGAAATAAAAATTATCTTTGTTCAGCCATTAAGATGCAGAACGCATTAAATCTATGTATATGAAGACTGCAACCAAAACACAGAATAGCTTACATGGCAGCAAAGCCAGATGCCAATAGGTGTGTAATCAGATTGAAAATTCATATCTAGTTGTTTTTTGTAATGCTGTTGCCAAGAACCCTGCAGGTGAAAATATTTTCTATGAATGAATGATTTTATGAATAAATACATGAATGAATCAAGTAAAAAAGAAATACGAGCTGGAAGATTATGAAATTACGTATACATTTTCAAATAGTCACCCATATATACATCAGAAATAGTTGCTGCCCAAATAAAGTTAGTTTAAAGCGAGTATTTTAGATCAAGAGATTGTTGCAGGGATTTTGCTTATGCACAGAACTATGCACAGGAAACCAGGAACTCATTGAATTGTGGTGTACCAAAAACTCACCTCAGAACCCAGAACCCCTTATACGACCAGCATCAGTGTCCCATTCTTTATCCGAGTTTTATCTCGGCGGTCCCAATGTATAGACAACCCAGAACAAGCGACTTAGGGTATTCTCAGGAATGGTGGGAATCGGAAATACCTGTTCGTAATTATTCTCATATCAGTCCACAACTGAATAAACAGAGACACGGTAAAGTTTAAAGAGTTTATTTTATAAACCTCGTGTCCTAAGATGCAGTACTTTGGCTAACATAAGCAGACAAATGATTAAGATCAAAACCATCAGCATAGTTACAATACCATAGAAAATGAAAGGAGTAATCATAATAAAATGACAGTGGATGACAGCCACCTTCCTTTCGCTAGTAAACTAATATTATTATTATTAGACTAATAAAAGGTCTCTAGGCTTGAATGGAGAAACCCCATACCGTAAAGATCGGCTTAGTGGAATCACATCACAGGGTCAGCTTAGACTCTGCTCCTGGGAAAGCTCTTCTTCCGAATGAATCTAAAACATGTAGCCTGCAATATTAAAAGCACTCGGATTTCAGTTATTTGCAGCTGCGTGCGTGTTATGGCTAAATAGTGGGCCGATCAACCAGAACCCAACAACATGCACCGTCTAGCGACCCAGACTGTTTCTTTACACAATGAGCAGACCAAGGTCGCTGTTCACTGTTAGCGATGTGAACAACAGACCGTTCTCATGTGAAGCAAAGTCGAGCAAGCATTTCTCAATGAATAACATGTGACTATAGTGTCGTGTGCAAAAGCAGCAAAAGCGGCAAGCTGGCTTTCTAACATCTAACGCGGTTGTGCTAACTTATCATTGTACGTATATAGATAGCAATCTTCACTACACCCCCCCTTAATCGGACCACTAACCAGTAGGGGCGCACTTGCAAGAACGCAGAGTTCAAGTTTGATAGAACAGAACCAAGGGCATAAATTGTAAGTCCATATAAGGTAAGTGAAAAGTTCAACGAGAAAAAAAATAAAAAGGAGAGAAAAAAAAACATTTGAAGGGGAAAAATCATCATCGATGGATGTACAACGAAATGAAGAGGGAAAAAAGTCAATCCATCAAGGTATAAGCACAATAAGTTGCAACAGCTTCCAAGAGGAAATCATTGGAACGTTCTGCAAAATTATCTGCCATCCAGTTCAGCAAGGGGAAGGAACACACATGTTCCTCGACAACCGGAGCCTCTAGCACCAATCGAGGACAACTGGTGTGTTCTTCAAGATAACTTCTCGCTAAGAATTCAGCTGCAGCCGTTCCGATGTCCCAATTCCCTAGGACTCCATGTGCTGCTCCACAGGCCATAATCCTGACACCAGAACAGTCCAACTCATGAGCCACTAAGGGGCTCATTAGCCGATCATAATCCGGTGCAGGAGACACCGAGTTCGACAGGTACAAATCCAGAGCCCATTGGAATGGACAATCTAGGCAATGAAAGACAGGCTGCACACAAGTAAAGTAGGGAAACCGGAAGGACAATCCATAAGCTATGCTTAAAGTCGCCAGTGGTAAAGTGCCATAGTATTCAAGCATCCGGTTACGAAGATGGAGCAGCCGGGACATGCTGTCGTGTGACGCAAGTTGTGCATCCATAGCGTAGTACGCAGACCATCAAGGTATAAGCACAATAAGTTGCAACAGCTTCCAAGAGGAAATCATTGGAACGTTCTGCAAAATTATCTGCCATCCAGTTCAGCAAGGGGAAGGAACACACATGTTCCTTGACAACCAGAGCCTCTAGCACCAATCGAGGACAACTGGTGTGTTCTTCAAGATAACTTCTCGCTAAGAATTCAGCTGCAGCCGTTCCGATGTCCCAATTCCCTAGGACTCCATGTGCTGCTCCACAGGCCATAATCCTGACGCCAGAACAGTCCAACTCCTGAGCCACTAAGGGGCTCATTAGCCGATCATAATCCGGTGCAGGAGACACCGAGCTCGACAGGTACAAATCCAGAGCCCATTGGAATGGACAATCTAGGCAATGAAAGACAGGCTGCACACAAGTAAAGTAGGGAAACCGGAAGGACAATCCATAGGCTATGCTTAAAGTCGCCAGTGGTAAAGTGCCATAGTATTCAAGCATCCGGTTACGAAGATGGAGCAGCCGGGACATGCTGTCGTGTGACGCAAGTTGTGCATCCATAGCGTAGTACGCAGATCAACAAAAGCACCCCAGCTACGAGGGTGAGAATCAAAGGGAGACTTCCGAAGACACTGGAAAAAATAGAATGAAAACATGCCGGGATCACACCAAAAATAGTTTGAAAGGAGGTCACGAGGCCGGAGCCCACAATTTAAATAAAATGAGCCAGGCCACTTGTTGACGAGGCATTAAAGATAGTCTGAATCAGGGCCCCAAAATGAAGTGGGAGATCAGTATTCAAAAGCGCTTAGACCTCTGTGCTCGTATTTGCTACGTGAAGGACAAATGTTTCCCGGGACGAAGTCAACGCGACTTCTTTTTGAGACAATAGAGCCCTTATTCTGCTCATCTTATTGAACTCTGCTTTCAAGGTTGGAATGGAAGGCGAGATGGATACATCGAGCCGTCCATGCGGGGGTTGGAAAAGGATGTTATTACAGTAGACTACTCTCTGTGATACAGTCACTATGTAGGGAATTCCCACTAACATCCCACAGCAAGCTTCATTATTTAATAGCAAATAACTACCGTTAGCAAGCAGCGTAAAAGACGGTGTTATAACTGGCACCGGGATCCCTTTCAGGATGCACCATGTAATTGAATGTGCCTACACACCACAGAGTGATCTGGAGTGGATGTGCACTCTTCACCTTTTAAGAAAACCTCTTTTCCGTCCTCACGCATCTATACGTGAATGGGAGTGACCAAACTTCGTGCAGGAACGCAGTACCAAGTTTTTCATATCTGCCAAGGGCATAATGTTTCATGCACGAACTGAAGTTAAACAGGGGGAATGGTAATGTGATCAACCCGTGGATAAGCCACACAGCGGAGTTTAATTCGGCAACAGAGAAAGGTAAAGGTTCTAACTTTTCAATGTGCAGCAATGAGTATGTTGCATCTTTCATGGACATGAACTGTTGTTTCGCAGTTAAATTAAAAGGGAGGAACAAAGATGAAGTATTCATGTAATCCCAAGGGACTTTCCCAGCCGTTAACGTTTGCAAAGTCCATGCAAACTGCATAATGGAACGCAATTGATTTTGACCATGATACAATACAGACAAATCACCCTGCACAATGTCTACCACAGACGAAACAATATTATCTAAGGTATAAATTCTGGAAGACAGGGTGTTAATGCTATTATCTATTACAGCCAATACCTTCTCCATATTGGCTTGAGCAATAGCTCGTAGTCTGGATGCAGCTTCAATCTGTGATAGCTTACAAACTTCGTTGTAAACAGCATATGCCCATCTTTTGGACCTGCCAACCGCAGGACCCTTAACAAAATCATTCATATCTATTTTGTTGTTCAATTGTGATAAATGAAGTTTAACAGATGCTAAGGTGGAATGTTGCAGCCAAGACTGGCATAACTTCCCTACTGAGTAGGTAGTTACAGTGTGAGAAGATTCAAAACGGGGGTCTACACGAACCTGTGTATACCCCGGTGCTAAATCCAGAAACCGATGTTGACAGGAATCTGAGCTCATTTGCCATACTAACCACCCTTCCGGATTCAATTCAGAAATATTGGAGTGGAGGGAGAATTAAATTTTTTAGAAGTGGCCAATCCAAAACAGGTGGTCTGAAAAATTCACGAATTCAAAAATAACATGTGGTTCGGGATGAGGTAGGCACGATGCAAAGCCTCTGTTCCCTGTACTGCCATGGTTTAGAACCCCAAACCGATTTAAGTTCGATACTAGCTTTCCAAAGATCATATCCTCCATTTGCCAAGTCGTCCATAAAGGACTTGGAATACAACAATTTGGTGTGTGTCAGTCTAACTTTAGAAGCAGACTCAGCCGCAACCTTAAAATAAAAGGAGGCCGGATTCGCACACTGAAATCAGAAAAATATGTGAATTTGTCCACCAACGTGGTGGAGCTGCCCACCCTAGGGGCTGGACAGTGTTCCCATTGTGTATAATTTACAAAATTTCGAAACGTATTTGCTTTGTGTAGGAAATGTGTGCCATAATGATGATAGCAGAATTGCTCATCATAATTAGCAGTATCTAAATACAAATCCTCAGCATCAAATGCAGCATAATATTTCAAATCAGAAAACAGTGCTTCTATTGCTTGAACATCCCAGTCATCCGAGTGGATGTTTTGCTTAACTACATCACCCATAGAAACACAAAATACATTTGGCACATTGATTACTTCAGTGGGGCCATGAATTTGAAATTTTACAGCATCTGAAGCAATCCCATCCAGTACAGGCCAGGCAGAAATGTTCACAAAAGTCTGGTCCCTTTTCATAATATGTGATGAGGAGTGGGGGGCCAAAGTTCCATCAATTAGTCTAATTGCAGATCTTTCTTTCAGGTAGTGTCCATTTATAAGTCTAAAAAACACTACCACAAAACCAATGGACATAAACAAAAAAATACATATGAGCACCAGCCAAATGTAAGTCCAAGGGGGGAATAAACAATGTCTTTTGAACCAGGCAACAAAAATCAAAACTTTTGATGGGGCAATGGAAGTCATTGAATTAGTGTCAAAGGAGTAGCGCGACTGGGTAACTGTGGTGGATTGTAAAACAGGCAACGGGACATCCGCAGGATAAGCGTACTCAATATCTTCAGGTGGACCACCAGCTGTCGGTGGCAATAAACGACGAGTAACTGTATGCATCTCGACGGCAACATCAGGCAAGGTGGTAGAAGCTGGGGCCACAACAGAATTTCTCATCATCGAAGGGCAAGAAACCGCTGGTGTCATACTAAGAAGAATCGGCCACTCGCTGTAGCTTGACATTGTCAATAGAGATGTACCTGTTATCCTTGCAACCAGGAAGTGGAGGTAAAATGACTGTACGTGTACCCTGGACTCCAAGCACCGGAACTGGTGCACGATAAGAGGGGCTGAACTCCTTCTTGTTGTCCACCTTCTCACGGACCAGATCACCAACTCGAGGTAGCCAGCCGACTACAGGAATCTGAAGCGCAGCATCAGAAGTGGAGGGTATGTGTTCCTTCGCTAGACTGTCTCTGGCTTCTTGAAGATTCTGCAATACAGCACAGTGATCATCTACGTCAAAGGGTGCGGCCGACGCCGCCATGTCTAGACCATCAAGGTCCGGGACAAACATTCGTATGCCAAAGAGCATCATGTATGGGGTCCGCCCACCCAGAGACCTTCTAGGGAGATTATTAAGTGCACGGTGTTCATCATACAAGTGGGCTAGCCAGTTCCGGCCAGTACCTAAAACCCTGGCTGTCAAAGATTGCTGTAAGTCACGGTTCATTCGCTCCACCACACTATTACCCTCAGGTCGATATGGAGACGAAAACTTGACTTGGACCCCCAAATTTCTCATGGCTTCTTTGTACGCCTTAGAGGCGAACACAGGACCCTGATCAGAATGAAAGGTACCACATGCAAAACTTCCTACAAAGACACGCAAATCCTTGATGACAGTATGGGCATCAGCACTCCTTTGTGGCCACACCCACAGAAAACGTGTGCACAAATCCACTGCAACCAAGATGTATTTGTACGCAGTATCTGAGGTAAATGGACCGCAATGATCTAAATAAACACAACCCAGTGGTTTATTAGATATGTACAACTGTGTTTGTGGCGGGCGCGCCGCAGTTGAAGGTTTTATCTGCTGGCAAATGTCACAATTAAGAACATAAGCGCAAGCTTGTTTATATAAACCTCACCACCAGTAACGTTGTTGTAACAGAGATACAGTAGCTGCAACGCCGGCATGCGCGGACGCCATGCCCTCGTGAGCCGCTAATATCAAAGATGGTCTGCAGTCCATGTTGGGAATCAATCTGTCACCAACGTCGTTAATCCTCACTAATGGGACGTTATCAGGACTTAAGCGAGAATGGTATCGAGAAGGGAAACCTCTTGGATATTTTGTTCCCTTCTCAGTAGCAGCAATAGATGCCAAGATGTCATCATCGATCTTACTTTGTGATCTTGTAACCGCTGCTACTAAGTATGTCGCCACTGCTGTTTTTGCTGCCTCGTCAGCTAAGCTGTTGCCGAAAGCATGGACACCAACTCGTTGGTGACCAAGAGTGTGAATATCATTCACGAGAGGCAGATGTTCTTTAAGTTCTGCCACTCGAACTCAAAGCGTTTTATGCTTAATTGTGCTACCTTTGGAATCACGATAGTTATTTTGAGACCAAAAATGTAGATTGTTGTAAGATTGTACACAGTAAAACGAGTCACTAACTATAAGAGTAGTGACTCGAGGATTAGCAAACTCCAGTGCAAGCACCAGAGCACGAAGCTCCGCCAACTGTGCGGTACAATCACCCAATGACTGCGTATGCACGACATCGGATTGGAATTCACCATTCACGAAAGTACCGACCACAATTGCGCAGGCCGCTGAATAGGCATGCTTCGATCCAGTAGCCGGTTGCGCAGAACCGTCAGTGTAAATGACACAATGGTAATCCTCGAGCGGCGCAAAGACAGAGGAGCTGGATGAACGAATTCATACTGCAAGAACTCCTGAGTCTGTAGAGCCGTGTCAAAGATATATGTGACGTCGGGCGATGTCAAGGAAGTGGCCCATCGTATCCACCTTGGATGCAAAGCCTTAGAATTAGGTACACTTGCTTTCATCACTGCCTCAAGGGCAGGATATGGTGTTACCACCAACATGCGTTTACCTTGCGATAGCGCTCGTTCTTTCAGAATCGCCATCTGCACTGCCGTCAGAACTTTCTCAACAGCGGAAAATCGCAGTTCAGACGAAGTGTACAGGTGTGATTTGTAGGCAATGGGGACGGTGTCACCCTCATTGAACGTTAAGTATGTGAAACCCACTGCGCCTGGCACAATTCTTATGACCAGGTTAGTGTGGTTATCACGCGTCAGTAAGTATTTTGAAGCAAGAAGGTCAGCTTGCAATGATTGCAATATAGCTGAATGCTCCGGCAGCCAATATGATTTGGAAAAAGTAGGTTGTACCAAGGCATAAAGCGACTTGATACGCTGGGCATAATCTCAATCAATCAACAAAGCTTTATTTCGACACGTGATGTCATAAAAGCACAAAACACATAAAAACAATTACAAATTCATTATTTTTAAAACATGTCGTAAAAAATCCAAATTGAAATATGCAATAAATATCTAAAAAATGTATTAAATTTCACAGCTTTGGGGATTAAAAACAGTATTTTAAAAGATTTAATTAAAACTGATAGATTTTTGCCTGATTAGCCATGCCCAACCTAGAAATTTGGCCACTCCACAAACTAAGGTGGTGTTGGTGGTGGTTTTAAGGATACGCATAGCGACAATGTGATCCCTTATTCCTAAGAGTAAACAGGCGGGTCTAAGCCATTTCATCCTAGGTAATAGATAGGCTGGGCATGCAAAGAAGAAATGGGAGACGCTTTCAGTGGCACCAGGACAGAATGGACAGTCAGGGAGGGTCTTGTGGGGGGGTTTCCACTTACTAGTATGGTTACGTAATGGGAGCGTCCCGAACCTAAACTGAATAAAAAGCGACCTGTCCCTGGGCTTAGTGATGAAGTCAAGGTATGGTTCTAAGAGGATAGTTGATTTGTGTTGATAAAAAACCTCTGTCAGCCTTCCAATATTGGGATCTCTTTGTTCCGAAGCATCCACCCAAGCCCAAAAGGCTCGCTTAACTTCGATCTTCGATAATGGTGCCCCCGCTGGCCAAACAGTTGTAAGGCCGGTTGCGATCAGAAGTTTTTTTGTGTTTGCGAGCCACTCAATTTTATGGGCACCTTGCATGTTCATAACCTCCCTGAGCCCTTCAGCATAGTTAGAGAGCTCAGGGGTTCGCCACAGCCGCGCCCAATATAGCAGAGGGCGAAGGGTGGCTAGATCCCTAATTGAGCGCCTACCAAAATCGCTAAGGAGTGGTTTAGTCGGGGTGCCCCTGGGGAGTGATACAAGTTCCCTAAAGAACTTGTTTTCGCTAGTCACCAGTGAGTCAACACAGCTGTAGCCCCATAGTTCGGCGCCATAGAGTGCGCTACCCACCGCCTTTGCAGCATAGATGTTTAGTACTGGGGTAATAGGTTTAGAGGTAGAGGCCCGAAATTCCTTTCCCAAGGCACCAGTTACTCTTTTAAGATTAAGTGCCATTTTATCTATATGAGGCTGCCATCTGAGCCTGTCGGAGATTCTGATTCCCAGATAATCAAACTCTCCGACACGCTCAAGTGGTTTCCCTTCTAGGGTCAGAATAGAACCAGACGATTTTGAGGGATTAAAATAGAGGAGTTTAGTCTTGGCGGTATTGATGACGAGGCCTCTTCGCTCACAGAACAGAGAGAAGCGCTGTAACAACTTCTGTAAACCAGACGGAGTTTTTGATATTAACAAAGTGTCGTCTGCGAAAAGAAGTGCTGGAACTTTATCACCCGCCAGAGCGGGAACGTCCGCTTCGACTTCAAGCAGAAAAGAGACCACGCCATTCACGAATAGCGTAAAAAGTGTTGGCGCCATGACACACCCTTGTCGAACCCCTCTATTCACTGGAATTTTTTTAGTTTTCTGGCCCTGTGTCCCCCATCTAATGCAGGCAAAATTCTCTTCGTGCATTCGGATGAGGAGTTTCAGAATGTAGGAAGGGATGCCCAACTCCTCCAAAATCGACCACAGACGATCGCGGGGGACCAGTTCGAAGGCGGTTTTAAGGTCAATGAACGCAAGGTATAAAGCACCCTTGCCGATGGTAACCGTCTTCCAGTAAAGAAGCATTAACCTGAATGCTTGGTCAATGGTGCTGGTGCAGGCCCTAAAACCCGCCTGGAACTTGGTTAGAATCCCTTCCTCGTCCACCCAGGAATGTATCCTCTCCAGAAGTACCCTGCCGACCAACTTCTGACCAGAATCGATTAAGCTAATTGGGCGATAATTCGCCGGGTCTCCTCTTAAGCCCTTCTTGAAGATGGGGATTACTTCTGCACCCTTCCATGACTCCGGCACCGGGGATCCGCTCAATAGACTGTTGATATAAATAGTAAAGAACGCAGCCCAGCCTATTGGATTCGCTTTAAAAAGGTCTCCCGGAATGCCGTCAGGACCTGGTGCCTTGGCAGATACAATCTTATCAATTGCAGTTTGAACCTCCTTCTCCTCAACACTTGGGAACAAGACATGATCATGGAATCTTACTACAGACCCTGGGCTGGTGGGCTGGTCTACCACAACCTCAGGACCTGCGTACAAGTTCTTGAAGTGGTTAAACCATTCCCCATCCGTGATGTGGTTAGGGATTTGCGCCTGGGCACAGCTGGATGATCTTCTCATGATGGACCAAAAAAGCTCGCCATTTTTTGCATGGCTCGCTAATTTCAGTGAAACCCAGCGCTGTTCTTCCCAGACTTTTTTGGCAGATGCGAGGGCTTGCCTATAAAGCAACCTCGCTTGCCTAACCTCAGCGGGATTATTGGATTTGATTGCAGAAATTAGGCGATTTTTCTTAGTTCTGCAGTCTTTATTGAACCAATCATTCTCTCTTTCAACTCTGGGGTTAGGTTTTTTCCTGCGGTCAATGAACAATGCCCCAATTGCATTCATAGAATCCACATAGACTTTAGTATAGCTAGAGTTGTCCTCGGATAATGAGGAAAGCCTGGTGGTGTAATCAGCGAGGATGTTCTCCAACGCAAGAAGTTTAGTATCACTAAGGGCAATTTTGGACCATTTAAAGGGATCTACCACAGTTAGAAGGCTCAAGCTTCTTGGTCAACAGCTGTGTACCTGGTAGAGGGGAAATAGCCTGTCTATGCCAGACTTCACGCATGGTGAGAGACAGGGGGTTATGGTCACTGGACGTTGATGGTATTACAACCATATCAACGACAAATTTCCATCCCCTCCTGTCAATTAGGATGTAATCTATTCTACTTTGACTGCCTACTCTGTTGAAAGTGTTAGCGCCCACTAGATCAGAAGGGGTGCGCCCATTGACAGCTCTTAAACCGAATTCCAACGCTATGGCATTCATTTGGATTACAGCAGGGGTCCATCTTTTAACGGGGTTCAAGGAGAGTAAAGGGATATTCCATCTAGTGTCCTCGTCATGTGCGCCCAATAAATCTTCTGCGGCAAGTGGTTCAAAAGAACAATTGAAATCACCGGCGACAAGAAGATAAGAATTCGAGGTGCATGCAGAGAGTATCTCTGAAAGTGCTGTAATGGTAAGCGACTTAGCACCCCCTTGAGTGCCACGAGAATAAACATTAAGAAGTTCCCAGGGTGGACTGTTCTGAGTGTCTTTGATAGTGAGTCTCATTATATCAGGCGTGGAGCGACCGTCAATGGTGACCATCAGGTTGAGATCCGCCTTGATCCAAACCATGAGGCCCCCGGAAGGGCGCCCACGGCCTGACGAGATAGCTGGTATAAAAAAGCAACAGAACCCCGATTTATATATTGGATCGACACTCCAGGTTTCCTGGAAGATACATATATCGTGTTCTTCTATGAATGCGTTCCAGTCAGGGAGATCTAGCTTGTTGCGTAAACCAGCTATGTTCCAAGAGACAATCTTGAGAAGACTAGGTGTAAACACCCCGGGAGTTGAAGCACTTGGAGGATAAATTTGAGGGGGGTCAGGACTAATAATGGACCTCGTCGGGCTCGTTAACATGATGGATAAATTCGACCCCAAATATTCAGTCACTGAGGTGGGCTCTAGGGGACAACTTACTGAGAGAAGCGGAGGAGAGGCTGGGGTAACTTTACTATCCTCCAGTCAATCGACAGCTTCAAGACTGCTAAAACGATTTACTGTAGGAATAAAGTTTAAGGGTGGCAGATGTATAGGCCGACTCCCCAGTGGAGGGCCTCTCCCTTTTCCATGTACAACTGTCCAGGGTTCTGTGAAATGACCAGGGGGATAAAAATAGGATAAGGGGAGAGTTGAAATACATGATCCTATGGTGGTCGACCTCCAGTTGCAAATATACTCAACTGTTCTGGTGTCCTTGAAGTTGATTAGGATGCAATCCCCCTTTATGTTTTTAGCTAAGTGGCCTACCCATGGAACCCGTCGCACCATAAGAATTTTGGCGCTAATGTGCGGAGGTAATGGTCTATTTATGTTGAGCCAATACACAACCCTGTTCCTTAGGGTTGCGGGTGACTCAGGTACATTACTCTCCAATTCAGGCACTCCTGCCAAGATTACAACATATGGAGCTGTTTCAGGAGGCAAGTTGGGAGTATTAGCCATGGTTATAGACTCTGGTGTTAAAGGCCTAGCAACCTCTTTTAAATTTATTTTACTGGACAAGATGGGTTTCCTTGAGTTGCCTGCTCTGATGGAGATGTTTGGTGTAATTAAGGGTTGGCTTTCGGTTTGAGCTGGTGGTAAAGGTTTAGGGGCCAACGGGACTTTCTTAGCTCTAGGGTTGGCAGATGGGTTTGGGGCCTCTGGACTAAGAGTGGTGCTTGGTGCAATGGACAGACCCCCTAGGATGCATTCGATCCTGGCTAGATGTTCTTCGATTTTGAGTAATCTGTCCTGCACGGGACAAAGAGAGGACCTAATTAAATCCCGTATGTCGTGCAAGCGCAATGGGTCAGGGGTCCCTCCCTTGGCCGCTACGCTTTGCCCATCTCCCTCCTCCTGGCTCATTAACCTTATTGATGTAAAAATAGATTGGGGGACAGGGTGATCCAGTGGGGCCCCCTGTGAGGGTTGCTCGGTGATGTCAGGGGTTTTATTCATTTTTCCCATTTGATTTGGCACCTTATGTTTGCTTTTAGATTGTTTGCCCTTTCTGCCAATATTGTGCGGGCACCCTTGTTTTGTTTTGGGAATAGCCCCCAAGTTACGCTCCCGAAGCTGCCTGGTGCTACACTCCGGGGCTGTGCTAGGGGCAGACGGCAGTGGGCAAGGAGACAATAACAAAGAGTCGAGGACCAAAGACTGGTCCTCCACTAAAGTATCAGCAACCGTTCCGCTAGCTGGCAGCTCCTGGGCTGATGGATCTGTGTCAGATCTAGCTGAGCTTGTGGGAGATAAAGTTTGACGTACTGGAGACCGAGCATTAACAAGGTATCCCAGGGAGGACCTTCTGGCGGCTGCCAGATCCTGGGAGACGCGGCGCTCCAGAAGCATTATTTCTTGATCAATGACACAATTAACTTTAGTCACAAATTGGTCCATTGTCCCCGTGAAATGAGCATTTGCCGCCCTGGCTTTGCTGTCCTTTTGTGGAAATGTGGATTTTCCTGGTCAGTTATGTCCCCTATCTTGGACCCCAACGGTTCTATGTGCATGTCACAAGTACATGTATGTTTCCCTCCAGTTCCAGTTATGAAGACGCAAATACATGTGCGTCCACCGTCAACATGTCCTCTGTCAGATCCGCCATGAATGGGCTGGATATTCGATTCCTAAGTATGAAAGGCCACCGACTTTTTATGGCTAAGTTACTCCATTTTTACAGTTCAGGTAGAGTAGGCCCGATTCTGTCCTCAAAGCCTTTCCCTGCTCTCTGTCTCTGACAGCACCAGTTTGAGCCCACATCTGTATCCATGAACTTTGTCCTACTTCCTGTGCAGCTAACGGTGCCTGCCTCGGCCAGTTTCGCCTGCCTGCCAAGAAGCTGTATTTCACCTTCGAATTATCTATTTTGCTCTTCAGCCGATGCATTCCTGTCTAGTAGTTTGGGTAAACATTTCCTTTAGCTCCCAAGCGAAGGGCTCGGCCTTTCCGTCCTCATGCAAGTGATTCATAGCCCTGTTGCCATGGAAAGTTTTCTGCCCCTCGCATCTCATATAGACACTTAGACGCTTGAACACGCACTCACAGTCAGTATAGAATAGATTATGTCCGAGAGTCCTTCTTTGTGGATAACATAGTTCTTTAAACATAGGATGTTAGATATGATTTGGGATTAGGTTGACTTGACCCCCCAGACTTTTTGTCTCCACATGTAGAGCTAAATGTCAAGCCCCCTTCACCCCCTAGTTGCACGTCAATTACACGTCATGCTGCTGCGCGCGCATCTATGTCAAGTATTATCTTATAGATCCACCTATGTATGATAATCATAGCCAATCATGTTTCTTTTTGCTCCTCATTACGCCCAGTTTCGGTTACGTATTTACTGTATCTTTCCTCTTATCAATTGTTACGCCTTCTATATTGGTTTCATTGTAAATGTATGTCCTATAAAAGCAATTTCCTGTCAATAAAGTATTGTACTTCACTTCCTGAACCCCCGTGGTGACGGAACCTGAAGGCCGCGACTCGAGTCGGCCATTTTGGAATAAAAGCCCATTCAGAAACCTCTTATACCACGGATTCTGCCTCTTATTATTCTGAGCTATTTTATTTTAGATTCCGTATGAAATTCAGTCCAGGTAAAAGAATATTTACCACATAATGGCGCCCGAACAGGGACACTTTCTCATCTCACGCGCCGGCGGTGCGTTGCAGGCCCGGTCTCCTGCCACAGCCGGACGGACCATAACGCGTACCAGCAGGATTTTCCTGTAGCTCCCTCCGGTCAAGCGGGGGCGACTGAGGCTGCGATCAACCCAGACGAGGCGGTGAGAAGTGCGAAGTATCCCGACCAGAGCCTAGCTGAGAGAGCAAGATCCGAGGTATACAGAGGCCCACCAGGTTTTCGAAGTCCCGATGTCCAGAGGGTCCGATGTCCGCAGTCGTCGAGTCCAGTCCATTCTCCGAGGCCTTCCGTTTCAAGGAGCTACCCGGTGAGTACCATCGCCGGGGAGGCGTGTTGACGCGCACATAGGTTGTGCCGGTCAAGACGGATTTGGGTACACAAATCCGGTCTGCACTGTTTAGCAGTGTATATGTACTGTGTAGCAGTATATCAAGTATTCCGAAGTATCTAGTTATTGTCGAGAATTTTGCTTGGTGATTAGTTATGCAGACTGTCATCATTGTTGGTCATTTTTAAATAATGTTTTATGTTCAATATTTAATGTGTTAAAATGTCCTGCATATTGTGGTATGAGTGATTGTTCATTATTGTGTTTTTCGTATTAAGTGTGTTCAAGACCAGGTATCAGATCAGTTGTCAATATGCCGCTCTTTTCGAAGTTAAGACAGATTACTACTAGAAAAGGGGTGCTTGAAGAAGCAGTTCCTATTCCTCCTAGGGACACTCCAGGGCATTTTATGTATCACAAGCATGGCTTAGATGCCATATTATTTCTTGATTTATGGGTAGATTATACCAAGGGATTGCCAGAAAGTCAAAGGTGGCCCGCAGCGGGAACCTGGGATGCAGAGTGCATCATGAAAGTCGAGGAAGAGTTATGGAAAAGAAAAGTCAGACAGTCACAGAAGGACGCTGTTGAGTTATGGCGTAAAGAATCTCATAGACGTACAGAAAAAGCACGTAGACAAGAAGAGAGGAGTAAAGAAAGTTCAAATAAAGTTCAAGAAAATCTATTAATTGAGGAAGGTATCCGAGTGAAATCAGAACAAGTAGATAGACAAAGAAATGCCCTTATGAATGGTATGTATCCCCTTCTAGCCGAAGGACTACCTAAGGCTGCTCCAGAGATGCCAAAAGACTTGCCACCGCCATTATTTCCAATTAAGGTACATCCTAAAGGGCATCCCAGAACTGCAGAAGATGTTTTTCTTTCTTCATATCTAGATGACGCAGCTCCCGAGTATGCTAACCCCGCACCACATAGACCGTCTGGCGGAGGGGTTCAATGTCAGGATCAGGTATCTGTCCCCGTGCAACAGCAAGTCCCGACACAAGCTTCGGCAAGCACATCTGTTTCCGCATCTGTCTCTGCAATCGATTCTACGGTGGTGTCCACACCTATAGTTGCTGTGTCACGTTCGACGAATCCATTCACACCCGACGCCCCAGATGGGGCCACGGGAGGTGCTACCAATACTTCTACGCCACCTAGAATAAATAAACTTGTTTTTCAAGAGTCAGCGCATTCACGTACACCCAAATTCGTAAGTGAACGTGCGCTTAAGGAACTTCTTATAGATTGTAGATATGACCCGGTGGTCGGTAAAGAAGACGAAATGGTCCTGGCATCATTACGCATTAGACGAGCCGCAGGGTATTTAGCGAAGTTACCAGGAATGACTACGCATCTAGATAAGATATATCATTTTGTTCAAACAGGACGAGATCCAGAATGTATTAATAGAGCTATGGAATTCCAGAAAGTAGAGATACAGGGGGAACTGTTACGTTTCCTCATAAACTGTGTGATCAGAAATCAAGACCGACCGGGGGTAGACCCGAATGCAATGCTTATTCTTACAAGATGGAGCCAGAATATATCAGAAGGGAGACACGATAAGCAAAACTGTATAATAGCCATGTGCCGAAAAATCCGTAAAGAAATAGAGCGTATTCATGAAGAAAGATTGGAAACAGACGAGTTCGAGCAAAATGAAGTGTCCGAATCAGGGGATTCCGTAAGACAGTCAGAGACCATAGCCTATGTAGGTAGAGGAAGATCCTGTAATAATACTAGATGTTTTTCTGATCCTATACACTCTGTATGTCCAAATAATAGCAGAACGTATCCGACGCCAATAATAAATCTGAAGTCTCCTGAACATTTGTTTCAAGCCGCAGATAAAATACTCCGAGAACGAAGGGGTTACCACCTCCTCGATTCCAGGGATGAGCAAGAATTAGCCAGATCAGCCGTCCACTGGATTGACAGTCCTGAAAAATACGGTGATGAGACCGTAGCACACACGTTTTTTAACCTCAGTCCAGATGAACAACGTTTAGCTGGAATCTATATGATTCAGCAACTCCTTATATTATATAAGAGCCAACATGCCGATCCTGGTCCTTTACCTGATATATTGACGGAACTACTCACGAATAGATGGAGAGGTTCTAGTAACAAGTTGATTAAAGAAATATTAGTGTCACGTAAACAGTACGTCCTTTTTGTAAGTTCGGATCCTTTCTCGCTGCCCAGCAAGGAAAGAATGCCGTATTACATGGATAGACAAAATCCCTTACGAGAAGTGCACCCAATAAAAGGCGAAGACAATCAGTTTCACCGTGTATTTGTATACACACCCATAACAAAAATTGAATTGTTAGAAATGAAGAAAGTAGTACCCAGTCATGACAAAGACCCAGCGGGTTTTCACCGAGAAATTAAGGACATGTTACTGATGGGAGAGTATACCTATCCTGATATTATGACGATATTAAAGGTACTAATGCCTGCTGGCATTTATGAAAAACTGAAAGAAAAAGAGTGGGAAGTGGGAGACCAAAAGATAGATTGGACAGCATTAGAAGCAGAAGAAAGGGCCCGAACTGCAGGTTCAGGGCTCGGGGATAAAGTTAAAGCATTACCTGGTTTACTAGTACAAGTACTGCCACGTTTATTAACTACAAAAAAGGAAGATTGGGGTGCAATCTCAGCCTGTAAACAAAAGCATGATGAAGACACCAGTGATTATTATGCCCGATTTGAAAAATGTTTTGGTATAAATAGTGGTATAAAAGCAAGTAGTGAGTCGTATCCACATTTATTTGTGACAAAATTAGTAGAAAATGCATTGCCTCCAGTGAAGAATAGAATATTGAAATTCGAGAGTACCTGGCAAAGTAACACTCCGTCACAAATGCTACAAATGTTACAGTATCATCACAATAGAATTAGAGATGAACAAGAACACGAACAAAGACGTATGAAGGATACAAAAATGAAAATGCTAGTTTCTCAGACAGTACCAGCGGATGGTCACAAAAAGGGTGTGACGCATTCCGGAGAATCAGCAGTTCCTGTAAAAGGAACGTGCAATTACTGCAAACAACTAGGCCATTATGTACACGATTGTCAAGTCCTGAAGCGTAATATAGCTATAGGTATTGCAAAAGAAAGACCAAGACCACTCAGACAGGATCAGAATGAACAAGGAGCTACGCAGCATGGACAGTCCATGCCAGCTCAGCAACAGTCTATGCCAGCCTCACAACAAACCATACAGTTTGTGCCAGCTGCACCACCGTTGCCTGCTACTGCCACACAAACCACAACACGACAAATGTATCAGACTGCCCAATATGAATATCCCGAGTATCAGCGTTACGCATGAACTAGCCTAGGGAGGGAAGTTGACCTACCCCTTATTGAGATTCCTGTAGATCAAGAAGGACCTTATGTACATAGTGAATTATTAGGTCAAGACAGGAAATTCTTACTCGATACAGGGGCAAGTCGAACAACAATAAAGCGTAGTGAAGTTCCAGGGGCACCCCTCTCAGGCTCTCAAAATGTTTCCCTTGGTTTTTCAGGAAAGCCTATTGTTAATGAGGTATCACAGCCACTTCCACTTACGATTGGTCCCTTGACACGAACTACTGATTTATTACTTACCAAATCTTGTCCAGAAAACTTGTTAGGAATAAAGACATTAAAAGCCCTAGGGGCTATTATCTGTTGTTCTCCGGAAGGAGTAAGATTGTTTTTACGTGATTTTAAAGGTCATTATGTATCCAGAGACATGGATCGCCGATTACAGACTTTACCAGCACATCTATGGGCACAAGGCCCTACTGATGTTGGTTGCATGAACATTACACCATACCGAGTCACATTGAAGGCAGGAGTGGTACTACCACGAATGCGACAATACAAGTTACCGCAAGATGCTGTAGTGGCTTTGCTGAAAATCATTGATGAGCTAATTGCCCAAGGAGTAGTTGTAGAAACAGACTCCAATGTATGTAATTCACCGATAATTCCGATTCTTAAACGAACTGATCCTACTGCTCCGCCAGTATATCGATTGGTTATTGATTTGCGTGAACTAAACAAGTGCATTGTGCCACAATTTCCTGTGGTCCCCGATATCTCATCATTATTGACAGCAATTGATTCCGAAGCAACATTCTTTACTGTAATTGATCTCAAGAATGCCTTTTTCAGCGTCCCCATAGATCCGGAAAGCCAATATTTGTTCGGATTCAGTTTAAATGGGCGCAGTTTTAAATTCTCACGCGCTCCCCAAGGATTCACAGAAAGCCCCAGCATCTACAGCCAAGCACTGAAACGAGAACTTGACAGTATCCACATGCCAGTCAATACTGCACTGCTTCAATACGTCGATGATCTGCTGATCACCGCCCGAAGCGAACCCGAATGTGAAAAGGCTTCTCTGACAGTTTTACATTTTCTAGCCGATAAGGGGCACAAGGTGTCTCCTTCTAAGCTGCAATTCTGTGTCCAGCGAGTTATTTATCTTGGTCACTCGCTGTCCAAGGAGGGAAGGCAGCTTACACCAGATCGCATCCAGTTAATTGCTAACATGTCAATACCCCAGACACAAAAGGAGGTGCGGGCTTTCATAGGCCTCACGTCATATTGCAGGCAATGGATCCCTCAATATGCATTCCTAGCAAAACCACTCATTCAGTTGACAACACAGGAGGCAGCCACATCGACTGTCCTCCCTTGGACTCAGGAACATACACAAGCTTTTGAAAGCTTAAAGAAAGCTTTATGTCAAGCACCTGTTTTAGCGACACCATGTTACAGCAAACATTTTACACTTTTTGTTACAGAACGCGAAGGTACTGCCTTGTCAGTACTCACTCAGGAACAAGCAGGATCACGCAAGCCATGTGCTTATTTTTCCAGTACATTAGATCCCGTAGCTCAGGCTTTGCCTGCGTGCCTGAAATCAGTGGCAGCAACAGCTTTAGCAATCAGACAAAGCGATGCCATAGTGTTAGGACATCCATTGACAGTACAAGTACCACATGCAGTAGAAGTTCTTGTGAACCGAACGCAAACACAACACTTGACCATAGCAAGACTTACCGGTTATGAACTGACATTGTTTCAGCCACATATAGAGATCCGACGTTGTAATACATTGAATCCTGCTACACTCTTACCTGTAATTGGAACAGACCCACTAGCTCATGATTGTGTTGAAGTTATTGAAATAAAGACGAAACCTAGACAAGACTTAACAGACGTTCCATTGTTAGATCCAGACCTGACTTTGTATGTAGATGGATCATGCATGAGAACAAGCACAGGAGATTTAGTGGCCGCGTATGCAGTCACAACAGACACTGAAGTTATTGAAACAAACTGTATAGATACTTTGTCAGCCCAAGCAGCAGAACTTATTGCTCTAACACAAGCCTGTATTCAAGCCACAAATAAGAAAGTTAACATATACACTGATTCACGTTATGCATTTGGAGTCGTACATGACTTCGGGGTGCTTTGGCGAGAGAGGGGTTATTTAACTTCTCATGGGACCCATATTCAGCATGGGTCTCTCATTCATGCTTTGTTAGACGCAATCCATCTGCCCACTGCTATATCAATTATGAAATGTAAAGCACACACGAAGGTTACTGATATCATTTCTCAAGGCAATGATTTAGCTGACAGAACAGCTAAACAGACTGCTCAGACTCGCACATCCGACATGACAAAGCCAATAGTTCAGACACCAACACAGTGTATGACAATTAAGGATCCCGCACTTGACATAATTGACATACAGTCACATGCCACAGCAGAAGAAATAAAGAAATGGACTGAACTAGGAGGGATCCAAACAGATCAGGGATGGATGACGAAGGAGAAATCTGTATGGTTTCTTCCTGACTCTATGGTCCAAGCCATTATAGCTACAATTCACAGTCCAGCGCATTTAGGAGAGAAAGCCATGCTAGATAGCATTCAACACATTTGGTTCAATAAACATTTACGAGCAGCAGCTAAACAAAAAGTCCGTACCTGTATGATATGTTGTCAGTTCAACCCAGGAAAAAGTGTCCCCGTAGAGCAGGGTGGATTTCAGACTCCTGATCATCCTTTTGAAGTCCTCCAGATGGATTATATCCAGATGGAACGATGTCGAGGATTCAAATATGTTCTTGTAGTTGTCTGCGCTCTCTCCCGATGGACTGAGGCGTACCCAGTATCAGATTACACTGCCCCGACCACTGCCAAGCAGCTAGTTCGAGAATTCTTCCCACGGTACGGTTTACCACATGTTGTATATTCAGATAACGGCCAGCCTTTCTCATCCGAATTAATGAAACATGTCTCACTTTTGTTGGGGTATCAGTGGAAGTTCCACTGTGTCCGACACCCCGAGGCAGCAGGTCTCGTGGAACGACATAATCAAATTTTGAAAATCAGATTGTCTAAAATATGTAAGGAGAAAGGTGTTGACTGGATAGTAGCCTTACCAGTTGCACTATTTTACATAAGAATGGTAGCACACTCTCGAACAGGCCTATCCCCGTATGAGGTGATCTTCGGCAGACCACCAAATATGTGGGGGACGCCTATACCACGTAAAATAACTGATGTTGATTGTAATATGCTGACAGATTACTTGGCTTCCTTGATGTCTGCACTACAATCTTGTCGTTCACAGGTAGCTGCAGCTTTTCCTGACAACACTGAGGTGAAACCCCATGACATAATCCCGGGTGATTATGTCTTCGTGAGGAACTTTGACAGAAAGACTCAACTGGAGCCCAGGTGGAAGACACCTAAGCTAGTCCTGTTGACCACAAGAACAGCCGTGAAGATCGAGGGCCGCAAGGGCTGGATTCATTCAAGCCACATCAAGAAATTTCATGGACTATCCTCGGATATAGACACTGTGCCCTGCACTCCCTCACAGACTGATTCAAAACTTCCCTTTGTTGAACCGAATGACTCTCAGAACTACAAATTAAAGCTTAGGCCCAAACAGTCGAGCAATTTGATTGTTTAAGTCCTCTCCAAGGTGAAGCGGTTGAATTGTCTCTGACATGTATCCCTTGGACCTGAGTAGAGAAAATACCCGGAAAATGTTGAAACGACAGGCGTATTGTAAATCACTGCGTAGCTACTGTATGGGGACATTATTAATTCTGTTTTTATTAAGTCTTTTAATAATTATTACGAGTATGTTGTTGCACATATATTACCCTATTTCTAGACATGTTTATAATGTTGCTGCTGAACATTCTTTTAGTGACTTACCTCCGCATGAATTATCTTAAAGACTTGCGCTGCGCAATAACACTTTCATTAGTATGTTACATCATTCCCATCAGACTAGTAATGCCACCAATTGTTGGGTGTGTGGCCGACTCCCTCCCTATCAGAATAACAAAGGAGTTCTGCCTTTCTTTCCCCACCCATTCACACATAATGGCTCCTGTGGAGCATGGTTTAGTTTACTAAATTCCATAGACTCAGACACAGCAGTTTATCAACAACATTGGATATGGGGAAATCTGAATCTAGTTTTATTCAAAGTCTGTTACCCAGATAAGGAGGGTCACCCCAGTAGAACAGGAACTGATTTAGAAAATGAAGTGTATGGATTAGGTAATTTTACACCTAATCTTATGATTCTGAATGTCAAATCCGAAGTTGAACTAATTCTGCCCACTATGTCAGTATTTCCAGTTAAGGGTGTATTATGTGTAAGAAAAGTTGGTTCCTTACATATGGGCCATAGCAAATGCGTTACTACAGTAGAATATAGTGATCAGGGTAAATCTTCATTTAGAGCTTCTCGCCATTCCTACTTTATATGTGGTCAGACCGCATATATGCGTCTGCCTCTAGATTGGGATGGTACCTGTTACATAGCATTTCTTTTGCCACCTGTTTTCCTAGCTCCTCCTGACTATTATCGAAATGTTCATTTAGTACACAATAGAGAGCGAAGAGATCTCCCAGTTGTCGATTATACTGAGACGGCATGGGACAAGTATGTAGATTTCAATAAAGGTATCTTTCCCTATATAGGTACAATATCAAATCGTAAGCTGATACGTAGACTAACCAAGACTCTTGAAGCTGTAGTGAATGAGACTATAGCCGCCCTAGGCAATCTGACAGAGGAGCAATCGGTGATGAGAATTGTTGTTCTTCAGAATCGTCTTGTCCTTGACGTCATCCTGGCCGATAGGGGCGGAGCTTGTAGTGTCATCGGATCCAGCTGCTGCATATTCATACCAGAAAATTCGCCATCTGTATATAAAGCTATAACACGCCTTCATAAGATTGTGAGCCAGATACACGAGAATCCAGGCACTTGGACGTGGTCCGGGTGGTTTTGGAGTGTGATATCAGCCTGGGGATGGAGTGTTCTGTCCTTCCTAGGTATTGGCCTTCTTATACTATTCAGTTGCTGCCTATGCCTGCAATGTGGACCAGCGATCTGTGGTCTGTGTGCCACATCGTGTATTCCACCACCAAGATTTCATTCAAGATCACGGAAGAAGAAAGAAGAACAAATGATGCTATATGAACAGATCAATGGATTGATGAAGATTGATATCTCTTGAAGGGCAAGTAGGGGACAAGGAGGGAATGTGGAAATGTGGATTTTCCTGGTCAGTTATGTCCCCTATCTTGGACCCCAACGGTTCTATGTGCATGTCACAAGTACATGTATGTTTCCCTCCAGTTCCAGTTATGAAGACGCAAATACATGTGCGTCCACCGTCAACATGTCCTCTGTCAGATCCGCCATGAATGGGCTGGATATTCGATTCCTAAGTATGAAAGGCCACCGACTTTTTATGGCTAAGTTACTCCATTTTTACAGTTCAGGTAGAGTAGGCCCGATTCTGTCCTCAAAGCCTTTCCCTGCTCTCTGTCTCTGACAGCACCAGTTTGAGCCCACATCTGTATCCATGAACTTTGTCCTACTTCCTGTGCAGCTAACGGTGCCTGCCTCGGCCAGTTTCGCCTGCCTGCCAAGAAGCTGTATTTCACCTTCGAATTATCTATTTTGCTCTTCAGCCGATGCATTCCTGTCTAGTAGTTTGGGTAAACATTTCCTTTAGCTCCCAAGCGAAGGGCTCGGCCTTTCCGTCCTCATGCAAGTGATTCATAGCCCTGTTGCCATGGAAAGTTTTCTGCCCCTCGCATCTCATATAGACACTTAGACGCTTGAACACGCACTCACAGTCAGTATAGAATAGATTATGTCCGAGAGTCCTTCTTTGTGGATAACATAGTTCTTTAAACATAGGATGTTAGATATGATTTGGGATTAGGTTGACTTGACCCCCCAGACTTTTTGTCTCCACATGTAGAGCTAAATGTCAAGCCCCCTTCACCCCCTAGTTGCACGTCAATTACACGTCATGCTGCTGCGCGCGCATCTATGTCAAGTATTATCTTATAGATCCACCTATGTATGATAATCATAGCCAATCATGTTTCTTTTTGCTCCTCATTACGCCCAGTTTCGGTTACGTATTTACTGTATCTTTCCTCTTATCAATTGTTACGCCTTCTATATTGGTTTCATTGTAAATGTATGTCCTATAAAAGCAATTTCCTGTCAATAAAGTATTGTACTTCACTTCCTGAACCCCCGTGGTGACGGAACCTGAAGGCCGCGACTCGAGTCGGCCATTTTGGAATAAAAGCCCATTCAGAAACCTCTTATACCACGGATTCTGCCTCTTATTATTCTGAGCTATTTTATTTTAGATTCCGTATGAAATTCAGTCCAGGTAAAAGAATATTTACCACACTTTGGTGGCATAATAATGGCCAATAGAACAAGCTGCAAGGTGGGCTGGTAGAACAGGAGCAAAAACAATAATTAATAAATGTTCAATTTCACATGACACTGTTGTGCGCAAGGCGCCTGTGGAAAAAGATGAGGCAACAGTACCTTAGATGAAGTGGTGTGCGGGAAACGTTAGAGGGGTTGCCCAGCCCAGTCCGTTCCAGGCAGTGACGGGCAAGGACGGGCCCGCCCTTGGCCCGGGCTTCGCCCGGGCACGGCCCGCGCGCGTCCCGCGCTGCGTGAGGTCCCTGTCGGTTTTAAAGACCTCCGGCGCTCCTGGATGATGCAAGTGGATGGCGCCTCGCTGGGAACTCTGGGGGATGTAGTCCCTTCAGTCCCCTGCGCCGTTTCCCGCGCAACTGGAGCGAGAGACCCTGCTGCTGAAGTCCGTTCCCCCTCACGGTGGTGTCATCTGGTGAGGTAGGGTAGCGGTGGCAAAAGAGAGAGTGATATTGCTGCATTCAAGCGTCCCGCGCTGCGTGAGGTCCCTGTCGGTTTTAAAGACCTCCGGCGCTCCTGGATGATGCAAGTGGATGGCGCCTCGCTGGGAACTCTGGGGGATGTAGTCCCTTCAGTCCCCTGCGCCGTTTCCTGCGCAACTGGAGCGAGAGACCCTGCTGCTGAAGTCCGTTCCCCTCACGGTGGTGTCATCTGGTGAGGTAGGGTAGCGGTGGCAAAAGAGAGAGTGATATTGCTGCATTCAAGCGTCCCGCGCTGCGTGAGGTCCCTGTCGGTTTTAAAGACCTCCGGCGCTCCTGGATGATGCAAGTGGATGGCGCCTCGCTGGGAACTCTGGGGGATGTAGTCCCTTCAGTCCCCTGCGCCGTTTCCCGCGCAACTGGAGCGAGAGACCCTGCTGCTGAAGTCCGTTCCCCTCACGGTGGTGTCATCTGGTGAGGTAGGGTAGCGGTGGCAAAAGAGAGAGTGATATTGCTGCATTCAAGCGTCCCGCGCTGCGTGAGGTCCCTGTCGGTTTTAAAGACCTCCGGCGCTCCTGGATGATGCAAGTGGATGGCGCCTCGCTGGGAACTCTGGGGGATGTAGTCCCTTCAGTCCCCTGCGCCGTTTCCCGCGCAACTGGAGCGAGAGACCCTGCTGCTGAAGTCCGTTCCCCTCACGGTGGTGTCATCTGGTGAGGTAGGGTAGCGGTGGCAAAAGAGAGAGTGATATTGCTGCATTCAAGCGTCCCATGGGCATAATCAGGAATGTACGTTCGACCGAAATTCAGAAAGCCCAGCAGAGATTGTAATTTCTTCAGTGTCGTAGGAGCACGTAGGCATGCGCATTTCTCTAGGAAGTGCGGAGCCAATCCTCGACCTTCATTGTTGAGTTCGTATCCCAAAAACAACACTGTATATTCCGCAATGTGAGACTGCGCAAAGTTGAATTTGTAACCGAAGTCTGCAAACAAAACAATAATGCGATCAACATGACACAGATGCGGCCACAACTCGTCATCTGTGAGATAAATATCATCCACATACGAGTACACATCAGGGTCTATGCTCTCCAACAGAGAGACTACACGAGCGGCAAAGACACCAGGGCTGTTTTTATAGCCCATCGGTGATCTTTTGAAATGCTTATGTTTGCCACCCGAGGTAAATGCCGTCCACTCACTACTAAGAGAGGACAGGTTATGGCTGTAAAAGCCGTTGGAAATGTCAAGTGTGGTTTTAAACCGTTTTCTCACGAGACTATCAACGAGAGCTGAACTGTGGGTATTCTGTACTGTGCATGTCCGGCAATGAGAGTGTAAATGCCGATAATCCAAAACCAGGCGGTACGACCCGTCAGGCTTTGTCACAGTGAATAAAGGATTATTCATTGGTGACACACATGTTTCAATTACACTTTGATATTCCAATTGTTCAAGGATAGCCGCGACATGAGGTCTTGCTTCGCGACGCATGGGATATTGGGGTTGTGGCTGGGGCGTGGACCGCAATGGAATTTCATGGCTGGGGGACAATTTATCCCAGCCTACCTGATTACGATACAACGCAGGTGCAAGCACCAGAGCCCACTCCTCTGCGAACTTCTTATCTTGGTCCTTTGGCACTGTGTGCGCAAAGGACGGGAGGATCACCTCCTCCCCTCTAGGAGCATCTAAAACGAAAGCCGGGGGCCAATCAGCATCTGCCAATAGAATATCATAGGAAGAGGTCAGATTATCCCAAAAAATCCCTTTAATCGTGCGTTGTATGTCACCTTCAATTAAAAGGACTATATTATATAGTCTGCCAGGGGGAGCCACTGTAGTGTCAGCAGTTACTACAGTTATGAATGTATCAGTTGCTGTCGCCACCAGATATGGACGCAGTGCTTGTCGCACTACTGTAACTTCCGCAGCGCTGTCGAGCAGCGTTAGTGCCCATGTCAGGTTCTGAAGCTGCGTCCGCACCATCTGTGGCATACCTCGCTGTTAGCGCAGCAACTTTCTTCTTCTGAAATGGGGGTCGTTGACGTGCAGATTCGTCCTGCTTGCCTTTGCCGTCAGTCTGACGGGGTTGCTCACGACTTTGGGCACCAATTCCTTTCCCACGGTCTCTGCCACTGGATTGTGAAGCCGATGTTTCCTGTGAAGAACGAGGAGAGCGTTGTTTAGAAACCTGAAATCTATCAGGTAACTTAATACAAGATCGATCGGGCAGATCATATGTGCGTTCGCTAGATGACTGCTCGGGCGAGGCAGGATAAGACCCCTGTTTCTGTTGCTGCTTCCCCTGTTTCTTTGCTCGCCAACTTTGTTCAGGAAAATTTGGGCATTTGTCTTTAGTAGACGAGCTCACCTTAGTTTGCTGTACTATATCAGGAACTACCACAGTTGGTTTAACACCCAAGGCACTACGGCCCACGGTCCTATAGGCTTGCGCAATTATTTTAGCAAACTCCTTAGGCCTGTCGAGTTCATCCACGTGGTCCAGCTTATTAGCTACTTGGAACTGCATGGCATCGCCTTTGAGGTTGCCCATTACCATGGAAGCCACCATATCGAACACTCCGACAAGCCTCATTCCTAATTCAACAGCAGCCTCCGCTCCGTGATTCTCTTGAACACGTTTAATGACGGAGGGTAGTACAGACATAGACAGAGTGCCGAAGCACTTCGAGTAGGTCGCGGCAAAGACCTTGCCCCAGTTTGGGCAATCGGCCATATCTGGGACCAGGTCATTCGGCAAACTAATGGTGAGAATCCTGTGTTTCTCCACAGGAGTGGTATGTGGAAAAACCGCCTCCAGTTGTACAAATTTCTCAGCAAGCCAATAAGGAAAATCATCCTTATTTTGGGGGCGCTTTCCCATCACCGAATTAACCATAACAGGACTAATAACCACCGCATGGTGGTCCGTTGGTTGTCCCACAACAGTAGGTGCCCCCACCTGCACGTTGCGTGACACGTACTGCACTAAAGCCCTATGAACTGTAATCAGGGCTGTGTGTAGTACCCGCAACTCAGCCACCGCCACCGTGAGATAGCGGGGATGAGGCGTAAATCCGGCCAGCACCGGCCATGTGGCCCCTGCAATAGACAACGGGCCCATTCTAGCCGGTGCAACCGCATGGGGAAGGGTGCCATTAAACCAAATGGTATGCTGTCAGGCAGAGATAGGAATTTCTTGTGTCCTATACGGTGTATAGACCACAGGTAGCTGTGTGGGAGTAAAGGAATGAAACGTATCATCGTCCACATCCACCGCCGGAAAAGTCACCCAAGAGTAAAACAACTCATATGGGTAAGACGCATCAGCGCTCACCACAAAAATAACAGCCTATGTGCGGCTATATCAACCGCCATAGGGACACACTAAAGAGTAACAACAATATCAACAGTAGCACTGGGGTTCAGTAAAAAATAACCTTTTTAATGATCAAGCTTGAAAGAACGTATTAGTCGAAACACAGGTAGGTTAAACCGTCACTCCCGTTAACCGGAAACCAGAGTGAGGGTGTTGTGGACTAATATAAGCACTACTAAGGCGTTTCAAATCAATCGACCAAACGTTAGGTGTGCCATGTTGCAGGGATTCTGCTTATGCACAGAACTATGCACAGGAAACCAGGACCTCAGTGAATTGTGGTGTACCAAAAACTCACCTCAGAACCCAGAACCCCCTTATCCGACCAGCATCAGTGTCCCATTCGTTATCCGAGTTTTATCTTGGTGGTCCCAATGTATAGACAACCCAGAACAAGCGACTCAGGGTATTCTCAGGAATGGTAGGAATCAGAAATACCTGTTCGTAATTATTCTCATATCAGTCCACAACCGAAGAAACAGAGACACGGTAAAGTTTAAAGAGTTTATAAACCTCGTGTCCTAAGATGCAGTACTTTGGCTAACATAAGCAGACAAATGATTAAGATCCAAACCATCAGCATAGTTACAATACCATAGAAAATGAAAGGAGTAATCATAATAAAATGACAGTGGATGACAGCCACCTTCCTTTCGCTAGTAAACTAATATTATTATTATTATTAGACTAATAAAAGGTCTCTAGGCTTGAATGGGGAATCCCATACCGTAAAGATCAGCTTAGTGGAATCACATCACAGGATCAGCTTAGACTCTGTTCCTGGGAAAGCTCTTCTTCCGAATGAATCTAAAACATCTAGCCTGTAATATGTAGAAATACACTAACAGAAGGTCTTAAGTCCAAAAATAAACAAAACGCCGCACGATGCTGCATATACTGTGCACACCTCTTCAAAGAATTAATACATCACTAAGTAGGGAGATTAAGAGTCCATCAGCCCACCCTTATTGGCGGAGCTTCGTCATGTGAGACCCTACGGGGTCAAAGTCAGGGCCCACACACTCGAGCCACCCGGCTCTACTGGGTACCCGTCCCAATGATCCCCAAAGAAAAAATCTCTTGCCAAAGTGTGCAATAATATTTCAGAGGATTCAAAAAATTGCAGTGCTATAACGTGATAGTGCTTTAAAAATGACTACGTGGTCAAAAAATATGTTTATTGTAAATTGACCAGGTGTCATATCTAAAAACCAAATTAGTCTGAAAAAAATGTGACTAATTCCTGAGTTGGTCTCTTAAGGTCGACATGTTTCAGCCGATCTGGTTGTCTAACCCGCTTTCTTCAGGACCTAATAATGATGGTATTCAAGGCTACTGCAGGATAGATTTGGTAAAATGGTGTATACAAACAGTGAATCTCAAAATTTGATCATGATATTATCATAAGGTCGACATGTTTCAGCCGATCTGGTTGTCTAACCCGCTTTCTTCAGGACCTAATAATGATGGTATTCAAGGCTACTGCAGGATAGATTTGGTAAAATGGTGTATACAAACAGTGAATCTCAAAATTTGATCATGATATTATCAATATAAGTATGTGGCCATAGCCACCCTACCAGACTAGCAATGTTTTTGCTTTGCTTTGGTATTGTCACCTTATCTTCTTTCCTAAAAGAGAAGATCATGAGAATCAAAACAATTTCATAGGTCTAGCACAGACATCAACAGCATCAGCGACTAATGTTCAGTAGTGCCCTTTTCGTGCACTATATTCTTTAGAAAATGCCCAAACAGTGGTCCATAATTCAATAAAATTCTCTTTGAAAAAATGAATTGTAACTCACCCAACGTTCTGTGGGAGAAAAGCCTCACCTCACCCGGCAGATTGCTCGGTGGAGGAGGCACCGCTCTGTTAAAAAATAGGGACACGAGAGGACGAGTTGTGTATGGATACTAGTACTCAAAAGGTCCCTACATAGAATTCAACAAATAAAACCATTCAATCCTTGACTCTAACAAACATGCACCAAAACAGTGACAGATAAAATGTGCCGGGCAAACGGTTTGTTTCTTAACCAGCTCTACTATGAGACCTCATGCAACATGGTCAAAGCAGAGGTTGTAGATTGAGCCGCCACATGCAGTCACATCAATGGGGAATATCTCCCTTCGTTCCCTAAACGGAATGTCTAAATGATGTTATCAACCTCCATTCTAGGTAAGACAAAGTAATCATCCATCTAAGAAGATGCAAAATCTGGGGGTCTAAAACTCTCTAGTCAACCCACAGTCAATCTAAAAATCGTATCTGATCATATATTTCAAATATTCAGTCAGAGCAAATACCTCAGTCAAGGCAAAAATGCTAAGTATCCATCCGCTTACCTGTCCGTCGAGACCTCGAGCTTGACTCCGAGCAGTCTGGGAGGTAACGACAGCAAGGCAGGGAATCTTTAAATAGCCGCTACGATTGGTCAGATCGAGCGCCGAAGCACCAGGTGTTGCTATTTGCACTCGCCCCGGATGTGCAGTTGGGCAAACGCATGCGCGAGAGCAGAGTCGCTATTCTTAATGTGCATGCGCAGTCCGAGATATTCAAGAGCGGCTCAAATCGGACACCGCAACATCAGGGATACCTATTAGTCCTTGCCCTGGATGTGCATTTGTACAGCCGCATGCGCGAGAACCGCAACATTAATCGAAACGCGCATGCGCCGTACCGGATGTTTACGAACAAATAGTGTTTCTCTTATCCCTAGGCATGTCCTTTTAATAACAAACTTGGATAAAATATGCCAAAGGTTAGGAAGTGCCTCTTTCGATGTAGGCACTCGTGTTACATCATTCACGGGACCACACACGGGAGAATAAGCGAGCCTTTCTGTCTCTACAAAGTCCATATCTATTGTACCGCTCACCATACCAATAATAATTGCCAGATTTGTCTCCTCTTTCCATACACACGTCCATCCTCCTTCACAGCACCTCCATATAACATATCATATAGAGGGCAATCAAGGCAGTGTGATATGAGACAAGGAATAAACACCCATATTTGGCATGAAACTGACCTGCCACAATATAATGGTGTGTGGCTGCCACTTTTAGCTGTCTGGTGAGAAAATAAAGTTACTGGGAATGCATGTCAGAAAAGAGAAGCGACTCTAAACCTTGTTGTCCTAATTATCCCACTCAAAAATAAAAATAAATATAAATAAAATGTTATAGCTCAGTAGATGTACAATTGCTTCTCTCGGTATCTAAGCCTATAACAATGGGGCTCGTCTGAATTGGTAAGTTTATGGAAACATGAATATGAAACCAAGAGAGAGATATATGTATGCCCACCTAAAGGGATCAGTTAAATAAATCTCAGGACAGACTACGCTTCTCAAGATATAATCAAAACATTGGCCCATTCCCATCACTGGATTGGCGTGTAAAAAAGTTTTTGTTAACCAATGAGTACAATATTCCTGACACCAGAATCTCATGGGGCAAATGCGGTAGTGTTTGTGGACATACAAAAAGTGAGACCGGGGGCTATTGACCCGAATCTAGTCCAAGTCTACTCTACATGTAATGTGGAAATGCTTAGCCCATGGAGGCTGGGACCGATGGTATCATCCATACTTCATGAGGCTCTGTAAAAAGATATAAGATAGCATGAAGCAGTCAGGTCTTCTTGCTGTGTGATCCTAGTTGTTACCAGTACAGATGATATAATATGAATCAGGGACAAATGGAGATTCGCAGGATTCAACGAATTGTGGGCAAAAAGCAATGATATACTTCACATCTCAGAGGAGAATACAATTCAAATGGAGGTCCAAGGAATGCAACTCAGAGGACATGATTTATATGATCACGTGTCCTTGCTCTCTACATTACATCGGATACACGACAAGGAAAATCAAGCTCCGAATCAGTGAGCATAAGAGCACGATTCGGTGTAAAAAACAGTCCACCTGTCTCACAGATCACTTCCTGGCAAAACAACACAGAGCTGACGACATGAGATGGATCGTGCTCGAACGACCACTGATTCCTCAACATGTAAGTGACACCTCCAAGTTTCTGTTCTTAAGAGAACAAAGGTGGATTTTCAAAATGAAAACGGACACACACGGTCTTAATGACAGCATTCCTTGGACCTCCATCACACAGCAACAAGACCTGACTGCTTCATGCTATCTTATATCTTTTTACAGAGCCTCATGAAGTATGGATGATATCATCGGTCCCAGCCTCCATGGGCTAAGCATTTCCACATTACATGTAGAGTAGACTTGGACTAGATTCGGGTCAATAGCCCCCGGTCTCACTTTTTGTATGTCCACAAACACTACCGCATTTGCCCCATGAGATTCTGGTGTCAGGAATATTGTACTCATTGGTTAACAAAAACTTTTTTACACGCCAATCCAGTGATGGGAATGGGCCAATGTTTTGATTATATCTTGAGAAGCGTAGTCTGTCCTGAGATTTATTTAACTGATCCCTTTAGGTGGGCATACATATATCTCTCTCTTGGTTTCATATTCATGTTTCCATAAACTTACCAATTCAGACGAGCCCCATTGTTATAGGCTTAGATACCGAGAGAAGCAATTGTACATCTACTGAGCTATAACATTTTATTTATATTTATTTTAATTTTTGAGTGGGATAATTAGGACAACAAGGTTTAGAGTCGCTTCTCTTTTCTGACATGCATTCCCAGTAACTTTATTTTCTCACCAGACAGCTAAAAGTGGCAGCCACACACCATTATATTGTGGCAGGTCGGTTTCATGCCAAATATGGGTGTTTATTCCTTGTCTCATATCACACTGCCTTGATTGCCCTCTATATGATATGTTATATGGAGGTGCTGTGAAGGAGGATGGACGTGTGTATGGAAAGAGGAGACAAATCTGGCAATTATTATTGGTATGGTGAGCGGTACAATAGATATGGACTTTGTAGAGACAGAAAGGCTCGCTTATCCTCCCGTGTGTGGTCCCGTGAATGATGTAACACGAGTGCCTACATCGAAAGAGGCACTTCCTAACCTTTGGCATATTTTATCCAAGTTTGTTATTAAAAGGACATGCCTAGTGATAAGAGAAACACTATTTGTTCGTAAACATCCGGTACGGCGCATGCGCGTTTCGATTAATGTTGCGGTTCTCGCGCATGCGGCTGTACAAATGCACATCCAGGGCAAGGACTAATAGGTATCCCTGATGTTGCGGTGTCCGATTTGAGCCGCTCTTGAATATCTCGGACTGCGCATGCACATTAAGAATAGCGACTCTGCTCTCGCGCTTGCGTTTGCCCAACTGCACATCCGGGGCGAGTGCAAATAGCAACACCTGGTGCTTCGGCGCCCGATCTGACCAATCGTAGCGGCTATTTAAAGATTCCCTGCCTTGCTGTCGTTACCTCCCAGACTGCTCGGAGTCAAGCTCGAGGTCTCGACGGACAGGTAAGCGGATGGATACTTAGCGTTTTTGCCTTGACTGAGGTATTTGCTCTGACTGAATATTTTAAATATATGATCAGATACGATTTTTAGATTGACTGTGGGTTGACTAGAGAGTTTTAGACCCCCAGATTTTGCACCTTCTTAGATGGATGATTACTTTGTCTTACCTAGAATGGAGGTTGATAACATCATTTAGACATTCCGTTTAGGGAACGAAGGGAGATTTTCCCCATTGATGTGACTGCATGTGGCGGCTCAATCTACAACCTCTGCTTTGACCATGTTGCATGAGGTCTCATAGTAGAGCTGGTTAAGAAACAAACCGTTTGCCCGGCACATTTTATCTGTCACTGTTTTGGTGCATGTTTGTTAGAGTCAAGGATTGAATGGTTTTATTTGTTGAATTCTATGTAGGGACCTTTTGAGTACTAGTATCCATACACAACTCGTCCTCTCGTGTCCCTATTTTTTAACAGAGCGGTGCCTCCTCCACCGAGCAATCTGCCGGGTGAGGTGAGGCTTTTCTCCCACAGAACGTTGGGTGAGTTACAATTCATTTTTTCAAAGAGAATTTTATTGAATTATGGACCACTGTTTGGGCATTTTCTAAAGAATATAGTGCACGAAAAGGGCACTACTGAACATTAGTCGCTGATGCTGTTGATGTCTGTGCTAGACCTATGAAATTGTTTTGATTCTCATGATCTTCTCTTTTAGGAAAGAAGATAAGGTGACAATACCAAAGCAAAGCAAAAACATTGCTAGTCTGGTAGGGTGGCTATGGCCACATACTTATATTGATAATATCATGATCAAATTTTGAGATTCACTGTTTGTATACACCATTTTACCAAATCTATCCTGCAGTAGCCTTGAATACCATCATTATTAGGTCCTGAAGAAAGCCGGGTTAGACAACCAGATCGGCTGAAACATGTCGACCTTAAGAGACCAAGTCAGGAATTAGTCACATTTTTTTCAGACTAATTTGGTTTTTAGATATGACACCTGGTCAATTTACAATAAACATATTTTTTGACCACGTAGTCATTTTTAAAGCACTATCACGTTATAGCACTGCAATTTTTTGAATCCTCTGAAATAATATTGCACACTTTGGCAGGAGATTTTTTCTTTGGGGATCATTGGGACGGGTACCCAGTAGAGCCGGGTGGCTCGAGTGTGTGGGCCCTGACTTTGACCCCGTAGGGTCTCACATGACGAAGCTCCGCCAATAAGGGTGGGCTGATGGACTCTTAATCTCCCTACTTAGTGATGTATTAATTCTTTGAAGAGGTGTGCACAGTATATGCAGCATCGTGCGGCGTTTTGTTTATTTTTGGACTTAAGACCTTCTGTTAGTGTATTTCGGTGTATTCTGGGGATTGAAGGTGCTGTAGTCCTTAAACTAGTTCCCCTAGGACCCTTTTGTAGATTTTTGTGAAGCTGCCTGTAATATGTAGCCTGCAATATTAAAAGCACTTGACTTTCAGGTATTTGCAGCTGCGTGCGTGTTATGGCTAAATAGTGGGCCGATCAACCTGAACCCAACAACATGCACCGTCTAGCGACCCAGACTGTTTCTTTACACAATGTGCAGACCAAGGGCGCTGCTCACTGTTAGCGATGTGAACAACAGACCGTTTTCATGTGAAGCAAAGTCGAGCAAGCATTTCTCAATTAATAACATGTGACTACAGTGTCGTGTGCAAAAGCAGCAAAAGCGGCAAGATGGCTTTCTAACATCTAACGCGGTTGTGCTAACTTAGCATTGTACGTATATAGATAGCAATCTTCACTACAAGATCTTGTGCAACTGGATCAAAGAACCAAATTAGAGCTTGACTTCAGGTATCTCATCGGGCTCAAATGCACTACCGAAGTTGGTATGTAAGGTATTTTCTAAATCACGGAAAAATATCTGAAAATGTTGTTGCCTCTAGTTTGTGCATGGTGGTGATATTTAATAACTGCCAGATGCCTCATTGTTTGTGCAGGGTAAATGTTCTAGGCATTGTGGTTCATATAGAGAAACATAGCCCAGATGAGAGGATTTGAAAATCAAGAGAAAATGAAAGCATCCGGTGAAAGTTATGGACTAAGATTATTGGTAAAGAACAACGTGTTGTTCAGGTAAATGTATCATCATGTGAGCCCTAGGATTGGAGGAAGGACCAGCCAAAAATAGAGTTAGCGTAGACCCCGAAAGATACTGTGATAGGGTGGAAGGTTATTTGTCTGGGCAAGTCTGACTACATTTGAAGTCGATCCGATTCTAATTAGGGCCATTAAAACATTTTATGTCAGCCCAAATGCAATGCATATAGTTAATGAGTTAAAGATTCAGTGTCCATGAAATTATCTCGAAGCACTTTACAGGTCTGTCCCGTGTTTCCAACACGTTTTGTAGCATTAATAAAGTCACTTAACTCACAAAATATTGTCGAAAGACATATTTTATCTATTAATTAGAAGAACAATCAAACTGAACGGAGGTTAAAACGAACTGAAAACCAATATCAATTGAGAAATGTCCTTTTCATATTATTGAGAAGTTAGAGCTTTTTTTACGAACTTCCGATAAAGGTGAAAACATTATGGTGTAGTAAAAAAAATGGCATGAGATGCTCTTACTTTTATAAAAAGGATTAATTTAGTAAAAATGAACGTCCTCTTTGTCAAACTTATTCATCAAGCCCTCACCCATCCTGCTAATTGCATCCACCCAAAGCCATCTACCGTTTATTTGCTATAAACATCATTCGTAGTAGAAATACACATTTGCATTGAAAACATAACCAGTAGGCAACAACCGATCAAATGGAAGTTGTGCAAATGTGATTCTATGAAAACAGAACAGATGTAGTTGATGGTGTAGGAGCAGGGCTGGGAGTATGGTTGTGTTTCTTATTCTTATTGGTGATGTCACTTGGTCATTCTCCACCAGAGCACTTGCGGTGGACAGGTATTCCTTTGCCAAGGATATACATCTATAGTCAGCCTTTCTCCTTGATCTTTGCATACTGCACTAGTCTACCCAGATTCAAATGGAACCATCACTACTCTCTATTCTCTGAGGAATGCGGCCAGGCCAGGCGTTTGGCTGCGCTGCCGCCTCTGGTGCAGGAAACAAATATATGTCGTTACTACGCATTCCGTTGCAACGCATGCCTTTACCACGCATGCGTTACAACGGAATGATTTTTCTACGCATATCCTTTACCTCGATTATTCCTTTACCACACATTTTTTTTGGGGGGGGGAGACCCCCCTAGGTCCCCTTGTTTTTTTTTTTGCCTTTTTCTCACGTCTTCGCCGGCACTAAAAAAGGACTGAATCGGATGAGGAAGAAGACGTTCCGTGAAGACGTTGCTTGTGTGGTAAAGACGGTCGTGGAAGCAATACGCGTTGTAAAGACGTTTACGAGGTAAGTGTACCGTTGTAAACGTAATGTGTAGAAAAGTCTTCGTGGTAAAGGCTGTTTCCCGCAGGAAACCAAGGTTCGAGCCTCGAGGTCGTGTCCACATCATGTGATTCTGGGCAAATCACTTAATCTCCCCGTGCCTGAATGTGTAATGTAAATACGGTGCTATGTAAAGCGCTCCAATACCATCGGGTCGAGTTCGCACTATATAAATATGCAACAAAAAAAAAGAGAAGCCAAAGTGTATACACAGAAAAGTTAAGCGCCACCTGCTGCTTCACTGAAGGTTTTGAATTTTGACTTGCTTGGGGAACTTGACAGAGGATTTGTGTGGAATTTCACAGGGGTAGGCAAAACTGCACTTTTTTTCTCAGCGTAATACATGCCTTCTGGCAAGAAATACATATCGATATTATAAAAATTTCACTTTGGCAGTCTGCATAAAAATTGGTTATGAGTTATGACCTTACGTATAAAAGGCTTTTGAGATACCATGTTCACTCCATGCTCATATATGGTGAAAGTTGCTGACAGAGTTCAGTTGACCTTAATACACTTACAGTTATTGAAAGTTTCTTCAAAATCATTTTCTGCCTAAATCAAGTCTCCCCCGAGCACATATTACAAGAAAAGCACAAGTAAAACAGTTACTGCGCAAAATATATGTAATTGTATATGTGATTTCTGTGAAATTAAGCTTGCATAAATATTTTGCAATGCTTAGTAATAATGACTTTTACTCAGTGCTTAATTTGTAAAATATGAAGTCCAGGTACTCAAATGTTTGTCGGCGACCACACCCATTTCCTGGCTCCACCCACTTCCTTCACTAGCTCCACCCACTTCCTCTATTGGCTCCACCCACACCCTCAACTGGCACGCAAGCCATAAACTGTGAAAATGTCACACATATCCTCAGGCCAGAACGCATGGAAATGTTACACATAAGCATCTGCTCCAGCGGGAAAGGCAAATTTACATATTCTCCCTGTGTCACAGACTCATCATCACAGTCCACTAATTCATACACTCATTCATTGGTGGGGCCCATAACACCAACACACACTCATCACACTCGAATCCGACCAAAGGAGAAAAAGTGCTGGACAATAGTGGTGGGTACCTTATTACCTATCAAGATAGAATTCTTTCCTTTTCTTGAACTTAAAAAAAACACAAAAGATAGAATTCTTTACATTATATACATCTGCACCTATAGACCCCTGACCTTAACATCAAGACACTCCACCACTTGGTCAATGGACCATATAGTTGGACTGGTTGATGGTGATTTAGAACCGGCTAAAACACAATTAAAGTCCAGGAAACCTTTAGTTAATTTTTCTATTCAGAATAAAGAATCACAAACTCATATCTTATCAATTCAGATCTTATTTATCTTGCATTAATTAATTTCCTCTACATTAGTATCAGGCATTACGATATTTTATTTAGATTTGTCGAACTCCTGGGAACAATGAACCCTAGAACCTAAAAGTAAATTTATATCATTTCATAGTTACCAAATCTCATAAAGTCTCTGCTACAATCTTCAGCATGAATTGTCCTAATACAGCAATGAACCGAAGGCAAACCAAGATCTTCTTCCCATTCAGCACAGGTTCATCGCCATAGACAATTCACCCAATTCCACCAATTCCGGAACAGCAAGCGACCAACCAACCAAAGAAACAATGAAGGAACCCTTCTGGGTTAACAATGTGTTTTTATACTCTTTTTCCCCATTTCCTCAGGTCAATATGCAACAATCTTTGGGATAGACAGTGTTCTGATTGGTTGATTTAATTCACTTTGCTCTAATCTATAATTTTTCCCATAGTTGGCTAGTTCTCATGAGACCGGCGTGGTCAAAAGTAATTGTCTCTATTCATCCATGGTTCACAGGCAAAAAGTTCCGGAGTTACATTGCTTCTTTGTTCAATGAAAGTTAGTACTGTGTTCTTGGCAGTCCTCCATGCTCCTATCCTTGACCAGGGACATGATGCGCACAGGAGGTAAAAGTCACTTGGAGATCTCCATAGCCGTCCGATTCTGCGCAGTAGTCATCGCTCTCATATGACAGCGGCCTTTCCGGAGCTCCATCTTAAGTACTGCGGCCTAGTAGGCCCGTATGCCAACTTAAGCAAAAACAGACATAAAGACAATTAGAATATAGAAATAAAGGTTCTAATGTTGAAACCCACTCTATTTCCAAAATATATTAGTAGTTTCCTAGCCAGCAGCGACATTTAAAGCCATAATACTCATCTGTCTGCAACCTCTTTGGGCATCTACATCACAAAAGCAACATATATCATGCAAATCTCGATTTGATAACATTTTAGAGTTAGTTTGCGTACCATTGTTAATATTATTAATAATTTTGCCATGCAATTAGCATTTAGTTCCACCCACGTGTACCATGTGTTTATCAAGGTGCAATAACTGATTAATTTCTTTTCACTGCAAACCAGTTAGTACATGTTTTATTATTAGAATGATTACGTAATTAGTCTCATGCAAATAAGAGGCAGTATACAACATTTTGTTTTACCTGCTCCATCAATCCCCACTCTGGTGAGTTTTAAACATCACCACAAATTACTAAAGTTTTAAATTTCACTACAGAAATGGTTACTCAGTTCCCTTGCATTTGGTAGTTTACAACATAGTATCTTCCCTATCATCGTTTCTTGTTCTCTCATACATATTTTCCTTCCATTCTTCTAATTCTATCTCTTCTATTTCTCTTTTTCTTATCTCCTTCTCTTCTCTTTTCTTAACGTCTCTTTTTATCTTGTTTTGTAATTTTCTTCTTTTTATGCACATACATCCTAATCTTAATATCAGTATTAATACTATCATACATGTCACAGGTATCAGTATTTTACCTATAAAGGAACTACCTAATTTTGTTAATAAATTCTTAACAGTAGAAAACCCTTTACCAAGTTTCTCCCAAACACTTTCAACCTCCAGTGGAACAATTTCCTCATGCAAATCAGTTATATTCTTAATATACTTCTTTAAGTGTTGACTTTCGTCAGGAATATAAGTGCAACAATGTTGTACCTTCAACATTCCACAGACTCCTCCCTCTTTTGCCAATATAATGTCAAGGGCAAGTCGATTTTGCATTATCATGGCTCTCATGGCAACCATTTCGGTATTCATCATTAAGAACCCTCCAGCTGTACTGGATGATAACCGATCCACAACTGTAGATAATTTTTTAATTTTAGGCGCATTCAGAGATATTCCAACTGCTGGTATCAGTGCTCCGAAAATATCCCCTACAATTTCTGACCAACTCTCCCTCCTTCTACGTGTTAGTGGTCTACCTATTTTGTGCAAACTATCCTCTCCTCTTTCAACATGAAATATTTTTGGGAAGACCAGACCTTGGTAGCACGTTCCATACCAGTGGTCTGGTAACCTATAATAGGCTTTGTTCCCACAGATGTAATATATTCCAGGAAAAACTGGATAATTTCCTCTTTTAAATCCCCACCCTCCCATGATTCTACATAAGTCATGACATTCACTTGCACCTAGAAAATAATTGTCATAAATAGTATGATCGCTACGGATGCACAATTTCCCTTTCTGGGGCCAATCTAAAGCCATTGCAGGGTTTGTTTCTCCTTTTAGATGATTTTCCTTTCCAACATCCTAAAATGTTGTTTCCGTCTTTTCCCTAGACACTTTCTTTTGCATCCTAACTCTCCTTTCTTCTACCATGTTCCGGAAAGTCTTTTCTTCTTTTCTTAAACTACAAGTAAGATTATTCTTTTTTTTGTATTTATTTTTTTTTTTTACATGTTTGTCCTCATCTGCCATACAGGTTTCAATATGCAATCTTGCTGGTGTACACACATGTTATGTTATGTTATGTTAAAGTGCATTTTTATAGCGCTCGGCTACTCTAAAAGAGTGTCCCGGCGCTATCCACAGGCAACTACAGAGTATAACAACATAACAAGAAGAACAGAACCCAAAAGAGAAAGAAAGAAGCCCACCTAAACAGAATGATTAAAAAGCCAAGTCTTCAAATTCTTCCTGAATTGAAGCAAGTTGGGAGTGCTGCGGAGTGCCAGTGGAAGCGAATTCCACAGCTGGGAGGCCTTGAGGCTGAAAGAACGTCCCCCAATGCGGGCCTTCCTCACGCGTGGGACCACAGCAGTGAAAAGGGATTCCGAACGCAGTGAGCGCGCAGGACGATAAAAAGCCAATCTTTTCTGCAGATATCCTGCGCCTGAGCCAAACAAAGCTTTGTGCACCAGCGTCAGGGATTTAAAAATAATCCGCTTCCGGATCGGCAGCCAATGAAGCGTCTGCAGCAGCCCAGAAGCCCGTGTTCGTCTATGCAGACCAAAGATCGCACGGGCTGCAGAGTTCTGTGCCACCTGCAAACGCTGGACCAAGTAGTCCGGAAGGCCTAGGAAAAGAGCATTGGCATAGTCTAGCCTAGAACCAATAAGCGCCTGCACCGTAATCCGTCTGTGCTCCGCAGACAATAGAGGAAGAAACTTGCGGAGCATTTTCAGGATGCCGAAACAGGTGCCGGACAGGCCAAGGACATGCGCTCTCAGAGAGAGCTTGTTATCAAGCTTCACACCAAGGTTCTTGGCAACCAAGGAGGATTGTGCCGGAGGACACATGGCGGCCGGCCACCACTGCCGCCACTCGGGATCGAAGGCACAGCCGAAGAATAAAACCTCCGACTTACTGGAGTTGGCCTTCAGGCTATTCCGCTGGAACCAGCCGAAGACCCTGTCCAGGCTGTCCCGAATTCTCTCCCCATCAAATGTCTGATCTTTTCCACATGTGAAGAGGAGTTGCGTGTCATCGGCGTAGGACACGATCTGGGCTCCGTAAGCCTCAACCGCAGCCGCCAGTGGGGACATAAAGATGTTAAACAATGTCGGGCTCAACACAGAACCCTGCGCTGCCTCAGTAACTAGAACTGGTTGGAGCAGTAATGGAACGTAAGGCTCACCCCTCAGCAACAATGCTTTCAACCAGCAGTGATCACTAATTTATAACCATACAAGCAATTGCCAGAATCACGTCACGGGACTAAACTTAGTTCCGTGAGACAAGAAGCCCCATGAATGGGGATAATGGCATAATCATTGGACCTGGGGGAAAAAAAAAAAAACAACCCCAGGTATTCAATGAGATCAATTCAATGAGACCAATTCAGGAGATGCCAGAAAGATCTTGTATCTGGATTACCGGATCTAGCCAGGTCCAACTGAGAAACCATCAGAGCAGAAGCATACCAGTCGTTAACAGAGGGAGGTAAAGAGTCTTTCCATTTCATACATATTTCCCTCCTTGCTAGGAGGATGGTGTAAAAAATAAGCTTTTTTGCCAAGGAGGGGACTCCTTGGTAGCAACCAAAAATTACTGATGTTAAATCCAAGGTAATGCTGACTCCAAGAGATAGTGAAAGGGTCTTACTGATAGCTTCCCAGAATTGGGCCAAATGCGGGCACTCAAAAAACATATGAATGTCAGAAGCAGCCACCAAACCACACTTCGCACAGGCCACACTACTCCCCTCAGTAAATTTAGATAGACGAAGGGGTGAGTAGTATGCTCGATGAATCGTGAAAAGATGATTCCTGCGTAACCATGCAGGTTTAACAACATCCCACATCATCATGCAAGATGAGTTCCAAAGATGTTGCAAGTCGGAATTGATGACATATTGGGACCAAAGGTCTTCTGGGAGTGAAAAAGTTCCGTCCATTTCCTCTAAGATTAAATTGTACCATAATGAAATCTCCTTCTTGGCAGGCGGCTTATCTAGCAAAAGCGTTATAAGATGACTATGTACACCCAAGGGAAATTTGGAACTGTGTGATGGTTGAACGGAATATTCCAGAGCCCAACTTGACATTTGAAGATACTTGAGCCTAGAGAAGTGTGGCCCAATCTTTGTGCAGAGATATTCCCAGGGTAACAAATCCCCGTCAACAAATAGGTTACCCCACTCCTCCAGGCCAGCCTCTCTCATAGGTATAGCTAATGCATCCCCCAACCATAATGGCCCATCAGGTAGGTCCCACAGCGGTGTCCTGCTTCCATAGTACCCCACTTTAATTACTTTAGACATCTGAGCCCATATTCTTGCCATACCCTTTAAGATTTTCAGTTTAATTTTTTTGAAGAACTTGGAGTTCCCAAACTTAAAGAGGAAACCTGACTGATTTACGCCTTCCACATCCAATAATTTTGAATAGAGAGACGACACTCCATGCCCCACTGGCCTCTTTAGTAAGATCCTGGCATGTGATAACTGGAAGGCCCAGGCATAAGCCTGGAGGTCAGGTGCAGCAAGCCCTCCTTTTTCCCTACGCCTCCTGATTTTTTTCCAGGAGATTCTTGGAAGATGTTTGTTCCAAATAAAGGTACTAATATCAGACTGCAATTTCCTAATAGAGGTGGGATCAAAATATAAAGGTATCGTATTAAATAAAAAAGTAACCTTAGGCAGAATAGACATTTTAACCAGGCTGATCCTACCCAATAGATCAAGTGGAAGATGGGCCCAGGTCTGGAACAATTTACAACACTCCTTTGCAACCCTTCCAAAATTAATAGTAGTAGTCTGGTCAAGATCCACTACAATATCCAGACCTAAATATCTCATATGATTTGCGGGCCGGGTTACAGAAACAAAGGAGCTTTGGTCGATATTCCAGGTCATCATCTCAGTTTTTAAAGTATTAATTGCATATCCAGAGACCATCCCGAATTCTAAAGCTAGCTCGAATATTACTGGGAGAGCCTCATGAGGATCAGAGGTAAATATAAGAATGTCGGCGGCGTATAGGGCCACCTTTCTCTCCCAACTCCCGCACGCAAATGCCTTGATGTTAACACTATCCCTCAAAATCTGAGCAAAAGGCTCAGCATATAAGTCGAACAATAGCGGGGAGAGAGGGCAGCCCTGTCGGGTACCCCTCGAGATGTCAAATGAGTCAGAGAGTATACCATTAACCAAGACTCGAGCACTAGGGTTACGATAAAGAAGACTGATCGCCTGACAAAATCTGGCCCCCACGCCAAATTTTGCCAGGGCCTCCGACAGGTACAACCAATTAACTCTGTCGAAGGCCTTGGTGGCGTCCAGCGTGAGAACCGCCAAGGGTAAAGACCTCAAACATGCCATGTCAATTGACCCAAACAAGTCATACGTCAATTCAAAGAGCTGTCGTCCCTTAATAAATTCCTTCTGGTCTGTATGTAGGATGGAGGGAGCAACCAAGGACAATCTCTTTGCAAGAATGGAGGCAAAGATCTTATAGTCTCCATTCAATACAGAAATTGGTCTATAAGAACCACAGGCAGTTGGAGACTTCCCTGGTTTCAAGATAACGGTTATGGATGCGTTATCCCATGAAGTTGGTGGACGAACTCCGTCCATCAAGATCTGATTAAACAATAGAGCCATAAAGGGAACAAGTTCCTGCTCCAATGATTTATATATTTCAGCAGGCAGCCCATCGGGCCCAGACGCCTTGCCTTTCCTGGCATCCTGAATGGCTTCCCTTACCTCCTCTTCCGAGATTTTACTATTTAACATCCCTGACTGGTCAACTGAAAGTTTTGGCAGATCTACTTTCCCAAGCCAATCATTGATCTTAATAATATCCACATTTTTATCTTCATGATAGATGTCTTGATAATAATCTCTGAATGCTGCTCTAATGTCTGCATCAGAGGAGAGAGGAACGTTATTGACATGGATCAGTTTTTACTTTCCATGCCAGTAACTTACCAGCACTTTCACCATACTGAAAATGTGCGATTTTACTTGCCTCCCATCTTTCCTGAAGCCGCCGATTAAGAATCGAGGTAAGTTCACCCCTTAGGCTCAATAATTTAGCCCGTATTGGTGTTAAGACATCATCTGCGGAATCCAAGTTGTTATCGATTTCAGCCTGCGTTTTAATCAGATTTGCCTCAACTAAGGTAATAGCCTCTCTGTATTCCCTCCGTCTATATGATGTCTTAACTGTGATGAGACCCCTCAGGAATGCTTTAAGTGAGTCCCAAACCACACCAGATTCTACAGAACTCACATTCACCTCTAAGAAAGATCCCACTTCAGTTTTTAAGAAAGTAACATCTTCCGGGTGGGAGAGCAAAGAACGGTCAAAAGACCAGGTCCTTACTACCTCAGAGGTAGGAACCTTAAGTTCCAAAAAAACAGCAGAATGGTCAGATAAATGTAACGGGAGATAGTGAATGTCCTTGACTGCGTCAGATAGGCTATTACTAATTAATATAAAATCTATCCTGGATTGATGATTATATTTATGATTTCTAAAGGACACCCCCTGTTGCTGTCCAGCCCTTAATCTCCAGATGTCGACATATCCGTATTGTTTCATTTCATTCAACAGAAAAGATCTTGATTTAGAGGGGACACGGGATCTACTATTATGAGATTTATCCAGGACTGGATCTAGAACGATGTTAAAATCTCCAGCTAATATAACTGGTTCCGGGAAGGACAAGAGATGAGAGAAAATCGCTTCCAAAGATGAAGGGTCATCCACATTAGGACCATAGTATCCAACCACAGTAAACGAAGCACCCAAAATTATCATAGAGGCAATAACCCATCTTCCAGCAGGGTCAGCTTTAAAATCTAATACCCTGGCTCTAAGCTGCTTTTTAAAGATCAAAGACACACCACGGGAGGTCATAGACTGAGATGTCGATAATATGAAATCAATCCATTTATTCCCTTTTACCAGGGTAACAATTTCAGACTGTATCAAATGAGTCTCCTGAAGAATGATGACCTGGGCATCAGAGTCCCGTAGATATTGCATCAATGTCTTAGCCCTAGGTTTGGTCCGGAGCCCATTAATGTTCCAAGACATAATTTTTAAACTTGCCATCTCCACTGAACCAAAACACTGTCAGCCTTATCTTTATAATAGAACTAATCATAAGTTGATCCACCTCCACAAGAAACAAAAAAACTCGCAGCATGATAAAGAAATCAACGGAATCAACAAGAAAAAAATACAACAAAATGACTGATGAGGAATTTTAAAATTTGCCCATGTACCCCACCCCACCCCACCCTTATTCCCCCATGGAGAACCCACGATGTACCTAACCAGATCAAGTCCAGTAATGGCACCCCACCCTCAGGCTCCCGTTATTCCCCCCACTCAAGACCAACAACTAAACAGTATAGAGGTAGAAAGTAATACCATGCTACCAAATGCTGAAAAGAGAAATTAGCCCTCACTAATATTCTCTTCCCCTTTTTTTTTGTTTTTTTTTGTTTTAACTAGAGCACTAGAGCACTAGAATAATTGATTATAATGCGTTATAATAGCTATATGTGACCATACGACCAAAACTCAAAAAAGAAATTTAAATGCTATTATCAGATGCCTTGCTGCCTATACTCGAAAGAAATTCATCAGCAGCTTGGCCTGTTCTAATGTTAACCATCTTATTATTGTACATAATCCTCAGAGAGGCAGGGAACACCAGTTGAGCAGAAGCGCCCAACTTCTTGAAGGCCTCCAACCGCCTGCCAAACTCCCATTGCCTCTCAAGTGTTACCCTAGATAAGTCGGACCTGATGAGGAAGGTAAAGCCCTTACCAGGTAGGGACTTCTGTTTGAGAGCTGCATTCAAAATTAGCTCTTTGATAGCATATGTAAGAAAATTAACAAGAATTTTGCGTGGTTTTTGCCTTTGTGGATTCTGTCTAAAGGGTTCCCTATGGACCCTCTGGATGTCAGTTAATAGTTGATCCAGGGAATGTTCCAAACACAGTCCTTCCTTCAACAGGCGAACAACAAATTGCTTAACATCCCCACCTTCAGATCCCTCTGGAACATTGAGAATTCGAATATTACATCTTCTTGCATTATTTTCTAATACCTCCATCCTATCTAGCAGGACCTGATCGTCTCTTTTAAGTTTGATAATGTCCTCCTCTGCCTTATCTAGATGTTCTGACATTATAGTTAATTTTCCCTCCAGGACTTCTGTCCTTGTTGACAGCCCATCGATCTTATTATCCAGTACCTGGCAATAGTCCCGAATCTCCTTCTGCATACCTGAAGATTGCTCAAACCCTCTTTTTATGTCTTGAGACAAGACAGTAAGCATCGCTAGTAAAGTAACTGACGAAATATATCCCGAGGATGCCTCTTCACAAGATGGAATGGAAGGTATAGGAGCAGGGATAGACACTGCCATAGTTTGGTCGCTTGATGATACCATAATACTAGCCCCACCTGCATCCTGCGTGATGCAGTCATGAACACAGGCACCCTCACTTGCTTTTGTTAGATCGATCCTCACATCAGAACTAGTATATATTAACCCCCCTCCTACCTCAGCACCAGAAGAATCTCCAATCTTGGGTATATACGAACATGGGGAAGGAACTAAATCTACAGAAGCAACTGAAACAGCTAATGCAGTCATCCCAGGATCGGCTAGGGGTGTAAGGACAGGTATAGCAGCTAAAGGAGGAGGGATTGTAAGAGACGGAGTTAAAGAAGGGGAAACCATTTGGACTGAATCCTTCAATGTGGCCATTGCCTTAGAATCCACTAGGCGCAAGACCTGGGGAACGACTTTAAAGTATGTCCTAAGAGACGGAGTAATTTTAGATGTAGACTCAACCCCAACGATACTACGTAATGCTTTCCCTCTGACTCCCTTAGATTTCACTTCCTTAGATAAATAGGAGGAGGTTCTTCTATCTAATTTATCTGTTTGGGATGAAATATCAGCGACAGATGGATTATGTCCAGTGACAGGAGCCGGTTTAGGCACTTTAGCTTGTTCCTTACCTCGTCCTCGAATGGATTTACCACCTCTCCCCTTACCTTTGGGCACTTTATAGTGTTGGTATTGGTGCAAACCTTCTAGATCCTTTAGAGCCCCACAATGGGGTGATTCCGGCAATGACTCTTGTGCCTTCGCATTGTTGTGTCCGCTATGTCCGCTGTGACTGTAGCTGTCTACTATCGTGGTGACAGTCTCTGTGACAGTCTCTGTATTTTGGTCTATAGCTATAGCCTGACTGGGTTTTCCTAGATGGTGCGTAAGAGCATCTCCAACTCCAACAGCACGCACCAAACTGCGTGCCTTCCTACGTCGCCGCAGCTCCAGGGCGGCTGAAAACCAGAACCACCGAGTTGGTGAACTGATGGAGGCAGAACAATTAACCGGAGCACCAGCCACACCTCAAGGGACTCCAAAAGCGTCTCCTGCATAGACACCACCACCGCTGAACCGGCTGAGCCCGCAAAACATGGAGAAAAAAAACCGGACCCAAAACGGCAGAAAGGGAAAGAGGACCAGCGCCGTACGAACTACAAACAGCCCGCAGGTCTACAGTCAGCGCCAAGAGAACCAAGAACCCAGGACCCAGGAGCCAGGCAAGCCACAGAAGTGCAACCTGCCACCAGAAAATCGAAGGGAAATGAAAAAACAGAGGTAAGGACCTAGGAAACAGAGTTAACGTCCGCCAACATTAAGTCGGACAGGGGGAAAAGGGAGCCTAACTCGCGGATCACCACGGCAGATCAGCTGTCTGCCGCCATGTTCTCCGACCCCTCTGACCCAAGTAAGATTATTCTTAAACACTTCTTCTAAAGTGAACTTTTTTTCTTCCAAGAAAAATTTACCTAAAGTTTTACCAGGAATTACCTTGTTTAATTCAGGAACTACAGGTACTTGTGAGAAGACATTATCTACATCAGTGTAATAATATTCTAATTTCCCTATTTTATAAAATAAACTAGCTAAAACACTACAAGTTATTCCATAAGTCAAAGGAAGGTGATGATAGGTAACACCTTCTGATACAGATGCAGGTAACTGCAAGCAAACATAACAATCCCTAACCTCCATAGTCTTTACATATTTGTAGAGCAATTTTGAAAAAACATAATTAGAAAAGTTATTTATAGACTTATCTTATGCAATTCTGTTCTATCTACCAATTTTGTAATATGACTTTCATCTACCTTTCCTTTATTAGTGTTGTTCTCAGTGTTTTTGTCTATATCCTCAAATGTTATCCTAAATGAAAGTATTATTGCTAATATGATCCAGGCAAGCATTAGTAACCTTGTACAACATAAACACATTCTGCACCATTTCATAAGAAACCCACATGTAGGTTTTCTATTTTCTCTGTTTGCCATTTCGGTAATGATCAGTGTCTTTTGACTTAGCCTCTTTTAGTCAACAAGTTTCTCCGCCTTTAAACCTTTAAGGCTTTGTTTGCCTTTTTCGGTTTCTTATGGTTCATGCGTCACGTCCAAGGTTTGGAATTCAGACAATTTTCTTCGTCCCTTCACTTCATGTCTTGATCGTCTTTGTCCATAGTTTCACAATCTTGATTCAGAATTTCCTGATCATCCGCCTCTTCTCTGATGTCAGACAAGATAACTCTCAGGAACTCCAAATCTGTCTCTTCTTCAACCACTTCCTGCACAGTCACTCCTGGATTCTCTTGGCTATCGGCTTCCTCTTGTATATCAGGAAGTGCCACATACGTCCATTCCGGTGACTTGTACTTCTGGTTCGGTTTCTTTGTTCTTTTCGTTCCTTGCAAATGTTTCTGTTCAGTGTCTTCAGATTTCTCTTGACTTGACACTTTTTTCACTTGTTCAGCATTAGAAGAATTTCGTCTGGTTATTCTGTATCTTAACCTTCTTAGTTTATTTGGCCAAATTTCTTCTTTTGACAATCTTTTAATCTTTGCTACTCTTCCTTCTCGCTCTGTTTTCCAAGCTCTTTTCCTTAAGGTTCTTCCCTCTGGAATTCCTTCTTCACTTTCTTCGGATTCAGTATCAATCTGGATTTTTTCTTCTTTTGATTTTGTTCTCAGAACCTCAGGTTCTGAGAACCTCCTCGTGTTTCTTCCACACAATCTTCATGCTGACTAACTTTCCCTTTCTCTATCTGGGTGTGTGTTGTCCCTACTCCTCCGAGGGGATCTTCTGCAATTACCCTCACTCTCTGTATCTAATTTCTCACCTTCTATTTCTATGGGTTCAGGCGGGATTTCTCTTGCACTGGTACTCGGGATTTCCTTACCAAAGATTTTGTGTTCAGTCTCTCCCGTATCCTCATTTATCCTTTCCTGTATTCCCACTCATTCAGTCTCTGATTCAGAACTGGTACCAGAAATTTCCAATCGTCTCCTCAGTGGTACATTCTCTTTTCCCACAACTGGGCTCACTTCCGCTTCTCCTGCTCTTGTTGAATGTCTTGATCTGGGTTCTTCTGATTCCGATTCAGAACTGATATCTGACTCTTCCAGCTGCTCCTCTTCTGCTTGACTTGCAGGACCAGGAACTCGAAGTGTGTGACTAGCATGGATTCAGTTCTTTACCTTGGCACACTTCACAGCAGTGGTTGTGGTCAGAATCACTTGACGTGGTTTTCCCCAGCGTGGAACCAGACAATTTCTCCTTCTGTGTACTTTGATGCGTACCCAGTCTCCAGGACTCAAGTCATGAGCTGGCTTCTTTTCGAGAGTGTTCGCATCTGGTCCAACCTGATGAAACACAGAATGAACCGTGTCAGCCAACCCCTTACAATAATCCAAGACGAAGTCATCAGAGATAGGCAGTAGTCTGTTGACAGGAATGAAAACATGTCTCATTGCTCTACCCATGATAATTTCATGAGGGCTCAACCCAGTGCTCCTATCGGGAATTGACCTAATAGTCATGAGCACAAGAGGCAAGACATCTGGCCATTTAAGACCTGTGGCCAAACACATTTTCCCCAGTTGTTTCTTTATAGTGCAATTCATTTGTTCCACTACTCCAGAAGCCTCTGGTCGGTAGGCACAATGTAGTTTCTGTTGTACATTCAATGCTTCAAAAATCAATTTTATAATCTCATTTTGGAAATGTTTTCCTCTGTCTGACTCAATCGTTACTGGGAATCCAAACCTAGGAAGGATCTCTCTTAACAGACGTTTTGCCACAGTAACTCCATAATTTCTCCTGGTCGGGTAAGCCTCTACCCAGCGTGAGAACAGACAAACAATCACTAGTACATATCTTAGTCTGTTACGTGGAGGCATTTCAATAAAATCAAGCTGCATTCTGGTAAAAGGACCTCCTTCTCGTCCTATTGTTCCCAAACTCACCACTGTTTTCCTTCCTGGATTGTATTGTTGGTATATTAGGCATCTCTGACAAAGGCTTTCAGCTATAACCCTAAATTTTGCATTATAGTAAGTCTGTTTGAAAAGTCTGATCATGGCATCCCTACCTACGTGAGCTTCTCCATGATACATTTGTGCCATGGTAGAGATCATGCTATCTGGCATTACTGGTCTTCCATCACGATAAACCCAAACTCTGTCTACCTCTCGTTGTGTGCATCCTGACTTTATCCACTGTTTCCTTTCCTCTTCTTCTGCCTCTTCTTGTAACTGCCTCACCTCATCCCATGTACTCACAGTGTTAGTAAAAAGCAAGGGAAATGAGTCCATTTCTCGCTCCCGATTACAATTTAGTGAATTTTGGTTCCGCGCACAATACTGCGCAATGTTGCTAGCAAATTAATTGCCAGCTCACACATAGTCAGCTCCCTTCACGTGTGCTGCGCATTTTATCACCACAATTTGCTTAGGCAGCTGTATCGCCTCAAGCAATTTCCAACAATTTAAGCATTTCTGATTGGAGTTCCACTAGACGTCAAGAAACCTCTCTGGGACCAAATTTGCCCAAAGTCATGCACCACTCCAAATCCATACTGACTATAAGTGACCACAGTAATTCGCAGATTCTTTCCCAATTTGCATGCTCTCATCAGTGCAAACAACTCAGCAACTTTAGCAAATTGTACTCCTTTCAAACAAGATGCTTCCAACACAGCCGATACTGTACACACAGCATATGCAGCACTCAAAACTCCTTCTTCAGATCGCAGGCATCATCCATCCACATCACATAGTCACTCTCTTTCAGCGGCACATCTTTTATGTCCGGACGTGGCTTAGTGCAAAACTCAAGTACTTCCAAACAGTCATGATCAACATCATCCTTCACTTTCACGTTTGCAGCATCAGGTAGTAATGTTGATGGGTTCACATTCAGACACCTTACAAGACTTACATTTGTAGCACCCAAAATGACTTTCTCATATTTTGTCAGCCGACTATGCGTCATAAATTGGGTCCGACTTCTTGTCAAGAGGATTGCAACGTCATTGGGCACAAACACTCTCCCAGGATAACCCATCACAATTCTTTCACTTTGTTCAGGACTTTTACATGTGGCTGCCACAGCTTTCAGACAACCGGGCAAAACTACAGCTACGGGATCTAATATGGCTGAAAAATAAGCAAGCGGTTGTCTCATTGTTCCATGCTTCTGTACCAACACGGAAAGTGCACATCCATTTCTTTCGCTACAATAAAGTTCAAATTCTTTTTCATAATCAGGCATTCCAATAGCTGGAGCTTCACACAAGCTGTCTCTTAATTGTCTAAAAGATTTCATCTCTTCATTGTTCAGCTCAAGGGGATCTTTCACATCACTCTTTGTCAATTGTACCAATGGTTTTGCAATCAGCGAGAAATTGCTGATACACTGTCTACAATATCCCACCAAAGAAACATTCTGACTTCTCTCTGTTTCATTGGTGCTCTCATTACTTTGATTCTGTCCGTTGTCACTTTTCTCAGGCCCTTTTCAATCTTATGACCTAAGTATTGTACTTCTTTCTGACAAAACTGTAATTTTGAATGGGAAACTTTGAGTCCTCCTTCTGCCAAATGATTTAACAGTGCCACTGTGTCCACGACACATGCTCCTCGCGTCTTCGATGCCAACAATAGGTCATCGATATACTGCACGAGTACTGAACTCTCTGGCATTTTTAAGTCTTCCAGTGACTTCTTTAGAATCTGATTAAAGATAGATGGACTTTCTGTATACCCCTGGGGAATACGGCACCATGCCAAAATACGCTCGTCGAAACGGAACACAAAAATTTGTTGGCTATCAGGGTGCAGTGGGATGGAGAAAAAGGCATGACACAAGTCAATGACTGTGTACCATTCTGCATCATGGGGAATCTGATATAGAATTACCAAAGGATTCGGTACAATGGGACAGCATGGGACAACAATTTTATTCACCTTTCTCAAATCCTGTACTATCCTAATAGTACCATTTGGTTTCTTCAAACCCATGAACGGAGAGTTACATGGGCTACTCATTATTTCTCTCAGAATCCCTTGTGCAATCATTCTGTCAATTATAGGCATCACTCCCTCAATTATTTCTGGCGTCAATTTGTACTGAGGGACATTTGGGTAATTTACTCCCTCTTTTACAACTATTTTCACAGGATCTACTCCTCACATTAATCCAATATCCTCTCCTCTGAAATCCCACACTTCAGGTTTTACAGATTTCTTCAATTCCTGAGGCAACCCTTCCGGATCAAATACAATAAGTGCTTCAGTTGTTTCCGATTCTAGATTTGCCATGGTCATTCTATACAGTACATCTACATCAGGGGTTTCAAAGGCTATGCACTCTGGAGTACAGAAAATATTGCAGTTCATCTTGCATAACAAATCCTTCCCAACAGATTTACGGGGCTAGTATCACACACAACAAATCAATGCATGTCGGTGAACTTTCCTATTTTAACTTCAATGGGATCTGCAAGATATGCCTTTATTTGTCTGTTTGAAACTCCGACTACTTGGATTGTATCACCAGAGAGAGGAAGATTTTTAACATCAGTTGATCTAACAGTTGAGCGAGTAGTACCAGTATCTACTTGGAAAGTGATATTCTCTTCATTCACTTTTCCATCTACAAAGGGTCCTGTCTGGTCTACCTCTAGAGTTGCTCCAAGTACGCACTCTTCTTCCTCTCCTAGGCACCGTCAATAATTCTCTTCTGACTCACTCTCATCACACTGCAGCCAATACTGCAAAACAGCACTAGCGTGCGGTAGCTTTGTTACCTGTTCTTCGTTGTAGAATCCTGTCTCATTACTGTATCTTTGAGGATTTACATTCTGTGAAAAACGTGGCTTTGGCACCTGACATTGTTGGGTAACAACCTGCTGCTGTCACGGTGGTTGGCAACTCACCTCATTCGGCACCTGTGGATTCAATGATGCATTATCACCATTAGCTCTTGGAGGCAATTTACACTCGGATTTCCAATGCCCTAACTTTCCGCAATTATGACATGGCCACTTCTTCTTAGCTTCATCTATGCTGATTTGTACTTTTCCTTTCCCAATATTAGGCCTTTGTTTACCTTGGCCCATACCATTTGCCTGCTCGATCAACTGGGCTTCCTGTCATTCAGCTACCTTTACCTGTGCCCACATTGCCTTTTCTTTCAATTTACGTTGTTTAGCTTCAATTTAATCACTGAAATACTTTGCATGTCGTAATACCTCATCAATCTTTTTATTCTGCCAATCTACTGTATGTGTTTAATCATTTCACTAACTTCGGGCCTTAGACCATAAACGAATCGGTATACAAAATGACTCAAATCCTTTTCACTTAACCTTTCAACTCCACTATATTGTTTAAAGCCTAACAACAATCTCTCATAATAGGCATGTACAGATTCCTTATCTTCTTGGTGAGTTCTATCGATTTTTACGCAATATTTTTCCTTTGGAGGCACTTTATTTTTCAATAAGGTAATTACCTGATCATATTTCATCATTACTTCTGGATCTGATGCTCCAGTGTTAGAATCCCTAGGATACTCCTGTGTTGGCCAATCTATTGTAATTTTACATTCTGCCCACAAATCTGCAGTTACAATGATGTCAAAAAGACCATTCAGATCTATCCACAAAACCTTTGAAAGCTTGACAAATCTCTCCACTTGCCGATATCACTACACAGGTTTCTCTCCTAACCTGGGAAAATCATTGGTAAATGACAAAATGTCCTGCCTAGTCCAAGGAACATGCCTGTAACCTCCTCCTAGGATTTCTCATATAGGGCACTCAGTTACCACAAGCTCCTTTTCTCTCACAGGGAATTCTAAGAAAGCCTTATCTGTGGTTTCCTCTCTTTTCCAAAACCATCTACTTTTCCACCGATCTACATCTCCCCATTTTGTCAACAGGGCAATCAGCTCTTTAGTTTGGGTCAATCTCCCTGCCGTATTTAAATTTTCAATGTCCTTTTCAGAGAAATCTACTCTATAGGGTTTTTGTAATGACCTTATTTTCTCAAAATCAATTCCCATTTCGCTCGCTGTCTCTTCTAATTTTTCATGCAAAGATCTTCCTCTCCAAGTTATACTTTTGCAAAGGAACATTAACTCCTCATCTTGGCAGGCTTTCAATTTGTCAGAAGGAATGGTTCCCACAATTAATTCTTCGAAGGTTATTTTCAATTTTGCGACATCTAAAGGTTGTGGTTCTGTATCGTTTTTCTGTAAACTTCTTAACCATTCACTTAAATCTTCAGATGGGGGTCCTACAGGGACTGTCTTTTCTGTTATTCTTTCTGGGGTTCCAGTTGCTGATTCTGTTGTCATAAGTGTTTTATTTGCTAAATTTTGATTTATAGTCACATTTTTAGGAGTACTATAGTCTGACGGAACTCTTAAACAATGCTCACCTTCTTTTTGTTTATCATAGACAGGCATCACTGGACCTATTGTTACAGGTACAGACACTGCTTCCATATTCTTAGTTAACTCTCTGATTTTCTCAGTCAGTTCCAATGTAGTTCTAGCTAATTCGGCAGAATTTTCACTTCCGATTCTAACAGGTTGTGGCATTTCAGAATCTTTAAATGGATTGTTTTTTCCCAAATTAGGTAACGTTTGCTCAACATTTTGATTCATCGCAGTTTCTTTTACCGGCCCACTTGGCGCAAATATCGTAGAATTTGGTTGATATGGGGGTGGATTTTTATAGAACATATCCTCCAGCACTTCATCTTCTGATTCACTCACTCCATATCTACAACCTTCTGATCTTGTGTTATTTCTTTTCTCAGTACATTTCCTACAACTCGTCTCTTCAGCATTTCTCAGAGGAAACATACCATCAGTCATATTCGCATTCCGCCATCGTCTCATTTGATCATCATGACTTTTGTGACCACCATATCTACCAAACATGTACGCATACCTTCTTCCACTCCGATGCTTTTCTCTTTCGTACATCTCTTCTTCCCATTCTGTCAAAGCGTCAAATTGGGTAGGTTTGGGTTTTGGTTCTAGCCTCATCATCCTTTCTCTAAGATTCCGCAGTACAGCCATACTAAATGAACCACTTTCTGAAAACGCTAGTACTCCATCTTCCTTGGTATACCTTCACCCAATTTTCCAACCAGATACACGTATGATAACCATATTTCGCTACCATAAAAGACGCAGGTGATTTTGGTGGAGGAAGTATCTGTCCTTCCCTAGTCACAATCGGCTTATCTTTCTTAAATAGTCTTTAATTTTCCCAAACCATGACCTTTTTCTCTATCTCAGGGGGATCGTAATACATCATTTTTATTTTTCAAGCTTCTTAATCAATACAGACTTTGCAAATCACTTCCTTCACAACCTTTCCATATTTTGTCCAATCTCAGCGTGACTCACACTAAAGCACCAATCCTGGGCATCTACGTCACACCAGTAATTCTCCACTCCTAGCGTGACTCACACTAAAGCACCAATCAGTGAAGCTTTGCTTCTCTGCAGCTGGCCAATCCCAGCGCGGTCTTTCTGACGACAGCTTTTCTCGCTACTCCTGCTTCTGCTGACGCCTCCTTTACAAACATTTTCGGGAAACCATTTCTATACAATTTTCTTTATTCAAATCTGTTAGTAACAACGTAAAACATCTCCATTGCCTGTTTTGCTAGACCAAAGAGATAGTTGTGTCCATTTACACAAGAATTCTGTATTTCCAGCAGGCAGCGCTTACCTCTTCCCTACCACAGAATTATTTGTCTCGCCGATAAGTAGCACTTCCCTCTACCTTACCCTTCTAACAAACAAAAAGATAAACCGTTTCTCTGGGGATAAAACACATGTGGAGACTACACTGCTCCTGAGAATTAAGGCCAGAGTTTCACAAGAGAACCTCATACGGAAACGTCCCTATCAATAACACACAACGATGTTACCACCTTGAAACCAGACAATGCGCTGTGCGACTTCACTTGCCACACGTTTCTCCCTGCCTGCATAAAGGGCAACCAACAACATACTTCCCAGAAGTCTTCGAAACATTCAACAACATAAAACGCAACGCGGACTCTACATAAAGTGTTAACATAAACCATTAATCACCAAACCAGTGCAATATAAACCATAACTCTGCTACCAAGAATATTGCTCCAGCAGGAAAGGCAAATTTACATATCCTCCCTGTGTCACAGACTCATCATCATAGTCCACTGATTCATACATTCATTCATTGGTGGGGCCCATAACACCAACGCACACTCGTCACACTCGAATCCGCACACAGGAGAAAAAGTGTTGGACAATAGTGGTGGGTACCTTATTACCTATCAGGTTAGAATTCTTTACATTATATACATTATATAAATCTGCACTTATAGACTCCTGACCTTAACATCAAGACACTCCACCACTTGGTCAATGGAACATATAGTTGGACTGGTTGGTGGTGATTTAGAACCGGCTAAAACACAATTAAAGTCCAGGAAACCTTTAGTTAATTTTTCTATTCAGAATAAAGAATCACAAACTCATATCTTATTAATTCAGATCTTATTTATCTTGCATAAATTAATTTCCTCTACATTAGTATCAGGCATTACGATATTTTATTTAGATTTGTCGAACTCCTGGGAACAATGAACCCTAGAACCTAAAAGTAAATTTATTTCATTTCATAGTTAGCCAATCTCATAAAGTCTCTGCTGTCCATATACAGCAATGAACCGAAGGCAAACCAAGATCTTCCCATTCAGCACAGGTTCATCGTCATAGACAATTAACCCAATTCCACCAATTCTGAAACAGCAAGCGACCAACCAGCGAACCAACGAACCAACGAACCAACCCTTCTGGGTTAACAATGTGTTTTTATACTCTTTTTCCCCATTACCTCAGGTCAATATGCAACAATCTTTGGGATAGAAAGTGTTCTGATTGGTTGATTTAATTCACTTTGCTCTAATCTATAAATGTTCCCATAGTTGGCTAATTCTCATGGGACCGGCGTGGTCAAAAGTAATTGTCTCTATTCATCCATGGTTCACAGGCAAAAAGTTCCGGAGTTACATTGCTTCTTTGTTCATTGAATGTTAGTACTGTGCTCTTGGCAGTTCTCCATGCTCCTATCCTTGACCAGGGACATGATGCGCACAGGAGGTAAAGGTCACTTGGAGATCTCCATAGCCGTCTGATTCTGCGCAGTAGTCATCGCTCTCATATGACAGCGACCTTTCCGGAGCTCCATCTTAAGTACTGCGGCCTAGTAGGCCCGAATGCCAACTTAAGCAAAAACAGACATAAAGACAATTAGAATATAGAAATTAAAGTTCTAATGTTTAAACCCACTCTATTCCCAATATATATTAGTAGTTTCCTAGTCAGCAGCGACATTTAAAGCCATAATACTCACCTGTCTGCAACCTCTTTAGGCATATACATCACAAAAGCAACATATATCATGCAAATCTTTATTTTATAACATTCTAGAGTTAGTTTGCGTACCATTGTTAATATTATTAATAATTTTGCCATGGAATTAGCATTAATTCCCACGTGTATCATGTGTTTATCAAGGTGCAATAACTGATTAATTTCTTTTCACTGCAAACCAGTTAGTACATGTTTTATTATTAGATTGATTACATAATTAGTCTCATGCAAATTAGAGGAGGTATACAAATTTTGATTTACCTGCTCCATCACACCTATGCCATAAACCATGGAAATGTCACACATAAGCAAGCACCCAAGCCAAAAACTGTGGACATGTCACACTTAAGCGCTTAGGCCAGAAAGCATGGAAATGTCACACATAAGCGCTCATGCCAGAAAGCATGCCATAATCTGTCACACATAAGCATCCAGGATAGGGCTAGACCAAAAACCGTGGAAATGTCACACATAAACATCCATGATCCAGGCCATAAACCATTGAAATGTCACATATAGGCATCCAGCCGGGGTGTGTTGTTAACTTCCAGCCACAGTAAACCAGTGCTTAATTTGTAAAAACATAAATGCTAGGACCCTTTTCAGGAGGCCATTGCAGCTTGCACCATGCATTTTACCTCCCTGGCAGTACTGCTAATAGCACTACCAACACAACTAGTAGTGCACATCACTCACCTAGAAGTGTGACAATTCAGAGTATTTCAAGTCACTTAAAGCTATAAAAATGGTGTGAGCAGTAGATATTATTCATATGTAATGTATATTCTTATTAAACATCTGTTGCTGTGCTTAACTCAAAATTAGACAGACAGCGCCACCAGGTGCCAGACTTTCATAGGTACCGGAATACAGGTGTTGAGAATTTAGTACCGGTACCGAGCACCGGAAAACACCAGCAAGCGTTGGGTGCTGTGTAGTACATGCTTAATGTTCTCTATCCTGATAGAATGTTTATTCACCTATGTTCTCTATTGCCTGGTGAATTCTAGGTTCTCTTCCAAGGCAGTTGCTGTTGGCTTCTGTCGTGGAGAGTCCGCTCTTGTGTTTGCTCCGTACTTAATAAATCATTCTACAAGAAGATATCCGTCTACTACCGTCTATTTACAACAATTTTGGCGACGAGGTACTTAATAAATCATTCTACAAGAAGATATCCGTCTACTACCGTCTATTTACAACATGCTGCCCTTACTGCACTGCTTAATTTGTGCCAGTTGTTGCAGGTGGTGGTAACAAGCCCTTGTTTTTGAAGACCTGGACTTATTGTTCAACATCAGACTAACTTTGAGTCACAGCATGAAAGAGAGAAAGGTGAAAAAGATTGAATGGTGGAAGGGAAAGGTAGGGAAACAGAGACAAGGGGAGAAAGCCGGCTTGCCATGATGAGGTGGAATCAAGACCAGACAGCCTCCGTTGTTTGCAACACTGGCATTCAGAAGTTCGCTCAATGGTCTCGAATGACAAACTTTAGCCCCCTGCATTTCTTTTTTTCACACATTAAGCCCTAACTGACAACAAGGCCTCATCCTCACACTTTCAGGTTCCCATCACCAGCTGAGCATGGGACCAGAATACAAGAGGGTTCAATAGGTCAAGTGCATCGTGCTCAATTTTTAAGGTCATTAATGAGACACTTCTCCTGACATATAAACAATATTTACAGTTCTTCTGAAGCGGGAAAGAAATCTGGGCCTCGCAGGTCAGTCGGGCACAGAGGGGTCCTGGCTGAAAGCATTCCTAGTGTGCAACTCTTCAGTGTGTTTTTGGAATTGATCGAAGTTTGGCGAGGCATGAAATGTGTGAGGCCTCGAAGTGTAAGTGAAATTAGAGTCACTCTTGCGCCTCTCTCGTGCCATCAGATAAATAGATAACATTAGTCTCTATGTTTGGCATTTGCTGTGTTCATCCACTTTATAGAACTGATAAACTAAAACTGGAGTGAGGCTTAAAATGGAGCTCCTACAGACTACGCTACAGAACCACTTTATCCACCTCTGAGTCTTAACCCACATGACTCATGCATGTCAAGGGAGACCGGGTAAAGGATTTGGCACGGTGCACAACAAACCCTAATGAGCCGAGATCAACTTGGTGTCAAGCTGCATAACTATCACAGACACAGCACAAATAGCAGGTGCATCAGTGTTTATAGAAAACAGCTGCAAAGCGTATTTGCAGTCTTACCTGTACCCTGTAGTTGTAAACTGAAGCCTGTAGTTTCGGCCGACTATGGCTAGAACTGGCGATGGCTGCTGCCTTTTTACCTTCTGCCTCCACACCGCCTGCCAGAGCACCACAGCCTACCGCCTGCCAGAGCCCTCCGTGCATAGCTGCCAAGGTTTTAGATTGCTATCTGCGACTTTTCTATAATTTCAGAGCAATTATGAGTGACATTTCAAAGACTATGAGTGACAGTTTCTCGTTAGCAAAATAAAGCAATGACGGCGAGGGAAACATAGAAACATCAGAAATTGCACCCATTTGCGCAACAAGAAACTCTAGGAATCCGTTATTAGCATTACGTTAAAAGGATAATTATTATTATATGCATCCTCCTTCTGGCATCACTTTTGAATTCACCTCACAGAGGCTGCTCACTTCCGCCTAGCCTTTCAGCCTCTGCTTAGATTTATTTGTATAGTGTATACAAGCGCAGAGGCTACCAACAAGCAGTGGAAGCCTGTATTACAATCACAGCTACCTTTCAAAATCTCTGGAATTTGATAATCACCCGACTCCAGGTCGACTTCCACACCCTTTTCCAGCAGTGGGTTCACCATCCTGCGTGAACTGAGGGGAGGTCTGTGCTGTTTTGGTCAGCGCCGCAGGAGGTCTAAGCTGAGACGCTGCTGGTGTTGTGCTTCTCTCGGTTTCTAGGTAGTGGGCCTCTTGGCACTGAGACACTAACAGTCAGATTCAGTGCAATGGTGTCTGTTAAAGACAGTACTCAGGAGCACCACCCGAGGCACTGGGCAAGTGTCCCCCTCGCGCTAATAACTCAATGCCTTTTTGGTACCACCTTTTTAGTGTACATGCCACAAACATTTCCACCTGAAACACGGCAGTGCTCTAAGAAACACCACGGCGTGTGTGCCCGACGTCATTGGCAGCAGAGTGGGTCAAGTGAGAGGAGTTGAGTGCCAATGATTGGAGGACCGTACAGTAACAGGTACGCACATTTATATTTCTATCTGCTCAGTTAAATAGATATACAGCAAACAAAACACAACGCTGTGTGCCCCTGTAAATACATGTACATAGAAATCAACAAAATGGGGTGAAAAACTGTGCCAACAAACAAATCCAACCCTGAATATGTATATACAATCAAGAGCTGCAAACCAGCGAGTGAAGTCACGATCGGTGTGCAGAAGAATGCCCACAGAACTAGAAGCCGACAGCGATAAAAATAAAGCAATCCACTCTAGAGAACCACGCACTCAAACACCTAATGTTGAAGGCATCTAGATGAAATGTGCCATTTGACACATAGTGACTAATTTGTTGGACTGAGACTGTCTTTTCTTTACCCTCTTACTTCATAGTCTTGCTTTACGTGGCAGGTTCACTTTTTATCTTTCACATCTGTGTGGGCGTGCTGAATGAGGTGGCTGAATTTGTATCACACATCGATGTGTCAACAATCATTCATGTGATGTATTACACTGCACTGTGTCATCACACGCAACGTTCATCGAGCAAATACACAATTTTGTTTGAGTTGTTTAATTGTTATTGATGTACTATCAATCTTGACAGCATGTTATTGTCATTGAATTCGTGAATTGTTTTCAATTTTCAATGTCTCATGCATCAAGAATATCGTGTTTCATTGCAAATTTTCGTGCACAAATTTGAAAAACGTTGGATACTCATTTTGTGAAGTTAGCAACACAGTCATAGGCTGTGCACATAGTTCTGTTCAGGCCATCCCGCTTGATTCACTACACATTTTGATGAGAAGTAATGCCTGGCTTTCGCCACACTTGAGTCATGTTCCACCTCTTCCCCCCACCAATCTGGTTGGAAGAATTTGGTGCTGAGTTTCCTTCTTTTAACCCCTTCAGCGCTGGGCGAATTCCGCCGCGGTGCTGAAGGGTTCGAGCGCGGGCGGGCTCATGACGGAACGGTTCCGTCATGAGCACAGCTCAACCGTGGCTCATGACGGAACCGTTCCGTCATGAGCATGGAAGGGGTTAAGAGATGAGAAAGGGGAGACACCAGTGACTTGGTTAGGAATAGTATGATATGACCACGACATATTGTGTAGTACCCGTTCTACTGGCAAGTTGTTGATGCAAGTAAGTTGGATGTTCTCTTTGATCATCCTGGTCACTCTTTCGACTAGGTCATTGGCCCATGGACAGTACAGAGCCATTTTGATGTGAGTGAGAGCTAATTTGGATAAGAAGGTAGTCATGGCTTGTCGGTAACATTGGTGGATGGAATGCCTTCCGAAGCAAACATGTCTCGTAGAAAGCCAATGAGAGATTCAGTAGTTGTTTGGTTCACCATTCTAATGACCACCCAGTGGGAGTGATAATAAGTTAGTACGAAGGCGAATATTCTGACAACACCTTTTCTATTGATAGGACCAATAATATCTAGTGCTAGTTTTTCCCACAGTTTGTCAGGGATGGAAACTGGGGATAAGGAGCCTTCTGGGTGTGTTTAGATTTGTCGCTCTTGGTACACATTGCAGTTCTTCACCTTAGCTTCTACCAATGAATCCATGTTAGGAAACCAATAATGAGTCTAGATGTATTCAAACTTCCTCCTAGGTGACCCTCATGTACAAGATCTATATTCTTGTCTCTCAACCTTTCTGGGGGTATTATCTAGTTGTTTCTCCAAATGCGGTCCTGGTTTAAGTTGATTTCATGCCGGACTTCCAAAAATGTAGTTATTTCCTGACTGACTCTGTTATGTGCTTTCAGCCAATCCTGCAAGGTGTAAGTTCTGAGTTCAGTCAGGGTGTCATTTTGAATCAGGCTTTCAGCCCATTCTGTATGGCTTATGGTAGAAGAGTGAATTTCCAAAATGGCGTATTCAGGGGTTTTAAAATGCTCCTCGTAGCATACAAGTGGTCTGGACTGACAGTCTGCAGCTGAATTGAGATTGCATGTGACAAACTCTAGTTTAAAGCAAAACCTTTCCAAGCCCAATACCCATCTGGCCACCCTAGGCGTGCTATTCAAAGTACCCTTGGGATTGAACATGAAAATGAGAGGCTTGTGGTCAGTACGTACGGTGAATTTGATCCCTCATAGATAGAATTTAAAATGCTTGATAGCCCAGAAACAAGCCAGAGCTTCTTTCTCCACCACCAAGTAATTTTTTTCTGAGTTACTAAGGGTGCATGAGGCAAAGGCTATGATGCGTTCTTTACCACCTATGAACTGAGAAAGCGTGCCCTTGAGACCTTTGTTGCTGGCATCGATGGTAAGGATAATTCATGTGCGTGGGTCAAAATTGCATAAGTAAGGCGCAGAGAGAATGGCGCTCTTTACATTCTCAAAAGACAATTGGTACTCTCTTTGGCAACTATATAGCCTATGGTTTTTTAGGTCTCGCCTGACCCTGCGCATGCGCTACCTGGCGAGACTTTTAGTGAGGGCTCAAAAAATGCTACCATGGTCAGCCTAGAGCTACAGTGCATGTGCGCGTGCGCGTGCTTAGGAGCAGAGGCACCATATGGCAAACCTCGTCATGCTCATTAAGCGCCCGCGATCACTTTCACTTTCGCCCGTGATCACTTTCGCGGCGCCCCTTTGATGTTCTCGTTCAAAGAACATCAAACATCAAAGAACATGTTGTTGTTGTTTTAATGCTTTGCTGCGCCCGTTTGACTTACAATGTGCTTTCTCTTTCCACAAACTCGATGTTTGTGTTCCTTTATTTTGAGATGCTTTTAGTATTACTGTTTTGTGACTTAACCCCTTCAGCGCTCATGACGGAACCACTCCGTCATGAGCCACTGGTGCCATGTGCTCATGACGGAGTGGTTCCGTCATGCTGCGGCCGTTGGCCGCCGCTCCTCCCACGCTGCGCTGATTCCCCGCCTGTGTGGGCGATTAGCGCAGTGGGCGGAGTCATGACGGAACCACTCCGTCATGAGCACAGCTCAACCTTGGCTCATGACGGAGTGGCTCCGTCATGAGCACAGCGCCACCGCGGTGCCCCCAAACCCCCCCCCCAGCGCTGCGGCAGAATTCCTGCCGCAGCCAAGGGGTTAAAGAACATTAAGGAAATGTTAATGTGAAACTGGACAACGTTCACAGTGTTTATTTCTGATGGCAGCGGCTGCTTCATGTCCGTTGCACCATTCAGGGAGTTCTTTCATTGGTGCTTTCATGAGGACATGATGAGGAAGCTGGAAATATTTGGCACATTCTCTTTAAAAGCACAGCATGTTGGCGACTGGTTAGTCGATTAGACCTATGTAACGCTTTAAAGATCTCAAAGCGCTATGGTGGGTGCAGCAGTTATAACTCATGAAATATGGGGTGTAACTCACAAGGAGGGGGCAGGTTTGAGTGCACATTGGCTGCAATCGAACTCTTAAGATGATGGGCTGTGTGTATCCATTATCAGCACTCAGTCTTTGCTAAGTGATCTTGTTTTGTTGTGTCAATGCTTTGCTGCGCCCGTTTGAGTTACAACGTGCTTTCTCTTTCCACAAACTTGATGTTTGTGTTCCTTTATTTTGAGATGCTTTTAGTATTACTGTCACACCCACAACCACAACCACACACAACCACATCCACAACCACAACCACACACACAACCACAACCACATGAACAACCAAACACACACACACACACACAACCACAACCGCACACACAACCACACATACAACCACACACACACACAACCACACACACAACCACACACACAACCACACACACAGCCACAGCCACACACACAACCACACACAACCACATACACAACCACAACCACACACACACACAACCACACACACACAACCACATACACAACCACACACACAACCACACCCACCCAACCACACCCACACACAACCACACACAACCATGCCCACAACCACACACACACAACCACACACACACACAACCACACATACACAACCACAACCACACACACAAACCACACACACAACCACACACACACAACCACACACACACAACCACACATACCCATGCACACAACCACACACACAACCACACACACAACCACAACCCCACACAAAACCACAACCACACACACAACCACACACAACCACACCCAAAACCACACACACACAACCACACACAACCGCACCACAACCATACACATAACCACACACACAACCACACACACACAACCATACACACAACCACACCCACACAACCACACCCAACCACAACCACACACAACCACACCCACAACCACATACAACCACAACCACACCCACACAAACCACACACACACAACCACACACACACAACCACACACAACCACAACCAAACACAACCACACACACAACCACACACACAACCACACACACACAACCACACACACACAACCACACACACAACCACACACACAACTACAACCACACACAAAACCATACCCACACAACCACACACACAACCACATACACACAACCACACAACCCCACAACCACATACACACAACCACACACACACAACCACACCCCACACACAGCCACACACAACCACAACCACACACAAAACCATACCCACACAACCACACACACAACCACATACACACAACCACACAACCCCACAACCACATACACACACAACCACACACACACAACCACACCCCACACACAGCCACACACACACACAACCACACACACGAAACCACATATATCACACACATACAACCACACACACACAACCACACACACACAACCACACACACACAACCACACACCACACACACACAACCACACACAACTACACACACAACCACAACCACACAACCACAACCACACATAACCACACACACACAACCACACACAACCACAGACACACAACCACAAACACAACCACGCACACAACCACAACCACACATAACCACACACACAACCACACACACAACCACACACACAACCACATACACAACCACGCACACAACCACACACACAACCACACACAACCATACACACAACCACACCCAACCATACACATAACCACACACACACAACCACACCCACAACCACATACAACCACAACCACACCCACACAAACCACACACACACAACCACACACACACAACCACACACAACCAAACACAACCACACACACAACCACACACACAACCACACACACACAGCCACACCCACACACCCACACACACACAACCACACACAACTACACACAACCACACACACAGCCACACACAACCACACACACACAACCACACACACAACCACACATACACAATCACACACACAACCACACACATAATCACAACCACATACACAACCACAACCACACACACAACAACCACACACACATACAACCACACAACCACACACACAACCACACCCACACCCACACACACAACCACACACAACCACACAACCACACCCACACAACCACAACCACACACACACACAACAACACACATATACAACCACACACACATACAACCACACACACACAACCACACATGCAACCACACACACAACTACACACACAACCACATACACAACCACGCACACAACCACACACACAGCCACACACAACCATACACACAACCACACCCAACCATACACATAACCACACACACACAACCACACCCACAACCACATACAACCACAACCACACCCACACAAACCACACACACACAACCACACACACACAACCACACACAACCACAACCAAACACAACCACACACACAACCACACACACAACCACACACACACAACCACACACACACAACCACACACACAACCACACACACAACTACAACCACACACAAAACCATACCCACACAACCACACACACAACCACATACACACAACCACACAACCCCACAACCACATACACACAACCACACACACACAACCACACCCCACACACAGCCACACACAACCACAACCACACACAAAACCATACCCACACAACCACACACACAACCACATACACACAACCACACAACCCCACAACCACATACACACACAACCACACACACACAACCACACCCCACACACAGCCACACACACACACAACCACACACACAAAACCACACATATCACACACATACAACCACACACACACAACCACACACACACAACCACACACCACACACACACAACCACACACAACTACACACACAACCACAACCACACAACCACAACCACACATAACCACACACACACAACCACACACAACCACAGACACACAACCACAAACACAACCACGCACACAACCACAACCACACATAACCACACACACAACCACACACACAACCACACACACACAACCACATACACAACCACGCACACAACCACACACACAACCACACACAACCATACACACAACCACACCCAACCATACACATAACCACACACACAACCACACCCACAACCACACACACATAACCACAACCACACACAACCACACCCACCACAACCATACACACACAACCACACACACAACCACAACCACACACACAACCACTACCACACACAACCACACACAACCTCACACACAGCCACACCCACACACCCACACACACACAACCACACACAACTACACACAACCACACACACAGCCACACACAACCACACACACACAACCACACACACAACCACACATACACAATCACACACACAACCACACACATAATCACAACCACATACACAACCACAACCACACACACAACAACCACACACACATACAACCACACAACCACACACACAACCACACCCACACAACCACACCCACAACCACACACACAACCACACACAACCACACAACCACACCCACACAACCACAACCACACACACGCACAACAACACACATATACAACCACACACACATACAACCACACACACACAACCACACATGCAACCACACACACAACTACAACCACACATACAACCACACACACAACCACACACACACAACCACACACACACACAACCACACAAACACAACCACACATAACCACACAACCACACACAACCACAAACATAACCACACACACCCATAACCACACACACAACCACACAACCACACACAACCACACACAACCACACACACAACCACACACACACACCCACAACTACACACACACAACCACAACCACACCCAACCACACCCACACACACACACACAACCACAACCACACATAACCACACACACAACCACAACCACAAACACAACCACACACACAACCACACACACAACACACAACCACACACACGCAACCACACACACACAACCACACACACCCACACACAACCATACCCACACCCACACACTCACAACTACACACAACCACACACACAACCACACACACAACCACACATACAAACACAACCACACACACAAACACAACCACACACACACAACCACAACCACACAACCAAACACACACAACCACACACACACACAACTACACCCACACAATCACACACACAACCACACAGACAACCACACACACAACTACACACACACATACACACACAACCACACACACACAACCAAACACACAACCACACACACACAACCACACACACATAACCACACACACAACCCCACACACCACAACCACACACACCACAACCACACACAACCACACACACACAACCACACACACACAACCACACACAACCACACACACAACCACACCCACAACCACACCCACACAACCACACAACCACACACACACAACTACACCCACACAATCACACACACAACCACACAGACAACCACACACACAACCATAAACACAAACACACACAACCACACACACACACACACACACAACCACACACACAACCACACACACACACACAACCACCACTCACACAACAACACACACACAACCACACAAACAACCACACCCACACACACACACACAACCACACACACACACAACCACAACCACACACACAACCACAACCACACAACCACAATCACACACACAACCACACACAAAACCACACTCAACCACACACACACAACCACACACTCACAACCACACACACACAACCACACACACACAACCACACACATAACCACACACACAACCACACAACCACACACACAACCACACACACAACCACACACAACCACATGCACACACACAACCACACACACACAAATACACACACACACAACCACACCCAACCACATATCCACACACACCCACAACCACGCACACCCACAACAACACCCGCACCCACAACTGCACCCACACACAACCACAACCACACACAACAAGACACACAACCACAACCACACACACAACCACACACAACCACAACCACACACACACACAACCACCCACACACAACCACACACACAACTACACACACACACACAACCCCACACACACAACCACACTCACACACACACACACAACCACAACCACACACACAACCACACACACAACAACACACACACACAACCACACAACCACACACCACACCACACACAACCACACACCACACAAACACAACACCACACACACAACCACATACACCACACCCAACCACACATCCGCACACACACCCACAACTGCACCCGCGCCCACAACCGTGTCCACAACTGCAACCACACCCACAACCACACACACAACCACACACACAACCACACACACAACCATACACACAACCACACACACACAACCAGACACACACACACAACCACACCCAGCATTGGCATAGCCAATAGGTCTCACCTTTGGGACCTTATAAGTGTTTAGCCACGCAACAGTTGCTGTGGTTGTACCAAGGATATTGTGCTGCATAACTAAATACTTAGAAGGTCCCAAAAGTGAGACCTATTGGCTATGCCAATGCTTGTTGTAAGTTCCCTGAGATTATTTGTTAAGTCAGCAAAGTTCTTCACATATTTTGCCATGTATTCTGTGTAGCCCAAGAAGGACTGAAGTTCTTGTTTAGAAGTAGGCGTGGGACCTTTCTCTACTGCGTCAAGTAGTTCTGGGTTATTCGGGTCAAGTTTAATCCCTAATTCTTTCTGATGTTGCCAGCCAAGGAGATTTGACCCATCTTCAACTACATAGACCTTCCCCAGGGTAGATCAGTCCTTGAATGTGATACAGGTTTTGACGATGCCTGTTAAAGGAATAGTGTCCTTGTTGTAACTGCTAGGGGAAATGAATGCAGACAATTACTTTCCTTCTTTGCAAATGTTCATGCTCTTGAAATCAGAAATGTTAATGAATGTGAAAGGGGAGCATGAGTCTACGTATATTTTAATAGGCTTGCCATCCAGACCAATTTCGCATTGGGGGTACTTAATTTGGTTGATACCATTAGGTTCATGCACTTGGGAAACAATTTTCTGCACAGATTGAGATTTTGCGTCTGTGGCCTCACCTCCGAAAAACTCTTGCTAAGTGTCCTTTTTGTTACATTTTCTGCAAGTTGAGGACCTAGCTTGACAACTGGGGTGGTTGGCCAAACGGTTACTACTGCCACAGCTGTAGCATTTGAGCTTACTGACCTCTGTGTCGCGAACATGGCTTGTACTTCTTTCTGGTTTTACCTTGCATACAGTATCATCAATTGAAAGGTTGGCAATCTCTGATACCTGCTCAGAGTCAATATAAGCAGAGGATTTCATTTCTTTGATGCACATAGCGGTACTTTCGATGGATTTTGCTAATTCGATAGCGTCATGAATATTAGTTTGTCTCTGCAATAACTTCTCTTAAATTTTGGAACTGTTGGTACACCTTACCAGCTGATCTCTTATGAGGGAGTCATTGAATTCCCCAAATTCACTTAACCCTCTTAAAACAGCCACTTAACTAGTAATACTTTCTTGTTTTCCCAGGATCCAACAGAAAAACTTGTGGCATTCAAGGATATGTTAATTTTATCTCCAAAGTGTAGTTTGAGTGCGGAGTTTTGCCTCCTACGCGTTCCGCAGAGAATGCGGTATATGTGAAACTCTGCACACTCTGCGGCGGAGCGGAGTTGGCCCGCCACCCGCCTCCACCCTCATATTAAAATTTTTATTAAAAACACATTGAGGAGTAAATAAAAAAAGACTTACCTTCACTGCGGCATCCCTGGGCTGCCGTCCTTCCTCTTCCTTGCATCTCAGGGTGATCTGCGCATGCGCGTGCACCCACGCATGCACATTCCTTGCGAGAAATGTGCATGCAGCCCGGGGACGGCGCAGTGAAAGAAAGTCTTTTTTATTTACTCCTTATTGTACTTTTAGTAATTTTTTATATGTGGGGTGGAGGCGGGTGGCGGAGCGGAGAGGAGTTGGTCCCCAACTGTGTGGACCTCCGCGTAGAGCCACTACGCCAGCTCTGCTCAGCCTTAATTTTCAATTTAAGTAGGGAGATCTCATATACATCATCTTCATCATCATCTGCATTGCAACCCTGTACGGGGTCTGATAAAGTGTCAATTACTTTCCTGCCATGGGTACCCAGGTTGTGAAGCATATATGTTGTTTCCTTATAGGGCTGAATTTCTCCCCCCCCCCCCCCCAATTGCTATCAAATAGGAATCCAAAATTTGTACCTACTCTTTCCAGGGGTTACTAGGCTCCCCAAACTCATTAAGGAATGGTGGTGGTTGGGCCATACTGGCAGCAGCCATATCATTTGCCAAGGAACAAGGGAAGAGATTAAGGAAGGTGGGAGTAAGCTACAAAAAGGCAAAATATGGTGTAAATACGCCACAGGGATACTAAAGATGTGTGATACAATGCTATAAAATGCTTCACAGGCAGAGGTGAGGCCAATTAATAGTGAGCAGGGTCATAAAACTAACATCATATGGAGAAGATAAATAATATCTAATGAAATGACAGAGAAGACAATACGTTCCTTTGGTGTACATGTCAACATAATAAAGATTGTGCACCAGGAGCCCAGGTAAGTGCACTGAAGTGTGTGTATCAATGAGGATGCTGGTGACACGCTGAGAAGGCTGAAATTAGCTATCTTATTTATGAACATATAAGAAGATTTCCTTTACATAGGTGTGCATGTCACCGGAGTAAGGGATGCACGCTTGCTCCACAGTGAACGTTGAACGAAGTGTGTGTATCACTGCAATTTCTTGTGACACGCTGAAGGGTGTGTGTGTCACCATCGAATAGAAGAGACGGAAAGCAAAGTTCAGGAGAGCTTCACCGCCTGTAGGTGTGCAAGTCACCGAAGCAGGAAGCAGGGCATTGCAGCAGGCTCGCAGGAATGCCTCCTGAGACAGGAGCGTAGATAGGCTCAGGGCATGGCGGCAAGCTCGCAGCAACGCCTCTGAGAAGAGTGAAGGGTGTAGTGAGGCATGGCGGCAGGCTCGCAGGACCCCCTCTGGGACGAGTGAAGACTGTTGTTAGGGAAAGCCTTGGCTTAAGCGGAAACACACAATGATCGTGCGCACCAGTGCCCTCGAGGAATACAGGTCTCTGGCACCAGCTGACATCAGTGGCCAGAGGAGGCAGGAGGCACCGGGAGCAAGGGCACAGTGGGAACGCCCGCACAGAAATTCTACATGAGGGGAATGCCACATAAGAAGCAGAGTGACAACAGAGGCAAATGAGGTCAGACACATGGAGGCAACAAGAAACAGATGCATAACAGTCTGTGAAGAAGGTATAGCCTAAGAAAGTGCCGAAAATGTCCAGTCAGGACATCACAAATCCTGAGTGGTATGGGGAAGGAATCTGGTGGGGTTCCAACTACAGTGCAGTAGACAGTACCTTAACCTTGTGGGGTGAAAACACGAAGGAGCTGATGTGGTGGATGCATCCAGAGGGGAAGGAGGTCTGTCTTGCTCCCTTACGCAGACCAGTCGTTGCCAGTGTTACAAAGATACTCCAGACACAGGTAAGTTCAGTTGTTTTAATTCAATCTCCACTATTCCACCAGAAAATGGTCCACTATTCCACCAGAAAATGCTGCTACAGGTTCCCACAGCCACAACATTCTCCCTCTCAACTTAGGTGAGGGTGCCACAGCCAACATTCTGAGGCAGCCTCTAGACCAACTGAAGGGCAGTACCAACTGGGAAAGGAAGGGGGAGGAAGAAGAAGGTCACCAGGATAGAAGGCATCCCCATATACATTCAATACAATACTAAATATAAGAAATAAAACAACGGAGACAATATTCAGCAAGAGAATGTAAGAGCTATATGCCCTGCCAATATTACGTTATTTTATAAAGGCTGTAACTCAAGCAGTAAGGTAACAACACCTTGTGCCCTCATAATGCTTTGCTAATTGCCTCACATATTACTTCACACAAAACATGTTCTAAGACATCATTGATATCATCACTGTTGACATTTGAAATGACATAAGTGATGACAACAGTGTGCATTGCCCAAGCGTGAGTTATAATTAATTTAGGGCACGAGATATAGTTACTTGAGAGAGTTATAATTGGTGAATATCAGTGGTTTTGGTTGTTTAAAATGGTACTGACACTTTCACTTAACTAAAATGTGCCTTTAATCTTTGTTTTTTTCAGTTCAGTGAATTTCTAAGGTTTTCCGAAATGCCTAACTAAAACTACTATAACTGTCATTTTAGCGCCTGTGTGGGTGTGTGTGCGTGTGTGTGTGCGTGTGTATGTGTGTGTATATATATATATAATATATTCCAAACTACTCGTCTCCACACAAATTCAATGATGGGGGTTATCATTTATTCACTTGGCAGCACATGTTTAAAAGAATTTCACAGGAACACGTTTCGGCTGTCCTCACAGCCTTTGTCAACCTAATAGTGTTCTGTGTTCATTCCGTTTAAATACTCCCCTCAGATGTTGCTGCATCGACATAGAAAAGTCACTGCCATCTTTCATAGTCTTTCTGATATTCAAATTACACCCTATTATTCCTGAGCCGCAACCTTTGGCAAAGTATATATTTAAAAACATTCATGTCGTATCCATCAGTTCAAATCTTAAATTGTATAATGAAATGCTGACAACGTGAGCGCTGCACTTTCTGTAGTTGCCTTTAAACGTTTCACGACTTCGTGCACAATTAAACTGCTGAGGCGCTGTCGGGCATACTCAAAGTCTCAAGCAGATTTGCGAGTAAGTCAATTCCTGTTTAAACAACTAAATGTTTTTGCCCCGCACCTCCTTGGGTTAATTTAGGCAAAATGCAGTCAATTTTTACAGAATTACAGTGCTCACCTCTTTGCAACGTCAGCGCTGCTATAATATATATATATATATCTTTTTCCTTCCTCCACAAAAGCCTCCAAGGACGATGACGACACACTCAGGTGGAATATGTACTTCTTATTTGTATTTATTTAAAGACCAAACATCAAATGCGTTTCGGCTATTGCTAGCCATTTTCAATTATATATGTATATTAGATATATATTCACAAAAAAAAACAAAGGTTACAGGGAAGTTATAGTTAGGAAATAGAATTAAAAAAACCTTAGATATTCACTGAAAAAAACAAAGGTTAAAGGGACGTTATAGTTATGCTGATATTTTACTCATACAAAACCAGAGAGCTTCAGCAGTTATAGTTAGCTGAGCTACCTTTAACTCGCGCCCCTGCAATGCACTGCTTATGACCTCCCATATTACATCACTCATGACATGGTCAGTGACATCACTGATGACATCACTGATGACATCTCAAATGACATCACTGATGACATCACTGATGACACCATCCATTGAGTATGTGTTTCTGAACAGTTTTATTATGTTTAATATATATAGGGAAAAGCCTGTTGAAAAATAAGTGGGTGTACAAGTGTGTGAATGGATGATTTTCTAGGTGCGTAACTGAGTCTATAAGTGAGTCATTAAATGTATCTTACTGCAGACTAGTGACTAAATGTCTGTATGTGTCTGTGTGTTGGTGTATAAGTGGCAGCATGGTTTTGTGAATAGCTATATGAGTGTCTATATGGGTTATTGATTGGTTGTCTGAGTATCTGTATGGGTGCCTGAGTGGTTGTGTGGGTAGGGTGTGTATGACTCTGTGACTAGATGTGTGAGTGGGTGATTCAGTGGGTGCATGTTTTTAAGAGTGCATCTGTGATAGACTGTATGGTTTGGTGAGTGTATGTATGGGTGTGTTAGTGAGTGAATGTATATCTCAGTTGTACATGTGTCAGTAACTACATATGTGAAACGCAGTGTATATGTGTGTAAGAGTATATAACTATCTATATGTGAGAGTGTGTGATTTTGGGAGTGGCTGTATGCGCCATAGTGCAAGGATATCTGTGTCATGTGCTGTTTGTTTTTCTGCAGGAAGACACAGAATTTGTTAGTATTTTTATGAGTAAGTGAACTTGAGTGTTTGTAACTGTATAGGTGAGTACATTTTACTGTGATTAATTATTTGCATGACTGACTAGATGTATCAGTACCTCAATGGATGATTGGCGGTGTGTGAGTGTCTATATAGGTGTATAAATGTACAGAGTGACTGTAAGTATGAGTGACTGTACAGGTGAGTGAGTGGAGATGTATGTAGACCTAAAAGTCAATGAGTGGGTGAGTAGTTATTGGTATTGGAGTATCTATGGTTGTCAAAATGGCCGTCTGAAATTTTGCGTCGGTGTATCAAAGGTTATATTAGGGTGTGAGAAGATGCACTAATTTATCACATGGAGGATGTCATCAGTGATGTGATCAGTGATGTCATTTGAGATGTCATCAGTGATGTCATCAGTGATGTCACTGACCATGTCATGACTGATGTAATATGTGACGTCATCAGCAGTGCATGGCGGGGGCGCGAGTTATAGTTAGCTGAACTAACTATAACAGGGGAATTTCTAGGGTTTTGTACGAGAGAAATGTGCAGCTAACTATAACGCCCCTGAAACCTATGGTTTTTTTAGCGAATTTCTAAGGTTTTTTAAATGCCAATTCCTAACTATAACGCCCCTGAAACCTATGGTTTTTTCAGTGAATTTCAAAGGTTTTTTAAATGCCAATTCCTAACTATAACGCCCCTGAAACCTTTGGTTTTTTTCAGTGAATTTCAAAGGTTTTTAAAATGCCAATTCCTAACTATAACATGTATGAAACCTACGTTTTTTTCAGTGAATTTCAAAGGTTTTTTAAATGCTAATTCCTATCTATAACTTATCTCTAAAGATATCCTGTTTAATGATTTTGATTGCATTTCTATATTTTTCAAATTCAGTGTGTCATTTTCTTTTTTTAAATACTTTTTTATCATCACTTTTTAAACATATTTCTTCAATTAATTCTTTTAAAAATTAAAAAATACTATTTAAACTTAATGTGTTTTTCAAACATTTTTTTATATTTTTCAAAATATTTTTTCAACAATAAGTGCAAAACTTTATTTTAGATCTATATTTTTTCAAATGTTTTTGGATCCGCGCACCCTATGCGCACCGTTCACGATCCGTACGTGATAGCATCCACGCATGGTATGCGTTGGGTACGTGTTTAGTGCGCGATCGCAATGCGACCGGTATGCGACTCCCAGCCTATACGCGACACATTCAATGTATGTAACACGACGTTTACGCGCCTCCGCGATACGTCATATGCGTCCATGACGCGATGGGTGCGCGGATCCCGCGAAGTATTTAACATTTAAAAACACATATTTATGTATTGCATGTGAATATTAATTGAAGACAAACTCTAAACTAGTCTTAAAACTAATATATTTTGACATCTAATGCTATATTTGTTTTTAATTCAATTTCGCGGATGTGCGCTGGGTGCGTGTTGCGTAAGCGCACGGTGCGCGGATCCCATGTGACTTCAGGGCAGCAGGCATCACCTGCATCACCTCAAACCTCTGAGGATGAATTTTTGCCGGAGGAACCACAGAAAAAACGTTTTGCTTCAGTGGTGTGGACATTTTTTAATTTTCCCGAAGGACAGAATAAGACCAATGCCACCTTGGTCACATGTAAGATTTGCAAAAGAGTCTTATCGAGAGGGGATCCCACCAAGAAATACTCTTGCGGCACGGCAAGTATGATGAAGCACTTGAGGAGCCTTCATCCAAACAATCTTGCACGTGAAGAGTGCCGACGCATGAGAGACACTCCTGCTCCTGCGCCATCCATCTCATCGCAGCCGAGCACGTCAAGAGTGCATCCCTCAGACTCAACCTTGGACATCCGTCCTCAATTTCAATTTTTAAAAGTGCTCTGCACTAAGTGCAATAAGACTTTGTGCTATGGCGAGCTGTCAATCGACCTCATCTGCCGCCGGCAGGAAAGTCATATTTGCTAGTTTTTTTTTTTTTACTGTTCCCTGAAGTTCATTGTTTGGTTTCTCCTGTTTTTTTTTTTTGGTTTTTGTTCAGAAAAACCAAAATAAACACAAAATTGTTCAAAAACCCCAAAAAAAACATAAAAGAAGAAAGAAGAAAAAAAAAAGTTCTTTTAAGAACTAACTTTCCTGGTTTAAAAAAAGAGCTAAATTTCTTTGTTAGTGTGTGAAAGTTTAGATGAATGTATGTGTAGTACGTAATTGACTGAATGAATGCATTAGTAGCGTATGGTGAATGTATAAGTGCAGAACTATAAGGAAGTGCTGCAGCATCACACAGTAACCTCTTTAACTGCTGTGTGCTGTAGTACTTCCGAAGCACAGGGATGCAACATATGTACATAAATATGTTGCAAATCTATGCTTCTCTCTGCACGGCTGCTTAAACTGCACCCATGTGGTGACAGAGGCACCCTTGCACAATAGTGCAAGGATATCTGTGTCATGTGCTGTTTGTTTTTCTACAGGAAGACACACCTTCCTGTACAAAAACAATGAGAAAATGCATTTTTCTCCTTCAATGTATGCTGAACATTTCAGCATGCATTGAAGAAATAAAAATGTGGAGAAATTAAAACAATTCTCTTTGTTGTGCTTTCCTACATCAATTGTAGAATGGTGCACCATTCACACACATATCGAGATTTACGATTTCTAATAAATCTAGACATCTGTCTTGTTCTATGAGTATTAAGTGCAATCATGCACAACAACACTTATAGAACACCCTTTCATCCGAAAGTGGTCTGCATGATGAAGTTTTATTTTCATGGAGTATAAAAAGTGCACAGAGTGCCTTTTCCTCTCTTTGAAAATATGAAAGAATATCTTACACAATAACTATGTTACAAAAAGTGACATATTTCCATTTTTAAATTTCCTTGCGAATGATAGAAGGTAAGCACAGAATTTTGACTGCAAAGATGTTCAAAGAAGAATGATTGAAATAATTGCAGTCCTTCAACAGCTAAAAAGATTAAATATTATGAACCCCTCAAATCTCTTTTTTTGCAGGTGACTTGATATCTGATTATGGTCAAATTTCAAAACTACATACACAAAGTGTTTTAAGAAACGTGTTTCAACTTTGTAGATTCTTGCAGGCCTCTTCATTCTCCATATTGAGACTTAGTTAAACTTACCTTCACAGTAATAGGAATAAAAAATGTTATTCATTTTTGCCTATTTTTCTTTCAAATATAAATTCTTAAAAATTGTTCATTTTAAAATTTGGATCTGTGAAATAAAATAAAATAAAAATGATAACATATAATAATACATTTTTTACAACACAACATAATTTCCACAAAGTAATTTGTTTGCCTTTTTTGCTGTTCTCAGAATATATTGAATTTCACTCGAAATAGTGATTTCAATGGAACTCATCACCTAACAGTGGGCAAAAAAAAAAACAATCAGAAAGATTGTTAAAAAAAAACAACATACTATTCTCAGTAAAATACCAGAAAATACAAATCATACACATATGAAATGCTTACAATTACAAAATTGTATAACTTTAACTTATAAAAACTGTAAATGTTGCCACATTAAAATTATCACCGAATAAATGACCACCAAAAAGTCCAAAATTCAAAAATATACCTTTCCTTGAGGCCAAATGGTATTTTTGCACTTCTTCTTTATGTAAACTGTCCAATGGTAGTTCTATTAAATTATAATAATAAATTCCTCAGAGAGTAAATTAGCTTCCTAAAACTTTGGCTTCAAAAATATTAGGTAGGAATTTTGTAATTCCCTAGGCAAACGTTGTTTGAAAACCAACTGGGCATCATTACAAAGTGTCCAGCCTTTGTCACATTTTAGATAGGCAGTGTAATGTCCAGATGTGGTGGAAGGACCATCATGGAAAATTATTGCAATTGCTACAAAAGTCCTTCCTGATATTGATATTTGTGTTGCTACAAATTGTTTTATTAAAGTATTCAATTTTCTTCCATCAGCTGTACAACGTTGTATCATTAAAATTATGTATTTTCCATATTTTGTTAACAATAATGTGGATAACATTTCTGATTTACATTGGCTACATTCCATGTTTTGATTTGCACCTTTCACTAATTTATTGAAAGCCACTGATTTACAGTCTGGTAATGTTAAATACAGAAATCTCTCAGTGTTTACATTGGTGCTACATGTATACATGCAATTTTCACAATGATGTTCCCATTTGTAAGAAAGGCCAAAAATATTTTCTATTTCTACACCTTCATTTTCAAAAATGGTAAGCATATACATTAAAAATTCCTGAGCATCTTGTTGGATATTTTGTGTAAATTGTGTAGAACCAGAACACACATCCAAAAGACTACGAACATCTGAAACAGATTGTATTTTACTTCTATCTGTTGTCAATTTTTCATAAACAGAGTGCAACAGAGAATAAAATCTTTTTTGCCGATTCTGCATAATTTGTGCTTGCAAACCTTCCAGATAAAAAACAACATTGACCACTACATTAGCATAGCAGTTGACACCAGAGCTATTTTCAAACTGATAACCAACAATCTCTTCAACGGTGTCCAATTTCTTTTTACCTGCAATCACAACATTATCTTGTTCTTTTCTTTTCTTGATACCTTCAGAACAGATATTCTCTAACCTTCTTTTTCGACCAACCATATGCTTTTCAAATACAGGATATTTACCTAAATCCGGAGCATACACCCTTCTTAACCTATTATACTCTTTTACACAGTTTGCATCTGCAGTAACCTTTGTCTCATCAAAATCAATCAAAAACAAACCAGTTAATGTTCTGACTCGGGACAAAGCAACATATGCCATACCCTCTTTAAATACAGTAGATCCAATGTTCACCAATGCACTGTCTACACTTAATCCTTCAGATTTATGAATAGTCACTGCATATCAATACCAAAGGAAATGATGGACGGAGTGTTGAACATTGCAAGCACTCACCCCCAGTCAACTGATCTGGGTTTAATCCACCATCGTTCTTTAGCCCACTCTGCCACCCCAGTTGGGGTGAATGTATGACATTGTTCTGCATTCTGTCCATCAATTGTTGTTTTTGCATTTCTCACCCCGAGTGGGAAGGGTATGCTCAGACGTGAGTCCCTTGCTCTCCATGCCACTGGAATCAAGCTATCCTGGCTGACGAGGGCTGAAAGCCCGAAACCGGTCCTAGGATGCTTGTTTCCAGTCCAGGGAGGACCTGGCTTGGCAGTTCGGGCTGGACTGTTCCCATGGGGCACAGGGTCAAGACTGATTTGCATATGGCTGGGTTCAAACTGGAATGGCATGGTGAGCAAAAGAACGATGGATTTAGGCCCAGATCTCTGTACTGGGGTGAATGTATGACATTGTTCTGCATTCTGTCCATCAATTGTTGTTTTTGCATTTCTCACCCCGAGTGGGAAGGGTATGCTCAGACGTGAGTCCCTTGCTCTCCATGCCACTGGAATCAAGCTATCCTGGCTGACGAGGGCTGAAAGCCCGAAACCGGTCCTAGGATGCTTGTTTCCAGTCCAGGGAGGACCTGGCTTGGCAGTTCGGGCTGGACTGTTCCCATGGGGCACAGGGTCAAGACTGATTTGCATATGGCTGGGTTCAAACTGGAATGGCATGGTGAGCAAAAAAACGATGGATTTAGGCCCAGATCTCTGTACTGGGGTGAATGTATGACATTGTTCTGCATTCTGTCCATCAATTGTTGTTTTTGCATTTCTCACCCCGAGTGGGAAGGGTATGCTCAGACGTGAGTCCCTTGCTCTCCATGCCACTGGAATCAAGCTATCCTGGCTGACGAGGGCTGAAAGCCCGAAACCGGTCCTAGGATGCTTGTTTCCAGTCCAGGGAGGACCTGGCTTGGCAGTTCGGGCTGGACTGTTCCCATGGGGCACAGGATCAAGACTGATTTGCATATGGCTGGGTTCAAACTGGAATGGCATGGTGAGCAAAAAAACGATGGATTTAGGCCCAGATCTCTGTACTGGGGTGAATGTATGACATTGTTCTGCATTCTGTCCATCAATTGTTGTTTTTGCATTAGTCACTGCATATGCCAGAGAAAATGGAAATTGTTTCCAACGGGCATATAAATCTTTAACAAGCAAAAAACGAACTGAACAACGACCAATTTCTTTAACTTCATCAATCTGATCAAATTTAATTTTTAAAAATTCAATTCCTTCTTTTTTCTGATAATTCACAAAATCCACCACTTTACCCATTGCACCATTAACTAAACCTTTCTCTACATCCAAATTACGCCTTAAAATTACCCGGCAGTTTACACACACATACAGTGTCTTTTCCAAACCAGCAGTTTTAGATATTTTTTTTTCTAAACAATCTAGTTTTGATCTCAACTTACCCGTCAAAATAATAGTGATTCCTTCATGTAGTATTTTATCGATGGCTTCCATTTTAACAATTTCTTCATTTTCCAATTTTAATAATTCTTCGTTAAATATTGAACACTCACGCAGTGTCGGCATTAAGCAAATCACTGACTTATTTTTAGCAATTTCCACGTACACTTTTGCAGCAACTGCATTTTCATTTGGAAAGACATTGCAAAGTAATCGACTCTCCAAAGCTTCTTTCCCTTTTTTTGAAAGAATTCCAATTCTTATATCTTGAAGAATACTTCCATATTCAGCATCATTTGCCTGTCGCATATTTGTTGTCAGTTCTTTGTATTCAAAATTACTCCAAATGTTCACATTACCAACACTGCCAAGAGACTTTCTGGCATCTTCATGGGCAAGTGTTTTAAATACCGGTTGTCCTTTTACCGGTGTCAGTTGCAGTAGATCTCCAAAAACTATGACGTGTTTTCCTCCAAATAACACGTCATACTCTGTTTTAAGAATTTGCTGCTTCCTTAAATGCACAAAAGCAAGCATCAAGTTTGAAACCATGCTCACCTCATCAATAATGAGAAGTTTCATTTTCTTCAGCACTCTTGAAACTTCACAACAAGCTTCTCCAGATTGCTTGTGGTATTCCAATTTGTTCTCATGCTCTACTGGCAGCATTAGTAAACGATGTAAAGTAATTCCTTTATTGTTATGTTCTGCCAACCCAGTTGGAGCAGTGACAACACAAGACAAATGCGACTCAGTTGTTTTTTGCAGATAACTTGTAATTACTTTAATTAAGAAACTCTTTCCTGTTCCAGCTTGACCACTCACATACATTCGGATAGGTTGAAATGATGTACATGAGCACACTCTCTTTTCATGAAGTAATCCATGGTCAATCTGCTCTTTCACGTGTTGATATATTTGTTTCTGTTCAACATTTACTTGCTCTTCCAAGTTTCCTAACTGTATTGCATCTTCTTGTGCTTGATACATTGCTGTTTCCACCTCATTCATTGCAATCGCTGCTTCATTTTCAACAATTGGTTGTCCTAGCGGATCTTGACTTAGTGCAGCAGAACTTTGACTGTCTTGAGAACTGTCTCTAGCAATCTCAGCTGCCATTGTAGCTTCTTGATCAATTTCATCATTCAACATTTTCACATAATTTGCGAAAGCACTGCATTGTATGCTATCTTTACAAGCATTAAATTAATCTTCATAGCTAGGAAAATCTCCAAGTAATTCCAGTTCAGAACGCCATGGTTTGAACATTTGCAAAAGGGCTAAATAGTAAAATTCCCTTTTGTCAGCAGTGTCGCAACTCCATATTTTCCATTGTTGATGTTCTCTGTAATATTCCGTTTAAAAGTGTAGTTTTGCAGCACTTCATAGAGACACATGTTCTCAAGATGATGACTTCTGTTTGGATAGTATGTGTCCAACATATTGGTTTTCAAAATATCTGTACTTTCAGGGTCATTTTCTGCTAATTATTCAATTTCTTGAACAGATTTCAGTACCCGATTTCGCATTCCTGCAAGACCTTGACTCACCCAAATGATTCTTCTACTTTTGGAATATAGACTTGCAGATGATAACCGATCTGAACATTCATATGCTCCAATTTCACGATGCGATAACATCTTTAAACTGAAACTGTATAATTTCTTACTTAGAGTCTTCTCATTTTAAAACAGTTATCTGTCAGCAAATACATGATGTTGCCAAATGCTTTTCTCACAATAGTTGCTCAAATGCACACAGACTCAAAGTGTGATTCTAGACAAGCACCACTATCCCTAGGAGTTTACCAAAACGTATTCACTACAGTGAAAGTGGTAAAGGTACTGCACACAATCTACATATTTCACAACTACACCTTACTGCCAATACCTAACTCATTTAATGAAAGCATAAGCCATAACTGTCTTCTAATGCTACTAAAACTTGACAACATGACAGGTTTTAAAACATTTATCTGTCAGCAAATACACAATGTTACCAAATGCTTCTCTCACAGTGGTTCCCAAATGCACACAGACTCACTGTGTGATTCTAGACAAACAACACTATCCCTTGCACTATACCAAAACACATTTCTTCATCTAGAAGAAGTACTACATTTTAGTATAGAAACATAACATAACTCCATTCACAAACTCATAAACAATGTCTGGTTTCTAATTATACCAAAATATAAAAACAACACAGTTATCTGTCTGCAAACACATGAAAAACACAAATGCTTATCACAGAATGGTTTCTACATGCACACACACTGTCAATAAGATTGTAGAGAAAAAAAGTACTCCCTACACTTTAGCAGAAGAAATACATTAGTCTGATTAAAATCAAAATAGTCTACATACATCCCCTCACAATTAAATAGCATGATGGCGGCTGGTCAGTCAGCCGAGTGAGCTGGTCTAACGGGCTCTCCTGTTAATGTCTCTTTGCTAATGCCTTCTAGCTGACAGCTACGGAAATATCACCAGCAAACGAGCCGGAATGATTTGGCGGCTGGTTCTACTTCCACAAACGGATCCGCGGCCCCTGTTCAGAGCTCTCAGTCCGCTTCGTGCTTTCCTGCTGAGGAGTCCGGTGGTGTGGTCAGTGCTAACCGGTATGGCGCCGAAAGCCCTCCCCAAGAACGCTAAGCCTCGTCAGCCTGCAGGCGGCACTAATAGTCCGGAAAAGGTCTCTAAAAAATTGCCGGTAAATAGTATTTCGAGGGAGTTGACACCCAAGCCTGTCCGAATCAAACAAGGTGTCCACCCGCTCTTTAAACCGCAGAGCTTGAAGATCGACACAAAATTGGCAACTGTGCAGGAGCTTACCATCTCTGATTCAGCAGCGGGGGGTGCACTCTCTGTGCCGGTTGCCGACCCTGGAGCAATTTCGCCTCTGGTCGAAGAGGATGGGAGCTGCGGTCCTGGGCTGGGCGCTACTGAGTGCAGCAGAGGCATTGTGGGTCCCATAGTCCTACCGGCGGATTCCGAGATTACACTTGAGAAAAGTGGATGTAACATTCTAAGTGGCACAACCAATCAAGCTGGAGGCATCTCTTCTGTGGTGGCTCTAGCAGTTGCAGGACCTGAACATACCAAGGAGCTGGAAATGGGGGATAAATTCTACTCAATGTCCGATCCCTCAACGTCATCAGAAGACGGCAGTCCGAGTAAAAAGCCGCACGAAGAGGACAGTGACAGCATTTCCTCTCTTGAGGATGAAAGCCATCCAGAAGAAAAGACACCGTATGAGCTAGATACAATCCGGAAAGCTAAGGTACATGGGTTTTTGGGGGAGCCGCCTGCTAATAATATACAGGAGTCATTGGCCTGGGACTATTCGTTTTCTAGCAATGTTACTGATGTAATCACTGAACAAGGGGGCGATATTCTGGGTCCTGGTGGGGAGCAGGAGGCTCCTAAGGAAGTCACCCTTCACTCTATTTATCAGCTCATCATGGCGCACAGAGCAGAGACTAGGGCAGAAAGCTCAAGGGCCCAAAGTGCCTGCCGCAAATTACAGAATTCAATCAAAAGAGTCGCCAAAACCTGTGCTGATATTGTTGAAATAAAACTTGAGGATGAACTGAGTGCACAGAGAGGGGTTACAGAGAGCTTGAAAAATCAGAGGGAGGATGTTTCCTGGAAGCTCTCTGATTTAGAAAACCGATTGAGAAGTAACAATCTTCACATTCTTGGGATACCGGAGGGAATAGAAACTTCAGACGTTCGTCAGTTTGTTGTAGAGCTATTCTCGGAAGCATTCCCGGATTTAAAGAGCTGGGACTGGAAGACTGAAATACTAAGAGCTCATCGTTTCCTCTTTAAGATGCGACAACAATTAAACCAAGATGACGTGCTACCTCGTGCCATCCTGATCTCTCTCAATAATTTTCTGGCTCGTGAAGCTGTTTACAATGCAGCCAGACCTAATCGGAAGAGAAAGGGAAAGGGACAAGAATTCTTTGTTAGGCCAGACTTCTGCCAGGCTACAGTTGAGCGAAGGTGGCAGCTTTGCTCACTGATGCCTCTGTTTCAGGCAAAAGGTGCACAAGTATTCTTGCTCAATCCTGCAAAGTTAAAAATACTGTATCAAGGAAAACAGGCCAAAGAATTCCTAAATACATTATAAGAGGCTTTTGTGTCTCGGGATGTATAGTCTTTGTGCCAACAATTACATGACCTGAAGCTTATTCACTTTTTCTTTTTTCTCTTTTCTTGGCTAGTTCAGTCAAGCCTTGTGACTATTATCTATGAGCTGGTGTGTATCGGATATTTTCTGGGATATTCACAGGGGAGCCCTCCGGCTCCACATCACTAGGGACCCCTTGTCCTTTTGCCATGCCTAAGGGGAAGGGGAGGGTTTAGGGGTGGGGGATGGGGATGGGGTTTGTTCAGGGTGGCTAGGGGGGAGAGGGGGGAGGGGGGGTTGGACGGGGGAGAAAAATATAATCGTTTTTTTGGTTCAAATACTGCAAGTTTTGCAAGCATTGCAAGCACAGTACAGTTGTGTGGAGGCAAGGTTTTCTTTCTAATCTGTTATTTATGGATTCCGAATGTCATGATCAGTAGGATTACTGTCTATGTTAAGTCTCTAAACAATGTAGGCCAGAAAATTAAAGAATTACTTCAGAAAGATATTATTATTCCGAGGGAAGTAATATTAATAAATTATGGCTAGCTCTTATCTCCGTATAGCCACCATCAACATATGTGGGCTCAACGATAAGAATAAAAGAAGGAGGGCACAAGAAGATCTCAAATTCCTTGGGGTAGACTTGGTATGTCTACAAGAGACACATATTGCCAATAAAGATTGTAAATTGCTAGATACCCTGGGGCTTAAGAGACTTGCGCACACCACCCAGGACTGTAGAACAAAAGGAGTTGCTGTGCTATCTAGAAATAACAGTGTGAGCTTTGACAGAAAAAGTGTGGATAAATTGGGTAGATGGATCCTTATGGTTATCAAATGTGGATCGGGTTATTTTACGTTGGGCTCAGTATACTCCTCAGTGTTAGATGATCCATCAGTTTTGAGACATTTGTCTAGTGAGCTTCCATCCTGGCCAGAGCCTTATATACTATGCGGGGATTTAAACATTAATGGGGCAAAAAATGTTGGCAGCTTTGGAACTGCGGACCGCAAACCACTAGTGCGTAGGGCATTAAATGATTTAATAACTGATGTGGGGCTTATTGATGTTTGGCCTAAACTAAGGGGTGTGGATCCAGGTTTTACTTATTTCTCAGCCCCTCATCAAAAATGTGCCAGGCTGGACTATTTTTTGGTTTCGCCATCACTATTAAAGGAAGCAAAAATTGAATTATTCCCCAGGGTTCTATCAGATCATAACCCACTGATCTTCGAATTTCCTATGGATGGTATGGTAAATAAACATAAAAAATGGTCATTTGAAAGGACTATCCTTTTAGACCAAGACTACAGAAATTATATGAGAAACAGGATAGGTGAATTTTTCAGTATCAATAATGGTACGGCATCTCCAGGAGTGGTCTGGGACACGTTTAAGGCCTGGATACGAGGGGAGACTCTCAGTTTTGGAGCATGTAGAAGGAAGAGATATATTCAGCAGGTGAAGAGCTACTATCAGAAGCTTTCCCAGCTTGAAACTGAATAAACAGTAAACATGAGAGATAAAATGGAACTAACTGCAATCCTGGACTCAATCTTAGTGACTAAATCAATTCTAAATGATTTTTACTTAAATAAGCTTGCAGGATTTTATTTAGCCAAGCAGCAAGAATGCTATGAATATAGTGAATCTGTTGGGCGATTACTTGCAGTCAGGACCAGACACCAAACTTCGGCTCGACATATAAGTCAAATAAAAAATATGAATGGCGCTTTAATATCTGACGAGGGCGAGATTAGAGACTCTTTTAAAGACTTCTATAGGGCTCTATACACAGCAGATATGTTACCTTGTGAGGGCTGGGACCCTCTTCTCTTGCCTAAAGTAAAACTGGCAGATGAGGAGGTGTGTCATCTCGGAGTAGAAATCTCAGATAAGGAACTCCGGAAAGCGCTATACGATCTACCATCATCCAAAGCCACCGGTACTGACGCCATACCGCTAGAATTCTATAAAACCTTTTTTGAGGAGATAAGTGCGGAGCTTCTCCATCTCTTTAATATTGTCAAGGGGGGAGATGCACCACCGACGTCCTTGGGCTCGGCGAATATTGTCATATTTTTAAAAAAAGAAATAGATCCGTTAAATATGGGTTCCTACATACCAATAACACTTCTAAATAGTGACGCTAAGCTATACTCCAAGATCCTTGCCTCTCGTCTTAATAGAGTCATGCCGCAATTGGTTTCCCGGTGGCAGCATGGATTTATACAGGGAAGGGGGACAGAGGATCATATGAGGAGACTTATTACTCTGTTGGATGCCTCTGATGTCTTAAAACTTCCATTAGCAGTGGCTTTTCTAGACGCAGAAAAGGCATTTGATCGTGTTTCCTGGAACTACTTATGGAAATGCCTCAAAGCTAATAATTTAGGAGAAGGCTTCATTAGGGCAATGCAGGCTCTTTATTATAAACCGTCAGCGCAGGTACAGATTATGGGAGGCCTCTCTGAAACTTTCCCTATAGAAAGAGGGACAAGACAAGGATGCCCATCTTCGCCTCTGCTATATGCATTATATATGGATCCGTTTCTTAGGCTCCTGGAGGCCTCAGAGAACATATCCCCCTTTAGCCTAGATCATATGGATACTAAAATGTTGGCATATGCCGACGATGTGGCTGTTGTTACGTCAGAATTATCTACTACACTGGTCGAAGTTGAAATGTTGGCCGAGAAGTTTGGTCGAATCTCTGGCTATAGGCTTAATTTGGAGAAAACCCAGATTGTAGTCAATAAATTCATGATCTCTACAGATGACAGAATAGTGGAGGAGGCGGTGTATCTCGGTATTCGAGTTAGGGCTCAAACTAAGGAGGTAGTAGAGGCAAATTTAACCCCTATAATGTATAAAATTAAGAAGGACATGGGTCGATGGGACAACTTGAAGCTATCTATTATTGGGAGATGTAATTTGATTAAAATGGTAGTTCTGCCGAAATTATTATATATTTTCCGCACAATACCCCTGGAAATACATAATATATGGTTCCAACAGATCGAGCGTGAGATAGCGAGATTTATCTGGTCCTATAAAAAAACGCGCCGCGCAAATCGTTTTCTAGCACTACCAGTTGAAAGAGGTGGACTCGGACTACCAAACATTCGATTATATTACTTGGCGGCTTCATTTAAATATTATTGGCCCATGTTTCGACCAGAAGATAATATGATCACGATATCAAATGATCTGCCCACTATATATGAGATGCTAATGGGCTCGGGAGTTCGTGGTTGTCTGTTAAAAATGTATGAGCCCAGCTACTATAAAAAAATCCGATTTAAGACCTTGATCACTGCATTTCAAAATTGGACCCGGGTCAGAAAAAAACTTGGTATGGGCAGGTTTAGCAGATATACACCATTTCTTGATAATAGCCAGATCCCTTTAACATTGTTGGATGGATATTTCGACCGGTGGACAAGGGCGGGCGTGCGTAATATAGCAGACCTGCTCGATGGAGACCAGCTAGCTACATTCGAAACAATTAAAAATAGGTTTAACCTTACTAATAGTGATTTTTTTAAGTTTCTACAAATAAGGGATTTTATTGTTAAGAAAACTGGGGGCATAACTGGGTACTCTGCAATTCCGCTGCTAGAGGTTATTACTGGCAGGGAACCCCCTACAATTTTGAAGCTTTATAGGATATTTCTTGACGGGGTACCTGATGATATTGAAAAACATTCTATTAAATGGCAGGAAAGGCTGGAGGTTACTGATTCGGGCTTGGAAAGTGCTATTGTATTGGCTAACACTGTATTGTCTACAGCTAACCTCCGGGCACAATGCTTTAAAACATTCTTTGATCTTTATATTTCTCCTGCTAAAATTATTAAATGGGGGGGATCGGAGGGTATCCATTGTTTTAGATGTAAAACTCTGGGTGCAGATTTGGTGCATATTTTCTCTACATGCCCAGAGCTCGATAAACTTAGGCTGGAGGTCACTACGTTTCTGCAATATGTTTTGAACAGAAGGGTACTGTTAACTCCTCAATTTATGCTACTTGGGGTATCAACACCAGAGGATAATTGTAAGGAGTTTCTGTTTATCGTGATGACTATACTTAGATTATGTATTGCCTCCTCGTGGCTCGACCCACTACCTCCTACATTTGGGCAATGGAAAATGCGTCTACTACATGTATTCAATTTGGAGAATGCTCTTTATGCCCATAAGGGGAAGAGAGGAAAACTTAAGGGACTTAAGATCTGGAGACCACTTAATGATTGGATGAATGATTTAAACAACAAAAGTTAAATATTGGAATGGCCTCTAGCCTGGTCTTCTTTCTCTCTTTTATTTTTCTCTCTTCTCCCTTTATCTCTGTTTGGCTTTTCCTTTTTTTTTTTTTTCTTTCTAATTTTTTGATTAATGTGCTTTAAAAGCTTTTTCTTAGGCTCTGCTAGCTGGAAAAAAAATCTGAATTGTTCATATTGTATACCTCCATTCTGTATGTGCTTGCATATAAAAATAAGGTTGTAATTCAGATTTTTCAATGAAGGTTTTGGAAACTTAAAAAAAAAAACAACAACAATTAAATAACTCACCTTTCAAGATGTTTTGTAGATTAAGAAGTATATCAGTCACACACCAGATATCAGTCACACACCAGATTTTCTTATACAGAATCTCTGCACTGTGCACCTGTCAGCAGAACGAAAGAATGGCAAAGTTTCCCTCTCTCTGTTTCCACACATATACATGTAAACATCAAATCACACTCCTTCCCACATAAATTCAAAAGCAAACACACATTTATATTGGTTAAACATTTCAACCCTTTTCAAATGACATAAACTTCAACCCTTCCCCCAATCTGCCTTCTGCCCGTTACCATAGAAACATGTCATGGAACACTGTACTGAGGACACAGGTCAGAAGTTCAGCACACACAATGTTGCTAATCAAGACAGCAAGTGTGCTTGACTTCTCAACATATCAGATTATCATATATAATATTCCTTACAATCAGTTTTTGTTAACCAATAAGAATAATGCATTTAAAAAACAGAAATATGCACCCTACCTTTCAGTGTAGAAGGTTGTCAAACAACCAATGATTTCTTGTCTTTTTTCAAACTTGCATCTTAGCCACCATGTTAGAAACATCTTACTTTCTAAACTGCCATTTCATTTAGAGAGACCATCTGAGTGCATCCAGACCTCCTTACAAGATGCTTACAGTGTGGATTGTGGGACACAGCTACATTTTCTGGAGCCAAAGGTATGCAGAAAACAAAGGCATTCACAAAGACCTAGGTTTGCCAAATGTAGACATTAAATGGATTGGACAGAGAGGGTTAAAGTGGCACCAATTTATGCCATTGGTGAAATCCTTCATGCAAATCCAACACCCTGACCTCATAATAGTGCACTGTGGTGGCAATGACCTAGGCACTTTGACTGGGATAGGTCTGGAAATGCTTATGAAGGACACATTTGCACAACTGATTTCACTTTTCCCTAAAACTGCCTTTGTGTATTCTAACATATGCCAAAGGCAGAAATGGAACTGGTCCGATCATTTTTGTCCACAGATTGAGAAAGCTAGGAAACATGTGAATAAATCAGTTTCTGCTTTTCTCCGAGACTACAGAACTTTAGACTCTGTATAGGTACTTACTTATAAGTACCAAAAACTCTCAATGAACACAACAGCTCTTTTTAGAGCCACTCAAGAACAAAAAACTTAAGCTTAAACTTTATCTCCCAACAATTCCATTTTTTTTTTCCTTGCATCCGCGCACCCACCGCAATAGGATCCGTGCATCGAACGCGATTGGATGCGCACACCGTCCGCGCATTTTGCTGCTTTTTTTTTTTTTAAAAGGGGGGCCCCAGGGGGTCCTTCTGGGACCCCCTAAGCACCTCTAGAGGGTCAGAGTAGTTCCACTCTGCCCCCTTTATATGTTTTACGCACTTATTCCCCATGCTTCTTCAGCCTCGCTTCTACCGAGGCAGAAAATGGCCGCCAACAGTTCCTGGTTTCGAATGTAGAGAGACGCTCGACAGCCAAGTAGCATTCAGCGTGCGATTGGTAGGGTGCGTGCTCCGTTTGGGGAGGGTTCGCTTACGGTGCGGATCCTCCGCGGCCATAGATATCACCAACGTTTTTACCCTAATTTTCTCAGGAACTACTGAACAGATTCACACCAAATATGCAAAAGGCACAAGTCCGAACTGAGGAATACCTCTTTGCCAAATTTGGTGTCATTCCGTTCAGCGGTTCGGGCTGTAGCTGCGACAATAGATCCTATGGGAAATTGCATGGGGAAAATGCGTTTTGGGACCCCCCTTTTTTCTCGGCCCCCGCTTGACGAATCACCACGAAACTTTCAGGGTAGGAGCGGAGCGGAGCTGGCCAAAAGTTTGGAGAATTTCGCGAAGATTTGTCAATCGGCGCCAAAGAAATTCCCAATAGAATGTTGCGGATTTCCTATGGAAAATAGGTCCTAACTATAACTATCTACTGGCGACCGCCAGTAGATAATATATATATACACGCACACCAAGGTGTATTGATGAATCAGTGGGTGTACGAGTGCCTGTATCGCTATATCGATGCTTCAGTAGGTGTGTGACTGACTGTATAAGTGAGTGATTAGGTGTATCAGGTAATGTATGGGTCACTGACTAGGTTTTCTGAATATCTGTATCAGTTTGTCAGTTGGTACCATTGTGGCTGAATGGGTTGGTGAGTGGTTACATATGTGGGTGTATGCTTGACTGATTAGTTGTATGAGTACCTGTATGGGTGCATGAGTGTCTGTGTGAGAGGGTGTGTGACTGCCTGCATGGATGAGTGAGTACGTGAGTCAGTGGGTGTATGGGTTAGTGAGTGCAAGAGAAGGATTTTCTAAGTGACTGAGTGTGTCTATTGTTGTGTTGGTAAGTGAATGGATGTGTCAGTGGTATATGGGTGAGTAAGTGGATATGTGAAAGGCAGTATAGTTAAGTGTTGGAGTATATCAGTGGTTGTATGTGTGAGTGGTGGATTGCATGTGAGTTCTCCTGAGGCGGAAGCCGGGAGTGTGTGTGTTTTGGAACTTTTAAAACTTTGAGAGTCACGTATTTCTTGTGTTATTATCCTCCACAACCCCCCTCCTGGCACTTTGATTCTGGGCATTAGGCTCACCTGGTCAGGCTGTGCAGCGGAGTTCAGCGCTGCCGCCATTCCGGCGTTCATTGAGGCCACGCCCCCCTTCTTGAGGCCATGCCCCTATCTAGGCCACGCCCACCACCGAGCATACATAAGGCACTGAATACAAGCGCCGGTTGATGCATGTGAATTCTCCTGAGGCGGAAGCCGGGAGTGTGTGTGTTTTGGAACTTTTAAAACTTTGAGAGTCACGCATTTCTTGTGTTATTATCCTCCACAATCCCCCTCCTGGCACTTTGATTCTGGGCATTAGGCTCACCTGGTCAGGCTGTGCAGCGGAGTTCAGCGCTGCCGCCATTCCGGTGTTCATTGAGGCCACGCCCCCCTTCTTGAGGCCATGCCCCCTATCTAGGCCATGCCCACCGCCGAGCATACATAAGGCGCTGAATACAAGCGCCGGTTGATGAATGTGAGTTCTCCTGAGGCGGAAGCCGTGAGTGTGTGTGTTTTGGAACTTTTAAAACTTTGAGAGTCACGTATTTCTTGTGTTATTATCCTCCACAACCCCCCTCCTGGCACTTTGATTCTGGGCATTAGGCTCACCTGGTCAGGCTGTGCAGCGGAGTTCAGCGCTGCCGCCATTCCGGCGTTCATTGAGGCCACGCCCCCCTATCTTTCTCATCTGCAAATATAAATCATGTGCTTTTTTTGGCAGCGCAGCGGACGAGAGCAGCGGGCGCGTCGTTGGCGCGCCGGAGGTACGCCAGAGGTAAGCCCGTCTGCGCCCGTCTGCGCCAGACCGAGCCAGGAGCCAGGCACTAGCGAGCAGTCGAGGCTTACATATTCCAGAGAATCCTTACACCATCTCAATCAGCCTCTCTTACACCTATGTTCTCAATCACTTAGAGCCGAATCCCATCGTACTAATTGTCCCAACTGTCCATTCAAACTCACCCCCTCTATAAATGAGCATAACCCTCAGACGATCATAAATATGGCTCTGATTAACTGCAGGTCACTGCCCAAACACGCCCACGAAATACATCTACTCATTTGAGGAGCACCATCTAGAGATCCTGTTTCTCACAGAAACATGGCTTGCCCCAGACTCAGACGCCGACATCGTGCAGGCACTGCCCCAAGGCTTCCTTATACAACATCTGAACCGTCCGAAGGGCAGGGGAGGAGGAATAGCCGTCATCTTTAAAGAATCCTTCTCTTGCAGATTTCTCGACAGCCCAATGACGGATTGTGAAAACACGCTCTTCACTATCCAAATCTCCCCCTGTAACTCCCTTTCAGGAGTTCTCATCTACCATCCACCAGGAGCCATGGGACAGTTCCATAATTCACTCTTGGAATGCTCCGTGGCCTTGGCTAGCACCCGGCCCAACTTCCTAATTCTAGGAGATCTCAACGTCCATTTTGACAATAGCAATGATGACACTGCTACTGATCTGATCCTAGACCTTGCAGCCCACCAACTTCACTTACAAAACAATCTTCCCACGCATAATCTCGGGCACTTGCTTGATCCAATATTTTGCAATTTCTCCGACCTCAGGGTGGGAACACCTATACCAGTGCCCTGGACCGACCACCGGCTTATCCCTTTCAGCTGGCGGATCCAGACCTCCTCTCCTCCCAACCAAGCACCGGGCAGACTCTCTCGCTCCTGGCCGAAACTTGACCTTGATAAATGGAAACATGCACTAGAGCATACCAGGCCACAGTTTGAAAGTAACCCTCATTCTGCGGACGCGCAGTTCACGTCCTGGATTGAAAACTCCCTTGATACAGTTCTGCCCAAAAAAACTTATCTAAAACCCAGGAAAAAAGCCACCTCCCGTGGTTTTCACACGAGGCTCGCCTCCTAAAGAAAAACTGCAAGAGAGCGGAAAGAGAATGGAGGAAAGACTTTGATCCCAACAGCAAAAGTGAATATAAACGGGCTATTCTCAACTACAAAAAAGCCCTTAAAATGCTCAAACAGCCTTCTTTAATGATAAAATTAGTAAGGCATCCTGCTCGTCCAGAGAAACGTTCCAAATTATGAAAAAACTTTTAAAAACCCCAGAACCATCCTGCTCATTTAATTTCTCGGACAACCACTGCAATGAGTTAGCCACGTTTTTTGGTAAAAAAATACAAAACATCCTCCAACACCTCCCCCCCTTCCTCCTGATGACCCCCCACTTACCCACTCATGGCAGACCCAGAACCCGAACACAGAACTTAATATGTTCTCTCCCATCTGTGAGGAAACCTTAAGGCCCATCCTTCAATCCCTCAAAAGCGGGTCCCCGCATGATCCAGCACCAGTCAGACACCTTAAACAAGTTGCTCCTACCATTCTCGCACCAATGGTGAATATGATAAATTCCTCTATAGAAAGCGGATTGGTTCCGCCAAGCTGGAAGAAGGCGGTAGTCAAAGCCTTAATCAAAAAACCCAATCTCGACCCCAGTAATCTTGCCAACTTCAGGCCAATTTCCCTTCTCCCATGCATTAGCAAGATAGGTGAAAAGCTTATCAACAGCCAACTATCAAACTACCTGGAAATCAACGAATTGCTAAAACCGTCACAGACAGGATTCCGCCCGGGCCAAGGTACGGAAACAGCGATGGTGGCGGTTGTCGAGGAGGCTAGGAAGATCATTGACGCAGGAGGATCAGTGGCAGTGATCCTTCTTGACCTCAGCATGGCATTCGACACCGTCAACCACAGTATCTTGGCTCAGCGACCTTGGTATCTCGGGGCCGGCCCTGTCGTGGCTAAAATCCTTTCTTCACAACCGCTCTTTCCAGGTGGCGGAGGGCGACTTCATCTCCAGGGAGACTCCTACACGTTGCGGAGTGCCTCAGGGCTCCTCATTGAGCCCGACGCTCTTCAACGTGTATATGTCGCCACTGGAAGGGATTGTCATCCCGTATGGTATCAAACTCCTGACCTACGTGCATGACACCCAGCTAATTGTCTCCCTCAGCCGGCAGGATAATCCCACCATCGATCTCTATTCCTGCCTGGAGAACATAGTCAGCTGGATGAACTCATCCCACCTAAAACTCAACGGCGACAAAACGGAGATAATGGTGATGGGCAACCAGTCCCATTTCTGCCCGGAGTCTCTGTGGCCCCCATGCATGGGCCCGCCCCCAACCCCCAAAGCCGAAATCAAAAGCTTGGGAATTTGGCTCGATCACAATCTTACCCTAAACACCCAGGCAAGAAAAACTGCTGGAACCTGCCTTGGTCTCCTACGTACCACCCTCAAGATCCTTCCCCTGCTCCCTTTTCAGTCAAGAAAACTTCTCTTACAGGGTCTCATCTTGTCCAGACTGGACTACGGTAATGCTCTATATCTCGGCGCACCTAAGAAAGTTACAGCCAGGCTACAGGTTGTGCAAAGCGCTGCTGCTCGGATTCTTACCAACACTAAGATCCGCTGCTCTGCTAAATCAGCGATTAGAGCATTACATTGGTTGCCCGTGGAGCAAAGGGTGCATTTCAAGGCCTTGTGCCTAACCCACAAAATCCTTCAGGGAAAAGCCCCGTCAATCCTTAAGGACCTTGTTGTCCCGCATACCACGTCTAGACCTCTCCGATCTTCGAACGCCCATCTAACCCACATTCCCAGGATAAAGAAAGCTCGCTCCGGAGGCCGGCGCTTTTCCTATCACGCGCCCAAGCTGTGGAACACCCTCCCGCTTGACCTTCGGGCCCAACACAATCTGCTGCCTTTCAGAAAGTTACTAAAGACATGGCTGTTCCCATAACCATCTGCTCCGCAATTGGCTGATCTCTCTGGTGCATCTTTTAGCGCTGGGACGCTCAAGGGCAGTCATGCGCTCTAGAAATCTCATTACAATTACAATTACAAGTGATGGATTGTGATACTGGCTGTATGGGTTAGTGAGTGCATGTGTGAGGGTCTGTATCGGTCATTGATTATGTGTTAGTATCTGTATGAGTAAGTGAGCGAGTGTGTGTATGACTTTTATTGGTGAGTAATTGGCTGCCTGATTGGCTTTATAGGTGAGTGAGTAGGAGTGTGAGTAGCTCTATGAGTGACTGAAAGTGTGTGAGTGGCTGTATGGATATATGAGAGGATATATCGGTGGCTCTATTAGTGAGTGAGTTGGTGTATGAGTGGGTGTGTGGGTGATGAGTGGATGTGTGTGTAGACCTATTAATCAGTGGGTATGTAAGTACTGGGATGAGTGTGTCAATGGTTTCAAGAATGGTAGTGTAGAAGTTGCAGTGTGGGTATGAAAGGTTACATGGGGGTGTCAGTAGGTATGTCAGAGATTCTGTGGATGATATCATCAGTGATGTCATTTGAGATGTCATCAGTGATGACACTGACCATGTCAGGAGTGATGTAATATGTGAGGTCATAAGCAGTGCATTGCAGTGTGCAAGTTGTAGTTAGGTCAGCTAACTATAACTGCTGAATTTCTCTGGTTTTGTACGAGTGAAATGTCAGCCTAACTATACCGTTCCTGTATTTTTTGTTTTTTCAGTGAATATCTAAAGTTTTTTTAAATTATATGTCCTAACTATAACATCCCTGTAATCTTTGTTTTTTTCAGTGAATTTCTAAGGTTTTTTAAATGCTAATTATAAACTATAACGTTCCTGTATCCTTTTTTTTCTGTTTCTAAGGTTTTTTTAATTCTATTTCTGAATTGTAATGTCCACTTTTTTGTAAGTGAACCTGTAAGATTTTTGTACGTTCTTTCTATAATTGGATATTCTGTATTATATTTATATAATACACCACTGATTTTTTTATTTCATATGTCTCTATCAGACAATTCATTAATAACTGGCTTTATTTTTAACAATTTTGTAAGTTGGCACAAAGTTGTTGGATTTCCAGTGGAGATTCTGTCATCAGTAAATGTATTTGATCAACTGAAAAATACACTTAAAAGATTTTTTAAATAAAATTTCAACTCTAAATATTTAGTAAAATATTGTTTTTCTTACTATGATCAATTTAGAAGAAAGAAACCTTTACAAAAAGAAATATTGTATTTACGACTACCTTTGTCACCGTGAAGAGATCGGTAGTCACAAAGAGTGCTTGGTTTATACAAAGTGAAAAAACATATATATATAGACATATCCTACAGTATATTTAACAGTAGAGGTGTATTAGTGTACTTTAGAAACTCATATTTTCCAGACGAATCACCTCCAAAGACTTTTTCTAATTTCCGTGATGACAGAGGAAGTTACGATGACGTCAGTAGTCACGGATAGTGCACATTTTTCAACAACTCTGAAACGTATATGTAGAGGTACTGGGAAAAAGCTTAGTATAGCTGTTCACTGTTATAATATTTATTTGCAAAACAGTTTAGGAACAATGTTCAAAACACAAAGACCTACAGAGCGGACAAATAATTAGATATATACTAATGAATACAAAGTAGCAAAGTATACTTTATTTATATCTCTTTATATGTTGATTATAAAGGAGATTACATATCGTATTCATATATTTTGGAAACAAAGGAGAAAAAACTTATAAATAAAACATGTGTCTCATACACTGTTATATACAATTAATTTTTGTCGAGAAAGTGTATCCGAAATCAAGCATGATAGATAAGCTCAGATATGTATCTGTAATAGATTGGTACAAAATCACAGGTTTCAATTATAGGTAGTCATGGCTTGGTCGGTGTTAGATCCTACGCGCGTTTCGGCTTGAAGCCTTCATCAGGATCCATGTAACTGTGGTTTCGTAATCCTCAATTAGATCGCGTTGTCCCCAAAGAGGAAAGATGTGTCAATGCATACAAATCGGTCTGGAAATTTAGGTCCAAAATAGGTAAAGATGGTAATCTTACTTGAGTGGCTTGATAATACATATAACCATGTATTGGTGTAGGTAGGGACCTCTTGGAACGATCAAAAAGCAAGTGCGGCAAACTCAGAGGGGGTCTGAGAATGCAGAAATATTCGGCTCGGCTCTCTGCAAGGTTACCGCTATATTATGCTGGCGTACTTCAAAAATGAGTGGATCCTCCCGACTTGTATGGAATCCTTTGTCAGGATCCACTGGGTTCCGATAACGAACTGGAAAACCGAGTGCTGGGGCCCCGCCGAAAGGATTGGGTGAAGTGGCCACTTGGATCCTGATGAAGGCTTCAAGCCAAAACGCGCGTAGGATCTAACACCGACCAAGCCATGACTACCTATAATTGAAACCTGTGATTTTGTACCAATCTATTACAGATACATATCTGAGCTTATCTATCATGCTTGATTTCGAATACACTTTCTCGACAAAAATGAATTGTATATAACAGTGTATGAGACACATGTTTTATTTATAATTTTTGTCTCCTTTGTTTCCAAAATATATGAATACGATATGTAATCTCCTTTATAATCAACATATAAAGAGATATAAATAAAGTATACTTTGCTACTTTGTATTCATTAGTATATATCTAATTGTTTGTCCGCTCTGTAGGTCTTTGTGTTTTGAACATTGTTCCTAAACTGTTTTGCAAATAAATGTCCTAAGCACCCTGATTTAGGAACTTATCTCAGGGGCACCCCTATTTTTTCACTCACTGTTATAATATTGCAAGTTCTGCTTTCCTTTTTCAATTCAATTTCAATTCATAATCTTTATTTTGATCACCGAGATAACAAAAGACATTCACATTAAACCTACTTTCAACTTATATTTTGCATTTCCGCCTCACCCTGCGGTAACCTTGACTATTTCGGTCACCACGAAAATCACATGACCGGGAAAGCAATTAATATGATTGGATAATATACTTTTCATCAAAATCAATAGGAAGTACGAACCCACTGCTCCTTTTTTAATCTTCTTTTATAGAACTTCATTCTGAGCAGGTGGATTCATTTTGCAGTGGAAACTTTTTGCTGTTTTAGCAACATAGCAAGGAGATGGAGGTCAATGCAAAACAACAGCTGGACCAGGAAGTGGAGGTGGTGGACAGTAAAGAACTGGGAGAACAGGAACTTCCACAAAAGAGAGCCAGTGTGGTTTGGGATTTTTTTACAATCCCATCAGGTAAATCAAAAACAACTGCCAAAATTGTCCAATGCACAAATTGCGAGAAGACCCTCTCTAGAGGCACCAACAAGAAATATACATGTGGGACAATGTCCATGTTTTACCATCTAAAAATGTATCATAAAAAACTCTTTAATGATAAAGCAGAGGAAGTCTGGAGGACCATCTACTTCAGTGGCAGCAGCAACAACTCCTGGTCAAAAACTCCCTTCTGAGGTACAGACTACTGCAACAGATATGGCTCCAGAGATGGCAAGAATGACCACGTACTGCATGGACTGTAGTGTTGTCATAATTTCTGGGGAGCAGTCTCTTACAGCTATTCACAATGCTGCAAAACAGCATACATGTTATTTTTTTCCTCTTTTATATTTTTTTCACATTTTTCAGTGCATGTTTTTTCCAATTTCTGCTGTCCCAGGTGCCATTTTTGTTATAATAAAAAACAACAAAAATTAAAACTTTAAAAAATCCTTAAAAAAACAAAAAAAAAGGTTCCTGTTGGAACCGCCTTTTGCAGTTAAAAAAAGATAAAGTATTTCTAAATGTTGGAATGAATGTATGACTGGTGTATGGATTATTGAATGAGTACACAACTCATGCATTGGTGTTAGAATGAGTGCAGCTGTGGTGCCTGAGTAAATCTATGAGTGCATAAGTAGTGCCTGAGTCATTGGATGAGTGCAAACGTAGTGATTGGGTGATTACATGCGTGCATGGGTGTTGTGCAGCTGAGTGCATATGTAGTGCCTGAGTGATTGCAAGAGTGGAACGATGGTGCCTGAGTGAATGGATGAGTGCAAGATAATGGCTGGGTGAATGAATGAGTGCATGGATAGTGCCTGGGTGATTGAATGAGTGCATGGGTATTGCCTGAGTAAATGGATGAGCACATGCATAGTACCTGAGTGAACAGAGGAGTGCAAGGGTAGTGCCTGAGTGAATGGATGTGTCTATAAGTAGTGCCTGGGTGAATGGATGAGTATGTGGATAGTGCCTGAATGAATAGGTGAGTTCATGGGTACTGGCTGAGTGATTCGATATGTGCATGGTTAGTGCCTGAGTGATTGCATGAGTACATGAGTGAATGGATGAATGCAAGTGTAGTGCCTGGTCATTAGACAAGTGTTTGGATAGTGTCCGAGTAAAAGGATGAATGCATGCATAGTGCCTGAGTGAATGGGTGAGTGGAAGGGTAGTGCCTGGGTGATTAGATATGTGTAACCGTAGTGCCTGGGTGAATGGATGAGTGCATGTATAATGGCAGAGTGGATGAATGAGAGCCTGGGTAGTGAGTATGTGGGTGAACAGATGAGTGAAGGGTAGTGCATGAGTGAATGGATCAGTGCAAGGGTACTTCCTGAGTAAATGGATGAGTAGACGGGTAACACCTGAGTGATTGGATGAGTGCAAGGTAGTGCCTGGGTAATTGCATTAGTGAAAGGGTAGTACCTGGGTGACTGGGTGAGTGTACACATAGTGCCTGGGTCATTGAGTGAATGAATGCATAGTGCCTGCATGATTGCGTGAGTACATGTATACTGCCGGGGTGATGGAATGAGTGCATGGGTAGTGCCTCAGTGAATGGATGACTGCAAGCGTAATGCCTGGGTGAATGAATCAGTGCATGGGTAGTGCCTGGGTGAATGGATGTGTGCATTGGTCATGCCTGAGTGAGTGGATGAGCGTATGCATAGTATCTGAGTGAACAGATGACTGCAAGGCTAATTTCTGAGTGAATGGATGTGTCCATGGATAGTGGCTGGGTGAATGAATGAGTGTGTGGGTAGTACCTCAGTGAATGGATGAGTGCATGGGTACTGGCTGAGTGATTCAATATGTGCAAAGTTAGTTCCTGGGTGAATTCACAAGTGCATGAGTGACTGGATGAGTGCACATATAGTGCCTGGGTGATTAGATGAGTGTTGTGATAATGCCTGAGTGAATGAATGAATGCATGCATAGTGCCTGAGTGAATAGATGAGTGGAAGGGTACTTCCTAGGTGATTGGATGTGTGCATGGGTAGTGCCTGAGTGAATGCATGAGTGCAAGCATAGTGCCTCAGTGAATGCATGAGTGAAAGGTTAGGACCTAGGTAAATGGATGAGTGAAAGGGTAGTGCTTGGGTGAATGAAGAAGTGCATGGGTAGTGCCTCAGTGAATGGATGAGTACAAGGGTAGTGCCTGAGTGAATGGATAAGTGCATGGATAATGGCTGGGTGAATTTATTAGTGTAAGGGTAGTGCCTCACTGAATGGATGAGTGTAAGGGTATTGTATGGGTGATTATATGAGTGCATTGATAGTGCGTTGGACATTCTGTGAGTGCATAGATAGTGCCTGAGTGAATGGATGAGTGCATGGGTACTGCTTGGGTAATCGCATAAGTGCATGGGTACTCCTTGGGTAATTGCATAAGTGCATGGATAGTGCCTGGTTGATTGCATGAGCGTGTGAGTAGCACATAGGTGAGTAGATGTCTGCAACAGTAGTGCCTGGGTGATTGGATGACTGCAGGGGTAGACCCTGGGGCATTGGATGAGTGCAAGGGTAGTGGCTTGTTAATTGGGTGAGTACACAGATAGGGTCTGGGGGATTGGATGAATGAATAGAAGAGTGCCTGATTAGTGGCTGGGAGATTAGATGAATTCAAGTGCAGTAGCTGAGTGACTGGATGACTAGTGCATCTGTTGTGCATGGGAGATGGGATGAGTACAGGAGTAGTAACTCGAGGAATCCATTACTAAATTAGTGATTTGACACACATAATATATCTCAACCTCCAATCACTGTGAAGAAATAAAAAAAAGACAGCAAATATTAGAATTTTATTTCGAACATTAAGCTACTAAACAAAGTATAACATACAATATTTTATTACCAAAACTTTAACTGAACATAGACAATTGTTTTAGTGTTTTTCCTGCTTTTAGCTTTCATACTTGTTTACTTTCAACAGTGCTTTGTATGAAGACTCATCATGAAACAGTGGGAAAAAACAATCAATGAATTGTAAAAAAAAATTACAAAAATGTGCACAGTAGATCATTATAACTGTCATAATGTTCACTGCACTCACTACAAGTTGTTTAATTCTGGCTTGCTGATAGCTTACTACTTTAATGAAAAAACTATATGGTAAAATTGTTTCTAACATTATTATGTCTGGTGCTAAATGTCCAACAGTTATGAAGCAGTCTTCATTTTTGCATATCCTTTTGTAAACATCATCCCTGTAAGGGCCAATGACGTCTAAACTGTTCTTAGTCCATTTGTGAAAAACATAACTCATAGTACAACGTAGAAGTTGCTGTAGCAGAAACAAACAGGGGAATTTGTTTTAGTGTTGAAGAGACTTTTCACATGCAACTTAAGGCTACTGGTATTATAGTACCTCCATTTACTTTTTATCTGTAGTAACACAATGTAGTCCTCAAATATTTATTAATTCCTTTCCCGCAGTTAAAAAGAGTCCTTCATTTCTTAAGAGCTTGCTGTAGACAATACCCAAATAGACCAAATAATGTCTCAGAAACATATAACCCGAATATATATCAACACATTCCCACATTTTCCTATCTTACATTCTCCTTACAACTTCAGTTCTTAACTTTTTCAGTGGTCTTGATTTGAATGTCACTTGTATGTCATTGCACTGTTTCCATCCTGTTTGACATCTTAAATATATTGTGTAGTGTCCAGAGGTTATAATAACTCCTTCATGAAATAAGATTGCTATAGTTGTGAAAGTTATTTTTGAGATGGAAATTTGAGCAGCTCTAAAGGTTGTAATATCAGTTCCTATCTTAGCACCATCCACTCTGCATTGTTGAAGCATGACTATGATATATTTTTCATACCCCTGTAGAAACAACGTTGACCTAAGCTCTGATCTACAGATTGGACAGGTCATATCTTGATGGGCATTTGTAGTTAAATCTTTAAAGGGCACAGCTTTACAATATGCTAATGTCAAGTAGAGGAATCATTCTGAATTGATGTCAGTGCTAGACGTAAATTCACAGTCTTCACAGTTATGGGTCCATTTATAACTTAAACAAAATAATTCATTGATACTCACATCTTCTTCATCTGACAATCCTATCATTACCATTAGAAATTCTTGAGCATCCTGCTGAAGCATTTGAGAGAACATTACTGATCCAGTACAGTCATCAGGGAGTTTTCTTATTCCAGTAGCAGAATGTATAATACGTCTATCACTTCTTAATTCCTCAAGTAAACTGCACAGTTGTGAAGACATTGTTTTATCTACCTTTCCTTTAATAGAATGTGTAAAATGAGGCAAATGATATAGTCCATTTAACACCACATTTGCATAACAGTTAATTCCAGATTTATTATCAAAGTGATAGCCTTGTATTTCCTCATTGTGCTATAGTTTTCTTTTCTTTCCTCCTAGTTGATTTTTTTTGTTCATTTTTCTGTCCAACTGTGATAGACTCTTTAGGTATTTTCTACTTTGGACGCAGTATGGCTTTTTGAACCACAGGATACTGGCCTAAATGAGGTGCATATTGAGCTCTTAACCGATTACACTCTGTTACACAGCTTACATCAGCACTTACTTTTTTCTCATCAAAATCAATGAGAAATAAACCAGACAATTTTCACATTTGTGACAACGCAACATATGACATTCCTTCTTTTAATACACTACTACCATTATTAACAAGACCTATATCTACATTTAAACCATGCGATTTATGAATAGTTACTGCATACGCTAAAGACACTGGGAACTGCTTTTGCTGGACATACAAGTCTTTTGCAAGTAGGAAACGTACAACACATCTATTAATCTGCTTAACTTCAGCAATATCATCAAATTTTATGGCTAAGTATTCCACATCATTTCTGTTTATTTGAATTTGAGTTTTATTACATTTGCATAGTTACCTAAAACCATTGCAATACGAGTTTCATATAATACAATAAAATCATGATAAGATAATAATTACATATTTGCAAAGTTATTGGCTCCTTAAAAAGGTTAAAACAGTTAAATTGCTATCAGATAAAAATTGCTTTGTTCTTCATACACATAGTTCTCAGTGTAAATTATGCGTTCTGCTTGGCTTCATTACTCTGTCTGGGCGGTGCTATAATCCAAAAGGAGACGTTATTGAGAACCCGGTCCGAGTGCTTATATGGAGGTTTCCCAGGTCGACCTTAATGGTGGCAGTCTCGTGTCATAGTTAAGAGTGCTCACAGTAGTCACGGCTTCCCCTTAGCCTAGGTGGAATTTAAGCGTTCAATGGCATTTTTTTTCTCGGCTGCATCTACGAATCTCACTAGTCTACAGTTTAATTGAGGTGTTGCTGGGTCAAAACATATCAAAACTGCTTGTCTCCTTGAGCGAATATTCCTTTGGTTTAAGGGGGCTCTTAGCAGCTGTCTCCTTTCCTGTATCAGCTCCTTACAAGAGCATAGTAAATGGGTAATGTCACCCTGGCCATTTTTGCACAGACTAAGATGTTTGAGATGGCTCCCTCTTCCGTGGTGGAAGGTTCTGAGTGCACGGGATCAAGCCAAGGCAAAGTTTTAAGAAGTTTAGTTTCTGTGGTTTCGGGTAGCCCAGAGTGAAATATTTTTGAGGGGCCAAGACTTTGTAGTTGTTCACAGTCATCCAGGCATGCGATCTTAATGAAAAAGCTGCTTTGTCTTCCACCAAAGCCAGCTTTCTCAAGGATTTCCACACTAATTTCTTAAAATCTGGATGGTGGATCTGCGTGTTCCAAATAGCCAAGAGTCTAGTGCATGCTAGAGCCTCCTGAAGATAGCTTCCTGTAGGAATACTCCAGCTGCTGAAGATCTTGCCACAGAAGTTTATTTAGAGTTTTGGGGGCCGATAGTCTAATTTTGTTCCAGCAGTTGATATATGCACCGTATCTGGCCCATGATTGCTTCAGTAGGCCAAATTCCAGTCTAATTTGTGCCGGGGAAGTGTAGTTTGGGAGGTTAAAGGTGGTTCTGTATGCTTTTACTAAGGTTGTGTCCTACAGTTTTGCATCTCTCCCTCTTAATGCTTCACTACCATAAGTAATTGTGGGAAAATGTTTGGCCTGTGCTACTTGGATAATTAACAAACTTCATAACTTTACCCATCGCACATTCACTAGCCCTTCTTCAACATTTAAAATATGACCTAAGATTGCACGACAATTTTTATAGATACTTAACTGTTTTTCTAAACCTGAAGTTTTCGAAACAGACTTTTCTAAATTATCCAATTTCAATTGAAGTTTTTCTGTTAGTAGCACTGTAACTCCTTGATGTTCCATTTTAAAATTCTCTAATTTCGACAATCTCTTCTTATTCCAGGTGCAATAATTGATTATTGAACTTACTACACTCCCCAAGAGTTGGGATCAAACAGACAATAGACTTCTCTTCCTTAACAAAATTGTACATTACTTCAGCAGCTGAAATATTACTTAGAAACAAATTTTTGATGAGACAGGTTTGTAATACCGTATTTTCCTCTTTTGTGAGTACTCCCACTCTTATATCCTTTAGTATATCTGCATACTGCATAGCTGATGCTTGGCGCATATTTTGGATTAATTCTTTGTACTGAATGTTTTCCAAAATGTTTACATTTCTAATACTTCCTAGTGAATTCCTCGTTTCACTATGTAGTAGTTTCTTGAACATAGGTTGTCCTTTTACAGGAGTTAGTTGTAGCAGGTCTCCAAACGCTATTAAGTGTTTTCCTCTAAAATGTACAGCGTAGTCAGTTTTTAATATTTGCTGCATTCTTAATTGTATAAAGGCATTAGGTTAGACACCATGGACCCGATTCACAGAACTAACTTAAGACAAAATCCTAAACTTACTACCATTTTGGTATTCACAGAAGAGACTTACTCATTTTGGTATTCACAGAAGGCACTTGCTCATTGATGAGTAAGTGCCTTCTGTGAATACCAAAATGAGTAACTGTATTCTGTGAATACCAAAATGGTAGTAAGTTAAGGATTTTGACTTAAGTTAGTTCTGTGAATCGGACCCCATGCTGACTTCATCAATAATTAGTAGCTTTAATTTCTTTAATACTCTTGACACTTCATGACAAGCATCACCAGATAATTTTTTGGGTGTAATTTATTGTCATGTTTAACAGGCATCAATAACAATAGATGAAGGGTAACTCCTTTAACATTATGAGCAGCTAAGCCTGTTGGTGCAGTGACTACACACAACAAATCATAATCTGTTGTCTTCTGTAGGCAACTTGTCAGTACTTTATTCAAGAAGCTTTTTCCAGTTCCAGCTTGACCACTTATCTACAATAGAACTGGTTCATATGTGGAACATGAACACGTTTTATTCTCATGGGCAAACCCATGTTCTACTTTACCTATTACCTCTTCAAAAATGTATTTCTGATCTGCATTCAATTGCTGTATTAGTAGTTCTAGATCCACAGTTTCCTGTCTTACTTGCTGCATTGCATTCCCCACATCATTCATAGCTATTGCAGCTTCATTTTCAATGATTGGCTGTCCAAGAGGATCTTTACTTGAAGGTGCTGAACTTTGACTGCTCTGAGAACTCTCTCTTGCTATCTCAGCAGCAATTGTTTCTTCTTATTCAATCTCATCTCTCAACATTTGACGATATACTGGAAACACAGAGCACTCAATGCTGTCTTTCACAGCATTGAAAGAGTCTTCATAACAGTCAAATTCTCCAAGTAGCTCACTTTCAGCCTGCCATTGCTTAAACAACTGTAACATGGCTATATAGAAAAACTCTCTTCTGTCTGGAGTTTGGTAACTTAGCTTTTGATGGTTGATTAACTTTCCTTTGTTACGTCTCACCAAAAATCCAGCCACAGCAAATTTTCCTTCATCTTTGTTTCCACTGACATTACTTCTGAAAGTATAATTTTGAAGTATTTCATAAAGACACATGCTTTCCAGATGACAGCTTCTTCTTGTACAGTATGTAACCAGCATGTTATTCTTCAGAATATCTGTACTGTGTGGCTCAAATTCTGCAAGATATTGAATTTCAGGAAAATACTTCAGTACTCTGTTATGAGACTTAGCAAGCCCTAAACTCACCCATAGAACTCCTCTAGATTTAGAAAAGAAACGAGCTGAGCTTAACCGGTCTACACATTCATCGGAGCCTATTCCTCTGTTAGAAAGCATTTTTAAACTAAAACTGTACAATTTATTCGTTAGACTCTTTTATGCTGAAATCTCCTCCCACATCTCTTTTATCACAGTTTTCTCTGACTTAGTTTTATAAGATGTAACATACCGAGCAACAGCAATTGAGTTGTATGCAACAAACTGCACATCAATGTTTGCATTCCACATCTTCAGAATCACATGGTTGTAGTCATTAATGTACTTGGATGCCTCTGCTCTTCTTAGGTTGTATGTATTTTACAGGGATTTCATTGATAGTGTATGTCTGACTGCAGAGAAAAAGCTGTTGACTCTTCTTTGTGTGATGACAGGCCGTGGGAATCCAAAACGACATCTTGCATAAAAGTTGGTTTTTGCTCTGTATCTTCGCTGAAAGTATTTTCAGCATTTATGATTTCGGAATCGTAGGACTTGCTGTCTTAAAAAGAAATTGTCACTACTCTCCTTTTTAGGATGGAGCAAGTTACACACTGCTCAATAAAAGACAACACAGACTCATCACGGTAAGTTCCAAATGTTGGGGCTTCTTTTACCACAACAGCATGTGAATATGGGAAGCACCTCTGGCTTGGCACTCTTTACGCTAAAAGAAATCAATCACTTCACCAAGAGGAGGTTTTGTTTTGTTCAAGATGAAAGCCATCATTGCTTGAAATCTGTGTTTAAAATATCTGCAAACATTTGCAGGGTCTAGTGAGCAGAATTCTCCTGGCGTCTTCAGATGAATGACTTTTATATTTGAATTTGCGTCCCGCAAGAATTCTAGTAGGTCACCTCAAGCATATTCAGCACAACTCAGCATTAGGAACAAAGTAAGTGCTCCAAGGTTCCTCAACATTCACTTGAGTTCACCATGATGCCAATGCCAACATTCATTAGTCCTATGCTGACATGTCATTAGGGTTATTAAATTGCATTCCACGTTCTCATTGTTTCCTTGAATGTTTTACAAAAGTTCTCTTGCTGATATATTTAATATAAGTCAACAGTCCACGTTTGATTCTTGTAGTGAGTGTGTCGAAAGCATATACAAACATACTCTGGTTTTTCAGTACATACTGTCTTAAATTTTGTAATCTCTTTTTCAAAACAATCAACTGTAGTACCTGTGTCCTGTTCTACAGTACCATGCAAAAGTGCCCTATTCATTTCTCCTAAGCATAAAGCAGACGTTTTTACATAATACAGCCTCCTAACTAAAGATCGCATTGTCCAGTGGTGTGCAGCTAACATCTTAAAATGTTGAAAGGTGCTTTAGCACACTTTTTTTAATAAACAAGCTAGTGAGTGTCACTGCAAATTTGTATGCTTTCTCAGCTTCCAAAGATCCAAGCCTTGTAAAGTACTTATTTTGTGTTTTAAACTCTGCCTTGGAAATATACACAGGAATTCCTTAATATATCAATGGATTGCTGTCTAATACTACAAATACTACTACAATTCCATTTTTATACACGGGACTGACTACGCATCCCTTGTACCTCTTCTGCAATAACTTCTTCCACATTTCTAGGTGCAATCAATTCTTTTCCTTTTTGGCCTGCCATTGTTAATTTCATAACATCCTCCGCTTTTATAAATAGCATGAAACAATCTGTTATCCTGAAGGTAGCTTTCTTCATTAAAGATAGGCTCTGTACTAGAAGTATGCATCCATTATCCACTAAAAACTGAACAAAATTGGCTTCTATTCACTAATCTTTTCTTCTGGTTTTGTCTCTTCATGCACAACACTATTTGTCAAGGGTCTTCATTCTATTTAAAATCAAAATGAAAAGATTCCACTTAAAGCGAAGGCCTTATCAACTACTCTCTCAGTGCCCCTCTCCTTCTTCTATACTTGTTCATAGTTCTAAGTAGATTTATAACCACTCTACTACAAAACATTCTAGGCCTGATTTCCTTAAACTGCTTCTGTCTCCTGGTTAAGGTGCATCCATGTCTTTTACAATCTTTTCTGTTCTTGCAATGTACAGTTTGTCCACTCTTATTGTTTTTCATAGTCATAATTTCATTTTCTTTATTTTGTTTTTTATGTAAGTAAGTGCATATACGTTTAAGAAATGAGCTTGTCCTCTTACCAGTAGCTTTTTTTTTCTTTCACCGTTTTTTCTGCATTTTTCCCCTTTTGTAAGTAATTTCTGAAAACATACTGTAGTTGCTTCAGTTGCTTTTTTGTCCAAGCTTTTGTAGGTATTGTAACTGTGTGTAGTTATGTAGATTTTGTTCTGTAAAAAAAAAGTATATTTAAATTTTAACCCTATCAAATCTACCAACTACTTTACTACTAACTAACACATAATACAAAAACAGTTTTCTTGTTATGTTGCAGTTTTGAATCTACAGATGAACTTAGAAATATTACTACACGCACTTACTTTAATATACCAAACACAGGGCAAAACACAAAACTTTATTTATTAGTCACCTTTTAACATTTTAGGAAACTCTAGTACAACACAGCTACAGCAAATCTCACTTCTCACTTATAGATGGTGCATGAACAGTTTATCCCTTCTATAGCCAATTTTAAAAGTCCCACCATATATATAGCTCTGTGCAACCACAAGAAACATATCTCATCCTCTAAGCATATGCAAAGCGGTCATATAAGTTGAAAGATACATTGACAAACACTTCCCAATAAATACCTAACAAGTATTGCTTCTTTCTAATTCATATACAGTCGGACAACATGTTGTCATCTTTCAATTGTGAGTACCCTACTCCTGTGATACATCTTTTCATATCACTGTGATACTTTTTTTATCAAACTCCCATATACATCTTCTTTTCTTATGTAATGTTTTATAAAGAATTGAAAAGTTATGTACATACCAGTGAATTCAGTTTGTAGACTATATTATTGTTTTAGCTCTTTGTAGATAGTTATGACACTGTTAGGTTTTTTGAAAACTAAGAACAAGAATGGTACACCACTCTCAGAAGAAACAACCATAAAATGGCAAACTCTTCAACTTTGCACTCTGTGATCATGAGAAAGGCAGCAAATGAAATCATGTTTTTCATTTTAGACTACACTATCTCTTGAAACCCTTTCCCCCTCTTTCAAAAAGAGATTCCTATCTATGTTTGTTCACAATGTATTTTTGAGAAATCGCGAAAAAAAACTGAAGTTCAAACCTATATCTAGCTTGATTTTTTAAAAATTTCAACAATACACAACAGTTTATTACATAGTCCTGAGTTGGAAATGAAATCTTGCCATTACTTAAATTGTGTCATCTCTTCTCAACTTTAAAAAAAATGTCTGGCTCTTTATCACCCTTCCCTTTAATACACTCATATCGCAGTGTACCTAGCAACCCAGTGCAACCAGTAGGTCACAAGTTCATTCAGAAGGACATACTGCTTCCAAATAAGATACCACAGGTGTGATTTACTCCACAGATTCCAAAGCATATCAATGTCTCTATTACATTTATTTCCTTAAACAACAGTCAATAATAAGACATTTCCTGCTAAGGCATCCAACACACTACCTAATTTTATTCACTTTCATGCCGGCATCATCCAATGAAATTTATATATATTTTTTAAACACCTCCATTTTAACTGTTTTTTATTTGGAAACTACTTTATTCAGCTCTAGCCTACTTCTGACTGCTATTGCTCCTTGCTTAGAGTATGGATTGTGGGCCACAGCTATATCTAGTGGGCTAAAGAGGCTGCAAAAACAAAAGGTATTGACAGAGGCTTGGGTTTGCCAAATATGCAGATTACTTGGTTTGGCCAGAGAGTTTCAGAAAGTTTAATCAGTTACTGCCTTTGGTAAAATCCATTCTGGATTACCAAGTTCCTCACCTCATGATTGTGCACTGTGGTGGCAATGACCTAGGTACATTGACTGGGGTAGGCCTGGATATCCTAATGAAAGAAACCTTTGCAGAACTGATGTTGCTTTTCCCTCACACTGTCTTGGTGTACCCTAATATATGCCAAAGACAAAAATGCAAGTGGTCAAGTTTTTTGATCGCGGTACTATTTGGCTATAGTATTTGAGCCCAAATTTATGTTTAGGTTATTTTTTTAAGTACAAATGTTAGAATTGTGTTAAAGGTGGTATTTATTACTCAAACGTACTGGCAGTGAGAGCGGTTTAGGTTTTATTGCAAAAATAGGCAGTGGTTTTTTGGGGGGGAGGGGGTTGGTGTGTCCAGCCAATAGGATGGGGGGGGGGGTTATTACAGAATATTTCTGTTCTAGTTTTGAGATGTTTACAACTCATCCAGGCCTGCTGCTTTTTGTGCTGCTGCTTTCCTTCATTTCTGGGTGACATGGCTCAAGGAGATGAACCTGCTGCAGCTGCTGCACATGCATTGGAGGAGGATGAGGAGGAAATTGCAATGGAGGAGCAAAATTTGGATCTCTGGAAGAAGCTGAAGGAGTCTGTTATGTGGCAATTCTTCTCCATTCCACCCGGTGAGAAGAAAGTAAACGCACAGCAGGTAACTTGCTCCTTATGCAAGAAAGTCATCTCACGTGAGACCAGGCAGAAGTATTCCCTCAAAGCAACTGAAATGATGAAGCACCTGCATGCCATGCATGCGACCAGCTTAGCCCAGGCAAAATGAATGTGCAACCTGGAATCGGTTTGAAGCTGATCAGGGAACATCTGGTGCACTTGGGAACGTAAGACCTGATCATGTTCCTTCAACTTCTGCCGTTCAGACTGTGGAAATGTGGATTTTCCTGATCAGTTATGTCCCCTATCTTGGACCCCAACGGTTCTATATGCATGTTACAAGTACATGTATGTTCCCTCCAGTTCCAGTTTCTAAGACGCAAACATATGTGTGTCTACCGTCGACATGTTCTCTGTCAGATCCGCCATCAATGGGCTGGATATTCGATTCCTAAGTATGAAAGGCCACCGATTTTATATGGCTAAGTTACTCCATTTTTACAGTTCAGGCAAGTAGGCCCGATTCTGTCCTCAAAGCCTTTCCCTGCTCTCTGTCTCTGACAGCTTCAGCTTGAGCTCGCATCTGTATCCATGAACTTTGTCCTACTCCCTGTGCAGCTAACGGTGCCTGCCTCGGCCAGTTTTCGCCTGCCTGCCAAGAAGCTGTATTTCACCTTCGAATTATCTATTTTGCTCTTCAGCCGATGCATTCCTGTCTAGTGATTTAGGTAAACATTTCCTTTAGTTCACAAGCAAAGGACTCAGCCTTTCCGTCCTCCTGCAAGTGATTCATAGCCCTGTTGCCATGGAAAGTTTTCTGCCCCTCGCATCTCATATAGACACTTAGACGCTTGTACACGCACACACAGTTAGTATAGAATAGATTCTGTCCGAGAGTCCTTCCTTGTGGATAACATAGTTCTCTAAACATAGGATGTTAGATATGATTTGGGATTAGGTTGACTTGACCCCTCAGACTTCTCGTCTCCACATGTAGAGCTAAATGTCAAGTCCCCTTCACCCCCTAGTTGCACGTCAATCACACGTCATGCTGCTGCGCGCGCATCTATGTTAAGTATTATCGTATAGATCCACCTATGTAAGATAATCAGAGCCAATCATGTTTCTTTTTGTTCCTTATTACGCCTAGTTTCGATTACGTGTCACTATGTTAATTTATCTTATCAATTGTTACGCCTTTTTGCATTCGTTTCATTGTAAATGTATAACCTATAAAAGTTACTTCTTGTCAATAAAGTATTGTACTTCACTTCCTGAACCCTCGTGGTGACGGAACCTGAAGGCCGCGACTCGAGTCGGCCATTTTGGATGGAATAAAGCCCATTTAGAAAACCTCTTATACCACGGATTCTGCCTCTTGTTATTTTGAGCTATTTTACTTTATTTTAAGATTCCGTATGAAATTCAGTCCGGTAAAGAAGATTTTATTTACCACATAATGGCGCCCGAACAGGGACACTTTCTCATCTCACGCGCCGGCGGTGCGTTGCAGGCCCGGTCTCCTGCCACAGCTGGACGGACCATAAACGCGTACCAGCAGGATTTCCTGTAAGCTCCCTCCGGTCAAGCGGGGGCGACTGAGGCTGCGATCAACCCAGACGAGGCGGTGAGAAGTGCGAAGTATCCCGACCAGAGCCTAGCTGAGAGAGCAAGATCCGAGGTATACAGAGGCCCACCAGGCTTTTCGAAATCCCGATGTCCAGAGGGTCCGCTGTCCGCAGTCATCGAGTCCTGTCCATTCTCTGAGGCCTTCCGTTTCAAGGAGCTACTCGGTGAGTACCATCGCCGGGGAGGCGTGTTGACGCACACATAGGTTGTGCCGGTCAAGACGGATTTGGGTACACAAATCCGGTCTGCACTGTTTAGCAGTGTATATGTACTGTTTAGCAGTATATCAAGTATTCCGAAGTATTCAGTTATTGTCAAGAATTCAGCGTGGTGATTAGTTAGGCAGACTGTCATCATTGTCGGTCATTGTTAAAATGTTTAATGTTTAATGTTTAAAGTGTTCAAATATTGTGGTATGAATGAGTGTTCATTGTTCACTGTTCATTATTGTGTTTTTTCGTATTAAGTGAGTTCAAGAGTAAGTATCAGATCAGTTGTCAATATGCCGCTCTTCTCGAAGTTAAGACAGATTACTACCAGAAAAGGGGTGCTTGAAGAAGCAGTTCCTATTCCTCCTAGGGACACTCCAGGGCATTTTATGTACCATAAGCATGGCTTAGATGCCATATTGTTTCTTGATCTATGGGTAGATTATACCAAGGGATTGCCGGAAAGTCAAAGGTGGCCCGTAGCGGGAACCTGGGATGCAGAGTGCATCATGAAAGTGGAGGAAGAGTTATGGAAAAGAAAGGTCAGACAGTCACAGAAAGACGCTGTTGAGTTATGGCGTAAAGAATCTCATAGACGTACAGAAAAAGCACGTAGACAAGAAGAGAGGAGTAAAGAAAGTTCAAATAAAGCTCAAGAAAATCTATTAATTGAGGAAGGTATCCGAGTGAAATCAGAACAAGTAAATAGACAAAGAAATGCTCTTATGAATGGTATGTATCCCCTCCTAGCCGAAGGACTACCTAAGGCTGCTCCAGAGATGCCAAAAGACTTGCCACCCCCATTATTTCCAATTAAGGTACATCCAAAAGGGCATCCCAGAACCGCAGAAGATGTCTTTCTTTCCTCATATCTAGACGACGCAGCTCCCGAGTATGCTAACGCCACACCACATAGACCGTCTGGCGGAGGGGTTCAACGTCAGGATCAGGTATCTGTCCCCGTGCAACAGCAAGTCCCGATACAAGCTTCGGCAAGCACATCTGTTTCCGCATCTGTCTCCGCAGTCGATTCTACAGGGGTATCGACACCCATAGTTGCTGTGTCACGTTCGACGAACCCATTCACACCCGACGCCCCAGATGGGGCCACGGGAGGTGCTAGCAATACCTTTACACCACCTAGAATAAATAAACTTGTTTTTCAAGAGTCAGCGCATTCACGTACACCTAAATTCGTAAGTGAACGTACGCTTAAGGAACTCCTTGTAAATTGTAGATATGACCCGGTGGTTGGTAAAGAGGACGAAATGGTCCTGGCATCATTACGTATCAGGCGAGCCGCAGAGTATTTAGCGAGGTTACCAGGGATGACTACGCATCTAGATAACATATATCATTTTGTTCAAACAGGACGAGATCCAGGATGTATTAACAGAGCTATGGAATTCCAGAAAGTAGAGATACAGGGGGAACTGTTACGTTTCCTCATAAACTGTGTGATCAGAAATCAAGACCGTCCGGGGATAGACCCGAATGCAATGCTTATTCTCACAAGATGGAGTCAGAATATATCAGAAGGGAGACACGATAAGCAAAATTGTATAATAGCCATGTGCCGAAAAATCCGTAAAGAAATAGAGCGTATTCATGAAGAAAGATTGGGAACAGACGAGTTTGAGCAAGATGAAGTGTCCGAATCAGGGAATTCCGCAAGACAGTCAGAGACCATAGCCTATGTAGGCAGAGGAAGATCCTGTGATAATACTAGATGTTTTTCTGATCCCATACACTCTGTATGCCCAAATAATAGCAGAACGTATCCGACGCCTGTAATAAATCTGAAGTCTCCTGAACATTCGTTTCAAGCCGCAGAAAAAATACTACGAGAACGAAGGGGTTACCACCTCCTCGATTCCATGGATGAGCAAGAATTAGCCAGATCAGCCGTTCACTGGATTGACAGTCCTGAAAAATACGGTGATGAGACCGTAGCACACACGTTTTTTAATCTCAGTACAGATGAACAACGTTTAGCTGGAATCTATATGATTCAGCAACTCCTCATATTATATAAGAGCCAACATGCTGACCCTGGTCCTTTACCTGATATATTAACGGAACTACTCACAAACAGATGGAGAGGTTCTAGTAACAAGCTAATTAAAGAGATATTAGTGTCACGTAAGCAGTATGTCCTTTTTGTAAGTCCGGATTCTCTCTCGCTGCCCCGCAGAGAAAGAGCGCCGTACTATATGGATAGACAAAATCCTTTACGAGAAGTGCACCCAATAAAAGGCGAAGACAATGAGTTTCACCGTGTATTTGTTTACACACCCATATCAAAAATGGAATTATTGGAAATGAAGAAAGTAGTACCTAGTCATGACAAAGACCCAGCGGGTTTCCACCGAGAAATTAAAGACATGTTACTGATGGGAGAGTACACCTTTCCTGATATTATGACGATATTAAAGGTGCTTTTGCCTGCTGGCATTTATGAAAAACTGAAAGAAAAAGAGTGGGAAGTGGGAGACCAAAAGATAGACTGGACAGCATTAGCAGAGGAAGAAAGGGGCCGAACTGCAGGTTCAGGGCTCGGGGATAAAGTTAAACTGTTACCAGGTTTACTAGTACAGGTACTGCCACGTTTATTAACTACAAAAAAGGAAGATTGGGGTGCAATCACAGCCTGCAAACAAAAGCAAGATGAAGACACAAGCGATTATTATGCTCGATTTGAAAAATGTTTTGGTATAAATAGTGGTATAAAAGCAAGTAGTGACTCATATCCACATTTATTTGTGACAAAATTAGTGGAAAATGCATTGCCTCCAGTGAAGAATAGAATATTGAAATTCGAGAGTACCTGGCAAAGTAACACTCCGTCACAAATGCTACAAATGTTACAGTATCATCACAATAGAATTAGGGATGAACAAGAACACGAGCATAGACGCATGAAGGATACAAAAATGAAAATGCTAGTTTCTCAGACAGTACCAGCAGACGGTCACAAAAAGGGTGTGACACATTCTGGTGATTCCGCAGTTCCTGTAAAAGGAACCTGCAATTACTGTAAACAACTAGGCCATTATGTACACGATTGTCCAGTCCTGAAACGTAATATAGCTACAGGTATTGCAAAAGAGAGACCACGATTAGGTAGACACGATCAGAATGAACAAGGAGCTATGCAGCATGGACAGTCCATGCCAGTTCAGCAACAGTCCATGCCAGCCTCACAGCAACCCATACAGTTTGTGCCAGCTGCACCACCGTTGCCTGCTACTGCCACACAAACCACAACACGACAAATGTATCAGACTGCACAGTATGAATACCCTGAGTATCAGCGTTACGCATGAACCAGCCTAGAGAGGGAAGTTGACTTACCGCTTATCGAGATTCCTGTAGATCAAGAAGGACCTTATGTACATAGTGAATTATTAGGTCAAGATAGAAAATTCTTACTCGATACAGGGGCAAGTCGAACAACTATAAAACGTAGTGAAGTTCCAGGGGCACCCCTCTCAGGCTCTCAAAATGTTTCCCTTGGTTTTTCAGGAAAACCTATTGTTAATGAAGTATCACAGCCTCTACCACTTACGATAGGACCTTTGACACGAACTACAGATTTACTGCTTACTAAATCATGCCCAGAAAATCTGTTAGGAATTAAAACTCTGAAAGCACTAGGAGCCATAATATGTTGTTCTCCGGAAGGAGTAAGGTTGTTTTTACGTGATTTTAAAGGTCACTATGTGTCTAGAGACATGGATCCCCGACTACAGACTTTACCAGTACATCTATGGGCACAAGGCCCTACGGATGTTGGCTGCATGAACATTACACCCTATCGAGTCACATTGAAAGCAGGAGTGGTACTACCACGAATGCGACAATACAAGTTACCGCATGATGCTGTAGTGGCTTTGCTGAAAATCATTGATGAGCTGATTGCCCAGGGAGTAGTTGTAGAAACAGACTCCAATGTATGTAATTCACCGATAATTCCGATTCTTAAACGAACTGATCCTACTGCCCCACCAGTGTACCGATTGGTTATTGATTTGCGTGAACTAAACAAGTGCATTGTACCACAATTCCCTGTGGTCCCTGATATATCATCATTGTTGACAGCAATTGATTCCGAAGCAACATTCTTTACTGTAATTGATCTCAAGAATGCCTTTTTCAGCGTCCCAATAGATCCGGAAAGCCAATACTTGTTCGGATTCAGTTTAAATGGGCGCAGCTTTAAATTCTCACGCGCTCCCCAAGGATTCACAGAAAGCCCCAGCATCTACAGCCAAGCACTGAAACGAGAACTTGACAGTATCCACATGCCAGTCAATACTGCACTGCTTCAATATGTCGATGATCTGCTGATCACCGCAAGGAGCGAGCCAGAATGTGAAAAGGCTTCTCTGACAGTTTTACATTTTCTAGCCGACAAGGGGCACAAGGTGTCTCCTTCTAAGCTGCAATTCTGTGTCCAGCGAGTTATTTATCTTGGTCACTCGCTGTCCAAGGAGGGAAGGCAGCTTACACCAGATCGCATCCAGTTAATTGCTAACATGTCAATACCCCAGACACAAAAGGAGGTGCGGGCTTTCATAGGCCTCACTTCATATTGTAGGCAGTGGATCCCTCAGTACGCATTTCTAGCAAAACCACTCATTCAGTTAACCACACAGGAGGCAGCCACATCGACTGTTCTCCCTTGGACTCAGGAACATACACAAGCTTTCGAAAGCCTAAAGGAAGCTTTATGTCAAGCACCTGTTTTAGCAACACCATGTTATAGCAAACATTTTACACTCTTTGTTACAGAACGCGAAGGTACTGCCTTGTCAGTACTCACTCAGGATCAAGCAGGATCACGCAAACCATGTGCTTATTTTTCCAGTACATTAGATCCCGTAGCTCAGGCTTTGCCTGCATGCCTGAAATCAGTGGCAGCGACAGCTTTAGCAATCAGACAAAGCGATGCCATAGTATTAGGACACCCATTGACAGTACAAGTACCACATGCAGTAGAGGTTCTTGTGAACCGGACACAAACACAACACTTGACCATAGCAAGACTTACCGGTTATGAACTGACATTGTTTCAACCACACATAGAGATCCGACGGTGTAATACATTGAATCCTGCTACACTATTACCTGTAATTGGAACAGACCCACTAGCTCATGAGTGTGTTGAAATCATTGAAATAAAGACGAAACCTAGACAAGACTTGACAGACGTTCCATTGTTAGATCCAGACCTGACGTTGTATGTAGACGGATCGTGCATGAGAACAAGTACAGGAGATTTAGTGGCCGCGTATGCAGTCACAACAGACACTGAAGTTATTGAGACAAATTGTATAGATACTTTGTCAGCCCAAGCAGCAGAACTTATTGCTCTAACACAAGCCTGTATTCAAGCCACAAATAAGAAAGTTAATGTATACACTGACTCACGTTATGCATTCGGAGTTGTACACGACTTCGGCGTGCTGTGGCGAGAGAGAGGTTATTTAACCTCCCATGGTGCCCACATTCAGCACGGACCCCTCATTCATGCCTTGTTAGACGCAATACATCTACCCACTGCTATATCGATTATGAAATGTAAAGCACACACGAAGGTTACTGATATCATTTCTCAAGGCAATGATTTAGCTGACAGAACAGCTAAACAGACTGCTCAGAATCGCACATTAGACATGACAAAGCCAATAGTTCAGGCACCAACACAATGTATGACGATTAAGGATCCCGCACTTGACGTAATTGACATACAGACACATGCTACTGCAGAAGAATTAAAGAAATGGACTGAACTAGGAGGGATTCAGACAGATCAGGGATGGATGACGAAGGAGAAATCTGTATGGTTTCTTCCTGATTCCATGGTTCAAGCCATTATAGCTACAGTTCACAGTCCAGCACATTTAGGAGAGAAGGCTATGCTAGACAGCATTCAGCACATTTGGTTCAACAAACATTTACGAGCAGCAGCTAAACAAAAAGTTCGTACCTGTATGATATGTTGTCAGTTTAATCCAGGAAAGAGTGTTCCCGTAGAGCAGGGTGGATTTCAGCCTCCTGACCATCCTTTTGAAGTCCTCCAGATGGATTATATTCAGATGGAACGTTGTCGAGGATTCAAATATGTTCTCGTAGTTGTCTGCGCTCTCTCCCGTTGGACAGAGGCGTATCCCGTATCAGATTACACTGCCCCGACTACTGCCAAGCAGCTAGTTCGAGAATTCTTCCCACGGTACGGTTTACCACGTGTTGTATATTCAGATAACGGCCAGCCTTTCTCATCCGAATTAATGAAACATGTCTCACTTTTGTTGGGATATCAGTGGAAATTCCACTGTGTCCGACACCCCGAGGCAGCAGGTCTCGTGGAACGACATAATCAACTTTTAAAAATCAGATTGTCTAAAATATGTCAGGAAAAAGGTGTGGACTGGATAGTAGCCTTACCAGTTGCGCTATTTTACATGAGGATGGTAGCACACTCTCGAACAGGGCTATCCCCATATGAGGTGATCTTTGGTAGACCACCGAATATGTGGGGGACGCCTATACCCCGTAAAATAACTGATGTTGACTGTAATATGCTGACAGATTACCTGGCTTCCTTGATGTCTGCACTACAATCTTGTCGTTCACAGGTAGTCGCAGCTTTTCCCGACAACACCGAGGTGAAACCTCACGACGTAATTCCCGGCGATTATGTTCTCGTCAGGAATTTCGATCGGAAAACCCAACTGGAGCCAAGGTGGAGGCTTCCTAAGTTGGTCCTGCTGACGACCAGAACAGCTGTGAAGATCGAAGGGAGAAAAGGCTGGGTGCATTCCAGCCATATCAAGAAATTTCATGGACTTCCTCCTGACACAAACAGTACTCCCCGTGTGTCTTCCCCCATTGACTCAAAGCTACCCTTGGCTGAGGCCAGTAGCACCGAACTCTATAAGCAGAAACTCAGGTCCAGATCCAAACTGTCGGACGATTTGATTGTTTAAGTCCTCTCCAAGGTGAAGCGGTTGAATCTGTCCCGACATGTATCCCTTAGGTCTGAATGATGTAGAGTCCAGAATCATAATGAAACGACATGCTTATTGTAAATTACTGCGTAGCCACTGTATTGTGACTTTATTAATTTTGTTTTTCTTGAGTTTTTTAATAGTTACTGCAAGTATATTGTCGCATATGTATTATCCTGTTTCTAAACGTGCTTTCAATATAACTGATGAACATTCTTTTAGTGACCTACCCCCACATGAGTTGTCCTATAGACTTGCGCTGCGCAATAACACCTTCATTAGTATGTTACATCATTCCCATCAGACTAGTAATGCCACCAATTGTTGGGTGTGTGGCCGACTCCCTCCCTATCAGAACAACAAAGGAGTTCTGCCTTTCTTTCCACATCCGTTCACACACAATGGCTCCTGTGGAGCATGGTTTAGTTTATTAAATTCCATAGACCCAGACACAGCAGTTTATCAACAACATTGGATATGGGGAAATCTGAATCTAGTTTTATTCAAAGTCTGTCACCCTAATAAGGAGGGTCACCCCAGTAGAACAGGAACTGATTTAGAAAATGAAGTGTATAAATTAGGTAATTTTACGCCTAATCTTATGATTTTGAATGTCAAATCTGAGGTTGAACTAATTCTGCCCACTATGTCAGTATTTCCAGTTAAGGGTGAATTATGTGTAAGAAAAGTTGGTTCCATACATATGGGCCATAGCCAATGCGTTACTACAGTAGAATATAGTGATCAAGGTAAATCTTCATTTAGAGCTTCTCGCCATTCTTACTTTATATGTGGTCAGACGGCATATATGCGTCTGCCTCTAGATTGGGATGGTACCTGTTACATAGCATTCCTTTTGCCACCTGTTTTCCTAGCCCCCCCTGATTATTATCGAAATGTTCATTTAGTACACAAAAGAGAGCGTAGAGATCTCCCAGTTGTCGATTATACTGAGACGGCATGGGACAAGTATGTAGATTTCAATAAAGGTATCTTTCCCTATATAGGTACAATATCAAATAGTAAGCTTATACGCAGACTCACCAAGACTCTTGAAGCTGTAGTAAACGAGACTATAGCCGCCCTAGGCAATCTGACAGAGGAACAATCAGTGATGAGAATTGTTGTTCTCCAGAATCGTCTTGTCCTTGACGTCATCCTGGCCGATAGGGGCGGAGCTTGCAGGGTCATCGGATCCAGCTGCTGCATATTCATACCAGAAAATTCGCCATCTGTATATAAAGCTATAACACGCCTTCATAAGATTGTAAGCCAGATACACGAGAATCCAGGCACTTGGACGTGGTCCGGGTGGTTTTGGAGTGTGATATCAGCCTGGGGATGGAGAGTTCTATCCTTCCTAGGTATTGGCCTTCTTATGCTCTTCAGTTGTTGTTTATGCCTGCAATGTGGACCAGCGATTTGTGGTCTGTGTGTCACATCATGCATTCCATATCAAAGTTCTCGTTCAAAATACCGGAAGAAGAAGGAAGAAGAAATGATGCTCCATGAGCAAATCGATGGAATGATGAAGATTGATATCTCTTGAAGGGCAAGTAGGGGACAAGGAGGGAATGTGGAAATGTGGATTTTCCTGATCAGTTATGTCCCCTATCTTGGACCCCAACGGTTCTATATGCATGTTACAAGTACATGTATGTTCCCTCCAGTTCCAGTTTCTAAGACGCAAACATATGTGTGTCTACCGTCGACATGTTCTCTGTCAGATCCGCCATCAATGGGCTGGATATTCGATTCCTAAGTATGAAAGGCCACCGATTTTATATGGCTAAGTTACTCCATTTTTACAGTTCAGGCAAGTAGGCCCGATTCTGTCCTCAAAGCCTTTCCCTGCTCTCTGTCTCTGACAGCTTCAGCTTGAGCTCGCATCTGTATCCATGAACTTTGTCCTACTCCCTGTGCAGCTAACGGTGCCTGCCTCGGCCAGTTTTCGCCTGCCTGCCAAGAAGCTGTATTTCACCTTCGAATTATCTATTTTGCTCTTCAGCCGATGCATTCCTGTCTAGTGATTTAGGTAAACATTTCCTTTAGTTCACAAGCAAAGGACTCAGCCTTTCCGTCCTCCTGCAAGTGATTCATAGCCCTGTTGCCATGGAAAGTTTTCTGCCCCTCGCATCTCATATAGACACTTAGACGCTTGTACACGCACACACAGTTAGTATAGAATAGATTCTGTCCGAGAGTCCTTCCTTGTGGATAACATAGTTCTCTAAACATAGGATGTTAGATATGATTTGGGATTAGGTTGACTTGACCCCTCAGACTTCTCGTCTCCACATGTAGAGCTAAATGTCAAGTCCCCTTCACCCCCTAGTTGCACGTCAATCACACGTCATGCTGCTGCGCGCGCATCTATGTTAAGTATTATCGTATAGATCCACCTATGTAAGATAATCAGAGCCAATCATGTTTCTTTTTGTTCCTTATTACGCCTAGTTTCGATTACGTGTCACTATGTTAATTTATCTTATCAATTGTTACGCCTTTTTGCATTCGTTTCATTGTAAATGTATAACCTATAAAAGTTACTTCTTGTCAATAAAGTATTGTACTTCACTTCCTGAACCCTCGTGGTGACGGAACCTGAAGGCCGCGACTCGAGTCGGCCATTTTGGATGGAATAAAGCCCATTTAGAAAACCTCTTATACCACGGATTCTGCCTCTTGTTATTTTGAGCTATTTTACTTTATTTTAAGATTCCGTATGAAATTCAGTCCGGTAAAGAAGATTTTATTTACCACAAGACTCAAGCACAGCCAAAGCCTTCTACCTCAGATCTACCCACCATTCCAGTAGCTGGTTCCCAAGTTACTGTAAACTGTCTTCAGCAGCATGCTAATATTGTGGTGCTGTATGTGGGGACTGCAACATCGTGTCTATACTGCCAGACAATTATCATGGTAGAGGAGAGTGACCTGAACATTCCTCTGAAGCTTGTTATTGCTCGCCACATCTGTTCATGGACATTGTGGTCCTGGAATTTGTAAACAACAGTTGCACTGCATTATGGACATTGTGGTCCTGGAATTGATAAAGAGAGAAAATCCAAGTGGAGTCCTTCCTCACTGGAGATTGATTGGATTTAAAATGAGAGAAACTGACAACCCTAATTTACATTGGATTAGGACCCGAATTGGGGTCAAAACACGTCATGTTTTAATGGACTTCTTGCCTAATAAAACTATCAAACCTGTAACCGCATGGTGGGCTTGCTTTCACACTGGAAGGAGGTGTGTGTTGTTCTTGTGGATATGGTAGCAGTGACGCCCACTGACAAGCCCCGACTCGCAAGGCTAGACATTTGCATAGTGTCAGATATATATATATCGTACTGGCAGTTGCCAGTAGCTAGTTATAGTTCGGACCTAGTTTCCATAGAAAAAGTGTTATTTCAACTAAGGATAGCTGTGTTATGGCCCTGAACTTTTAATAAGAATCAAACTGCTTTCTGACACCTCACCTGAAAATGCTTTATTTCTGTTTTCAATGGTGCACTCTGAAGGAGAATATGACCAGCGTCTTTAAAAACACGCGGTCATTCCCAATACAGAGAGACTCACCCGTGATCAAGGCTTGGTAGAGCAGAAACATGCTGGGAGAGTGAGCTACCTGACAGCACATCTCTATGTGTAATAAAGCACCTAAAACCACTGCAATTGGGAGTCTGTGTAATTCATTTCAGGAGAAGAGAAAGAAGTGAGTGCTGGGATGTATTCTCAGGAGGATTTGTTGCCGTGACATAAGCCATCCTGCCAGGGTCTGGGGCTCTCATAATGGAGCAACCTTGTTGTGGATAATTAATTAAAGGAACCTGACCTGCCTGCCCTTGCTGACTAATAACAGGACAATCCTAACAAAAATTGCAGTGACAGCGGGCGCGGGATGTGAAAGGAAAGATTTCCTCTTGCTGGCTGCAGTGGTAAAAAGTGTTAGTTGGAGATGTAAAAGTGGAAAGTGTAGGTTTGGTAAACTGAATACAGCACATTGGGAACAATTTGAATTTGGACTAAGGATAGACTGCAGCCCCACAGGCTGTTTCCTTTTGATTGGCTTGCCTGTCAAAGTGCTCCTGCTTGCTGAAAGCAGAGTTTTCATCTCTTTCTCTGCCCGCAGACATGCGGGAGGGGAAGGGCCCCGCCCCCTATGAATTTGGCCGGACCACAGGGATGTGATCACCAAAGCCAAAATCAGCCCCGGGAGGGCGGATGAACGGCCCCTCTCCCCATTGATTTGTGGGCAGAGGATAGGATCCCCAGGCCCAAAATTGTCCCAGGGAGGGGGGAAGCACTGCCCCCTTTTACATTGCAGCCAAGCCCAGGAAGATGAGTTTCCTGGGGCCGAAATTGGGCCGGGGGCGTTTTTTACAAATATAAACATAGCAGGTGCCCCAGTGGACGCTCTACTTCAGTAAAGCACAAAACAATCCTTACTTTTTGGACTTCACAAAGGCAAAGCCAGTGTGTTTCCTCTCATATTGCACAATGAAAGATAATCTGAAATCCTTAATGGAGGTGACTGCATTATTGATCTATTTGAGTGCAATCTGTTCTTGGATGACTATGATGACTGATTTTGTTCTCATTGTCTCCTGGTAAGAGCAGAGTCAAGGATTCTCCCTTTTAAATACCCTAAGCATACAAGTGCTCAAAGGGCATAGCACTACTCACACACCCTATCCAGACATACACAGGTACTTACACAACCACTCACAGACCCACATAGGCATTTACAGAGCCACACAAGCACTCACACACCTACTCAGAAACTCACAAAGGCACTCACAGACCCACACAGGTACTCAGACACCCAGTCTAAGACCCACACAGGCACTCACGGAGCCACAAAGGCACTCAGACACACATTCAGATAATTGCACGCCCACTCAGACCCACACAGGCACTTAATGATCAATTCAGAGAGCCACACAGGTACTCACAGACCCACACAAGCACCCACAGACTTACTCACAAACACACACATGCACTCATACACCCACTTACAAGGGTACTCACACACCCACTCACAGACCGACAAAGCCACTCACACACCCACTCTCAAAGGTGACAGGTTACAGTTAGGATTTAAAAAAATTCACAGAGAAAATAAAAAGTTAGAGGGACGTTATAGTTAGGAAATAAAATTTCAAAACCTTAGAAATTCACTGAAAAAAACAAAGGTTACAGGGACGTTATAGTTATGCTCAGATTTTACTCATTCAAAACCAGTGAAATTCAGCAGTTATAGTCACCTGAGCTAACAATAACTTACGCCCCGCAATGCATTGTCTACTACCTCACATATGCTCATGATATGGTCAGTGACACTTCAAAGGACATCACTGATGACATCATCTACAGAACCACTCACACACCCCTCACACCCCCACACAACCGCTCATACACACACTGACAGACCCATACAACTACTCACATACCCATTCTGGCAATGGATGAGCTAGCCCTGCATAGCCTTTGAAATAAGTATATGATCAGTAGGCTGTATTTTAGTGTCTGTGGAACCATTGTTGAACAACATTTGCTACTCCATAAGCCAAAGTGCACTTAATGCCTTTACAGGGCATGAATATTTTTACTCTAGAATTGAAAGAGGCCGAAATAAACACAAAAGATATTATGAAAGAAAGGTTGATTGCATTTGCAAGTTTGATTATGTATCAAAAGAATATAATGAACCTCAATAGGGTGGAGATTGATCATAATATGCTTTAAGCGAAGGATCTTAACTTTTAATGAATTATTCTGGCTATCTGAGCATTATGAAAAAACATCCAGAACCACAAAAGAATGTGATTAATGGCCATATTATAACGAATTGGTAGGATGTAGCCCGTGTTAGGATATAGAATCATGTAGCGTTGTTGTATTACATGCTATAGAATATCAAAAGATACTTTCCAAGATGGTGCCTATGAATGATCTCATATATGAAATACGGTAGTCCGCTTTTTATGTTGATGATTGGGATGTAACTGAATCTGACATAAAAGAAGGTAGCAGAACTGCAGCTGCCAACATTGACAAAGGCGCACTGCCAAAACACGCCTGAGTGTACTGCAGATCCAATATACATTGTGTTTTTCTCCTCCGTGAGTGCTGGTCCTTTTGTAAAGAGTATTGGATCTATTAAACGAGCGCATCCTTGTGCGACTTGGTGCATTTTCAATTTAAAAAAACAAAGGTTAAAGTGACATTATAGTTAGGTGTTATAAAAAGACCCTGCTTCTTTTTTTTTTTTTTAAACCATAGACATTTACTGGAAAAAACAAAGGTTAAGGTAGCGTTATAATTAGGTGAATTTGTCAGTGACAACATTAAAGTTTTGAACTAAAAAAAAACACAGAAATTCACCAGTTATTTTGCCCTCAACATGCACTGCTTATGACCACACATGACATTATTCATGACATGTTCTATGACATAATTTATGACATCACTGATGACATCTCAAATTACATCACTGATGACATCTTCCACTGAGTGTGTTGGCTTGTTTTTTTAATTTACAAAGTGGCGGGTAACTATCATATTATTTTTCTACCTAATTTTATACCCCCTGTGTCCAGCTAACTGGTATGAGGAAACCAACCCCACACTGCGCAGGACCTATGGTCATGCACAGCAGGGGGTTGCTTGCAGGATGTAGCCTGAGGCCCGGCCTTACGTCCATCCCCCACTTGCAGCCAACCTCAAAGTTCACATGCCCTTTGGCAGTGCTGGGTGGGGAGTTGGCCACAAGGCCAGGACTGCAGCCAGGCCCTGTTGCTAACTCTTTCAAAGGCAGCAAACCGCAGGGCCTGACCCTGGGGAACCCATCCTTGGGGCCTTGTTTATTTTAAATGGGAGGGGTCACGTGGCCTCCTCCCAAGTCTTATTCGGACTTGGATGCCCCATCCCCAGGGCCTTTTTTAAATAAGGGTGAGGGGAGCTGCGTGCCCCCAAAGCCTTTTTAGGGTCTGTAGACCCCATCCTCCAGGACTGTTTACTTTTAGTCAAGGGAAGGGGGCCAGATGACCCCCTCCCCCAAATCTTGTTAGAATCTAAGGACCTCATCCCCCAGAGCCATTTCTAAAAGATTAAGGGGGCCGCGTGACCCCCCTCCCCAAGCCTCTTCAGGCCCTGGGGACCTCATTCTACGGATCTGTGCATATATTTGAAAAAGGCAAGCTATTATAATCCCCAGAAGATGGGGTCCAATCCCCCAGGGCCCGCATTTGTAAAAGGTTGGTGCCCTGGTGCCCACCCAGGGCACCCACCATGATCTTGTTAGAGGCCATGGTGGGGGGTCCAAGTCCCACCCAGCCAGCTCACCGGATACAGCGTATTCCAGAACTGCTCCCGCCCACAGGGAGCAGCTACAGTAGCCTGCTCCATGCAGGCAGGAGCAATATTTTGATGTGTTTCTCTGCCCGCATCAGTGTGGGCAGGGAAACAGATCAGAAGTCCACTCCCAGCAGGCAGGAGCATTCTCAAACCTTCTGCCCACTGGGAGAGGGCTTGGTGCTTGCTCCTGCTTGAAATTAAAAAATCCTCCCACCAAGTGAGAGAAAACACAGGTTTCCCTGCCCATGCCATTGTGGGCCCGAAACCGCTATGTCCCAGGGCTGGGCTCCCTGGGACATAGCTACTGAGACTGCCCCAGGGGATTGGGTGCTAAGGGCCATTAATGGCTCAGGGAGGAGGGGCATATGACCCCTCTCCCTATATGACCACAGGGGTGGGCTCCCTGGGGTCTTTAATAGCTTGGGGAGGGGGGCTGTGTGGTACCCCATCCCCATTTTGTAAAATGCCAGCCCAAGGAGTAGGCTCACCAGAGCCTTTGGAGGCTCAGGGAGTGGGACTGCGCTGCCCCCCCTCCCCATTTTGATTTTTATTGGCCCTGGGTGTGGGCTCCGTGGGGCCGTTGGAGGCTTGGGGAGGGGGCCACCAGGCCAACCGATAGTAATGAAGGGGTTTAGCCCTGGTTGTCCCACCCCTGTAGCCTTAGTATAAAGGCACTAAGTCACGAATTATTAGAAAAACTAGTGGCTTTTAATGCAACAGTCTGCAGGTACTGTGAGAAAACAGGCAATATCAAATAGCTCCTCTCTCTTGGATCTGCCAGATACATCTGACATCGTCCTATCCCTCTGTCTCTTCTTAGGTGGGTCCGTCCCCTCGTGGAAACCAAGGATATGGAGGTAAATGGCCCTCAAGGAAATTACAGGGTCTAAAATCAATCTTATAGGGATAAAATAGAGGATAGCTAAGTTAAACTAGAGTGCCTGTCAGCATGCTCAATTATCCCTGTGATGTGGTGTTGTTTACAAATTATAAAAAATACCAGTGTGGGCTCACTCAGCTTCAGGCTGTGACCAAAGGCCACGGTGAGACTCATACAAATAGTAAACCACAGTGTGGGCTCACTCAGCCCCAGGTTCTGATCGAAGCTCTGCCCACCACTGCCATATTCCCCCTGCCCTTTCTGGTACTTGCCTTTGGCCACGACCTTCCTGGGCTATGGCGTCGGGACCCTCAGTGCCCTCTGATTTCCTGGGACCGCTAGGGTTGTTAGTTGAAATGCAGTCATGTTCACCACTCCTCAAGTCCTCGCCTGCACTTCTCTTCAACAGCCTTGCCTCCTCCTGCTGGTCTACAACAGTCTGGAAATCCACCTCCTCTCTGATTCACCCTCGAGCTGTTCTTTCTCCTTCTTCCTCACGCGCTCCCATTTGTACCTCTTATGGTGTAACACGGCTGAGATCATACCGGCCAACTAGTGCAGTGCAGCACTCCTCAACAGAGCATATGACAGCTGCCATCTTCGAATTCTCTGACTTGACAGTTACTTGATCACACCCTACTACCCATATAAACTAATTTCCTTTTCTCTACCCACTTCACATATGACCCAAAAACTTTCCAGGAAGGAGCTGAGATTGATGAGACTTTCTCAGTACAGCAAGTATGAGCTGGCGCAACTCAATGATCAAGGCCATAGGTGTGATTGGTTTATTATATATGACAAAGGCAGTATATCTGGCATATTTATTGTGAAAAGCATGTGTTAAAGTGAATAGGCTATTGCACTGTTCTGGAGCCCAGAGAGAGGTATTTTATGGAATCTTATGGCTTAAAGTAGTATGGAAGGGTTTTGTTTTTGATTACTTCTCTGACAAACTTTGGAGATAGAATATTTGCACTCTGATATTCCTTCCTAGACCCCTTGAGAAGGATTGTATTGTTTCAGAATTATAGTTTTGTATATGGGTATTTTATGACTGTATGCCTAATGGTTGACTTGTGAGAAAGATTACTCTCAATACACAAGGCCCGAGTTGGTTATGTCAACCAACCATGATTGGTTATTGGTCACTGTAAAAACAATATGTCTAATACCACAGCTCTTGCCTGTTTATTATGAACAGGTACAAAAAAGGGAGTAAGCCAGACCTTTTTACTTCAAAAGCATGTGTTGAAGTAAGACTCCCTTAAGGGTAGATTGTTATTACACTTTGTTAAATGCTCTGGACATGTATTTTGCTACATGGAATCTCTTAGATTACTACACTTGGCTACGGCGTTAGTAGTGTTGCTCACTATGATAAACGTTTGTGATTGGAGATTTCCAATTTGGTAATCCTTGTTATGTCTGTCTGAAGAGGGGTGCATATGTTTTGAGCATCGTAATTTTGTAAATTTTGTAATTATATAACTCAGTGCCTGATGGTTGCAAGTTTATGCGCAATACCGTAGATCTGGCCAGCTTATTGTCATGTGACAAGTCAACAATAAAAGAATAAAGACTTGTTTGGCTCATTGGGAAAGTTAATACATGTTAGTCCCTCAGAAACGGAGTTACAAGCTGTTTTGCCAATTGTGATTTTGTATATATTAATATTTTTATTTCTGGTGTCTTGTGGTAAAGCATATACTCCATATAGTAGGCCTTGGTTGGTTATGATGGCAAGCTAACTTCAAAGTTGTAAGCATGATGGATTCCTTGGTAAAAAGTACATCAGATGCCTTAGGCATTCTCCGCGGCATTCAACACCGTCTCCCACATCACCCTCATCAACAGACTCTACAACATAGGTATACAGCAAGACGTCTCCTTCATTTCAGGACACACACAGAGCATCTGCCTGCCTCCCTTTCCCTCCACATCCAAAGACATCAAATGCGGTGAACCACAAGGATTATCCCTCAACCCCACCCTGTTCAATATCTACATGACCCCCCCTTGCAGACGTCGTCAGATCCCACAGACTCAACATAATCTCCTACGCACATGACACTCAACTGATCCTCTCACTCACCAAGGACCCCTCCAGCACCAAAATCAACTTCTGCAACGCCAAGACAAACGTAGCCAAATTGAAGAGAGACAACTACCTCCAACTCAACTTTGAAATAACAGTAGTTCTGATCTTCAGGGAAAAACACCTCTGCTTGGGACTTCAGCTCGTGACCTGCCGAACTCGTACCTACATCCACACCGACTGACCATGCACGCACCTCAGCAGCATCCTCGACAGCTAAAGGACCATGAAATGACAAGTCAACGCAGTCGCCTCCTCCTGCTTCCACACACACCGCATGCTCTGCAGAGTATTAAGATGGATCCCAACCAACACCAGAAACACCGCCATGCAGGCCCTTCTCACCAGCTGCCTTGACTGCACTGGTATCTCTACCCAGCTCCTCAGAAGACTCCAGACCATACAGAACGCTGCAGCCAGACTCATCCTGGACCTCCCCAAATGTACCCACATTGCCCCTCCACCTGAGAGATCTCCACTGGCTAGCCATCCAGAAGAGATGGCAGTCAAGATCCTCATGCACACCTGCAAAGCCCTCCACGACCTAGGACCTGTCTACATCAACCACCGACTGAACTTCCACCAAGCCACTAGACACCTGTGCACTCGCCCTCGTACACACCGCTCGCATCCGTCACAGCTGCAGTGGTGGCCGCTCCTTCTCCTATATCGCTGCCAAGCCCTGGCACGACCTTCCCCTCCAGTTACCTACAACCCCCTCGCTGACAGACTTCAGAAAGAGACTCAAGGCCTGGCTCTTCGACTGAGACACAGCGCCCAGATAGCTCTTGGGGTGACAATGTTAAGCTATACAAATGCTGACTAAGTGATTGATTCATAGGTCTGAACGGTTTTGTAAAGTGATTAAAAAGGCAGCAGTGCTGACCTATTCATTGAGAAAGTACATGTTAAAGCCAATTGGGCATGATGGTGGATTGTAATTACACTCTTTTAAGGCCTATAAATCAGTATTTAGTTTCATGGAATCTCACTAAAAACCATAGTAGGCAATGGCTCAAGTAAAAAAATACTTTTATTGATTCTTTAAAAATCGTAAAAGGATGGCAAACCATCATAAAAAGCAAAACATTAAGGGCCTCATGTAGGAAGCCAAATACCGGTCGGTAACGGCCGATTTTCGGTAATTATACCGTTACCGACCGGTATTTTGGCTTTTGGTATGTAGGGGGATCATTTTTGTATTCGGTAATTTACCGAATCGTTAAAATTACCGAATCGGTAATTTTACCGATTCGGTAAATTCCGAATACAAAAATGATATGTAGGGGGAGTGTGTGTGTGTTTTTAGGAGTCGGTATTTACCACCAACTAATAGTTGGTGGTAAATAATGAATGTATGTGTTTACGCATTTTAAAGCGCTTAGACGTGTGCAATGTGGCAGACATACATGCCCTTAGGGCATGTATGTGTGCCACATGTGCACACATGGCCGAATCAGGGGTGCAACAGGGTGTCAATGTGACACCCTGCCACCCTTGCATGTTTTCCCCCCATTACCGAATCGGTATTTACCGATTCGGTAATGAGGCATACCTTCCCATCAATGGGAAGGTATGCCTCATTACCGAATCGGTAAATACCGATTCGGTAATTACCGAATATTACCGATTCGGTAATATTTACCGACGGATTACCTACATACAAGTTACCACTTCTTAAATACCGATTCGGTAACGTTCGGTATTTAAGAAGTGGTAACTTGTATGCTACCTACATGAGGCCCTAAATGAGCATTTTTTTTTAAAACATAAGAGAGAAAATAAGGCCTTAGAGTCGTGACCACAGTTAAAAAGCTGGCAAGTAGAACGATGCATTTAAAAAAAAAAAAAAGTCAGCCAGCAGGTTATTTGTTAGTTGCTTGGCTTGAATAATTTTTTTCCAGTTCCTTTGCTTCTATTTTACAGAATTGTATGGTGCTACAGGAGAGAGGAATCGAAAGCCCTCCAAGACACCTGATGACCGCAGCTCTACATGTTCTAACCTGTTCATTCCTTAAAATCTCCCGAAGAATGGATTTGCGTGTTTTCAGTAAAAAAGGGCTTGTACATAATAAATGTAGTAGTGGCTCCTCCCCTTGACAACAGAGGCGGCATTCCTTCGATGGCCATGTGAATTTCCATTTAGGGGTCAAATCCTTTGAGGGGAATGATCCCAGTCGTAGCAACATCAGGTAATGCTTTTGTAGTAGGAAAGGTGTTCAGTCAAATACTGTTGCGGCTTTAGCCTCTGATAGGCCTGTTTCACAGCCCAGGTGTGATGTTTTTTTGCAAAAATCATTTTATCAGTTAATAAAGAGATCCGCTTGATTGCGGTGTTCATCACGCTTTTGAGTCCAGAATACGTTACTGGTATTGACCAGACCTCCTATAGCTGTAATGCTGACAAAGATTCCTGCAGGATTGTCGTGGTCAAGTTAGCTTGTCTTGCTTGACTTTCAAGCTCAACCCAACAACGGTGGGCTAGAGTTTTATCTTCTGCCTCCCTCATCCTCCAGTAATACTTTACTAAGGCACCTTGTCTGGCCATGATCTGATTTTTTAGTCTGAATTCTAAACAGATTTGTTCTTGTGAGATGTGTTACGGTATTGAGAACAGTCTTTTGAAGAATGTAGATTGTGCTGCATTTAATATTGTAACATCTTTAGTATTCAGGATTTCTGAGCCATACGAGATGGAGGGTAGAAATTTTGCGGTGATCACTTTTAGCAGATGACCGGTGGAGCAACCTATGAGCTTTTTCTTCAGGATTTTGAAGGCGAATAACAATTGTTTTGCTTTTGTGCATCCTTGTTCCACGTGTTGCTTAAAGTTGAGCTTGCAGTCTACCAAGAAGCCTAGATATTTGTAGGAGGCAACGCGGGCCAATGCTTGTTCGCCCAATCTCCAGGAGAAGGTGTGCCTGTACAATGTTTTATTATGTTTAGAAAAACGCATGACTTCTCTTTGATGGTTAATCGTGGGTTGGTTTAAGGGGGTATAGGCTCCTAGTCCCGTGATCATTTCTGCAGGCCAGCTGGTGTTTGTACTAGCAACACAATGTCATCTGTGTATTGAAGGCACGGTGTCGGTATTTTGCCCAGTTTTGGGGGGTCAGCTAGAATTGACTTAATGCACTTGTCAAGACGTGTAAATGTTAAACAGACAAGGTGCTAAAAAGCAACCTTGTTTTAGCCCATTTGATGTTGGAATCTTACCGGTAACGCTGGACCCGTCTCCTTTCTTGATTTGCACCCACGTGTGAAAATACAGATTGATAATGGCATCCAGGAGTCCGGGCGGGACACCCCAGGCTTGCATTTTAACCCATAGAGAAGCTCTTGAAACTTTGTCAAAAGCCGCTTTGAGGTCCACGAAGCGGGCATACAAGGGCCTTGATTTTGCAAAGGCTTGATTGGCTAAAAGAGTGACCACAGAGATGTTCGTTAGGGTGCCTATCCCCACCTGAAATCCAGTTTGCGTAGGAGGTATTAGGTTTATTTGACTTACCCAAGCCTCTAACTCTACCAGGAGATTAGATGCGTAAATTTTCGCCTCTACGTCTATCAGCGCAATCAATCTGTAGTTGGAGGGATCCAAACGGGAACCCGACTTATAGATTGAGGATGCTTCCTCTCTAGGACTCAGGGATCAAACTGTCAGCTGTAACTTTGAAAAAAAGAGGAGTCAGAACTTGGGACCAGAATGCGGGGTCATGCCGAAACAGGGCATTTGGTAGTCCGTTTGGACCTGGGGCTCCCTCGGATTCTTTTTTTTTTAATAGTTTTTGAGTTTCTGAAAACAACACTAAATCCTCAAGGGATTTGTGGTTCTTGGCATCATCGACTTTATCTCGACCTCCAGCCTCCTTTCCTGTTGATGATTGCAGTTTGGGACCAATAGGGGTGTAGTTTCATTATATAGGAGTTCGATTTGAGCTCTCCATGTGGCCTCCAGTATATCCGAATAGTGATGTAGATTCCGGCCATTGGTTAGTTGATTGATTTGTTCCCAAAAGAGCCTGGAGTCTCCCAATTTGCAAGCATAATGGAGTTTCGCCCAAATGTGTTCTTGATATGTTTTTTGGTGAGTTTTATGTCCTTTTTTAACTGTTTTCTTGTTTTAGAAATTAGAAGCAGGGGTTCCTGGTGGCATTCTGGTCCCCGAGATCGTAGTTGTAGTAGGCAAGGGCTTTAGTCTTGATTACCTACTTTGGCAAAATTTGAGAATAGGAGATTAGCACTGTAATAAGTCTAGCTTGACCCGATATTTGAGCAAAATATCAGCTAAAATATCGTGTTGCAGAAATAATGTGTCAAGCATATTGGGACTTCATGTATATTTTGGACAGGAATATCAATGTAAAAAATATTGATGTAGTAAATATCGTTGGATATAATATCGTTATTTAATGTAAAATAGTATGCAAGGTGTTTATTTTTTTTAATATGGTGTACTTTAAGATGTTTGTATTTATCAGATTTGTTTAAATTTGTAATTCTTTATTGTTCTCATGTTTTTTTCATTATAGAATTTGTTTTTAGTAGCGGGTTGTTGGTTTAATAGGGAATGAGGGTGGTGAGATTTTTAAAATATGTGTATTATAATTTTTAATAATCAGGTAATCTTTTTTTATATGCAAACTTGTTTTATTGATTTTAAAATGTATTTTATTTTATTACATTTGTTCAATAATTTAATTTGAAATAAGATATTCATTAATATTTTTTTAAATAAAATATTAAATACTTAAAATTATTTTTTTATTTATTCAATTGATCTTATTTGTCATTTTTTATTGTGTTAATATTTTTTTTAATTATTGATTTCTTTTTTTATTATCCGTACTTGGGGTATAGTAGATAAGGGTAGGGAGATTATTTTGAAAAATTATTATAATATTTAATTGTAAGTTATTTTTAAGTTTTTTTATTTTTATATGCAAATTGTGTTATTGATCTTATATATATGTATATAATTTTTTTTTAAATGTAGCTTTAAATATATTTTCAAAAACTTAGAAGTATTAGAAATAGTTCAGATTTTTTTTTATAAAATATTATATTTGTATTTATTTCAACGTTTTAATTACAATTATTAATTTGTTTCTATGAAATGGTTATATATGTTTGAAACAATTAAAAAAAAATATCTACAGGAGAATGTTTTTTAATTGTTATAATGTTAAATAGTTGAAAAATGTTGATAAAATAATTTATAAAATGTGTTTATTTGAATTGTACTTTTAAAACATGTATGAATGATAGAAAATGATACGTACCACTTTGCAAATTTCATCAGTTAATTCAGAATCATTTTTTTTTTAGTTTACTTTTTGTTTAAATAATAGTTTAAATTAGTGGGATATAATATGTCATTTTAGAAAAATGTACAATTTTTTAAAAGTATGATAATCGGTAACAATAATTGTGTTTTTTTTTTTAAATATAATACTGTAGGTAAAAGATTTATTTTGAATTGGAATTATTTCATGTGCAATTTTAAGTTGTTATACCTTCCCCAAGTGTTTTTTAGTTTGGAGTGGGAATAGTAAATGTCACCCATTTACTGTTAAACACCTTCCCCTAATTGGTATAGATTGGAGTGGGAATAGTAAATGTCAACCCTTTACTGTTCGACACCTTCCCCAAATTGGTTGATATTTTAGTGGGGCTAGTAAATGTCGCCCTTTTATTGTCCAACACCTTCCTGAAATTGGATTAGGTTGGGGGGGAATAGTAAATGCCATTCCTTTACTGTCCAACACTTCTCCCTAATTAATTTAGATTGGAGTGGGAATAGTATATATCACCCCTTTAGTGTCCAACATCCACCTTCTCTGAGTAGGTTTAGATTTCAGTAGGAATAGTAAATGTCACTCCTTTAGGGCCCGATTAGGATGGCGGGGGCACCCTGTCACAGACGGGATCGCCCAACAGGTTGTCAGCGGTCCCACAGTAGGCATTAGGATGTGACCGCCACCACGGTGGTCACAGTGCCTGTATTTTGTATTGCGGCAGGTCCTACGGTCTGCAGCACCTGCCGCACTGCAAAAAAAGGGCACGTACATATCCCTGCACTACATGGAAGGCACCATGTGGTGGCTGCACATGATGCAGGGATCTGTAGGGGGGCACCATAGGTGCCCCCCAGTTCCCACAGTTTAGGGACTGGGTCCTGCTACAGGGGGACCCGCTACAGGTCCACAAATTCTGTTTCTGCCTACCTGTTCATGGTGAGTTAACAGCAATGAACAGGGGGGCGGAAAGGTACATCGTAATCCCTACGGGGGGGCCTGGTAGGCAGCGCCACCATTATAGGGAATACAAGGCCCTCCACCACACCAGAGAGCTCAAGGAGCCAGTCGGAAGCATGGCAGTCGGTGTTTCCGACTGCATCACACCGCCCGCCATTGTGTAATATGGTGGACAGGAAACCTGTCTACGATGGCGGTGAGACCGCCACTGATAGGCTGTCGGTGGCCGTGTCACCGTCATCGTAATATGGCTCTTAGTGTCCAACACCTTCCTTAAGTAGGTTTTGATTCAAGTGGGAATAGTAAATGTCACCCCTTTAGTGTCCCACACCCTCCCTGCGTTGTTTTCGAGTGGAGTGGGAATAGGAAATGTCACCCCTTTAGCATACAACACCTTCCCTGAGATGGTTTAGATTGGAGTGGGAAACAATAAATAGATGTCACATATATTTAATTAAAAAGAATTTACTATTTAATTTATTGCATAATTTAAATTTTGGGAAGTAAATTTACAAAATAAAATAATAGCAATTTTAAAGTGAAATAAATATAGCAATTTATTTTAAAAATTTTAAAAAACATGAAGAAATGTATTCTATACATATTTGCATAGTATTCATTTTTACATGTTATTTTACATTTAATATTATTTCTGAGCATTTAACTTTCTACATACACTTTAAAAAAATATTAAACATTTTTATTATTGGTATATATTAAATAGTTGTTTATATTTCATACTATTATTTAATTTATACATTACAATTTTCCAAACATTTTTTACAATATTGTTTGATATGTTTAACATTGAATTTATTAGTTTTGTTGATGATAATTTTGTAGTCGATATTTTGGTAATTAATATTTCTGACATGGTATATGTTAATGTATAGCTAACGATATTTGTGTGTCCTATATTTTTGATATTGATATATGTAAGAAACAATAATTTTGTTAACGATATTTGTGTACTCGATATTAGTGATTTTTATAGTTCTGTAAATAAAGTTGAAATGTTTGATCTCGATATTTAATTTCCGTGTGTTTGTGTTTCTTGATATTTGTTGGATTGATAGTGTGTCACTGATCCCTTGACCCTCCAAAGACCTAAAAGGTTTGTCTGCCAGGCCCTGGTAAAAAACAACAAATCAGCAAAAACAAATTCATACATACATATATGTACATACACATACCAAGAAGGGCTTTGGATTAGCCCTCTTCATTAGTCTGTTGAGTGTCATTTTCACTCCACCTTTATACATGAATGCATATAGTATGTGGCAATGGGTCAGGCCACATCAGTCATTGCCCTTGCCCTTGCCCAATGAGTGACAGCATTTTGACTGATCAAATGTACACCTCTGACTAAAAAGTGGGTCATCATCATCAAATAAACTTTATTCAGCCAAAGGCCATAAAAGACAAGTAATACAAAAACCGAATAAAAACAGTTTTGAATCCATTATCAAAACACAATTACACAGAGTTAAAAAGAATATGAGACAGACTATGAGAGTGTCATAAAGTGTTGTGTGCATAGAACAAAAATAAGTGTCAACATGCCACATGCATAGATAATCAACGAAAGGACAGTTCAAATTAGATACAAATTCAGAAAATAAGAACATGAGGAAGATACTTCGTATCAGCATAAAACATGATTGTTACTACACAGACCAAATTTCCTATGCTTAAGAACGTGCTGAAGATAGCTCAGAATGGACAGGGAGACACTGAAAGATGGAAGAGAGTGTAAATAATGCACACCTGTTATGTAATCTCTAATATTGATATCCTTTAAAAATGGAAATACAATAGTTTCCCTAAAAGTGCGGTATAATTTGCAAAACAGAATTAAGTGCAAAGTAGATTGAACAGACAGGTTATCACATGGGCACGGGTCAAGAGTCATGGGGTATCTGACAGAATCAAGAAAGGCCACCACATAATGCAAGGTACTAAAGGCCTGATTATGAGTTTATCGGTGTAGCAGCGGGCCACCATGCCAGCACCCCGCTGCCACACCGAAAAACCCATACTGAGACCGCCGGCAGTATTCCAAGTGGAATACAGGACGGACGGTCCTGTGGCAGCTGACCCACAGCACTGCCTTATAAAGGCTCATAGGAGAGCCTTAGAAAAGGCATCACTGTGAGACAGCGCATTCCAGCATGGCATGGACTGTGGAGTTCATGCCATGCTTAAACAGGCAGTCCATGCAGATGAGGGGGCACACCATGCATCCCCAGGCCCTGAGGGAACAGGGGGCCCTGTAGCGCCAGCATTTTCATAGTGTGATCACCACCATTAGAGCGCTGGTGATGAGGACACTTGTAATATACTTGGCGGTGCCTCAGCATGCAGGGTCACCACCAGGGATTGTGGATTCCTGGTGTTTTGCGGCAGTCCCATGGCAGTCTGACCACCAAAGTTGTAATACAGCCGTCGTACCAGCAGTGCACACCGCCACTGCTAAGCCACCCCGGGTTTGGCGGGGCGGTCCACAGACAGTCAAAGTCATAATCAGCCCCTAGTTCTCATCCTGGTTAACAAAACCCTCTGATAATTATTACCTATCTATGTAAGATATGGTTCCATAAAGAGTCCGGAATTCAAAGGGTTGTACAGTACATCGAGCTTTTAACCCATTTAGTGCAATCTCTGTTACACCTAATCCAACTCCAAAATGGATCTTTAATAGCCTGACGGAAAGCTGAAGAAGGAGCCTCTGGACTACTGTAAAAGTCAGGAACCCCAGAATATTACTTATGTGTCTAATATACATTTGCCAGGGGATGCAGGTAGCTTTATCTAGTTGCATGAAACCCCGGATCACACTACGGTTAAAGTTAGCTTCAGGCTTTTGTCTAGATTGCCAACCACAATAGGAGAGGACAAATGTTAATGAGATCAGTGACATAGTCAAGGCCAAGTTCTAATATGGCTTATATAGGTTGCTGTGCTGTGTGGAACCCCCAACAGCTTTTTCAGGCAACTATTTTCAACTCTCTGGATGGCCATAAAGTATTTTGTCCCCCTTACTCCAGAGCCATAATTAGCAACTAGAAGACATTTGGCTTTGTAGACTGTCAAGAACTCCTTAGGAGGTTTAAAAGTTTTTAGTAAACTTAAACAGGCCTTCCACATTGCCAGCAAACTTGGCTGCAGTGACTGCGCCAAATTGATTCCAGGTTGACCGATCATCGAAAAGTATGACCACATAAGGAAATGATGAAACAGGTTCAATTTTAGTAGTATTAATAATAAAGTGTCACGCTCATTGGTTTTCGGCCCATAGATCATAATATGGGTTTTGGAGTGGCGCACGGCCAACTCCATTTCATTCATATAGATCACGTAGCTATCCAGGAGCTTCTGTAGATCAAGTTTGGTCCTGACAATTAATACTGCGACATCTTCATAAAGCAATAAAGGGACCGGGAAGGTGGTGTTCTAGGCCGTTAGTTTAAAGTGTAAATAAAAAGGGTGCCAGCACACATCCCTGCTGGACACCCTGACAAAGTAAGAAACTATCAGAGGTTTCCCCCCCATGGGGAAAACCTTACAGAAGCAAACACTTTACTTGGTAGCTCTTTAACAAAATTAACAACAGTGTCTGCAATTCCCAAATCCAACATAATGCTACAAAGTTTGGGATGATTCGCATGACCAAAAGCAGACCTTAGGGTCATAAAGGCTAAACAAACTTGCCCTGGTTTAACCAAAATATAGTTGTTAAATATTAACTGCAGGCTTAGGCAGTGCTCCACAGTGCCTAATCCTGCACTGAATCCAAATTGTAGATCAGACACGCTTTTATTGTCCAGAGCCCAGACCTCTAAATGATCTGAGTTGATCCTACCCATGATCTTTGCTATATACTTGATCAGTAAAATGGGCCGGTAACATTTTGGATTGCCTTTATCCCCTTTCTTGAAATCGATATTATGACTGAGTGTGACCACAATTTTGCTGCGGCAACCTTAGATTTACCATTCAGGACAGTGGTTAAAAGAGGAGCCCAAAAATCAACATTGTGTATAAATATATCAACAGGACCCCGGTCAGGGCCAGGTGCTTTGCCTACAGGGCATCTATTAATGGCAGCTATTACTCCATCTACCTCAATAGACATTCATAAGTCTAAGGCCACTGAATCGCTCATCAAAGTTCCCCTAAATTGAAGAGATAGATTAGAAGAGCCATAAACATCTTTAAAATGCTCAACCCAACTAATGGGACTAACAACTAAGGCAGTTTCTGCTTCCGGGGCATCTTTAAAAAAAGAGTTATTATTCACTTCCCAAAATAGACAAGTCCTTTCCATTACTGGCAACTATTAGTGTCTTCCTTGTTTCTAGTGCTAGCTTGTAGGACCTGTGACGTGACCTTATAAGATCAGCGTTGCAAGGGACATTTTTGCTGCTTTCAGTAGGGCCGTATGCACTTGAAAGCAATTAGAGTCGAACCACCTAGCTGGTTTCTGAGAGTGATTCATGACCCAGATAGTAAGCAACTCCTTGAATGAAGTACAAAGTACCTCAAAGGACTTTCCAATATCAGAAGGGGCCCGTTAAGAACCAAGCATAAAAACCGTGCATTCCTGTTATTCATCGCAAGGTTAGTAAACAACTGAAGCTTATCAGTTTTGGGCCATTTTTGAAGTACACCTTTGTTCTTATAGACAACTGATGGAAGGACTACCTTGTGATCATTCATGGAGCGAGTCTAGCCCAAAAGATACACAGCTAGTGGGTTATGATCATGAAACACGTTATCCGTGACATCATACTCTGTAAAAAGATCCAGCAAATCATCACTAAACAGCATAAAGTCAATAATACAATGGCAATCTCTGCCAGTAAAGGTTGCTTTTAGAACAAGGCACTCAACAGTTGAATCAAAGGCAAAATACAATTTAATATTTGACAATAAGCTCATTGAGTCCCTTCCATAGGGGTTATGTGAAACATGCATTAATAGTTTGCCACGAGTGTCGCTTGAACCACAGGTCACTGTGATGCCTTGATTACAACAACGGGAGTCAAAACCACCCATCATATAATTGAAGAGCAACCCCCAGAACCTAATAAAAAACCCTGCGGCTCACTCCTCAAGGTGTTAATAATTATGAAATTATTTGTATCAAAGCAGTTGTTGTAACAATTAATAATCAAAAGCTTCTTTTGTTCGATATTCCAGCCATATAAATTGAAATTTGTTATCACACAGAACTGCTCTGCTAATACACTGGTCTATATGAGAGTTAACAAGCCGTCCTTGGCCCTTCCAGAGGACCCATGGATTGCTACTGTGAAATAAGACACATAACCTTGAATGTGGCACGGGTTAGATAGCCGGGTCTCTTGCAGTGTGATAATGTCATAGCCAAGAATAGTGTCTAGCCGTTGTGAATTGTTCATTTTAGAGCCCAAACGAGCCATGTTCCAATCTTCCTTTTAGACTCTGGTTTGATTGCCACAATATTGTCCAAGCTCTGAGAGCAGCCAGTGATAGAATTATGGTCATGGACATAGATGTTATTGTCTGGGTAACTGCCCATAATAACGCAAGGCCCCATATTGGGTATAGCTATACGATTGAATGCTTGTCAGTCCACAGAATTGCACATAGAGAGGACATCTATTATAAAGTGAAAGATGGTGGGTTAGATCGGAGTCTCCACGATGACTATAGTCCCCGAAGACCGACGTTTGTCCTGAAAGAACTTTTCCTGTAGAAAAACCCCAAAGGAACAGCTTTAGCACAATTTACGGGCTAAAGACTATTAGGGAGTCTGGTAAAGATGCTGATGACTAAGGACTCCGACCTAAAGTTGGCAATGACACAGTCGCAATTATCCGGTATGAAGCTCTTTCCAACCCATGCAACTCTTAACGTAATGATGTCTTGGTGTGAGGAAAAGGCTCCATTCAGCCATGAGTTAAACCAGTGAGTCACCTTGTTAAGTCATTGATCATAACCTTCAGACTTAAACGGGGCAAATGGGGGATGCCGCTTAGGACAATAGCATAAGGCTTGGCAGCTGGAGGGATGTTTAAAACATGTGATTGTTGTGCTACCGGCAAGTGTTTCACCTGCTTGCTGTTACTTTGTATATTGTCAGAGTTAATTGTAGGACCTTGAGTATCCGGCAATACCAGGCTCGAAGGATCGTCTGCACTGGGTGGGAGGCTTGGTGAGGCAAACTCTCAACCTTTGTTGCAGGAGTGACAGCCTTTTTAATGAGTTTGAACCCATGGATGGACCAGCCTTTCCTCCAGCTTTTCAAACACAAGGTGAACAGAATTAGAGCTCCTATTAGTCACAGCAGCTTTAGACGTTTTTTTGCCTTTACAAATATTCTGTGAAGCAGGTAGACTTGGCCCATTAATTGCCCCACCATTCAGGGAAGAGTCTGCACCTCTTGATTTCTTGGTTGTCCGTGAGATACACAGAGTCACAATTCTTGTAGTGCCCTGAAGATCAACCTCACCAATTGTAGCAGGCAAATCAGGGAGACAAGGATTACTCCTGCTGGTCTGTGGGGCGGTTCTGCCTGGATGTGGGTCCAAAGATGATGGTGCACAGGGTGAATTAGATATCATACCACTACTTTGGACAATGGCCCATAGCCATCTAGGTTGGCCCCTGTCACATTGGTTATCTGCACAGTGACCACATCCAACTCATGCTTAATGGCTCCCATAGCATTAGATAGGAATTTAGCAATTGAGTTCGAAGGGGGACCCTCCTGTTAGTAGTTTGCAATGCTTTTCTCTTTCCCATGTTTTTCTTAAAGAGGACACAAATGGTAATAATTCTTAACAAATGAACTAGTTACCTTATGATGCAGTCAGTAGGGCCAAGAGGGAAGTGGCAGCTGGTAGGGAACGGGTGGGGGGGTTGAAAATATAAAAACAAAAAACACTAAACTTTCCAAGACGTGTCTCTTCTCCGCTTTGCTGCTCTTCCTGACTCCTGTCCAGAAGAAGTTGCAGAAAGCACCTGGCACACAGGCACCCCTGAGCCAATAGAGTTGTCATTGGTCTGAGGGCTGTGGATCGACGCTCAGATCAGGACAGGGAATCTGTGCATATTCCCCACCAGGCTCTTCATTACAGCCTGGTGGTGAATATGCAAAGCGCACATGACTGCTTGGCCAGCCGAAACAGCTGTCCAAGCAGTCATGAGCATTTAGTATGCACAGTCCACTACTGCTCCCACCCTGATCCACCAGCCCCACCCCACCCTAACCCCGTCTGCAAAAACCAAAAATAAAACAATAATAACCTTGTTATTATCGTTTTAGTTTTTCCCTTTTCACTGCTCTAAGAGTAGTGGGGTGACGCTCCTCAACCTTAGCAGAAGAGCCCCCACTGCAAGAGAGATGGCCCAGCCCAGCCTCCTGCAGGCTCAGACAGTCTTGGCCTGGGCACACTGCGGGAAGCGTGGAGTGTTTAAATGAACTTGAGAGCCAGTGTGCTGGATGCCCCACTCTCCGTCAGCCGAGGAATGCTTGGGGACATAGTCCCACCGCAGCAGGTGCTTGATTTCGTGCCCCGGGCTGCAGAAAGTGTGGAGTGCCTAAATGCACTTGGGAGTTGGTGTGCAGCATGCCCCTCATTTGTGGCAACCAGAGAATGCTGAGGGAAGTAGTCCCTCCTCAGCAGTTGCTTGATTTTGTGTCTCACGCTGCAGGAAGCGTGGCCATCACCCCTTCAGTTGCAATCAAATTACCACAAACTCAACGGTGAGAAAACCGAGGTCTTGATACTTGAGAAAAATAAGGATCTCTGGGGCCCTCAACACTGGCCCAGCGAGATGGGTGTACTTCCTTTACCTTCCTGTCAAGTCCGCAACTTGGGCGTCATCGTGGATGACTCGCTCAGTATGCATCATCAAGCTGTCAAGGTAGCTGCCACATGTTTCACCATCCTGAAGTGGTTAAGAAAGGTCTTCTGGATGCTACCAGAGCCCACTCAGAGAACAGTAGTTCAGGCCATTATCACATTAAGGCAGGACTATGAAAATCTTCTCTACCTGGGTTCAAATAAGGAGGTGACTCGTAGTCTGCAGATGGTCCACAATTCCGCTGCAAGGTTACTTTGACGGGTTGCTAGAGCCACCTCTATCTCTTGCCATCTATAAGATTTGCACTGGCTAACGGTGGAGAACCGAATCAAGTTCAAAGCCCTGAGCTACATGTTTAAAACCAAAATAGGGATTGCCCCACAGTACTTGCAATCTCTGGTCCGCCCATATGTCCCTCCTCGCAATCTCAGCTCATCCACTCAGGGAAAGTGTTTCGTTCCCAAAACTAGACTATCTCGGATGGGTGGAAAGGCATTTGCATATCTAGGTACCTCCCTTTGGAATGCTCTGCGCATTGCTCTTCGAAATGAAACAGAGTACGTCCTATTTTGCAAATCATTGAAGACCTGGCTCTTTAACAAATAACCTGTTAGCTGTTTCATCGCAGTCTCTGATCTTCTTGGCGCCCGGAAACCCTTTTTGGGTAGCTGTTGTGCCTTATAAATGTAATAAATAAATAAAATAAATAAAAACACTTAAACGTGCTTGGGAGCTGGTGTGCAGTGTGCTCTCCTCAGCAGCAGCCAGGGAATGCTGGGGGTCGTAGTCACACCCCAGCAGGCGCTTGATATCATGTTTTCTGCTTCAGCGTGCCTGACTCTGTGGCAGCGAGGGAAGGCTGGGAGAGATAGTCCTAACCCAGCAGGTGCTTGATTTGTGTCCTTTCCAGATAAGTTCCATGCCACGACTGCTGGTCAGTTCGTTTTCTTTTTTCTGTTTTTATAGGTTCACGTTTATTTGTTTTGCTTCTCCTTTTTACTTTTATTTTTTTAAAGAGTGTAATGCAGTTGCACGACAGTACTATTGTGGCCCCCTCCCCCACTACCAGAACCTTTTGACCTTTACATCTGCATCCAGTGTGGCCACTGCTTTTAAATTGGGCCATCTAGGAATGATGTGGTCAGTAGTCTATCTTTAATTATTATTCTAAGATGACTGACATGTTGCTTCTAAACATGCTGATAATGTTGGAACTTACACTATGTATATTATTTTTGTAAAATGGCCACACACTGCTTTGTTTAATCTTCTTTTTTATTGCAAGCATACCATTTAGGCAGTGTCTCGTTATCGTTTAATTTTCATAATTTATTTTGCATGTGCGTATTTTTTGTGCGTGCTAAATTATTGATGGGTAAGCAAGTGAAAGAAAGAATGAGTCTGTGCATTTACGATGGCCTACTGAACGCCTAAACTCATCAGTGACTAAAAGGCACTTTCAATTAGAAGACAGACCTACCCATATTGCCACAGCCTGTGTTAAGATTAGTTAACATAGTGTACTCGTTTTTCAATGGGTATATTTCTTAAGGATACATGATTTATATTGCTCATTTATATTAATAATGTTATTAGCTGAAAAAGCATATAATATTTTACACAACACTAAAAGTGTGCCATCTGGGAAGAAGAGAGGCCTTCTCAATTTTATTCATTGTATTTTATTGAAGGAGCAAGTAACCATTCTAGGAGAAGTGCTGCAAATGTCTATAAGAATAGGTTACGGAATGAGATGGGTAACTTAAAGAATGTGTGATAGCAAATGGTTGAAATGATGATCCATACACTTCAAGTCATGGTCTGATGTCACCCTATTAAGATTTTCGGATGTGTGCATGTTTGCATAATGTAAGTAGTACTATGTGGGGTGGAAAGGAACTATACAGTCCTCCACCGTTTTGGTTCTACAAACAGAAAATATTATCTGAGTGTTCATTTGAATCCAGAAGTTTGAATATTCTGAATCTACGGTAAGGAGGAAGAAGCTGGCTGAACATAAACAACATGGTGTTGAGTGATGCATGGTCAGCTCTGAGAGGTAGTGTAGGGTTTATACATGTGCATTTTTAAACACAAGGATGAGTAATTTGTCCTGTGCTGTGTGGTTTTCTGAGAGCTACCCAGCATAAAGTTGTTTCTATAAGGTGTGGTGAGTTGTAGGACATCATAGAGTGCTCAGTGTCAAAAAATGTAATCTTATAAAAGGAGGGGGAACAAGTATTGATGGGGTCTTACCAGTAGGATGTTGTTTTAGGCCTACTTACTGAAGACACTGTGCTGCCCAGTGACCTGCCTGGGGATGTATTGACACATTGTCCTGATTTCTAGCAGCTGTAATCTGGTATGTAGAGGTGTGTGATCAGTGATTCATGCCGTATATTAACTTGTATTCTAAGGTTCTCTCTGCTCGGTATAGTATTACAATGTCAGCAGGGAACATGATAGCAGAGATTATTGTGATGGGGAATAGTACAGTAGGCAGGTAGATGATCTTTGCCTCAGGGAAGCTGAGAATTAATGAGCAGAGTGTCATCTGATGTCTACAAGCCAAGAACGGTCCCAATATTTTGGTTGTATTGTAAGTGTGAAGGCAAGAAAATAGAAATCAATCTATCATCTGGGCAGAGACATTTTAAGGCATGGCCAAAGTGGGCTCTGGCCCAGGGCCCCAGCCTTTCAGAGGGTCCCTGATAGAGCCAGCTCTGCAGAGAGTCTTGCCCTGGTGACCTTGAATAATTCTTACACAGATTGTTTTAAATATCGTGTTCCTTTAATTTATTTTTAATGTGAATGGTGTGTGAGAGTCTTTTAAAGACATTTTGCAGAGAAACATGTTTATGTTTTATGCAACCTCCACGAAAAAAGTTTCTTTTAGAGCAAAACAGGACCTCACATATGAGAAACGGGAGGGTATCAGAGATTATTTGCAGAAACATTAGTGAGCTACTGCTGTTTTACAATATTGAGAACACATGATCCCTGAATATTAGATGTAAATACATTTAGAATTTCAATGAATGTGCCTGTGCACAGTAAGTGACCTAGCCAAAGAGGGCATCAATGAGTCGTGACCGGCATGGCTCATGGGAGAGGGGGCGGGAGTGGGATCGCGGGGGGGGGGACGGGCGATTGGTCGCGAGGAAAGGGGGGTCACGCGGGGAGGGTAGGGGGTTTAAATAATAATTCTTAAAAAAAGAAAACATACCTTTCTTGCGTCCCGCGCCTTCTGCTTGGTCTGCTCCTGCTTTCCCCTCCCCTCCCCTAAGCAATGGCAGTGTTGTATTTGGTTGGGACGCCGACCCCACAGGCGTCTATGTTGAGGCCTTTTTCTCCATGTAGGCTGCATGCACCCTACATGGAGAAAAGGGAGAGTGCACAAGACTAATTTGGTCGGCCCCAGAGGGCTGACCAAACAGTCAGGGCCTGCAACATTGGGATAGCCATTCCTCCCCTGCCCTCGAGCAGGACTGAACCAACCAAGCTGTTTTGCTTTCTTGCAGTGCCAGAAGCAAAAACATAAAATGGTACTTATAATACCATTTTAAAGTTCTTCTACTTGCACTGCTAGAAAGCAGTGGGGCAATGCTCCTCCGCCACATGGAGGAGCCGCCCCTGGCATCAATGTGGTGAAAGTGCTGTGCACAGATGAAATGAGGATTGAACGAAAGTTGTGGTGTCTCCCAGGGAGGTGGGATGGCGTGAAAACAGGAGAAGCCGCAGTTCGGAGCTGGGGAACGCCAGTTAGAAGGTGAGTTAGGAGCAAGAGTAAAGAGCAACATTAGAATGGAAAAGAGCAATATGAGAGGTAAAAGGAGAAAAAATCAAGAACTTTGTCCATGTTGCCAGTGAAGGCAAGGGGTAGGAGTGTGCTAGAGTGGTTTATAGTGTTGATTTACAACCGAGAGGTCAATGAGAATAAGAGTCGAGGGAATGTAATCGTGGTGCAAAAAGGCAAAAAAGTGAGAGTCATTTGCGAAGGCCATTTCTGTTGAATGTATCTGAACCCAATTGCAAAAGATCATTTAAATTGAAAGAAGACAGACACTGGGTGAAAAACAGAGTAGGATTTGAGGGTCATATTTGGCTGGGGGATGAGTGAGTGGTTCTGTTTAATAGTATCTGGATAACAGCAGACTTGAAGGAATCAGTACATTTTATGATGAAGTGAGGATTAGCGCAGTGTGTCAGTGCTAATGACAATTTCACCACTGCATCACAGTTTGGACAGAAAGGGTCAGGCAAAATGGGTTAGTTCAGGCTAGTCGTTTGAGGTCACTGCCAAAGATGCTCATTTGTCTGGAGAGGCACAGCTTCGTGTCCATCAAGGTGAGAGCTCCCCAGAAGCCATGACCTTTGTGAGCCAATCAGGTGACATCACTAATGATGTGTAGGCTTGTGACTTTAAAGCTGTAGTGAGGATGGAATACTCATTAGTAGATTCATAGTCAATTAAGTTGCTCAGTGTAGTTTTGAAATTTTAATGTAACTGATCTCTCAAGATCTTTACCTATAAATAGGAGGTGAGTGATGGGCAGTGATTTGCAAGGTAACCAGAGACTAAGCTGGATTTCATTACGAGGGAAGGGGAAACAGCCTTTACCATGAAGCTTTTTCTACGCATTACGTTTACCACGGGAAACTTACCTCGTAAACGTCTTCACAACACGTATTGCTTCCACGACCGTCTTTACCACGCAAGCAACGTCATCACGGAACAACGCCTTCCTCATCCGAAACAATGCGTCAGTCCTTTTTTAGTGTCGGCGAAGACCTGAGAAAAAGGCAAAAAAAAGAAGAAAAGGGGCTTGGGGGGGTCTCCCCCCAAAAAAGAAAAAGCGGGGTAAAGGAAAAATCGAGGTAAAGGCAATGCGTAGAAAAAACATTCCGTTGTAACGAATGCGGGGTAAAGGCATGCGTTGCAACGGAATGCGTAGTAACGACATACATTTCGAGGGAAGTTGGCCAGGTTTAATGGTACGAGTGAAAGCTATGATGAAGAGACACATGTTGATGCTGATGATTAATAGATATGGGGAGGTTGCAGCATGAGAGAGGGTTTCGATGATGAGTAATTACCATAGGATGTTGATCTGCAAGATTAGGAAATGCAAATTAATTCATCAATGGTGGTCTGCAGAAAGGAAAGCAAAGGTGGAATTTCTTGCAACCAGAAGCGGAGGGTGGCTAGTTTAAGTGAGGTCAGTGTTGCTGCCAACAGTTTCCATTGCGTTAGTGAAAACGTTGAGGAGGGTTGCTTTCTCAAATGAGGGTAAGAGGGATCAGTTTTGCAGCATTTCAATGCTTTGAAAATAACCTTGCTTCTGTTTACTGCTTCAGTGATGTCTCAAATACTGTGATGATTTTGTCCCCAAGATCATATGTACTACCTGTTTCCCTCCTACAACTAATTACGTTCTAAGCTGGTCTATTTGAATTAAGAATGTTAACTTAAACATTTCTGAATTTGCTTTAAGGATCCAGTCTAAAAACAGTAGAAACATGTGAGAAAATGGATTATTAATTGGGATGGAAGGTAGTCCACCACAAATAGTAATGTCACTATTCTTGTAAGGTCCAGTAAAGGACTCAGTAATTTAAACCTGAGCTCACCCCCTGGTAGCTAGGTCACAGAGCAGACTTAACTTAAGCAAATGTGTAAAGCAGTTAGAAGTACCAAAACAGCAGTTAACCAAGTGTAAACACAACTCAATAAAAATCACACTCCAAATTATAAAAATAGAGACTATTTTAATGAACAAAATGACACCACAATGACAAAACCCAAAAAAGGAGAACAGATGGTATGAATGTTTAAAGTTTGTATTAAATGTTAGCTTCAGAAATTGCGAAGTATCAACGACAGGGAACTGGTTGTACTACTAGACCACGACAAAGGTAAAGTTTGAGGCAAACTATGAAGGAGCGTGGCTCAAATACAAGGCCCAGCAGGTTCCGGTCAAAGAATTACCTTCAGGTTTAGACATTTTCTGAGAATGTAGAGTCGTCAGTGGGTCAAGATTGTAGGCTGGATCTTAAGACGAGGTGGAGGAAGGCAGAAAAAGCTCTGAGTAGAAAAAGTTTAGAGTTTGTAACCAGGAAGCTGTGGACGTTGATCAGTTCCTGCTCGGCACCAGACTGACTATAGATGTCTACTTTTGGGGCCTGATTTATAAGTTGGCGGACGGCCTGTCCTCAGTCAGTTTGACAGAGTAAATTACTCCACCGCCCTGATGGAGGGGCTACCAGCCAAATTATGAAATTTCAGCTCTCCCAGTGAAGGCTTTAAGCATTGACAAGAGCCTCCATCAAGGTGGTTCTTGCCACAACATTGTAACTCTGTCAAACGTGATGGACCCATACATCAATTTTTTTAATTTAGAAAGGAAAAAACAGGTTTTTTTTTTTAAATAAAAAAATTGCCTCGCCTTGCCTTGGGAGTTTTTTGCCATGGCAGGGGGATTAGGCACTTTTATTGTCCGTGACCACCAGGTTTTCCCTGGCAGTGAGGATCATTGAAAAATGACTATATGCCTGTCCATCTAAGGGGCCGATTATGATGATGGTGGGACCGCCGTCGGAACCATCTTATCCGCCTGCCATATTACAATAGCGGACAGATGGTTGGCGGTCGACAAGACTGGCCGCCACGCATTTGACGGGCTCCTTGAGCCCGCTGGTGCAGTTGAGGGGGTTGTATACCCTACCATGGTGGTGGTGCCTGCCAGGCACCGCCATAGAGATTACAATGTCCCTTTCCGTCCACCCTGAAAAGGCAAGCAGAAAGGGACTTGGGGTCCCGTATCAGGCGCCCCTTCTCCCCTGGCCTTCCGAATTGGGCACTGCATGGTGCCTGCCACGTAGTGCAGGGATATGTCAGGTGTCCCTATTTTGCATTGCGGCGGGTCCTGCAACCAGCAGCACTCGCCGCAATGCAAAGTATAGGCAACGCGACAGCTGAAGAACCAGAACCTCTAGGGTCTGGCGGTGCAGGGTACGCCTTAATCTCCTGGGTTCTCCTGCTTCAGCTAACAGAGACACGGGGACACTCCGTCGGCGTAAAAGATCAGATTTTATTAGCTGCAGCTAGTACAGTTCTCCTAGAAGTACACACGGTATGTTCTCAGGAGACTGCCACTTCACTCCTTGGCGCACAACCTTATATAGTACATACGTGAAATATACATTAACCAAAGACACACCTAAAACATATAAAAAGAACCAATAAGAAAGGTTGAAAAACAGAACAGAACCAATAGGAAAGGTTTGAAAACAAAGTATCAAGTAACTCGAAGAGCCTCTCCTCTAACTGTGTTTGTCACCCCTCCCCAAGAACTAATTCATTAACAGGTTTGTGACCGACTCGCAGGTGAAGAGATACATGTGTGTTTTGGAGGACAGTTGTAAAATGAGAGAATACTAGCAGAGGATAGCGAAGGCCAGACGATAAGATAAAGTTAGAAGAGAATAGTGTGAACCAACAGATAGTTGAGACAGGGATTAGAAAAACTAGACGGGGATTAGTGTACTCGGCCAGTGCTAACATCAGCTTTGTAAATAGAGGCAGAAGGCTTATTTCGACACGAAGCTGCAGAAAAAGCAGATAAGACTATGTTCGCCGTGCTGCCTGAGTGAGGGCAACACAAAATGGCGGTGGAGCACAAAATGGCGGGTCGATTCAATCACGATCGAAAATCGAATTTCCTCAGACCCTCCTTTTGCCAGAACTCAGGCAAGATACATAGACTCACGTTAATCTGAGTCAATGTCGATGGCCATGAGGTCATCGAGCTGTTGCTGTAACATCATTCTAATATTCTCTGTTACTTGTGGTTTGGGTTTAGGGATGCACATAGTAGCACACAGGTCGCAGACGGCGGGACCACAGTGCATACAAAGGCAACAAGAGAAAATTATGGTCAAAACTACTCCAAGGAATGTCAATACCTTCCAACCCTATTTGGACAGTAGTCCCCAAAACCACTCCAATAATGACCAATCTCCTTTGTCCTGATGAATCGACTCAGAGATTATATGTAACTTAGAGATAGCTTGGTATACTGTCAGAGCGTCATCAGGTATGAAAATACAGCAACTTGACCCGATCAATTTGCACACTCCACCACGATCCGCAAGAATAAAGTCTAAGGCAACTCAGTTTTGTAAAGTCATAAGACGATCCGCCTGTAGTTCTGCCGTGATATTACTTAAGGCTCCTACAGTGATGTCTATAGTGGTTTCTACGACACGAACCAGTTGCCTTATATTTCTGCTGTTGGCCATTGGACCCCAAAAAGGAAGAAATCCTTTGAGGAAATCTCCTCCCTCTTGTCCTGCTGTGTCTTTGGAGTCAATAATCCCTCTGCCATATCTGTTTCGATAATGATTTTCAGAAGCGGTGTATGTAGGGGGAAGAAGGAAAGCTATATAACAGGTGCCAGAAAAGTCAGTTGGCAACCACGTGTAAGCCCTATCATGGCAGATAAAATACGTGCCTTGAGATGGTACTTGTCGTGGTTTTCGTGATCTTCTCCTCGGGATGGCACTGATGCTAGGTATGGGTCCCCCTCCCATCCATCCCCAGCCCGGAGAATGCGAAATACCCTCGGACTAGGGAGACGGGTGAGCGAGGGAAAACGGGATAGGAACAGCCGAGAGAGGGAGACCTGGAAGAAAGAAGCAGTGGGTGAGAAGAGGAGCGAGGACCCCTGCACCCCTCCCAAGCACCCCCTTGGAGTGTTAAGGCCCTAGTACCTGGCTCTCCTGTCTCTCCGAGACCGAGGGTCGATGAGCTGACCAGGGAGGCTTCGTGGTTCACCACGACGAGTCTTAACCAAGGTTTTGGGGTGGCGCTACCACTTCAACGCTCGGAACTCCGTGAGCAGAGGAGCGCCAATCAGGGTACGGTCTCTTCCCTCCCTTCACGAAGCGTGGGCCTGGCGGGTTCCGCTCGTGTCCTTCCCGACAGTCTGGGGAGACACGACCAAACACCAGTGGAGAGAGAACGGGAGATCCCGTCGGAGATGTCCGCGCTTCCACTCTATGCTCCCTGATCCACTGGGAGCAGAGGAGCGCACTCCGAGGGACGAAAACGCCCGGAACTCCGAGGGCTGACTTGGAGAGTCGTTCGCCTGGGAATCCGAGGGTGGAGCTGGGTGTGAGGTGTGCCCGGAAATCCGTGGGCCGTGACGGGGAGAAGAATGCCCGGAAATCCGTGGGCCGAGGGGGAACTCCGGGGTTCCGACGAGGGGCTGGCTGCGAGGGTTCAGGCGAGCCGGGGGTCTGGTCTGTTGGCGTTGGCGAGGTCCACGGTGAGAACGGAGATACTCACCGAGCGTTGCGGGCTTCGGCAACGTCACTGGCACCGGATGGAGGAAGCTCCGAGGGCCGCTGGAAGGTCCGACGATCCGCAGATGCTGGCGGGCTGGAAACCGCGAAGCTGTCGCTCTGGGGGCCGTTGCATTGATTATGGGAATCATAGGCAACGCCCCCGTGGTGGCTGTGGGCTTTTATGCGTGGAGGGGAGGTGACGTGATCGCGCGGCCGCCGCGCCTCTGAGGCATGTAGTCCTTCGCGCTGGCGCCGGCGATCACGGATCATGACAGCACACCCCCCTTTACTCTGCCTCCGCCCCTTCCTGCGCCCCCGGGCTTGGCAGGACAGCGACGGTGAAAGTCTGCTACGAGATGTTTGGCGTGCACGGCAGATGCGGGTTCCCAAGAGTCTTCCTCAGGGCCGTACCCCTTCCAAGCTGAGGGTACCACAACTTCCTTCCCACCAGTTTGGAATCAAGCACTCTGCGAACCCACATATTCCTGATCTTGGTTGATCCACACCGGGGCAGGAGCCCGCCGTACTGGACAGTTCGAGGGTTTGAGGAGAGAGACGTGGAACACAGGGTGAATGCGCATGTGTGGCGGAAGGCGCAACTGTACTGCCACGGGGTTTATGTGTTTGATGACAGGGTAGGGCCCTATGTATTTGGGGTTGAAAACGCTGGGTTTCCGAAAATGGAGGTTCCGTGTAGACAGCCAGACCTTATCTCCCTTGTGGTACACCGGAGGGGGTCTGCGATGCTTGTCCGCCTGGGCTTTGTATCTGGCCTTGGCTAGCCGAAGGTGTTTACGGGCTCGTCTCAGGGCCGTGTGAATGGTTTGGAGTCGGCTCTTGAGATCGGGAAGGCTGATGTTTTCCCTAGGGAGGAGGAAGGGAACGAAGCGTGGATGGAACCCTGCGGTGAGAAAGAACGGAGACTGCATTGTGGAGGAGTGTTGGGAGTTGTTGTATTCCACCTCCGCCACCCATAGCAAGTCCACCCAAGTGTCCGCAGCTTGGTCTGTGTAGCAGCGCAGGTACTGTTTGAGTGTCTGGTTTAGTCTCTCCGTTTGCCGTCGGTCTGAGGATGGAAGCTCGTGGAGAGGGAGGAGCAAATACCCAGTGCTTCACACCACACCTTCCAAAACCGTGCTGTGAACTGGGACCCTCTGTCGGATACAATCCCCATCGGTAGTCCGTGAAGCCTCACCACGTGTTGCAAGAGGAGTTTTGCCAACGTGCCCGCTGTGGGCACCTGTTTGCAGGCAATAAAGTGGCCCATCTTGGTGAGATAGTCGACGACCACTACTATTGCTGTGCAACCTTGATCTTTCGGTAACCCTACCACAAAGTCAATTGAAATGCGTTCCCAGGGGTTCATAGGCGTGGGTAGAGGCATTAGAAGGCCTTGGGTCTTTTGACGGTCGCTTTTCATTTGAGCGCAGATGGCGCATTCCTTCACCCACTGTAGTACGTCTGGTCGAACGGAGGGCCACCAGAATTGTCGCAACACCTTCTCCAGGGTCTTGGTACCTCCTGTATGTCCCGCACAGGGTAGGTCATGACACCATGAGAAAACGAGTTTTCGGAGTCGGAGAGTAGGGACCAGCAGCCGGGATCCGTTTAACGGGAGGCCCTGTTGTATACGCCATTCTCTGTGTCTTTTTAACCAAGAGGACCAGGCAAAGGTTCGTATTCCTCGCTTCACCCCTTGCAGGAATGGTTCGGTATGCATGCTACCGATGATTTGCTCCGGCGATAGGATGGGCTGGTCAGGTGCCTCCAATGGGAGGTTCGGGAGGGTCTGTCTCGATAGGGCATCGGCTTTTTTGTTTTGCGTTCCTGGCTGGTAGGTGACAAAGAAGTGATACTCCGCAAAAAAGAGCACCCATCGCTTCTGCCGGGGAGAGAGATGTCGCGCTGACCGCAGGAACTGGAGGTTGCGGTGGTCCGTGAACACTGTCACCTGATGTTGGGCCCCCATTAACCAGTGACGCCATTCCAGAAACGCGTCTTTGATGGCGAGCAGATCTTTCTCGGAGACAGTATAGTTACGCTCCGCTGGATTCAACTTCCTGGACATAAAGGCCACCGGGTGGAGTTGACCTGTATCCGGATGGCGTTGGGAAAGAATAACTCCTACTGCTTCGTCTGACGCGTCGGCTTCCACTATAAACGGAAGATCGGATTGGGCATGACGCAAGATGGGCGCGGTGGTGAAGGCTTTTTTGAGCAGCTCGAACGCTGTTTGGGCCTCAGGCGACCAGAGGAAGGGTATTCCTTTCCGTGTCAGTTTGGTGAGTGGTGTCACCATCTGGGAGAAGTGGTGTATGAATCTCCGATAAAAAAGCTTTGGACTTCCTTCACGGTTTTCGGCTGGGGCCATTGCGTCACAGCCTGGACTTTGCGGTCTGTCATGACTTGTCCCTCTGGGGTTAGCAGGACACCAAGGAACTCCACAGTGGTTACGTGGAATTCGCATTTTGTGAGCTTGCAAAACAGATGGTGACTTTCTAAGGCCTGCAACACCGATGTTACATGGCCCACATGTTCTTCTTCCGAGGACGAGTATATTAAGATGTCATCTATGTACACCACTACATAGATGTCCAGAAAGTCCCTCAACACCTCGTTTAAAAAGAATTGAAAGGCGGCCGGGGCGTTGCAGAGCCCGAAGGGCATCACCAAATATTCGAACAGGCCGAATCTTGTCTTGAACGCCGTCTTCCACTCATCCCCCTCTCGCATCCGCACCAGGTGGTACGCCCCCCGGAGGTCCAATTTGGTGTATAACCGTGCTCCTCGCACCTGTTCCAACAACACGGGGATGAGCGGCAGTGGGTATTGGTTTTTGATAGTCATGGCGTTGAGGGCACGATAGTCTATACAGCAGCGTAGCTCCCCGTTGGCCTTCGGTATGAAGAAGAGGGGAGACGCCGCTGGAGACCTGGAGGGGCGAATGAACCCTAATCGTAGGTAGGTATCTAGGTATTCACGGAGGTGACTGGTTTCCGGACCGGTGAGGGCGTACACCCTGCTACACGGGACAGTGGCTCCCGGTATTAGGTCGATCCGACGGTCGTAGTCGCGATGCGGAGGGAGAACCTCAGCCTTCTGTTGATCGAACACTCCCTTGTAGTAGGTGTAACAGCCCGGGAGCGTCACGTCCTTCTCCGCGGCTGTGGCTACGTGGTGTGCGGTTGGTTCCTCTGAGTCCGTAGCTATCTCCCGCCGCAGGCAGTGGGTGCGACAATATGAGGAGCAGAAGGCTACCGAGGCGGAAGCCCAGTGTATCCGAGGCTCGTGGATCCGCAACCATGGTAATCCCAGGATAAGGTGACATCGGGGAGCTTGGATGATGTTGAATGCGAGCCCCTCGCTATGTTCCTCTCCTATGGATACCTTTAGGGTTGGTGTGATGTACCGTATGGGCCCGGATTCCAGCTCTTTGCCGTCCACGGCATAAACAAGTTCAGGGGTGTCTTTGGACAGTAGCAGAATCCCCAACCGGTGGGCTTCTCTGGTGTCCATGAAGCAGCCCGTAGCTCCCGAGTCGATCATGGCCCTTACATGGTGGAGTTTGGGGCCTACCGCAAGCTGCACCGTTAGAAAGAAGTGGTCGGGTTCGTTAGAGATATCTGCTTCTAGGGAAGGGATGTAATGACAGCTTGAAGGCGTCCCTTCTGGCTCCTTCAAGCGTTCGGGTTTCCCACCGGTCCTTCGCGGGCAACGATGGCTGCTTGCCCTATCCTTGGTCGGCTGTTCTTTGGGCGGACTGGGCATTCCCGCAGGAAATGGCCTTTCTTGCCACAATATAAACAGAGGCCTTGTTTACGCCGGTGGTCTCTTTCGCTGAGGGTGAGGGAAGCTCTCACCGTTCCGATTTCCATGGCCTCTGCTCTGGGAGATGCTGGTTCCTGTGGGCGAGGGGAATCGTAGGACAGAGGTGTCTTGTCTCTGCGCTTGTGTTCCCCCTTTCTTTCTCTGACTCTATATTCCAATCGGGAGGCCAGCTCTATCATGGCCGAGCAGGTGTTGGGTTGAGGGTCAATCTGCGCTATCACGTCCTTCAACTCCTCGGTAAGCCCTCGGTAGAAGATAGCGGTTTGCTTCGTCTCGGGCCAGTCCGTTTCTGCCACTAGTCGCCGGAAGCTATTGAGGTATCCGATGAAGTCCGCACTGTTTTGGCGCAGGTCAAGGAGGTCTCGATCCGCAGAAAAGGTATCTGCCCGACGATCGAAGGTCTTCTCGAATTCTTGTCGGAAGGTGTCCCAGTCATACAGGAGGGCGTCGTCTCTGCGAACGATGGGGACCGCCCATTGCGCCGCTTCTCCCGTCAAATAGGAAATCAGAAACGCCACCCTGGCTTGATTTGTGAGGAAAAGCTTCGGTTTGCATTGGAAATGCAAGAGTATCTGGGTCATGAAGATTTGTACCTTCTGGATATCTCCATGAAATCTCTCTGGGGGGGCCAACGGAACATGAGAAGGCATTTCCACCACTACTTGTGGGGTCTGAGACGGGAGCACGGGCCCTGCATCGAACGGGTTGCGTTGGATGCGGTCCAGGCGTGTATGTAGAGCTGCTGTTTCCGCTCTTGATGTTGCCAACTCCCGTTGGACTTGGGCCAGAGCCTCTAAGATGTTGTCTAGCGTGGCCATGGTATGTTGTCAGTGCGATCAAGAGGAGAGAATTTTCGTGGGCCTATGATTCTGTCGTGGTTTTCGTGATCTTCTCCTCGGGATGGCACTGATGCTAGGTATGGGTCCCCCTCCCATCCGTCCCCAGCCCGGAGAATGCGAAATACCCTCGGACTAGGGAGACGGGTGAGCGAGGGAAAACGGGATAGGAACAGCCGAGAGAGGGAGACCTGGAAGAAAGAAGCAGTGGGTGAGAAGAGGAGCGAGGACCCCTGCACCCCTCCCAAGCACCCCCTTGGAGTGTTAAGGCCCTAGTACCTGGCTCTCCTGTCTCTCCGAGACCGAGGGTCGATGAGCTGACCAGGGAGGCTTCGTGGTTCACCACGACGAGTCTTAACCAAGGTTTTGGGGTGGCGCTACCACTTCAACGCTCGGAACTCCGTGAGCGGAGGAGCGCCAATCAGGGTACGGTCTCTTCCCTCCCTTCACGAAGCGTGGGCCTGGCGGGTTCCGCTCGTGTCCTTCCCGACAGTCTGGGGAGACACGACCAAACACCAGTGGAGAGAGAACGGGAGATCCCGTCGGAGATGTCCGCGCTTCCACTCTATGCTCCCTGATCCACTGGGAGCAGAGGAGCGCACTCCGAGGGACGAAAACGCCCGGAACTCTGAGGGCTGACTTGGAGAGTCGTTCGCCTGGGAATCTGAGGGTGGAGCTGGGTGTGAGGTGTGCCCGGAAATCCGTGGGCCGTGACGGGGAGAAGAATGCCCGGAAATCCGTGGGCCGAGGGGGAACTCCGGGGTTCCGACGAGGGGCTGGCTGCGAGGGTTCAGGCGAGCCGGGGGTCTGGTCTGTTGGCGTTGGCGTTGGCGAGGTCCCCGGTGAGAACGGAGATACTCACCGAGCGTTGCGGGCTTCGGCAACGTCACTGGCACCGGATGGAGGAAGCTCCGAGGGCCGCTGGAAGGTCCGACGATCCGCAGATGCTGGCGGGCTGGAAACCGCGAAGCTGTCGCTCTGGGGGCCGTTGCAATGATTATGGGAATCATAGGCAACGCCCCCGTGGTGGCTGTGGGCTTTTATGCGCAGAGGGGAGGTGACGTGATCGCGCGGCCGCCGCGCCTCTGGGGCTTGCAGTCCTTCGCGCTGGCGCCGGCGATCACGGATCATGACAGTACTAGAGGCGGCGAGTTCTGAGAAGAGTAGACGTATGTGTGGGAACAGTTGTCTCTTTGTACGGTGTCAGTAGACTGACCATTCATTTGCAGACAGAAATTTCCCTGATGAGGAATAGTCCAAATCGGTGGAGATTTCTTTGTTTAACCTTATCACTAAGGCTAGTGACATAATGGGTGACGTTCCAGTTAGTGTACGCTTTTCTTTCATCAACGGAAATCTTACTGTTTTCCATGATTTTAGCCATAGCTACCATTCCCTTTATCAATGAGCTATGACTAAAATCCGGACCACCAATATATGAACTAACGGATCGACTGAATTTGCTTTGATAGGCATTGGAGAAAATAACAAAATAAGCCCAAGCAGAACCTTCATAAGAAAACGGAAGAACTAAATACGGCATTCCTTTCTCTGTGGTATGTGGCATAAGTCCACACACCCAACAGTTAGTTGTATTGATCACTAATTGGTGTTGATGTAATAACTGGACTAATGAATTGTTGTAATATTCGGTTCTTCTAAGACCCCCCAGGATATAGCGGCATGGATTAGCAAATTTAGCGGCACAAATATGGAAATTTAGGGGCACAAATAGGGAAATTTAGCGGCATTTTTGCGGCACTTTATTTTACTCATAATCATTCATTGTCAGCCTTAAATCAATGGAAACTGTTTTAGCAGAGTATTCAGCTTTGAAATAGGCAATCTGGGGTATCGAACATAGGAAGCAGCCCACAGGTGAAGGCTGTTATCCCTTGGAAATGCAATCCTCCATTTGCTGTAATATAGTTTCTGAGAAGCCCATCAAAGATGGCCTGGTAGCATCCCATAGGAAATGGCATTCCAGAATCTACCTTAGTGAAATTAAATATTTGCCTAAGATCACACAATTTCAGCATGGAAGCCATGATTTTACCCAGATTTTCTGGTTTCACTCTGAAGTGCGGTGAGAGGCCCCCGGGCAGTGAGAGTCAGTGCCCCCTTTGGGGTGGGACCAGGGGCCCTGGTATGCGGTGAGAGGGCCCCTGACGGCCCTTGCAGTGTGACCTTTGTGATGGAACCAGAAGATGTGCCCAACCCCTCCTATTTAAAAAGGCTCCCTTGAGCTAACGAGCTGACGAGCTCTGGTTGATGCACCTGCGCCCAGCGAGTGGTACTGAGACCCAAGTCAGAGAACCAATTTATTAGACAATTATTGGCACTCCCTATGAGCACTCCTATGCAGCCGCTCAGGATGGACCTGGGCATACAACCCATTGAGGATCTGGTCTCCTCTAGACCGGTAATGTATTGGCGCCGACTATGGAGTACTCCCGAACTTGCTAATTTTCGGGAGGAATTGAAATCTATCTTGTTGATTCCAAAGGCAGGAGCCATTCCCTGGTTAGCATTTGTAAATAAATCGCTGAGGGCAATTGGGAGAGAAGATCTTTGGCTCACACCTGAGGAGTCATGCCCTCTTCTTTCAAAAAAGTCTCTGGCAAAAACCCTGGCTCTTTCACAGCAGTTGTGCTCTCTCTCCTTTCACGTTTATTACAACAATGATAGCAAAAAAAGTTTGCTCTGAATCATAAAACTTGTCCACTTTGGTTTGTCAAAAACCCTGGTGGTACATAATCTGACCCAGGTTTTTCGATCAGTGAATAGCCCTAACCTGACCTCGGTATTTCTCGAGGTAAAAAATGGGTATAGTTTTGAGCCTGCATTAGATTTGATCGACCCGGTTATTGCCAAGAAACTATTTATACAATTTAGGCATGGCTCTCTTCCTCTCTTCTCGAGAACAAATAAGTGGGCTGGTTTCAGTAGACAACCCTGTCCTGGGTGTGGTGTCCCTGAAGAATCAGAGGTTCATGTTATTTTCTTCTGTGCAGCCTATAAAACCCCCCGTCGAAGATGGATTATCCAGCTCGCAAAAAACACGGGGGCTAGAAACTATAGAGACCTCTTTAGGTTGTTGAAGTATGATCCCTCTCCCTTATTTGTCACGGTGATTGCCAAATTTTTATTTTCAATGTGGCTAATTAGAAGACGATTACTATTACATTAAGGTAAATCTTGTGGCACTATTCACCCTCAACATAGTGCTCTTTTTTATGTGCTTGTTTATATGTTTTTATTTTTACTTTTCTGTATTATCTCCTTATATTTATTGTTCATGTTTTATTGTGTTTTATGAACTTTTATGGCTGATAGCCGAAATAAAGTTTTCTGACTGACTGACTGGTACTGAGACCCGAGAAGCCTTTGGGCAGCATCTCCAGCACCCCCAAAAAAGTGTTGCTCTACTGAGGAAGGACAATTCTCTTCAAACACGTGTCTAAAGATACACAGCACTGGCTGCACCAACAAGGGTGAAAAACGAAAGCTTGACACCGAAGAAAGTGTTATCATGCACTGCATTTATTATGATGCATCAGGGTTGAGTGCTGGAGTGTGAGGCTGTGTACGCCCACCCCCTCATATTTGAACCATAAGATGTGTTTGTTAGTTAGAAGGGAGCACGCTCAAGTCGGAAATTCAAACAATCATAAGAAAGAGCAAAAAAGACCTTTAATGAGGTTATGTGAACAAAATATATACTTTGCAGAGAAAATAATATGTATAAAACTATTAGATAAGAAAACCAGTTAAGTCTTTCTACTGTGGAACAGTATACTGTGTTAATGTCACCAAAGATGTTTTACACATGTAAGAGTGCAAAGTACAACTCTCTTTTTTCTGTTGTTAATCATTGATGCCTTTTTTAATTTCATGATGCAGTATGTACATTTTCCAATGTACAGCACTCTAAACCTGTGATGATGGTAAAATCTACAGAAGTGTTATAGAAACGGTGCTGTGGGCCTGATGGAGGAAAGAATTATAAGTGCAAATGTTAAACACAGTAACAGTAGCATCTTCTCAGTGGTGGCCACTCTTGACCCATTCTATTTCTATCTCTCTTTGGTTTCTTTCTCTGTTTCTCCCTTGCTTGTTTTCTTCTCTTTTTTTCGAATAAATGTCCCTCTTTTCTGCCCTTACCTCTCTGTGACTTGTTTTCTCTCTCTCTCTCTATTCCTTTATCTCTTTATCACTTTGCCAACTGTCCTGTCTTTCTCAGTCCTCTTTTTGGTAAAGCTGCCAAATCTTCTTGACTCTCTTTGGTCTAACTATTTTTCTAACTCATTCTCATGCATCCCAATACACCTTTCTTTACGTTCCCTTGACTATTAATATTTGTATTCCCCATTCTTTCCCCTTCCATTAGTCTCCTAGGCTATTCTGATTGGTGGTTGCTGATTAAATAAGTGTGCCAGTTGACTGTCGCTCTGGTTGTTGCTTAGTGGGAGGTGACTTATCCTGAAGGAAGTGTCTGTGAATGGTGGAAGTGACTGTGCACAATGTTTATTTATATATATGTCTGGCATCTGTCATACAATTGCATTCACACACTTCTCTCTTTCTTTTGAGTACTTCATGGAGAATATTAAAAAGTGTGTTAATCAGTAGGTGCGTGTGTGACAATGTGTGTGTTTATGGGAGATTAAGGATGTGTGAAGTGCATCTAAGAGAAATTGGGAGGCAGAGCTTACAAGAGGCAGTGCAAGACCTGCTACTAACCATGTGCAAGAGACTACTTCGGATATGGTAGCCGACAACATATACTTTACAGAGGGATATGCAGAACTGCCCTCCCACATCACCACTATGTAGCTTTTTAACTTGACCTCTATGGACTTAAATGCTCTATTTAGCACAGGACCCTTGAATGAGACCTTCTCAAAACCACCTATGATGGTCATATTTAAGACTGATCAGGCTTTGGCCAGTTTTTCAACCCTAATGTACTTTGAAATATACAATATGTCACCAATTTCCCAAAATTTCCTTTAGAGAGAACACCTTAGCCTCTCTCTAAATATAGTTGTTAAATCTGGTCAATTTCAAGGTACTTTTTAAAATCATTTTTACCCATCTCTAATGAAAAAAAGAATTTATATATTGCAGACGTCATTGTCAGCCGAGGATTATTGTCGTTTTTACAAACGGGGGAGGCCGAGGAGACAGACTAACATTCGGCTTTTGAAGTGCACACATTTTGTAAGTCCCTCACCATATCCTTTAGGGATGTCCATCACCTTCTGTGGCACCACAACAAGCAACACACTTGAGCCAATGTGCCAAAAGACAGACTAGTCTTGTGTTAAGATATGATTGTATGGTGAAAAAACAATCAATTGTTTAAAGGGTATGAATGCTCCTATATTATGAATTCCTTCAATTTCGTGGACACTTTTGTAAAAATCGCGGAATTTTTACAAAAGTGCCGATTTCGCGGGCACTTTTGTAAAAATCACGGCATTTTTACAAAAGTGGCGATTTCGCTGCAAACCGCGAAATCGCGGAATCGCGAAATCCTGGAGGGTCTGTCTAATGAGTTCATGCTGAGGAAGGTTATGAAATAGATGTGGGTGACAGTAGAAGAAGACAAAGAGGTAGAAGGAGAGACAACTTTTTGCTGTAGAGCATTAATAATCCAACTTATACACGCCAAAAGGATACACAATAATATAATGATACACAAGGTTATACTAAAACGACTGTACATTAAGCTACAGAATTCTTTCTTCATTATATTCTTTCTCTCTCTTTTGCCTAATGTAGTTTCCATCTTTCTAATGGATGCTCACGGCAATCTTCCTCAATCACTTAATTATGATTATCTGCCGTCCTATGACACTGCAAGTCCTGCAGGCCTATTGCCACTACTCAGGTCACAATCAAGACTCCTACGTGACCCTGCAACCGGGATAGAATACTACATAGGAGAGAAAAAAATCTTAAGTGTTCTTCAGTCTAGGTCTTAGGTTATAGGGTTCTTTGTCAGGTACAGTTTGGTCTCGGAACAATGTTCTCGGATTTGTCGTATTCAAGGGACGATGTGGTGTTATCGCTTCCTGAAGAATGTCGTCGTCCTCTTTCTCAGACAATGTTCCATTCAGGCGTGCATCACTGAAAGGTACAAATCGTGAAACCTTCTCGCTCCCAGAGTCACTAATGCCCTTACGCATCCATTGATCAAAGGGTAGGGGCAAAGGCACTTTCTTACAATGCACGCCGTGAATCCAATTTTTCTTTCCTTCGACCTTTACTGCTGTTCTCGTCGTGAGGAGAACCAACCGAGGCTCCCTCCACCTGGGCTCCAAATTTTTCGTCCTTTGGAAATTCTTTATGCAGACCCAGTCACCTGGTCGGATAGAATGACCTGGGTCTGTGGAGGCCTCCGGCAAAGCACTCTGAACCTGTTGATGGAGAACACGCAATTTAGTTGTAAGTTCATGCAAGTAATCAATCAACATTGGATATGGCAAGTCTGAGTATTTCTTAGGGCGAGGGACTCCCCATATATTAGCTGGGCGTCCAAACACCACTTCGTAAGGGCTAAGTCCCAAACGAGAGTGTACAGCAGTTCTGGTGGATAGAAGAGCCAATGGTAAAGCATCAGGCCAATTAAGTCCTGTACTAGCCTGCACTTTCGCTAGTTTTAGCTTCAAAGTTCCATTGTAGCATTCCACTAAACCCGCTGACTGTGGATGGTTTGCCGCATGGAACTTTTGCTTGATACCAAGTCCCGCACAAACTTTCTGCATGACTTGGCCCACAAATTCGCTCCCATTGTCACTCCAGACAATGCGCGGCAAACCAAACCTGGGGAAAAATTCTTTTAGTAGAACTTTGGCTGTGGATAAGGCTGTATTGTCTTTTAGAGGGTATGCTTCTATCCACCTAGAGAAGGTGCATACTACTACCAGAACATATTTGAGGTTGTTGCATCGCTCCATATGAATGTAATCGATCTGCAACACCTCAAATGGATATGTCGGAGGAGCAAAGTGACCCGCTGGAGTTGGGGTTCCCTTTCCTGGATTGTACATCAAACAAACAATACAATGTTTCACTACATTGTCTGCACACTTTGGGATTCCTTCATTTTGCCACACTGGAGCCAGAAGCTTGCATATACCTTTCGCACTTAAGTGGGCTGGACCATGCGCCATAGTAACTACTGGGAGTACATAGGCATCTGGAAAAAGCCAACGTTGGTGCTCAGATAATTCCACCCAACATCCCATCTCATCTAACATTCCTGTACTTTCTTTCCACTTGCTCAATTCTTTCTCTGTAGCCTCTTCCTGAATCGACCTTACACTTTCTACTGTATCCTCATACATTCCTCTCTCTCTAACCCAATTCACAGGACCTGCAACATACATTCGACTTGTAGCATCTCTCGCTGTCTTTTTAGCTACTTCATCTGCAAATGCATTTCCTCGAACAACATCATCTGTAATCTTCTTGTGTGCACTAGACTTCACAATTGCTATCTGAGCAGGTAAAGAAAGTGACTCAAGAAGATCAGTCACCAGCTGACCATGTTGTATTTTAGTGCCATGTGAAGTAAGAAATCCCCTCTCTTTCCAAAGACGCCCAAAATTGAACGCTACACCAAAGGCATATTGACTATCGGTGTACACGTTCACTCTTTTTCCTTTTGACAACACACATGCTCTTGTTAAAGCTATCAGTTCTGCTGCTTGAGCTGAATTGTGTCTGATGCGTGCTGTTTCCACAACTGTATATAAAGGAGTAACAGCATAGGCTGAAACTGTATCTCCATTAGGAAGCTCAAAACAAGAACCATCCACCCATAGAATTCCATCCGGATTTTCTAGCGGCGTATCTTTCAAGTCAATTCTTCCTTTTGTTTCTTCCTCAGTATGGAGGAAACAATCATGTTGGTTTTGAACGTCTTTATGTACTGAGAGAGGCAACAAAGTAGCTGGACTTAAAGTGTTACATCGTTTGATGTGTACATGACCAGCCAAAAGTGTCAACTCATATGCAGACAAACGAGCACTCGTAAGATGCTGTGTTTTCGTTCGGTTTAGTAAGTGTGTTGTCTAACACTACTCCAGCAGACTGTCGAATAGAAATTGCTGCTGCTGCTGTCGCTTTAAGACAACTAGGTAATGCTTTAGCTACCGGATCTAACGTAGCTGAAAAATATGCACATGGTCGCTGTTTTTCTCCAAAACGCTGCGTTAAAACTGACAACGCACAACCCTCTCTCTCATGAACATAGAGCGTGAACGGCTTACTGTAATCGGGAGTACCCAATACAGAAGCAGATCATAGCGCAGCACGCAAGTCAGTGAAACTCTTCTGACATTCGTCAGTCCATGGAAGGGGCTGAGGTGTATCTTTCAAAGTGAGTGCCAACAGAGGTTTAGCCAACAGAGAGAAGTTAGGGATCCACTGTCTACAATAGGAAGTAATGCCCAGGAAGGCACGTACCTCCCTTTGTGTGGATGGCACAGACATTTGCACAATCGCCTGAATTCGTTCTGGGGTTAATCGTCGTCCCTCCTTTGATAGGAGATGACCCAAATAGGTAACCTCTCGACGAACATATTGTAGTTTGGAAGGTGAAACCTTACTATTCAGATTAAACAAATGGCGTAACAATGCAACAGTCACGTTTTTGCAAATATCTTCTGAATCAGCAGCGATTAACAAGTTGTCCATGTACTGGATAAGAGCAGCACCAGATGGCAAGTGAAAAATATCAAGATGACATTTTAAAGCTTGGCTGTAAATAGAGGGACTTTCACAATAGCCCTGAGGTTCGCACTTGAACCGGAAGCTTCGGCCTCCAAGAGAGAAGCCAAAAATATCTCTACTCTCTTCTGTAATGGGAATACTAAAGAAGGCATTTTTAGATCGATAACAGAAAACCAAGTCGCTGTGGAAGGTATCATTGTCAACAGAGCAGTGATATCTGGGACAACAGGAAATTGTGGTACAACAATTTTGTTTACCTCCCGAAGATTAATTACGAAACGATATACAGGAGGCTGAGAAGGATCAGTGCGTTTAAGAACAGGAAGAATAGGACTATTGCATATGTTTCCTCTCGTTTCTTCAACCACACCCTTCTGAATCAAATCATGAATGATTTCCAAAAGCGCTTTTTCACCTTCAGTGGAAATTCTATACTGCGGAATGCGTGGCAATTCAACATTAGGTTTGAGAGTGACAACATAACGTGGAATCTCAAGACAGCCCACATTGTTCCGACCCGTGGCCCAAAGCGTTTCCGGAAGAGAAAGCAATTCAGGTGGAAACTGATCTTTGGATAAATACATTGGAGAATTCAATTTCTGTCCTAAAGTAAGATGTACACCAGAAGGAGAACAATATATCGTAGCATGCATTCTTTTTAATAAGTCCAATCCCAACAAATTCTCACCGCAACCATTCGTCAAAAGAAGCGGAGCTTCCAAATCATAAGGGCCAATTGAAATAGGCAGGGCAAGAAACCGGATTACAAACAGGGGCGCCAGAAAATCCTACAGATACATTCGTTAAGCCAGACAAAGGTGCCCAAGGGAGTTTTGAATGAATGATAGAACTTCTCATCGCACCAGTATCTAAAAGAAATGGATCTGAAACACCCATTGTAGTGACTTTAACATAAGGTCCATTCTGATCTACTGGAATCGACACAACTCCCTTGCTTTGTCCATGGCTGTCCTAGTTAGCATGAAGACTTTCATTCCCGTCTTCAATATAACAATCCTCATTGTAATACTGTGTAGACCGAGCGATTTGCTGATCAAAGTAATTCACGGAATTAGAAGGAGGAAGGGAACGCTGTTCTTGGGTCAACATACCCCGACCTCTACCTCTGTTTGCTGACTGGAGGCCAGCACGACCTCGTGAAGCAGGTGGTGTCCCATTTCGCTGCAATAAAACCGGACAACTATTCTTGAAGTGACCTTCCTCTCTACAATAGGCACATTGATTAGAACCTAACGAAGGTCGCGGAATATATGGCTCAGGCTTTTGATACACCCTCTGAAACTGCGGAGGCTGTTGAAACTGGGGCTGAGCATAACGAGGTGGATAAGCCTGTTGCAAGAGAACCTTCGTTTTCAATTCTTTAGTCTTTTTCTCTTGCTTATATCTTTCTTTTTTATCTCTATTTTCATAATATTGAGCAGTAGCCAATATCCATGAACTTTCGGAGTCTTTCAACTTATGCGACAGCTCGGGAAGCAAATTAAATACAAACTTATCTTCAAATAACCGCTGTCCACCTTCCGTAGTCATGTCCTGACCACTGTGATCAATGAATGTCTCCTCAAAACGAGTGAAGAAATCGGAGACACTGTCATCTTTCTTCTGTTTACATGCGGCTAGTTTATCCCAGTTAACTCTTAAGGCAGGCATCATCGTTTTCATTAATGTAATAATCCTACCAGGGAGTTCTGAAATCAAAGCATAGGCTTCGCACCACCCACTTGGTTTCTATCTGCGGCAATGATAGCATCCCAGTCTCCACCTAATTCTTGGGCATGATTCTCTTTACGAATCCTAGCCCATAATGCTTGTGGAACTGCATTCCCCATCAAATATCAATATTTGCTAAATTCATGATGCAGGCTTCAACAGTTTGTGACAACTCTTTATAATAACCTGCAGGGTTCTTACGAGGATCCGGTAGAGACTGTTTAAGGGCTAAAACTTCAGATCTTTTCCAGGGGACATGTACCCATATTCGCTGGAAGTGAGCAGGAATAAGTGGAACGTTACCTGCTGATGCAACCTCTTCTCTCCATACCGGAGGAACCTCTCTCATTGGATAATTTTTCAGTGTCAACCTAAATGAGGGATCGGAATCTAAAAAAGTCTGGGTGGTAAATAAGGTTCTAAAGGAAACAAGTGTCTTTACAGCGTCCTCAACCTTAGAACCCACAATGAGTCCCTTATCAAAATTAGCCTGAATATCTAACAGACCCTGAGGAACCGAACCCAAGTCCATATCCTCCCATCCTTTAATAAGAGTATCACACATAGCATTGAAAACATATCTCTGCGTAGGCGCATTCCACTGTGAGAAGGTAGGCCTAATATCAGGTGCACTATACCGATGACCCTTTTCAATCCATTTACGAGCAAGAGAGTCCAACATTTCTCGTTCTTCGGAAGCTGGGAACTGACTACGAGACTGTCTTCGAGAAAATGCCGGGGACACATTTAATGCCTCAAAGAAAGGTGATAAAAGACCAGAGACCATTTATGTAAGTCATTTACGCATAGATGGAGAATTGGACATAAGAATAGGGGACAAAGTATTAGGCGAACTAACGGAAAAGGAGTCGGTAATTACCGGAGGAGCAGAGGGCAAAGAAGACGAAGGCAAAGGAGTCGAAGGCAAAGCCGGCAGAGGCGGCAATACCTGGGGAGGCAAATGTGGAAGAACCGGAGCAGGCGGAGGCGCAACTGGCGGCTGAACAGGCTGTAACAACTGGGGTGCATTAGCACCTTGTGCATAGGGCGGAGGCAATCTCAATAGGTGAGACATCAAGGAATCCTCTTCTAAATCCTTTCTTTTATCAGAGGGGGAAACTGGCAACATCGGATAGCATTTATCTATCGCCATACGATGCTGTCTCTCTGAAATCTCCATCGCATTATCGACTTCATCATCTTTAAACTGTTGAGCAGCCTGTATAATGGTCATACCCTGTGCTTTCTTATCTTGTTTTTCCTGCTTAATTTTCTTCTGTTTTGCTTCCTTACGCCAAAGGCAGAAAGAGTCAAACATTGCCGGCCGGGCTTTTCTTTTGAATAAAACTGCTTCCAAATTATCTAGTATGTCAGGCTCAAAACTACCATTTTCTGGCCATTTTAAAACACCATCATTCTTCGTGTATCGGATCCATGCCTCATTAAAGACAATTGGGCCAACACCATGTTTAGAATGGAGCTCATAAGTGGGAGTTCCAACCGAAGGAATCGGACAAGAGTCCTCAAGCCGGGAATCCCTATTACAACCAAAGCAACAAAGCTTTCCAAACTTAGTCAGACCAGACATCTCGTGATTTCACCGGACTGTTCACAAACATCAAGGGGGCAAACTCAGTTTACGCAGCACAAATGCACTTACCCCTCGGCTTTGGCTATTGCAATAGTCAAATCTAAGAACCAGAGGAACTAAGGAACCAAGAAAACAAAGGACCAAAATTGTGGGCGCGACCCACCAAATACTTAACTAAGGATGTCTTCTTACGCCAACAGAGGCCCCGTCTATCGTCTCGCTTTACCATACATCATCGAAAGAGGGCCAAGGCAGGGCGGCAGTCAGAGCAGCAGTCGTCAGTAGCCGTCAGGAAGGAGTAACCACGCTGCAAAAGACCTTCGGACCACTTTTGACATACAGTGGTCGCTTAATGTGGCTCGCGATTCCTCCAGAATTTTCTTGCGGGGTTCCTCACGACCTTCAGGCAGAACCACTACCTCTGAAGCCGCCCCACAATGGACGCCAGTTGAAGAACCAGAACCTTTTGGGTCTGGCGGCGCAGGGTACGCCTTAATCTCCTGGGTTCTCCTGCTTCAGCTAACAGAGACACGGGGACACTCCGTCGGCGTAAAAGATCAGATTTTATTAGCTGCAGCTAGTACAGTTGTCCTAGAAGTACACACGGTATGTTCTCAGGAGACTGCCACTTCACTCCGTGGGCACAACCTTATATAGTACATACGTGAAATATACATTAACCAAAGACACACCTAAAACATATAAAAAGAACCAATAAGAAAGGTTGAAAAACAGAACAGAACCAATAGGAAAGGTTTGAAAACAAAGTATCAAGTAACTCAAAGAGCCTCTCCTCCAATTGTGTTTGTCACCCCTCCCCAAGAACTAATTCATTAACAGGTTTGTGACCGACTCGCAGGTGACGAGATACGTGTGTGTTTTGGAGGACAGTTGTGAAACGAGAGAATACTAGCATAGGACAGCGAAGGCCAGACGATAAGATAAAGTTAGAAGAGAATAGTGTGAACCAACAGATAGTTGAGACAGGGATTAGAAAAACCAGACGGGGATTAGTGTACTCGGCCAGTGCTAACATCAGCTTTGTAAATAGAGGCAGAAGGCTTATTTCGACACGAAGCTTCAGAAAAAGCAGAAAAGGCTATGTTCGCCGTGCTGCCTGAGTGAGGGCAACACAAAATGGCGGCGGAGCACAAAATGGCGGGTCGATTCGATCACGATCGAATTTCCTCACAGCCCAATGAGGAAATTTCCGATAGGGTGGCAGGAGGTCCGCCCGCCAATCTAATCAGCCCCTAAGTTAGGTAGGAGGGCATATAGTTAACTGAGACACCCCTTACTTGGTAGTCAGAACGGTTTGACCATGGTGGAGATGAAGTAGTCTCCACAGTTTTCAAACCATGGTCTGCACAACTTTAAATGAGACGGACGGTCCCTAGTCTGGGTGGTGAGGGAACTCTGTCACAGTTGCGACTGAGTTCCCTCTCCGCGAAGATATTAATCAGGCCCTTAGTCTCTTTCCTGGAAGTTAGATTCCTTCACTGGGGCAAGGCTGTAGACTAGCTAGAGAGGGTTTGATGTTGTTGGATGCTACAGTGCACAAGGGCAACTGAATCAGATTTACTGCTGTGAAGAAGAACATGGATTCAGCTGCAGCGAAGTCAGGCCCACCAGCGATGCACCCTCTGCAGATCGAATTGGCAGATTTGTCCCAGCCTTCTACCGATTCTCTGGGAAAAAAACCTTGAAAACAATTCTAAGTCCCAGGTTTAGAGTTAGGCAGGAGGAGTCACTCTGCCACTTATCTAAGGGCCCCAGGACCAAGGGACAACACTTAGAAGTCAGGATTCACTCCAGTAGAATCCAACAGCAGGGTCCAGATGGAACAGATTAGCTGAACTCTTGAGGAAAGTGTCCAGCAGGTGCAGTTCTTATGTCTTCCACAGGTCCAGAGGTTTTCTGAAAAGGGTAATGGGGTGCCACATTTATGCCCAGTTCCAGCCTATGTATTTTACTTTAAACTATCCCATTCAACCCTTCGTACCATTTTCAGAGCTCCCCATGCCCACCCAAAGGTGTGTCCATGATAAACGGTAAACCCTCCCTTGTGGTACCTCAAAACCGGTTCTGGGGGCAGCTCCTCTCCCACGGGGAATGATGCCTGGCTGGTTAGCAAGACAATAGAGGGGGGAGGCCAAGGTGTAAGCTATATCTCACAGTGACAGGTTAAGCATCCTTTGAAGTTGTTTTCTTTCCAATATAGGGGTAATGATTTAGTGGGTCTGCACATCCCAGACAGGGTAGATTCCTTTAAGTGACTAACCAAAAAGTGGGTTGTACCCCTAAAAGTCCACAGTACACAAATTAATTACCGAAAGTTATTGGTTAGTCATATACAATATATAAATCAAAATACCCAAATGGGTTACCTTAACCACATGAATATCATGTCTTGATATGTCCCATACATTTTCTTCTTGCTTGCTTCTCCTTCTTTAAAATATGGATGCATTATGTGTATTTTAATGATACATTCTGTATTCTTGTTCTTTATATAGTAATTTGTGTTCATTGCTATCATTTGCCCACTTTAACTGAACGATTTTGTTGGTTGAGTTGGAAATCCCTTAAAAAAAAGAAGACAAGTGGCGTTTGGCAAAATAGTAACAGTGAATTTAATTAAACATTATGGCTGGGAGAACAGTTGCAGGCACATGGTGTGAGGACTGTCTCATTTTACAATCAGTAAGAGTCCTTAGTTTATACAAAACATGATGGGTTGTAAAAGTTTCCGGCGTGCCATATATTGTGAGGAGTGTTGGCTGCTGCCTTTGGAGTCATTTATTAATTGTCTAAGGGGTACTACAGGTGGTCTTGACCTCGCGTGGACACAATGTGCCCAGAAGTTAAAATATCCGGTATGGGGAGCATGTGATCACTACGTGAGCTACGTCCTGATTGGCTATGTGTTCCTAAATCATGTGGCATCTGACAATTTATGATGTTTTAGACGCCTGCATACCAGCCCCAGCCATGTGTACTTTATTCTGACAATTTAATTTGACTCTTTGTAGTGTGCCTATCTGTGGGATTGATCAAGAATTTCCATTTCCTGCCCTGTTGTTCAAGAAGACTGCCCCAGTGCCACTAAGCGGTACTCTCTGTCCACAGATGGATGCTGGAGCAAACATGTTTGTGCATGGAGTTGGGGGTTTTCCAACCTCCAAAAATCTTTTCTCCAGTATATCTCAGGGTGTGCGATGTCTGCCCCTACGTTGCCCTTCCTATGCACCCCATCCAGCTCAGTTGGAATATTAGTGGGTTCAGTTATAATGCATAAAGCTGTTGTGTTTGTGTCACATCAAGTTATGTTTATAACTTCCCTGTGTGGTTCTATCTTGTTGGGTTGGATCTTGCCTTATTCTACATTGATTTCTCAGGGGCTACATCTTAGCATAAGTAAAGGCTGTCTGCGACTACTGCATGCAGGGAAAGTGAACAGACATACCATGACCTGTCTGATGCTTGGGAGCCGACTGTGGTCATGTGCTGGTAACATGTTGTAAAAGGGCGCTGTGCAGTAAATGTGGGATGCTGGTGTTCTGCCTGGTGCAATTGAATGTAATGTATGATAGCTCTCTAGGCAGGGGCTGGGGTTCCCCTTCAGTAAACTTCTTCTGACTCAGCAGTTCCTCAGTAGTACTCAAGTGTGGGACTATCCATAGTAGGCAGATCATACAAAACCTTACAAATATACATGACTTTTGTCGTGACACAGTAGTTCTAGGTATGGGTACCCTGGGAGTCATCTGCGCTCCTCAGGAGGATGAGTTCCTTTTGACCAGTTCATAACAGTTCGCTGTTTTTAGTTCTAGGGTGATATCGCCATGGAAGGGCTCGACTGCACATTGAAAACGGCACACCCACACACTTTCCCCTCCTCTATGAGTGCCACAGGTGTTAAGCAGATCGCCCGCTGAGGGCCCATGTTTTTTTTTCTCCTTCCATTTGAGCAAGTTTGGTAATGTTCCTCTTTTGTTTTTCCTTTGAGTCGTGGGGGTTGATGACAGGTTTGCGTTGGTGCACTTTGTTGTCCCTCGGGCTACCTGTATTTGAAGGAACTATGTTGACTGGTAATTCGGCCTCGTTATATATGCTCTTCTCTCAATGGTTTTGAAGAACCTGTATTTTACCACAGTGGGGCGGGATCCCCTCAACCTACCAGTCGCGATCTGGTGTGCTAAAGAAAGGTGACCCCCTGTTATATATGTATTTCAGTGATTAGGGGAGTATGGATGATTACTATAAACAGTACTAGACAAGACATATCTTATTTTTTATAAGCCCTTGACCCCCTCCTCCCATCCTAGTAGGGTGTTTTCAGACCTATTCCAACAATTTTGGCTCTGGGTGGTCAGATCAGTGTTAGGTATGTTGTGGAGTGGGAGTGGAATGGAGTAGGCTCAGGGAGGGATAGGATTTGGTTCTATGGGTGTCATTAGTTTTTCCAAAAACACCTCGCCCGGTGTGTGCAGAAGAGTGCATTTGCCTTGCAGCCCCTTCCTGAGAATATTTTCCTGCTGGGGGCTATCTGTTTTGATACTAGCACTAGTTGCACTTACTGTGAGTTGTGTTTTTCAGTCTACAGGTGTACAGACATGTGGGAAGAGGGGGCGTGTGGCCGTATTGTGTTCCTGGTGCTTGCCATGTGCCCCACTAACATGTATTTATGTTTGTGCATCTCCCTGTTCCCGGCACGTGGTGTGATACATTGCTCTTCCTTATGGTATCAGATCCCTGGCTTTGGCTGATCTTGCATCTACCTTTTTTGGGAGGTTTTTCTTTTTAGTTTGGGCCTTTTCCTGAGGTGTATCATTTATTGTTTCCCCTGCCCCGAGGGGAGAGGATCAGAGGCTGCGATGTGGCCCCTTTTCCCTTATACCGCCCCGTGGGATCGGAAGTCATGGGCGATTGATTTCCTGATTGTGCCTGCAAAGGTGAAGCGATATGAGTGGGCCATGATTGGAATGGGGGTGAACCTGGGAGGGGTGTACCTGCTGCCCTGCGTTCCAACTGGAGCAGGGGGCAGAGACTTGGTAGCCTCCATATCTGGCACCCCCTCACCCTGGAACTACACCCCACATTCAATCAGCGTTTCTGGTGGGCCAGCTGGCTCTAACTTTTGGCTGAGGTCTCTTGAGCTCCTCAGATTAGATTTAGTTGTTGATTGCCTAACAAAATTGGAGCTCGTTGTGTCGATCTCTGCAAGGGTGAAAAAAGATTGAGTAAACCTCAAACTGGGGTCTCAAATGTGTCATCGCACTGAGAAAGGGCGATAAGATTTTCAAAGCAAAAAACTGGGGAATTTCACACAAAATAGGAGTAGAACTACAATTTCACATCACAAAGGGGCACAGAATGACTTGAAAGACAGTGCTCACAACATAGCAAACAAGACACGAGTAACAAATTAAATACAGACATTACACAGACTATCATAGGCATTAATAAAGCTGATTTCTGAAAAGAATGGCACCTATTCCTGCACTGAAACTCATAAATGTTTGTTCAGTGGATCCTCTCCAAAAACCAGGGACAAGTGCTTAATTTACTGAAATTTGCCTGGAGAGATAGCAAAATACAGGGACTGTCCGGGTAAATCTGGAACGTCTGATCACCATTTGCTGGGGCCTCTTAGCTTATTGACTATTTGCATGTGGGAGCTGTGGAGTGTTTGGACCTTATCATCCAAGATACATGAAAAACATTGTTCCCGTCACCGAGGATGGCTTTGTTTATTACTGAAATGGAGGCCTCCATTGATTCGGGGATCTATAGTGCATTTGGCTGAGCTGTCGGGACTACACGCCCTGAAGGAATTGTTAAGTGTGGGAATGGTAACCGAAAATGGGGACCTTTCGGCTTGGTGATTAGAATGCGTTCCATCAGACTTTGGCGGCGGGACCTGGGTGTCTGCCTTTTAAATAGTTGTTTAGGTGCTATCCCAATTCCTTGTCAGACTGTCTTGCCCCTGGGTGTGGCCAGTGTACCTCACCCTGAGGAATCAGCAGCAGAGTGGGGCTTAGTTTCTGTAGGCACCTTAGGCAACCTGATTATTCTGTGCTCCCATGGAATCACCATCGATGCTGAACTTAGTGTGAACACCTGATCAACAGCCCACAGGAGCCCTGAATTCCTTGACGCAAGTAAACATTTTTGGACCCCCCCATTGCGGTCTGTTAGTCCTTTCTGATCTGATACGAATTTTGGGGCAAGGGGGTATGGGAATCTGGTCTTCTTTACCATTGGAGGTGAACTACTGGGGGATAAGTCGCTGGGAGTATTATTACCTGTCTCCATTTACTGGGGTGTTTATTTTACTGTAAATTTTGACGTCTCTGGTTTGTCAAGGTGCTACCTCCCCACACTGTCACCACTCCTTGCCGGGGATGTAGCCTAGTCCCTGTTGTGCTGGGGTCCCTATCTGTGGTTGCTGCTGCCACAAGCTCTGCCAAATACTTGATCCCTGCTGGGGTTGTGTGGCGAACGGTGGACCTTCCTGCGAATGAGTGTATGACAAGTTCTGATTAACCTGTCTTTGATACTAAGGAAGGACGTTAACCATATCCTGTAATGTGGTGTTTTGTGGTGGCTGGCCCGTATTCCCTATCATCTGCTGCTTTTACTGCTCAGAGTATGCCTTTGTCTGGCATGCCTCTACCAGGTGACCCCGTCTACGGCAATAGTAGCACTCACTAATGTCTGGTTGCAGCCAGCATCCCTGGCCTGTACTACCATAATCTGTTCATGTTCCTGGACTACCTGTTTGAAACCCTCTAAAGTCTTGCAGTGGAACCCCAATTGCGACTGGTGCCATCTGCATGGTTGTGGCCATCGCTGCTCTGTATGGGGTGGTCTTTTTCAAATTATGCTGCACTAATTTTTTGTGTCTCTTTGGGTCTGCTCCTGCTTCTCTCTATCTTTTTCTTATGGTAGTGGAGTATATGAGCTTGTATTTCCTGCCATGGTTTGGGACCTAAGCCAACTGCGCTGTCTAGCCCACTCTGTATCTCGGTGGGTAACCCTTCCTTCAAAATATTATAGAACAACATGACTGGTGGCCATGTGTTGGCCCACGGCTGTCCAGTTTCCTGTCCCCATCTTTCAGTCATTCTATTTAGGAAATCATTTATGGTTCCCTCTGGTTTCTTGGTCTCTGCCAAACCCCTCCTGTATCTGGGCAGTTAAGGACTATTTCTTTCAGAGCAGTCCATATCCAGTGCCTGTGCATATTAAGCACATCCCCATCATGCTGGGTATTTATTATTAGAGCTTGGGTGAACACTTTGTTGGTCTGCTCACCAATTAGGCTGCTTAGTAGGTTTTTTTTCTGTTGCCTATTGCTAGGATGATACCTGTGGTGTTTTTTTCGAAGCATGTAATCCATTTTCCTGCCCCATCCAGCAATTACAGTAAATTTGTTCTTAACCCCTCTTTGTCCTTCTGGGCCCATGGCACATAGTTAATCCCCGCCGCGCCCTTCAGCAGTAACGGGCCCATTCTCATTCTAGATGAGTCTAGGTTTCTCCTCAACATAGCGCTCCTCTCTTTCGAGGCGTTGCTGCATGTAGAGGAAGTCCCAACTTGGGTTTCCTTCTTCATGCCTGATGCAATCCTCAGCTACTGCCATATCCTCTTGATCAAACAATCCTTCCCTCGTCCAAGACCTGTCATATTAGTCACATTCCTCAGTCCAATCCGCTAATTGGTCACAAAACGGGTACGCAAAAGTCTTGCCTTCCTTTTTAGCTATTATCTACCTCTGGGTTAGTTTATCTTTCTTTTGCACCCATGCAGAGCAGCGTGCATCCTCATCACTGCTTGTCTCGTGTGAATGCACAGGTGCCATTCTGTTTTTCCTGTGTCGCTGGAGGGTAAGTACCAGGCTGCCTTGTTCCTTTAGTTTTTGATCAGTCCCTCTCCTTTTTCGCCCGAACAGTGTCCCTCTGAGCATTGCTAGTAGCCTTTCACCTACCTATAATTCTTACCAGCGCTGCATCCTATATCTGGCTCTGCTTCCCTTATGTAAAGAGCGCGCCGTTCACTACTTCTAACTCCTGGTTGCATGTCCTTTCTCTCTCATGCATCCACTCACGACTCTCTTTCATGCGCCATCTGACCTTTCTCATTTGCTACGTGCTACTTTCATTGGCCTAGCTGCACCTTCAAATTCACTCTCCATTCTTCCTCGGCTACCTGGGCAAACTCTGTAGTCCCACTCTCGTCATCGGTTCCCGGAGGACTGGAGCTCCCTTCATCTCCTGAGCTTGCTGAGTCGCTGTCGAGAACCGCCACAAACTTTCCTGACACTCGTCGTCGCTTGCCTGAAGCAGTGGGGGAGTGTGTTTTACCTGCCTTTGAGGTGTCACATTTTGAGCCTGGTGGATGGGGAGTCGCTATTTAGGAGACCTTCCCTAGGGACATGTGCTGGTCTGGAGGCGTCTAAGGCTCGCTTGCTTTTGGTTTTCTCAGGCTTAGACCTAACTGTCCTTTTTTTGGTGGGGGGTTATCCGCTTTTACTATTGTTGGATTGTAATATCTTAATGAAGGGGGGGCTGGTTTGAGCATATCAATCCCTGCATATGATGGGGGAGATGTAAATGCCTTACTCTCTATCAGCAATGTGAGGCTATCTGTTTTAGCTTCTTCAAAGCATGCCCATAATTCTAACATTGACTATCTTTTGTCCTTCATATTTAGTCTTTTTACGTACTTTAGTATGTTGAATCATATTTGTGTCAAATGTTCCTTTCTTAGGCCAGGGAAATGTGTGTGCCTTTGTGTGTAAATGCAACTCTTAGCAAAACTTATTCATTCTCTTTATCTGTTTGGGGAACCCAGTTTCCATATGCTTCAAAGGGGAATCCATGGCAATTTTAGTAATTTGGATGAACACAATTCAATAGATATTTTGTAGTTTGGTTTGTCTAATCGTAGGGGCAATGGTACGTGGTGCACCCTTACAAATTATGTACTAGAATCTCAGTGCGTTCATAATATTTGCATTAAACAGTTTGACTGAATATTTCAAGAACAAAACAAGATAAAAATGCATTTGTAGGATTAACAAATAAGGCAAATATGCAATATGTTAGAATAGCATTGCATGATCTCAGTTTTTCATACAATACAGTTTCCTATCAATAATCAATAGACATCATCACATACAAAATAAAGTTCAATTACTTAGTCAAAAAAAATGTGCACACTCTCAGCACATGTTATCCTAAAAAATCGAAGGTTTGCATGGAACACATTCCTAAGTGAGCTGGATAGCCTGCTAATATCTACTCCTAGACAAAGGTGGTAATCATTGAAACCATATCCTAATAACTCAGGAATCCCTGGCACCTCTTGGCCACATACAAGTTACACCTAGTTTCCTTAGTCCAATTTTTCCCTATGACTGAATTCCGCCCTGTGATGGCCAGGGTCAAGCTAGATGTACCTCCCACACTCCTTCCAGATACTGCAGGTGTTGACACCTCTTAGCACTGGCAAAAAGTTGAACTAAAAAATATGAGACTGAGATATCAACTCCTCTCAATCAGGATAGCTATCTCACAAATGTCAGCATCCTGGGAGTTTTCAAGGGCTATCTTCACCTTAGCTAGCATACTCAGCTATCGAACAAAGGTGAATTCCATGGAAAAGACTCCAAGGCCCCCTTATCACTGATTCAGTTAGGACATATAAAATAGGTAATATGCCAGACCCTGTCAGTGGCACAAGCGCATAGGTTATCTGTTCACACTTCTCCCTAGTTTACCATATGCCAAATGCTTTAGACTTTCTTTTGGTTTCTTATGTAGTCTCTTACCATCTGTGATGGCTGCTTCAGGACGGACGTCCACCCCGAGGTTTCAGCACAACTTCCAATCAAGTTCTGTTTCCGCCCACCTTTCTTGTTGCGCAGTTGTGAATCTGTCCATAAGGGGTCTCCTTCCTTCGGCTGCAGTCAAGTAGGAGGTCCCAATCAGCTCCTATGGGGGCTCGCCAAAATGTTGCTTGTGTTCGAAATCCCTTAAAAATATAAGACAAGAGGCTTTTGGGAAAACAGGAACAGTTTATAGTATACAAAACAGCAGGGAGAACAGATACAGGCACAAGGTCTGTGCATTGTCTTAATTTACAATCAGCAAGTATCCTTCTTTTATACAAAACATGATGGGTTGTAAAAGTTTCCAACAAAAGAGTGAGTTAGGTAAGGAGCAAACCAAGAGAAAAGGCGTGGGCAAAAACCAAAATAGTGTTTTAAAAGAACCCTCACTCACCAACCTAGTTGGTGACATGCTTCATCATCGGGTTCCCACCAGAGAGGCCGAATGCCTCTCTGGTGTGCTGCAACGCCTGAATTACAGCGGAGCTGGTTGTGATAGAACGGAAGGTGAAAGTTTAAAAGGTAAATGGTTTTAACCAATAACCAATTTAATTCTGGCAAACCAAAAACCGGATAAAAGCAAGTGAGTCGGACAAGAGCCGGCCTATTAGGTGGGACAAGGCTCGTCCTAATTATGGATAGGTCAACATGTTTCTGCTTAACATGCCTAGTTGGCTAAGCATTCGTCAGGACCATGGGGAGCACCACGGCGGTATGCACACGCTAAGGTGCACCCTAACCAGTGGTGTTATTAAACGGTACAACTTACTCTTATACCGCAAAAAGCCATCCTATAATTCAGGGGCTAGTAACGCTCAGTACAAAGGTATTGTTAGCGTCATGGGTCCGAGAGGGGGGTAGTGAGCTATAGTATTTCCATGCTCGCACACTCCCGTGGAATACCTGGCTTCGTCCTGCTCGGCCCTGCTCAATATCCGGGCCGAGCAGGACGAAGCCAGGTATTCCACGGGAGTGTGCGAGCATGGAAATACTATAGCTCACTACCCCCCTCTCGGACCCATGACGCTAACAATACCTTTGTACTGAGCGTTACTAGCCCCTGAATTATAGGATGGCTTTTTGCGGTATAAGAGTAAGTTGTACCGTTTAATAACACCACTGGTTAGGGTGCACCTTAGCGTGTGCATACCGCCGTGGTGCTCCCCATGGTCCTGACGAATGCTTAGCCAACTAGGCATGTTAAGCAGAAACATGTTGACCTATCCATAATTAGGACGAGCCTTGTCCCACCTAATAGGCCGGCTCTTGTCCGACTCACTTGCTTTTATCCGGTTTTTGGTTTGCCAGAATTAAATTGGTTATTGGTTAAAACCATTTACCTTTTAAACTTTCACCTTCCGTTCTATCACAACCAGCTCCGCTGTAATTCAGGCGTTGCAGCACACCAGAGAGGCATTCGGCCTCTCTGGTGGGAACCCGATGATGAAGCATGTCACCAACTAGGTTGGTGAGTGAGGGTTCTTTTAAAACACTATTTTGGTTTTTGCCCACGCCTTTTCTCTTGGTTTGCTCCTTACCTAACTCACTCTTTTGTTGTTGATTTATTATTAACCAGGGGGATCAAGAGTGATTTTCCCTCACCCTCTTGTTGTTATTGTGTGTTGTAAAAGTTTCCACCATACCAAATATGGTGAAGAATGTTGTTTGCTGCCTCTGGAGTCATAAATGAATTGTCTAAGGGGTACTACAGGTGGGTCTGGACCTCGCGTGGACACAATGTGGCCATTGTTTAACGTGTCCAGATGTCCAGCATGGGGAGCACGTGTTCACAAAGTGTGATAGGTCCTGATTGACTATATGTTCCATTTGGCATCTGACTTTTTATGGTGATTAGGGATTGTGTGTACCCCCCCATTTGTGCTTTATTGGGGCAATCTCTTTTGATCGTTTGTAATGTCATTGCACCTATCTGTGGGAATGATCAAGAGTTTCATGCCCAAGTGTTTGCCTGCCAGCTATGCACTCTCCCACCTGTGACCTATGAATCAGCGATTCCGTTCCTGGATCTCAGGGCCTGCTTGACTACATATTTGCAAGTTGAGGTTGATGTAGAGTTCACATTGGGCAATTCTGTTAATAAGGATGAGATTTCATTTTAATTGATGAATGCATCGATTTCCATACTAACAATGTACACACAGCATTGAGAAAGCCTCCGGCTTGCGCGTCGCAGGGAGTGAAACACGTGTTGGCTTGCTTATTTCTGCAGTATATTAGCAATGTTTGAAGAACATCAAGAGCTTGCAAAACAATTAATGCGATGCATCTCAATATCAACACATCATATTCATGTGTTGTGAATCACCCATATGGATTTTTTGATTTATATATTGTATATGACTAACCAATACCTTTGGATACTCATAGTCATATATAGCTTTATTCGGAGTCACAACAAACATCCATAAATGCAATTACACAGATAAAAAACAACTGATATCGAATTCATTTAATTACATATAAAAATGGGTTAAAAGCGGTATCATCATTAGATCAAAATATTAAAAATTCAACTGATTAAATTCATTGAATGCGTATAAAAAGATTGTAAACATAAGATCTCTAACATTGGTAACGACTGCAAATACAAGTAAAGAGGGCGGAATTGTTTAAAGCATAACTGCCTTATAATTGGAAAAATATACCCCTTCCTATATTTAGAGTAAAGTCTACACAAAATAACTAGGTGCATGGTATTCTGCCACAGCCTACCATCACACAGACAATATACTAATTCTGTTGACCAGTAATTCATAGAGGGAAAAGTACATAATCTGTGGAATATATCCAATCTTAGACGTGTTAGCACAAATCTGTGCCGTAAATTTAAAACAGTTGTAAGGTAAGGCTGCATATTAGAAGTGGTTAATATCAATTGATTGTGTAAAACAGAAGGTTTAGGGAGATCCGTTGTCAGACTTAGTTTTTCCAAGTCAGCCACCATCTCTGTTTTCAATGTCTTTCTGCTGATAGTAACTAGTGTCTCTGGTTTATCAAAATATTCTGGATGGGCCATGTCATCAAGGAATTGCTTGACATACATCAGCCATGGGATGGACTTATATGGACTTAAATTCAAACAATCTGCAATTATTGGTCGGTTGAGAGCAGTGTAATTTGAAGTCCATATTTTGTGCTACAGCAAGATTGGTTCTAGCTTAATTAAATTAGTAAGCAAGGGGGCGCCGAGTTCGGGCTGGAGTACATATGCTGACGTGCTTTTGGGGATTGCTCAGAGATATCTAAAAAAAATATTTTCTGTTACTTGCATCTCAGCACATCTCTTGTGCCCCCATATGCCCACCCCGTAAAGTGCTCTACTAGTGCATTTAGCGTTATATATTTTCATCATCATTTATGGGGGGTTAGTACCAAGTCTACTTGCAAAGCCTCTAAGGGCCCAACTGCTAAACAGAATATTTCTATTCTCAATTGCGTTGTTCCATGACCCATCTTTGTCGAATAGGACTCCAAGGTAAAAGAAAGTGTTGGTAAAGCTAATCTTTATTCCATTTATTACAAAATTTCGACATTTCACATTTTTCCTACCACACGTCATGATGAAGGTTTTTGATTGGTCAACTTGGAGTCCTAGACTACTCATATATTCGACAAAATTAGTATGGAGCGTCTGTAGTGCCAATGAGGTACGTGCCATTAATACTGCGTCGTCGGCATAGAGGAGGGCCGGGACAGGACTTTAGAAGTAACCACAAGCTCCTCCCCCACACTGTTTATATAGAGTGAAAACAAAAAGGGGACAAGACATACCCCTGTCTCACCCCCCTCTCCACGCCAAAGGCCTCAGTACATTCTCCTCCAGCCCCGCACCTTACCGTGGCTCTGCATCCTGTATATAAATCCCTTAAAAAGCTAATGATTGGACCCTTCACCTCTATTTCTTTCAACTTTGACCACAACCTAGCATGTATTACACAGTCGAATGCCGATGTAAGATCGACGAAGGCTAGGTACAGCGTCCCTTTCTTTATTCTTACATGTTTTCCAATGAGCATACTTAGATTAAGACTCTGCTCAATTGTCCCAACCCCAGATCTAAATCCATATTGCAGGTCTGTAAATTTCCCATTACTTTCAGCCCACTGCTGTAATCTCTCCAAGATTATTTGTCCTGCTATTTTCGCTAGGGAGTCAATCCGGGAGATTGGCCTATAACATGCTGGATTTAGCCAATCCCCTTTTTTATAAATAGGTACTATGATTGACTTTCCCCATGACGGTAGGAAACCTACTAAACAACAAGCCCTCAATACTTGGGTCAACAAGGGTCCCCATAGATTCATTTTATCCTTAGATAGAGCGACTAGGAATTAATCTGGCCCTGGTGCTTTCCTATTCTTACTCGATTGAATCACTTTGGTGACTTCCTCTTGATAGAATGAAAAAATGGAAGAGGTCTGGGACAGGATTTCATTTTCTTTTGTCACTAGTCTCTGAGCTTATGACTATATTATGTCGGGTGCAGAATAAATACCAACAAAATTCTCAATCCTTTCTTTCTCCACGATCGCAGTCTCGATCTTAGGGGACACCTCTTTATTCCATGGTGAAGAAATACATTTCTTCCAAAACATTTCTCTCGTCATTACCCGCACTAGCCTCCTGGAGGGACTCCCAGGCAGACTCTCTTAGATATCATTTTCTCCTCTTTACTGACTGTTTATATTCTAATCTGCATTGATGGACTTCTCTATTGCACCTAGGTGTTTTATTTAGTGCCTCCTTCGAACGTTTATGGGCTTTTGTGCACATGGTATCAAACCAACCTTTTTCTCCCCTTTTTGTCTTTCCCCTGGTGGCAAAAAGTCTCTCTTTTACGTCATTTGCAATAGCCAGGAATGCCCCAATAATGTCCTTTGGGTGTGTATTTTCATTTAGGCGTAGGTCAAAGTCATCTTTATTATTATTATTACCTGTTTAAGGAGATCCTCTGGGTTAATATGTGTCCAGCGCAAGGTATATCCATTGCACCTTACCAATTCAATGCTCTCTACCAGTGATATTACATTATTGAGGGTGTATTTAAAAAAGGGTGCAATTGCTATTTGAAGGCTCAGTGGGAAGTGATCACTTTGTGCAGTCTCATGTGTACAAAAATTAAAAATGGAGCCAGCACAGTGGTTTTACAATAAAACATGGTCAATAATGCTATTATTAGTGGATCCATTAAAAGTTTTCTTTCTATGCGCATAGGGTATTGCTATTTCATTTGCGAATGACAGATCGAATTTAAATATTAATTTGTTTAATTTGTTACCATATATGCTATATAAAAAGTGTGAATGGTCTGTGTCATCTATATTTGTCATTCCACAGATTTTCCCTGACTGTACATTTCACTGACATTTATTAAAATACTCCCCCCATAAGAATGTAATATACTTATTTTTACCCTTGGTAATGCGCTCTAGGTCCTTGTTTAATTCCTGTAGCGTTTCATTTATTACTCTCAGGGTGGCATTGTTGTAAAAATGTATTATTACTAAGCTAGCGTACACACCATAACTTGATAGAATGGGTTGTTTGCCAGAAAATCAATTTTAGTAAACTGTAGTGTATTTGCTATATAAGTACACAAACCCCTCTTAGCCCTTCCACGAGGAGAAATTATTGCTTGTTTAAAGTATGACCTATACCCATTTATATGGTTAACCTCAGTAAGCCATGTCTCTTGCAGACATACGATTTGATATTCACTTATAAAATCTAACCATTCTGTGAATTGTATTTTACCGAGTAGTCCCGCCACGTTCCAAAACGTACATCCAAATGATTCGGTTTTGGGTTGGACTTTTTCCTCCAATTGAATATCTATCATTGGGGCTTGTCTGTTCTGGTTAGTTAATAGCAGAGCTATTTGTTTCCTCAATATAGTATCTTCCTGTGTTGTCAAAGGGTTCGTGACAATAACTATATCCGCTAAGTTTTCACTGTCATGGCTTAGTTGTAATTCATCATCTCCTATCATGTTTACCCCCTCCTTAAGTCAATCAAGACCATCCAGGGCAATTAAGCTTTGAAACCTGTTATAAGTCGGGCTTGTGATGTTTAAAAAGCTCTAACTCTGTTCATACCTTGGCTGTGAACGCAGAGTATTTCTTTGGTTTGGTGGCTGATAGAAATAGCCCAGAGGGCTTGAACAAATTCCATTTCCATAAGAGCTAAGGCCCCACTCCTATTTAATATTGCATCCACCAGCTGAGGACATCTAAAATTCAGTACCACACTATCACCACTCTGGGTTTATTCCCTCTACCTACCCACTTGACTCTTCTCACCAACTTGAAATCTCTAAAAAGCTGGTCGGTTAAACCTGTTCTCACCCCTAGCCAGTTCAGGGCCTTATTTCTCAGTGCTATCCAGTTCTCTTTATCATTAGTGGGGTGAGAGGGCACATTAGTCAAGACTACTATGTAGGGGGCAGCTGCTGGCAGAAGGTCCAAATGATCAGTAAGATTTTCCATTGGTTCTTCAACTTGGTTATTAGTCACTAGATTTTCGTGAGCACTTACATTCTCCCTTCTCTTCTTGTATCTATTCATGTCCCCTCCGCTTAACCTTAACTTAACTCCCTCTCCCCCTCTTGTATTTCTCATACCTTCATTATTCATGGGATAAGTGGTGCATCCTCTTATTAAACTATTCTCAGTTGTATGATTACTAGTAGGTTTTCGACTAGTACTGCGGGGGGTGGAAGGAGATCCGCTTTGTAAAGGTCCTTTTGCTTTTGACCTACTGAAACGATTGTCAAAAGATCTAGAAAGGAGTTAGTTCTTCCTTCGACCTTAATTAGTCTGGCTTGCGTTGTCCCCATAGTTTCTTTCACATGCTGATCAAGTGTTTGAAAAGCCTCCGTTAAGGCATCTAATTTTTGGATGATTATGTGAACGTTTGGGACTGAGAGGGTAGTTGGTGCAATTACCTCTGTATGACCTGCCCCCTTAATGGGAGAACTACCCTTCTTATTCCTAGTCGAATCTCTGCTAAGTGAGGCGGATACGTTATGGGGACAGGCGGTTTTTTAACCCATTTTGGTGGAGGGGAGTTAGATTTATTTGGAGATGCAATCATCTATATATTGTACACAGGCAATTACCCTGTTAACCACTTCCCCTTTGTTCTCCCTCTTACTTTTTTTGCTCGTTATCTTACCTCCTGTGCTATCTCTAAGGTTAGCATGAACCCCGTCTGTTAAGTTTTTAATCTTAGTGGGTCTTATACTCTCATTCTTCTTTCTAGATATATTCTCTAGGAAAGCACTGCCACTAATCTCATGATCAATAGTAGAAGTCTGTACTTTAGTAATAACGGCTGTTTTACTTCCCCCTTGGATAGCAAATATTCTTCAACTGTCGAGATCTGCTTTTCTATAACTCCCATTGCACTAGTAATATATTTTAATAATGACGATTGTGTCTTGTCTGGGGAGGGTTTTTTCTCCCTGTGGGTAGATGATTTCATTAGCCCATATTAGCAATAGATGTCTCTGATGCCTCTATTATATAGTAATTTTAAAAACGGTTAAGGGGGTGGAGCGTGCTAGTAATCAGCACCTTTAAATGGGTGAAGGAACGGATCAGGGTTATCAGGTTTATCACACTGTCACAATACAGCTCAAATAATCAAGCATTTGCCCGCCCACCCAGCTTCTTGTGTGTTGTTCACCTGGGTGTATCTACCCTTCACCCTAAAGCCCCCCCCACAACACAGTATCTTTGCGGCGATGAAAGGATATATTAAGAAACAGTCTCATATGCCTGTTAATGTCTGTTATTGTCTGTCGCACTCCTTAGTCCTGCTTTACTGACCAAGGCACAGGTTTACTACTTCCCATATGTGGATACCTCCAATGGGCCATAGGTTCCGGTGCTTAATTGGTCCGCAAACAAAAAACACACTTTAGTCCTAAGTACCTTGAGCTATGAAGTTTCAATGTCCCGTCCTGCTTTACTGGGCGCTGCAGTGGTGACGACGATGGCGTGAGGGTGTCTGGGAGATGGAGTCCTGGCTCCTCACTTCACTCCCGCTCCTTCTGGTGCCAGTGCTCAGATCTGTGCAGTCTCCTCATCAGCCGTGTAGGGTTAGTTGCGTCCTGGCAGCTTTACCGGTCTCCTGGCTCTTCCTGGCTTTCCTGGATACTCTTTTCAAGTTGATTAGGTTCCTGGGCACAGCCCAGGTGGCCATCCTGGCTGAGTAATTTATGCGCCTCCTGGGCGCTTCAGTGGTGACGACGATGGCGCGGGGAGACTGGAAAAGGAAGTCCTGTCTTCTCACTCTACTCCTGCACCCTTTGGCGCTAGTCCTCAGTTCTGTGCAGTCTCCTTGTCAGCCGGGTAAGGTTAGTTGCGTCCTGGCTGCTTGCTCGGTCTCCTGGCTCTTCCTGGCTTTCCTGGATACTCTTTTGAAGTTGATTAAGTTCCTGGGCACAAACCAGGTGGCCATCCTGTCAGGGGAAGATCAACCTTTGACTCAGGCAGGAAAATGACAACTTTCTAAAAGTGACGTCTTCAAAATAGTGTTATAAAATCCTTCTTTCAGGGCTGTACCTTTGAGGTTTTCCAGAAGCCTTTTTGATCAAAGGTGCTCCCACTGGCACAGGGGGTGCTTCAAGGCTTCTTCTTGAGCCTCACGCTATTCAACCTTTACATGTGCCCCCTGGCTGTCATTGAGTGTCAAAGCTTGGATGTTCGATCATATGCGATGATGCTCAGTTGATTGTCACCTTATCTCAGAACTCAGCCAGTGGAGTTGCCCCCCTGAGAGCCTGCCTGTGAGAGGTTGCCTAATGGATGAACCTCAACTGCCTGAAATTAAACACAGGTAAGACTGAGGGCCTCATCCTGGGCAATCAGCCTGCCATTTGCTCTCCAGATTGGTTAACAGCACTCTTGGTTCTTTTCCGTCACCAATGCCTAAGGTCAAAAACCTAGGCATTTGGTTTAACCAAAGATTCACCTTCATTGACCAATTTATGGCCTTGGCAGGCAAGTGCTTTGGGATCCTCAAGTCACTGAAAACCTTTATTGGTCTCCTATCATTTTCTGCTCAAAAGACAGTGATCAAAGCCTTAGTCATCGGGGAGACGCGCGAGCGCGCGAATCAAGATGGCCGCCACTCGGTGAGCTCCTCCGCGTTTTCGCCCGTTTTTTTTACATAAAACGCCGAAAGTCTGTCAAAATTTCGCTCTAAAGGAGGTCGCTGCGCTAATTACAGGCTTACCAGCATTGTGAAGGGGTTTCAGCCCGTTTTCATCGTGGGAAGTCGTGTTTCTGGCTCCCTGGTTCCTGCTCCGAGCTCTGCTTTGAAGGACTGCCTGGTTAGTCTGTCAGGGGGGCGGAGCATACTTCAGGAAAGGGCCTGGCTTGGGCCTAGCCACACCCCTAGTCCAGTTTAGCTGCTGCACCAGTATTTTGAAGGATTGCTTTGTTCCTTTTCGTTTTTTACTCATAATCTACTCATTTTTAATCAAATTATATTACCTTTTCTCAAAAATGGATAACAAAAATAAAAGAAAACAGCAGAGTTCACCGCCCCCAATAAAATCAAAGGTGGTGGAGTCATCTGAACCCTCGCTTTCTTTAATTTTGGAGGAAATTCAGGCTCTTCGTGCTAGTACAGAAACTATTGCGACAAATAAAAAATGTACGAAAGGAAATGGCGAGTTTGTCGATGAAAATCTCAGACAACTCAATTAAAATACAAGATAATAAAGTTAAAGTCGATGCTTTTACTCCACTTGTGGCGAAAATATCACCTCTGTGCTCACAACTTCTAGACTTGGAAAATCGCAATAGACAATACAATCTTCGCATATTTAATTTGCCAGAAGAAGTTGAGGGATCTAACTGTCGACTATACTTAGAGAACTTACTTCCTGGTCTTTTAAATGTCAAATTTCCAGAAAAATTTGAAATCGATAAGGCTCATAGAATTCCTTCACGTCGCAATCCTCAACATAGCAAGCCTAGACAAATGATATTTAAAGTTCTCCGTCACCATCATTTGGTTCTGATCAGAAAAGCAGCTAGAGAAATTCCTTCATTGTTGGTCAATGGTCATAAAATATTTATTCATCAAGATTTTGCCAAGGAAACTGTTGCAATACGTAAGGGTTTTACTGATCTTCGCCCAAGATTGAGAAGCCTTGGATACCAATATGGCCTTTTTGACCCTTCAACTATGCGCATTTGGAAAGATAATTTTTCAAAATCCTTTCAGCGTCCTGAAGATCTACGACAATTTCTGGATCAACAAGTACAGCAAACTATGGACACTCAGGGTCCTATCACTTGATTCTTTCATGTATGATCTTCTTTGACAGATTTATATAACTCCTAATAGTTTGGGCTCCAGCGGTTTCTGGCCATGCTTGTAGAGCGGGTGTGCGTCCCAATCTTCATATTTATGTGTTTTGTTTGTCTTTTTTGCTATGTTTTATTTCTTCCATTCCCTTTTGTGTGTTTTGGAGCTACTTTCTTCTTAACATTTGTGTCTTTTTCTGACCTTCCTCTTTCTAATCCTTTTCTCCTTTTATTTTGTCATGGCCAATATTAAAGTAGTGTCACTGAATGTTAAAGGTTTACGCCATCCTGTGAAACGTACAAAAATTTTGGATTATTTAGGTAGTTGCAAAGCTGATTTTTGTTTTTTGCAAGAAACTCATATAGATGATAACATTTTAAACTATATGAAGAAAAAATGGGTTGATAATATTGTTTCTTCTCCTGCTATTGGCAAGAAAAATGGTGTAGCTATATTTTGTGCGAAAAAAGCTCATTGCCAAGTTTTGAGCAAAATTACAGATACGGATGGGAGATATTTAATTGTTAAGGTTAAAGTTCATGATTCTATCTTATTTTTATTAAATGTTTATGGCCCTACTGCAGATGACCCTGTTTTTTGGGCTACTCTTTCAACGGAGGTGGTTAAAATTGGTAATGTACCTTTAATTGTTGCAGGTGACTTTAATGTCATATCTGATCCGTTATTAGATAGAATATCTCGCACTAAATTCCACCCCCCTAGAGTTTATTTTGCTTTTAAATTATTTCTTCAAACCACTAAGTTAGTTGATATTTGGCGGTTACACTTTCCTACAGAAAAATGTTTTACTTTTTTTTCTAACCCACATAACTCTCATTCTAGGATCGATTATATATTAGTTTCGAAACAGCTGATCAACTGTGTTAGTAACCCCAAGATTGGCAACATTGATGTCTCTGACCACGCGATGGTTTCTTGTATTCTAAATTTAAATCCAACCTTTACTAACCAGCCTAGATGGAGAATGAATTCTGGTATAGCTCTCAATGAACTTAATAAACCAAAGCTCCTCTCTGCCATTCATGATTTTTTTCAATTTAACCCTGAAGGTACTACTTCTTTGGTTAATAGATGGGATGCTTTTAAAGCTTATATTAGAGGGGTAACTATTTCTATTATGGCTCACGAAAATAAGACCTTTAATGCAAATATTAAAAAACTAGAAAAGCAAATAGCGGAATATGAACGACTTTTTATTTCGTCTAATGACCCTCAATATAGAAGTAAGTTGCAAAAGCTTCGATATGAATTCAATACAATTCTTAGTAATAGAGCTGGTGTTCAGATTTCCAAGGCCAAATCTAAATTTAGCTTTAATGCAAACAGATCTGGAAGATTGTTAGCGAATTACTTACGTATCAAAAAGGATAAAACTCAAATTACATCTATTCATGGATCCAATGGTAAAATTGCTTTATCTCATAAAGATATTGTGAATGAATTTTTGGATTTTTACTCTAAGTTATATGATAAACCTGAATTTCATAATGAATCCTTAGTTGATTCTTTTTTATCCTCATGTGGTTTACCTAAAATTTCTCCATCAGATAAAATGGGGCTTGACTCTCCAATTACTAAGGAGGAAATTTTGACCGCTATAAAATCTCTTAAAAAGAATAAATCTCCGGGTCCTGATGGTATCCCAGCGGAGTTTTATAAAGAGTTTCAATCCCTTCTTTTACCCTTATTATTTCAACTATTCACAATGTTTGGCTCTACGGGAATTACTTCAGGATCCTTTACTGAAGCTTTAATTATCGTTCTTCCCAAACCTGATAAAGACCCCACCCTTGTATCTAATTATCGCCCTATTTCTTTAATTAATCAAGACTGTAAATTATATGCCAAAATATTAGCCACACGATTATCCCCTGTACTAGATTCTATTATACATTCGGATCAATCTGGTTTTATGAAGAATAGACACTCTGCAAATAATACAAGAACGTTATTACATGTTATTGAACAAGGTCTTACGTTAACTACTCCTTCAGGAATTATGGCTTTGGATGCTGAAAAAGCCTTTGATAAGTTGCATTGGCAATTTTTATTCCATGCTTTATCATCTTTTAACTTTGGAGATAATTTTATTCGTATGATTTCAGCTCTATATTGTGCTCCTACTGCTCGTCTATTTATTAATGGCCAAATTTCAAATCAATTTTCCCTTTTTAGAGGTACTAGACAAGGATGTCCCCTTTCCCCGCTACTATTTTTAATTGGCATTGAACCTTTTCTTACATCTATAAGAAAATGTGATAACATTAAAGGAATTATTATTAATGAGATTGTTATTAAAACTTTAGCGTATGCTGATGATGTACTTTTATGTATTAGTGACCCTTTATCCTCATTTCCTTCTTTATTAGAGATTATAACAAAATATTCTATGGTGTCTGGCTACAAATTAAACACTAATAAAACTGAATTTTTCCCTTTAAACATTTATTGTACTCCTGATATGATACCTATGAATGAAATTGTTTGGCAAAAGACTAAATTAAAATATCTTGGTATTTTATTTTCCTCATCTATAAAATCTACAATGACTTTAAACTGTAAGTTTGTCTTAGATTATATTAAAGATAAAACGTCTAAATGGGCTTTGCTACATCTTTCATGGTGGGGTAGACTAGAATCTATTAAAATGAATATTGCTCCAAAAATATTTTATACTCTTTCCATGATTCCCTCTCAGTTCCCATTAAAATTTTATAAAGATATTGATAAACTTCTCTCCAAATTTCTTTGGAATAACAAATCACCTCGCATTAGTTATAAAAAATTAAAAATGTCTAAATGTAATGCTGGATTTGGTATCCCAGATTTTTTTCTGTATCATAAAGCTTTTATTTTAAAACAAAGTGCCATATGGTTTAGTCATTTCCCTTTACATAATCCACCCTCTTGGCTCCTAATTGAAAAATCTATGGTGAGGCCGTTCCCATTACCAACGCTGTTAACTATGTCCAACACCTCCTCAGTTTTTCATAAATCTATCGTTCTCAAATCCACTAAATTGGTTTTTAATGATTTAGATTCTATTTTTCTATACCCCATGTATAACACTGTTGAAATGTCATTATGGTATAGTAATATCATTAAACTAAATAGGAACATTAGATTTTGGTCTTCATGGATCAAAGCGGGTATTTTTTATCTTAAAGACATTTATTCCAACAATACCTTTATATCGTTTGAGGATCTACAAACAAGGTTTGGTTTAACCCAATCTGATCGTATTAAATATGAATATTTAATTAACTCAATTTTAGATTCCTTTCCACAAGCTATTCCGACTAGTGTTACAGCTGATCTATCCGTGTATATCCAAACTATATCGCTGAAAGCTAATGGTGTTTCCATTTTATATAAAAAATTATCTAATACGTTAGGAAGTAACATAACAATGATTGCATCCTTCTGGAATAATGAACTTTCACTTACATTGTCTAATGATTCATGGGAAATTATATGGATTAGAAGTATTTCTGGTTGGTTACCTGTTTCACTTTATCAAACCAATTCCTATATATTATTTAATTCTTTATGGACTCCACAACGTTTATTCCAAGCTAAACTCCTTCAATCTGACACTTGTTGGCATTGTAAATTGCATCCTGGTTCGTTACGACATATGCTTTTTGATTGCCCTTTAATTGCAAAATTCTGGACAGAAGTTTGGGATTTTATTAAGAAATTGTTGCATATACATGAAGACTTATCATATAAAATGTTAATTTGCAAATCAGTTACATTATCCCAATCTCTAAGTTCTTTGGAATGTAAGCTTTTTGATTTTTTGATTTCTGCTGCGTTAAAATCTATAACCTTTTGTTGGAAAGATGTTTCTAAGTTATCAGTTCATGCTTGGTGGTCTTGGGTTATCTTTACAAGACGAGGTGCTCAATTATCTTTGTCTGGGGTTAATCATAATCCTATTTCCTATCACTCTTTTTGGAGTCCTGTTGATCTCTATTTTGCATCTTAAGGGTATGTCTATGTATTGTATTGCTTTTTACGATTTTTATACTAATTAATATGTCATAGTAGCTCTATTTATTGCTTACTCAATAATTTGTTATTAGATGTTTCCCTCCCCCCCTTCCTTTTAAGTTTATAAGAATATGACCAATTTCTTTTCTATTGGAATGAATTTGATAATTTTTGTATGTCTATGTTGTTGATGTTCATTATAAAATTTCAATAAAATATTTTGAACACAAAGCCTTAGTCATCTCACGGTTGGATTACTGTAACATCTTGTATTCTCTCAGTCACGGCTGTTGAGACTCCAACGGGTTCAGGACTCAGCAGCTCGAAAGTTATTAAATCTTCCAAAATGGTCCTCTATTGGCGTAGCACTTCTCAAGCTTTGCTGTGTTCCAGTGAAGAAGAGTGCTGCTTTTAAAACGTTTTACTGCTACAGAATTTTCAGGAAGTCTGATGCGACCTATTTGCACACGTTCATTACACCTCACTCTCCTTTGAGACATCTCAGGTCTTCCGAGGCCTTATTAGCTCAGGTATCGCTGGTGAAGAGAGTTTATATGGGTGGGTGCTCCTTCAGCTTCCTTGCACCCATGATTTGGAACTCTTTCCCTTTGCAGTTAAGTCTTTTCAAGATAGAACTCCTGTTCGGAAATATCAGGCATCTGCTGTCCTTCTGCTATCTGTCATTTTGGTTAGGAGCTTTGACGCTCTAACGCCAGAACACTCCTATAGGAGTAGCTATTCGCTTTATAAGCTGCTTTTTTATAATTATTATTATCATTAAGTAGGAATTAAAAATACTATTTACATGAGTCCCTCAATCATTTCTCTAGCCACTCCCAAACTGAAGTTAAGCATTATATGGTTTTATCGTGATACACAGGGCAAAAGATTTAAAACAGCCTACCAAGGCTGCAAAGGAGGCAGGCCTATTGAATGCTTTGTATAGTCACTTTAGTGCTGGCACAGTATGTACGGCAGCCCGCTAGTGACATTGAACTCTCAGGTCCAGGGTACGCTTTAGTAACATATACTAGGGCCTTAGAAGTAAGTTAAAAATGCCCTTCAGAAGTGTGTCCAATTTTGACATGCTTTAAGGATTAAAGCACATGTAGTGAGGACTGGCTAGCAGTGTCCCAGTACGTAGTCGAAAAACCAGCAGCATCAGTCCAGAATAAATGGGGGTGACCAAAGAAAAAGAGGCATTCCTATAGTACAAATATATATTGACAATTAACTAGACTAATTGTACTGTAATCAAAGCAATCTTTGTTGTCAATCCAAAGGCACTTGAAATGGATTTCTTCTTCTATAAATATGAATGATATTAAATCTACAAATGTGTGGCCATTGCAACTTTCTTGTATGTGTCCTTCCTGATTATGTTAATGGTGGGATGCAGAAAGGAAGTGCAAAGTGAGGTATGTTCTTGGGTTCCAATCAGCAGGTGGGTAGTTTGTTAAGTGAGTTCTGGGTTGGGGCAGATGGTTTCAGTTTTATTAGTCATGAAGCTGTTGATGCTGGTAGCTTTCTCAACAAAGTGAGAGAGGACGGTTGAAGGGAGTGGGTTTGCTCATTGTTTGTCAGACTTTAATCATACTTTGCTTTCATTTTCTGCTTCAGGAATGTCCCTAGTGCAGTGATAAAGAATAATGATGACTGTTTCTCTAGGATCATGTGTACAACATTTTGCGCATTTCTTAGATTGGTTACTCTTATATCCTAGAAGATGTGTAGGAGATGCTAGTTTAAGAATCCAGTCCACTTACATGATGCTTGTCTCAAAAGCCTCATTTGTAACAATGAAGAAGACTAATATAACTGTGATCAATTTAATACTTGGTGCTAACCCAAATAAACTCTGAGTCAATTTTATGTTTTATATTCATTCTCAAATAGGAAGGATAGCACATGTACAAACGTGAACCTAGAATGTATGTGACCTCATTGTTTTGTGATTGGACCAAGTCCTGCTTGTCTGTGTGAGATATCCTTATGGATTTCATGCCTTTCACCCTCTGGTTTATAGTAATGTATTATCCTTCCAGAATACAGTTATTCATAATTTTATCAAGGATTCTTATTTGAAGAACCACCAACTCTGTTAAAATCAAAGTAGCTCTGGTCAATTTGTTTATCAGAAGTGTTTTTGTGTTGCACCAAATGTTCTTTATTTTGCAAAAATCTATGGAAGAAAATTCTTACTTGTGCCCACTCTTCACCATGAAATGTTCTCAAAGTTAATCGAATTGCCCTAGAAATTAGGAAAGATATGTTGGAAGACTAAATCATGCTGCTCCATTTTTGCCTTTATTTCCTGATTGTAGGATTCTTCTAACTCCACCAGAACTCTTTAAACGCAGAGCTGTGGATTTATATAGTGTACCATTGTTTCTCAGCTGCTCAGGTGGCTACCCTTTATAACTAAAGAATCACTCACTAATCTGTGTTTCCAGCAACAAAGTGCAAGAATAGTTAAAGCCTAGTTGCAGATAAATGAGACTGAGATGACAACAATCTCCACAGACTCCAAAGTACAAAATTCCACAACACACACAATCTACTTCGATAATTTCTTGGTTCATTCAATAACAACATTATTTAATTCCTTATGCCAAGATAGTTTTGGGACTGCAATACATTTTTCTGTGTAAGGCATTTAGGAAAGTTCCTCTAAGAGTGCCAATACATATTCTACATTTTCTCTGCCCTTAAGAGGATAAAGATATTAATGGTGGGGAACTTGGAATTTTTTTTTTAATTCTGGGGCTTAAAGTTTGCATTTAGTATGGAAAGATTCAAGTTACTGGTTCAGTTTTATGTCTAAATATCGACTACAAAAACAGTGTGCTACCATAAAAGTGTAGCCAAAGAATCGCTGACCAAACTATCGAGAAGGTAAGTGCATATAGGTAAATATAGTTTTACTATTCTTAACTCTGAAACTACATACCATAACGATATGTATATCATCAAGGTACATATACATAGAGTCAAGTAAATCTTTACTTACCAATATATACTTACCAAGTCGACATGTTGACCCTAAATATTCTTACCACAATATTGTGGGCGTACAATATCCTGGAGTCATTCTTAAGGTGGAATACCAATGATTCTGCTAAAGTCGTTTTTACTTTTCAAATCTATTCGATGATCATTTCTCACTATAGGGCCAACCATCATAGGAAATGAGGATACCCAACTGCTTGTCGTCATCAATGATCTTTGCCAGTGATAAATCTTAAGTTCCCTTTGATTTTTTTATCAGAACATTCTACAATCAACTATGACATATGTACAGTCCCCTTTGAGCCCCAAATGCTGAACTAAAGATTTTGAAATGAAGACCCTAATGCTATTAAACATAATGTGTATAGCATGTTATTTGCAAATAGAGTAAAGGGGCCCTTAAGTGAACAGGGTATGGTATGCTGGCTCTTTAGGAAGCATCATCAATAAAAAAACTTATCTTTTGATATTACATTTCAGATGGACAAACTGGGATTTAAAGAGGAAAATGCACAAGTGTATAAGAAAAGACTCAGGGAACATAATTTGAATGGCCGTGCTCTCATCTACAGCGACAACTGTGAAATTAAAGAGGCTCTAGGGATGGGACTCGGAGAATGGACCATCTTCAGCATGCACTTCCTGGGCGTAGAGTCCCAAGTAACGCATCCTCCTACAGCCACGTCTTCTAACCCCTCCTCTGGAAGACAGGAGAAAAATATCCTCAGAGCTGGGTCACATGAGAATGTTCTCAGAAGCAGCACGCTGTCCCTGTCTCCGTCTAATGAACATCTCCTTGGAAAAGAATGAAGATTGCGTCTCATTCAGTGAAAATGTATGCCATCTTGAAAACCCACAACACTCAAGAACACTACTTTAATCACATGACTGGTGGGTTGCAAGTGTTACCAAAGCTTCATGGCACGTCCAGAGGATTACCTCCTTAACAATTGGTGCAAGTCAAAATTCACCGTTTGATGCACACAACAATCTGATTTCTTTCTTAATCTAATCGAAGCTTTATTGCTATGGTGAGGAAAAAGTGAGGTAAGGCGTGCAATTTAGTGCACAACAGACATCTGATGTACCTTCTTTGATTCTAATCAAAATTCTGTATACTATCATAGTTTAATGACAGCTTAGTGAGAACCTAAAACAGATACCTCTCACTAATGTTTAACAACATCATGCATTTCTGCCTTTTGGAGATTCATCAGTTTGTTTTCAATTTTGTTCTCAGTTCTGAAAGAAAAGTAACAACACCCTAGTAAAATAATACTACTCCTGGTGCACCTGCTCTTTTGCACTACTCCAAAATTATGCTTTAATTTACTAATAAATATGTTGCAAACATATTGGGGGCTAGAAGACTATCACTTACCAAGAACCTAGGTTAATGCAGAATAACATTATTTTACTAATCTGAGTACCAAATAAAGCTCATTGGGCGTTTTATATCATTGTACAGGTCACAAACATTGAGTACAATTTGTGCACCAATTTTTTTTGACCTTCCTACCACTATGTCGCGCAACTGATGTACTAATCAATCGCATAGCAAAATAAATATTCACAGGAGCTCGCAAACCCTCCTGCTTCAGGCTTTGTACTTGTCAAAACACTCCACAGGCTTTACCACCACCAAACTATTTTGTATGCGGGCCCTGTATGTGCTTGCATCAATTTCATAGTGTGCAAACTATAATTCTGCAAGTGCTGGTGGGAGAAATTCATAAATTGTCATTTTCTGCAATTCTCCTATATATCTCTGCAATGATTAATTAAATATTTGGATTTTGTATTGCTTGATAAGCTTGTAGCGAAAATGTAAATATGGGTATATCTGCAACAGAAAACAGAGGATTTCAAGAAAGATACCTAATGGGCAGATGTTTAAAAATACTCCTGTCATACATACCGAACAACTATTTTCTTGTAGGTGAAAAAATGATTTAATGCTAACAAACGATAATTGGAGTCTTTTTTAAGGCTGGCTAGAGCCAGCTTCATGTATGTCCCAGATTTCCTGTAAATACACCGAAAGAGTCAATTGTTGCAGAGCTGGCAAAATTGAAATCTTTTCAGCATCTTTATTCAGTTGGGCCTTTCTGTTGGCAGGAGTCTAAAAGTGGCTAAACTGGACCATTCGGTCCATCAGATCATCTGCTCAAACTTCCATTAAACAAAATTGATTTGTTCTACCTGAAGCCTGATACCGTCAAGAGAACTATGGCTCAGAAGAAAATGAAAAGAGAAAGGCTGAGCTATCAGACACCCTCCATTCCTCTAGTTCCAGCCCAACTTGCTTGATGATACATCAGTGCCGCTGCTCTCCTCAATGGAAAGGCTCCACAAGCCTCTTTCCACCACCTGAGGAACCTGCTACCAGCTATCAATAACCACCTACACACACAATGTCAATTCCTTTTCAGTACAATTTGGATGCATCCATCTATCAGTTAAACTCTCCTGGATGAGAACCTATATACCATTACACCAAGAATTTATTTTGTACAGACAGCACTCTTACAAGAGCCCAATCCTCTGATCCTTTTGTAATTAAAATTGTATTAATATATTAGCATTAAAAAAATAAAATTAAATGCATACTCTTAATTTGCACTTCTTTGTGTCAAACATTGACAGCAAATTGTGTTTATTAATACTTACTCTAGTTCAGGGTTACACATTGTCGGTTCATCAAGAGCTATAATAAAACATCTATATGAAAAAAGGAAATGTAAACGGAGACCATAGTCAGGTTCTAGTATTTACAAAAGGCACCTGTTCAGTCTGAGTCTTCACCGCCACAGGTATGGTGTGCCATGTGCAGAAATCTTCATTACAATGCATCCATCAAACATACTAACCTTTAACTTCTGCTTTAAAAATTGTATTAAATCACAACATGCATTTCAGAATGTCATAGGTTTTTTGTGTCTAGCAGAAATGTGTTTACCACAAGCATGCTACAATAAAATACATCACAAGAAATACATATCAACCTGCTCAAAGAAAACTTGAAAAGTGTTGCGATTCTTTAAGGCTGTCTAGTTGGAAAGCATTACAGAAATCAATCCACCAATATTCTCGCCTTACCAATAACGTAGTGATTTCTCTTCCTCTCATTGGTTACACAACACTTTCAATAATGTGAAATCTCTGCTGGGATATATTTTGTCTTTCCTTGATAAAGTATCTGTCAAGCACTAAACCTGGTGTCCCAGAGTCTAATCGAATTACTTTCCACAATGTATTGTTGAACTTTGCATGATGTCTGATATCCTTTATTCCAAGGGTACTTCAACGTATAGATTATCCACCCACTTTCAAATATAGTGTAATACCGCAGAGTTTTTTTGCCATTCTATGGGTTGATTAATATTGCCCTTAATTGCTGTTGCTTTAGCAAACACAGTTTAAACAAGGATATATTCAAGATTTTCTATCAAGTTTTGTTTGTTTACTAGATTCACCTCAGAATTCAGTTTTAATTAGTCTACCTCTTGGAATAGTTTTTTTAGCCAAAACCTCAAACGGTATTTGACTACACACATTTTGCAAAATGGGATTATCATATGGATTCTAATTTTATTAACACTAGTTATTTTCAATGACTTTCTACTGTGTGGATAAATTAATTTTCTTCTGTCTGCTGAGTCACCCAGTTTTTCACTTGACAAAGCTTCATGTTTGTGATGTTCAACATTTTCTCTTTTGTTTGAAATTTTGTAGCGAATACTTTGCTGCCAGATACTTTTCAAGCACTTCACACTCTCTAATGATATAATTTTGGATGAACCTTCCTGATCTTTTAGGTCTCAGCTGTTGACTGAATAGCAAGGTCTCAATAATACCCTGCGAGTGGAAATTAGCAGTCAAAAGCAAATTATATCTGTCTGTAGTCAGGACACAAAGACCACTCTTGAATGATTTATTGTTTAAAGTAATTTTCATATCCATGACTTATGCTCCTGGATTTCCAACTTAAGGAATCAAGTTAATTGAACGAAAGCATTTAATTATTCCAACGGATCAATCTGTTACTGTTCTGATACCAAAGATGTCAACAATAAAGGGCCCATATACACATCATCTTGTATTTCTAACTTTGATATTATGTTTCGTTGTTAAAATGCATGCATAAACAAATTTACATTACTTGGGGACATGTTGGTGACTATCGAGGCACTAGCTATTTGAAGAACAAAGTATTCTAAAAGCTAAAGTAACTAAGTAAAAATAAAAGGAATGAATTTCAACAAAAACACTGGTTCTGTTTCTTAGCAAAAATGTCCTCTGTGACCTCTAGATCTTCAATATATGGAATACTTTACTAAAGGCCGGTCACATCACACATGAAAAGAATGGCACTGTCTACACACTCACTATTAATCTAGTGATTTCAACAAGAAGACAGTAGTGTCTGTCAACAATGTGGGTACACATTTTCAGCAATTTCTGGAACCAGGTGACATCACTTTCAGAAGCCAAATTGGGACTAGGGGCAGAGACGTTTTAATGCATGGGGAAAGTGGGCTCTGGCCCAGGGCCCCAGCATTTCAGGGGGCCCCCTGACAGAGTCATCTCCGTTCTCCCGAGCTTTGCCCAAAGACCTTGAATATTTCTTAAACAGATTGTTTTAAATACTATTTTCCTTTAATTTATTTTTTATGTACCTGATGTGTGAGAGTCTAGTACAGCCATTTTGCAGAGAAATGTAGTGTTTATGTTTAATGCAATATACATTAAAAAAAAATCTTTTAGATCAAAACAAGGCCTAAGATATAAGAAATGGGAGGGTGTCACAGAGATTATTTGCAGTAATATTGATGAGTTGCTGCTGTGTTACAATATTGAAAACACACATAACTATCCCTGAATATTAGATCAAAACACATTTAACGCCTTATTTATGAGAAGTGATGCATCGCTGTGTGAAAACAGGGATGCGTCACTTCTTAGTGCACCCTCCTTGCGACATGATGGATGCGTCATATTTACTGTATGATGCATCATATCGCAAGGAGTTACATATACGTCAGTATTTCTGACGTATCTGTAGGTGCAAAAGTGATGCATTGCAGGGGTGTGTCTGAAAATAGACGCATCGCCAGCAATGTGTCCTTTCACATGGGGCAAGCCCAATGTGAAAGGGCCTGCATCAGTCTTACGCCTGCTGTGAGGCAGGTGTAAAATATTGACGCAATGGCATCCTAGAAGTGGCGCACTGAGTTCTCATAGATTTCAATGCGCCACTTCTACGAGGCTTTTTGCGGGGGAACAACCGCCGTGCATACATTATACCTGGTGCAGGTATAATGTGATGCAGGGGTTTACAAAGTGACGCATCTGCCTAGATGCATCACTTTATAAATAGGGCACAACATGGCACATTTTTTACGCTGCTGGTCTGTCACAAAAAGTGACGCACTGGCAGCATAAAAGTGAAGCAAGGCCATATAAATAAGGCCCTTAGAATTTGGACGAGTGTTCCTTTGCACTGTCAGGGACCTAATGAAATTAAATTAAATGAAATAGTGTATTTAATAAAGCGCGCAGCTACTCAACTAGAGTGTCCTGGCGCATGACAGTGGTAGGAAAACGTGCAAAAAAGTCCCATCAGGTATTAAAAAGCCACGTTTTTAAGTTTTTCCTGAAAGAAAGTAGGTCTGTGGTTAGTCTCAGAGACTCAGGGAGTCTATTCCACAATTTTGCACCTAGAAAGCCGAGGGATCTGCCTCCAGTGCAGGCACGGCATATTTTAGGCACAATGGCCAGGTTGGCATTGGGAGATCTAAGGGGTCTGGATGTTGAGTAGCGATTAACGTGCTTATTTAGGTAGCCTGCTCTTAATCCTTGGAAAGCTTTAAAGAAGATGGTCATCGCTTTGAAGTCGATCCGTTTTTTTACACGGAGCCAGTGTAGAGACTTAAGAATAGGGGTCATACTAGATCTGGGTTTAGGTTTTAGGATGGCTCTGGCTGCAGCGTTTTGTACCATTTGTAGGCGCTGGATAAGAGATTTGGGAATACCGAGGTACAAGCTGTTGACATAGTCAAGCTTTGATGTCACCAGAGCCTGCACCATGATCTTTCTGCTCTCAAGCGGTAACGGTGGCAGGAATTTCTTTAACATCCGGAGTATGCCAAAAGCAAGCGCCAGTTAGATTTTTGATCTTAAAGCGCATGGAGAGTGTCTTGTCTATGACAATTCCTAAGTCTTTGACTTTCTCCTTTTCCGTGGGCGGGAGCGGCAGATCTTTTGGCAACCAAGAGCTCCAGTTAGGCGTTTCTGGATTACCAAAGAAAACAACTTCAGTTTTGTTAAGTTTGCACTTCAGATGATTGATCTCAAGCCAGTTAAAAACCTTTGTGAGGCAAGACCTAATTATTGCCCCGTCAAAGTCGGTTCCTTTTTCACATGTAAAAATCAGCTGAGTGTCATCAGCATAGGAAACAATTTTGGCACCCTCTTCCTCAACCAAAAATGCAAGTTGGGAAAGATATATATTAAAAAGGGTAGGACTGAGAATGGAGCCCCAGGGACACCAGCATTCATGGCCGGAACCGGGGATGAGAAAGGGGGAGCCAAATGTCCTGAGATCTATTTGCCAAGAAGGATGACATCCATGTTAAGGCGGTCCCCCCCCAGGCCGATGTTAGCAAGTCTATCCAAGAGCCTCTCATGAGGGATCATATCGAAGGCAGACAGATTGAGCAGTATCAGAACAGCCTTGCCTCCCTGGTCCAGCGTACCCTTGAGAAATTCAGTCACTTCCAGCAGAGCGGACTCCGTACAGTAGTTAGCCCTAAAACCAGATTGGAACTCATGAAGGAGCTTCCCATCTTCAATGTGTTTTTGGAGGGCCTTGTTTACATGCTTCTCTAATACTTTGGAGAAGGACTGAAGAAGGGAGATTGGCCTGTAGTTGGCAGGATCCATCGGTTTGGGGTTAGCCTTTTTTATCAGTGGAAGAATCTTAGCATTCTTCCATAATTTCGGCATGTTGCCTAAGGAGAGGGAAGCATTAAAGAGCTGGTTTATCGTGGGCTTTATGGTGGGAGCTAATAGGTTCAGGATATTCGCTGGACATGGGTCGGTAGGAGAACCAGACTAATGCTTTGGTGAAGGGTCAGTAACACTTCAAGCTAAAACTCAGGGAAGCTAGTAAAGATGGAGGATCCAAGAGGTAAAATTTGCTATTAGAACTAAGGAATAAGGTAGATTCTTCCTCTGAGATATTGGTGAAGGCTTGTTGGATCACGGAAATCTTTTTGTGGAAGAATTGAGCTATTTTCTTAGACAATTCTTCCATGCATGGCCCTTCCTTTGTGCCACTTTCAGGGCGGTAAAGGATTTAACTATGCTAAAGATTTCCTTACTCTTATTTGGGGCATTTTCTATCTTGCTTTGAAAGAAGCTTTTCTTGGCTGCCTTCACGAGAATGTAATGAGCTTTTAAGGTGTCTTTATACACCTTCCTGTCCTCAGGTAGATAGGATTTACGCCATTTCCGTTCCCTTTTTCTACAATTTCTTTTGCTATATCTGAGGAAATCGTTAAACCATGGAGCTGGTGGGCCGACCTCTTTGAGGAGCGGGAAACAACCGGTACCACTGCACCAATCTTGGTTTGGAGCCATGAATCTATTGAGAGGGCGTCCGAGTCGGGGCAGCCAGACAGCTCTGCGGAGGAATGACCAATGGCGTCTGCGAACATCGGGATCGATATTTTATGGAACATCCTGTAATTAGGGACCCTCTGCCCTGCGTTAGCTCAGGGACTGTAGCAGAGTTGGGAATGACAAATTTTAATAGGAGGTGGTCAGACCAGGTAATGGGAAGAGGTAGGCTTACTGATATGGCAAAGTTGTGAAAGATTTGGTCTAGGGTATGGCCCTTCTCATGGGTGGCCAAGGCATAGATGGAAACATGTTGCAGGCCTGCAGCGTCTCCAACAAGGAAATAGTTTGAGGGTCTTTTCCATTGTCCATATGTATATTGAAATCTCCCAGAATAAGGCAGTTGTTGTATTTTAGGGCCAGGTAGGTGCTGGCTGTATTAAGCGTAGTAATAAAATTTCCAATTGCACCGGGAGGTCTGTAAATCAGAAAACCAGCAATGCTATGATGGGGGATAAGGTACAGTAGAAGCCTAAAGACTCTGCGCCCTCGATGTTTTCCATTGGGATGGGAGAGCAGTCTAGTTTTTGATTGTAAATTATGGCGAGACCGCCCCCCTTCCCACTCAGTCGGTCCCTCCTAAGGATTTTATAAGCCATAGGGATGGCCGAGGTGATAGTAGGGTTGGAGGCTTCAGATAGCCAGGTCTAAGTGAGAAATAAAAGATCAGGCTGTTCGTCTAAAAGTAGGTCATAATTGTGTGGTTCATGCTTTTACATAGAGCGACAACTTAAAAGGGTAGCCTTTAAGTCCTCTGTTTTCTTATTGTTTTTACACTTATTGTTCCGTGGGAGGATCTTGGGTGTGAGTTTCCTGGGCTGGAGGAGAGACCAGTTTCACTTATTGCATCGTAAGTCTACATCCAAGCTCTGATCAGCCGCTGTACACTGATATAATGGTAGCCACCTAAAGCTAAGCAGTTCTTCCCTATTGTAATATAGTGGAAGAAGCTCACCGGAGGAGAACTGGGCAGCATGTCCGGTGCCCGACGCCTCTGGGACGCTGACGGGCGCAGACGGGCGCAGACGGGCGCAGACGGGCGCAGACGGGCACAGACGGGCTTGCCTTTGGCGTGCCAGCGGTGCGCGTCTGTTTGCATTGGAAATATATAGACTAATGCCGATGATGCAAACTTGATCGCTAACGCAGCTGAGGAAGCAGAAACTGCGTGGGTGGAAGTGAGGAGCCCTATAATAGCCCCAGCCTTCCGCACAATCGGCATATCAGCCACTGCAGGCCAGGACTGGAAGAAAAGCGAGGTGCAAATGGGAGCAGCTAAGGAAGTGTAGGCAAGCAGAATCAAGTAAAGTGTGATAGAGCGCCATGTTATTCTGAAATTTGTAGGGGTGCATCATAATCACTGTTAGTCTGCACCCATATATATAGTGGGATTGTATTAACGTATGGCTTAGAAATGTAATACTAAAAGCAGCATATATTAGAGTAAATAGAAATGTAACCAAGTCATTTATGAAGATTAATGAAATGTTTAGTCGAGAATGTTTTAGATAATGCATAACAAATTAGTTCACGTATAATGTGATGCATTAGATTTAACGTGCAACAAATTAAAGTCTGCACGCGTAGATTTGTTTATCCATTGTATGCAATTAAATGAATACCAATGCCTATAGATTGATTTTAGAAAATGTGTGTTTAAATGTGTAAGGCCTAATCGCATATATGCTTAAGAGAAAGGCCTATTTGTTTCTTAAGTTAGCTGAATATTGTAGGCCGAAAATGGTTTCCCTTGGTAAGGCTTTGGGTTTCAGAGATGTTAGAAAATCTCAGAGGAGTGGAAAGTTTCTCGTTCCCATGTTTCTGTTGCAGGTGTAAGGACACATAGCTCGTTAGGGAGACTAACCCTTTGTTTCAGGAGTTAGGATGGTATGAGAAGCCAACATGGGATTGTACTGGAATGCAGGGATGATACTTTCAGCGGAGAAGGTGCCTGGGACCCAAGGACAAGCTAACCGTCTTTGGATGGGAGACAAGTTTCAGAGGAAAAGTACCAGAGGAAGACCTGGCTGAAGAGGTGTGACAGAGGGCATGTTCTATGTTTTTGGGATTTTGAATGAGGGACAGTGCCCCATGGGTTGAGCAGTTGAGGTTTAGATGGGAAGCTACAAGGAGCATCTTAAAACGAGCTCTGGACAAAGTGAGTGTACGTCTAAGGAAGTCTTCACTTCTGACACCTTTTTTTCTTCTTGCATGGGGAAAACACTAAGTAGGGATGTCACCTTAGTGATAGAGTAGGGATAGACTAACTGATTTTCTTTTTAGGTTAATGACTTCTAATATAGAGATTGGAGCTGTTATTGGCTGCCTAATGCTTCTTGAACTGACTATTCTGTCGGATGAGACTCCTGCATAGGATATTTTTTGTATTAGTGCCTATTTATTTTCTTAACCTCGTGATGAAGTGCTTGTATGTGCAATTATTTTTGGCTTTGTAATAATTCCCTAAAAATTTGAGATTCAGTGATCCTTTAAAGATCCATAGTTGATTTGTTGATTATGTGTTAAAATTGGATTTTCTCCCCTCTACACTATTTAGCAGATAGAAAGATCCTGGCGACCTCAGAGGATTCTTGGTAATGGTAAGATAGATAAGAATCCGACTTCATCAGTTGGAAGAAGAGTAGGAGGGTTATCTCTGATAGTGAGGGGAGATCCAGATTAAGATAAGAGATTACTGAGGTCCATAGAATTCGAGAGATAGTGACCTTTTTGATTGTGAGTGGCAGACAATGGCAGCTGATGGAAATGGACGGAGAGTAGCGGTGCGGCGAAAGCAGCAGTTCGTGGTAGAGTGAGTATGAAGAGGGTGATGTGTTTTGTAGATTGTGGTGTTGATTTGCTTATGCGAGGTCTTGCGAGTTGGAATGAGAGTTGAGTGATTGTGAGATCAGGCTTGGATCGCGCACAGCCCGGAGATTCTTAGGCTCGACGAGTAGTCTGAGAAGTTGTGGTGTAGAAGACACCCAAGGTAGAATTTGTTGACCATTGAGAGGGGAGTCGTGAGACGTCATCGATTACCCAGACCGAGATAGGGGGGCGAATGTGTGAGTGCATGAGTAACCGATACTTGTCGTGGGTCACTGTATGTGGAACATCGAGAGCTTGAAAGCTATCAGTTGAGGCGATTGTCTGATTGTTTCGCAGACAGACAGTTACCAGGTTTAGGTCAACAATTTCGAGAGACTGTCATTGGCGTTCAGAGAAGTGATTGTCCAGTTGTTTCGTGGACATATAATTTCTTCAAAGTGTGAATGGGACGAATACAAGAGTGAGAAGCGAATTGTGAAGGAGGGGAACTGCTGCGAGCGGAGGAAGTGTGACGTCAGAAGGTGTCACGCTGCGATAGGTTGGTTGATGTGAGTCGCGCTGGTATTGGTGGATTGACATCAGGAAGTGAACTAAAATATTGTGCGTGAACAAAAATTCGTTCATGATGAAATGTTTTAAAGTTTTACGAGAATTGTGTAGAGGTGACAGACATGTAGTTACTTGTGGGGGAGAAGAAGCCCCTCCCGCATTAAATGTCAAAGAATGTAGGATTGCATACTATAATTTGGCTTGAAAATTGGCATAAGAGGACTCAGGGAGAGGGAGAACTGACTTTCCCACAATATGGCACTTTCAGGTCAGATGTGTTATATCAGTTGAAATCTGTGATGTCTTCTTTGCGACCCCTGTCCAGACCGACCCTGTTTGAGGCACTATATGCATGGATCAGAGCAGCGTATGATAGGAAAAGAGACTGAAGTCAAGAAAAAGTGAAGAAGTCGATCAGGGCATTCCAAGATGTGAGGTGGGATGCACTAGAAAAAAGGTGGAGAGTGGAGACGATCGAAGGGGATATATTGTACCCGCTACTAGAAAAAACAGAAAGTGTAAAGGCAAAGAGCATAGAAGAGGATGATATTGATACGGATGACAGCTTGGTAGAGAGGTTGTTGTCGGAAAGACCGCCTCCGTTCAATCCAGATTCTTACGAAGGAAAGTCCCCCAGCAGAAGGGACTAGTGGATTACAGACTCAGCCAAATGTGAGAGTAGTAGGGAAAATATTGACAGGAACGGAGGACATAAGAATCCAGTCTTTAGCAAGTAGAGAAGCTGCGAGAGGTGTGAGGTTACCGGATGCTTTAAAAGTACCGGTTACTATTGGACTCATAGTTTCAGTCTATGACCCTGACCAAGAGAAAGTTAGCAGTCCGGCACAGTCAACTGCTGGACCAAGAAATGCTGCTGAAGGAAATGGTACAGTGAGCAAGATGGAACAGGCTCCGAGACCTAAAGAATGGAGTACGCCATTGCCAGCCACGGCAGACTTCTCAAGAGGACAGGTGGATGTGAGTTCAGTAAGACCAAAGTCTTTGGCCGAGTCAAGATCAGATCTGAGAATGTGGGTACCACCTGCAAGGAACCAGAATGGTAGAATGACAGGGAATGGTGAACCAGATGAGTCAGGGAACTGACCAGGTTCCAGGAACATGTCAGAAGAGAGTAGGTCTAGAGATCAGAGTTGCAAGGGTGATGGACGCAATCGAACAGTTTGACGCAAATCATTGAGAGGTGCCGTGAGGGCACGAATGTTAGATGTGGTGAGATTGAAAGCAGAGGTAGATGAAATAATAAATGGAAATCTGCCTCTGGACAGGATAGAGATTTATGAACAAGATGAGTTACTTTTTGCAGCCAAGGATGTGACTCGTAAGGCAAGGACTGCACATGAGAAACTGACTGATTTGGCCAAGAAATACGTGGTAGATCTGTCTAAGACAAAGTCATTGCAAGGGAGCCATAGGTTGCAGTATAGCGATCAAGAATTGGAAGAGAAGAGGGTCATAGGACTGAGGACACACACCAGAGACCTAATTGTAGGGATACGCGCATGGATTATGCTTGATAAATGGGAAGAAAGGTGATCTAAGAAGAAGAGTTCCAAAAGGACTGTAGGAGAGAAACCGCCTCCAGGTGGAGGAATGCTAGGCGTAGAGAATTACCCTTTACGAGAGGTACAAAATGGAGGGTATGTGCATGTGCCTTGGAGTAGGGGTGATTTGGCTGCATTTACGAATGATTTTCCTTGGCTGAGGGAGAAGCCTGTAGAAGGGTACAAGCAGGTTGATCGCTTTGTCAAAATCTCGAAGGTGTTGTGGATTGATTTGAACATGTTGTTTGACATCTTAGTTCCCGGGGATTTGTGGTCCACATGCAAGGTTGCGGTTGAATGGCACACTTCTGAGCCAGAAAGGGATCCTGTTACGAACGGACCGTCACCCATAGTTATGAAAAAGTTTGAGCAAGTGATTACATGGTTAAAATTGAAGATCTCGCATCAGGATATTGATTGGGTTAAGATAGATTGGACTGTTCAAGCACCAAAAGAGACGGTACATGAGTACTACGAACGTCTTTTCCAAGCCTTCAAACAGTACAATGGGTTAGATACGTTAGATTCTGAGGACATGGGACAGTTCATTTCGAAGTTTGTTTTGGGACTGAGGCCAGACATTAGTCTCATGATACAGCAACATTTGATCTATTGGCAGAACAAGCCAGTGGATGAAATCTTGTGGTATGCCAGATACTGCAGCGATGAGATAGATTCCAAACACAGGAAGTTGAAAGATAAACTGGTGCTTGTCCAAATGCAAACGGCTCAAGCTCAGCCTAGTGGAGGGACGTTAGGAAGGAGACAGGGAAATAACCAAGGACGGAATCAGAATGTGCAAAGTCAGGGAAGGGTAAAGTCTGTTGATCCCAAGACAGGAATGGATGTGGCGACATTGAAGAAGACCACTACGTGTCATCTTTGTCATCAGATTGGACATTGGAAACGTGAGTGTCCCTTGAACCCAGCTAATCAGGTGCAGCAAGAGGTAGAGATAGTTCAGGCACCTGTACCTGAAGCGGTCACAACGGTGACTAGGCCAAGGTCGATGAAAGAGGGGACGTTCAGTCCGCAGGTACAAGTTTCCCAGCCACCGAGGGTTCAGTAGGGAATTCATACTTACCAACAGATGCCCTTGTTTGAAGGGTATGATGAATACAGCCCAGACCCATTAGCATGACGGTGCCTGAGGGGTGAGGAAGACTGCACGCTTGGAGCAGTCTTAACGGTAGACCAAAGGGGACCATTTGTGGAAGCAGATGTTGATGGTCACCCTACCACCTTTTTGGTTGACACTGGTGCTACCCGTTCTACTGTAAGATCAGCAGTAGTTCCTAACCTACGCCTCTTGGGACAATCGATCCAAGTTGTTGGAGTAGCAAACAAGAAAAGGACTAATCCGTTAACAGAGCCGATTCCTGTGAGAATAGGAACCTTCCGAGATCGACATCAGTTTGTGGTGTGTGACTTGAGTCCAGTCTACCTGTTAAGAAGAGATCTACTGTGCAAGTTAAAATGCACAATCTATTGCACACCTAAAGGAGTTGAAGTACAGACAAAAGATGATGACGCAACATTTAAGGTTGCCAATCAGCATTTGTGTATAGAAATGTACCCAGCGCTGACAGTGGAAGAGCTTCCACTTGATCTGAGAGATTCTGTGTCACACGAGGTGTGGTACTTCACCGGAGAAGAGATTGGATTGATCAAAGGTGTAGAACCAGTGAAAATTCAGTTCAAACAGAATGTAGAATTCCCTAGGACGCCTTGTCACCCGAGACTATTGCAGGGATCAAACTTGTAATCGAGTCCATGATCATGCAGGGAATTCTGAAAGAGATCATGGGTAGCCGATGTAATTCACCTATCATGGGACTACAGAAACCGAGCAGGAAATTTAGAATCGTGCAAGACCTGTGAAAGGTTAACACGATAGTTGTTCCATGTTGTTCAGTGGTACAATATCCATCTGTGATACTGTTTCAGATTCCATGTGAAGCGGAGTGGTTTACGGTGATTGATCTGTGTCAAGCAATCTTCTCGATAATTTCCTTTTGCTTTCCGGCTGGAAAATTGTGTGTTAACATGGTGTCGTATCCCTCAGGGGTATACAGAAAGTCCATCGATCTTTAATTAGATCTTGAAGAAGAATCTCGAGAGTCTTGTGTTACCGCAGAACTCGGTTCTCGTGCAATACATTGACGACTTGCTTATTGCGTCAGAAACAGAAGATGCTTGCAGGATCGATACTATCGCTCTACTGAATCATTTGGTAGAGAATGAACACAAGGTGTCTCCGAACAAATTGCAGTACTGTTTAAGTGAAGTACAGTATTTGGGTCACAGAATTGAGAAGGGCAAGAGAAAGGTGTCACCAGATCGCATTGAGGCAATTATGAACATGCCTGTGCCCACCACACAGAGAGAGGTCAGAATGTTCTTGGGGATGGTTGGCTACTGTCGCCAGTGGATTCCCAACTTCTCCTTTGAGGCGAAGCCTTTACAGCAGCTGACGCGTAAGGATGTGAGTGATCCGGTACCATGGGACAACAGCTATATCGATGGAAACAGCACGGGCATGGGAAGCATTGGTAACTCAGTTGAGGACCCCAGAGTCAGAGTCAGATACCGATACCCTAGAGGAAGCGGGGGACAATGAGGGAAAGCACAGAGTGTAGATGGATAGAAGCGGGAGTGACACAGGGGTGAAGGAGAGGGAACTGAGCACTCATAAATGGGAGTGCGGCCTTCCTGAGAACAGAGATCCACATACCCCAGCACGAAGGTGATGATTGATTATCCTGGCCACAGTAGTGGGAGCACACCGGTGGGAGGGGATAAGGGATGGGGGAGGGAGGGGTAGGAACGCATAGGGGGCACTAAAGTTGAGATCATTGAGTTGAATAGAAGCAATTGATTGTAAACATGGATGATAAAGGTACCGGGGGCAGGGGACATGGGATAGTCAATTGCAGCCTGGTATATGAGGAGGACAGAGTTCAAATGTTTAACGACATAAAATCTGGCAATGTAACAAGGGAAATGTCTCCAACTGATGAAGTGCACCATTTGTGGGGAGTTGTATGTGTTGGAAAATTTAATAAAAAATATAAAAAAAAAAAAAAAAATGGGACAACAGCTATTTGATGTTGTTCTTAAGGCTGAGAGAGGCCATGTGTTGGGCCCCGGCTTTGGGAATGACTTATTACAACAAGGCTTTCTCGTTGTTCTGCTGTGAGAGAGAAGGTTGCGCATTGTCAGGTCTGACTCAGAGTCATGGAGGTGTCCGTAGACCAGTTGCCTACTTTTCAGCTACTATAGATCCAGTAGCTTCTTTGTTGCCCGGATGTCTCAAATCCGTTGCTGCAACAGATGTCAGCATTGAAAGATGTGAGAGTATTGTGATGGGGCACCCCTTGACAGTCTACGTACCACATTCTGTTGAGTTGTTAATGACGAGGACCAAAACACAACACCTCACGAACAACAGATTAACACGCTATGAGCAAGATATACTTGCCGCAGAGAATGTGACTCTGAAAAGGTGTTCTGTTTTGTATCCCGTGACATTGATGCCTATTCCAAATGCAGATGATGGAGATTGTGAGGACCATAATTGTCTCAATGTGACTGAACTATGCACCAAACTGAGACCAGACATTGTCGATGAACCACTCCCTGATCCTGATGAAATTTTCTTTGTGTATGGTTCATGCTTAGGAGACAGTGTTGGTCGATTAAGAGCAGCGTTTGCTGTGTGTACCATCGCCGGAGTTGTTGGAGCTGATTGTCTAGAGGGAGTACACTCCGCACAGGTAGCTGAAATCATTGCCTTGACTCGTGCCTGTTTGGCGGCTGATCAGATTCGGATAATGATCTACACTGACAGCCAGTATGGGTTTGGTGTGGTTCATGACTTCGGACAGTTGTGATCACAGAGGGGTTTCATGACATCTTCAGGTTCGCCCATCAGAAATGGGGAATATGTGAGACAGTTGTTAGAGGCATTACGGTGTCCCAAGGAAATTGCAGTTGTCAAATGTTCAGCTCATGGGAGGGGGACTGATTTTGTCTCTTTGGGTAATAACTACGTGGACGAAGTTGCCCGCTTATGTGCCGAACAAGGATGTATATTTAAGGGAGATTATACTGGAGAGAGCCAAGAAAGAGCAGAGCTCAGCATGATGTTGGCCGTGACAGATACTTGGGAAGAACTAACACGATTGCAGGATGAAGTTACCAAACAGGAACGTGATGGTTTGATAAGGTCAGGATGTGTGAAGGGAGATGTGGATGTGTGGGTCTCACGTGATGGTCGAGCTATCTTACCAGAAGACTTATTGAGCCCAATGGCAAGATTGATACATGGTGCAGTACATCTTGGCAGATATGCAATGGTGCGATTGTTTAGGCAGACATGGTACAATCTGAAGTTTCGCACGGTTGCTGAAGCTGTATGCCAGAGATGTGTTACTTGTCAACAGATGAATGCTGGGAAGAAGACTGTGGTTTCTTTGAGTCACATTGGGAGGTCAGGAGGACCTTTCAATAGGATGCAGTTGGATTTCATTGAGATGCCAAAATGTAATGGATTGAGGTACATTCTAGTTGTGTTGTGTGTTTTCTCAAGATGGGTGGATGCTTACCCAACACGCAGATGTGAGACTCTCACTGTAGCTAAGCTGTTGTTGAGGGAGCTTATCCCGAGGTTCGGTTTTCCCGACCTCTTTGGAATCAGATAGGGGGACACACTTCCCCAGCGAAATCATGAAGTTGCTTTGCGCTGCATTAAATGTGGATCAGAGGTTACATTGCAGCAATCGACCAGAGGCTTCTGGGATTGTGGAGGAGGTTAATGGAACTTTGAAAGCACAGATGGCAAAAGTGTGCACATCGACGTCCCTGAAGTGGCCTGACGCGTTGCCTTTGGTTCTTATGAGTCTTCGCAGTGTTCCAGACAGGACAACTGGGTTGTCCCCGCATGAAATTCTGATGGGGAGGGCAATGCGGTTGCCAGCAGTACCAGCTACCGCTTTAATTAACATCACTGATGACTTGATACTCAATTGCTGCAAAGGACTGGCTGATGTGGTCCGTTCTGTGTCTCAACAGGTGCAAGCAGCAACTGTTCCAGCCTCGAGTGACCTGTGCCATGACCTGTGTCCAGGGGACTGGGTGCTTGTCCATAAGCACGTGAGGAAGAGTTGCCTGGATGTTCGGTGGCGCAGCCTGTACCAGGTGACACTGGTCACGAACACAGCAGCGAAGTGTGGAGGGTTGCCGAACTGGATGCATGCCTCCCATACCCGCGGAGTTCCAGCACCCTTGGAAGAAACAGCCCCTCTCATGAATGAAAATCCAGCTGAGGTGGCAGGGCCATCTGAGGGGGCAAGTCAAGCTGTGAGGGTTGCTGACGCAGCTGGTTGTGCACTGGATCGAGCTGAAGGGAGTTGCGTCAATCATAACCTCGAATTTGACTCGGATGGAGAAGGCGTTGCTGTGGGTGGAATAGAGCCAAATTCAGCCGAAGAAGGAAGTAGTGCACAGGGTATCCAGGGAGAGAGCAGAAGTGCAACCAGAGAAGAAGAGGTTTGTCCCGTGAGTCAAATGCGACTAAACCTAAGGTTGGCACCTGAGAGAGACCTTGCCCCAATTTCTGAAACGTCTGAATCAGAACAGAGTGACGAAAGACAAGCTCGGGGAGGCCTGAGAAGATCCAGGAGAGCAAGAGTGCCGTGCCAGAGATACGCCACCCCGGAGTGGATATACGTTGTGACTGATGCCAGGAGTGGTGAGTTCGGGGAGATTGAGGTTCGTGACTGTGGTCAGCAAGATTCCAAATGTGAAGATCGACGTGGGATTGGTGGTTCCAGGTCTCGAAATTGAAGGAGTGCTGACTCCAACGGTTCTGAACCCCCCACTTCTGAGTAAAGTCCGTGAACTGATATTACAAAGGTTGATCTTTCCCACATTTGGGTTTGAAGCACCAACTCATGAAGTGATAATTCTTCGTCTTGAACTTTTGCAACATGTTTTAGAGATTCTGGGAGCTGATCTTATTTTGGATTGAAAGTGAACTTTGTTGTAAATAAAAGTCTATAAAGAAGATAACCTAGGCCCGAGTGGAAGAAGAGTAAACTTAGGGACTTTCCGCAAAGAAGATGAAAGAGGGCTAGGGAAGCCTTTTGTGAACTGTGTAAATAAGGAACTGAAATTTCAAGAGGGGAATTTCCAGCTTCTCTGAGTATTGGTCGAACTGGTTAGCAAGCGACATTTGGAGGAGAAAAGAGACTCTTAATTGTTTGCTGCTGAAACCAAGAACTGTTGAGAACTTTACGAGATCATGGATGCTGGAGATAACCGTCGTAGATCCAAATTAGTAGTAGGTACACTTGTAAGTGGAGTGATAGTCTCTATAATCATAGTATTTGTAGTTTTGTATATTGTTCCACATGAGCAGGTAGCGGAGGTACAGGGAACACCTACACCTACCACTCATAGCCAAAAAGGAGGTCACCATAGGAGCTGAAAGAGCTTTACTAATCGAAGAGAGCGTATATGCGAATAGGCCTTTCACATTTAAACAAGCCTTTTCTAAAATCAATCTATATGCATTAGTATTCATTTAATTGCATACATGGATAAACAAATCTACGCGTGCAGACTTTAATTTGGTGCACGTTAAATCTAATGTATCACATTATACGTGAACTAATTCGTTATGCATTATCTAATACATTCTTGACTAAACATTTCATTAAGCTTCATACATGACATGGTTACATTTCTGTTTACTCTAATATATGCTGCTTTTAGTATTACATTTCTAAGCCACCCGTTAATATAATCCCACTAAATATATGGGTGCAGATTAACAGTGATTATGAAGCACCCCTACAAATTTCAGGATAACATTGCGCTCTATCAGTCCCCCTCTTTGATGACTAGTGTCATCACACCATTTCACTATTCCCTTAGAGAAAGAAACGACCTAAACAGAACTTGTTGCCATTCTCCCCCGTCGGAGTCTCTCCATATTCTTAAGATTCTGATACTGACTGTCCTGCAGTCTGGCCATTCGCATTTCACTCGCTCTAAGAGCTCTCTCAACTCTGTTTCCTTTATACCACTTATAGGCTCTGACAAAACCCCACAAGCAAACCACACAAACCACAACGATGATGAGGGGTCTTAATATAAAACCAAGGAACCCTTTCCCCAGATTGGCAAACCAACTTCCCACTCGACTAAATCCTTTTCCAATCTTTTCCCAAACACTCTCTTCAGTCAAATCCTCTATCTCATGATGTATCGTAGTAATGCTACTTATATATTTCTCCAAATCTTTACTGTTGTCAGGAATATATATGCAACATTCCTGAACCTTCAGTAATTTACAGACTCCGCCCTCTTTTGCTAACAAAATGTCTAAAGCAAGGCAGTTCTGCAAAACCATCGTCCTTATCGACAGCATCTCTCCATCCACAAGTAGCAGTGACTTTGCTGTATTCCTTGACAGTTCATCAACCACAGTCGCCAGTCGTCTGATCTTCACATCATTCAAAACCACTCCCAAACTCAGTATCATTGCTCCAAAATCATCTACAATCACTGCTCCTGCACTCTCAGCTCTCTTCACTCTCGAATGCTGTCCACCTTCTAAAAGCTCCAAATCTTCTGCATGATAAATCTTCGGAGTTGGTATGGCACGTGCTTATTGGGGATTATTTTTCCGAAGATTTATCATGCAGAAGATTTGGAGCTTTTAGAAGGTGGACAGCACTCGAGAGTGAAGAGAGCTGAGAGTGCAGGAGCAGTGATTGGAGATGTTTTTTGAGCAATGGTACCGAGTTTGGGAGTGGTTTTGAATGATGTGAAGATCAGACGACTGGCGACTGTGGTTGATGAATTGCCAATGAATACAGCAAAGTCACTGCTACTTGTGGATGGAGACATGTTGTCGATAAGGACGATGGTTTTGCAGAACCGCCTTGCATTAGATGTTTTGTTAGCAAAATAGGGCGGAGTCTGTAAATTACTGAAGGTCCAGGAATGTTGCATATATATTCCTGACAACAGTAAGGATTTGGAGAAATATATAAGTAGCATTACTACGATACATCATGAGGTTTTAGGATTTGACTGAAGAGAGTGTTTGGGAAAAGATTGGAAAAGGATTTAGTCAAGTGGGAAGTTGGTTTGCTAATTTGGGGAAAGGGTTCCTTGGTTTGTATTAAGACCCCTCATCATCGTTGTGGTTTGTATGGTTTGCTTGTGGGGTTTTGTCAGAGCCTATAAGTGGTATAAAGGAAACAGGGTTGAGAGAGCTCTTAGAGCAAGTGAAATGCGAATGGCCAGACTGCAGGACAGTCAGTATCAGAATCTTAAGAATATGGAGAGACTCCGACGGGGGAGAATGGCAACAAGTTCTGTTTAAGTCGGTTGTTTCTCCAAGGGAATAGTGAAATGGTGTGATGACACTAGTCATCAAAGGGGGGGGGACTGATAGAGCGCCATGTTATTCTGAAATTTGTAGGTGTGCATCATAATTAGGGCACCCGGTTTTCCGTTTAAACGGATTTTTACATATAAATACAGACGGAAAACAATGTTTCCTTTGTCTGTATTTATATGTAAAAACGGCAAATACCAGAAAATGTTGCCGCGCTGCCCTGCTCCAATCCAGAGTTAACTCGCCACCCGCACCCCCCCCCCCTTGCTGCTGCTGGAAATTCCTTCCCAGGCGTACACAGCCGCACCTGAGTCCTTCACAGATCTTTTGAAGATCATTTACTTGTAACAAGGCTTTATTGTTCTTTCTGCTGTCACCTGTGGCGCAAGCCGGGTGGCTGCGTAGACAGATGAGTGGAACTGTGGCAAATGGCAGTGCTGCGTGCACTGCCACAGTGAAATTGTTTTAATGCACATCATTATTTCGTGCAAATGGGAGCCAACCCACGGACCACGGCGGCTGCTGGAAGATATTCTATAAAGAACTGCACTGTCTGAATGTTTAAATTAAGGTTTTAGTTTGGCATGAGATTATACCATGCCATGCACTCCTATATTTTTGGTCCCTTGCTCTTTATTTAAACTTAGAAAGGCCCACAATAAATATCCCCCATAAACACTGACTAAGAAAAAACGAGGACAAAAACAGCTGACACAATGCCTCGGAGAATTACACAATGCAAAGGTGGTCATTGGGAAAGTAATGAACAACGCAAGAGAAAGTAATCAAGCGGCTATTGTACTGCTTCTACTTTGTAGCTTTACAGTACAGGACTATTAATAAGCATTGGCAAAGCCAATATCTCTCAACTTTGGCTGAGCTACAAGACTGACTGACGTGAACACATGCTTCAAGAAGCATATGCAGGCTTGTCCGGCAATCTTGGAAGGAGTTTCCCGTTAAAAATCAATAAGTACTGTGCTACATGGGATGACATTTGTCTTTATTATAAACAATTCCAGCCATGGGTAGGTGAGGAGTGATAGTTATCCCATGCCTCTCTCAGGCAGTTGTTGCAAAAGCAGGAAGAATAGGAGCAGGAAAAGAAGGCAGGAGGAGAGGAAGGAAAGCAGAAATTCAGTAAAGAAGAGACGGAGGGAGGGTTGAAGAGAGAGAGGGATACATTGGAGGGATGAAGAAAATAATTTAGGAAGGAAGTAAGACAGATAGAAATAAACAAATAGAGAAAGATAGAAACAAAGGAAGAAAAGTGTAGGTGAAAGAAAAATAAATGTGGAAAAATACTAGCTGTAGCGTCGTCTTTGGTTGTGGCAAAAATAAATGTGGATAAATACAGAAAAAATGCCCAAAAAATAAATATGGATAAATACAGACGGAAATGGCAAAGAAATAAATACCATAAAACCGGGAGCCCTAATCATAATCACTGTTAATCTGCACCCACATATTTAGTGGAATTATATTAACGTGTGGCTTAGAAATGTAATACTAAAAGCAGCATATATTAGAGTAAACAGAAATGTAACCATGTAATTTATGAAGCTTAATGACATTTTTAGTCAAGAATGTATTAGATAATGCATAACGAATTAGTTCACGTATAATGTGATGCATTAGATTTAACGTGCACCAAATTAAAGTCTGCACGCGTAGATTTGTTTATCCATGTATGCAATTAAATGAATACCAATGCTTATAGATTGATTTTAGAAAATGTGTGTTTAAATGTGAAAGGCCTAATCGCATATACGCTTAAGAGAAAGGCCTATTTGTTTCTTAAGTTAGCTGAATATTGTAGGCCGAAAATGGGTTCCCTTGGTAAGACTGGGTTTCAGAGATGTTAGAAAATATCAGAGGAGTGGAAAGTTTCTCGTTCCCATGTTTCTGTTGCAGGTGCAAGGACACCTAGCTCGTTAGGAAGACTAACCCTTTGTTTCAGGAGTTAGGATGGTATGAGAAGCCAACATGGGAGTGATGGAATGCAGGGATGATACTTTCAGCGGAGAAGGTGCCTGGGACCCAAGGACAAGCTAACCGTCTTTGGATGGGAGACAAGTTTCAGAGGAAAAGTACCAGAGGAAGACCTGGCTGAAGAGGTGTGAGAGAGGGCATGTTCTACGTTTTGGGATTTTGAATTAGGGACAGTGCCCCGTGGGTTGAGCAGTTGAGGCTTAGATGGGAAGCTAGAAGGAGCATCTTAGAACGAGCTCTGGACAAAGTGAGTGTACTTCTAAGGAAGTCTTCACTTCTGACACCTTTTTATCTTCTTTCCTGGGGAAAATGCTAAATAGGGATGTCACCTTAGAGATAGAGTAGGGATAGACTAACTGATTTTCTTTTTAGGTTAATGACTTCTAACATAGAGATTGGAGCTGTTATTGGCTGCCTAATGCTTCTTGAACTGACTATTCTTCTTATTTTGAGTCGGATGAGACTCCTGCGTAGGATAATTTTTGTATTAGTGCCCATTTATTTTCTTAACCTCGTGATGAGGTGCTTGTATGTGCAATTATTTTTGGCTTTTTAATAAATCCCTAAAAATTTGAGATTCGGAGTCAAATTTCAAATTTCAAATCAGCTTTATTCGGTGCAATACATGTCACCATAAAAGCAAAACATTTTTTTAAAAACATACATTCAACTTCATTAACATTTTTAGTTCATACAGATAAAAAGCTAACAATTTAGAATACATTTATAATATCTTCACAGGCCATAGGGTACTCATTTAGTATACATAAAGGGCTAAAAACGACAAGGCATTATCAAGTAAACAGGGACTACTGCATCCTATCCTACAAATTTGATTATTAACGGATATAAATATGTAACAATTCCTAAAGTGCTGGTGCCATATCTTTGGAAAAATAATTAAAATACCACACAAGTGCAAATGGGACAATATTATCCACATTCAATTCAGTTCATTTGCAAAATAAAACATTTTAATTAAATACCTTCAGCCATAATTTAATCCTAGCTGCCCTCTGGTATTTCTTATTTTAAATGCAACTTTTAAAAAGCTTGTTATACATGCCAGGGTCAATGGATCTTCAGCCCTTTGTAGATGTAGTAAGGCAACCTTAGCTTGTCTAAACTTACCATTTTTTAAAATTCTTACTAGGTAACGACGCCTGGGAAAAGAATAAAAAGGGCATAACAATACAAAATGAAGGGTATCCTGCGGAGATTTATTATCGCAGCCGCAGGTACCTTTCTGCTCAACTGTAGCGGTATATCCAAAGGGATCCGCTAATAAATGGTGTATAAGGTTGAACCTAAAATGAGTGAACAGAAACCTATTTTGTGCATTATGTATTAAGCTGAGGTATGGTTCCATGCCGTCTACTGTCTTGGCCATACTATAGGCACGAGCTAAGGACTTCCTACCTTCAGTATCGGCTCTGCACTCTGCAGCTTTTGTCAGGAGCAAACTCTTAATTCTGTTCTTGTCTTGGGGGATGATTATGGACGGGTTGGTGAAGAGGTCTATACATTCTATTCCCTCCAGGGTTGTTTTTACATATCTGAGCCACGGGATACGCATCCCTTTGTCCCTACTGATGCAATCTCTAATAATTTGCCTTTCCAGTTCCGCATCAGTATTAGACCAGATCCTAAGCCAAGCCAAAATAGTTCTGGCCTTGATCAGGTCCTCAATATATGGCCTCCCTAGTTCGGCGTGGGTGATATAAGCCGGGGGACTCTGAGGAATTTTAAGTATCTTACGCAAAAAAATATTTTCCTCTACCTGTATTTGCTGAATCCCGGCGAAGCCCCAAACTTCTGCTCCATACATTACTTTGGAGCAGCAAATGGAACCATAAAGATGCATGACCTGCTCCGGCGACCACCAGCCCAACCTTCGTCCATAACTCATTATAGCCCCTGATGACGAGACCAGTTTTATGCTCCGTTCTTCAATTAAAAGTTTAAAATTTAAAAGCCTATCAAATAAAAGACCCAGGTAGGAAAAAGTTTTCACTTGTTCTAGTATGTGTGTTCCTATTCGGTAAGTACATTTTTTACAGGGTTTCATTCCTGCTAACAAGACATAGGACTTGGTTAAATTGGCTGACAGGTCTAGTGTGTCCATAAAATCAACGAAGCCGTCTATTAAACACTGCAGACCTTTTGGTGTTCGTGCCAAAAGGACCGCATCGTCTGCATATAACAGCACTGGGATTGGGCGAAGACCCACCCTTGGAGTGTCTGCGTTCAACTTACACAGTGTCTGTTCCAATTCGTTGATATACAGAGAGAATAAGAACGATGCCAATATACAGCCCTGTCTTACTCCACTCGTACAACGAAATTATGCAGTTGTGTCTCCAGCCAAATTGAATCGTACTTTGGCGGAGGTTTTCCAATGGAGTGCTCTCATAATATTTACTAGACCTGGATCTACTCCCAGTCTAGTCATAAGGCCCCATCATTTTTCTCTATTCACGCGGTCGAATGCGGCCGAGAGATCCATAAACCCCAGATATATTGATTGATCACTGGCTATAGTATATTTTGCCACCAGTAAATAAAGATTCAGGCATTGGTCTGTGGTTGATCTACCAGTCCTGAAACTGTATTGAAAATCTGAGATTATATGGTGTTCTTCGGCCCAGTCTAGTAGACGGTTTAATATTATTCTACCTAAAACTTTTGCTGTCACATCAATCAAAGATATAGGACGATAGCACTGAGGCTCATCCTTTTTACCTTTTTTTAAAATGGGCACTATGGTGGCTGTTGACCAAGAACGTGGCATGCCAACGGCAATAGCTACATTAATTACACGTGTCAATATTGGAGCCCAGAATTCTATTTTGTATAAAAAGAGATCTGGTGGTATCCCATCTGGGCCTGGTGCCTTATTGTGTGTTAGTCCCAAAATGCCCACTTTAACTTCCCCAAGAGTGAATTCAATCGCTGCCCTCCAAGGGCACGTTTCCTCTTCAGCCTGAGGATTTCCAGTTGAGAAATTATATAGACTTTTAAATTGATTGAACCAGCACTCGGGAAGAATAGATGTGCCAATTGCCGGCACTGCAGTGTCCTGGAAACATGGATTATTTATAGTTTTCCAGATTGAACTTAGGTCCCTCCTTTCCGCAGCTGCCCTTAAAGTTTCCCAAGTTTGGGACTGTAAGGCAAATCTCCTGCATTTAGTAGCCTTTTTATAGGCAATCCTACACTGTGCTATTTGTGGTTTATCTCTTGGTCTCAATTTCAGACTTTCTTTGAGATCTTTCTGTGCTCGTGAGCAATCTTTATTAAACCATCTAGGCACATTATTTTGTTTCCAGGGCCGGGTGGATTTTAGTAACCTATCTATATGGTTGGCCATTGATTCAAATGCTTTAGTCACGGCCAAACCCTCTACTAGGGGATCGGTACAAGTTTCAAACTCTTTTCTCCCTTCCTTAATTAAAACCTTATAGAAGGCATCTCTGTCAATACGGGACCACCTTAGACGCCTCCCCTGATCCGTTACCTTCTCTAAACTACCTTTCTGCGCACCTCTTATTTCTTTATGAGTGGGCCGATTTTTGATCCATAGTGTAAGTGGATTATGGTCACTGAATATACTCCAGTCAACAGTGGCCTCTTTTATCCAGTCCCAAAGTAGGTTTGAAACTAATATAAAGTCTATAATGGAGCTACACCCCCTCCCTTTAAAAGTTATTGGAGCACCAATACCTTCTTCTACACCCACCAGGTCGAGTGTATGTTTTAGTGAATTAATTTTCATCACTTTCTCTAGCTCCCTCCCCTCCTTGGTGTGTTCAAAATGCAAACCTTTTAACGTGGTACACCCAGACCAACCACCCATGCGATATTTTAGGTTTGGACACAAATGGCAATTTAGATCACCCACTAGGATTATATAAGGGGCCACTATAGATTTACTCTGCTCCATCACAACAGTCAAATGACTGTGTAAATCACGTAATATAGAGCCTTCCTTGCTGGAGGCTATGGCATTATAAAAATTAACCAGAATAAAGCTCATTCTATTTATTTGGAATCTTAAACCTTGAAAATAGTTGGAATTCCAATTCAAATTAGTCCACACTCCTTCCAGTTGCAAGTCCACATAGATAATTAATCCTCCTGTAGCTCTGCCTGGTGCTAATTTTTGTGCAGGAACAGCAAAGCACCCATACCCTTCTAACTGGAAGGGGTTATAGTTAACCACCCATGTTTCCTGGAGACAAATTACATGAAACCTGGTTATATATTCCCTCCACTGTTTATTATCAAATTTGGAGGACAGGCCAGCTATGTTCCAGGACACTAATCCAATATCATCAATCGGTGGTTTCTCCATAGGAGTAGGGTTACTAAGGGGTGGGATGGTTAGTCAGTCAACCCCCTCCAATCCAGAAAGTGTGGCAAAGCGATTGGAGGTAGAGATGTTAAACGTAGAACCTGCCATCGTCTGGGTATTTAAGTGTGTTGAGCTCACATGATTTCCTACCAGAGTCTTTGGGTAGAAATAACTTAGGTCGTGGGTAGATATACCTCCCTCATAGCCCTCTGGATACCAATCTCTAATATGATTTACCACCCTATAATCCCTGAAATAATAATAATAACATCCCTCTGTACTTTTTTCGGTCTTCGTCCCACCCAGCCTAACCTTCTGACATGAGGGATCTCACCATCTAAATTGGGGGGTAATGAATGGCCTGTTCACTCTTAGCCAATGCATCACTTTATTCTTAAGAGTCTGATGGCCTTCAAAATTTTCCAGTGCTAGCTCTGGTACCCCCAGTGAGTCCGATGACATAGGGTTCTGCCTCTGGTGGAAGATCTATATGCTGGGAAGGTCCCCTAGGGTTTTTATCTGTGTGGGCTTTCCCACCGATTTTACTGCGCTCATGATTCTGCTTATTTGAGACCCCACTAACTCTTAGCTTCCTAGGGTCCATATTCTTAATCTGTATAGCCGGACTATTCTCATTGGAAGGGAAGAGTGTCTTAGCAGCATTTACGGAATTAGTTGATTTCATCACTAGTTCGGGTACCGGGCCAGGAGAATTCGAGGTACACCTGATATTTCCCTCAATAAGTTAGTATTAACCGTGCCAGTGTCTTGCATAGACCCCAGCTGCTCTGCCATTCTCTTTACCCTTTCCACCAAAGGTAATAACAAAGACTTGACTAGTTGTTCTATGTCCCTCATTAGATCTTGATAGGGGTATGCTGCCAGACTATCTGGACCAGTTTTACATTCTACTGGATCTGTTGTATTCATGAGGCTCGTGGCAATATTTGGAGTTTTAGTACAACCTCCTTTTTGTTGATTGTAGCACGCTTCCTTTTTTGTTTTGGGAGACCGGGTCCTAAACCTTTTGTTTTGGTTGTACTATTCTTCTTTGTAAGGGGCTTACTTACTGGAGTCGGGAACTGCTCCTCAATAGAGGGTTCAGTTTGCGATCCTGTGCTGTTGTCTATAATACAAGATTCCTTTATTCTCAGCTGTGAGTCTGATAGATCTTGTAATTGCCGGGGGATATCTATATCATTTATTTGTTCTATATGTTTAGTATGTTTAGTATTATGAGATGGAGTAATTGCTAGCTGAATAGCCCCCAAGGAGGAGCGTTTCCTCTGTAATTCGGAGGATAGACGCCGTTCAGTGTGCACAATTTCGCGTTCTAACATTGAGGCAGCCCTTGTGATGAACTGATCCACGGTACCCCTAACTGATCCCCCCACCAACAATTTCCTTCTCATACTAGGCCTAGTATTCATTATTTACAGTGTGGAGAAAAACCTTTCTTATGGGTGCCTCCACTATAGAATAGTAATATGATGTTACTTAAATGGCCAAAATTAGAATCAAAGACCCACAAAAGTGAGTCAACCCCACCACCTTTTGCCCTCTCAAAACACTCAAATTAGATCACCTCTTATTGTACATGTTCTACATATACCAGGGGCGTAAAGTCTCAAACAACTTAGAGGTATTGGCGCAACACCACGGACCACCCAACTCCAGGCGAATGTCCACAGACAAGCAGGTTCAAACAGGGTTTGCAACCGTCAAATGACACGTCAGTACTTACAAGTCGATGCCCCCACAACAAACGTTAGAGACTATGCCCAGCCCAGCCTTATCCGGCCTTTGACGGGCAAGGACGGGCCCGCCCTTGGCCCGGGCTTCACCCGGCCGCTGCCCGTGCGCGTCCCGCGCTGCGGGAGGCGCCCCGGTCGTAAAAGGGCTTCCTGCCCTCAGCTGTCATCGTGCGCGCTAGCAGCGCTAGGGCCTCTGGGGGTTGTGGTTCTGCTTCGCTTCGCCGGTCAAACACTGCCATTCCCCTCACGGCTTCAAAGTAACTGGTGCCGGGCAAATGAGGGAGTAAGGCGGAGGATCAGGAAACCAGCCGTTCCCCTCACGGCAGGAAAAACAATCTCGAGTGCGCGTCCCGCGCTGCGGGAGGCACCCCGGTCTTAAAAGGGCTTCCTGCCCTCAGCTGTCGTCATGCGCGCTAGCAGTGCTAGGGCCTCTGGGGGTTGTAGTTCTGCTTCGCTTCGCCGGTCAAACACTGACGTTCCCCTCACGGCTTCAATGTAACTGGTGCCGGGCAAATGAGGGAGTAAGGCGGAGGATCAGGAAACCAGCCGTTCCCCTCACGGCACGAAAAACAATCTCGAGTGCGCGTCCCGCGCTGCGGGAGGCGCTCCGGTCTTAAAAGGGCTTCCTGCCTTCAACTGTCGTCGTGCGCACTAGCAACGCTAGGGCCTCTGGGGGTTGTAGTTCTGCTTCGCTTCGCCGGTCAAACACTGCCGTTCCCCTCACGGCTTCAAAGTAACTGGTGCCGGGCAAATGAGGGAGTAAGGTATAGGATCAGGAAACCAGCCGTTCCCTCACGGCAGGAAAAACAATCTCGAGATTCTGAGTCAGAAATCCTTTAAAGATCCATAGTTGATTTTTTGATTATGTGTTAAAATTTGATTTTCTCCCCTCTACACTATTTAGCAGATAGAAAGATCCTGGCGACCTGAGAGGATTCTTGGTAATGGTAAGATAGATAAGAATCCGACTTTATCAAGTGCAAGTGCGCGTAGGTAGAAGAAATTGTTAAAAAGCACAGAGTAATTCAGCCACACATATACTATATTAAAAACCTAGTAACAGGGCAGGAAACACTAAATCCTGCCGCTGTCAGCTGCGCACGTCCGTTTGCATCGGGACTATATAGGCTAATGCCTATGATGCAAACTGGTTCGCTCACACATCTGAGGAAGCGGAAACTGCGTGGGCGGAAGTGAGGTGCCCAATAGTAGCCCCAGCCTTCCGCACAATCGGCGTATCAGCTATGGCAGACCAGGACTGGAGGAAAAGCGAGATGTAATTCGCAGCAGCTAAGGAGGTGTAGGTAAGCTGAATCAAGTAAAGTGCAAGTGCGCGTAGGTAGAAAGAATTGTTAAAAAGCGCAGAGAAATTCAGCCACACATATCCAATTTAAAAAGTATTAAAAACCTAGTAGCAGGGCAGGAAACACTAATTCGTACCGCTGTCAGCTGTGCGCGTTTGTTTACATTGGGAATATATAGGCTAATGCCTATCATGCAAACTGGATCGCTAATGCAGCTGAGGAAGCGGTAACTGAGTAGGAAACAGAGGCTCAAATGGGATCATAAATTCAAAGCTGATCTGAACAGAGGACCCCAAAATATGTTTGGCCCAGGGTCCCCAAAATCCTTAAGATGTCCGTGACTAGGGGCTGATGCCTTTTATCTTACTTAGACCTCTCCCAGGCAATGCTGGATCCTGAAGTGCAGGGGCTAATATGTGAAACTGGCGTAACTCCAAAACAAGCTCCTTTACTCAACATGCTGCACTCCAGCTATGGATTGTGGACATGTGAGGCAAGTAAACATTAACGCGCACTTCAGACATGGGCAATCCACACAGCTCTCCTGAAATCCCACTTGAGTTGATGACATCTGTCCTTTTTTTTTTTTTAGCACACAGCCCTGGAAGTGTAAAAAAATAAGTAACAGGGCAGTCAGATTATGTCTTACTTCTACTTCTCAAAGCAGCAAGCAGAGAATATCATCTCCCTCTGAGCACGATTATGCGGTGCCACCCTGGATCTCCGTATGCACAAATCCGCACTTCACCAGTGGTATATTCTTCATATTTGATATATTTTTCCAAGGACTTTAGTAGTTCTTGCTGCTGCAAGACCATGCCAAATGTAAGTGCAGCATTTAAAAGCCAACTCTCCAGATTTCTGTAGGGACTCCTAATTTTTAAAGCTAAATCAATGCTATTTCAGCTTTCTCTCAACCAAAACATCTTCCTCACTCTTGCAATTTTAAGGGGAATTTTAATGCACATGATTTTTTTCTTGAAAGTTCCCTCCTTTGTGTTATCAAATGTTGGCATGAAAGTGCTCAGTGAAAGTAATACTCAGATAACGCTCAAATACTTCAGTTGCAGGATGCACCCAATCTAGCGCTCAGTCTGCTATGGCCACTTGGAATAAGCAATCACTCTGTCGTTTATGTATGCAACATCACAAGAAAATCAAGAGACTTGGGTTCCATATGATAAAACCACAGAATTTGAGCGAGACCAGCAATGTAGTCTTTGCCATGCCGAAATTTCACTTACACCAATGTAATCTCACATAATTTCCGACATGTCATGCTACGCTTGTAAATGCCGGAGATTACGCCATGTCGCAAAATAGAGATTTCGGTTAGGTAAGAATCCTTTTGCAGGAGCACAGGAGGAACATGAATGAAAATAATGCACGCTGCTGTTGTTCATGTTACGTTACGTGCGATTGTGAGCTATTTATTAGCGTGAAATGCTGCCTTGATGCATTTTGAACTAAAAAACACAGGTCAAGATGCCAGTCTGTCATTTTACATAATGTTGCTAAATTTTTGTGGCAATTCCCATATTTTGCCAAAAGGAAATTACATGAATTTTACCCAGATTTAAATACTAGCACATCACTTTAAAAGACTCTCATTCTACTGCTCTCCTTTGTAACTAGGCTACATCACCTGGAAACCATAACCACTGTATACTTCAGTTGTTTGATAATGCCACATCACTCCTGGGTGACAACTACTGAATGAAACACATTAAAGTTGCATCAGTTTGAGTTCACTGTTCACATGTTCAGAGAATATCAGGTCTTCGTTGTAGGAAGATTCCACATTTCATAGACAATCGGCGCCTATAAAATTATGCATCTTGGCACTCAACAATTTAAACAGGTACAGCACCAAAACCAGAATCTAGCATTTAGTTCCATCGAGGTCCTCTCTCGGATCTTGCCACAGATCTTCAAGCAAAAAAGAAGCCCTTTACTCAGAAAATGGATTCATTTCCCTTGATGAAAATGATTAATATCTATCTAATATTCTTTATCAAGCTGATCTTGTAATTTATCATAGTCCCAAATCTAATCGCCACTCAGAAAATCTCTGATTTCCAACATTGCTGCTTTGACCTGTTGTACAGAAAATGTAGGTTTGTTTATGGTGGTGTCACATGATACCCTGTGCAAAATCAGATTTTGGGCAATGTGTGATGCCCCTGGATGTTTTGCGACTTCATATGTTTTCTCGCATCCCATAGCCATAATCTGAGTTTAATCTTCTTTTAAAATTCAGGGTGTGCAAATTAATAGGCATGTCCTACTAATACATCTGGCTGTCAAATATAGTCAGACATCCTCCTGCAAGTCAAGTACTTTTCTTTACATGCAGCTCCTAACCCTGCATTCTTTAGGGACACACAGAACAATTGAAAGTCTGGAAGGGCAATCTGCCTTTCTTTACACTGTGTATCAGCAACTTCCAACTTAATCTACAACCTTTGGATTTAAGCATACCTCTACTTTTTCTTTTCTTCTCCCAGCTTTTGTAAGAGACGTATATCATAGATCTGTTTCACTATAAATTCTAACAAAGAATGGTTCTTGAATCCATTAATTTTCCAAGATAAAAATGGCATTTCTTTATTAGCCATTGATTCCCCTCAACTGCATTTTCGGTATTGATCTACTCACTCTGTATTTTTTACATTTTCTAACAATATTATAAAATATTTTTATGTATCTCTGGGATGATCCAGCAAGATATGTGGTGCTGAACCTTTGGGGGTTCACCCGACATCTGGACACCATGGTCCAGGGAAAAGAACTCATGCCCAGAGGTGGAATGTTACCAGGCAAGCTCCCAGGAGTTCAGGCTTACAACTGACTGTGGGAATAACAGGGTGCCGTTGCTTTAATCCCGGGACCCTGTCGTAAGGACTCTTGGGCTAAGGACCTGATGCTGTCTCTGTTCATCATTTTCCTAAGCCAGCTTGGGTCCAGCCCCGGAAGTGACTTCACTTAGGAGGTGGCCCCACCTCTTCAGGTGCAAACACTCCACCCCCCCACCACCAATCTCTGAAGGGCCTGAAACAGGAGGGGTGTACCCGACGGCAGGGCTGTGCTGCATGTACCGGCCTGCAAGGCTGTGCTAAAGAGCTGCCTAACAATATAAGGGTCAATGAGACCCAACCTCTGCGCACAGTAGCTATTGGGTAAACAATACCCGCCGTATTTTATAATTTACACCCAGTGTACATTATGAATTTTATACTTCTCATAAACATCATATACAATACTGAATTGAACAAATCCAAAACAAAATTAATAAATACATTCCAATTTTAATTTTGATTCATTGGAAGTTCTTGAATTTCTTTTTTGTGTGATCCAAATATTCAAATCGATAAAGTATTCAACAATTCATCTTGCTGCCCAATGCATTTCGAGCCTGATCTGGCTCTTCTTCAGGGGCTTAATTTCTACAACATAAACAGAAAAATTTGGCTTAACAATTATGGGTGTGCTACCGTCATTGATCAACAAAGCAGTTACTACTTCAGTTCACTTATACTGTCATCAGCTATTGGTAAAGCTTTTAAAAAAAACAGTAAGGAACTGAACAAAAAAGACCCTCCACCAAGGTGACGTAGTTCGAGAGAAATCTGTGCTCTATTCACAACTTATGGGGGTGCTGTCACGTGTGGGAACTGACTCGGGGTATGTATGTAAATTAACGGTGTACCTTTGTCTTAGTATTTAACCTCTACGTCTCCAAATTCAATCGTCAGCAGCTGACGCTGTCTGAAACGAATAAAGTTCATAATGTCAAGTGAATATGCGAGACTCTTGTATAAATGCCTGCTTACAGGGACTACTTAAAGAGCATACCGTTTAGAAAAGCTGAAGGATTCAGACCCGAAATCCTCAGAGTATAATGCGGTGAAGTCTGGACAGAGTCAGTGTGCCGGAGAAGCCGCAATCTGAAATGAACGAAAGTTTGTAATGTAAAATAATTATAAATGTAACAGGTTCTCGGTTGGCCATCTCGGTGCGTGTCGACTCTCTGACACGGCTTTAGAAACATACCGTTGTAAGAAAGCTGAAGAGTTCTGTCCTGTGGAATCTTCAGTGGCTATGACGGCAAAATCTAGACAGGTTGAGACGTGAATCCTCCTATTACAGAGCCCGGGAGCTTCAGGAGCGGATAACACAATGAAGGACTCATAAGGTGAAGCGTTAAGATGTGAGCTGATCTCGCGATATATACTTCATATGTGGTACTAAAAACTGACGATGTGTCTAAGGTCAAGAATCTGTCGCCATCTTGAAACGGCAATTTCTCAAGCGAAAAGCATGGTCTCGTGTATCTGATGGCGCTAGAAATAAAAAACGGACTCGCGGAGTGACGGTGATCTAAAGGGTAAAACTGACTCGGAGATTAGAATCTTTGAATTGTCGCCATCTTGAAAGAGCTCATTCTCAAGAAAGTGACTCGGGGAGATTAAACTCTCCTGAGCGTGAGAGCATTTGTATGGGAATAAAGCAATATCAAAAAAGCTAGTAGGATACAAACTCTGACCACATTCAGAAAGTGAACATATGAATGGTGGAAGAAAGATATAGTTATAATGAAGTGATATTGTGAAAAAAAGTCAAAACTCAAAACCATGTAAAACATGAATCTTTTGACAGTAAGAACAGAGTAAATGAGTCATGCTAATCCTACCTGAAACAGTAGTGAATACATTCTCATAAATATCAAGCATAATCAATTCTGTCATTGATTCCCTTATCGATTAGGGTGTCTAAGCGTTTTATCCAGTATGTCTCTCTTTGTAAAAGACCTCTAGTGAGGTCTGTGTCTGTATGTTGTACTACTCTCTCTAGTACTGCAAATTTTAGTTGGGCTATACTGTGTCGCTCCTCAACCCAGTGTGTAGCTAAACTGCTGTTCTTGTTTTGGGTTCTTATTGTGCTTTTATGTTCGGATATTCGCACTTTTACTTTTCGTTCTGTTTTTCCCACAAAGTTTTCCACAAGGGCATTTGATATAATAGATAAGTTTGCTTGAATTACAATCCGAGTTGTGGTGTAGTTTGATCACCTCTCCTGAGGTGGGGTGATGTAGTACATTCCCGACTATTACATTATTGCATTGAACGCAATTCTGGCATTTGTTCATGCCTTTGTATTTCGTGGCTAGTGGCTGTTTAGGTGTATTGATGAGTTCTTTGATGTTCTTAGAATGCATGTATGCGAACATGGGTGGGTCCTTGAAAATGTTATTGAAATCTGATTCATTCTGTAACATTTCCCATCGTTTTATGATGATCTTTTTGAGTTTTATAGAACTGGTTGAATACTTAGAGACGAACACCTGTCGCGATGTTTGTCTCCGAGGTTTGAATTGTAACAAGCTTTCTCTGGTGTACGTTTCAGTGCATTGTTTGGCTATAACTTGGTGGGGATATCCTCTCTGTAAATACATTTGTTGTTGATGTAGTGAGTGTATTTCCATATCCTCCGGTTCTGAACATATTCTTTTGATCCGTAGAAATTGTGAGAATGGTAAGTTGTGTTTAAGGCTGGTGGGATGGAAACTCTGAAAGTGCAAAGCACTGTTAACATCAGTAGATTTTCTATGTACTTCGGTCTGTATGCGACCGCCTCTGTTAGTTAATGTCACATCTAGATAGGACAGCTTCGTGGTACTGATTGTGTGAGTAAATTGGATATGTTCATCTATTTGATTCAAAGGAGAAATAGCTCCGGAATTGAAATCGTATGATTTGCAACATAATAATTTGCTAGACAGACTCTAAACAAACTGATTCTTACAGTGCCCCCACGATCTAACAAGGTCCTCTCACCATGGGTAAAAGGAAAGCACTGAGTTGTGACCCACCAGAGGGAATGGACACCAAGAAGCCCAAAAAGCAAACACTTTTGACGTATCTGACTGGGGCTATGGGGGCAATAGAAAAACAAATTTCTACAGTCGAACAAACCTTAGCAGCAGAGTCACTGATGACTGGAGAAGTTAGAGTGGCGGATGAGCAAGCTACCCTTACCCAAGACTCTATTCCTAATGTGGATCTTGTTACCAGATCTTTAGCTAATGGCTGTATTCAACAAACTGTTTGTGATATTATAGTGCACAACAATCATGGTGATATAATCCCACCACAATCAAATAAGAAAAAAAAGATAGTCAGGAAACAGTCCGGCAAGTCAGGAAAGGGTATGTGGGATATGAGCAAACCAAGTGCACACAGCGATAGAGAGAGCACAACAAAGAAAAACGGCCAAGATAAGCGTTATAGCATACCACAAACTCCCCCATTATCTCTAAAAACAGCAAATACCACAAAACAACATACTAAGGGGACTAATTTGGAGAGAATTCTCTCATCTATAAAGAGTTTAGATTCCTTTGTGAGAGGAGCAGTTGAGTCTATTGGCGTAAGACTGGATCGGATTGAGTCCATTGTGGCCAAGTTCCCTTCCAATAACGACAACAAGGCTATTCTACCCCCCTGTTCCAAGTCTATTAGTAGTCTTGTGAATGACACCGGGAAAACGCGACGACCCCTGTCCCATTCCGATATCTCTGGTCACACCATTACGAATGAACCTAGTGAGTACCCTAGGATATCTAAGATACAACAAAATCACACTACTATTGGCAACTCGGTCACTGATAAATATATCCCATCTGCTCTTAAAGCATCACATATAAACTCATCACCCCCTACACATTTGGACCTTCCTCCAGCCTGTACTCCATATACAGTGATTTTGGCAAATGTACCACCACTAGGGCAGTATGACCAAGAGAACTGTGAATCACTAAGGAACAAAGCATTACACTGGTTGGGGGATAGAGTGGGTGACACTAGAATCCTGTTTGAAGAGTTCAAGATTGTACGCAGGATCGGATGGATCGGAAGTACTAGGAAGCCTTTCACTGGTGATTGCCTGGTACTGACCTTCCGTTCCCCCTGGTTAGTCGAAAAAATCTTGGGGAAAGCAGCTAAAAGTACACTTGAAATGGGGATTAATATTCTTCCCCTGGGCTTCTTCTATCGCCCCATCTCCGATCTAGCGAAACTGGCCCACCATCAGATCATGCCCAACCTAAACTGTAGTGTCCCAGTTTACAATCGCTTTAGTATATTATCTTCATTAGAAGACCCGGACTGACTACCCCAAATGCCAATAAATAACCCAGAGATCCTACTTGCAAACCTGATTATTGGTCCGTTTAATCAATCCCAAAGGGGTATACCCCAGTCAGAGAATTTAGTAGAAGGTCGTGATTATAATATCTACAGTCAGGTGCAGAATAAATCAATGTCTGAGGAAATCTTCGTTCCCAACTTAAATGAAGTGGAACCCAAATATTTTATTTCATCTGACCCAGATGCATCAGGATTAGATCCCCAGTCATTAACAATACCTTGGAAAGAGGAAGGGCATATTAATATTACATTCTGGAACATATGGGGTCTATATTCTAAACGTTATAATGACCTCTTTCTTGATCTTATAAAGAATATGGACATCCTTTGTCTCTAAGAGACATGGTCTCAAAACGAAATTCATATAGACGGTTTCAAAACCTTCCATACTCCAGCCCGTCCTTCCACTCATGGAAGATCAAAGGGAGGATTATGTATATACATTTCCAACTTGGTGACAGCAAGCAAAATTACGCTTGAAATATCTGATCCTTATTATCAGATTCTTACCCTCACGATGGATAGGAAAGATACATTAACGTTTGTGAATTTCTATAATAACATTCCTAAAGAGAAAGGGCCTGAGGTAATAGATAAATTTAGACAAATTATGTACAATATTCAGATGGTCAGCTCAGGGAACGCCCAGATAGTCTGGGGAGGAGACTTTAATGTTAACCTGTGCCCTAATAACAACAATCAGATATGTGGTCTGAATGATGAAGAAAATAGTAGTCTAACCCATTTCTCCCATAACATCCTTGGTAGTGCTCTGAATGAGACCTTATTTATGCTGAACCTGAATTTTGCCAATGAAATGGTAGTTCCTCCCATTTCCTTTTCACCAACATACAATGGGAGAGGTGTAGGCTCGGTGATAGATTACATTTTGGTCTCAAATAATTTTGGCAGTAGGGTAAAGCAATTTAAAATCCTAAGATTGCTATCAGTGATCACTTCCCACAAACATTAATAATTATGACCAAAAATTTCAACCCACATAATAAAAGCAAAACGGAAAAACCACATCATACCTGCACTAATCTGGGAATTGATAGTAAGAACGGCTATTCTTTGAAATGGGAACTTGCAGATCCTGACACTACTACAGCTTCTGTAGTGGTCAATGCCCTAGCCCACATTTTGACATCTTTAAATGAGAACTCCCCTCCTTCGTTGCTTCTAGAAAGTTTTAACCACATCACGGTAACAATAAAAAACTGTTTGTTCATAGAGAAAAAAAGGGGAGACTACAAGAAAATAAGATGGTTTGATACTAATTGCACGAATGCTCATCGTGCATTAAAAAAAGCTATTCATAGTAAGGAAAAAGACAGAGAAGCTATCCAGCAAGCAAGAAAATTATACAATCAGGCTATTAAGTTGAGAAAAAAGACAGTGAAAAACTCCTTGTGGGAAGACCTACACAGGGCTAGTATCCAAAAGGATAGTAAAACATTCTGGAAAGTAATTAGGTCTCCTTTCCTTCTATTTGATAATTCTCCCTCTATAGAGGTAACGATAGACGAAGCCCAATGGGTGAGTCATTTTTCAAAAATCTTTGGCTCCCCGGAGGCGATAGAATGCACGGATTTTTCAATATTACCTACTACTGAACTCACTGTGGTTTACCCAACTGAGATACTTTTTACATTAGATGAAGTCTTAATAGCATTAAACGAAAGTAAAGGTTCCAAAGCCCCAGGACCCGATGGGGTCACTTAGATATCTACAAACATAATACAGACCTGTGGGCTCCGATTCTAACAAGCGTTCTTAACGCAACCTCTTCACAGGGCCTTATTAATAGCTGGACAGAATCCATCATGGTCCCTATTTTTAAAAAAGGCAACAGACAGGATCCTTCCTGCTACAGACTAATTTCACTCCTAGATTCATTAGGAAAAGTAGCAGGAAGGATTCTTCTCACGAGGTTGCAAACTTGGGCCACAGAAAAGAATATACTGTCTGACTTACAGTTTGGTTTTAGGGAAGGCCGGGGGACACTAGACCAGGGCCTTAATCTCGCTATTTTGATCGGTAAATACACGAAGGCGAGGAGAGGAAAATTACACTTAGCGTTTGTTGATCTCTCCTCGGCCTTCGATTGCGTTTCCCATAAGAAACTGTGGAGTATTCTAAAAGAGATGCAGGTAGAGAAATCCCTAATTGACTTCCTGAAAGCTCTTTACAGCAGTGCTTCAGCACGTGTCCGATTTGGTACAGCGGGTGAATGCATTTCATTTTTCAGGGTGCAAAGAGGGTTAAGACAGGGGTGTGTCCTGGCCCCATTCCTTTTCACCCTGTATACCAACGGACTTGAGAAGGCCTTACTGGAGGGAAGCCAGGATGTCCCCCAAGTGCAACACAATATGGAAATCAGACGTATCCCAGCATTGCTCTATGCGGACGATGCCGTTATTTTAGCGAGGACACCTTTAGCACTTCAGCAGGCATTGGAATCTTATAATAACTTTGTGCAAGGCATTGACTTGAGGATAAATGTCTCAAAAACTTTTGTGATGAATTGTGGCAAAGGTAACAAAAAGGGAAAGGACATTTATCTAAATGGGAGCAAATTGGCCACTACTTCTACCTATTCATATCTGGGGATTTTAATAGATGAAAAGGGCTCCTGGGGCCAAGCAATTACCCAAAGAAAACTCCTCTTTGTGAGAGCTACTTCTGCCCTTGTTAACTTCTCCCAAAATTTAGGAAAAAGAGCTCCTATGGAATTAATTAAGATATACAACGCAAAATGCAGGAGTGTAGCAACTTATGGGGCAGGGATTTGGGGTTACCGTAATGTGTCCGAATTGCAGAAAGTGGAAAATGCTTTTCTAAGATACCTATTGGCGGTTCCGGCCTCCACATCTACCTATGTCTACCATGCGGAGCTGGGTGTTCCCTACCTAACAGACATTATGAAAATTCAACCCGCAATCTTGTGGCATCGTATCTGGAAGTCTGAGTCAAATCACTTCAACCAGCTAGTGCTTCAGGATGCCCTTAAATTGGACCATTCCTCTGACATAGAATGGATCAGATACGTGAGGGACTTCATGACCGACATTGGAAGTCCTGAATATTTTTACAATCCTTCTCCTCTGTTAGCTGTCTCAAGGAAAGATTTTAAGAAATCCTGCCTGAATCACATGGAGAGACTGAGATTTACGAGTGAAGCGTTAAAACCGTCTGTCAGCCACAATCTTATGATATCATCCTCATTTGGCATGCAACTCTATTTACAAAAATCTGAGAAAGGATATGACAGATTTCTTCTTACACGTTTTCGGCTGAATATTTTTCATAGGCTGGTGGCATTCCCAACTATTAACAACTGGTTAAAAAAACTACCATACTGCCCATGTGATTCTGTTTCCGAACAATCAACCATCCATGTCATTCTATTTTGTAAATTTTATAAAGACTTGAGAAGGAAATGGATAATCCCAATTCTTAAAATCTGGGGCATCCGACAATGTCGTCCAGCATTCTTGGCTCTCCAATGTCACGACAACGATTGTATAAATTTTAATGTTACATTTTTCTTAAAAAATCTTATCAAAAGCCGAAATAGTATTGACTTAGTTTCTTTTAATAGTGATAGCGCCTAAAACATAACCAAGGATAGAGCAAGATGCCTATTAGAGCTGTTGAGATGAAGTACTGTAACTATTAGATACCAAACGTTGTTTTGGATATATCCCCCAATGCACCCTAATACTGCAGTTGGGGGCTATCTTTCCTTCTTCCCTGCTCTAAAATATATATATTTATTGCACTATAGTCATTGCTCTATATAACCTTTTAACTTACTTTTATATGATATTGAGAGCTAAACTTATGAATTTATAAATCAAAAATGAAATGTTACTCCTTCACGTTTACAGATTGCTATTTGCACATATACTAATCGGTACCGCCTGTATGAAATTTTCCTGCTATATATTTTGGATACATATTTTTAATTATATTTGTTTTTATTGTTTAAAATGAACTGTAATATTGTATCTGCTTTTATGGATTGAAATTATCTTTCCGAATAAAGCTTGCTTTTGGTTTGGATTCAAATGTCTGATTTTTTCTACAAGTAGGTCCTGTGTGTTCGTCCATAATATAAAGATGTCATCAATGAACCTGCAGTATAGCAGGGAGTTCCTTGTCCATTCGACGTCATTATAAATATGGTCAAATTCAAATTTAGCCATGAAGGTGTTGGCGTATGCAGGCGCCCCTGCAAAGCCCATAGAAGTTCCTTGTTGTTGTAGAAAAAAGTTATTATTCCAGTGGAAATAACAGAAATGTAAGAGTTCAAGGATGAAAACTTGGCACGCCGCTCGGTGTCACTGCAGGTGGACCTTGGAGACTTTTGCGGGGATGTAGCCAGGGCTCTAGGACAGGTCACCGCTGCAGTAGAACAAATGCAGAGAGGCACATTCAGTGCTAGCGCATTGGGAGGGGAGGACGGCAGTGAGGCTGCCTCAAGTGTGAGCAGTGTTTCAGTAGCAGAGGCCAGCACCAGGCGGCGCAGTTCCCGTTGCTCCACAGGGACAGGCCGTGGTGAGGTGGAGGAGACACCCGAGAGGAGGCTTGGCGTCCGTGGCAAGCGCCATGTCCGCCTCCTATGGCCCTCTGCTGTGTTAGGGACGTGTGCCTGTCGGTGTTGGGCGGGTGGTTGGTCATCCCGGTAGTCGTGATTCCTGTCCACCTCTATGGGTATCCCCCTTCTGGTCGCAATGTTGTGCAGCATAGCACATACAGCTACAATCCGGCAGCAGGTATCAGGTTTGTATAGCAAGGCACCACCAGTTTTATGTAGGATTCTAAAGCGACTCTTCAGAATCCCAAAGGTCCTCTCAATGACATTCCTTGTGCTTATGTGGTCCGCGTTGTATCGTTGCTCCTGTGGTGTTGCTGGATTGAGGTAGGGGGTGAGTATATATTCCCGCAGGGCGTATGCACTGTCACCTACAAGATAGAAGCAAAGACTTAGCAACGGTGATGTTCATACATGTGTGTTGCTCATGTGTGGAAGAGGTATGTGTACGTACCAAGCAGGAGTCCCTCTCCAAATTCTCCGTTGAGTAGACGACTGTGGATGCCACTGTGTCGGAATATGTAGGAGTCGTGTGTGCTCCCCGGAAATTGTGCTACTAGGTCCGTGATGATGTGCTTGGCATCGCACACAACCTGCACGTTGATAGAGTGGTAGGACTTGCGGTTCCGGAATATGTACTCATTGGCAGAGGGTGGACAGATGGGGATATGCGTACAGTCGATGCATCCAATGACATGGGGGAAATGGGCCACCTGGTAGAATGCCTGTTTGTTGCGGTCCACCTGCTGTGGGGTTGTGGGGAAGCTGATGTGGGTGTGTATCATTGTCAGCATGGCATCTATGAATTTCTGGAAGAAGCGTGAGAGTGCGCTTTGCGATACGCCTCCGGCTACGGCGATTACCCCCTGGAAACTTCCTGAGGCCAGTAGGTGCAGGCTGCATAGGACCTGGACGTGCGCAGGCATTGCATTGGTCCAATGTGTCTGGTGCTGCAGGAGTGGTTCGAGGTCTGCAATGAGGCGCATGATCATGGCACGATTCAGTCGATACTTGTCATACACCTTGTCCTCATTCTGTCCCAGCAAGGTGATGCGCACTTGGAATACTCTCTCCTGTACCCTTCTCCTGCGCTTTCCTGCTGCATTGATTCGCATCCTCCTTGCAAGCACGTAGAGGGCTGCCATTTTGTGCCAGCCAACAGGGTCTCCTGGGCCACATTTAAGGGTTTGCTGATTGGTACGATCTGTTCCACATGTGGAAATAAAAAAAAAAAAAAATAATCTTTTTTTTGTTACTTTACCTCCAGGTTCTGATTCCCCTTAATCTGCTCATGCTAAATAGCGAATTTTGGGATTTTCGGTATTTGCGAGTTTTGTTGCATTGTGTAGCGATTCGTTATTAGCCATTGGCACTTGCCGGGAGCAATTTGTGATTTCGGTGATTGCGACTTCGGTAATTTGCGATTCGGTATTTTTGTGGATTTGTTATTTGTGATTAGTTATTTTTCCGGTATGTTTTTTAGCAAATCTTTATTTTCTCACGATTTGGGTTGATGCATTGGGATTCGGTTTTTGACACTCGCTAACGGGTGATTTTACCGATTCGGTATTTTACCCACTGGATTTTTGCTTGATGCATGTGCCAGTCTGTCGTTTTTGTACGCAACATCACAAAAAAATCAAGAGGCTTGGGATCCATATGATAAAACCACAGAATTTGAACGAGACCACCAATGTAGTCTTTGCCATGCCGAAATTTCACTTACCCCAATGTAATCTCACATAATTTCCGACATTTCATGCTACGCTTGTAAATGCTGGAGATTACGCCATGTCGCAAAATAGAGATTTCGGTTAGGTAAGAATCCTTTTGCAGGAGCACAGGAGGAACATGAATGAAAATAATGCACGCTGCTGTTGTTCATGTTACGTTACGTGCGATTGTGAGCTATTTATTAGCGTGAAATGCAGCCTTGATGCATTTTGAACTAAAAAACACAGGTCAAGATGCCAGTCTGTCATTTTACATAATGTTGCTAAATTTTTGGGGCAATTCCCATATTTTGCCAAAAGGAAATTTCATGAATTTTACCCAGATTTAAATACTAGCACATCACTTTAAAAGACTCTCATTCTACTGCTCTCCTTTGTAACTAGGCTACATCACCTGGAAACCATAACCACTGTATACTACAGTTGTTTGATAATGCCACATCACTCCTGGGTGACAACTACTGAATGAAACACATTAAAGTTGCATCAGTTTGAGTCCACTGTTCACATGTTCAGAGAATGTCAGGTCTTCGTTGTAGGAAGATTCCACATTTCATAGACAATCGGCGCCTATAAAATTATGCATCTTGGCACTCAACAATTTAAACAGGTACAGCACCAAGACCAGAATCTAGCATTTAGATCCATCGAGGTCCTCTCTCGGATCTTGCCACAGATCTTCAAGCAAAAAAGAAGCCCTTTACTCAGAAAATGGATTCATTTCCCTTGAAGAAAATGATTAATATCTATCTAATATTCTTCATCAAGCTGATCTTGTAATTTATCATAGTCCCAAATCTAATCGCCACTCAGAAAATCTCTGATTTCCAACATTGCTGCTTTGACCTGTTGTACAGAAAATGTAGGTTTGTTTATGGTGGTGTCACATGATACCCTGTGCAAAATCAGATTTTGGGCAATGTGTGATGCCCCTGGATGTTTTGCGACTTCATATGTTTTCTCGCATCCCATAGCCATAATCTGAGTTTAATCTTCTTTTAAAATTCAGGGTGTGCAAATTAATAGGCATGTCCTACTAATACATCTGGCTGTCAAATATAGTCAGACATCCTCCTGCAAGTCAAGTACTTTTCTTTACATGCAGCTCCTAACCCTGCATTCTTTAGGGACACACAGAACAATTGAAAGTCTGGAAGGGCAATCTGCCTTTCTTTACACTGTGTATCAGCAACTTCCAACTTAATCTATAACCTTTGGATTTAAGCATACCTCTACTTTTTCTTTTCTTCTCCCAGCTTTTGTAAGAGACGTATATCATAGATCTGTTTCACTATAAATTCTAACAAAGAATGGTTCTTGAATCCATTAATTTTCCAAGATAAAAATGGCATTTCTTTATTAGCCATTGATTCCCCTCAACTGCATTTTCGGTATTGATCTACTCACTCTGTATTTTTTACATTTTCTAACAATATTATAAAATATTTTTATGTATCTCTGGGATGATCCAGCAAGATATGTGGTGCTGAACCTTTGGGGGTTCACCCGACCTCTGGACACCATGGTCCAGGGAAAAGAACTCATGCTCCGAGGTGGAGTGTTACCAGGCAAGCTCCCAGGAGTTCAGGCTTACAACTGACTGTGGGAATAACAGGGTGCCGTTGCTTTAATCCCGGAACCCTGTCGTAAGGACTCTTGGACTAAGGACCTGATGCTGTCTCTGTTCGTCATTTTCCTAAGCCGGCTTGGGTCCAGCCCCGGAAGTGACTTCACTTAGGAGGTGGCCCCACCTCTTCAGGTGCAAACACTCCACCCCCCCACCACCAATCTCTGAAGGGGCTGAAACAGGAGGGGTGTACCCGACGGCAGGGCTGTGCTGCATGTACCGGCCTGCAAGGCTGTGCTGAGGAGCTGCCTAACAATATAAGGGTCAATGAGACCCAACCTCTGCGCACAGTAGCTATTGGGTAAACAATACCCGCCGTATCTTATAATTTACACCCAGTGTACATTATGAATTTTATACTTCTCATAAACATCATATACAATACTGAATTGAACAAATCCAAAACAAAATTAATAAATACATTCCAATTTTAATTTTGATTCATTGGAAGTTCTTGAATTTCTTTTTTGTGTGATCCAAATATTTAAATCGATAAAGTATTCAACAATTCATCTTGCTGCCCAATGCATTTCGAGCCTGATCTGGCTCTTCTTCAGGGGCTTAATTTCTACAACATAAACAGAAAAATTTGGCTTAACAATTATGGGTGTGCTAGCGTCATTGATCAACAAAGCAGTTACTACTTCAGTTCACTTAAACTGTCATCAGCTATTGGTAAAGCTTTTACAAAAAACAATAAGGAAATGAACAAAAAAGACCCTCCACCAAGGTGACGTAGTTCGAGAGAAATCTGTGCTCTATTCACAACTTATGGGGGTGCTGTCACGTGTGGGAACTGACTCGGGGTATGTATGTAAATTAACGGTGTACCTTTGTCTTAGTATTTAACCTCTACGTCTCCAAATTCAATCGTCAGCAGCTGACGCTGTCTGAAACGAATAAAGTTCATAATGTCAAGTGAATATGCGAGACTCTTGTATAAATGCCTGTTTACAGGGACTACTTAAAGAGCATACCGTTTAGAAAGCTGAAGGATTCAGACCCGAAATCCTCAGAGTATAATGCGGTGAAGTCTGGACAGAGTCAGTGTGCCGGAGAAGCCGCAATCTGAAATGAACGAAAGTTCGTAATGTAAAATAATTATAAATGTAACAGATTCTCGGTTGGCCATCTCGGTGCGTGTCGACTCTCTGACAAGGCTTTAGAAACATACCGTTGTGAGAAAGCTGAAGAGTTCTGCCCTGTGGAATCTTCAGTGGCTATGACGGCAACATCTAGACAGGTTGAGACGTGAATCCTCCTATTACAGAGCCTGGGAGCTTCAGGACCGGATAACACAATGAAGGACTCATAAGGTGAAGCGTTAAGATGCGAGCTGATCTCGCGATATATACTTCATATGTGGTACTAAAAACTGACGATGTGTCTAAGGTCAAGTATCTGTCGCCATCTTGAAACGGCAATTTCTCAAGTGAAAAGCATGGTCTCGTGTATCTGATGGCGCTAGAAATAAAAAACGGACTCGCGGAGTGACGGTGATCTAAAGGGTAAAACTGACTCGGAGATTAGAATCTTTGAATTGTCGCCATCTTGAAAGAGCTCATTCTCAAGAAAGTGACTCGGGGAGATTAAACTCTCCTGAGCGTGAGAGCATTTGTATGGGAATAAAGCAATATCAAAAAAGCTAGTGGGATACAAACTCTGACCACATTCAGAAAGTGAACATATGAATGGTGGAAGAAAGATATAGTTATAATGAAGTGATATTGTGAAAAAAAGTCAAAACTCAAAACCCATGTAAAACATGAATCTTTTGACAGTAAGAACAGCGTAAATGAGTCATGCTAATCCAACCTGAAACAGTAGTGAATACATTCTCATAAATAACAAGCATAATCAATTCTGTCATTGATTCCCTTATCGATTAGGGTGTCTAAGCGTTTTATCCAGTATGTCTCTCTTTGTAAAAGACCTCTAGTGAGGTCTGTGTCTGTATTTTGTACTACTCTCTCTAGTACTGCAAATTTTAGTTGGGCTATACTGTGTCGCTCCTCAACCCAGTGTGTAGCTAAACTGCTGTTCTTGTTTTGAGTTCTTATTGTGCTTTTATGTTCGGATATTCGCACTTTTACTTTTCGTTCTGTTTTTCCCACATAAAGTTTTCCACAAGGGCATTTGATATAATAGATAAGTTTGCTTGAATTACAATCTGAGTTGTGGTGTAGTTTGATCACCTCTCCTGAGGTGGGTGATGTAGTACATTCCCGTCTATTACATTATTGCATTGAACGCAATTCTGGCATTTGTTCATGCCTTTGTATTTCGTGGCTAGTGTCTGTTTAGGTGTATTGATGAGTTCTTTGATGTTCTTAGAACGCATGTATGCGAACATGGGTGGGTCCTTGAAAATGTTATTGAAATCTGATTCATTCTGTAACATTTCCCATCGTTTTATGATGATCTTTTTGAGTTTTATAGAACTAGTTGAATACTTAGAGACGAACACCTGTCGCGATGTTTGTCTCCGAGGTTTGAATTGTAACAAGCTTTCTCTGGTGTATGTTTCAGTGCGTTGTTTGGCTTGTTCTATAACTTGGTGGGGATATCCTCTCTGTAAATACATTTGTTGTTAATGTAATGAGTGTCTTTCCATATCCTCCGGTTCTGAACATATTCTTTTGATCAGTAGAAATTAGGAGAATGGTAAGTTGTGTTTAAGGCTGGTGGGATGGAAACTCTGAAAGTACAAAGCACTGTTAACATCAGTAGATTTTCTATGTACTTCGGTCTGTATGCGACCGCCTCTGTTAGTTAATGTCACATCTAGATAGGACATCTTCGTGGTACTGATTGTGTGAGTAAATTGGATATGTTCATCTATTTGATTCAAATGTCTGATTTTTTCTACAAGTAGGTCCTGTGTGTTCGTCCATAATATAAAGATGTCATCAATGAACCTGCAGTATAACAGGGAGTTCCTTGTCCATTCGACGTCATTATAAATATGGTCAAATTCAAATTTAGCCATGAAGGTGTTGGCGTATGCAGGCGCCCCTGCAAAGCCCATAGAAGTTCCTTGTTGTTGTAGAAAAAAGTTATTATTCCAGTGGAAATAACTGTGGTATAGACAGAAATGTAAGAGTTCAAGGATGAAAACTTTATCAGCTCGGAGTGAGGATTGGCGCAGTAGAGCCCATTCAAATGATTCAATGCCAGTTATGTGCGGTATGGAGGTATACAATGATTTGACGTCAATTGTACAGAATATCATATCTTCTGTGGGGGTTATCCGCTCCAATTTTTGTAAAAAATCCTTAGTATCTTTTATGTAAGAATTCCATCCTTGGACGAAAGGTTGTAGAAAGAAGTCTATGTAGTGTCCCAGGGGTTCAAAGATTGTGCCACATCCAGTAACTATAGGTCGCATGGGTGGATTGTACAAATCTTTATGGATTTTTGGCAGCATATATAGTATAGGTTTCCGAGGGTATTCCACTGTAAGAAATTGTTTGGTCGCAATGGTTATCCAGCCCATCTCTAGGGCGTGTTCTAGAATGCTCCCTAAAGTTGTTTTGAGATCAATGATAGGATCTTTATCAAGCATCAGGTAGGTTTGAGTATCCGCTACATGTTCTTGAACAGCATTGAAGTAAAAGGAACTGTCCATAATAACAATGGCTCCACCTTTGTCTGCTCTTTGTATCTGTACTTCAGTGTTATTCTGAATGGAACGTAACATGTATGTTTCATGTTTAGTCAAGTTTGCTTTCTTGGTTCTGTGAAAATGCATCTGTTGGAAGTCTTTCTTCACTAGATTCTCAAATGAATCAAATATTTTATGGGAGATGGGTGCTTGAAATTTAGATTTTGGACGAAATTCCAAAAATTCTGATGCCTCTTCCTCTTTTTTAGGTGGTAATACATTGGTAAAAAAATGTCTCAGTCTCAAAATCCTTATAAACTTAAAGAGAGCTATTTCACATTCAAGTATGTTGGTGTCATATGTGGGGACAAAACCCAATCCTTTGTTGAGTATTTGAATCTGTGATGGAGTGAATTCTTTGGTGGAAATGTTCACTACTAGGTTTGTTTCTGGCTCCGAGTTCGTCCTGGTTTTGCGATGACTTCTCTTGGTCTTGCGGTTTTTGACGTGCCTGGTGGTTGGCTGGAGTCTGGATCTTTGGATAAAAAATGAGTCGAACTTGAAGTTGTGGGACTTTCAGTACTGTCCCTGGGTGTTGCTGTACTTGTCATTTGGCTTTTCGCTGATGGTCTAGTCATCATTGTTTCTGACTCAGTCGCTACGCTTTCTTCTGATGAGGTAGCAGTTGTGGGTTTTCTGAAATATGTACGCCGTTGTGCATAGACATCTGCCCAAGTGTATACTTCGTTCAGCTTGTAATCCAACGTATCTCTTTTAGATTTCCGTAATTTTCCTTCTTGTAGTTCTTTGGTGTATTTGTCAAGTCTACTGTTGATATCTTCCAGAGACTTTTCTAGTTCTCCTTCCTCCATTCGTGTAGACAAATTTTGTTTTTTCTCGTCTATTTCATTAGCTAATTCTTTGATGACTTTTGATAATTCTTCAACTAGTAATAGAATCAGATCTAATGAACATTTGTTAAGAATTGAATACCATCGCTCCATAAAATCTTTGTTGAGGTGAAACCTGAATAACATGGGTTTGATGGACATTCTCTACCCCTGGGGTATTCTTTTGGCTCGGTGGTACTGTACCAGGGTGGACGCATGAAGACGCTGATTCATTTCTCTTCTGACTAAATATTCAAGTTGTTTTAGTTGTTGGGTAATTGTGCTGCCTTGTAGATCTGACGCTTTTACATCCTGTATAAGGGCATAGATTTCTGAGGCTTGTTCAGAAGTATAAGCAAGCGTGCTGGCTCTATTATCCGTTAGATTTGTGATAGTGTCGAATGACATGTTGGGTGCTCTCTGCCTATGACTGTATTGACTTAAACAACAATATTTTGTTAGGAGAGGCACTCTCTTATTTTTAGCAAACTCTAATTATGTTTATCCTAATTTAGAACCTTTTTAAATAAGCGTGCTGCGGAGGAGGCACGTGACAGTCTAGTATGCCTGATAATATACACAACAATATAAGGGTCAATGAGACCCAACCTCTGCGCACAGTAGCTATTGGGTAAACAATACCCGCCGTATCTTATAATTTACACCCAGTGTACATTATGAATTTTATACTTCTCATAAACATCATATACAATACTGAATTGAACAAATCCAAAACAAAATTAATAAATACATTCCAATTTAAATTTTGATTCATTGGAAGTTCTTGAATTTCTTTTTTGTGTGATCCAAATATTCAAATCGATAAAGTATTCAACAATTCATCTTGCTGCCCAATGCATTTCGAGCCTGATCTGGCTCTTCGTCAGGGGCTTAATTTCTACAACATAAACAGAAAAATTTGGCTTAACAATTATGGGTGTGCTAGCGTCATTGATCAACAAAGCAGTTACTACTTCAGTTCACTTAAACTGTCATCAACTATTGGTAAAGCTTTTAAAAAACCCAGTAAGGAAATGAACAAAAAAGACCCTCCACCAAGGTGACGTAGTTCAAGAGAAATCTGTGCTCTATTCACAACTTATGGGGGTGCTGTCACGTGTTGGAACTGACTCGGGGTATGAATGTAAATTAACGGTGTACCTTTGTCTTAGCATTTAACCTCTACGTCTCCAAATTCAATCGTCAGCAGCTGACGCTGTCTGAAACGAATAAAGTTCATAATGTCAAGTGAATATGCAAGACTCTTGTATAAATGCCTGCTTACAGGGACTACTTAAAGAGCATACCGTTTAGAAAAGCTGAAGGATTCAGACCCGAAATCCTCAGAGTATAATGCGGTGAAGTCTGGACAGAGTCAGTGTACCGGAGAAGCCGCAATCTGAAATGAACGAAAGTTCGTAATGTAAAATAATTATAAATGTAACAGGTTCTCGGTTGGCCATCTCGGTGCGTGTCGACTCTCTGACACGGCTTTAGAAACATACCGTTGTGAGAAAGCTGAAGAGTTCTGTCCTGTGGAATCTTCAGTGGATATGACGGCAAAATCTAGACAGGTTGAGACGTGAATCCTCCTATTACAGAGCCCGGGAGCTTCAGGAGCGGATAACACAATGAAGGACTCATAAGGTGAAGCGTTAAGATGCGAGCTGATCTCGCGATATATACTTCATATGTGGTACTAAAAACTGACGATGTGTGTAAGGTCAAGAATCTGTCGCCATCTTAAAACGGCAATTTCTGAAACGAAAAGCATGGTCTCGTGTATCTGATGGCGCTGCCTGCCAAACTGCCCCCCACCTCGTGCAACACAGGCAGCGTCATTTCCCTTGCATAGTTGTACGAAATGCTACTTGTAGAGAGGGCACACTACTGGGATGCAAAGAATAGCAGGTAACTGCCAAAGGAACAAATTAGATCGCTTACAATGAGACAGGTGTAAGTGATTCCACTTTGATAATATTTCTCCTTGAAGAAATGTTTTGTCAGCATCTTCTTAAATTTCATTAGAGTCGGAGCAATTCCCAATTGCTGAATGGGATGTTATTCTACTTCCGGGCTGAAAGAGGTAGAAAGGCTGCCTTGTGTTTTTGACTTTTGTAAATGTATTTGTCTCTAGTCAGGTGATGTCATGGCTCCTGCTGTTGTGTTGCACACCGGAGATGCTTAATTTCTTTATCTTGTCCACCAGGGTTTCGTTTCCAATCATTTTCCTGCTCTGGGGTTTTTCTTCTGAACCACTAGTTTCAGCCTCACTAATGAAAATTGGAAACACTGGCTTACTACTTTCCCTTGCATTCCCCCACAATCAAGAGCACTCTTTCTTATATAAAAGATTGCATGATCTTGAGTTTAACTACAAACCTTTTATTGACTGACTAATTTTTTTACATTTTCTCATTAATTGCCCTAAATACCGGATCCGCTTATAAATAAATGATAAATACTCAAATTTATAGAGCGCAGCTAATCACCTGTGAGGGTATCCAGGTGTGCCCGCAGACACGGGTAGATTAAGTGATTTGCCCAGAATCTCAGGACTTGGAGCTCACGCCGATACTCGAATCTGGATGCCCAGCTCCAAAATCGGCAGCTCTGGCTGTAATGCCACATCCTCTCCTCTTATCAGTTTCACACTAAAGATCTGAGTGCATCACGAATGTAAACTCTTCTTGCTGAATATATTTTCATTGATGTGAAGTTGACTACGCCATTCACTAGTAGTTCAACTTAAACGTTTACTAGTTTCACTCTGGGTTTATTCATAGTCAGATGGTATGTGCTGGTATCCTGTGCTTGTTAAATTTCTTTCCCAGATCTATTTCCATGTAGCATCTACTTCATAGAGGATGTCCCAAATCCTTAAATGATGTTTCCTATGCGACTTTCATGACTTTTATCCTAGACTGTAAAGGCACAAAGGCCTGTTCAATTGATATCACTTTATTTATTCTCTTAGATAATTCTGCTTTTCGACGCTTCTTGTTCTCTGTCCTCCAAACTCAAGCTCTGATTATTAATATATTTTGTGTAGGATACTAATGGATTTTACAGGCCCCTTAAAGTGATGTTTAGCCATATCAATTTTTTTTATTTTTTTATTGTCTGTAAGAAGGCTGGGGCCTTTTTGGTCCATTTATCTTCCGCAATTACATTATTCTCTGGTAGTCTCTTCTCTTGGTCTACTGATTCATCATGATTTTCCTTCCTATTTGTAGAGGCTCCAAGCCTTATACACTTAAACACCTTGCTATCAATACAGTTAAGTTCCTTCTCAATTTCTAGTACTATGTTGATGCCCCCAATGTTCAGTACAGGGATATCATTCCCATTTCTTCTCTTTCATACACTTCTAGTCTTGCAGTAAAGTCTTTCTTCCATTTTCTAACTAGGCTCATTCATTTTTCTCCTTTTTGTTCAAGTGCTACAATTGCTTCCCACATTATATCCAATACTGTGTATTATTGACTGTGTCCTTGGCAGAATCTTAATACTCCTGAGATGCATTTATCTTCCTCCTTTGATCTTAGATTCCTTGGTGGTCTCTACAGCTCTTGTCGAGACCGTTCCTTGCATGTTATAATAAGCAGCTTCATCATAAATGTACATTAAATTACCATTGCTGTAAATGCTTTTCTCCTTTCATCTGTTACTGTCTCTTCTCTGGTGGTCTGTCTGGACTATAACAGGAATCATCAAAGTAGCAGCTACCTCCTCTAGTTATGAGATTTCTCCATTGTAGGGGTAACTTACTTTGGAGTTTTCAAACAAAAAGTCTGTAGAAATGATGATGTTTTGTCTAATCACAGCTCTGATCACTAGTTGCTGAGTAAATAGCTCCTCTTCTTCTCCTCTGCAGAAGCTCTTCAAGTAGAGTGCCCACGAATGACTCTCTAGGTTAGAGGTCACAAGTATTCTGTTTGAATTATTGATCTGCAACAATAATGAATCAACAATATCAATTACCACTATACGGCTGATTATATGAACTATCAAATTATATCGTCAGAGGGATACTGCTCCAGCCATCACAAATGCCCCATTGTTCCCGCATCCGGATTTACAGGTGTGGGAACACCAGGCCTAATTTTGCCAGACAGAAAAGCCAGCTGCTATAAACAAGAACAGGTGAGCACAGCCTGGCCTCCACCCAATTCCTATAGCCGGGCCTCCAGAGTTGTCCATGCACTCTCAACCTCCGGCCTTCCAGAAATCCCCACCCTGGCAGCATTAGCCCCTGGTCCTGCACAGCGGAGCAGGGCAAAACCAGGCAACATGTGCAGGCAGGGTAAGATGGGGGAACAGACAGAGCTCTCCTCAGAACAGACCTGTCCTAGCCTGTACCGCCCTTGTCCTCTCACCAGCCACCTCCCATCTCACTAGCCTCCTGCAAGCTCCCCCTCCACACCCCTCCTACACGACTACTTTAAATGGGTGGTAAATGGTGCGTTTTTTAGGTCCTGTATGTATTCTTCCCAGAAAGGAGAAATCTTGCAGATTTGAACCAAGTATTCCAGGATCTGCATGCTATTCCTCATTCTGGAAGGATGAACTTGGAATATTTGGATTTAGATGGGGGACACCATCCATGAATGGTAATTCCATCCACACAGTATCTCTTCATCTAAATCATACTCATTCGTAATAGGAACCTATATCATCAAGGTAAGTAAAGGGGAGCTAAAAGCAGTAAATCTGTGCTTCCCTGTTTATGTGTATTATTGCCTTTCCTGGTGATACAGTGGTAGTCGATATTGTGCAGTCAGTATTGTTGTGGGTCAATACTATTTACCTTTAAATTGTGACATACAACCAGTTCCTACGTTTCTGTACATGGGAAATGTGAGACATTTGGTTATTGGTTGAGGGAGGTGAAACCCTACTAAAGCAAAATCTAGGGGTCAAGTTGAACCATCAAAAGTCATTAAATTAACCTGTGCTTAAGCCTCCGGTAGCTTGGCAAAAAAGCAGCCAGACTTAACTTAGAGGCAATGTGTAAAGTATTTATGCAGCACACAAACAGTAATAAAATCAGAAATGTAGGAGAGTAGGATCTGCACTTATGTTGCCGCCATTTATTTTCTGATGTTAAAACTGGTTTCTGGCTATAGTCTGGCTGGGACCCTGCTAATCAGGGCCCCAGCCCCTCTGTTCTCTCTAAACAACTTGGAGTGCATATTAGATGCACTAGTGATTGGATACTGTGGTACCGTATGAGCCCTTAGTATATGGTACCTTAGGTACCAAGGGCATAGGTACTTCACAGGCCTACCAGGGGCTGAAGCATGTATTATGCCACCCCTGGAAGCAGACTAAATCTGACACCACAGGCCTGCTAATGCAGCCTGGGTGAGGTAGTGTTAGCTCTCCTCACTGAGATATAGGTTCCCTATATCTCTCCTGACACACACATATAAACCTATCAGTCACCCCTAAGGCGGGCTCTATCAATCCTAAGGGCAGGGGGCTTGGTTTCCATGTGAGGGGGTGCCTCTGCCTGAGCAGGGCCCCTCTGCAGCTCTCAGAGTCCATTCTCTGTGGCTGTTTGTGGATGCGGTTAAACCATATACTCTTAAGTGCATTATAAAGTCGCGGTTAATGCTAACTTTGGGATGGCTGCATCAAAACATGTCGTGTTTGGTGTCAAATGCTTTGGAATCATACTCCCCACACCAGTAACTGGTGTGGGAGTATGATCCCTCCCTTCTAGAGGGATAGACATGTACCCACTGCGGAAACACTGTAGAATACTGAACAGCCCTGGCATCACAAAATGGATGCCACCAGTGTGAGACCGGCCTCACGGCGTTGCCCTCTCCATCATCCCGCCAACCTGCAACCACCCTCAAGACACGACATCCCCGACTCCGGCCGCCCCAGCCACCCCCGATCCACGGGCCGGCCAGAGACCTGACAGACTCAACACCCTACCACGCATGCCCAACCGAGGGAGCGGGAACCCTCGAGCCAGACCCAGAGGCGCCAGCCCAGTCACACCTCGGGTCGCCTTCCCCGGGAGGACTCAATCGGCCACCAGGCCCCTGGGGAGCAGGCGCCTCCCCTACCGAGCGTCTGGGGTCCCTCCCAGACCCACCTGAAAAGACCAAAGAAGTGAGCGGCAGGAAATCCCGCCGACCCCCCTCCGTCACCCCAGTCCCCCCCCTGCGAGCACTCCGGACTTCAAAGAACCAGCGGAGTATAACAAGGGGTGCCGGAGGAACAAGGACAGAGAAGACCTGGAACCAACTGAGCCTGCTGACGCTGTCGCGGCTCCTGAACGCTGAAGTCACCTGGGCCTGCTGAGTGACTCGCGGCCTCTTGCTATTGAACCATCTGAGCCCTGCGGACGAGGTCGCGGCTCCCGAACACTGATCCACCTAGGCCTGCTGAGTGACTCGCGGCCCCCCAGCTATTGAACCATCTGAGCCCTGCGGACGGAATCGCGGCTCCTGAACTCCGACCCCCTGTGCCTGCTGAGAGACTCGCGGCGCTCCCCTTGAGAACGACTCGATAAGAGATCGCCCAGAGACACGACACCCTCCAGCTCGAGGATTGTGAGCTTCCGCAGGGTATTTCGCAGAGACACTATCTTGAAAGACTGGCCCGCTACCCCCATTCCCCACGACTGATTTGTGGTACGTTGTGCCACTGCTGTACTATTTGCCTTTTGGGTCATAAAGATCCCTGAAATCATCGATAAAAGAACTTATCGTCCTACAAAGAATACGTGTGGTGTCCCTCTGTTCACAGTGCAGATCAGGGTGTGCGCGCCTGGTTCGGCTTACTTGGGAGAGGTGGGTCGAAGGGGCGGGCAAGACGTGTATCGAACCCCCTTCCGGCGGGCGCCTTTCCAACATTTGGTGGCAGACGACGGGATCCGAGCCGACACCGAAGGAGAGCGTGCAGTAAACGACTGACGCACTACCAAACAGAAATGGAAGGAGAAACCTCCCTGGGTGCCACAGGTACCGAAATAAGCTCACCGTTCCGAGAAGATCAATTGGACTATTACACGCATAGAGAACTAAAACAGTTTTGCAAAGACCTTGGCATCGCTACCACCGGACTGAGCACAAAGGAAGACTACCAGAAAGTACTGAAAGCCTGGGTCGAGACAGGGGCGCCCCCGACCCAAACGGAAAGAGACTCTACCCATGAACAAACAAGCACCCCGGCGAGAAACAACGGACCAGAGGGGAACCTGTCCTCCGAGGAACTAGCGGACCGAGAGAGAAGCCGCAACCACGAACTGAAACTGGCAAAACTAAAAATCGAGGGAGAGATAAAACTGGCAGAGAAGAAGTTAGCCGTCGAGCAGTTACGGCTACAAGGGGAACTCGAAGAGAAGAGACTCCAAAGGGAGCACGACGAAAAGAAACTCCAGCTAGAACATGAACGCGGCCTGAAGGAAATTGAGTGGCGGGCTAGACACGAAAAGTCACAGCCGCCCGGGAATCCCCAGCCCGCTCCCGCTGGGGAAACCAAAGTTCACATCCCCAAGGATGTGGTCAAGGAGTATTATAGGAACGATGATATCCAGCAGTGGTTTAAAGCCTACGAAGTCGCCATGACCTCTCACCGAGTCCCGCAGAAGGATTGGGGGGCTGGCCTATGGGGCCGGCTCTTAAGCGAAGGAAGGGACACTCTGCTCGATCTGCCCTCCGCGGTCATGAACTCCTACAGCCACATGAAGGAAGCCCTCGTGGGCCGGTACGGACTCACCCCCGAAATGTACCGACAACGGTTCCGAGATTGCAAAAAGATACCGGGCACCACGTGGGTCGAATACATGAACTTTTACAGCCGAGCTCTGGACGGGTGGATCAAGGGCAGCAAGGTCTCCACCTTCGAAGAACTGTTCGATCTGATCGCCTGGGAACATTTAGCGGCCAATTGCTTTATAGAACTGCGCCAGCATCTCCTAGACAGTAAACTCACCGACCCTCGGAAGCTGGCCGCTGAGGCTGATCGTTGGGTGAACACCCGGGCCACCCGGGGCCCCGTGGGGGACTACGGCCACAACAGTCAGGGTCCCCCCCACCAGAGGGGCGGAGGGAACCACGGCCGACCAAGAGACTTTGCCGGGGGGTCCTCCACCAGCCCCCCCAGCAGCCCACCAGCGGCGGGTTCGGCCCAGTCTCCAGCCAGCACCGGAGCCCCAGGACGACCAGGTCCACGAGCTAGGATCACCTGCTTCCGCTGCCAGCAGCCCGGACACTACGCCAATGACCCCCAGTGTCCCCAGTATCAGCGAACCACAACGACCAACCCCACGACCCGGCAGATGGCCTCCGTGGCTCTGGGGGAAGAAATGGAAGACTCCGAGGAATGGGAACCGGCGGCCATGGCCCTGGTCTCCCTTGGTGATCGAGAAATGGTCCCCGGAACACCCTTGCCCGCCAACACAGAGAAATACCGACAGCAAGTGACTATCAACGGCCACCGAGTCGAGGGCCTTCGCGACACCGGGGCGAGTGTCACCGCGGTCCACCACAGCCTAATTTCCGAAGACCAGATCCTAGCCGGGGCCCTCTGTCCGGTCGTATCCTCCGACAATTCTGAGAGCCTCTGCCAGATGGCCCTGGTGCCCTTCGAGTGGGGAGGGGTCTCTGGAGAACTGAAGGTAGCGGTCCGGACCTCGCAGCCCGTAGACTGCCTCCTGGGCAACGACCTGGAAAATTCCCCGTGGGGGCAGGTAGAACGAAGAGCCCACCTAGAGATGATGGGCCTACCGGAATGGGTCTGCGCCACCACACGCTCCATGACCGCACGAGTGGCCCCCTCCAAGGGCGGTGAAGCCCTCTTACCGAACACTTTCCCCGAGAACAGGGACCCCCTACCAGAAGCAGACAACCCTCCTTCCGAGGAAGAAGGAGACACTAACCCAGGGGAAGGACCGGAACCTTCCGCCCCAGAGGCCCCGATGGAACCCGAAGAACTGCCCGAGTTGGCCCAGTGGCACTGCGAAGGGGGGCCCTCCTGCGAAGAGTTCTGCCAGGAACAGACCACTTGCCCCTCCCTCGAGGGACTTAGACAACAAGCCGAAGCCCAGGTCGCCGGTGATCAAACCGGAACCCATTGGGTTTATTGGGACAATGGCCTCCTCTACAGCGAGCAAAAGTCCGCCGAGCTAGGCGCAGCACGAGTACTGGTGGTACCCCTGCGGTTCCGGAGCCTCCTCCTGGGCCTGGCCCACGATGTACCCTTGGCAGGACACTTAGGCCAAGACAAGACATACCAGTGATTGGTGACCCACTTCTATTGGCCCAAGATGCGAGCGAATGTAGAAACACACTGCAAGTCCTGCCTCACGTGCCAGGGCAGTGGGAAGAGTGGCGGAAAACGCAAAGCTCCCTTACAACCGTTCCCCGTTGTAAGTACCCCGTTCGAGCGGGTCGGCATCGACATCGTGGGACCCCTGGATCCGAAGACCGCCCAGGGCCACAGATTCATCCTCGTCCTGGTGGACCATGCCACCCGCTACCCCGAGGCCATCCCCCTCCGCACCGTGACGGCTCCCGTGGTGGGCCGGGCTCTCATGGGGATCTTCTCCCGGGTCGGATTTCCCCGCGAGGTTGTGAGTGATCGCGGCACGAACTTTATATCCCGCTACATGAAGTCCCTGTGGCAACAGTGCAGAGTCACGTATAAATTCACGACCCCCTACCACCCCCAGGGCAACGGCCTGGTGGAACGCTTCAACCGAACTCTGAAGGGGATGATCCTGGGCCTCGAAGAGCCCCTGCGCCGGAAATGGGACGTCCTCCTCCCTTGCCTCCTGTTCGCGTACCGGGAGGTTCCCCAAAAGTCTCTGGGGTTCAGCCCCTTCGAACTGCTGTACGGACATCCCGTTCGAGGGCCCCTAAGCCTGGTCAAAGAGGGCTGGGAGACAAGCCCCCGGGGGACACCCCCAGATGTGTTCTGCTACATCCTGGCGCTCCGCAACCAGATGAGGAAGTTTAGGGAACTTGCAGAGGCTAACCTCGAGGCCAGCCAAGAAGAAATGAAGCGCTGGTATGACCAGAACGCAACCTTGGTCGAGTTCCAGCCGGGCCAGCAGGTTTGGGTCATGGCTCCGGTGAGACCCTGCGCCCTACAAGACAAATGGACTGGTCCATTCAAGGTGGTCGAACGGAAGAGCCAGGTCACGTATCTGGTCGACGTACAATCCCCACGGAACCCCCTCCGGGTCCTCCACGTAAACCGTCTCAAGCCCCACTTCGTAAGGACAGAACTGAGTTTGCTACTGGCCACCGATGAGGGGGCAGAGGAGGACACTGAACCCCTGCCCGATCTCCTGTGCACAAAAGAACTGGACGGTTCCGTGGAGGGTGTGAAACTGTCAGACACCCTCACTCCCCAGCAGGCCGACGACTGCCGCCAGCTGCTCGGACAATTCGCAGACCTTTTCTCCCTCATTCCAAGGGTGACCGACTGGTGTGCCAACGACGTGGACACCGGCGACTGCCCGCCTGTGAGACACCGAGCCTACCGGGTGCCTGACCGGGTCCGCACCTGCATCAAGACCGAGGTACAGAAAATGCTCAACCTAGGGGTCATCGAGCCCTCCGACAGCCCCTGGGCCAGCCCGGTGGTTCTGGTCCCGAAGGCTGCCTCCCCAGGGGTCGCCCCCGAACTAAGATTCTGTGTAGACTATCGGGGGCTCAATGCGGTCACCCGCGCAGACGCTCACCCTATTCCCCGAGCCGACGAGCTCATCGACCGCCTGGGGGCCGCCCAGTTCCTCAGCACTTTCGACCTGACCTGCGGGTACTGGCAGATCGCTCTCACGGAAGGGGCGAAGGAGCGCTCTGCCTTCTCCACGCCAGATGGCCACTACCGCTTCAGGGTCATGCCGTACGGGATGAAAAACGCCCCAGCCACGTTCCAGCGGTTGGGAACAAGGTCCTGGCCGGACTCGAGGAGTTCAGCGCAGCGTACCTTGACGACATCGCCGTATTCAGCTCTCAATGGCACGAGCATCTCCAGCACCTCCGACAAGTACTAATGGCCCTGCGCCAAGCGGGCCTGACAGTGAAAGCCAGCAAATGCCAGCTCGGACAAGGCTCCGTGGTCTACCTGGGGCATCAGGTGGGCAGCGGCCAGGTCGCCCCTCTCCAGCCAAAGATCGATGCCATCAAGTCCTGGGAGCCCCCCACCACGCAGACAGAGGTTCGGGCCTTCCTGGGCCTTACGGGGTACTACCGGAGGTTCATTAAAAATTATGGTAGTATCGCAGGGCCCCTCACAGAGTTGACCTCCAAAAAGCTTCCGCAGAAGGTGCAGTGGACCCCCCAGTGCCAGCAGGCGTTCGACGCCTTGAAAACCGCCATGTGCACCGCTCCTGTACTCAAGGCCCCCGACTACTCCCGAGAGTTCGTGGTCCAGACCGACGCATCCGAACATGGCATCGGGGCCGTGCTCTCGCAGTTCGACGACAAGGGCATTGATCAGCCCATAGCCTTCATCAGCCGAAGGCTGCTGCCGAGAGAGCAGCGTTGAAGCACTATAGAGTGAGAGGCCTTTGCCGTAGTCTGGGCCCTCAAGAAACTGCGGCCCTACTTGTTCGGAACCCATTTTCGAGTACAGACGGACCACCGGCCCTTGCAGTGGCTAATGCGGATGAGGGGGGAGAACCCCAAGCTACTACGATGGTCCATCTCTCTCCAAGGGATGGATTTCACTGTCGAACATCGCCCCGGGACGGATCATGCCAACGCCGACGGCCTGTCCCGGTTCTTCCACTTCGGCGAGGAGAACCCCCCCAGTGGATGGGTAGTTCTCCACGCCTTTCAGCTGGGGGGGGACGCGTGTGAGACCGGCCTCACGGCTTTGCCCTCTCCATCATCCCGCCAACCTGCAACCACCCTCAAGACACGACATCCCCGACTCCGGCCGCCCCAGCCACCCCCGATCCACGGGCCGGCCAGAGACCTGACAGACTCAACACCCTACCACGCATGCCCAACCGAGGGAGCGGGAACCCTCGAGCCAGACCCAGAGGCGCCAGCCCAGTCACACCTCGGGTCGCCTTCCCCGGGAGGACTCAATCGGCCACCAGGCCCCTGGGGAGCAGGCGCCTCCCCTACCGAGCGTCTGGGGTCCCTCCCAGACCCACCTGAAAAGACCAAAGAAGTGAGCGGCAGGAAATCCCGCCGACCCCCCTCCGTCACCCCAGTCCCCCCCCTGCGAGCACTCCGGACTTCAAAGAACCAGCGGAGTATAACAAGGGGTGCCGGAGGAACAAGGACAGAGAAGACCTGGAACCATCTGAGCCTGCTGACGCTGTCGCGGCTCCTGAACGCTGAAGTCACCTGGGCCTGCTGAGTGACTCGCGGCCTCTTGCTATTGAACCATCTGAGCCCTGCGGACGAGGTCGCGGCTCCCGAACACTGATCCACCTAGGCCTGCTGAGTGACTCGCGGCCCCCCAGCTATTGAACCATCTGAGCCCTGCGGACGGAATCGCGGCTCCTGAACTCCGACCACCTGTGCCTGCTGAGAGACTCGCGGCGCTCCCCTTGAGAACGACTCGATAAGAGATCGCCCAGAGACACGACACCCTCCAGCTCGAGGATTGTGAGCTTCCGCAGGGTATTTCGCAGAGACACTATCTTGAAAGACTGTCCCGCTACCCCCATTCCCCACGACTGATTTGTGGTACGTTGTGCCACTGCTGTACTATTTGCCTTTTGGGTCATAAAGATCCCTGAAATCATCGATAAAAGAACTTATCGTCCTACAAAGAATACGTGTGGTGTCCCTCTGTTCACAGTGCAGATCAGGCTGTGCGCGCCTGGTTCGGCTTACTTGGGAGAGGTGGGTCGAAGGGGTGGGCAAGACGTGTATCGAACCCCCTTCCGGCGGGCGCCTTTCCAACAACCAGTTACAGACACTGGGATGCCCTCCTGCTGCTGACCGAAACTCGCAGTGGAGGAGGCCCAACAATAGGCATCCTGTCACAGGGAGGTGTAACCACCTCCAAGACAGGATTTAGTGTATTGGGGTTGGGTGGGTGCACTCCTAGAGTGCTTTGAAATCCTGCACTGGGGGAGCAGTAGGCTCCTCTGTGCATATGCCAGCTCAAACCGGTTCAGGGGCTACCTGCCCCTGCTCTGGTGCAAAACTGTACAAAGGGAAGTGGGTATAGCCACCCACTCCCCTGACCCTCCCATAGGAGGGGTCATAGAGCTAGTCCCTCCCTTCCTTGTAGTATAAGTTAAGGAACCCTTGTGATTGCAAACTAGATATCCCTGGACGATGCTCTGAAGAAGAATCCTGGACCTTCGACGTTCCACTACCTCTGGAAGACGGAAGAATCTCCCTTGTAGTCAAGGAGTGACTCCGCTGCTTGTCAGGCACCAAAACTTTTAATCAATGGTCGCAAACTTTCCCGCTCCTGCCGGTGTCCGAAATCCCTGCAGCCCCGTAAGTGGATTTCCTAACTTCTCCAAGGCCATCATGAGTCCCCAGCGAAGCTGAGGCAAGTGGACCCCACGAGTGACAAGGAACCGCAATACCTGGGTACTGGGCACTATTTTCGAGTGCAACCCCTTCACGACATTCTACGAACTTGTGCATTGGACCACGTGTGGTCCAAGCCTCCAGCAGGATTACCTCCAAAGATCAGAGGCCTACCTCGTCTCGAGTGACCGTGGGCTCCTGGTGAGTGAATTCTCCCGAGGCGTCTTCGCGATTTCTTGCCGGTTGGCTTGTGGGTCCCCAAAAGACTTTTCCACAAATCAGTCAGTAAGTCAAAGTTGCTTTATTTCGATAACCAATATCTTAAAAGCATTTCCAAACTTACATCCTTCAATTTATATAAGCCATAAAAATGTTAAAAAGAAACATCAATTTAAAAATATAAAAATCAATCAAACATTAAGTTCATCAATTTCTAATTACCCAAAAAGTTAGATAGTATGATGGTGGTAAAAATAATCTTGGATCAATGTTTTATAAAAGTTCCTTTCAAGCCCTTCTTCACATAAAAACCTTTTTTTTCCACTTTAGATTGTTCTTAGTCTACTTACGGGGAATAAAGTGGCAGTGCAATATATCATGTGCAAACCATGAAGCTAGAAATATAGAAACATAATTAATTACAGATCTCCACACAAAAATGTAAACCTTACAATCCAAGCACAACCAAGATACTTGGCTACACCACAAGCAAAGAGAGTCCGCGCATCAGCCTTTAAAATACATGGAGCAGTACGACATTCGCGCGTACTCAACTCTCTGCAAATGGGTTTAAGCCATCTCGTTCTTGCACTTTTATAAGCAGGGCAGGCAAACATAAAATGGGCTATACTCTCTATCGGTGTTTTGCAACAGGGGCACCCTAAAGGTGTCTGATATGGGGTGCTCCTTTTCTCAGTTAACTCTCTGACCGGCAGTGAGCCTACCCTAAACTGTATATAAAGTGCTCTGTCTCCTGGTGTTTGGATAACATCTAGGTAAGGTTCTAAAAAAATGTGTATTGCTTATGGAGATAAAACTTTTCCGTCAGCCTACCTGCTCTTAAGTTGCTAAGCTCTTGGGCGTTGACCCAGGCCCAATAGCGTCTTTTGAGATCAGCCTTACTAGGAGGGTTTGCATATCCCATGCTTCCTTGAAGCCTAGTGCAACAAGAGATTCTTTGAGATTGAGCACCCAACTAATTCTTTGGTTAGCATCTAGAGCCATGACTTCTGTAAGTGCGGCGGCATAGTTGGTTAATTCAGGGGTCCGACATAAGCGGGCCCAGAATAACAAGGGTCGTAGCCTAGCTTTATCTTTAAAAGAATGCCTACCCATGTCTTTTAACAACGGTTTCAATGGCATACTTCGGGGAAGCATCACTAAATCTCTTAGAAACTTATGTTCGGACCTGCAAATGCTTACAGTATTCTCAAAATCCCACAGACAGTTCAGCTCCATAGAGAGCTGAACTGACAGCTTTTGCTGCATAAATTGTAAGGGCAGGAGCCACAGGTCTGCTCTGCGAGGAGCGGTGTTCTTTATTTAGTATGCTTGTGACACGCTTGTGATTTAAAAGCATTTTATCAATGTGATGCCTCCATCGCATTTTGTCGTCTAATCTTATTCCCAGGTAGTCGAACGTTGAAACTTTGTCCAAGCGTATTCCATCTAGAGTAAAATTATCTCGGTACGGCTTGTAAGGGTTGAATGCCATAAGTTTAGTCTTGGAGGTATTCACAAATGAAACCCCTAGACTCACAAAAAGTATAAAATCTGTCTAGGAGCTTTTGGAGCCCTGCTGGCGTTTTAGAGATAAGGAACGTATCGTCTGCAAAGAGCAGAGTGGGAACCCTGTCTCCTGCCAGGGTTGGTGCATCAGATGGGAACTCCTGCAAATAGCTCACCACCCCGTTCATATATAAAGAGAACAGGGTGGGAGCCAGGACACAGCCCTGGCGTACCCCTCCATTTACTGGGATCCTGTTTGTTTTTTGTCCCTGGGACCCCCACCTCACTTGGGCAGAATTGCCCTCATGTAGGCGAGTCAAGATGTTCAATATTAGCGGTGTCATCCCCATGTCTTGTAATAGATGCCATAGCCGATCACGAGAAACTAGATCAAAGGCAGTCTTTAAGTCAATGAATGCCAAATAAAGGCTGCCCTTGCCAATCAGGACCACCTTCCAGTCAATTAAAAACAGCCTAAATGCATGGTCCACCGTCCCTGTGCATGCCTTAAATCCAGCTTGGTATTGGGAGAGTATATTTTCTTCGTCCACCCATTGATGGATTCTCTGCAGTAACACCCTGCCAACTACTTTCTGCATAGCGTCAATCAAGCTGATTGGGCGGTAGTTGTCGGGGTCATCCCTTGCTCCTTTTTTAAAAATAGGTACCACCTCTGCCCCTTTCCATGATTCTGGTACTGCACTCCCTCTTGCAATTGAGTTAATTAAAAGCGTAACATAATTTGCCCAGTTGCGAGGGTCTGCAAGAAAAAAATCTCCTGGGAGGCCATCAGGTCCTGGGGCTTTTCCTGGAACTATTTTATTTATGGTCATCTCGACTTCTTCTAGTGTGAAGAAATCCATAGGATTTGAGATAGTATGGGAATTTATTTGTGCATGTATCCCCCCCCCTCGGTGAATAAGATCTCGTGCAGAGTAGAGGTTCTCAAAATGGTTATACCAGTCCTGGCTTGTGATGTGGTTGGGAATTACGTCAGGATCTTTATTGCCAAACTGCCTAACCTTATTCCAGAAAAGGTTAGGGTCTCTAGCTGTACTTGCATCTTTTAGGTCTTGTCAATGTAACTCATCCCAATCTAGTTTCGCACGATAAGTTGCAGTTTTATAAGTCTTCCTAGCTGCCCTAATTACAAGGCACTTTTTACTTTTTATTGCTAAGATTAAGGCCTTTTCTTTTGTCTGCAGTCCCCATGAAACCAGGTATGTCACTTTTTAACTCTTCTAGTTGATTTGCCTGTATTACTTACTATAAAATATGCTCCTATCTGAGCTGTCATATTATCATTTAATAGTCCTCCTGGGTCCTCAGTGGCCTCTAGTAATAATCAAGTGTTTTGCTCAGAGCATGACTAATGCCAGATGTCAGTGATTCTTGAGCAAGAACTTTAGGCCATTTAAGGGTCCTTCTAGAATTCGAAGGTAGTAGCTCTTTAGTAATCATAAGGGGTTCTAAGATCTGGTTACAAGAAGGGAGAGGAGCCCAAGGGCTATCTATAGTCATACTTAGTGTGTTATGGTCACTATCAAAGGAAGGGAGAACTTCCGTATTCAGTATCTTTTTCCATAGCCTCACATCTGCTAGTGTGTAGTCAATTTGTGAGGGGCAGTTAACTCTATTAAATGTGTTGGCTCCTGTAGCATCAGAAGGAGTTCTACCATTCATGGCCCTTAATCCAAATTCTAATATAAATGCGCTAATTTGGATTGCAATTTGAGACCATTTCTTAATGGGGGGTATATTTAATGTTGGAACACCCCATTTGGCGTCTTCTTCATCTAACCCCATCAAGTTCCCAGAATCTAGTGGCTCAAAGGTGCAATTAAATCGCCTGCAATCATAGCACATGAGTTTGGTGGGCAGTTGGCTAACTCCTGTTCTAAGGACAGTACAATGTTTGACGGTTTGCCCCCAGGTGTGCCTCTTATGTATACATTAAACAGTTCCACAGTTTTGCTACATCTGTGTCCCTTGATCGAAAGCCACATAATATCTGGGTTATCGCAGTGGTGTTCAATAATTTGGCAGCCCATGTCGATCTTAATCCAAACAATGAGGCCTCCGGAAGGCCTTCCCCTCCCCTTGGAAACAGCAGATTAAAAAAAAAAACAAGTATAACCAGATTTGTATAGTGGGACTAGGCTCCATGTTTCTTGGAACATGCAGATATGATGTTCCTCGATCAGGTCGTTCCAGTCAGGTAGCGGAATTTTTCTGTAAAGACCTGCAATGTTCCATGAAAGAATCTTAAGCTGGGATGTTGAAGTTTTATTAGAAATAAGGTTTTGGCATGTCAGTTGTGGTTGGACCGGTGATTGGGCAAGAATGTTAGTAGATATTATCGCCCCCTGGTCTCTTGGGCCATTGATCAAATTGTTGCTATAGATGTTAGATTTTTGGGAAGTTGGGGGGGCCGTCAAGGGTGAAATCCAAAGGGCTTCCCTGGTTGCTCCAGGCCTGCCCCGACTTACCCTCGCTGGGTGAGTCCCTCAGACCTTGCTGGTCTGCACCGCTGACTTTTTACACTTTCCACGAGACTTGCTGTTACCAAGGCTTGTTGGCTCCAATCTGGTCACCGACACTGCAGTAAGCTGCAAACTTCGTGGGACACGCCTAATCCAGCTCCTGGTTGTCGTCGATGCCTCCTGGACCTCGTGGCTGAAGAGTCAAGATATCTGTGATCACCTGAAATCACCCGACGACTGTGGGCATCCTGCTTCCTTGCCCCGGGTCACTGCCAAGTGACTTTGAACACTGTCTCCTCTGCTTTCAGGTCTTCTTTCTTCTGAGTCCAGCCTCGGATTCCACCGGACACTTCTCCTGTCTTCAAAAGCAGCAAGTCTTCTTTGGCTCTCATTGAAAACGACGCCGCGACCCACCACCAAAAGACACCTATGCACCCGGCTTCCCTGGGTGAGGTAACTCCAGCACTACTGTGCTCCTGCTTGTGTTGGCTCTAGAACTACTTACCCTGTAAGTGACTTGCTTGTAGACTCTCCCGAAGTATCTTAAAACCTTAAAATTCCAACCGCAACTTGCTCCATTGAAGTGTATTGGGATCCGCGGCTGTGTTCTCACATTGCATGCGTCTCCCGTGGGTCCTTTACATACCTGCCTTGGGTGGATTAGTAAGCCCCAGCGCTTCTGAAGGCCCTAGGCCTTGCCCCCTGGCAAGTAGGGGTGGGCGGAATTTGCGAAATTAACTTTCGCAAATTATCACGAAAATGTTTAAAATTATCGCAAACAAGCGGAAATATCGCGAAGATGCGGAAGTTTTTTTCCGGCATGTTCGCGAGATTTTCTGCATGGTTGCGGGTCGCCAACTTACCCATGTGGTTGCTTGCGGGCGCGGCCATCTTGTTTTGAGTTGTCTCGCGGTGCATGATCGCGTGAAGAAAGACGTGATCGCGCGAACTGTCGCGAGACAGCGCAAATGGCTAAAAACAATACAACATCTCATGGAGAACGCGACCGCATCAAGAAAACTTGTCGGCGAACGCAGGGATTCAGGTAAGGCGATCGCACACGCGCGAGAATGTATTATTTTACAGCGTGAGCAAGAAACAAATTATCGCCAAGCTGCGGAAACCGGAATTTTTGACATTTTCGCGCTCTCCGCGGAACGCGAAAATGTCAAATTATCGCAATTTCCGCGAACGGAACTAAATTTTAGCCCAGGCCTACTCGCAAGTCGATATTCCTAAGTCTCTTTTTTAGTATATTGTCTGGTACGCCCCTAGGGCCCAAGGCATATTTGTGCTTAACTTGTTGTGAAACGTTGATTTGTGCATATGTTCCTGACTTCTAATCTCATAAAGAGATTAGTAGAGTGTGTCTAGTAATAAATACATATATATTTTATATATATACCTGTGTGGTGTCCTTTCATTTAGTTATTCAAGAGATTATAAGGTAAAACAAGCTGCTTTACATTCCTCTAAAGACTTAGCCTGAAGGCTGCTCTCCACAGCTACCACTAGGATAGCTTTCTTTAAAAGGTTGTCTTAAACCTATCTACCATAAGAGTCGAATTGTACTGGTGCAAGGTGGCCACTTTAACTAGTGACCAGCACATACCAGGCCAACGTCTCACAAGAACACAACACAAGAAAATTCCCACACCAATTTAGAAAGACAGAGTAAAATGTAATAAATAAAACGAGACTAAAATGGCAAAACTTTAATCAGCAGAACTGGAGTCGTGCAATTGAATTTTTTTTTAGGAAAAATAGCGCTTAGAAGCAACTAGCGCTAATTGCGGCTATCTCGTTGCGCTGGACTGAGACAAAGTCACATGTGCAGGCCAACCACGATGGAGCACATGCGAGTCGCAGGAACAAGCTTGCACCGCTGAGATAGTACCTTGCGTCGGGAGCTGCAGTGCATGGCCCAGCTTCAAGATGCATCATGCTGGGTGGGTTGAGTCAAAGCTGCTGATCAGTAGCCGCGATCCTAGCATCAAGTTGCATCGCGCTGCATCAGGTCGATGAAGCCACCGGTCTGGGCCTGCGTTGTTGAGACTGGTGTCATAATTGCGTTTTGCTGGGTTGGTGCTGGTGAAGCCACCAATCAGGAGCTGCGATGCAAGGTCCAGCATCAAGGTGCAGTGCGCTGAATCTATTCAGAGGAAGCCACTGGTCTGGAACAGGTGCTGCAAGGAATTGCGTCAAGATGCATCACACTACGTCAGTTATGATGAAGCCGCTGGTCAGGAGCCTGTTGGGTCCCTGTAGCTCAGAACAGGAGGCTGGTCGACTGACCCTTGGAGACACTAAGGTAGTCCTGGGTTCAAGAAGTGAGGCAGGCAGCAGAGCAGTCCTCTGGAAGCAGGGCAGTCCTCAGCAGCTTGTCAGTCCTTCTCCTTGTAGAGTCCACAGGTCCAGGAGTGCTCTGAAGTGTAGGTTTCAGGGTCCAATATTTATATCTGGTGTCAGCTTTGAAGTGGAAGAAACTTCTAGACATTCCCCCATATCTGGTTCTGGAACTTCCTCCCTGCCTATGTCCAAAGATGTCTGGGTTGACTAAAGGCTAGTGTGAAGTACCTTGTAAGTGCCGGAGGCAGCCCCAATAGAAATGGAAATATGTTAGGTGACAGCTCCACCCCACTCATTCTTTCAAGATGGCCCATCCTGCCAACACCAAATCTCCCTGTGTGAAACTGTCTGGGAGGAATAAAATAAAGGCTGTTTTTCAACTACAGCTATTCATGTGACCCAGGACACAAGCTGCAGGCACCAAATCGATAGACCAAGAAAATACCTAAAAGTGGCATATTCAGAATTGTGACTTAAAATTTGACTTTACCATAAAAAAGGATTTTAAATAACAATTCTTTACAGACCAAACAAGACATTTCTACATGGTCCCAAAAAAACGTTATCACTTATTAAATGTAATACAGTAACCCAATGTTATCCTATTTGAGAGGTAAGCCTTGCAAAAGCAAAAAATGAATTTGGGAGTTTTTCAATACCAGGACATGTAAAACTTAAAAGAGCATGTCCAACTTTTCAAATACAATGCACCCTACCTTATGGGTTGTTTAGGGCCTATCCTGGAGGTGACACGTATATTAAAAATATTTGCAATTGCAAAATGGTCCCACATTTGTGAAAGTTAGAGGTATTGACATTGTAAATGATAATGTTTTTTTACCTATGTGTTTTGGATCGGAGTGGATGTATGTGGTGCGGAGGGGAATTATGTGGGTTGGATTGGAATTGTGTGTGGTGGAATTGTGTTGTATGGAGTGGATTTGTGCAGTGGAATTGTGTGGCATAGAGTGCAGTGGAACTATGTAGATAGTAATTATGTGGTATTGAGTGTACTGAAATTATCTGGCGTTTGATTGTGTGTTATGGAGTGTAATTATGTGGAATGGTATTTTTTGTTGTGGAGTGGTAGATAATGAAGTTTAATTATGTGGTGTGCTGTCGAATTTTGTGCCATTATATGGAATTCTGTGGTGTGGATTGGATATATGTGGTGTGTTGTATCATTGCGTTGCCGAGTTGAATTATGTGGTTTGGTCTCAAATTATGTGGTGTGGATTTGGAAATGTGTGGAGTTGAATTGTGTGGCATGGAACTGTGTAGATAATTAACACTAACTTGTCAAAAGCTGCACACCACAGAGGCAACCACATTCAACAATCAGGCAAGATAACCTACACCAAACAGAAAGCGTTGAAGAACATACGCACATGAAGGCGCATATACAACTAATACAACTCCACTATCATAACCCTAGCACACTAATCCTCAAATTATTGGTGTGTGCATACCAGAACTATGCAGCAACCTTTAGACCCAGCTGCACAGAGTACTGCTGCAAAACACATTGCATACAGTTCAGAGTCATGCCCCACACACAGCTCAAAAACCAAAAGCACAAACGGACCAGTAACATAACATAAACCAATGCATTTCATTCTGTTGATGAAATATGTCACTGTTCCCAGTGCTTGAATTAAAATATAGAAGTGCAGGTATTCACTATTTATAGTACATGTGTGCTCCGTAGAAGTGCAGGTACGCTCCCATTGAATGTATTGCAGCAGTACTAAGAAGTGGTACTACATATAGGCATTGGGTGGCAGGATTCTCCAAGATGTGGTGCAAGATTTTTGTGTGCGAGGTGGACACCTGGGAGAGGATGGGCATCTGTGAATAAGGACAAGGTGGCTGAGCAAATGCCTTTATCTACTTGCTCTGAGAAAGTGAGGGAGAAGCTGTGTCACATAGGGGTAGATTGTGCAATGCCGGAACACAGTGGCATTCTGAAAAGCTGTGGGTCTGTGGGGAAAGCTAAAAATGCAAGCTTGGTGGGGTTGTGGTTAGTCTGCCTGTGGGGGTGGCAGGGCATTCTGAAGGAAGTGAAGATCATTTTGGGAGAGGTATTTACATATCTCTATACTGCTGCTTGGTAAAGAGAGTGCATCGCATCCGTCGCTTTTCTGTGAAAACTATTAAAATGAGAACACTTTACAAGCTTGATGTGGACTGTGCCAGTCGTCAGTCACTGGTGGTTAAAGCACTTGTTCTGTGAATGGAAGGATGTGTGCCCTGATCCCCAGCATGCGGTGTTGTAGTCATGGAATGATCAGATGTTGATAGTGAGAGCGGGGGCTGTGAGAGGGCTGCCCTAGGCAGGGCACATTGGGACTGTGTGGGGCAGGAAACAGCATTTACAATGCAGCCTGGAGTCCTCTCACTGCCACCCCAGGTTTAAAAATCTTGTCCGTTCCCACCCTCACTGTTCATTAACTTTCCTCCCTGTAACACACAGCGTTACGAAGATACCCAAAGCCTTAATATGTGCTAAAAAAAAAGCTCTTAAAGCAAAAATATGCCCTACAGTGCTGTGTTCACTATGAAAACAGGATCCTTTATTTAAAAGAATCACATAATGTCTAATGTTTTGTAGATCAGCAATGACCTTTAAATCAAAGAGGGAAAATACAGTTCAAAGAGTGCAATATACATTGGACCAAGACAGCAATAATTACCTTGCATGATAAACAGTAATCATCATGGCAGACGTGGAAGGGATCTCGCTGGAGGTAGAAGTGAGGGGTAATCACTCAAGTTGCAGCTTACTCGTTTTTCAGGCGAGCTGTGAGATCCGCACAGGCGGGACCATGGTACCTGGAAGAGGGGGGCTGTTGGACTTGGACCTTTTTGCAGGGTCATCCCTAAAATGTTTGCCTTTCTCCTAGCCTTTTTTCTGACATGGTGTTGGTGGTTTTAGGACTCTGGGCACTTTAGCAGTGCTGTCCAGTGTAAAGTGTGTGTGCTCTCTGTGTTAATAATGGTAAGATTGGACTACACCTGTTTGGCCTATTTAATTTACCTGTCAGTCCCTTGTAAAGTGGTATCTCATACCCAGGGCAGGTAAACTAAATGCTACTGTTGGGCTTGCAGCTCTGATTGCACCACCCACCAAAGTAGCCTTGCAAAGGCCTCTGCCATTGTAGGGCCTGGGGGTGTAGTGTTGCTGCTGCTGTGTCCTGGCACCTAAAGTGTGTGCCATGTCCGTGACCTCCCTTTTACTGCATGTCAGTCACCCCTAAGAAAGGCCCTAGCTAGCCCTATGGACATGGTGCATTGTAGGTAAAAGATAGGACATGTACCTTAAGTGTGTGACATGTCCTGGTAGTGACAAACAGCCATTTTGGTTTCTCACTACTGTGGGGCTGCCCTCCCATAGGAATACATTGGGGATTCCCTGATAAGTATTTCAGTGGTAATTCCTGATATGAGAGGTGCAGCGTGGTCAAGTTTGGTATATTTGGAATAGTGATAATAAATGCTGCACAATGGTGTGCGCAGATTTATTATAACTTTTTTAGAAATGCCACTTTTAGAAGTTAGCATTTCTGTGTGCTGTGTGTCTGCCTGCCTGATATGGATTGAATGTCTGGCTTTTGAGTGACCGGAGCTGGTGAGGTGTGTGTGGCTCCAGGAGGGGCAGGGTGAGTCAGCGCTAGGCTGAATGGGACATCTGCATTTGGAGTTGGGGGAGGAGAAGTCCCTGAATAGGATTGTGCTTGCCCTAGTGAATGCTGGCTCCACCCCCCTGTGGTGTGTCTGATGGCCGAGCCCCCATTTCCCAAAGAAGGGTGGGAGCACTGTAAACAGAGTGCTCCAGAACTAGTTCTAGCTGGTCCCCCCAAGCCCCTGTGCCAGTGCAGACAAAGGAGGAATATGTGTATAAATGTAGGGGTGCTGTTCCTGACTTGCTGGGGGCTTGCTGCTGCTGGGGCCCAGGAGGAACTGCCATGGGGGCTTACCTCCCTGCTGGAGGGCCCTGTGTGTTGGCCTCCCTGGACCCAGCTATGCCGCATGGACCTGGAGGAACTTTTGCGTGGACTCATTCTTTTTAAATGCAAGACTTTTGGGGAATTATAGCACCCTGTGAGCGCTGTGATTTATTTCTTTATTTTCCTAAGAAGGAGGAGAGTGCGGGCTGCGCAGCGCTGAGCTGCCGCCTTTTTAAAGGGAATCCCCATCATAGGGATTCCCCCATGATGCCATACCGAGCGGGGGCCCACCCCGCTTATGGGATATTTAAGTATGCAGGTGCCCACCCTGTGTTACGCCTAAGAAGAGGGTGCCCACCCGCATGTTGTTGCAGAGTGGGAGCTTACCCCGCTTCATGTGTGCTTAAACCGCTTAAATAAGTATTGTTGGGTCGGGTGCCCACCCCGCACTTTGCAGCTGCCGGAGGAATCACCGCCACGGCCCGAGCCGTAAACAGTAGCCAGGAGCGTCTGCCTGACTGTGGGCGGCGCCTGGGCAATGGACGAAGGCCGAAAGTCACCGCCAGCTGGAGCAGGGCTCTTGTGAGGAGAGGGAGAGCCCCGCGCATCGCATGGTGCCTGGTGAGTGAGGCTGAAGAGGAAATCCAGGCAGGAGCCTACCTTGCCTGCATGTCACCGGTGACGCGAGTATAGACGCCGCAAGAAGAGGAGCCCGATCCAAGCTCCAGTGAGTGGGGATGAAGCCGCTCTTTTGCCTGTGGGTGCCCACAAGGCACATTGCCAGTGCTGGGGTGATATGAGCGGACCCGCCGAAGAGCGGGCCGCTTCAATGTGGCCACATTGTTTTTAGGGCCCCCGTGGGGGGTCTAGAGGGCACACTGGGGCTGCGCCTCTTCTATTCTGGCTATGTTTACAGCTGACCCACCTTCTAGAGGGCAGCTGCAACGATGGGGGCAGTTTGTTTTCCGGAGCCCTAGAGCGGGGCCCCCTTTCCCTTTCTTCACAGCTGCACTGCACCAGCGCGGGCAGCTGCAACGTTTTGGGCACATTGTTTTCAGGGCCCCAGAGGGGGTCCAGGGGCCATGTTAGTGCCAGTGCCTCCCTTTTGATTACCTAGTTGCGCCGCCGTAGCGGGCAACTTCCACGTTGGGGCATGTGTTGTTTAGAGAATCCCAGTGGGAACCCAGAGAGACCCAGAGGGAACAGTGAGTGCCAGTGCCCACATTCTTGCCCACACAGCTGAACCGCAATTAGCGGCAGCTGCCACATTTAGGCCTGCACAATTGCGCACTTGTGGGATTCTGCTGCATTGGCAGCCAGCCTGACATTTTGGAACAGAGGGCATTTGAGCCCCAGCGAAAGGCCAGTTGGCCAGGGGGTCAGTTTAGCGTGTTGGTAGGGCGCAAGGCCCTAACGTGATGCCCAATGCATAATATGTTCATGCCTACAGTGATTGCATACCGTATTTAACTTAGGATATTTATGTGTAATGTGATTTATGTGCAATGTTCTGGCCTAATTGTGATTCAGACATAATGTGTTTATGCTGGTGATACCTAATGTGTAATGTATTTATGCTTAGGAGGTTAGTGCATACTGTGTTTATGCTGGTGAGGCCTAGTGCGTAATGTGTTTATGCTAATGAGGTTTGGGCCTAATGTCATGTTATGATATTTCAGGATGGTGTCTAATGCTAATGTGATAATGCTTAGGTCATTATTTTACCAGTAGCTACTGGTTGTGGTTTTTATTTACTTACCTGTTCTGATGGTTCTGACCGTGGCCCGATTGGCCTGGTCCTGTATATAATCCCCTGTGAATATTGCCTAGTGCCAGTTGGCACAGTGTATATGTGTGATTATGATTCTAATGTGTTTATGATAATACAAAGGCTATTTTTGATAAAACCTTGTGTGGACTTTCTTTGGTAGTGTGCCTAGTGTGTTGCTGCTGTATGTGTGTGTTGCGTAAACGCTTCACACATTGCCTCTGTGATAAGCCTGACTGCTCGTGCCAAGCTACCAAGGGGGTGAGCAGGCGTTATCGTCAGCGTTTAACTCCCTTGCCCTGGCTAGAGTGGTGGTTTCTGCCTGGCTTCTGCACAAGCCCTAGCCAACCAGAAATCCCATTTCTAACATTGGTCTTCCGCGGTGAGGATAGGACTTGAGTTTGTGCAGTACCACAGCGACAACTGGTTGCACTACAAACTCTGCATTTAGATAATCACATGTTTGGGGATTATTTCTACTGATTTTGTTTTCTCCTCAAGAGTATCATTTTTAAATAGTGTTTTCTGCTCTTTTATTTGGGTGGAAGAAGAGCGAAAATCACAGGGCGTGGACGCCAGTAGGTGGGGAGGATCTCAGAGATAGGGAGTCCCTTGCTGGGTCCAGTGCCGGGGGTACTGCCCCATCCCTTTCCCTATCCCTATCCCCAGAGGTGTGGGTGGATAGGAGGGAAGAAAGGGAGCATCAGCTGGCGTTTGAGAGCCTCCAAGTGGAGTTAGCGCAGCTGAGTGTGGAGGAGAAAAAGCTAGCTCTGGAGGGTAGGTTATCCCCTGAGTGTAGTTTGAGTTTTCTGGATTCACCAGTAAGGGTGGGATCCAGTGGTGGCACCAATATGGAGTCCAGTGAAGGAAGTCCCATTCCCAGTTCCCTGCGTATGGTACCTGGTTCCCAGTTAGAGGCGTACAGGTTGAGATTCAGGGGCAGTAAGGAACTGTCTCACCAGTCTTGGGGGGAGTTTGTGGATGAATGCTGTGATGCACTGGACGATTGGGTGATGGTTAGCACGGCAAATGGTTTTAAAGGGCTGTTCAATCTGGTTGTCAGAAAGCACGTGTTCAGTAATTGTTTTACGGGGTTGCGCCAACACCTGTTGGAGTGTGAATTCTCTGTTCCCAGGGAGCTTGCACAGGAGGCAGACCTCTGGATGTGTGCTAGAGGGTCTGAAGAGGCATTGGGGAGTGATTCCAAAAGTAGTGGCTTGGGTATCTTCTGGTCCTGTGTGGTGGAAGAGGTTCAAAGTAGCCCAGCTAGGTCCCAGTGTAGTGGGAGGGGTGTAGGGGCTCACGTCTGGTCTCAGGGGAGAAGGAGTGAGTGTGGGACTGTGTGTTGCAAGGTGCCTGAAAACCAGTCTCAGGGCCTGGAGGGTTCCCTAAAGGAGAGGCAGGTCGGGGCCTAGGCTGTACTTGTAGGCCAATTTTGAGGATGATCTCCTAGTGTCAGGAGAACGTGGAGTGTCTGTAAGCAGAGCTCCAGTGGTTCTGGTGTCTGGCGGTGCCGCTCCAGTTGGGAGGGTGCAGACGTCCAGAGTGAGGGGTGAGAGGGGGGTGTGTTCCCCAGTGGGAGAACCAGTGGGTCAGGGACCAGCCAGAAGGGGTTAGTCTCCTAGAAGTGACCATAGCGACACCACTTCTGTCCTGGGGATCTTCATGCACTGTCAGATGGACTGGGGTTGGTATATCTGCGCCAGGCAGACTGTCACAAAACACATTAGTCATGTGTTACCCTCGGGGGATACTGTGTAAGTCCCCAGAAGTCCTGGTGTGCCAGGCAAGTGCTCAGCCGCGGGGTTCAGCCCCGATGTTGGGATGCCTGGTTCAGGATCTGCCTGACCTGGAGGCAAGGACATCTGTAATCAGTGTCCTGACCGGTTTGGCTTCCAGGGGTACCGCTCCAAGGTGGGAGGGTGCAGAACTCTGGAAAGGGGTGCAGAGGGAGGGAGCCCTTGCCTCTGACCCGGGTGCAACCTGAGGGTTTAGACCCTAGGTTGTGGGACTTGGAAACTTCGTGATCAAGAGGGATCTCTGCCAAAGAGAACAGCTGAAGACTGAGGAAAAGTGTTGCCATTGCAGTGTGTCTGGGGGCTGACCTACAGTTGCTGTTGCTACTGAGGAGAGATCTAAAGGACTGTGCTGTGTGCTTTGTCCCCTGCTTGAATAGGAACTGTGCTGTGTTCTTTGTTCTTCTGAAGACAACCGTCTCCAAGGGCCTGAGTGAGCTGGCCTCCTGTTAGGAAGTACAGCTGGTGAGTGAGTTGTGTTCTGAGGTTGCCTCTCTTAGGAGGAGAGTGCGGAACCCTGGAAGAAGAGGTAGGGGGAGGAGTGCCTCGCCAGTGACTTCTGGTCAGCCTGAGGGTGCAGACCCCAGGTTCGAGGATCAGGGGCAGTTTGGAACTTCACTGATGAGAGGAAGATTGGAGAATGGTTACTATGTGGCAGGAGTTACAGTCCCCCACTCTGTGGATTGGCAAGGCCCAATGACATCTGGGTGGCCTAGAACCTGGCCGTGGACAGCTAGAGAGTACCAGTGGGGTAGCCTAGTTGGTCACGAGAGCTTTTGACGGAGGGAACCACATGCGTTCAGAGTGGCATAGAACTGAATGGTGTCCCTGCAGTTGCGGGCCCTTGTCAGTGTTCTATCGCCCAAGGCAGGAAAGCCCATCAAGGTGGTGATTGGCCTACCCTGCGTTTTGGCTGGAAGGGGGTTGTGTTGGACTTGGCCCTTTTTGCAGGGTCATCCCTAAAATGTTTGCCTTTCTCCTAGCCTTTTATCTGACATGGTGTTGGTGGTTTTAGGACTCTGGGGACTTTAGCACCGCTGTCCAGTGTAAAGTGTGTGTGCTCTCTGTGTTAATAATGGTAAGATTGGTCTACACCTGTTTGGCCTATTTAATTTACCTGTCAGTCCCTTGTAAAGTGGTATCTCATACCCAGGGCAGGTAAACTAAATGCTACTGTTGGGCTTGCAGCTCTGATTGCACCACCCACCAAAGTAGCCTTGCAAACCTGTCTCAGGCCTCTGCCATTGCAGTGCCTGTGCGCGCAGTGTTACTGCTGCTGTGAGGTGGCACATAAAGTGTGTGACATATCCATGACCCCCTTTTTACTGCATGTCAGTCACCCCTAAGGAAGGCCCTGGCTAGCCCTATGGACTTGGTGCATTGTAGGTAAAAGATAGGACATGTACCTTAAGTGTGTGACATGTCCTGGTAGTGACAAACAGCCATTTTGGTTTCACACTACTGTGGGGCTGCCCTCCCATAGGAATGCATTGGGGATTCCCTGATAAGTATTTCAGTGGTAATTACTGATATGAGAGGTGCAGCGTTGTAAAGTTTGGTATATTTGGAATAGTGATAATAAATGCTGCACAATGGTGTGCGCAGATTTATTATAACAATTTTAGAAATGCCACTTTTAGAAGTTAGCATTTCTGTGTGCTATGTGTCTGCCTGCCTGATGTAGATTGAATGTCTGGCTTTTGAGTGACCAGAGCTGGTGAGGTGTGTGTGGCTCCAGGAGGGGACAGGGCGAGTCTGCGCTAGGCTCAATGGGATATCTGCATTTGGAGTGGTGGGAGGAGATGTCCCTGGTCCCTCAATAGGATTATGCCTGCCCTAGTGAATGCTGGCTCCGCCCTCCTATGGTGTGTCTGATGGCTGAGCCACCATCTCCCAAAGAAGGGTGTGAGCACTGTAAACAGAGTGCTCCAGAACCAGTTCTAGCTGGTCCCCCCAAGACCCTGTGCCAGCGCAGACAAAGGAGGAATATGTGTATAAATGTAGGGGCTGTGACCCGATGTAGGGGTGCTGTTCCTGACTTGCTGGGGCCTTGCTGCTGCTGGTGTCCAGGAGGAACCGCCATGGAGGCTTACCTCCCTGCTGGAGGGCCATGTGTGCTGGCCTCACAGGGCCCAGCTATGCCCCATGGACCTGGAGGAACTTTTTAGTGGACTCATTCTTTTTAAATGCAGGACTTTTTGGGACTTCTAGCGCCTTGTGAGCGCTGTGTTTTATTTCTTTAATTTCCTAAGGAGGAGAGCGTGGGCTGCGCAGCACTGAGCTGCCGCCTTTTTAAACAGAATCCCCATCGTAGGGATTCCCCCGTGATGCCGTACAAAGCGGGAGCCCACCCCGCTTATGGGATATTTAAATATGTGGGTGCCCACCCCGCGTTTCACCTAAGGAGCGGGTGCCCGCCCCGCATGTTGGTGCAGAGCGGGAGCCTACACCGCTTCATGTGTGCTTAAACCGGCAGGTGCCCATCCCGCATGCAGTGCTGCTTGGCGGGTGCCCATCCCGCTTAAATAATTATTGTTCGGGCGGGTGCCCACCCCCCACTTTGGCGCTGCTGGAGGAATCACTGCCGTGGCCTGAGCCAAAAACGGAAGCCAGGCGCTTCCGCCTGACTGTGGGCGGGGCCTGGGCAATGGAGGAATGCCGGAAGCCAGCACCGGCTGGAGCAGAGCTGCCGTGAGGAGAGGGAGAGCCCCATGTGTCACATGGTTCCTGGTGAGTGAGGCTGAAGAGGAAATCCAGGCGGGAGCCTACCCCTCCTGCATGTCACCGGTGACGCGAGGAGAGACGACGCAAGAAGAGGATCCCGATCCAAGCCCCGGTGAGTGGGGCTAAGGCCGTCCTTTTGCCTGTGGGTGCCCTCGAGGCACATTGCCGGTGCTGGGGTGATATGAGTGGACCCGCCAGAGAGCGGGCTGCTCCAACGGGGCCACATTGGTTTTTAGGGCCCCCGTGGAGGTCTAGAGGACTCAGGGTGGCCCGTGCCTCTTCTACTCTGGCTATGTTTACAGCTCCCCCAACTGCTAGATGGCTGCTGCAACGATGGGGGCAGTTTGTTTACTGGAGCCCCAGAGCGGGGCACCCTTTCCTTTTCTTCGCAGCTGCACCTCACCAGCACGGGCAGCTGCAACGTTTTGGGCATATTTTTTTCAGGGTCCCATAGGAGGGTCCAGGGGCCACATTAGTGCCAGTGCCTCCCTTTTGGTTTCTCAGTTGAGCCGCCGTAGTGGGCAACTGGCACGTTTGGACATATGTTGTTTAGAGAATCCCAGTGGAGGCCCAGAGGGCACAGTGAGTGCCAGTGCCCACATTCTTGCCCACACAGCTGCACCGCAATTAGCGGCAGCTGCAATGTTTAGGCCGGCGCAATTGCGCACTTGTGGAATTCTGCTGCATTGGCAGCCAGCCCTGACATTTTGGGACAGAGGGTATTTGAGCCCCATCGAAAGGCCAGTTGGCCAGGGGGTCAGTTTAGAGTGTTGGTAAGGCGCAAGGCCCTAATGTGATGACCAATGCATAATATGTTCATGCCTACAGTGATTGCATACCTTGTTTATGCTTAGGATATTTATGCGTAGTGTGATTTATGCGCAATGTTCCGACCTAATTGTGATTCAGACACAATGTGTTTATGCTGGTGATACCTAATGTGTAATGTATTTATGCTTAGGAGGTTAGTGCATACTCTGTTTATGCTGGTGAGACCAAGTGCGTAATGTGTTTATGCTAATGAGGTTTGGGCCTAATGTCATGTTATGATTAACCCTGGGCGTAGTTTGCGAAGTAGCACTTCGCGAAGCTATGCAAAGTGCAGTTCGCACTACGCGAGCTACGCGTAGCACTTCGCGAACTGCGTAGTACCTTGTTCGCACTGTGCCAGATGTTGTTTTCAATGATTGCACAGTGCGGACAAGTAACCGGCACTGTGCAATTATTGAAAATGGCATCTTGCACAGTGCGAGCTGTAGTTTTCTGCTGCTCGAGTAGATTTTTACTCGAGCGGCAGCTTTCTCAACGCGAACTGGTAGTTTCTCATCGCGAGCGGTCGCGAGCATACGCGACCACTCGCAATGAGAAACCTGACCTCCTCGCATTGGGAATCTCGCCGGGAGGTTTATTTTCCATGCTCGCGATCGCCAACTTGATGTTGCTGATCGCGAACAAGGAAAAAGTCTCGCCGGGATGTCATTTTGCTTGCTCGTGGTCGCCAACTTGAAGTTGAGGACCGCGAGCAAGCAAAAAATTACCGCAGCACTACGCAACACTACGCTACGCGTGTTCGCACTGTGCTACGTGCAGTTCGCGTAGTGCGAAGTAGCGCGAACTTCGCAAACTACGCGAGCGTAGCGTAGTACTTTGCCCAGGCTTAGTTATGATATTTCAGGAAGATGTCTAATGCTAATGTGATAATGCTTAGGTCATTATTGTACCAGTAGTTACTGGTTGTGGTTTTTATTTACTTACCTGTTCTGATGGTTCTGACCGTGGCCCGATTGGCCTGGTCCTGTATATAATCCCCTGTGAATATTGCCTAGTGCCAGTTGGCACAGTGTATATGTGTGATTATGATTCTAATGTGTTTATGATAATTCAAAGGCTATTTTTGATATAACCTTGTGTGGAGTTTCTTTGGTAGTGTGCCTAGTGTGGTGCTGCTGTATGTGTGTGTTGCGCAAATGCTTTACACTTTGCCTCTGGGATAAGCCTGACTGCTCGTGCCAAGCTACCAAGAGGGTGAGCAGGGGTTATCTTCAGCGTGAACTCCCTTACGCTGACTAGAGTGGTAGTTTCTGCCTGGCTTAGGCGCAAGCCCTGGCCAACCAGAAATCCCATTTCTAACATGGGGAAGCAGAGCAGAGGAAGCGGAATGGAGGGGTTTTGGAATAAAAATGTTTTAGCTGTGCTGTTTATGTATTGTGCGTCTTAAGTTAGCATTTGCGGCACTATTTTATGTTTAGCCGCCATTTTGAGCCATGATCGAAACTAATTTCTCTCTCTTCCCCTGCTGAAAGCAGCTGCAAAAGTTTTCGATTCTCCAAGGTTGAGCCTTGCTGCACTGATAAATACACTGTTCTTATTAGCGCATACCTTTCCCACTAGATAGGCCGGCTCCCACCTTTAGAGCGGCGGGCACAGGCAGAACTACCTTGGCATTAGGATAGCATGTGCCCGGCCTCAGGATCAAAACTCATTCTTCTGTACCTTCTTTGTCCAACTGCCTCCAACTGGAAATTTCCAGTCAGAGTATATCTTCATTGGTTTTGAATTGTACATAATGTATCTCCATGCTTGCTGAAGTCAGTCCCTCTTCAACAATCCCAGGAGGCTGGTCAGACTGGACTCCGTTCGAGTGTACCTGAATAAAATATACTTGGTTTGTATTCTCTACTGTCTGACTGACTCTTCATGTGTGTAGAAGACTGAGAAGTGGTCGCGAGTGACCCGAGTGGCCCTAATCGGGTCACTTCCTTCAGGGGAGGGGGAAGATGCATTCTCTGTGGGGAATGGAGCCAGACCACGGCCAGAGCAGCTGCAAGCCCGCAGAGCTGGGGAGCAGTAAAAGCAGTCCCAGGAACGGGGAAGGTACGGTGAGCAAATAAAGTGAGTAGATCCAGCATGGAGAATGGAGAGGGCTCATGGCAAACTTTGCACACAAAAAAAAGATTTCACTGATCAAATGCACTCCATCTATAAAAATATTTATCACCATAAACTGGGTGGGAATTGGTTGTAGCGTAAGATTTGCAATCTACTTGGTGCAGCAGAGGAATACCGTGGCCTCAACCGAAGCAAGATGGTGGCAGGAAGCATGTGACGGGCGGAAAGCAAAGCACTTGCAGCCAAAGTAGTGGCACACCGGAAACAGGAGCTGGACCGGCTTGGTGCAGCAGAAGGGATCCCCAGCGTCACATCGAAGTGAGATGGAGGCTGGATGTAGCGAATGCAACAATTAGAAAGCCTCACACTGAAGTGAGATGGCAGCTGGACACAGTGAAAGCAACAATTACAAACAAAAAGAGTTCTCCCAAACAACAGATTAGGAATGCAAGCGTAAGGAACTGTACTTGGCCGCTGCTCCTCTGCTGAAAATGGAAGTGAAGTTTCGCTGCTTGAGCCAGTTAGGAGGCAGCAACGAAGAGTGACCCTGGACTGACAAAATGGTAAGCAGCATGCAGGAGCAAGGTCCTTGAACTGAATACAGCAGATCTCGCAGCACCGCATGTGCACTGCCTACGCTTGACCTAAAAAGGAAGGTTCAGGCCTGGCAAAAGGATTATTTTGCCAAGTCGAATTGGCAGTCTAAAACTGTACACAGGCTGAAATGGCAGGCATGATAAATATTTTGAGGGGCTATTTAAGTGGATGGCCCAATGAGTGCTGCAGACACATTAGTAGAACTTAATTTACAGTCCCTGGGTACATGTAGTATCACTTTACTAGGGACTGATTAGTAAATTAGTGAGCTACTTTTACCATGTCTAAAGGAGAGAGCACATGCACTTTAACACTGGTTAGCAGTGGTAAAGTGCACAGAGTCCTAAAAGCCAACACAAATGGGTCCAGAAAACAGCAGGGATGAAGGCAAAACATATGGTGGTGACCCGGCAGAGAGGGCCCAACCCAACAGGAAAAATTCAGTGACATATATCTGAGTCTTTTCTCTCCTTTGGCCCAATGTGTTTTGTGGCTACTTCTTTTGTCATGAGTCACGTTTAGTTGCAGCAGGACAGTCGGTTTTACTACTCTACTCTTTATTAAAATATTTCCGGGTCTTTCTCCCCCTCTTCTTTCGAGTTTAACTTCTCTAGACTCAATCACTCTAGTCCCCTCCAAACGCAGGCCTTTTTGAAATACCTTAGTTGATTCTGTAGAGATTAGATTTCTTTAACTCCTTCACTAGGTTCAGAACGAGCTCGATTTTACATATTCTGATAACTAAAACTTTCTTTAGAAGGAGGCCTTGTGAAAGGAATACTGTTCCCGATTTCTTCTTCCTACTGAGCTGTTTTTTGCGATGAGCCTACCAAGGCCATATAAGTTATATTATGGATTTCGGCAATGCAGCTTGTTCAAGGTTTTTTTGCTACCTCATAAAATTAGGTTCTGGAGGAAAATGGCATTTATTAAATCAATTAAGATGATTGTACATTTTCGTTTCAGTCCTCATAATCAATTCAACCAATGCAGTTCATGAAACCCTAGAGGGCTGGTTACTCTTAAACGTTTTTAAGTGACTTGGCCTGGAACTTTTGATATGAGGACCCTTTTTTGCGGTGCAACATGTCGAATACAACTATGGAAAATGCGTCCTTGATTTTCTTCTTTTCGATATGACCCAACATGCCAGTTTCTTTCGTTCCCTCCGTCGCGCACCTACTATCAATACGGCGTAACTGTTAGAGATGTTTGATCCTAAAAAGCAATTTAAAAAAAAATATATTGGAATGGAGACGGTAATATATTTCCAATAACCTTTTTCCTTCTGACCAGAATGCCCCTTTTTAAGGCATATATCTAGCTTTCTCTTGTAATAAAGATGGCCTGAATGGTAATATTATACATCAACCAGCAGATGTCAGTAGAGACTCAGGAAAAAGGGACTGGATTTAACAAAGCTTTACGAAATATTTTAATATAGGGAAGGCTCTGTGCTGGCTGCAACACGAAATATTTTTGTAACAGTTTCATGTTTGTAAGCATTAAGCCACTGTTGCATAATTAGAAAAGCTGCTGCAAGGGTATATGTGCCAAATAATGTGTTTTTTAAATTAAATACAAAAGCGGGGACAAAAATAGCTCAATGAGCTATGATAAATGCTTACTCGCTCTATCCGGTGACCTGCAGTCATGAGCTCCAGTCATGGCAAGGCGCTCTTCCAGCTTTCTCAGCGGATTACTTGAATGATGTAAACTGGATAGCAGTACAATCTGTTATTTATGCTGGCAAAACTGATGAATGTAGCAACATATGTCAGTATCACCGGTCAACCTACCATACAGTATCAATCACTTCAGGATTCCTCACATCAACATGAGCAAAAAGGGAAAACAAGCCTTTGCAATGCAATAGGTCTCGCATTTACGCGAGTTTAAGCTATTGCCATTGTAAATGACAATGCCTTTTATTTATGCTGTAAAAATGAAAACAAAAATAAAAGGCATTGTCATTTGCAATGCCAATAGCTCAAATTCGCGTAAATGCGAGACCTATTACATTGCAAATGCTTGTTTTAAGTTGTGACACTTTTTTTTTTACATTTGAAGCACTAATAGCCATATTATACTAAATTAACAAGAATACACAATTATTAAAAGACACAGTAAAACAAACCCTAGATTTATCGCACACAGTAAATCTTTGACCACAACATTAATAACACAGCACCAGATGCAGCTAACCTCTGCAAAAGGTTTGTAGACAAACGGACAGAGGAGTGATAAAACCCACGCCCCCACTTCACTTCTGAAGAGAACACAAGGAATGTTAACGGTGGAACAAAAGGATCTTATGAAACTTGTGCTTATCTCTAGGAAGCGCATTCCACAAAGGCTCTGTGAAAACTAGCTGAAACGCGAGAATAAGCCCCCAGTAACAACACAGGTTGTTTATGGGCTGTTACCAGAGCTATTATAAACATTAAACCAGGAGAAATTAAAAGATGACCCCCAACGACTGTTTAAACCTATGTACAAAAATAAAAAAATATGAGACACACACTGATTTGCAACAGGCACAATAACCTACAAAGTTACATGCAGATTTAATGACTAAAAAGAAACAATGCGATTAAGGTGGTGCAACCTTTTTAGGCCCTGGCATAGAGTAATGTTGGAGAATAAAATGTGAACTAGGTCAAAGTTTCCCTGAGCAGCAGACAATCACAGATGCACTGATACTGATTTCACACCTCTATGTGAAGTAATGGTGATTTCACACCTATATCTGCAGTGATAGTTACCTCACACTTATATGTGTAGTGATAGTGTTTTTATACCAATATCTGCAGTGGTCGGTATTTCACATCTGTATGTGCAGTGATAGTGATGTCACACATATAGCTGAAGTAATGGTGACCTCACACTTATTTCGCAGTGATACTGATCTCACACCAATATCTGCAGCGATGGTGATCTTACACATATATCTACAGTAAAAGTGATTTCTCAATGTTAACGTACAGTTATGTAAGTGAGAGAATGGAAAAGTGAAAATATTGTGGCCCAATTTACTAGACCACTGATAATAAGTGCCATAGTAGTAATAGCAAATCCTTTTTAATGGTGAAAATATTGAAATTATTTGAAACTCGACTGGTTAAATGTCCTTTATAAAAGCTAATAAATAGTGTTAAAAAAGCCATCCAGTGTCTGAGGTTCTAATTTAGTTTTCCCTCCATAATACAGTGGATTGTATATAACAGTAGAACTGTAATTTTTTGCTGCGCAAACCCATAGTTCACCCTACTCCTGTGTGTTTAGGGCCCAAAAGAGAATATGCATTCTACTGATCAGAATAGCTTTAAATCCTACTGAGAGATAAAACATAAAGCCCCACAGTACAGCGGACATCAGGAAGTATTTGTAAAATAGCTCAGTAAATTGAGCAGATACTGCAGAAAACGCTGTGCAATGTTAACGTTTCAACTTTATCTCCACAATAAGCGGTGTGTCGGACTTAATACTGTGAAGGTTGATTAACTCTCAGAAGCCTGATTATTTGACATGCCATTTTCATGGTAGTGTAAAACGCTGGGCCCCAAAAGCAGGCAGATTGCCCAGAGGTTATATGAATTTGTAAACGTGTCGCTTTAATAAAAAATGTTGGAGAGAACACTGAACCTACATACCATGTAGAACAAAATGGGGGCCTGATTAAATTGTTATTTGTTTTTTTAATAATAAAACGTAAAAGTGCATTTAAAAAAAACACAGAATTAACTTTCATTTGCCAACTAATATTTACGGGTTACCACTGTCCTGGTGCTGGAAGCCTTCACTTTAAGTAAATGTGACCCAGGCCCCAATTGCACTTCACCCGTGATTAGGCTTGAAGCATGTTAAGACTGTTCCTTTCACATGAGATTAGTTGTTGAGTAAGCAAAGTGAACTGCATAGATACCCGATCAATAGTTACGGGATAGTAAAGTTTTGGTACTGAAATCCTTCCATTATTGTTGGAAATTGCCATAGCCGAAATAAGCCATAAAAAGGAAAGTAAAGCATTAGCATTTTAAACCCGCATGGTTCCCGTGCGATGTGTTGTTTAGTAACAAAACAAACCGCATTTATAGCCGATAAATATTAACGGGGTACCAAAGTGCAAAAAACAATGCCTCCCGTGTGATTGAAAAGTGGCACTGGGTAGAAATTGCCTACAAACAGGATTATAATAAAAGTGTTCGAACAGTGCAAGAGTAAATAAAAGGGTATTTAATACTCACGCGTAATGAGAGCCGCAGCAGTTAAATATGTACCAATTAAGTATTAAGAATGCAGCTGTAGCCACGTTACTCGTAATTTTTGGTGTTAACCAAAATGGACATAATTAAAATAGTCTTATAATTTTGTTAATAAGTGCGTCGCTTGTACGCTAACTCATGTAGTGAAATCAGTGGCCTTTGCTTTGTTGAAAGTAAGGGAGCCTATAAGTCTGCACTAGTGTTAGAATTCTCCATAGCCCCCCCCCCACAGTTGTGAAAGGAAACCAAAATGAGTGAATTGTTAGGCTCGTAGTTGTAAAGCTCCAAATCTTTTCTTCAGCAGCATGTGTGAAATGCAGATAAGTAACTTGAGAGAATCGAGCAGCAGGATGGCTAATTTGCGAAACATCCATGTTTCTGGCGTAGTGTCTGCAGCGTGCAAATCGGTAACTTTAGAAAACAAGCCACCACAGCATGATGGCATATATGTGTCTAAACTTTATTTACCATACATAGGCAAGATGGCGAATGCCTATCTTGAAGGAAGCAATACATTTAAATAACACGTGCAAAAGTGGTTTCAAGTAAAATGAGAGGTGCAGTAACAAATTGAAGCTAGAAGCTATCAAGCACTCCAAAAAAAGACAATCAGGAAGTGGGATAAGGGAGGGGCTGGCAAATGGTGATCACTTTCGCGGGCGCTTTGATGTTCTCAGTGGCCGGCGCGGCTCACTGAGAACATCAAAGCGCCTCGAAAGTGATCAGCAGGCTGCCAAATGGTGCGCGCGCCCGGCACACATGCACTGTAGTTGGGGACCTGAAAAGCACTCGTTTGCACTTCAAGATCCCCGTTTTCTATAGCTCTCGCCAGAGCAGCGCTAAAGCGGTCTCCTGTTTAAGCTGCCCTTGTAAATAGAGGGCACTGTCAAAATCAATGGGTGTTGGGGTGGAACGCCCACTGCAACTCCCACTGCCCACCTCTTTCACGCTAAGCATTGCGTGAAAGGGGGCCTTATTTACATGGCAGCGTTGAGCCACAATAAGTGGCTTAACGCTGCCTTTTGTAAATAAGGCGAAGCCCCTATCGCCACAGGAACATCGCAAAAAGTGACATTCCCATGGCGATAGGGACTTATGCCCCTACAATCCTTAGTAATTTGAGTATTTGTTTTGTGTGCACACATGTTTATTTTTTTCGAATTACTGTTTTGATGTTTGAAATTTAAATCCGACAAATTGCTTGGGGGTCCCCGGCTTCCAGTGGTGATTCAATGGGGGTCCTCAGGAGTCAAAAGTTTGGGAACCACTGTTGTAGAGCATAGTGGCTGCTGTGCAGCATGTTGACAAGTTATATTAAAAAAGTATTATAAGCATTTTTGTTACTTTATATATAGCCAAGAAACATTATGTTCTTGCATTTTCTTGAGTTAGAGCTATTGGCGTCTTAAATGATAATGTGTTTTACCCATGTGTTATGAAATGCATTATGTGGTGTGCAGTTGAATAATGTGTGTTGGATTTGAATGGTTGTGGAATTGTGTGGCGTGGATTGTGTTGTGTGGAGTGGATTCGTGTGGTGGAATTATATGGCATGGTGTGCAGTGGAATTATGTGGATAGTAATTTTTGGTATTGAGTGTACTGGAATTATGTGAAGTGGGAGTGTGTGTTGTGGAGTGCAATTATGTGGAATGGTATTATGTTGTGGAGTGGCATGTATTGGAGTTTAATAATGTGGTGTGCTGTTGAATTTTGTTGCATGATGCGTAATTTTGTGGTGTAGATTGGATGTATGTGGCGTCTTGTGTAGTTATGTTGTTGAGCTGAATTATGTGGTTAGGTGTTGAATTTTTTGGTGTGGATTAGACATGTGTGGAGTTGAATTGTGTGGTGTGGAACTGTGTGGATAGTCAACACTAACTTGTTAAAAGCAGCATACAACAGAAGCAACAATGGTCAACAATTACGCAAGACGACCTACGCCAAACAGCAAGTATTGAAGAACACGCACACATGAAAACATATATACAACTGATACAACTCCACTACCATAACCCTAGCACACCAATTCTTTCTTTATTGCTGTGTGCATGCAGCAACCCTTTGTCCAGGCAGCACAGAGTACTGCTGCAAAACATATTGCAGACAGTTGAGAGCCATGCTGCATACACAGCTGCAAAACCAAAAGCACAAAAGAAACAGTAACATAACAATCAAAGCATATCATTTTTGCTGTTCCCAGTGCTAGAATTGGAAATGTACAAGTGTAGGTGCTCACTATTTCGAGTGCCTGTTTGCTCCTGGGAAGAGCAAGTACTCGCCCATTAAATGTATTGCAGCAGTACTACAAATAGCCAGTACTTTTCCGTTCAAATTAAAGAGGTGCAAGTACTCAGTACCGGACAGTATATGCACATTTAAAACACTGCTTGTTTCTGACCCACAAAGTTCCTCTTTGCAGTTTTAAATGTTAGGATGTGTATGTATGTAAACAGCATAGGAGAGGAAAGAGTGACAGGAAAGTGGTCACAGAGCAAGATAAAAGCAGAGACTGAGAACGCAAAGTGAGAGGAAAGCAGCCACAGAGCACAACGGAAAGGATAGTAAAGAGTGAGAGAGCAAGTTTTACAGGTAATTCATTAGAGAGAGTAAAAGAGACATGACAGATGGAGGAAGGAAGCAGTTGTGCAAGGCTGGGGGCATCGAAAAGTGTTGGAGTTGGATCTACAAGGCATAGTTGGAGCAAATCACACATTTAAGTGGGACAGGCACGCCCAGGTAGTGTCTGCTTAATGTCTGGTTAGCGCTGCAGCTGGAATTAAGTAGGAGCAGGTGGGGGAAGAATTTTTGGGGGCAGTGGGCAGGGCTGGAGTGGACAGTATAAAAAGCAGGTGGAAGTGCAGTGCTTGTAAAAAAAAAAAATATATTGGAAAGTTGCGGGGCAGAGCGGAGAGCAGGAAAAGCAAAAAAGGCTGAAGCAGAGGTTAATGTTTTGGCCACGAAATGGAAGATGTTTTTAAAGCCAAAAAATATTTTACCAAAGACATTTCAAAGTTATAAAACCATGGAATGCCACCTCTCCTATACCTTCATGTGCCCTTAAGCCAGGAGTCCACATTCATGGCTTTGTTGGTGATTTAAAAAATCAAATATCAAATTGTAGCATGGCGTGGCTTAATATAGCCCTTTACATTACCACAGTGTGCAGCGTGTCATGGAGCTCTGCCACTTACCTTGTGAACTCAGAAGAAGGTTAACTGGTGTGGGAGTGAAGGCTGTTTTATTAGTGCTGCAAACTCCAATCTTTGACCTATGCTATACTGCTAAGGCAAGTAGAAATAAGGGTTGTTACTGTAATGCAGGCCCCTTTCAAAATGTCCGTCCACCGCCGTGTTTGAGGATGTGAAACAACTGTGGAGCGCAAGTGCTTGCGCTTAGAAGTCACTCACCATGCTGTAGTGGATGAATTGCATTTTGTGAAAATAAAAAACCTGGGACCCATCCTGGCTACCGCACTAGACCAAATTGTGTGATTCTAGGCAAATATTTTATTTTACAGAGCCTCCTTTCTATTCAGTACCACACATGGGATCACCTTCTGTTGGAATAAAAATGTCTTCACTGTGTTGATTATGTATTGTTCTATGTAAGTTAGCATTCGCGGCACCATTTTATGTTTGGCTGCCATTTTGAACCAGGATTCAAACTAATCTTTCCCTTCCTGAAAAAACAGCTTTTGGTGAGTCTCATTTCTCCAAGGTTGGGCCTTGCTTTATCTCTATGAATACACTGTTATTATTAGCGCATACCTTTCCCACTAAATTGAGGCCGTCTCCCACTAGTCTAGCGGTGGGCACGACGGAGTGACCTTGAGTAATAGATAGTGTGTGCCCGGCCTCAGGATCGAAACCTATCCTTCTTTACTTCTTTGTGTAGCTACATCTGCTTGGAAAATTCCATTGTGGGCGTGCCTTCCTTGGTTCTGAATCTTACATAATGTGTCACCATGTTTGCTGATGTCAGTCCCTCTGCAGCAATCCTAAGAGACTGGGCAGACTGGGCTCCACTCGAGTGTATCTGAATAAATATACTAGTTTGTATTCTCTACTTTCTGACCGACTCTTCAATTGTATGGAAGGTTGAGAGGTGTTTGTGAGGGACCCGGGTGACGCTAATCGGGTCACTTCCTTCACTTCCAATAAGCGAGTTCAGGGTGTGAGTAGTGTAAAAAATAATCTGATTTATTTAAGTGAAAAGCTTCAGCATTTTTAAGAAATACTTTTCTTATTTTAAAGAGATTATCATACTTTTGCATGACATTTGAGGCATGATGTAGATGCCAACTATTTTCTGGACTCGTTGTTAGGTTGGGATCGGTCATCCCATTATGTATACTCCCGGAGGGGTGTTTGCAAAATGGACCCACCATTGTTGGGCTTGAGGGTTACTGCAGTGACGTCACCTCCAAGGAAATAAAGAAGGCCGAGGTAGTATGCCTCGTGGCAAATGAAGTAACCACCATTCAGTGTCTGTCTTGTGTTTGGGTAATTACTGCAGCACTTCTTGAACTCCTCTTGCAGAGGCATAGTCAGAGATCTGAAAAATGAATAATCTCCTATTCTTAAAAAGATGCCCTGTTTTAGAATGTGTTTAAAATGTAACAGCAGCAGAATTGAAATGGGTTCCAGTAAGCGTCCCATAGGTGGTAATAAACTGTACATAATCGCAATTACGACGCAATACTTCTGAATTAAGGAAACTGACATGCAACAGGCCGACCACGGTCTCGTCCATGCTCCCTTCATAAGCTGAGGTGTGCAGGTCTTGCATCACTGTAGGGTGCCACAGGTTGTCCCTGGCTCCGCTCGAATGACGGAGGGAGGGGGTGGGGGGGGGGGGAGTAGGAGTCATAACATGACAGTGGCATTGACAGCTCTCAGGGCAGCCGGGGGTGCCCTTCAAGTAGTAGTGAAATGGGGAGCAAGAGGGAGGGAATGGAGGAAGTGGGAAGTAACCCATAGAAATCAACCATTGCTGAGGAGTTGATATTTTATCTCAGTGTGGCACACTGCCACCCACTGAGTGAGCATGTCAAGGACTTATGAGTGATTGTGACTGCTTTATTTAGTGAGGAACACTTTTCCATTCACTGTGTGAGTTTGGCCCCGTCACTTGTTCAGTGTGAGCTGGTATGTGTCTCGCCACTATGTCTTCTCCCAAGTGAGATACCACCCCCGTGGCTAAGGCAATTTGTTCCCTTTGCGCAGACCTGCCTTTTAGCTACGAGCTAGCGGTCTTCAAATATCAATGCAAATCCAGTCAGCCAGAAGAAGCGTTATTGCCAGCAAATCGTTAATCCACTGCCATTAGAGTATGTAAAACAATGGCAATGAATGTGTACAGATCGCAAACGGGGTGGGAGCAGTTCAAAAAAGAAACAAGTAGCACAGATCTTCCATGCCTGCTATCTGCTGCCTAGGCAGCCGCAACCGTCTCAAATAAAATGTGATATAGCGAGGCCATGTTAAAGCTGTGTTCACATCACAGGACCACTTCAATGAAAAATAAGAATGCGCCAACAAATGCTAAATAAATCAAATAGTAAGATCACATGTAGTGGGCACTCACCACAAAAGGAAAAACACACCAAAAGGTGAAAAAAAAAAAAAATAATTCAGCAAGGGACACTAAAGAAGAAATGGAAAGTGGTAGGCATGGTCTAAACACCCGGGTAGACACAGCATGTCTTGCAGAGAAATGCATGTGTGCTGCTAGGCTCGCCCGTAAAAAAGGCGATAGGGTAACGTTAAAACAACTAGGAGATGTATTCAGAATTTACTATTAATCCTTCACATCTCACAATAGCGGTCTACTTTTTATCTGTCATTGACCGAGTAGGTCGGTGGGCTTTCATCAGGATGTATGATCATCAGATCCCTGTGTTCAGAGTAGAGAAACTACCTTTCAGAATTGTATAAAACTGAGAGTGAGTACATTTACTTTAGGCTTGGGTGGAGTTCTGTTAAGCGGAACTCGGTGTTCCGCAACCGGTGGAATGCTTAGATCGAGCCGTTCGTGCTGATTTTTAGTGCTGGGTGTTTGTCCCTTGCTCGAAAAATCCACGTGAATGGCACCATGCTCAGCGCAAGAGGGCACTGCTTCTTTCTGCCGTTCGAGTAGATGTTCTTCTCGAGTGACAGCTTCCTCAATCCGAACGAAAGGTTTCTCAATGTGAGCAGTCGTGCTCATCTGCGACCACCCCCGTTGAGATATCTAACCGGAAGATAGTCTGGAGTAAGATTCTCCTCGCTCCCGCTCGGCAACTTAACATTGGCAAGAGCTAGCAAAGAAAAAAAACTCCGCTCCACTATCCCGAGCGGAGTTTTTCGGAAGTCCTTGTGATACGTGGAGCAGGAAAAACATCGCAAACTCCCTGAATTTCACAATCAGGCCTAATATTCTTACATATTCTGTGGAAATATGGTTTTGTCCATTCCCTTAATTAGGGTTCAAATAGGTCCCATAGGACGCGGGATTGAGGAGGGCAGTCTTGTATTCAAACATTCATCAAGAACAAGCCCTGTCGCGTCACCTACCAGTCCTGAATGACTTTGTTTACTTTCATTATTAGTCCTGGATCATTAACACAGCTCTAGAACACTTAAAAAATTAATTTCTCTACATATTTGTTGTTTGAAGTATTTACAAATAAAGGATAAAAATACTGGCTTTTGGTGATTTTGCCAATTTTTTTACTGGCCGGGACATCAAAATACTGGTGGTGCCGGTAGAAAACCAGTCAGGTGTCAACCCGAACCCTGAGTGGAGGCCATGGAGGAATGGGTTGCAGTAGTTGGTGCCTAATGGAATCCACAACCTGTGCTCCATGGTGAAGATGTGTGTATGAGATGTCTAGCATAGATTTAGTAACGAAAGTGTTTCCTTCAAGTACAAAATCCTATGCATAGAAAGTGTCAATGACATTCCACACATTTGATGTGTACTGTACAGCGCAGCACACAGGTAATGTTTGAAATGTTAGGAGAAATTACATTTCTCCAACTGTTGAGCCTGCTGAAGAGGTGCTTTTTTAATCAAAGCCCAGTAGAGCCCCCTTCGAAATTCATAAACTGAGTCACAACCAGGGCGATTAGACCAAGATCACACAAGCTGGTCAAATAGACAAGCCGGAATTCTATGCCACCTGATGCTGATGTTTGAAAGCTAGCCACTAGACTACATAACCACTTTTCGCTCTCTCCTCACATTGCTTTTCCTACGAAAATGCTAAACAATCTGCTTGCCTGATTTTAGGTGATGGAGTGGAGGTTGCCAAATCCCTGGGAATTATTTTCCGGATCACAGTGTTTGAAAGCCACTGTCACTCGTACCCAATGTTTCTTATTGTGAATGTTTTTTTTCAAGCATTTCTAACTTGTTCTTGATACGAATGATAAGCACTTGATGGTCCCCGATAGCGCAAATACATTTAGGTAACCTATCTTTTTAGTCAGAAACTGTTTTAAATGCAAATATAAATGTAGCATTTATAAAGCGCATTATACCAAGGCATCATAGCACTAAAGCAGAAGAGATTTTGTGACAAAAGAGGAGGTCTCAAGGCACAGAACACCTCAATTATGCAGCTCTATAATGAAAGACTATTTCGAGAAAAGCCACGCTTTCAGCTGCTTTCGAAAATTCAGGTAAGAATTTATACTCCGATGTTGAGCTAAAGAATGATAGTGCGAATGAAGATGTTGTAGTAGCTGTGCTTGATGGTGTTGCATGTTGCCAGGGTGATGATGCATAATTTAGGCGTTGCAGCGAAATTAATGAGACACTGAAGTTAGTGTGGCCAGTGGACAATTATCAGGCATCTTTCGGTCATTTATGTGGTTATTTACTACAAACCACTGCTGGGTTTCTCCAACTAACCCTGGGTCTTTCACTTATTCTGTGTTTGAATATTCTCGCCATTCTTCGGTCTTTCTCTGATTGACTTGCTGTTTTGGCTTTCTTTCTCTTTCTCTTGCTCCCTTTACCTTTCTCTTGTCTTTCCCATGTTCGTCTATGCACAAAGGTAAGAATGGAAACAAAGAAATCAAAAAGAGGAGAAAATGAGCAGTGCTGGGTCACCTTTATTGCACTTTTACCCATCATATCCCAGATGTCTTCCTCTGCACCACATCGTATGTAATCATAACCCCAACAGCCTCTCACCCTGGCAGCCTTTAACAAAAACTCACTCAAGCAAGATACCGCCTGTCAAACCTAGAAGTCACATCGTGAAATTTAAATCTGGATCAGCGCTCCTTTTAAAATGACATTCTACCAAACAGGATCCATCAAGACCACCACTTCATCTCCCACCGCATTAATCTGGCAACAAATCCACTCTTGCAAGAGCACAGACAGGCGAACCATTCCAGAGAAAGGGAGCAGGTTCCACCTTATCACACTACTCTAAACTGGCTGCATACTGCCTACACAATCATGAAACAGAAGTGAATTCATTCTCTCTCTCTTTCAACAACATCTAACTCTCCACCAATGGCATGTCAGCTAGCACCATCCTCCGCAACCCTGTAACATAAGGCATATTCTCCAATGGCATTAAGACCTCTCATAACAAACTGATTTGAAAGAACTTAAAGAAAAACCTTGATCTATGAGAGAACTGCTTCTAGAAAAGTCTGCCATCTTAGATGTCATCCATCACCTCAACTTAATGCTAAGTCTAGATTCTCTTCATATTTAAGGAGCCATGTTAGCCTGGATCTGCTCCCAATTCATTTACAGATCGGTCATCAGCTCACTCTCTGTTTGTACAGGTCAACTCCATTCCACTCTAATTCTGGGATACAGTGTTTCTACTATCTCTCCACTTTCATCCATAGTTAGCTCGGATCGGATAATTACTGGGCAACCTTGAGAACTTCAATCTAACCTATTACAACTATGCAAACAGCACCCAGAGCATCCTCAAGCTGGAAAATCAGAGGTAGCTAGACTCCCCTAGCTTAGACCATTGCCTCTCAGTCATTGACTAATGGATGATAACCAGGATGATAACCAAGCACCGGAAACTCAACTCACCTAAAATCCCAAACTGGCAGAAAATACAATTAACAGATAACCATGTGCACTCGGAAACTTGGTTCTCCCATCACAACATCAACTGAAGTAAGAAATTCAGGAGAAATCATGGACTCTGAACAACCACTTGTCCTTTAACTGAATGTAGTCACTGGGAGCACCTTATTTAATAAGTAAATCCTCCGATTAGTTTTTTTCACTTTTAGACATCTCTCCCAACTTATTGTTCTCCATTTATTTTAGGTTTGGTTGTTAATTGTTAGTTTTCCCGAGGGCCCTCATCCATCAGGGTTGTTAATTATTGTACTGTATTGGGTCAAGTTCACTTTTGCTTGTTTTGCTAAATGTTACAGGTTTCATGTTACACCCTAGGAGAAATGGATCTAGTGTGGCCAACTACCAGGTCCCTGATGTTGACTGTGTACTCCTTGTGTTGTCACTTTACGGACTTCTTCTGTATGAAGTTTTAATCATGTCTTCGCCGTCAAGTTCACCTTTGCTTGTTTTGATAAATGTTACAGGTTTCATGTTCCACCCTAGGAGAAATGGATCTAGTGTGGCCCACTACCAGGTCCCTGATGTTGACTGTGTACTCCTTGTGTTGTCACTTTACGGACTTCTTCTGTATGAAGTTTTAATCATGTCTTCGCCGTCAAGTTCACCTTTGCTTGTTTTGATAAATGTTACAGGTTTCATGTTACACCCTAGGAGAAATGGATCTAGTGTGGCCCACTACCAGGTCCCTGTTCTTGACTGTGTACTCCTTGTGTGGTCACTTTACGGACTTCTTCTGTATGAAGTTTTAATCATGTCTTCGCCGTCAAGTTCACTTTTGCTTGTTTTGCTAATTGTTACAGGAAATACTTTAGGCCCTAGGAGAAATAGATCTAATGTGGCCCACTACCAGGTCCCTGATCTTGACTGTGTACTCCTTGTGATGTCACTTTACTGACTTCTATTGTATGAAGTTTATTCATGGATTCGCCGTATGTACAGCGCTCTGATACCCGCAAGGGTCATGTTCGCGCTCTATAAAACTTTCTAAATAAATAAATAAATAAATAGGTTTAACCTGGTTCAGTTGCATCTAGAGAGTGCTCTCCCTACTCAGAAGATTACAATAGTTAGAGCACTCCAGAAACTGTTGCACTGATGCCAATGCAATGACATTACTCTAGCCCTGCAGCCACTTTGGTGCCTATTCGTAGCCAGATGTTGCTCCTTCAAGGCAATCTGCACTCTACCACTCCTGTTACCCTCAGTAAGTCCCACACTGGGATATTGCTGAGAGGTCTTCATGGCCTGCCCCCTTTCTCTACCACCCTGCAAACACGGCTACTGGTGCACTACTAGTTGGGGGGATAGAATCCCCTTGGCTGCTGAGGGTCCTTGGGGGCAAACAACCCTTCCTGTTACCTCCAGTAAGTTCCACATAGCTGGATTGCTAAGAGGTCTTTGGAGGCCATGCCCCCTTTCTCCACCACTCTGCAAACACGGCTACTGGTGCACTACTAGTTGGGGGATTGAATCCCCTTGGCTGCTGAGGGTCCTTGGGGGCAAACAACCCTTCCTGTTACCTCCAGTAAGTTCCACATAGCTGGATTGCTAAGAGGTCTTTGGAGGCCATGCCCCCTTTCCCCACCACTCTGCAAACGCGGCTCCTGGAGCACTACTGGTTAGGGAATGAAGTCCTCTTAGTTGCTGAGGGACCTTGAAGGCCAAGAAGACCTCCAGGTACTTCCTGTAAGTCCTACACAGCAGGATTTCTGCTTTCTGCTCAGAAGCCCTGCCCCATTTCTCTCGCCACCACTCTGCAAATACCATTACTACTTTAACAAACTACAGAAATTCACTGAAAAAAAATAAGGTCACAGGGCATTATTGTTAGGAATTAGCATTAACAAACCTTGGAAATTCACTGAAAAAGCCTAAGGTTACAGGAATGTTATAGTTCGGCTCAGGTTTCACTAATACAAAACCAGTGAAATTCAGCAGTTATAGTTAGCTGAGCTAACTATAACTCACATCCCTACAATGCACTGCTTATGACCTCACATATTACATTATCAATGACATCACTGATGACATGATCCCCAAAATCACTAATGAACCCACTCACACCCCCATAGAAGCTTTCACACACGGACTCCCACACGATTCACAAACCCATACCAGTATTTGCACATCCATTCACTTATGAGCCCGATATACCCCAATATAGGCTTAGATAGATGCATGACCTTTTACCTACATTCGTTATACCTTGCTCAACATAACGGCTCTGGCGCTGACCTTTTACCTAGTTATTTGCTGAATAAATGTTGTGTGGTTTTCTTCGAAAAGTAGGCTCATTTATTATGCATGAGGATTCTTAGCATCACACAGCAGGATTACCATCTTCTGAATAAGAACTCTGCACAAAAGTCACTGCTGTTGTCATCCTTAGACGAAAGCCCCACAGTACCATTACACATCTAGGTAGATCCCCTGAGGGTACCTTTAGGGTATATAAGCACCACATCTTCGCTGGGCAAACCAGAGGAGAAGCTTCCATGCTGGCACAAGACGTTAGAGTCCCTTCACGCAGAACCTCCGGCACGCAGTGGTCTGACATCCCTTGCGGGGTGTCCAACTCGAGACCAAGGCGGAGTCCTTCATTGTTTCTAATCAGGTAATGGGTGTGGCTCTTTCCTAGGGGGATTCTTTATTTTTTTATAAACTTTATTTAAGGTTTTTCTCAACTACATAACCATGATTGTGCATACAGTTGTAATCATGGGCAGTACAGATTTAGAAACACCAGTGATAATGCTTCCATACATCAGTCACTCCGCTAGTCGGTTCAAAAATCTTTATTCGATTCATACAATGAATCATAAAAGCACAAAGTTAAAAAACATAATACACAAATAAGGTGATCCATCCGTAAAACAAAAATTACAATTCAAAAAATCCATCATACAGCATAAATACAAATCCAATGGCAAAGCACAGTTCTACAGCTAATTTATCCATAGCGTTTCCTAATCTGAAGTGAAACTCTTATAAAATTTAACATGGCACAGCAAGTATCAACAGAAGATAATGACAGCAAATAATCATAGCCTTCTTTATAAGTGCATGGTTGCCGCCCCTTCAGGACAGGTTTAATAAATCTAATCCTTGGATCTTGATATAAGGAGCAAAACAGGACAACATGTATAGTACTTTGGCTAACTCTGTCATTACAGGGACAAGGGGGTAGCTGCTCACACCAACCCCCTTGTTTAGGAAAGGCAAAAAGAAAATGAAGGGTATTTAGCCTAAACCTCGTGAGATAAAACCGCCATTGGACATTAGTTGTAAAAGTTAAATAAAATTGATGCTGTAACTTAGGTACATAGCCAATAGGGCCTCCCAGACAAGGTGAGCCTAAAAATTTCCAGTAATTTGACTTAATTTGGGTTTTTATGTTTCCCTGGATATTTGCAGGATTTTCATAAACACGACCCAAACCTATCTTATTCAACATGTCCCTGACGTATGACAACCAGGGGATCTTGTTTGCATTATCCAGGCTCAAGCAGTCTGAGAGAATTTCTCTCGAGAGCTGCAAATCGTCAGATAACCATATTTTGCCCCATAATAATAGGGGTGACAGTCGAATGATGTCAGTCACTTTGGTCATTCCCATTTCATTATGACAGAAGCTATTCGATGAACCCGATGGGATCAGTAATACCCGTTTTAGGAATTTATTTTCCATCACTTGTACCACTGAGGGGTTTTCGGTCCCCCATACTCCTGCCCCGTAGGTAGCCACAGATAAACATTTAGATGTGTAAAGAGTTTTAAGGTGCGCAACAGGTTTTTGACCCAATTTACCACAGAAGCGAAAAAGACCTTCTATGGAGCGGGTAGCACTCTGGACTCGAGCCTTCATTAAAGGGGCCCAACTTAATTTGCTATTGAAAAGATTTCCAAGGTAATTAAAATTTTCCACCCTTTCAATAGTAGAGTGATTCACCACAAATTTTCTTGGTTTTGTTCCTTTTGGACCACAGACCATTGCAAAAGATTTTCCAAAATTTACCTTCAGGTCAAGATCCAGCATGAAGGTGTTAAAGGCATCTAGGCACAACTGCAAACTGTTTCCAGTGAGGGTCATTAAAACAGTATCGTCTGCATATGAGAGTATAGGAATACTCCTACCGTTTACCTTTGGAAAATCACAACAGTGGTCCAACAAGTACTTCTCTAGTCCATTTGTGTATACTAGGAACAAGAAAGGCGCCAAAATGCAACCTTGACGCACCCCCTCAGTTGAGGGAATAGGTTTAGTTGTTTCTCCCCCAGGTCCGAATCTTATAGCCACGGACGTTGCTGCGTGTAGTCTGCGGAGAAGTGTCACCAGGGGTTCTTCGAAGCCCATATCGTCCATCATCTGCCACAGCCTGCTTCTACAAACAGTGTCAAAGGCGCTTGACAAGTCCATGAAGGCAAGGTAAATTGCAGAACTCCTTGCCTTCATGTACTTGCCAATAATTAGCGCCAAATTCAGGCACTGCTCAACTGTCCCCTTCCCACTTCTGAATCCATACTGGGAGTTCACAATTAGACCAACAGAGTCAGCCCATGTTTCTAATCTGGCCAAAATAACCCTCCCCAATAATTTACATGATGCATCGATCAAGGATATAGGGCGATAGCATCGAGGGTCACACCTATCGCCCTTCTTGAAAATCGGCACCACCACTGCCACCTTCCACGATACAGGGATGCGACCAAGAACAACAGCCCTAAAAACATTCAGTAATAAAGGTGCCCAAGCTTCAATATTATGTTTAAAAAAGTCCAAAGGGACAGCATCAGGGCCCGGGGCTTTTAATGATATGCCCTTCCTCAAAGCTTCTTCAACCTCTTCCAATGTAAGTGAAGAGCTAAGAAGCAAAGCTGAAGATGGTACCACCAAATCCCCTACATCATCCAACAAATCCGAAAGTAATAATGCTTTGGGATTAAAGATTTTACCAAAGTGAACTTCCCAAGATTCACCAGTAATCTGCGTCAGTATACTTTCTTTGGTGTCATTTTTAAACAAGGGACGATTTACTACTTCCCAGAAGAGCCTACTATCTTTTAGCTCAGAGGCCTTCTCTAGATCGTCCCAGGCTCGATTTTTCAATTCCTGCTTCCTCTTTGTGATGGCCTCTTTATAAGCCCTTCTGGTCGATCTTATCAGTTCCTTATTTCTTGGTTTTTGTATAAGGGCAGCTTTTAAGGATTTATGTGAGGCAGAGCATGCGGAGTCAAACCATTTAAAACACCTTAAATTCTTTTTCCCCACTGGTTTTCTAAGGTGCTCAGCCACGTGCCCACATAATTTTTCAAAACTCCCAATGACCTTGTCTGGATCAGACGTCAGAGACAGGCATGATTCGATCTCAGTTTTACAAACATTCAGAATCTCTACCTCAAGGCCTTCAGCATTTATTTTCCCCCACTTCATAGTGACTCCCTGATTTTTATTATATGTTATGGGTTGCTCCCAAACCAAATGTTTTCTACTAGCAGGGGCACTCAAGGATAGCATTAAAGGGTTATGATCGCTTACGGCACTTGCGATTACCTCAAGCTTATTAACATAATGAAGAAAGTTACTAGACACCAATACAAAATCAATAGTACTCATTGCACCTCTTGTTCCCTGAAAGGTTGGTATTGGCGATATATTTGGGGCAGCCCAGGGCTCTACCATACATAAATCATTTAGAATAATGATATTATTTAAAGCGTCCCCCTGGGGCGTGTGTTTAAAATGCATCAAGGGCTGTTCATTTAGATCATTGATACCACAGACATTGGAGCCACCAAATTTGCACAGTGTACAATTGAAATCACCAACCCAAATAACTACTAATAAAGCTCGATCACTACGAGCCTTACATATTGCTTCCTCCAAACTCTGAATTGTAGATACATCATTTCTATCAAAAACATTATGGTACCAATTAATTAACAACACGGGCTCTGGGAACAAATTTTCCAACAAGAGCAACTGGTACCAAGGAGTATCCACTATTTTTGAGGTTATCAGGTTCTTTAGTTTGATGGATAGAGCTGTCATTAACCCACCCCTTGCCCTCCCAGCTAGTGATGGGACCGCCAAAACATTAAAAGATTGAAAACCATCAATTTCCCCACCCGCTCTGCTCCATGTCTCCTGAAAGCACAGGATATCCTGACCACCCACATGCTCCAGCCAAGCTTCATCCTCCATTCTACCCGCAAGACCTGCAATATTCCATGAGATTAGACACAGCCCAGGTTCCCCTAGGCTATTGTCCACAGACTTTATTGGAGTTGCCAGGTCAGGCCCAGTAATTGGTGGGTTTAGCTCACAGGCTAAGTTGCTAACAGTTTGACTATCCGAAAGCATATTAGGTTGAGCATTGTGGTCGAAAGCGTCCACCACCTGGTTATCCTCCTGCCTTGTCCCCCCGTTTTCCCCCATGACCAAATCTGTGGTAAATAGAATGCTTTCCTTTTTCTTGTCTAATGGTCAATCTAAACCCTCCATTCCCACCAGTGGGTCAAATCGGTTTCTTAATGGAATATTGTTATTTGGCATCCACCCTAGGTATTCCTCCCCCTGGAATCTCCTTTTTGATTGGTCATAGGGGGTTTGCCCAAAATTTTTGAAACTTGTTGGCCCCATGAGAGATCCATCACCCTGGTACCACAAACCAGGATGATTTTGAGGGGGTCGAGATATAGTATTAATCTGAGTCCATCCAGAGTAATTATTACCCTGCATTCTCGACCCAGGAAAGCGAGGGTTAGGGGGAAGACGATGCAAGTTGGGATAGAAATATTCAAGACCTATACATTGAATATCCCCCATTCTAGCAAACCTTGCTTTGTTACAGATTAAGTCCTTGACCCACCTGTCCCTAAAATTAATTAGGATACAATCCCCCTCTAAATCCTTCTTGCTTGGGCCAACCCAAGGGACCCTTCGTACGTTTAATATTTTTGTACTAGAGGCTGGGGGGAGTGGTCTATTGTTGTTGAGCCAGAATGTGACTTTATTTGATAGGTTCTGATTTGATTCATGTTTATTTGGTGCGACCACCGGGACACCTGTCAGGATGGCCATAAAAGGTGCAGATTCGGGGGGTATATTCACACATATTGGTTTACTTGGAGGTGCCATTTCATCCAGAACTAATGGGCCGCTCAGTGGAGTTTGTTTAACTTGAGATGAGGCTACTGGCTTAGATGTAATTGAGCTCGGTGCTGCTGCTATAGCCATAATCGGTATTGACTGAGAGTCCCCATCAGCCACCAGTGCAGGTCTAGTTTGGACTGATCGTACAGGAGTTCGCTGGGAATCAACAGATGCAATAGGCTGGGGCGGATTACTTGGTTTTTGAATAGAGGTTTTGTGAGCCCCCTTCTTTATTTCAATACAATTCCCCTGGGCCTGTGGGAGTTTGCTGTTGTTAGCCAAAATTTCCAGCGAATGTGTGTTAACTGATATTAAGTGCTCTAATTGGTCCAATTTTAGGTTAACTATTTGTGTTCTCTCAATAAGGGGTAACAAGAGACTTTTTACCAGCTTCTCAATATGTGTTAACAAAGCTTTATTGTTGTTGTTTTGGCAGCAATGAGTCAGATCACCAGGGTCTCCCATACGTATTACCCTTCCCTTCAAGTGACCTCCCCCTCTTTTACGTTTACTAATTTTTGTGACTTCTGGAACAGAGGCCAAAACTTTGGGTTGTAGGGAAATGGGGCCCGACAGGGTCAAGTTAGGGTGTTGGATCCCATCCCCAATATTGCTCAATACAGAACAATCTTCTATTGGACCGTTCACTACATCGCCCATAGATATTTCTTGATTATCTGAAGTAATGGCTAAGTCTGGGCTGGCTTCCAAGTCGTTTATTATGCTCTTTTCAGGAGTGACCACAGATGCAAACCGACCCAAAGATGAACGCTTCCCCGTAACTAAGTCCAGAGACAAACGCTTTTCAGTAAGAGCAATTTCCTTATCTAATATCCCCGTGGCACGGGTGATAAAATCATCTAAGGTTCCAGTGGCTTTAACACTACTTGACTTTACTGTAACCCGCCTACCCTTTCTTAGTGATGAGGACATCATAAGACTAAAAATAAGAAATAATGTGTACAATTTAAAATATAAATTAGATAAAAGTTTAAAACTTCAATTACACATTATAACTACATTCAACATCTTATCACATTGATAACTAAAACATACTTTGAGTCCTCGAATCCCGAAAGTAAGAGAAAGGGCCCGGCCCGTCCCTGTACGTCCTTGGACGGCCTTAGACGGCCCGCCCTTTGCCCGGGCTTAGCCCCGGGCGCTCCCGCGCCCGGGGCTAACTCCACTCCTCCCCCCCCCCTTGGTCTATTGCATGAGCTAGACATACGGTTCCAGTTACTCCCTGTCCCCCTCCTCCCCCGCCCTCAGAACTCCCATCATTTTCCCCCTCATTTACACTTGGAGCAGTCGTTGGGGACCCCTCAGCCAAGAAATCCCGGCATAGCTCCCTCCAGAGCCTTAAATCATCTTCTAATCGCTCATCTTTACAAACTTTCCTCATATGCATCTCTTCGGCCAATGTCCACTCGCGGACATCTCACAGCCATGCCTGAACTTCGAGCGTGCATGTACTCATCCACACTATTGCAATTCTGAGCCTCGCCAGCACCAACAGCAACTGCTGTAGCCTATATCCCATTTGGGTTTGTTTTTTGCTTTTCCGCATCAAACCCAAGAGGCAGTGTTTTGGCTTCAACTGGATTTTGCTATTCACCTTTCCCCTTAGTAGCTTCACTACTTCCGCCCAAAAGCTGCCCACCTCCGGGCATTCCGAAGCCAAGTGTAAGAAGTTTGCTCCCATTTTATGATATCTGGGGCATGAATTAGGCCTACTGGGTGACATACGATGAATCCTCACCGGGATCATATATGAACGGTGAACATATTTGTAATGGATCAGTCGAAACCAAGCATTACAGGAAATCGTGCCTGTGAGCGCTCCCACCACCTTCGAGTCCTTTTCCTCTAACGGTTCCACCCAATCTGCATTCCAAGCCGCATATGCGGCCGGTGGGGAGATGCCAATGTCGGCCCTCAATGACCTGTAAAGCAGAGACACGATGCACATACCCGTCCCACTGGTGAATAAGGTATCTAGTGTTTGTGTGAGTTGCAGTATCAGCGGGTACGTGGGCCATATCTCTTTGAATATGTTGGCTAAGGCCGCATGCTGTAAATATTGTCCCTGTCCAAAGTCCCTACAAGCCTGCTCGAGTGTGATGAAGCACTCGCTCGGGTACAGGTTCGCTAGCGAAGTACAACCCCCCTCCTGCCATGCCCTGAATGACATATCGACCGTCACTTTTCGGACTGGTGCCAACTCCCACACGTTCAATTCCCGATGGAACGGTGCATGCCTAAGGATTCATTTCACAAATAGCTGCCAGACAGACGCCGTCTGTTTAACCACAAACAGTGCCGTCTCCGGGGAACCCGCACCTTCCATAAATAAGATCGGAAGCTCAGATGCTGGTACACTGTCACATATGAACCTCTTCTTCCAGTTGTCCCCTTTGGCAAACCACTTAGTCGCAAGTTGTAGCTGGGCCCCATAGTAATATAATTCAATCCTGGGGGCCTCAAGCCCACCCCTCTCATATGTGCGATTTAATGTTGCAAGCGCTACTCTGCTTCGTTGCCCCGCCCAGTAAAGGTCTATCGAAAGGGAGTCCAGAGCCCTAAATATACATCTCGCAATTGGACACATCGTAATCTGTAGCATATACAGGCAGTGGGGTAACACCACCATGTTGGCTAATGCCAATATTCTTATTAGTGATAATGGTAGAGTATTTCAGAATCCAATCAAACCCCTTAGGGCCTCCAGCAGTTTGTATATATTCCGTTGCAACATTTGGGGATCATCCCCTGCCACCTGCATGTCCAAGTGCCTAAAGTGCCCATTCTCCCATTTCAGTCCCAGCTGAGGGAGCGATTCCTCCGGCCGCCTAGCCAACGAAAAAAGTAAAGACTTGTTCCAATTGAGTCTCAATCCAAAGCAATTACCAAACTCCTCTAATATCTGCAACAGTTAGGGCACTGCCTGTCCCGGTGTGGAGACATAGAATAATGCATTGTCTGCATTCAATTATATTACCTGGGGCATTCCACCCACCTGAATACTCTACTCGGCCAAGTACCTCCGCACCCAGATCACCAGTGGCTTTATCGCCAGTGCGAACAAGAGCGGCCAGCCCTGACGTGTCCCCCCTCTCCAATCTTCACTCACCTGAGGCATCTAAGGTCTTCACATCCTACAGCAGGAGTTGTGGAAGCGCCAGTCCCTCAACGACTAGAACATACCTGTCTGCCGTCGCTCCGGGGTCTCCTGTATAAACCTGTTGTAGGTGCTGATGGAAAACCTCTAAAACGCCAGCTCTTGTGTGAACAAGGCTGCCTTCCTGTGTCTTTGGGGCTTTCTTAATCGTGGCGGCCTGTTCCCATCGTGAAATCCAGGCCAACAGGCATCCCGATTCGTCGCCCTCGGCTTGTAACCGTTGGCAATAGCGCATTAGGGGCAAAGTGGGTAAGACTCTGACCGATACTCTGGGCATTGAGGTTGAGGTAAGCCCCCTCTCTAATTTTGTTTGGTACTGTTTTGACGCCTGAAGGGGTGCTGCGTTGCACAAGGGTACAGAATAAATTGGTGTTCTATTTGGTCCTCCTGGCTAGGAGGGAGATCTGCAAGTTATGGCGTCAGGTGGCTCCCCCAACATGGAGAGCTTGGTGGAATTCAGTGAGATATTACAGAGTCCTAGATCAGAAAGTCAATTTATATTAGAGAGAGAACAGAAATAGGGCTATTTTGGAATTTGTTAGACCATTTAGATCCTGGTTAAGCTATTCTATACGGTCCAATCATTAAACCTCTTGGTCAGCTCACAATGTGTACTGCGGGTGGTTCTCGTAAGAACGTTAGCTGAGTTTGGAACCCCAAGTTATAATCAACAGGGGTGGATTAGACCACGAGATTGCTATAGCTACGGAGGTTGTAGGAGGACAAATAAAAAAAAAAAAAGAAATAGCGCATTAGGGCGTATTTGTCCTGCCTCTCCCAGATATCAGCTAAACACTCATGCCAATCTCGTTCTCTTTTACCCCTACCTGGGCCTGCTGGGTTTTCTGCCTGTATGGCCGCCAGAGCCTTCTCCTCCCTCTCTAGCTCCCCAATTAGTTGACTCCTCACCCCACAGTCAAGCCCAATGCCTACTCCTCTAGTAACAGTTTTTAGAGCCTCCTACTCGGTCATCCTCCCAGTTTCTCCCCCCCCCAGTTTAGTTCTCGATCATCTGTAATTGATTGTGCCAATGTTGCCCTTCACACTTGATCTTCCAGAATATCTGGTGGGAGCCGCCAGGGTCCCCCACCTCACTGTGCACCGCACCGGCGAGTGATCAGACAAAAAAATGCACCAAAGAGTCACCTCCACCTCAAGGAACGCCGGCTCCACCGACACCAGCAATCTGCTCAATCTGCTCTGGGTTCCAAGCGTCAGGGATTGACAGGTAAACAGAGGGAGTGTGGGATGTGTCTCTCTCCAAATATTATGAGCTCTTAAGTCATGCATGACCTTGCTAAGCATTTGTGTCATTCGTGGTTTCGTGCCAACCTTTGGGGGGACTCTATCAAGTGCCGGATCCAACACGCAATTAAAGTCACCCATCCAAATAAATGGAGCGTCTACTTCATTGGTGAGTAATTCCTGCATGACCGGGAAAAAGGAAGGGTCATCGATGTTGGGGCGTACAAATTTAGAATGACAATGTCCCTACCATCTAGGGATCCTCGCAGCAATACGTATCTGCCTCTCACATCTCGATCACTATATGTCACTGTTAAGGGGGTGCCTGGGGCCACCCAGACCATAGTGCCCCTAGTAGTATAGGAAAAATGATACATCTGGCCACGCCACTTCTTGGCTACTCTATCTGCTCTGCAATCATCTAGGTGTGTTTCCTGGAGGCAAGCAATCGAGATATGGTGCCTTTTAAGGAAGGCTAACACCCTATGTCTTTTAGAACAAGTGCCCAGCCCCCGCACGTTCCATGTCAGAAATGTATACTCTGTACCCATTGTGTAGAGTACTTACTTCCGAAGCCAATGTCAAATCAAGCCCACTACCCCATCCACCGCTGTTCTGCACATCATTACAACCAACCAACTCCAAAAAACAACAACTCTGAAACCCCCCCCGACCCCTCCCCCCCCAGACATTTTACGCACAAACTGGTAAAAAAATGTCACCCGCCACACGCATTCCCTTATGAAGCCCAACATGGGCAATCCCTCTCCAGCCTCCTTCTCTACAGAGATCCAGAAGCATTGTCCCCCCACCAGACATTACTTCATCTTTAGCACTCAGATACTTTATGACCTAGTGATGTTCGCAGCCGAATAAATAGATGTCTCCTTATTAGTAGGGTCCTACCCCCTGGAACCCCTGTGAGCTCTGAGCCAGCCATTAGTTCGTCACTTGCCAACTTACACACAATTGGTCACAGTATAACGTTCCTGGAGTCAGCGAGTTCCCCCCCCCCCCACACAGGCTCACCCCCTCAGCATTCTCCTCTTGCTCAAGCAGAGTCTCTGGGACTACACCCATTGATGCATCAGGTCACTCTGCTATTGCACCATTGTCTTGAGCTGCATTATCCCCTTCAACTTCCGGGGCCAAAAGGGAGTCTTTACTCATATGCAAAGCTCCGTAGCTTCCAACCCTGATCCTAGTATCTGAGCCAGCGTTCTTGATAGATGGCCCCTCCCCCGACTTGGGTCTGGTGCCCCATCTTTTATTGCGTACTCTTTTCTCTCACGGAGGTAGTGCATTTCCCCGAATCTCCAGCCATTCCCACGCTTCCTCTGGAGTCTCAAAGAACTGTGCCTTCCCGTGCATTAGGTCCTTAAGCTTTGTGGGATATAGGAGCATGTACTGCAGGTGGAGGTCTCTCAGCTTCCTCTTAACCCCTAAGAATGATTTACGCTGTTCCTGCACATGCCTCGTATAATCAGGATATTTTGTTGTTCTCAAAGAAAATGTCTTGGCACGCTCTTGCAGCCAGTAGAATACAGTCTTGATCTTTATAATTCAAAATCTTCGCAATAAATGCAAGGGGAGGAGCCCTGGGAGGTAGAGGAGGCACCAACGCCCTGTGCGCTCTTTCAATTACAAACACATTTGACAGGCCCTCTGGACACAACTGTGACTTAATCCAATGCTCCAAGAAAGATTCAACTGATCTCCTCTCAACCCTTTCAGGAAAGCCCAGGATGCGAACAGGAGAGCTGTGACTCCTGTTTCTTCAGCGCAACCACTTCCTCCTTTAGGCCCAATGCATTGTCTTCCACGACTGTCGCCATGCGAATGTCAGTGTGCAATAGGTTAACATCCACAGACAGTGTCGATCCGGGCCTCCAATACCTTTCGGGATCCCTGTATGGCAGCCAACTGCTCAGCCCGTGACAGCTGTGCCCCCCCCCCCCCCCAGTTCTTCTTCGTCGGTGCCAGCAGTCTGGCGCATCAAACCCTGCGGGGAGAGCAGCGGCATAGTGTACTGCATAATAGTATTGGAGGGCCGCGTTGTCCTTGCCCTTGACAATGTAGCACCAAGGCCTCCCGCCAGCTAGTTAAGATACCCCACATTCGACAGCACTGGAAGCCAGTCCTGCTTGCAATTTTGTTGCCCACAAGTGCACTCTCAGCTCTTCCTGTCCAGGGTACTCAACCCGTCTCCACAGGGTCTGTCTTGAATTGGGTTCAAGGGGGCCTGGCCTGCTTCTCGAAGGGACTGTCCCAGCACAACTGTGCCCGATTACCTCATGATGCCTTTAGTCACACTGTCATGCCTTGCCGCCAGACCTCTCTGCCATTGTGTTCTTGGCTACCCAGGATCCGTGCCCCTGCCCTTGTAGATTCCCCCTGGTGAACAAGGTCCACGTGGAGCTCTTAAGTAACTCCCCCAGGGCTCTGGTCTTATCTCTGCCGAGTTATCCACACACAGGCCCCTGCATGCTGCAACCTCTGCACCCAATTCTCCCTCAGGGTGCAGGCCGGGCCCCCCCCTTGTCTCCAGAGCTGTGTCAGCAAGTGCCAATACCCTCACCTCTACTCCTCACTGCGCCAGAGTTGTACTCACCCCACCTGTAGCCCCTTTGAGTCCGCTCCTCCTCCAGGCCCCTCACAGACCCAGAGGATGCACTGCCCAGCTTCTCCTTGGGCCAATTTTTAACCACAAGTTCTCTGGTGTCCCCTCTAGGGCTCCAGGTGAGGGCGTCCCCGAGGCCTTGCTGTGGGTCATCCCCTCCACCGCTGGGCCGACTTGCAGCACCCCCACACGTCCGCTCAGGCACCACTCTGCTCAATTGGGATGCCCCCCTCAGTGCCACCACACTGTTTCTTGCAAGCTGGGGGGAAAGGAAGGGAAATCAGTTTCGGGACCCTCCGAGTTCCACAGGAGCGTGCCTCACTCCGGCACAGTCCCCACTCACCGCCTGCGAGGGTGGAGGGAAGTTCTACCTCAAGCGATCGCCGGCTGCGGTCCAAAGCCTGCTCCAGCCGCCGTCTTCACAATCAAGCTTCCACGCTCTGCTGCACTCCACCATGCCTGCATGACGCAGCCTCCGTCTCTGCACAGGCCCATCCAGAGCCCACCCTCTGTGCTTTTCCGCGGCTGCTCCACCGGGGAGAGGCTCTTCCCAGATGCGCCTAAGTCTGCAGATCATGGCACAGTGGTCCAGGGGATCAGATGCCTACGGACTTCAGGATCTTACAGGATTTTCGTCGCGGCCCGGCCAGGAGCTCAAGAGCTCATGTCCTGTCGGCCATGTTTCCAAGCCACACCCCTCCTAGGGGGATTCTTGGCTTCACACCTACATACATGCTAGGTACACAAAGCTAGGGTTCGCATCTTAGGAGTACGCTTGATTATTGCACTGTATCTATATGACTGCATATATTCACTGTTTTAGCACCATGGTAGAATTCTACCTTTTATTTACTCTGTCAGTGCTTGCAATCATATATATCGGTTTCTGTCTAATGGTTGTCCCAGAATGCAAAATACAAAAATAAGGACTCTACCTATATGTTTGGGCTATGCTATACATCACTTAATATTTATGTCCACTCTGAAGGCACTAAAATGACCATGCTTTTTGAGTCAAAACATTGCTAATAACATAATATTTATTAAATTTGTTTAATATAGTTTTGTTTGTGTATACAATCATTTATATATATTTAATAACAAAATGAGTCATCATATTGGAATATTATAAAAAAGAATTTGTACAAACAACAAATCCAAAGAGAGACAGGTCCTGTTTATTCAATCATCACTCACAGCAAACATACAAGATCATACTCAGGCAAACACACACATACATAAAAAGTGAAGCAAAATAGAAGAATAACAAATGTGCTAGAAAACATTCACGTTCCCGTATGTAGAGATATAGTTGACTTAAACAATTATTAGCGGGAACTTTTATTCAAGCGCCGACGCGCGTTTCGGTGAACAACCCATTCACTGGGTATCACCTTCTTCAGGACAAAGATGATAGAAACAAAAAAGAATGGCCAATGTGGACCTGCCTGAGATAAACACATGTGCAATTTGTCAACATTTATATGGAATCACAATAATAATTCGTCAAGAACATTTACATAATTTGATACAGAATTATTTATTTTCTTTAATAACCGCATCAACATGCTCATTGGCACAGCGAGTGGTACTGGGTCTACAAGGAAGAAGAATGGTGTTTAACTGTGAAGAAATTTTTTTAGTTTTGGGAACCAAAGCACACAAGGTAAAATCAAACAAAATACAAAAGAAGAAAGACAGATAAGCTCAATAAACTGAACCTAGTTTGGGATTCACAGATTTAACACGTGGTTGTTAGTTGGCAACACCCAACCACTGAATAAGTTAACATAGTATATGAAACAGACTAGTTAGTTAACTTAACAAAATCGGGGTGTGATGGTAATAGAAACTCTGCACTGTTTAACATATATAAGGATATCAAGTTGGCACTCAAAAGAGGAGAAGAGAAGTTACCTGAATAAAAACAGCATTACGATAGTTAGGAAATGGCCAGACTGGTTAGATCTACTTAATGAAATTTAGGGATTAATGGCTCACCTGTCTGCAAAGTAATGGAAACGCTCGATGTCTGAGCGTCAGGAATCCTTTTTGTAGTCCTGACCCGACTCCTGCTTGATGTAATGCAGATCCTAGATGGGCTAAAAGATAGTCATTTGGAAGAAGCTAAAAGCCCGTCCGTATGGTAGTTTCTGTTTAAGTGAGTTTGGAAAAGGAAAAAGGATAATAAACGGTGTGTCTGTGAGGCATAGATACACATGAAGAGTTTGAAGGTAAACAGACTAGTCTCTCACCTGGATGCAAGAAGTCTGATTTGCAAGCAGCGTAACCAAAAGTAGATAGCCTAGGAACGTCACGCTCGTGATTGGGTCCGAGTTACTTGGAAAAAATACACGCTGAAAAGAAAACATAGGCTTTAGCAAAGCGTAATGATCGCACCATTGAAAAACATCGTCCTTCTTAGCTCAAAGTTCTCTCCATATAGATATAACGTTTTAGAGCCGGCATGTGGCGCCTCTGCAGGGTTTATTTCGCCCATATACATTTTAAAGATAAACGGTATATGGCAACGGATACTGGGATATTAATTGCCGGTGAGGTACCGTTAAGTGGTACCGTATATATATTGAAAATAACTGAAAGGACCGTAGACTAATCAACATAGAATCAAGGTCAGACATATACCCAGTGGTCGAAGTGGGGGAAAAAAAGTAGGGGAACTGTGGGCGGAGACTCAGGGGGCGGGAATAACCCAAGGATTGGATTAGTGGGCGGAGTCAGAGGTGTGGCTAGAAATAGCAAAACATACCAATTTTTGAACGTTTGGCATTTCACTGACCAGTTACAGCTTATAACGTTATTTAATTCAAAGAATCAATAAACATGTTTATTTGAGGTTTAATATACAAGTTGTATATATTTATATTTTTTACAATGTGGGACATGTTTCCAATCACAGAATATTCCAAATACGCTTATAAGTGGAATCATAAGCCATTTGTCTCCGAGCCATGCAGTTTCTTTCATCTGCACTTCTCCTCCCTTTTTCTAACCATTTCTGAACATAAAATTCAGGTTTAAATTCTATGACAGGTGGCCCCACGATATTTATGAACATTGTAGAAGACAGACGATTGATTGATATTCTGTTCCGCAGTGGTGTGAGCACATCATCCATTACACTAAAGCCCCGTTCAGTTTCAGCAGTGGAGGTACAAAAGGTGTTTATAATGTGCATTAATGGTTTCAGGCTTTCAGAGATGCAATTTTTATTTTGTTTGTACTCTCTGAAACCAAGGATGTACTGCCTGGTATCAAATACATGCAACCTGCTACAAAGATTTTGTAATTCTCCCTCACCGTATAAGATGTCTTCTGGATCTGGCCAATAAACTGGTTGTAGGAGTTTCATTCTATGTACTAACTCTTTGTATTCTATTTCATCATTGTTTGTGGTTGTGCATCTAGAAACATTTGATGCATTAGACATTGTCATCCTTTTTCGCAGGTTATTTGCTAAACTCCTAAAGAACTGTGCCCTATTGATGCTAACACAGCCTTTGTTCTGTTGCAGTCCTACACCAGCAAACTGCATCCGTTCAGCAGCATCTAATGCAGTTGTAGCAAACAAAGGGCCCAGGTGCATCAGCCATTGATTCAAACAATAAAATCTGCATCTGTATTGAACGATCGGCCTCATATATGGTCATATCACGCCGCTGCAGCCTTCTGGATAGGTCACCCAATTCTGTGAGAGCATCATATAAAATGCCCATAAAAAGCCACTGCTGCTCTAGGGTGTGCTGCTTTGTAGACCTGCCCGCAAGACTGGTGGTGAACCTGGGTATGAATTGTGGTGGACAGGGCTTCAAGTTTACCCAACTGGCCACCGGTAGGGTTCACCTGCTGGTGCTAAGAGACCAGGGCTTCTAAGGTCTAGTGGGGCCTTCTAAAGTCTAGCATGGGTGCTCCCTCAGGAGTGGTCTGATGGACGAGGCATGAAGGCTGAACCAGGTTCCCCAGTTCCAAATTTGGTAGCTCTGGCCATAATGCCACATCCTATCCCCACCGAACACCCTTCTGCCCCACTGAGTGAAACTCGCACTGTCTTCACCTACAACCCAATTCTGCCCCATTATAAGCACCTGGATGTGACTCATTTCAAATTATGCAGTGCCTGAAAAAAGTAACAACATTCTGGGAAAAGCAAATACTCATAGGGAATGCAGGATTATGTAAAGCATGCAAAATATAAGCAGGAACGACATGTTACCTTAACGCTTTTACTCTCGTTCAGAAATCAATGAGTATTTTTTGTCTCAAACATTGAGGACATGAATATAGGGCTCCTCCTGTACACATGTGTTAAGCAGGGCTCAGAGACAAAGGAACTCTTCAAGAGAATCTGATCTGACTCACGGAAACCCACAAGGGCTCCTTCTTATCCACAAATTGTGCACTCTTGATTGTCAGCGCCAGGATGCCTGTTAGGTGAGAGTGCGCTTTACAAGTGAGATAAATAAATAAATAATTCTTATTCATGTCAGCCAGCTAGCTGCTCAAACATAGTATAGCACATATGTATTCAAGTGTCCTGCAAAGAAGAATGAGTGCGAGTAAGTAAATGTGGGTGTGAATGATTGAGTGCCTGAATGTAACTGAGCATGAGTGAAAGAGTGTATGTCGATGAAAGTGAGAGAAAGTGAGTGAGAAGGAGTCACGTAGAGTAAGTGAAACTGTAAGTTAGAATGAGGTAATCAGAGTAGGAAAAAGTAGTGAGACTGAGTGAGTGAGAATGTGATACCGAATGTTGAAGAGTGAGTGCAAGTGAGCAATTTTGAGTAAAAGGGAAAGTGAATGAGAATGAATAATGGGGGTAGTGAGCCTGAGTGAGATAACATGTGAGCAAGCAGGACAAAACACAGGCCGTGGCAAAGTGGAGGTAAATATTTACTTATGGGAGGAACATATTGTGCATCTTGAAAAAAAATGTGGTCAACTCCTGGGGATGTTGTCTTGGCACAGTAATGGCTTTTGAGAGAATTTGTGTAAAAATGGGGTGTTGAAAATAAAATGCAGTATTTGACCCTATAGTTTTTTTTTCAAAATTATCTTGGGAGTAGCAACACCCAGACTGCAAATCCTCCGGGCCCTCCTTTATCTCTTCTTAGTCTTACAAGTCCCAGTAAATCACACTCTTTTCCAAATCTCTTTCTAAATATTATCACTCTCAAAAACTGTTTTTTCTATGTAATTTTCCTTTGATGGGAAGAGGAGGTTTCTGAGGTGGTAGTATCAGGCAAGTGACACTACTTGGGCTCCCTCTGTTCGAGCCTTCATGGAGGATCCCTCTTCATTGCTACCTCCACCTGACCCCAGACTCCGCAACGCACTTCCTTACAGGCTTGATTATCCACTACTCCTCTCCAGTGCACCTTATCTCACAGCTGACCTTGGGCCCCAGCCCCATATCAGGCACCATTGTGCTCCACTTTCATTTTTCCCGGTAAAAACATTAGTAAAATCACCTTCAAACTTAAAACATCGAATATAGCAGTAAATATAATTAGCACACACTTTAAAGTATGTGCCACAGTAGCCCTTATGACCCGACTGCTAATTAAATAAACAAAAACAGAAAGGCCATGACAAGCCACACCAATAATCACTGCCATATGCCACAAGTGCTCCTCATCTCCCCATAGCCCCTCCCCCTCATGACCTCCTCCTCGGATTCCCTCACTGCCACCCTCCACCAGTGCCCCTCATTTCGCTGTAGCCCCTCCCCCTCATGACCTTCTCCTCAGAATCCCTCACTACCATCCTCCAGCAGTGCCCCTCATCTCTCCCTAGCTCCCCCCTCCCCCCATGACCTCTTCCTCAGATTCCCTCACTGCCACCCTCCAACAGTGCCCCTCATCGCTCCATAGCCACTCCCACTACCTCCTCCTCGGATTCCCTCACTGCCACCCTCCAACAGTGCCCCTCATCTTTATGTAGCCCCTCTCTCATATGCATTTCATTTGTTGTGTAGCGCTACTCATATCAGTGTAGTGTGTGTCAGTACTTTACACCACGCACACATTATACAGAGACAACGAATCATACAAGTATGTAAATCAGCCTACAGGGAATGTCACATAAGCCAATGAGGATTACAAGGTGTATAAATCACATGTCATCCATACTGGTGGGCAGTTATTTTAAGAGGGTTTGGTCTGGAGAAGCACAAACTCAGGATTTAAAGAGTACTCCAGTGGTTAGGGGTTGGCTTTACTGATAAAAATGTATATCTGCCCAAAGATACTCATTTTAGCAACATTAGAATAATGAAAGACTGGGGAAGTTCTAACTATATCACAAAACAAAAAACGCGAAGTTCTAACTATATCATTCAGGTTTGCATACAGCTCTTTGATGACAGTTCATTGGTCACTGTCCTATGTTAGGATTGTAACTTCTGAACTGCAAGCAACACAAGGATCTCTGTCACAATGACAGTAACCCACTGAGCTTCCACATAAAATACAGTTCATCTGCACTTAACTACTAACAGAGAAATGATTGCTCTCCAGCAGGATCATTAATCCCCAGCGTTATCTGGGCATTTTTTATTGTCCTATTGTTGTCCTGCATCGGCCATGATAATGATAAAAACGGATTAAATGAAGCACACACGAAGTACATGTCCTGCTGCGCCTGTGCAGAATTTAAAAAGAAAAACAAATAGTGACACATTCTCCTACCTACTCCATTAGTCAATCTTAGTGTCGCAGCCTGAAGTGATAAGCAGCTGCAGGGGTTGGGAAAGGTGAATCAAAATAAACAAACTTCTTTTCTCCTGCGCTGCATAGAAAAAGAATATCCACGCCGCAGGACAGTCTGCAAAGGTTACCGCGGCCAAAGAAAGGATGTGCCGCCTTTCGCCATGCCCCTGTTGGAGATGAAGGGGTGAAAAAATAAACAAAGCCTCGCTAACATGTAAATGGTCTTTTAAAGACCTGTGAAGTACTCGGGTAAGGCTGCGATAATCTCAAAAACTGTCTGTGTGCGCGCCCGGGCGCCCACACACGACGGGGGAGGTGTGGGGGCGGCTTTGAAGCACTTTGAGCCCCATGGCGTTTCGCGCCTGCCTTCAAGCCCTTACTAGAACCGGGCCTGAATTAGGGCAGTCCCGGGACGCTTTTTTTAAATCAAGAAGTAGGGGAACGGACTAGCATAATTTTTAAAAGTAGGGGCACGCCGTGCCCCTCCGTTCCCCCCCACTTCTAACACTGCATATACCTCATACAAAAATGCACCAGGGATGACCCTCCCAGGCAAAAGAATCTGGCCTTCATTGAAGTTCTGTAAGGAAGCAGAGGCAGCAACGGCCGGGATATAATCACTGGAAAAGACGAGATCAAAGGATTTAAAGTCTTTTTGCAATTGAGACCGCATAGTGCTAATAGGCTAGAACGGGTGGTTACCTAAGTCAATCTGATAGAAGCATGGCGGCGTGGCATCCTGCTCCAAAATCTCGGGTGATCCGATGGTACCGAGGAGTTAATTAATGCATTTAAATGGGACAATGATCGCATTCGTCAGAGCGAATTCCCTGCGTGATACGTCGGAAAATGGATGACGATAGGTGAGGGCGTAATTCTAAATAAAATTAACCTAAAGTAAAATGAATGTATTGTATATTCAGTGAAATAATTCGAATGAAGATATCGAAGATTCGATAATAGGAGGACATTCAGTTAGGCGATAACATTTTATGAAGACTGCCATCAATGGAGCCTGAACAGAGTTAAAAGAGAATTCAGAATGCAAGGATCATATTATTATGGCGTTCGAAACAATGTATCAAAAGTTATCCCGTGTCGGAATTACGTTTGTAGCGTGAGTTCCATATGACACGTTAAAAAATTAAATACACAGACACTTGGTGAACCAATAAATTGGACAAATTTAAGTGGCAGAAGGGTAGATGGTGTGATGTCTGTAAAAGGACCATGTATAAACCAAAAAATGAAGTGAGATTAGGGGAACAATATATGGACCTTGATCGTCCGAGCTAAATTGGAGGAAACATTAATGGGGCCGATGCCATTATTTTATCGTACTCAAGGAGTGGCGATAAATCAAAAAAGACCTTCCCTGGGCCGTGGTGGTGAAACGCTGACCTTCTCCCTGATAAGTGCTCGGCTCCCTGGTTGACCGGACTCCCGCTGCCGCTCTTACACCTTCAGCGGCCGCGGCGCGGTCCCAGGACTCCAACTCCCAGAGACCCTAGCGGCAGGAAGTCGCCGCCGACGCCGTCTTTTCGCGCCAGGAGGCGCACAAAAACCGGCTCTGACTCCGGCTGAGCGGGCAGTCTACCTACCTTCCCTGGGCCGTGGTGGTGAAACGCTGACCTTCTCCCTGATAAGTGCTCGGCTCCCTGGTTGACCGGACTCCCGCTGCCGCTCTTACACCTTCAGCGGCCGCGGCGCGGTCCCAGGACTCCAACTCCCAGAGACCCTAGCGGCAGGAAGTCGCCGCCGACGCCGTCTTTTCGCGCCAGGAGGCGCACAAAAACCGGCTCTGACTCCCGCCTCGCGGGACGCGCGCGGGCGGCGCCGGGAGAAGCCCGGGACAAGGGCGGGGCCGTCTGTGGCTGGACGGTGCTGGGCTGGGCCACCCCCTTAACCAGCTCCCATTGCACTCGAGGACTATCTGTTGCTGTCACTGTACAAAGCCCGTTGCAAGGTTTGGTTCACAATCGTTTGATATGTTGTGTTAACTGCGGTCATAATTGCCCCTAGAGTTTTGATTTAGTACTAGTTATGGCAAATAACCGCAGTAAGGGATCAACTGTAGCTGGCTCAGGGACCTTAGATGCCTTTTTAAAAAGAGCCGAACAGGCAGTCTCTAAAGAAATTGAGATCGTTGAGAAAAGGCTGTCTTTAGAGCCTCTTACCCTGCTCCTGATATCTGTGCCCTCCCAGGCACCTCACTCTATTTCTGCCGGGTCTGTTTTAGAGCTTGGCCATTCTAGCGATCATCTTTTGTTGAATGCTTCTAGTCCGTCAGTGTCCCCTCCTACCTTGCGTTCGAGGCAATCAAAGCCCCCCTCTGCTGGCCCCGTTAAAATACCCAAGGGCAAGAGAAAAGCTAATCGTCCCCCTACTGGTAACTGCCAAAATGCTAAGCAACCTAAAATAAAAGATCCGGGCGAGGGGTTGACTGATTCGACAGGCAGTTCGACAGTGGAGGCTACCAATCATTTAGGTAGCGTGTGTATGGAGCCGACTGCCCAAGGAAGCACTGCCACCATGAAAGACATGTCAGTTGACTTGATCAAACGACTGGATGAGAGTTTGAGTAAGTTCATTTTGCCAGTCTTAGATAGACTTAGCGAGATTGATAATAGGCTCACTCTAATTGAACGTCATATTGCTGGTCAACGTGCCCAGGAGTCAAGGCCCATCCCCCCTGATTTGTCTTCCCTGGGTGAAGTTACCGCTAGAGTGTCGGATATGGTTAAATGCATGGCAAGTTCTGTGGCAGGCCCTACAATCCCCCCACCATCTGCACGGAGCACTAGCGGTGTCAGACCAGGGTTGAGGGACACTACTGATACTCGCCCAGCACAGGGACAGTGGACACACAAGGAGCGCCCATTAAACTTGCCACCAGAGGCCTGCCCATATACGATCATCTTGGCTAATGTCCCGAAGACTTGTGACGGCAAGGAAGAGCACTGGTCCTCCCTGAAAAATAAAACTCTTCACTTTTTGACGGGGAAGACAGTGCTGGGGAGTCATCTCTTTGATAGTTTTAAAATGGTGAGAAGGGTTCCGTGGGTGGGGCAAACGAACAAGACTCTGAGGGGTGATTGCGTTGTTGTGAATTTTAGTTCCCCTGACATAGTCGATCACATTTTAAGACAAGCAGGGTCCTCGAGAATTCAACATAATCACATCAACGTTCTTCCATTGGGCTTTTTTTACCCTCCACCTTTTTTAGGTCAGGCCACACAGAGAGAGCACCCTTTTTTGCATGTTCCTGTAAGTAACCCATTGGTCCTAAAAAACAGATTTGAAGCCCTTAGTACCTTAGATTCAAATGATTGACTTAGAGTTAATGATGTCTACTCACACAACGAGATTTTAAGTACACTTCCTTTTACCCCTGTTGGGCCTTTATCTGTTGGCTTATCCGTAGCGGACTACAATGGTATTTTCACCGCCTCGTCAGTTATTAACTTATCCTCACAGATAGAGGTTGCTATTGATGTTACACAGAGTGGTCCCGAGGTAGTCTCGGCTGTAAAGAGTGGCTCAATTCCCACTCTTAGTTCTGAAAACTTGGGCATCGAATTGCCTTCCCACGGAGTTGAGGCCGAGTCATTACCCCCTTCATGTGAATCGGCTAATTGTTTAGTTAACAAACAAGCGGGTGTAGTGAAATTTCCAGCAACTGATTCATTTTCGGTTTTATCTTGGAACATTGCTGGTCTTCGCTCTAAACGTGGTGATCAAAACTGGAGGGCTTTCCTCTCTACTCATCACGTAATCGCCTTACAAGAAACATGGGAGGCCACAGATCCTTATCACCTGGATGGGTACCATTCTTTCATCAAATACGCCATGCCCTCTGTCATGGGGAGACCACGAGGGAGTCTTTTGTTATTATTTAGCTTAAAATTGTTATATAGCACCGAGCTGATAGTAACCAATTCTCCTCACATTTTAGCGGTGAAATTGGAATGTGTTAATCTACCATCATTATTGGTGGTTAACTTTTATAACTCATTTGCAAGGTCGGATGAGCTAGAGCATCTCAAAGCACTATTCAGTTTTCTAGAGGAGTATGATGCAATTAATGTCAAACCTTATTTTCTTTTACTTTTTGGCGATTTTAACACTCATGTATGTAATCTTAACTGTTTTGTAAATAACTATCATGATCCATGCTCACAAGAGGCTATCCACTTTGAACATTCCAAGGGCGGGAATTTCTTAGAGAACATGGTATCGTCTTTTTACCTCCACATGCCAGTCCAAGAACTGTTGGTCCCGGTTCCCACGTTTTCGGGTCAAGGTCATTGTAGTACAATTGATTATATTTTTGTACCACGTATCATGGTGAATCTATTGGGTACCCTTCGAGTTACGCATAATGTTTTAAGTGATCACAACCCACTCACGCTGGAGATTAAAATCAAGGCACTACGGGATGATATTCTTTTGCCTTTGATTTCCAACACTAGTCTTGAGTCTTCCAGTCAGGGAAGACGACTGAGATGGGAAGTTATCAACCCGGCCGATTTCCTTGTTAAGTTATATGAACGCAATAAAGAGGACTTTAGCCTGTGTCTCTCGCCATCGGCTCAAGCGTTGGCTATCCTGGGCGCTTTTGATAGGATTACTAAACATGTAACGGGGAATCTCACCACTCATGGGAAACCCAAGCCTAAGAAATTTAAAAACTGGTTTGACCAGGCCTGTGTTAGTGCTCACTCTGCCCTCTTATCGGTTCTTAAAGAGCGCGGTAACACTCCAAGTAAGTTAACTGAGGTCAGAAGAAACTATAAAAAAGCGATTAAGGCTAGGAAAAGTGAGCTAAAAAACAAGGCATGGGAAGAGTTATCGGACGCAAGTACCCAGAAAAACAGCAGCAAGTTTTGGAAAGTGATAAATAGCCCTCTTTTTAATGAGCTGGAGAACACTATTAAAGAATGTTTTATTCCGCCCGATAAATGGGTGGCCCACTTTAGCGGTTTATATTCGGAGATACAGGATGACAACCCAATAAATTATGCAGATCATACATTAGCCTCAAGAATCCTCTTTAATGAGGACGAAGTCCTAGAGGCCATTGAGGCAATGGCACCAGGCAAAGCCCCCGGCCCGGACGGTGTGCCTGCGGACCTTTATAAGGCTGACCCAGGGTTTTGGGCGAAAGTTTTAACCCGCGTTTTTAACGCTGCCTCAGAGGCCGGAGCTCCAAGATCATGGGGCAAAGCGGTAATTGTCCCTCTTTTTAAAAAGGGTTCAAGAGAAGATCCGGCTTGCTATCGGCCCATTTCTCTCCTGGACTCCGCCGTGAAAGTTATGGGTAAAGTCGTCCTTGCCCGCTTAACATCATGGTTGGAGGAGTACTCTATAATTTCTGATCTACAATATGGGTTCAGAGAAGGGAGGGGAACAGTTGGCCAATGTCTTAACCTGCATTTGATCATAGGAAAGTACACGGTCGCTAAGCAGGGGGACCTCCATTTAGCCTTTATGGATTTGTCCACTGCTTTCGACCTTGTCAATCGACAAAAGCTATGGGCCTTACTAGCTAGCCTGGGGCTTGATACAGTTCTGATTTCCTTCCTGGCTGTTATCCATGAGGACACAACTGCAGTCGTTCGTTATAGTGAAGATGGAAGTCAGACTGACGCCTGGCAGGTAAAGCGTGGTGTAAGACAGGGGTGTATTCTTGCACCACTACTCTTCTCGGTTTACATCAATAATCTGGGCCCGGTTTTAATTGCAACCAGTAAAGACATTCCGAAAGCCGGCTCCAAAATGATTCCCGCATTGCTATATGCGGATGATACAGTTTTATTGGCCAGAACTGCGAGAGGATTACAAGCACTTTTAAATGGTTTTTATGATTTTATGGTCTCTCTAGACTTATTAATCAATTTTAAAAAATCCCACTCTATGTCGATTGGCTCGGGGAGAGCAAAAAGGGTGAAATTCTTCTGCAATGGGCAGGAATTAACCAAAGTTCAGTCCTTCCCCTGTTTGGGTATTGCATTCGACGACAGATCATCTTGGGTTATACAACGCGCTCAGAAAAAGAATAATTTAGCCAGAGCCACCGGCGCATTGCTGGGCTTTGCAAAACGCATAGGGTGCAAACCGCTTCCTGCCCTATTAAAAATTTATAGCGCAAAATGTTTGCCCATGGCACTTTATGGAAGCGAGGTCTGGGGTTACAAGGCTGCTCCTAGCATTCAAGTAGTCGAAAATAATTTTTTTTCGTTTTTCGGAAATTGTTGTCTCTCCCTCTGTCTGCTCCTATTTTTAACATTCATGAGGACTTGGGGATGGGATATGTCGCCGACCAAATAGCTGTTGCACCGCTATTAGGTTGGTTGAGGGTTTGTGCACAACAGCCACCAAACCTAAATCAACAAATTATCGAAGACTGTCTGTCTTTGGAAAAAGCCTTGTCTATCCCGTGGCTACTTTACATTAAAAACAATCTGAAATCACTCGGCTGTCTGGACTTATTCACCAGCCCTTGTGTTTTAAGTACAGAACAAATTAAGGCCATTAAGCATCAATTTTTGTCTAGATCAATGTTGTCAAGGGAAGGCGAGGAACTAGGGAAACCGTCAGTTAGGAGGTTTGTTACATTAAGTTTGGGGAGTGGGATTCAGTCCTATTTAACTTTTATTAACAAACCTTTCCACATGTTTTTGCTGATAAGGTTTAAGCACGGTGTGCTCCCTTGGCTCTTGGCTTACCCAAAAGGATTTTTTAAGGAGGGAACTTTGGGGCCCTGCCCTTGTGACAATATTTCAGAGCAAAATTTGTTGCATATGTTATTCTTTTGTAAATTTTACTCTTCTCAACGCAAAAAATTCATTTTGCCAATCTTGAAGAAATGTCAATTTAAGCAAGCGAGGCCTGCATTGATTTATTTACAAATGTTGGACTCTCCTCTGACTTGCTTCGGGGTCGCTTGTTTCATTGTGGGTGCTTTAAGAGCTAGAAATAGGGCTCTGCTTATATAGTTATCCTCTAACGAACATTGTTTCTAAATATGTTGTTAGGGACAGAGCCTTGCAGTAGACATGATTTTTTAGAATGTATATTTTTGAATGAAGGAATCAATTGTAAAACATACTTTTATTGTATAATGCGCCAAACAGTATTGTATTTAATTTTTGTGTTAAATTATACTTTTTGTAATTGCATTTATCTGTATCATGAATTTCTGTCCTGTGCTTTGATGGTTTTAATATTTTAACCGAATAAAGCAAACTTTGACTTTGATAGACCCTATTGGTGATCGATTTTCTTGGATCAATAATGCTCCGAGTAAATAATTTGTCACAGACAAAGCCCGCATAGGTCAAAGTGCCTCAATTATAGATGTTATAAAAAGAAAGACAGGCTGCCAGTGTGTTCATTTAAGAGCACAAGAGGATCAGTACAAGGTCCTACACGGTTGTCCCAGCACACGTATTTTATGCTAGAATAACGCTGGTTCAATAAATGCTTATTGAAAGCATCCCCATCGTTTATTCTGTATATCTCTCTAAGAAGAAGTGAGCACGGGTGACTAAATGAAAAGTACTGTACTGTTTCTACGATCCCTGAAGGATCAAGGGTTGTCATGTTTATAGTTCCCAAAAACCATTCGTTCCTTGGTAAGGTTAGGGGGCTTATAGTGGCACTATGAGCTAGCTGGTCTAAAGGCTAACATATCCTTTGGGGGTGTCTGGAATCAGTCTGGACACCAATCCCTTAGTTTATGCTGTCTAAATGTGCAGATCCTATGTGTTATTAGGAACTACACGACACACTGATTCATAGATCTACACACACATCCACTCACTCACCTATAAAACCACTCATACAGCTACTGAACTATCCACTCATACACTCACTCACACACTGAGTCAGTTACCCATAGAGCTACTCACAGGCCTACTCACACACCCATAGTCAATCACACAGCCACTTACTCACTCACCCATACAGTTACACACACCCACTCACTCACTCATACATATACTTACTTACCTAAACAGTCAGACACAAGCACACACACCCATACAGCCACTCCCACATCCACTCACTCACCCAAACAGCCATACACACACGCACTCACCTATACACCCCTGCCACACACACTCATACTCACTAACCCATAAAGCCACTGACTCACCCACTCACTCATCCATACAGGCAGTCACTGACCCCCTCACCCACCCAGACAGACATTCAGACTCCCATACAGGTAGTCAGACAACCAATCACCCATACAGCCACTCATGTAGCCATTCACACACCCATACAGACACTTAAACACCAACCGACAGACTGATACCGTCACACAGTCACTCACCGATGCATTCACTGAGACACCTAATCCCTCACTTATAGTTAGTCACCCACCCACTGAATCATCCATATAGGCACTCATACACCCACTGATTCACCAATACACAATGGTATATATATTTAGAACTCAAACATTTTAAAAACACTCAGTCACTGAATGATGTCATCAGTGATGTCATTTGAGAGGTCATTAGTGATGTCACTGACCATGTCATGAGTTATGTAATATGTGAGCTCATAAGCAGTGCAGTGCGGGGGTGCGAGTTATAGTAAGCTCAGCTAACTATAACTGCTGAATTTCATTGTTTTTGTACGAGTGAAACCTTAAACCTAACTATAAAGACCCTGTAACCTTGGGTTTTTACAGTGCAATATAAAAAAAAATATATATATATATATATATATATATATATATATATATATATATATATATATATATATATATATTGGCTGTCAACACTCCAAATCAGGAAGTGTTGGCAGCCATCTTGTGCCTCGGTAGAACCGAGGCACAAGTAACCTAAGAAACAAACACGCAAAATGCGAAAAGGGGGCCGGGTAGAAACACCCTGACCCCCTAGGCCTGCTCAGGGGGTCCCACAAGGACCCCAGGGACAAAAAAAGCATTTTTTTAAAAAACAAAAATCGGCGAGATTCGCGCACCCAGCACGAATTTCGGCCGAAAATAAAATAAAAACAAGCATTTGCAATGCAATAGGTCTCGCATTTGCGAGAGTTTAAGCTATTGGCATTGTAAACGACAATGCCTTTTATTTAGGTTTTAAAAATAAAAGTAATTGTCATTTACAATGCCAATTGCTCAAATTCTGGCTAATGCGAGACCTATTGCATTGCAAATGCTTGAGCTTTCATTGGCTGGGGAAGTCGCGGAATGATGGGGGCAGAGGAGGGGAAAAGCTTTTTACTTGAGTTGAGGGAAGCTTTTTCGTGCTCCTTGGCAGTCAACTGCATTAGACTCCCGGGTTGGTTTATCAGATCCAGAATTTGCAGATTCGATAATTCTGGGACCAGAGAAACCCTAAACCTTGGGTGTATTTCTCTCTTGGCAACTCGTCACAAGGGCCAAAGTAAACTACTCTACGCAAGACATCACAGGGAATGAAACATTTCTAGCACACGACTCAAGGATGGTTAATGCACCCGCTGTGCAGATACTAAACATCAAACGCTTATTTAGGAGCAATGGCTTAAAATCCCCTTCTTTTGTAGTGCAACTGCCAGCGAGTGGCGTTACCATGCTATAGTTCTGTAACAGGTAAAGCTTCCCACCGCCTGAATGTCGTAGTCAATAATGTAGGTTAGCGCCATGTTTTAGTTTCTGACTAAAAGAAACACTCGGGATACAAATATCTCATGAATGAAAAAACTAAAAACTGGCGAGCAAAATCGTGAGGAGTAAATTGTTTAAAGGAACAATGACAATGCTGGAGGTAACTAATAAAGTAAGGAAAGGGTTAAATTTAAAAGGTAAATGAAGAGGGTTTGTTTAAATGAAAAGGCTGTAGGAATCCTCCCGGGTAAATTTAAAAACAAATACTCACTTTGCATTTTAAATAAAAATAATTTGTAACACACGGACAACACAGAGCGGACGTGAGAGCAAATCAAATGAGTAGCCTGATAAGACTTATGGGCTGATGAGGGAGATAAACTATGCGGTCTGGGGATATTGTGAGGTCTGGCAGGGAGGGGCCCAGAAGAAAGACTCCGGAGGGAAGCTCTGCATAATTTAAATGAATACACTTGTCCTGTGCTGGCGCAGTGCTCAGGGAAACGGAGATAAACCCCTATAAACATATTTGATAAATATGGAGAGACGATGTGGCATAGCATGCAAAGCTGGGGACTTTGGAATTGTGGCTCGAGTCTCCAGGCACTCTGCGTCTTCCAAAAATAAAATGCAGACATGTCGAGTATTAAAAGTTTAGTAAAACAATAGCGAAACCCTGCTATTTATTGGTGCCTTTGTATGATTTAAAAGGGGACAGCAAGTGGATGCAATGGTGCGTGAATACTTACGACAAATCAAAACAAGTGGCTGTGCTTTCAGGCGATCCTCGGGAGAAACAAAAGAAAGAGGTATACGGGAAGCAAAGGGCAAGTGACGCGGCCGCGAAAGTGATCGTGATTACGATCGCTACGGAGGAAAGACACATGGCGCTGCGCGCGTGCACGTTCACGTGCACTGTAGCTTTAGGCCACGGCAGCACTTTGAAAAGCCTGTATACAAAATGTCTCGGCCAGATCAGCGCAAGCGCTGGATCAGGCGAGACCTAATGAAGTGCGGCCTCCCGTGCTTCTTTGGTAATTGGACCCCGGGGGGGCCAAATCCCTGGGGCATTTAAAAAAAAAAATAGTGTGTGGGGGAGTCCCAATCCCCCCCACACTGCCCCAGGGCTCTAACATAATATCGGCGGGGGGCTCACAGCCCCCCTGCAGCCCCAGGGACCGCCAACCCCCGGGCTTCTTTAAAATGGGTGGGGGGGCTCTCAGGCCCCCCCAGCCCCGGGGACCGCCAACCCCCAGGGCAACTTCAAAATGTGGGAGGGGGGCCACGCGGCCCCCCTCCTGGAGCCTTGTATAGGCCCTGGGGACCGCCACCCCCCAGGGCCAGCTCCTGCAGTGTCCCGGGGTGCCCACCTCTGGGACACTGCTGTTTGCAATGGCAGGGCGGGAGCCTCGCAGCTCCCACCCTGCCATTGCAAACTGCTTCACTTCATTTAACTGACTAGCCAACTAGCCTACCAGGTACCTCCAGTAAGCGCCACGGAGCTGCGTTGCAGAGTGTTGTAAAAAGGGGCGTGGCCTCTGAACACCTCTCTGCAACGCAGCTCCCTGGCACATACTGGAGGTACCTGGTGGGCTAGTTGGCTCCCAGGGGACCGCAGGATTGAAGAGGAATTAATTCCCCAACTTAAAACGTGCCACAGGGCGTGTTTGCACATGTCACTTCAGGCCCCGCCCCCTTCCCTCACCATTGTACAAATATTCCTTTAAAATCAGCCGAACTACGAATTCAGATTTACGCACCTATTATCAGGAGAGAGCCCAGTGCTGCATCTGTTAGCCCAGCACCGACCCTGGAAAGTCATTCTAAGCGTACTTACCAGTAACTTGTATTTCCTTCCATAGGAATCCCTTGTGTGGTTTTGAGCTGAAAAGTTTCTAAGTGTCTATTTTCACAAACTAAAAATATTCCTAAAAAATCGTCTGTATGACTTAAACACATTCTTTCAACTGTTTACAGGAGATTCACCAGTGCTGGATCCAGGATCCACCACTGAGTAAGAAAAAGTAACGATAACACTACTTACCTGCTAAGTAAATTTTCTGCCATAGGATAACATTGGTGATTCTATGTGAAAACATTTGTCAACTTTCAAAATACAATAATATTCCTTAAAAATCACTACTGTAACCAAAACGCTTTTACTCAACTGTTTACAGGAGATGTCCAAGGACTGAATCTAGGATCCAGTCCTGTGGTTAGAAAAGTAATCCATAAAGTAACTAATTGCATTTGACTAGAAATTCACATTGATCTCAATGTTGCATTGTGTTTGAAATTGTGTTGCCCATTGCAACAACTGTAACTACTGTACTTAAAAGTCTATTGCCTATTTGCAAAGTATTTAAACTAAAGTAATTCATTCTGAGAAAGTATATTTTGTATTGTAATGTATAATGTAATTATAATGTAATTTTAAAAAAAATATCTAAAAATAAATAGTTTAAAAAATGTAGAAAATCAGTATAAAAAAAATCAGTATAACAATGAATACATTAAAAATTGTCATGTAACAAACCTTTGGAATTCACTGAAAAAAACCATAGGTTTCAGGCCTGATATAGTTAGGAATTAGCATTTTAAAAACCTTTGAAATTCACTGAAAAAACAATAGGTTTTAGGGATGTTATAGTTAGCTGGACATTTCACTCGAACAAAACCATTGAAATTCCTCCGATATAGTTAGTTGTACTAACTACATCTCGCGCGCCCGCAGTCCACTGCTGATGTCACATATTACATCATTCATGACATGGTCAGTGACATCTCAAATGACATCACTGATGACATCACGGATGACATCATCCACATGACAATCAGATACACCTCATCATACACTAGTATAACCTTTCATCACTCACTGTAAAATACAGAGTGCCAGATTTAAAACCATTGACACACCAATACAAGTTTCTAAACACCCACTCAGTGATTCCTCGATCTATACACAAATCTAATCACTTACCTATAGATTCACTCATAAATGCAGTCAATGATCAATAGAACACTATCAAATATACTTATCTATATCGACATTACACACCAGCACACATCCTAATCACTTATGAAGTCATCCTACTCACTTATGCAAACAATGGATCATACTTACTTTTACTTAGCTATACACTTATAAAACACCACTTCATCTATTCATATAGATAATAACTCATACTTAGTGTGTTATAAAAACACTATTACAAGTATACAGTTATCCATTCAGTCACTCATACAATCACTGAGTCTTATGTATACTTATTTATATACAACTGACACATACACTGGCTTTTATTTTTCTAGTTTGTTGGACATGTACCATTGAGACATATATTGGCTCATCACCACACCCATAAAGATATTCCTCACCCAAACAACTGTTATAACATGTAGTTTTAACTTCAGATACCTACTGAATCAACTATTCACACATCTTTGGGCAGTCACCCCCCCCCCCCACCGAACCACACACACATTCACTCTCCCATACAAATACTCAGTTAACTAATCAATAGATAATATAGACTTTCACGTAGCTAGTAACCAGCTGGTGCAGCAGTTTACACAACAACTGACAAAGTGATACAGATATTCACACAGTTTAGTCACTATCCAATATATTTAGTGAGACACTATAAATTAGTCAAGTAAACAGTCAATCACACTGCTACTAAATCCTCCATCCAGATATTTATATTTATATATCCACTCATTCTTCAATCAAATTGCTATATATATATATATAATACATATTTAAATAACGAACCAAACCACATTCACTGGATGATGTCAAGATGTCATCAGTGATGTCATTTGAGATGTCATCAGTGATGTCACTGACCATGTCATGAATGATGTAATATATGACATCATCAGCAGTGGATTGCGGGCGCGCAAGATGTAGTTAGTACAACTAACTATATCAGAGGAATTTCAATGGTTTTGTTAGAGTGAAATGTCCAGCTAACTATAACACCCCTAAAACCTATTGTTTTTTCAGTGAATTTCTAAGGTTTTTTAAATGCTAATTCCTAACTATATCAGGCCTGAAACCTATGGTTTTTTAAGTGAATATATATATGTATATATTGCTTTACACAACACTGGTCAGAGTTTCCATAGGAAATGCATTTATGTTTTCCTAATAACTTTGGCACCGTTTGACGAATCAACACAAACCTTATAGAAAGCCGCACAAAAAAAGTCCATCCACTTTGACTCCTTCATGGAAAGTTTTGTTCTCATCTATAAAGTGGAGCCCAATACAAAGGGACAGGGGAGGGGGGTCCAAAGATGCAATTTCATGCTTTAATTAACATAGGAAATGTTGCTCTCCATTACACAGGAAACAGCTAAATGGAATTACACCAAATGTGGCAGAAAGTTAGAATTTTACTCAAAAAGCATGTTTTTTAATTTGGTGTTAATCGGTTCAGTAGTTTGAGAAATTAGCGTTTAAATGGGTGTTCATGTAGGGTTTAAAAGTTAGAGCTATCTAATAATGTGGTAACTCTGCAGTCCAAAGTACTTTTTTCTGATTTGCTGATACTGTGGACTCACTGCACAATAGTGGTTTTACAGGGAGGGAGGACTCTACTCGATGCGTGGAAGGAAAGACAGTACAGAATGATCCTTGTTTGGCTCAAGGAATTGGTGTGAAGTGAAGGGTCTACAGAGGAACTCTCTAGTAGACATTGGGCTTGTGGAACAAGGTTCAGCCTGACAGGTTGGTAGCTGGCCTCAAGTTCCAGGCCCATTCAGGGTGAGGTCCGTCGGGACAAAGATTGAGGAATAAAACAACGTGCAAAAAATGGTATAGACATAGGAAGCCTTGTACGAGAGATGGGCAGTGCCATGTTTCAGAGGGTTATGATTGTGCAAAAGGTTGCAGTGGTAATTGGGTTGGCTTAGTCTTAGTCTCCCCTAAGTCCACCAAGACAAGAAAAATAGTTACTATTCTTTGTCATAAAAAGTTGAATTGTTTTGTTTTATCTAAAGAAATAGATTCCGAGAGATGGTCACTGTTGGTCAAGTTCCTTACTGATGGTATTTCTCGAACTATTTTTAATGTTTATGGCCCAACTCAGCCTATTAGTTCAGGCCTAATGTTACAAAAAATGCATTCAATATAAAGATGAATTTTTAATTTTACGTGGGGACTGCAACCAGATTATTGATCCTTTTCTGGATCGGAAATCTAATTCCTGTTTTGTTTCTCATAAACCTCACAAACTATACCTTACTACAATCTCACAAACTCCCTTTGTGGATGCCTGGCGTTTGTGTCATTCAGATGCAATAGAATTTTCTTTTTTTCATCCCCTCATGGGTCCTTTACTCGATTGGATTATATATTTTTTCTAGGTCTTTGTCTCAAAACCTTATTTCTACTTAACTTGAATCTATTGGTGTTTCCGATCATGCCCCGATTGTTACTGATTTGGAGTTGCTCCCTCCACACCACAAGTCCAATAGATGGAGATTTAATCATTCTCTTTTGAAAGACACTTTTTCTTTTTTATTCACTTCCTTTGCTAATGATTTTTTTTTATTGAATGTGTCGCCTAATACTTCTCCCCAACTATTGTGGGAAACTTTTAAAGCTGCTGCTAGTGGCTTTATTATTATGTTTCCAGAAAAAAGAAACATCTTCTTCCCCAACATAACATTCTCTTAGCAAACATTAAAAAGTTAGAGCACCAATTTCATACTACCTCTTTTTACACCTCCTTATAGGAGGGTATTTGTGCTAAGCTTGATTTTAATAATACCTCTACTGTGAAGGCCTCTTCTATATTATTACGCAGTAGTGATTGCTATAATGGTGGCCGTAATAAGGTAGGGTCCATTTTGGCCAACTATCTTAAATCACAGGGGGAACATACTCTCATTAAATCCATTTATTCGACGGATGGGACCATTCTCTTTAAAGATTGGGATATTTTGGACGAATTTACAAAAGGGTATAAAAAAAATTATATACCCCGGGGTCTCCTGCCACCTCCTCTGTTATTGATATTTATTTTCAGTGGTATTCCTTCTTCTTTTCAAAACACCTTTAATTTCACGTTTCTTGATTCCGATTTAGCGCCGGAGGAAATTTATAAAGCTTTAAACTTTCTTGAAAAATGCAAAACTCCAGAACCGGATGGTTTTACTGTGAAATTCTATTTGCATTTTTACACTTTATCACTCTTTAAGCTTTTACAAGTTTTTCTTTACTTTCATGAGACAGGTAGAGCGGGTGGCACGTTTCAGGAAGCCACTATAGGTCCAATTCCTAAGGAGGGTAAGGATCCAGTTTATTTTAAGAATTATCAGCCCATTTCTTTGGTAAATGTAAATTATAAAATCTTTACCAAAGCGCTTGCTCTGAGGCTTGACCCTATCACAATTCATTGGTAAAAAACAATGTGGATTTGTTAAAGGTAGATTAACTTTGGATAATTCTAGGTTATTCTTCAATTTCTTAAATAAGGCTCCTTATTTATCTTCCTTATTCTTTGACTGCACTTTCCATTGACACAGACTGAGTTGACTGGTCGTTTGTGCTTAAAGCTCTTGTCAGTCAGTCAGTCAAAAAAGCTTTATTTCTACCGTATGGCCATAAAAGCACATAAAAAAAGACAATATAATACATTTTACATAGCAAGAAAAAATATTAAAATAGGTCATACAGTTTATGTACATTAGTGCTATATTAAAAAATGGTAAACATCTGGTTTGTGGAGAATTTTCTAATCCATTCTTGAATGAGCTCCCTCACAACAGCACTCGGTGCTAAACTTAGGTACAAGACAATAATCAACAAGGGATAAGTGTTCTACCTTGAGTGAAGGAGGGGTTAAAATATTGCAAATTAAAACAAATAGCCAATTCATTGGTATGTATAAAACTCATAACAAATGTTAAAAAAAGCTTTTGACTTTATCTAGTAGATCGATGTAACAATGTTAAAATACAGCATTATAACGGGTAATAGAAAACATTTAAAAAAGGGAGAAAATTTGCGATAATCACACAGTGGATATGTGCAAACATAGCATAGCAGCGTGTATAGAGGGTACTGGAAACTAGGGATTTCCTACAATAGTTTTCTTTAAAATTGCTCTGCGAATGCTCCACATCGAGTAAAGGAACCTAGAAATGGCGAACACAATAAGTGTGTCAGTTTCATACTTCAGGAGCCTGTAGGCCTCTGGGCAGTGTCTGATCCCTATGTTTCTACAGAGGTGTAACACCCACTTAGACCTTGGCCTTCCATAGGCGGGGCATAAGAAAAGGACACATAGTTCAGTTTCTTCAACTTGGGTCACACCCTGGGCAATCAAGTTTGTGGGCTCCCTGCCGGTTGTTAGTAAATACTCAAAGCGGGAGCACCCAGTGTCTGAATTGAAGAAAGAGTTTCTTTGCCAATAATGGTTGGATATGATCAAGTGCCGGTTCTGGCCTATATTGCTGCTTGATGTCCAGAAACCTGGAAGTCAAGCTACTTGGTTTGGTCCCCTGACATAGAAGGGCCAGTTTATATTCTCTGTGGGAGTCAAGTAGTGCCTTTCTGGAGATTGTGGGACAGGTCTCTTCTGGTGTGGTCCATCTATTTGCCTTCCCTAGTACCCAACAAGAATTCCTGATATAAGCTAGCCAGGGGAGTTTCCCTGCACCAAGAAGGGTCATGACATCCTTCAACTCCTCTTTATAGTCAGCTAGTTCAGGTGTACTCCACAGGAGACGTCAGTATAGAAGGGATCTAGAGGAAACTACATCGGCTACAGGGCCAATCCCTAAGTCCACCCTGAGCGGTGTTAATGGGGTACTCATGGGGAAGAAGTTCCCTAAGAAATAGGTTCTCTGGCATGGATAGGGAAGTTGATGGACAGTGGCCCCATAATTCTGCCCCATACAATGAAGCTCCCCTAGCCTGCGTTTTGTAGATTTCTGCTGGTGACCTATCACTTTATGGGTGCAATTTTTGTATATTTTTAAAATGCCCCCCGTGGACTGAGTCAATTTTAGACTGGCTTTCTTGGTTTGTGTCCCCCCAGTCCATTTTTTTCGGTAAGTGTGATCCCTTGATAATCAAAAATGGACACCCTCTCTAGAGCCCTTCCATCTAGATGGGGATGTGGGCAATTTGTGATATTAGCATTGAAAACCATATAGTTGGTTTTTTGGAGGTTGATCTCCAGTCCCCTCTTCCTACAAAAGAAACTAAATACCTCCAGTACCCTCTGCATACCCATGGGCAATTTAGAGAGTAGCAGCGTGTCGTCCGCAAACATGAGTGCTGGAATTTTGCGATTTGCCAGCCTTGGAGCGTCAATGTCTTTACCAGCTAACAGAGTTTCGATTAAGCAGTTTAAGAAAAGAGAGAAGAGTGTCGGGGCCAGTACACATCCCTGTCGCACCCTTTCTCTACAGGGAAAGGGGCGGAAAGTTCACTATTTTTACCGTATCTAATTCTCGCATAGTTGTCTTGGTGCAAGCGTTTGAGCTGCTGGCAAAGATATTCTGGTACTCCCAAGTCGAGAAGTATGCCCCATAGCTGATCTCACTGCACCAAGTCAAACGCGGATTTAAGATCCACAAATGTGAGATAGAGGCTGCCACCCATTAAAACCACAATTTTCCAATGGATACGTTGTAATCTAAAGATCTGGTCCATAGTGGAGGTCTTGGCCCTGAATCATGCTTGTAAAGGTGTTAATATGTTATTCTCTTCTATCCAAGATTGCAAGTGCTCCAGAAGTACGCGAGCAACATTTTTTTGAGTGACATCTATAAGGCTTATGGGGCGATAATTTGCTGGATTGAGTGGAGAGCCCTTTTTAGGACTCGCTGAGCCCAGCGCATGCCCTGGCTCGGAGAGACATTTTGTATGTGCGTTTTCAAAGTGCAGCTAGGTGGCCTAGCGCTTGCGTTCACGTGACCATGCATACGCGAACCGCTAGCCTTCAGCAGCACTTTGAAAACTTGAGCGTCATCGCGATCACTTTCGCTTTCAGAGCTATCGCGATGACGCACGCTTTCAATGCTTGTTTCCTGTCTTATCTTTCTCCCTTTTCTGTCTTCACTTCTGTTTTTCCCTTTCTTCTTGTCTCTCCATTCTTATTCACCCCTCGGTTCTTCGCATTTCTGTTCTTTTGCCCTTTGTTCTCCTTTTCCCTATCTCTACTACCACTTCTCTTGCTTTACCCTCCTCTGTCGCCATATCTTGCCTTTCTCTCATCCTCTCCTATCTACCATCCTATCCCACATGTTTCTCCTCCTTACACAAGACATTTCTTCCAAATTATTTCTTGTTTTCTTTTCTTCTCTTACTGTCCTCAGCTTTTTCCATCTCCCTACCCCTTATAATTACTTTCAGAATACCAAACGCTGCTGTGCCCTCTTGTTCTTTCCACCCCTTTTTCGTCTCACTTCATGGCATTCTCCGGTCTCTAGATCTTCCCTTTCCCTCCTCTCTCAAAGGCTGACTGAAATTAAACCGTTCACGGGGGAAGGAGCATCAGACGCAAGGCCACTGAGGATGTAAAAGATTCAGTTACATGTAAATGAGAGACTTACACAAGTCTTGGCAGGTAACGGATTTGACTCTAGCATAGACAGACTTTCAACGACAGTTTCTACAGTGGCATCTCAGTGGGTGAGAGGGAGGAGATATGATGCTTGTACACTGAGAGTCTATCCTGGGCCTGCAGCTGCTCTGTCTTCACTAGAGACCCCCTTCAATCTCGTGGCATGACACATAAATCACCATTTAGATTTCGTCCAACATGCTACAGGCAAACGTAGGCTTTAGGCCAGCACTGCAGACCACGTCACTCTGGCAGAGCCGGACAGCTGTTGGCTGCAAAGTGAGGTAGTCCTCTCTAGGGTAGTTCACTGAAGCGAGTCCCTGTACAACTGCCCACACTGCACTTGCTAGAACTGGACCGGAGTTCTCAATCTCCTTTTTGATAACTGGGTTCTCTGTCTAGGTGAATTTCTTGAAATTCAGTTTTTCTCAGTTTGAATGCTGCTGTTTAGATTTAGAGGTGTTGAACACCTTCCCACAGGATGTCCTAGCTATAAACTTTGATCTGCAGAATCAGAAGGACGAAGAGATGGAGTTTGATGTATTTTGTCTTAAAGGGAAGAACAAAGGCCACAAAAAGAATACAGAGCAGGGCCTGGTACCCACTATGCAAGAGTGATGCTTCTGTGTCAGGAAAGCAGGAGAATGTCAGGGAAATACTTTGCTTGCACATCAAAGTGCTATTCCTCCTACTGTCCAATTACAAAGGCCTGGTGCACTTGAAACAAGCATTTGCAATGCAATAGGTCTCGCATTTGTGAGAGTTTAAGCTATTGTAATTGTAAATGACAATGCCTTTTATTTATATTTAAAAAACCACAACATAAATAAAAGGCATGGTCATTTACAATGCCAATAGCTCAAACGCGCTTAAATGCGAGACCTTTTGCATTGCAAATGCTTGTTATAAATGGGGATAATTTCTGCTCCGGCCCAAGTGGGGGGTAACGCCATACGTTGTAAAACAGCATTAAATAATACCCGTAGGTAGGGTGCCCAAACTACAGGTTCGGATCAAAGCTCTTACTTGGCATGGTTTGGGTCATCCTTTTATTTCTCTACTTTATAAAGCACCTCATGCTTCAATTTTAGTCAATGGACTGGCGTCCCAGTTTTTTTCTATTACAGCGGGATGTCCGTCAAGGTTGCCCCTTGTCACTGCTTTGGTTTATTTTAGCCCTTGAACCTTTCTTATCTCATATACGTAATAAAAAATCCATTTCTGGCTTTCAGTATGGTGATAGACACCTAAAACTATCTGCCTATGCTGATGATATTTAGATTTTTATTTCCAATCCAGATATCTCTATCCCTCCTTTATTGAAGGAAATTTCTGACTTCTCTTTAGTTTCAGGATACAAAATCAATTCAGATAAAATGGAGATACTACCTATTACCAAATTTTGTGTGAAGCAATCTTTTGATTCTACTGGTTTCCTTTCAAAATGTTCTAAAATTAAATATCTAGGTATGTGGTTGACTAGTTCTTTTATAGACACCATTACAATTAATATGAAGGAAGGACTCTACGAAGTTGAAAAGCTTCTCTCTTCTTGGAACCAGTTACTTCTCTCATGGGGGGGACATCTTGATTCTATTAAAATTATGATTATCCCCATTTTGTTATATATTGTGTCGATGATTCTACTCCCTATTCCATACATTTTTTTTAAAAACTTGGATTCAATGCGTTCTAAATTTCTTTGGAATAATAAGAAACCTAGAACCTCCTTAACTCATCTTAGGAAATCTAAATCTAATGGAGGGGTACACTGTCCTAATTTCCGACTTTATCATAAAGCTTTTTGTCTTCGGCAGGCCTCTAAATGGTTCCTTTCCGATTCCTCTCCCTTTTTACCCTTAGTGTGTATTATTAAACACTGACACATTTTTCTGTGAAAGAAGTTCTTGATTTTCCTCAAAGATTTCTATTACCTCTTCCCCGTTATTTAAGCATACCTGCTCTTTGCTGCGACCTCATTATCAGCCCAAGATTCTTTCTAGAGAGGACTTTCTCCAGTCCCCCTATGGTATAATCATCTTATCATTCTCAATAATAGACCTCTCTACTGGAAGGCTTGAAGACTCAAAAGCATAATTTGGGTTCAGGATTTAGTCGATGGTATGTTCCCCTGTTTATTTCCTTATTTTCAGGCTACTTTCGTTGTCTTGGTTACTTTTCGTATAAATACTCAATTCTCATGGAGGCAATTCTGGATGTTTTCTATTCACTTCCAGCATCTGTTGATACCCCTCCGGATGATAACCTTCTCAAGATACGGTCTCTTTTCCCATACGCTGTTTTGATTTATAATTATCTATCAGCTCCAAATTCTGAGCGCAGTAAAACCAAACTGGAACTTGCTTGGGAGAGTGACTTGGGATGTGTTTGAATCATTGATCTATGGGACAAGATTTGGACTAGAACATTGAAAATCTCTAGATCTGCGTCCACTACTCAAACTATGTTTTTTGTATATCATAGATTATATCACACACCGGTATCTATTGCTACATTCTCACGTTCAAATAACTTGGTGTGTTGGTGCTGTGGCCACCCTTTTGCAGATTTACTACATCTTTTCATTTTCCCTAATACTGCCTCAGTCTGAAAAAGTGTTTTTTCTGAAGTCTTACAATTTGGTTACCTTTCTGTAAATGTGGTTTATTTGATCTCATGTTAGCTTTAGCCTTCCAACAAATTACAATAAATTGGAAATCCGCCTAAAAAAATGTAATTACAGCTTGGTGGAATAATGTTTGTCATTATGATAGGTTGGATGTTGCATTTGCTTCTTCATGTATACCGCACTTAGAGACTTATTTTGGTTACCATTAACTCCTTATTTGAATAAGGTTGGAAAGCGACAAGTACTTTGCAGTTCTGAAAACTTTAAGCCTCCATGAATTATTGCTCTGCTCCTTTTTCCTTTTCAGTAATTTTTGCCACTATACTCACCTATTCGTTCTCAATCTTTAAGTTATTCCATATTATTGTACAATGTTACTCGACCCTCAGTTGTATGATGTACAATTTATTTTATTCCTTTCTCCCCTTTCCTTCATGTAGCTCTTGTTAAAAACTGTAAACAGCTTTCCTATCTGCGGTATTGTTATTAGCCTCACCAATTGGTATTGCATGTGATGATTGTATTGTATTCTTTGCAATCTTGTTGCTAATAAAGTGTATTCAACACAAAAATGGTTGCAGTGGCCTTATGTTGACGATAGGTGCACACAGTAGCCAAAGTGCAGTGGTTGGGGATTGCAGCCACAGTGTCTTATATAATTATGCGAGACACTTAGGATACCAGCTTTTGTGGGGGCCATGATGCAGAGCACCTATCGTCAAGTGTGATTGAAGGAAGAGAGACTTGATGCACAAGGACACTTATATGGAATCGTGTGCAGTAGTGTTGGTGGTATTTTGTCACTTCCAATTTTTCTGATCGGATGTATTCCCCTGGCTGTAGGAATCAATTTTATCCAGTTCACTTTCTTTGGGTGGCTCTTGCCTCTACCTCACTACACCTTTGTTTTCCATTCCCAGTTCGCTGCCACCTTGCCGTCCTTCATTCTCATTACTTTCTTTGTATCTCTATATTTTGATGTATATCTTCATTTGATGTCTTCCTTTGTTTGATTTTTTATTACGAGTAGAGATGTGCTGTATTTTTCTCAAGCTGCTTCAGCCTGCTGAACACTCACTGATGCTTACATTTCATGGTGGTCTGAGTATTTTGTACAGATTAAAGAGTGCCATGTCAGCTGATGAGGGCTGCCTGGCTGGCAAGCACTGCTGTATGCCCCAAGGTGAATTAATGTATTTACCGCAGCTGTCTCCAAGAGTCCATTACTACCATTTCCTTCTCAAGACGCGCAGACTACCCTGGGTGTCAGTAGTCCTCTGACCTGCAACCCCCATACATAGACATTGCATGGGGAGAGGTAGAGACCTGGAGCCCTCTCAGACCAATGGGCATTGCACGATGGCTGCCAACTATATAGTTGTGATAGAATTGCCTATATGGTTAGAGTTGTCATTCAAGAAAAAAGAAACTGCCCTCACTAGCATGTCGGTGTCACTATTATCTGAAACTGACCACTAGCACAGTGTCCATTTCAGAGTCCTATTTAGCTACAAGCCACTAAAAAAAGCCTGGTAAACACACAATCAGAATTAACATAACAAGACGACCTTATTCAATGGCATGTTTTTTCCGTGAGCGAGCTAGAAAACAAGCCACCTTCTTTACAACTTCATGGAAGTCTGAATAAAAACACATCAATATTACGCAAGCTCTCGTGGTAAGGAAGGCATGCTTGCCACTACTAGATTTCGTAAGTTGTACAGAGTTAGGAAATATTTAGTCTTCATTTTTACTGAAGTGTCCTGTGGTTCATATCGGTCTTCATAAAAACAATGCTCTGAAACCAGTCATACTGCCACAGTTCACCACTGTGCGACAATGAAACTGGATGGATAAACAGAACCCCTCTGACATCCTGCAAGTTTGGTATTGCTAATCTCAGGGTGGGGTGTTGTGTGGTGTGGTGTGTGTGTGTGTGTGTATAAACTGGGAGACATTATTGAGAAATGTCAAAAACACCCAGATTAAATTACATCACCAAGTGTGCAAATAGATATTGATACAGGTACTGCATTAATAAATAGAAAGATATGTGCCAAAATCTATGGTTTGAGCTAATATCCAAAAAGTACAAGATAGAAATGCATGGTTGCGTCAATGGCCAACCATCAAACAGTGAGCAAACAAAGACAGCGCACAGATTAAGATGTGAAATAGTAGCGCTTTTTACTTAGCAATTATTTTTTGCCTTTCGTGTTGGGAAAGCACTTCAGGGAGAAGCTAATACCTTATCCACCACTGCAAAAAAAATGAAAAATGAAAAACACTACGCAAAAAGTACTGCTTGGTAGTCCAAGGAACACACCAATTTATTATTAGTTTAATTATTGCTTTATGTAATTATCTAAGACACCCCCTTAGCACTGGAAAGCAAATACTCTTGCTGCTTTATGAAGGCACAATCAATACTTAAGAAATGTTTATTCAAATGCAACACTAAAGACAGCAATCATTTTACAACTGTATAATGAATTTATTGGAAACTCAAAAGCAGGAAAACATGTAATTTCATATTATAATGTTTGTATATACACTTGGCCCAAAGAAATGTATATTTTTGACTGAGCACAATTCAATAAATAACGGACTGAAAAACAATGTAGTTGACTAAACTCATATCGGGTCCACTTTTAGGGAAGTAATAAATCTGGTTTCTACGGAACACAAATGTACAACATTCAGTAAAAACTGGAAATATTAATATGCAAAGTGATGACATGTATTTTCATTATGTTTTTTTCAAGCTCCCTCACTGCTTTGAGGCCATGCCAGAGCACTACTACAGCATAGAGGGGATAGAAGGAACCACAGAATGAATAAATAACCAGCAACATCCAATTTTCTCAGCTTAAGGCAACTATGGATTGAAGCGATTCTTGAAATCAGTAGCTGCTAAGGTGTAAAGGTGTTTGTCCTTCAGAAACATTATAGTACAGTTATGCATATCATTGGTTGGTTACTGTTTTTGTGTTCTGGTGGTTCAATAGACACGTTTCCTTAAATTTCAGCGAATGATCCTCCACCATGGTATTTGACACGAAGATGATAAGGTGGAATTAGGGGTTATAGTGGAGTATAATTTGTCAAGGGGGCATTTTACTTTTATTATCTGTCCATTAGGAAGAAAGTGTAAATTAGCAATTCAAAAACTGAAAAATATATGTTCTAATCTTAGTGGCTAGGAGGTTGCAGTTATCTGCCTGATTTAAAAGAGTTGACAGACTTCAGTTCAACCAATAGCAGTGTCACTTGCAACTCTCCAAACTTTGTTCCACTCTAGATAAGAAAGGAAACTGGAAGCATAGGTTAGGTGAAAGGCTACATTAGTAGCTACCATCACAGGTTAATGGTTTTAATATTCAACAGATAAATTCCAGGAAAATGTTAAAACTTAAAAACTCGGATGATATAATCTGGTTGGACGGTTTTAGACAGCCACAAGGCATGTCTAGGTGAATACACAGACACAGTTTGTAGTAAATGTGCATTAACTGAAAAAAATAGACCTTCACAGAAAGGCATCCTAGGACTATAAAGCTAGATTCTTTATTCATGAATTTTAATGATATGATGAAAGGCCAAAAGTACCCAATATTTAACCCCAACTCACTGTGCCCTAAAACTATTCTTCCAGATTTATAGTTACTCACCTTTTCAAATTATGATTTTACCAAAGTTAGATTTTTGGTAGACTATCTTCAAGGGTAACTTCTATGAAATAGTTTTGCAAATTATTTCTTCCAGGCCGGCTACACTTGCTGTCCAAGATACATTGCTTCAGAAGACACTATCAATTCTAAAAAGACACATTTTGTTAAGCATGTTTAAAAATTCCAATAGTCAGAGGACACATTAAAACTGCACAACAAAAACAGTCCCTTTCACAATGTTTCTTACTCTTACTGTATCACAAGAGCAACAAGGAAAAATTGCATCTTTCACGTAACAAAATGGAACAAAATCTGATGAACACGGAAGCGATTAAGTTTCCACCCCAATAGCTTTCTTTCTGAAGAGATAGAATGTTGCTTCGTCACACATGGATTATTCATCAATGCACTGGTGGCACTGTAAAAGGAGTTCAGAATACGTTCTTCAGTAGATAAATCGCCATCACATTTCATCATCAAGACCGTAGTCTTCTTCAGGAAAATCCCCTACTGTCACAAATTGAGGTTTCACAAATGCCCCATACTTGGGTGGACACTGGAAGTACTGCTTTCCATTTACACTAAATTATAGACAAAAATGAGAAGAAAGAGTGTTTAGTATACATTAAACATATCTTTAGTTAAAATAAAACCACCGCCTACTTTTTTTAAATACTCATTAAATACTTTTGCTATCAAACACTTCATCTAATAAAATTCAGTGAAGGTGGACACTGCTGAAAGCTGGACAAGCAGGAGGGCTCTACATTGGAGAAAAGTAGGGTGCCACAAGTCTTTTCACAAACCGATTACCCTTTCATGTCTGCTTTTCTGATTCTATTTATGTCCGGAACTATTTCAAAGACCATAATCTAAGGGCGGTATTAAAGTATAAAAAATAGAATCTACTGATCTATCTAAACAGAGACTTGTCTTTGGAGGATTAAACGGTTTAATTGTTTTTGTCCATTTTGAAGAGGGTAAGGTGTGGCACAGTTAAATTGTACAGTAATCCGGTTACATGGCATGCTTTCTTCGAAAAATTACTATTGGATGAAATAGTAATACCAATTGAGCTGTATTATAGATCAACTTTCCAGTAGTACATGGGATTTCTTTAGCAGGCTTTTACTACCAGTAGAGACATGAGGTCAGGGCCTGTGAAAAAAGTGTTTCAAGGCTTTATTTTCCCAAATTACAGGGGAGGATCAAATAAACAACTGTCAATAGTGGTATTCCCATCAAAGGCTTTTTTTGCAGTATTTAACAACTAGTTCCTTCTTAGAGTATGAATCTCTACCCACTACATAAGCCTCTATGACTTAGTTATTCGCTCAAGAGACCACAAACAAAAAAACAGATGTTGTATTACAGAAAAATACGAAAAGGTAAAGTTACCTTTGTGGCAGGATGACAGAGTAAGTAGCGCAATAGGTACAAAGTGTGTCCTGAATCATAGCAAGGTTTGCATGCTAAAAGACAGGGTAAAACTATCCATTGGGAAGTTTGGTATTGACGCACAGATGCGTAGAAAGGGTCCATGTTGGAATGGCTAGGCAGGGTGCCAGAGGCACAAGGGACCACTTCAATGAGGCCAGCCAATAATGTCTGGCAAAGTTGCTTGGGGGAGGGGGCATAGTTATTTAATGTGAACCACATGCAGGTCAAGAAAAAGATCAGGCAACAAACATTTTAGTCAGGAATGCCGAACAAAAATCCACAGGTCAAGCAAATTCTGGGCCATAGGCAAGTGTGCTATGTAGAAATAGTCATGAGTTGTTAAGTAAAACAGTACCCAAGTAGTCAACCTACCACATGTAGGGGACATGTTGTAAATCAGTTTTAAGCAAACGGATGCACATTTGGGATGATTATGAAATGTAGGACCATCTATGTTGGTCGTCATTCGAGGCTGTGGGTAGAAAAACTATCTGCCTAGTAACGTGTTCTTATTCCGCGACGGGAGTTTGTGCTGATCATTGGGCTTCAGCAAAAATTAGATCCTCCAAGACATTCTTGCAGAGCGAGTGTGCAACCATGAGTTCGGGACTAGAGCAATGCCTCACATTTTCATTTCCAAGTTTCATTATCGCACTCCTGGTTAGAGAATGCAACGTCTGGCAATGGTGAATTAACTTTTGAAATGTCAAGGCCCATTCTTGGCTCTGGAAAGCTTTGCATGTGACAAAACAGAAGTGGTCCCTTATGCATATTTTAGTTTGCTCGGAACACAAGTTGGATTTTGTGTCACTGATTGTGATGCCCAACTGATGGTGAAGGAAGAGTGCGAGGCATTGAGAATGCTGTGTCCCCTTTACCAGCCTGTTAAACACTGTGCATAGTTAAAGTTAGGTAAAGAGTGTTTTAGGCTACAAAACAAAGGGATTAGAACTTGTAGTATCTAAAGACGAGGCAGGACAAATTAAAACAATTGATAAAACAGAGCTGCAGTAGAGGGGAAACAGGTTAACAAAAATGTAAGAGTTTTGAGAAAAGTGTAATAGGCTGAACAACCCGCATGTTAATGTTATACCAAAAGTACCATGGGGATTGGGTTGATATCAACACATTAATGGTAAATAGCCTAAAAACAGTTTTGAAGGATTATTTTGATGGGGAGCTCAGAAAACCAATAGGGACGGTCCTTGGATACCCATCGTAAGACCCGACAGCCTTAGCGTGGTCATCCCCCCAACTTTTTTCCTGCCTCCCTCCATTTTTCTGACCTCGTTTTAACTGGTTTTTTTTTACAGCTCTGTGCCCTTTACCACGGCTAACCAGTGCTTAGTGCTTGCGCTCTCTCCCCTAAACATGGTAACATTTCCCAATTGACATGTTTAATTTACTTATAAGTCCCTAGTAAAGCGCATAACATGTGCCCAGGGCCTGTAAATTAAATGACACTAGTGGGCCTGAATCACTCATTATGCCACCCACTTTAGTAGCCCTCTAACCATGGCTCATTGCCGAGCCTTGCAAGCCATAGATGCTCCTATTTTGCAAGTAGAACATGCTCTAGGAGGTATAGTTAAAGTTCTTTTAGCTTTAACATAGCAAGTTTGAATACATTTAACAATCCGTCTAGAAATACCGGATTTAGTGATAGGATTTAATTTATGAGGAGGAACAAACGCAACAAGAAGTTGTTTTGTAAAAACCTTTTGTTCTATCAATATAATATAATAGTGTCCTTTTACCATCAAGTGTGTGCAGAGCCCTTTCTGCTACTGAATCGGGTTGAGGGAAAAAACACAGGTAACTCAACTGATTGGTTAATATGAAAAGCAGAAACGACTTTTGGGTTTGTACAAAGACCTCCTTTATCTTTATGAAGTTGAAAGAAAGGTTCTTCTAAGGTTAATACCTGTAGCACACAAACACGTCTTAATAAAGCAATAGAAATTAGAAAGGCAAACTCCCATGAAAGAAATAGTACTGAACAATTGTGTAATGGCTCAAAAGGTGGACCCATATGCCTTGTGAGAACAATGTTAACGTTCCAGACAGGTGCAGGTGGTACCCTGGGTGGTGGTAGTCTTTTAAGGCCTTCCATAAAAGCTTTAATTAATGGACCTTTGACGAAGGATAAATGCTGTCTGCTTTGCAGATATGCAGCTACTGCCGCAAGATGCAGTCGAATAGATGTGTAGGCTAAGCCAACTCGCTGTAGATGCAAGAGATAAAAAAAAGAATATTTTGTATAGATGCATCTAATGGATCAATTGTGTCATTATTAAGGGTGGGCGGTTAACTCCGCTCCGCGGACAGAGTTTTGTGACTCCATGCTCCACTGGGAACACAAAGTTTTGCAAAAAAAACTCTAATTCTGCAACATGGCAGAGTTTGTCCTCGCGGCCACCCCCTGTTTCAGCTTCAGTAATAGTTTATGGCTAATATGGAGACTGACTGATCTGCAACAGTTTCTCAGTACACTTGTCGCTCGTTTCCTTCTCCGTGGACTCATCATGTGAAAGAGGCTCCTTTAGAGCAAGCGGATCCACTCGGCAGGTGTCCGGCGATGGCATGTTTCTGCAATAAGGCTACCTGCTGACTGTCCCGTCTGGCCGGATGTTCACCTTTTCCATAGTAACATCTCTCCACAGAAACAGGAAATAGACAAAAGTCACCTTGTACAAGTGTAATCTGATATCATTTGAGCATTCCATGTAATTTGGCACGTTTGTGGCAGTTAACAAACCACCAGTGATGATTTATAAATGAACTTGAAATACAAAGCTCTAACAAAAACCATATGATAGAGCTGTGTTTTTCAAGTTCAGGGTGGGCATCCTCCCTTTGCAAGAATTCACCGCTCAGTGGAAGCCACCAAATCAAACACTTCCCTCTTGCCCAAGCTGTGAGGCTCCCAAGGAGACAATTCCACACTTTATGTTTGTCTGCCCAGCTTACAAAGTGCCAAGGGGGTGCTGGCTGAAACCACTTTGCAGGGAACTAGGTATCCGTAGTCACCACGAAGCACTACGCATTCTAAGAACTGATTATAGGGACTTTTATGCCTGTGCAATAGCTAAATTCCTCAGATGGGCATGGATCATTAGAGCGAGAAATCTGAGTATTAATTCCCAAACAACCTAAGTACTGTTTGTTTTTTAGCCCTGGCACGTCCCTTTCTACAGATACAATGTACATACAATTTTACAAAAAAAATGTTAAAACTTTTTTCTATTAATCCTGTCTTTTAAAATGCTTTTTTTAATCATTTGTCCTAATGTATTTTATACCTAAAAATGTACTGAGGAGTATTGTAACTGTTTATCTGAGTTTGTTCAGCTTTTAAGATATCTTTGTATCGAAATAAAGCTTACTGAATGATTTATAAATCATTTGAGATATATTTTTCATGTTACTTATGATGAACTAAAAGTGAACTATTAAAATGTTTAATTTGTCACATGTTTCTATGGCGTCTTGGTCAGATTCAGATCACAATTTGTTCAATGGTTTCATCATCCACATGATGATAAACTTACTTTGCTAACATGGCTGTTACGTTCACAAAGGTAGGAGCAGGCACATAAATAACAATACCCTTTTCTGCTTAACTGAAGATGGGAGGTACTCCCTTTTGCCGGTGAGATGCTAACTTGTTTTGTGCTGTACATTGAGTTAGTTTAATTGAAACATTGTCGGCTTTGTTTACAGAACTGCTTTTATGTATAACTTATTGCAAGGTTAATAATATACAGAACTTGCCATAGTACCAATACACTCGGGGATCACCTGCCTTGCGAGGCAATTGATACGGCACACCAAATGGTGAATTTCTTAACTGCTGCTCATGGCTTACGATGTATTGTATTGTAATTGCATTTATATAGCGCTTACTACCCCTGACAAGGCGTTGAAGCGCTTTGTGTGTGAAAACTAAATAACAGCCAGCCCAGGCATGGGCCTGGGACCCTTGGCAGCTATCAAGTTATTACTTAGGGGGTCTCTGTAATGTTGATGCAAATTCTAAAACAGCCCATAAATGACTAACATGGCCTTATCACTTGACCAACTAGTGATATTCATGCTAATACCTTATGCTATGGGCTGAAACAAGCACTCAGAAACAGACTAAATACCAGTAGGATGCACTCAACAAATCATGGGCATTGTCATTTAAACAAAGACAAAGATGCGGCATGGTGCTCTCGCAACCCAAATCAATTTTGGTTGCAAAGGTGCAATACAGACCTGCCCCAAGGATTAGCAGAATGACAGTGCTGTGCCTGCCTCGTGGTAAAATTCTCCTCCTTAATCTGAGTAATGCAGCCTGCCGATGCACTGGCACCACTTTAGTTCACGGGTGACAGTTTGGAGAGGGAGGTTATCACAGTGGAGCATGGAAGACAGGACTCAAAAACTTTCAAAAACTGTAGCTCTGAATATGCAGTGATTGGTTTTCAATGCTATTCTGTAAAAGGTGACACTGCTTTTTCATGCTTTCACGGACGACAGGCTGAGTTATAGCGAAGTGGGTTATAAACACATCAATAATTTACAAGGCTCTTTTCTTTGTGATGTTCACTCAGTGGTCTGTTCAGTGCCTTTCGTGTACTGGTCGCGAGTTTCCATGGTAGTGTTAGCCTGTGGTGACCTACCAGACAGCCTTAACCATGAGGTTTGACCCCAATGTCTGCTCGGAAAGAAGACAATATTACTGAAAGCAAAGCTCCAATGACTGTTCCCCCATGTCATCAATGCCACAGACCGCTGCCTGTAGAATATGAATGATGCAATGCCTAATACCGGCCATTGTTGTCAAAGATTCACTAATGCAAGCAGAGAGAATGAACCTCCTCCATCCCTTTGTTTTGTTCTACTTAGCAGCTATATTATGGTTAACACACAAGTGTTTCAGATCTCTGTTGTTAACGAAAGCCAGTGCACCTCCAAAATCGGCATTAGAAAATGTAACTCTGCACAGGTTTAACTGCACCATGCAAAGTCTCATGGTACAGTTCTCTCTCAGCCTGGTGAGCAGCGCTGCTCAGTCACCAAACCCATAACCGCAGCAGTACGATTGAAAAAAGGATGACATCTTTTAAGGTAATGTTTCATAAACCACATTTTACTATGCCGGCTCCAGGAACTCAGCGGAATTTGGTAACTACGCATCACTCCGCGACCTACGCCCAGGCTTCGTTATTATTACAATAAATAACAAACCTTTCCTACTTTGGTGAATAACATGCTCTAGTGGTAAATTTCCTTGCTTCTTGAGGAATTGTCATACAATCTTATGGTAGATTCAGGTATCCGAACTCTATGACTTCAGGAGCCAGATCGCTAGGTTGAGTTCCTTGGGGTTTGGATGTCTGATTGCTCTGTGGTTCTGTGTCAGAAGGTTGGAAGTGAGGTGCAGCTTTTGGTGTGGAACTGCTGACAGTTCTAGTAGTGTGGTGAAACATAGCGGACGAGCTCATGTGGGGGCCACTAGAATCAGTGTGAGAGATGTCTGCCTGAGTTTTTTCGAACCAGAAATGGAAAAAGAGGGTGAGACAGAAAAGTCTAAGCAAATATCCCTGACCAGTCCATCCATAGGGCATTGCCTTTGGATAGATGGTGTGGGAATCTGGAGACGAAGTTTGGGCATTTTGAGTTCTCTGCTGTGGCAGAGGTCTATCTGTGGAAATCCCCATTTTCGGAAGTATGGAAGGAGAACCTGGGGATGAAGTTACAATTTGTGCACTTGTTGCGGAATCCTGCTGAGGAGGTCAGCAAATTCTTTGTGCATGCCTAGAAGGTATTTTGCCAGAAGATTAATTTTGTGATGTATCGCGCAACGCCAAATGGTCTGAGGCGTCAGTCCCCAGAACCAGTTAGGACTGGTTCCCCCAAGCCCTGTGCCAGGACAGACAAAGCAAATATTAGTATAAATATTGGGGATGTGACCCCATGAAAAAGTTGTGCTTTTGGTGCTTCCTTGGGACCTGCTGCCGCTGGGCCCCAGGAGGAACCGCCACGAGGGACTGCCTCCCTGCTGGAGGGCCCTGTGTGCTGGCCTGCCTGGGCCCAGCTTTGTCCTTCAACCCTGGAGGACCCTAGCGCCTCGTGAGCGCTACAACTTGATTCCTGAAGGAGAGAGGAGCGCGCGTGTCTCGCAGCGCTGAGCTGCAACGTGCCCTGAGGAGATCCCAATGCGAGGATTCCCCTGTATTGCCAGACGACAGCGACATGCTTATTTAGAAGAGCGGGAGCCCACCCGCTTTCATGCCCAATCAAGCGGGAGCCCACCCCGCATTGTGGTGTGCTTTTGCGGGAGAGCACCCCGCATTATGCGCTGCTTGGTTTCTTTTTTGCAGCGGGAGCCCACCCCGCAATTGCAGCCGCGTTGATACCTTATCGGCGGGGACCCACCCCGCACTGTGGTGTTCTGAGAGGAGAGGGAGCCCACCCCGCGTGTGCAGCCTTATCAGCGGGAGCCCACCCCGCATTGGTGTGTTAGTTTGTAGCGGGAGCCCACCCCGCACTGCAGAGTCGCCGGGAATTAGTCACCCAGATCAGCGACCAGGAAGTCAGGCAAGCACCGCCTGACTGTGGGCGGGGCCTGCCATCTAATGTCTGGAGCCTCGCGGGCTCAACGCCGAAGTCCAGAGTCAGCCGGAAGGTGGGAGAGACCCTACCTGCAGCCGCGAAGGAAGTCAGGAGAGGTCCCGGTGTGCTTTCCCTCTCTGACCGGAGGAGTCTATGCGCAAAGCCCCAGTGAGTGGGGGCTGAATGAGAAGACGGGAGGAGTCCTGAGACGCCCCGGTGAGTGGGGCTGATGTTCAAGGGGGCAAGCTGTGATTCGAAGCCCCAGAGGGGGACTTCCAAGGCACCGTGGTGTCCGGGCTCATTTGTCCCACAGCTGCCCCGCCGGACAGTGGGCAGCTGCAACATGGGGGTCATTTTGTGTTAAGAGCCCCGGAGGAGGGCTCAAGAGGCACAGTTGTGCCAGGGATAATGGTTCCCAGCTGCACCGCAGGTTGCGGACAGCTGCAACGGTTGGGCAATTTTTTGTAGCGGCACGTTGGGGCCAGTGCCATTTTCCTTTCGGGGCATTTTGTTGGTGATAAGGAGGGGGTGAGACGCTCCCCTGTGCCCCAGCGCATTGCACAGCAGCTTCGCTGCATTGGCAGCTAGAGGGCCATTTGAGATTCCCCAGTTCAAGCCCTGACATTTTTGGACGAAGGGCATTTGAACCCAAAGGAAGGCCAGTTGGCCTGGGTTCAGCTTTATGGGGGTGGCAGGGCACAAGACGCAAATGGGATTGATGTACCATGATTATTGCATAATGTGTTTATGCTGGTGAGGCCTATTGCGTAATGTGTTATGGTAATGAGGTTTGGGCCTAATGTGTTTTATGCCTAATTTGACAATACTGAGGTCATTATTGTACCAGTAGTTACTGGTTGTGTTTTATATTTACTACCTGCATTCTGATGGTTCTGACCGTGGCCCTGATTGGCCTGGTCCTGTATATAATCCCCTGTGAATATTGCCTAGTGCCAATTGGCACACAGTGTATATTGTGTGATTGCGATTCTAATGTGTTTATGATAATACAAAGGCTATTTTTGATATAACCCTGTGTGGAGTTTCTTTTGTAGTGTGCCTAGTGGGTTGCTGCTGTATGTGTGTGTTGCGCAAATGTTTTACACATTGCCTCTGGGATAAGCCTGACTGCTCGTGCCAAGCTACCAAGGGGTGAGAATGGGTTATATTCAGCGTGTAACTCCCTTGCCCTGACTTGAGTGGTGGTTTCTGCCTGGCTTAGGCGCATGCCCTAGCTAACCAGAAATCCCATTTCTAACACTCTGTATCTTCTCCAAAGAAATCCGGGGTGTGTTCAATGTTCTATAGCTCCATGTCCCTTTGTCAATGCCAACAATCCCTCAAATGCTTTTTAGTTCGTAATGATCGACAAGCGTCGCAATCTTCTTGCTTATGCTCCGGTGAGAGGCACAAGTTGCATACTTTATGCAGGTCGGTGCACGGATACTTGGGAGTAACAGTGGTGTAGCAAGGTCAGGTGGTACCCGTTGCGGAAAATTTCTTGCCACCCACTGCTTGACAAAATGGCAAAATGTGCGTTTAAAACACATATTTTTGCCATTTTGTCACCCCCTCAGTGATGACACCCGGGGCGTCCAGCACCCACCGCACCCCTCTTCCTACGCCACTGGGGAGTGGCACCGAGGGCAGAATTGAAACAGAGTCCATTCCATCGGCAGAAGACAGACGTTGCTAGGCCCGAGGCCGCCAACAATGTCTTTTCTACCGAAGATCGAGAATATTTTCTATATTTCGACAAAAGGAGAATGATGAAGAGCGTACGAAAACAATACCCACGAGGGTACAGTGGATTGCGCACCAAGGGGATCCTGAAGAACTGTTTCAAACTGGAGTGCCGCAAACCACGTCCAAACCCAATGGCGGGAAGAAAACAATTCAACAATGGTGTCGATGCCCATGCACACAATCACCAAGGAGGCGTCACTTTGCCTTGCGACTGGAAAAGTCTTCTTTGAAGAAAAACAACTTTCAAACATCCAGACCCAACACTAGATGGCAGGAGTATGCAAAGCACATGTATCTACAGCACACATGCCTCGAACACTAGTTTACATGACCAATGTTGGAGATCCAATTTGAGCAAGGGTTCAAAAGGCAGTCTCATTCATTTTGGCATATACCCAATCGAGCTACTTCGGCAGGCACCAGATCCAGAAACTTTTCTGTTTGAGGATGAAATATGCTCAAACAGAAGAGGGGGCTGGACTGTCTCGGGTTATTGATGTAAGTCAGATGGTAGGTTCAGATGACAGCACTGCAGATATTCAGGACCCAGGCAGTCAAGTTCAGCAACTGCACACTGGGATGGGATGGAGGCTCTTGTCATACTTCTCAATCTGAGGTTCTGGCCTGAACTGAAAGTTAATGTGAGACTGTGGTTACATGCGGCACAGGTCTCAGTACCACAACAGTCTTAGCCAATCCGTAGTAATCAGGATAACTGTCAATTTTCCTTACCTCATTTTAGCAATCTCCTTGCAGAAAGGAACAGGAAAATGTCCTCAACCAGTGTATCAAAAGGCATTGCCTTTGGACTGAGGTTCCGGATATTAGTGCTGAAAGTCAGTGCATTTTGCTTCCCCCCCCCCCCGTGGCCGGCAAGTCGATGTGAGGGGTAGCCCAGGTCTAAAAAAGTAGTGCGCAGAAGATCAGTCGTCTAGTACCCACTTGTGCTCTTCTACAGGATGGCTTCATTGCTTGTCTGATTCTAATGCTGGGGAATTAGGAGATGTACTACTTCAATGCACTTGTAGAACAGTGGAGCTGACTTGAGACCGAACAGATTAACTCGGAATAGGGAGTGGATGCCCACTATCCAGAACCGCAACAATTTGCTGGGTTCCTTGAATGTGGAAATAAGTACTGTGTAAATTTGCAGAAGCTGTTCAGTTTCTGCGATGGAGGGGTAGGTAGATTCGATGCAGCCAGAATATCTCCCTCTTAATCCAGTTGATAACGAACATGAGGTCTGTAATGGGGCGCTAGTCCAGAATTGGGCTCTTTTACTTTACGAAGGGGTAACAGAAGTAACTGCCCTTGTACTTTTGAAGGTTCAGTAGCGTCTCTATTACATTCTTGTGAAGAAGGCATTGCACCTTCTATACCAGCTAGTTCAGACGTGTAGGTCTCAACAACCATAGTGAATTGTAGGTTGAAGAAAAACAGAATCGGATTGTATATTCCCTCCTGTAAATATTTAGCACCCTTCTGTCTTTTGCTATTCTCGTCCACAATGGGAAATGGCTGGAAATGCCCCCTCCCTCAATCCCAATATGGGCGATGTTCCGAGGTGGTACACTGAAAGAGTAATTGTAGTTGGAGCTCTACCAATGAGCATGTAAGGCTGCTGAGCATCAATGCCAGCTATGTTTTTTACCTTTGTAAATACTATTTACAAAGAGGATAATGCTGTTCTCAAACTTGCTACTACCTTTTATTCTACAAAATAGGAGCGCATTGTTGTTTTCTACTTTGCCCTTTATCTGCACATTGCAGAACACCTTGCACTTCCCAGTTCAAGGTTCCAGCTTCTGTCCTCGTGCACTTAAGTTTCCTCATCTGCAGAGCTACCAATTGAAGAAAATCCAGATAAGGCATTTCGTGTAGGGCCCAAGGAGAGAGTACATCAGGGTGAAGCCATAAGACATGTTACGGACATATCATGGCAGAGATCTTGTGCTTTTAAAACCCTTGGTGTCACTTTTCGTATGAACGGATGGTAACAAGCCATCTTTTAGAATTTGTTTTTTGTTATAACACTATTTTATTGATTTTCCATATATAAATGACACACCGTTCAAACACGAAAACATCCCTTCCCTATCTAAGACCCCAAATAAGTTACACAAGAGAAGTGAAGGCTATCCATAGGTCGCTACACATTTTCTATCCCACGAGTGTGTGTTATCCCCTGAGTCCCTGTCGCACTACAGTGCCTGCATGTATTTTTGTAAGCCTGTGTATAATGTGTCACAATTTAGGATGCAGCACTGTACAGGGTGAGTGGCCCGATCTCCCAATATCTATTCAAATCTTTTCAAACTAGGGCTGTGTGGCCCGTTGTTCTAGGACCATACATTTTTCTAGTCCTGCCCTCCACTGTGCCTGGGATGGGGCTTCTGTGGCCATCTAGTGTTTAGCTATGTCCTGTTTGGCCAACACCAGTCCCAGCCACGGTCAGGCGTTTTTAAACCCCCCACCCTCCAACACCAGAGACAACATCATGCCCTCCCAGTATGGGGCCAAGACTGGGCAATTCCAGCTCGTGTGTAGGAAGTGCCCAGGTTGTTTGGCGCAACGGAGACAGAGTGGAGCAGTAATCGCTCCCATTCGCCACAGCTAGGTCCAGGTATGGTAACTCCGATGGAGCTATTTAAATTGTACAAGTCTGTATTGGGTAGCAATCACAGAGTCTCTTTGGGAAGTCAGGGCTTCCCACTAGTCATTGCTGTCCATCTGTGCTAAGTTGCATGTCCACACCTCCTGTAGTAGATGGAATATGTCGGGGGTATTCTTGACTAAGGATTTGTAGATGATTGACAGTTTATGTTGGATAGGTGAGTTTAGCAGAACCTGGGCCTCGAGTCATCTTTTAGAATTTGCTTCATATCCCACTTCTTCTCTCTGGACAGAAGCTTGCAAAAGCAATGTAAAGAATGCCACAATTCAGTTATGCCTTTCTAGCTGCACAGTAGAGCTAATAACTTTCATTGCCTTAGCCCAAGTTCATCAGAACTCCCTGCTAACCGAGTCTATTCTTTTACTGTCTTTTACTGAGAAAGTTGAAAAGGTTGGACCAAGAGCAGTGTTGAGTTTCGTGCTTGCCAAAACCACCAAGGAATTAGGAGAAACAAGAGATCTATTGCTCTTCTCCATGCATATTACACATGTTTTGTGCAGGATAGTGTAAGAAATGCAAGCATTTAATCTCATATAGGCTTGGAATTAAGACTACTAGATAAAGGTCTGCCTTAGTTTTGAATCAGAGTCCCAGATATTAGTGATCTCAAATACCAAGGTGAGTGCTTTAATCGTGATCCTTTTTTTCTAATTTCAAACACTGGCAAAACTTTAGTGCTTTTAAATAAAATCAGGTTAGAAATGGAGCCACCTAGTTTTCTTTGTTTGTATTGCTTATTTATTATGAGAAAGTACACTACAAAACAATTTCTTTGGACCCCACATGGGGAATATCCGAGAGAATCCCGGGATTGAGAATGTGTGGGGAAAACAGCACTACTGCTTTAAAGAGGAGAAGTTATGTGTAATTAATGACCTGGGAGGCACCAGGAGCCAACACACTCCGCAACTTTTTTCTTCTTCCAAACAAGGGTAACAGATGCTCAAATAAGCCAGCTAGTGAATGGCTTTGTGGGTCACTTCTCTTGGTTGCCAGAACACGCGCTTCCCTCTTTGATGAATGCTGGCTAGTGAGTTACAATTGGGTGTTGATGAAAATGTAATCGGCAAAACTTACTTACTCAGCCTGAACCCACCCCAAATAGTCAGATTTCCTCTCAGCAGGCAGACCTGCTTCAGTTTATGATTTTAACATTTTGGGGTATATAGACTATCCAGAAGTGAATGTTGATTACTACAAAGTGGGCAGTGAACTACTATAGCTTCGACTCAGCCGAAAATTATTTAATAGGGGGGACAGAACCTGAGGCTGAATTTACCTGGTGGGGATTCCGTTGCTGCCCCGTCCGCTTTGCCAGTGATTGTCGCCGCTGCTCCTGGGTCCTACACGCTGGTGTCTCCCCTGCCGCCGCTGTTTCATCTCGCGGCCGAGAGCGGAGGAGACTACAGCTCCCAGGCACCACAGCGGCCGGTGACGACACCCACGCGCCCGGAGGCGCACAAAAGGACGAGGCTCCCTCGGGGGAGCGAACCTGAGGCTGAATTTACCTGGTGGGGATTCCGTTGCTGCCCCGTCCGCTTTGCCAGTGATTGTCGCCGCTGCTCCTGGGTCCTACACGCTGGTGTCTCCCCTGCCGCCGCTGTTTCATCTCGCGGCCGAGAGCGGAGGAGACTACAGCTCCCAGGCACCACAGCGGCCGGTGACGACACCCACGCGCCCGGAGGCGCACAAAAGGACGAGGCTCCCTCGGGGGAGCGGGGGACAGAACCTGAGGCTGAATTTACCTGGTGGGGATTCCGTTGCTGCCCCGTCCGCTTTGCCAGTGATTGTCGCCGCTGCTCCTGGGTCCTACACGCTGGTGTCTCCCCTGCCGCCGCTGTTTCATCTCGCGGCCGAGAGCGGAGGAGACTACAGCTCCCAGGCACCACAGCGGCCGGTGACGACACCCACGCGCCCGGAGGCGCACAAAAGGACGAGGCTCCCTCGGGGGAGCGGGGGACAGAACCTGAGGCTGAATTTACCTGGTGGGGATTCCGTTGCTGCCCCGTCCGCTTTGCCAGTGATTGTCGCCGCTGCTCCTGGGTCCTACACGCTGGTGTCTCCCCTGCCGCCGCTGTTTCATCTCGCGGCCTAGAGCGGAGGAGACTACAGCTCCCAGGCACCACAGCGGCCGGTGACGACACCCACGTGCCCGGAGGCGCACAAAAGGACGAGGCTCCCTCGGGGGAGCGGGGGACAGAACCTGAGGCTGAATTTACCTGGTGGGGATTCCGTTGCTGCCCCGTCCGCTTTGCCAGTGATTGTCGCCGCTGCTCCTGGGTCCTACACGCTGGTGTCTCCCCTGCCGCCGCTGTTTCATCTCGCGGCCGAGAGCGGAGGAGACTACAGCTCCCAGGCACCACAGCGGCCGGTGACGACACCCACGCGCCCGGAGGCGCACAAAAGGACGAGGCTCCCTCGGGGGAGCGGGGGACAGAACCTGAGGCTGAATTTACCTGGTGGGGATTCCGTTGCTGCCCCGTCCGCTTTACCAGTGATTGTCGCCGCTGCTCCTGGGTCCTACACGCTGGTGTCTCCCCTGCCGCCGCTGTTTCATCTCGCGGCCGAGAGCGGAGGAGACTACAGCTCCCAGGCACCACAGCGGCCGGTGACGACACCCACGCGCCCGGAGGCGCACAAAAGGACGAGGCTCCCTCGGGGGAGCGGGGGACAGAACCTGAGGCTGAATTTACCTGGTGGGGATTCCGTTGCTGCCCCGTCCGCTTTGCCAGTGATTGTCGCCGCTGCTCCTGGGTCCTACACGCTGGTGTCTCCCCTGCCGCCGCTGTTTCATCTCGCGGCCGAGAGCGGAGGAGACTACAGCTCCCAGGCACCACAGCGGCCGGTGACGACACCCACGCGCCCGGAGGCGCACAAAAGGACGAGGCTCCCTCGGGGGAGCGGGGGACAGAACCTGAGGCTGAATTTACCTGGTGGGGATTCCGTTGCTGCCCCGTCCGCTTTACCAGTGATTGTCGCCGCTGCTCCTGGGTCCTACACGCTGGTGTCTCCCCTGCCGCCGCTGTTTCATCTCGCGGCCGAGAGCGGAGGAGACTACAGCTCCCAGGCACCACAGCGGCCGGTGACGACACCCACGCGCCCGGAGGCGCACAAAAGGACGAGGCTCCCTCGGGGGAGCGGGGGACAGAACCTGAGGCTGAATTTACCTGGTGGGGATTCCGTTGCTGCCCCGTCCGCTTTACCAGTGATTGTCGCCGCTGCTCCTGGGTCCTACACGCTGGTGTCTCCCCTGCCGCCGCTGTTTCATCTCGCGGCCGAGAGCGGAGGAGACTACAGCTCCCAGGCACCACAGCGGCCGGTGACGACACCCACGCGCCCGGAGGCGCACAAAAGGACGAGGCTCCCTCGGGGGAGCGGGGGACAGAACCTGAGGCTGAATTTACCTGGTGGGGATTCCGTTGCTGCCCCGTCCGCTTTGCCAGTGATTGTCGCCGCTGCTCCTGGGTCCTACACGCTGGTGTCTCCCCTGCCGCCGCTGTTTCATCTCGCGGCCGAGAGCGGAGGAGACTACAGCTCCCAGGCACCACAGCGGCCGGTGACGACACCCACGCGCCCGGAGGCGCACAAAAGGACGAGGCTCCCTCGGGGGAGCGGGGGACAGAACCTGAGGCTGAATTTACCTGGTGGGGATTCCGTTGCTGCCCCGTCCGCTTTACCAGTGATTGTCGCCGCTGCTCCTGGGTCCTACACGCTGGTGTCTCCCCTGCCGCCGCTGTTTCATCTCGCGGCCGAGAGCGGAGGAGACTACAGCTCCCAGGCACCACAGCGGCCGGTGACGACACCCACGCGCCCGGAGGCGCACAAAAGGACGAGGCTCCCTCGGGGGAGCGGGGGACAGAACCTGAGGCTGAATTTACCTGGTGGGGATTCCGTTGCTGCCCCGTCCGCTTTACCAGTGATTGTCGCCGCTGCTCCTGGGTCCTACACGCTGGTGTCTCCCCTGCCGCCGCTGTTTCATCTCGCGGCCGAGAGCGGAGGAGACTACAGCTCCCAGGCACCACAGCGGCCGGTGACGACACCCACGCGCCCGGAGGCGCACAAAAGGACGAGGCTTCCTCCGCGTCGCGGGACGCGCGCGGGCGTCGCCGGGCTGAGCCCGGGCAGAGGGCGGGCCGTCTGTGGCCGTCCGGGGCAGGACGAGGCTGGGCTGGGCCCCCCCCCCTTGCTTCGCCAAAGCCGTACAGGTATTTACATAAATTATGGTGAAACGCACGAAATCTATACCTGCTAATACTGCTACCCCTATTGAGCTGCCCACATCGATTGATGTATTACTGGCTAATGCCCTCACCATGGTTACCAACGAGATTGCGGACACCGAACGTAGGATGTCCTTTGGACTTCCTACTACTACCTTGTTAAACTCCCAGTCCCTTAACGATTCTCCTACTTTGGGTCTCCCCCTCTCCCCTACAGTAACAGTCATCAAAACATCAGCACAAACGGATATTGTAACTCCCATTACTGATACAACCAGCTTGGTGACTGTACCTGGAACTGTTCAACTAGCGGAATCCGCACCAGACAAAACAACACGTCCTGTCACAACAACAAGGGAGAAACGTAAGAGAGGCCCAGTGAAATGTACCATAAACAAAAGGAAACAACCAAGTCACAGCAGAAACCAACCCACCCCACAAAGTTTATGGAACAAAAATAAAGGAAATGACTGTGAAATAGTGTTATCAGGCTCCATTGAAGATTTATCTTCGCAACTTTCACCATCGGATGAAGGAGCGGGAAGACCTACCGTTCCTGCCTGTAGTCCAGAGTCTCCTGCCCGGGATAAGGGTATATGTGAGGTCATTAGACTATGCGATGAGATTGACAATTCGGTCAGTACCCAGACTGAGCATACTGACCGCAATATCCAATCCAAAGTCAATGGTAACCTGGTTGAAACTATCGTTGACACCATTTTTAAGCAAGTCGAAATTCAAATAGCTAAGCAATTTAATCTCGTTTTTAAAAGACTGGACAAAATTGAAACCCTTGTAAAAAAAGAGGAAATTAAAAGGAAAGGCACTATGAGTGCGGATGTCGCCCGGGGTGAAAAAATTATGAACAAATTAGAATCATTATGCAATGATCTGAGGGAGGGAGGTTTGACCATTACTAATGACCCCGGCCATGGTAACACTAAAAGCTTAACAGCGGTTAAAGCCGTTCCTTCTAGCAGTACTTCAACCAATATTCAACCCGCACTGACTAAGGGCCCAAATCATGATTCTTTTGGAGCAGTAGGAAGAGCTATTACTAATACTGTGAGCTCGGACGCCAATCCTACTATCACTTCATCAGTAACCCGAAAAGATAGGACAGGCAATAAACCAGAGAGTGTAAGCGCAAGTAGAGGTGCGACAGTAAGAAATAGCACCACTAATAATTCAGGACCATCACTTCACTTACCCCCAGAAGCCTGCCCATATGTTCTTGTGCTAGCTGGTGTACCAGCCCTTAATGAAAACCAAAGTGAGTCATGGCAACAATTGCACAATAAATGCACTGATTGGCTGACTAAACATAAAGGGGCAAGATGGAACATATCCAATGAGATTATATCAACCCGTCGGGTAAGCTGGGTGGGCCCACAACACAAAAATATCAGTGGGGACTGCATAGTGATTAACTTCCGACACCCGAGTTCAGTAAGATTCTTTTTAGACATACATAATACCTATGCCAATACATCGACTGCAATAACTCTTCACCCACTGGGCCATTTTTATAGGCCCCCACACAGAATATTCCAAACGGCCCCTAACACAATTCCTTTATCCAACAGATTTTCCGCCCTATCTGAATTAGGTAGCCTAGATTGACCACTATTAACTTTCCCCACTACACTGGATAAGGCTACTAGTACAATGCCTTTGGAAAGGGCAAAATTTATAAACACTTCTGAGTCCTGTCCAGATGGTTTAATTTCACCCCTTGTAGTACGCCCCCATCTTCCCATCGCCCAGCCCTCTCGCATTACTAATCCACCAATTGATACTCTCAGTATCATTAGTTGGAATATTGCTGGCCTCTCAAGCAAGATGAAAATTAAAGAATGGGTTACATGGATAAGTCATTTTGATGTGGTAATGCTGCAGGAAACATGGTGTACATGTCCTCAATTACTAGAGGGTTTTTTTGCTCATAACCTTACTGCTTTGCCCTCTGTTTCGGGGCGACCAAGTGGTGGTTTATCCATCTGGGCAAAAGTTTCTAAAGACGTGAAAATTGAACCTTTACATGTGGTCAGTAAACATCTGATAGCTGTGAAATATGTTGCAAGGTTAAGAATTTGTCTTATAAACTTTTATAATAATGATTTTATTAACCATCCAAATCCTACTTTTTTGGAACTGTTTAATTTTATTGATGAAGTTGCAAATGGGGAAAAGTTTGGCCAATTTGATGGCATTTGTGTTGGTGGAGACTTTAATGCCCACATCCACCAAACATCATTGCCCTGTAGACGAGGTACCGAATTATTGGATTTATTACATAGCAGGGATTTAGATGATGTAATGAGCCTAAGTGGATCCTCCGAGGGAATTGAGCCGGCCCCTACTTACATTGGCCGCGGTAGTTCATCTACGATTGATTACATGTTTATCTCTTCCCTCCTTAGTGAAGTGCTATTTAGCTCTGAGGTTGTTAATAGCCCATATAGCGATCACCTGCCCATAGTAATCCAATTTAAATCTATCAATAAACCTATAGGCCCTTGTGAGACAGGAGCCCAAAACATCACTGTCTCTACAGACAGGCTTAGGATTGTCTGGAGAGGGGTCGACAACCATGAGATCCTATCTACTGTGATCAGGAATAATCCTCTGTTGATCTCCAAATGTTTAGCATTCGATGGCCCCGACATAATTAAGTCTTTTTGTGATTTATGCATAGCTATAAAAAGGGCAATATCCAGACCGTCAAAAGAACATAACGTAACCGATCAAAGATGGTTTGACACCAATTGCTCGAGGGCCAACAGAGAACTCAGAAAGGCCTTGGCAGTTAAACCCCGTGATGTGCCCCTTGTCAGTTCACTGCGCTCTAAATATAAATACGCACTAAAAGTCAGAACTGAGGAGCTTTTAATAAGTCACTGGGATAACCTAACGAAATCTGCTGCCCTAAAAGACTCAACCGGGTTTTGGAGAAACGTAAAGAACTTGAGAGCCCTGGGAAGTAACATCACCCCAATCAACTGCAATATCACAGGAGACTCATGGGTCACCCACTTTTCGAAATTATATGCGGAAGATGGAGATCATACCGAGGATAATTTCCCAGACAGCACCATCGTTATAACACTAGAGGAGGTAGAGGAAGCTATTGGAAATAGTGCCGGTAATAAGGCACCAGGCCCGGATGGCCTGTCTATCGACCAGATTAAATCCAATATAAGCTTCTGGGCCCCCTTACTCTGTAATCTTTTTAACAACTTGAGTAAGAAATCTATCCCCCCGACTTGGTCCAGTAGTACTATTGTACCTATTTTCAAAAAGGGAAATAGGATGGACCCGGGGTGTTATCGACCAATATCGTTGATCGATAATACCCTGAAGGTCCTTGGCAGGGTCTTATTTGATAGAATTAGCACATGGGCAGATGACAACTCTATCATCCACCGCTGCCAGTTAGGCTTTAGGAGCAAACTTGGCACGGTGGAACAATGCCTGAACCTCAATCTTATAATGGCCAAATACACAAGAGCTAAACAATCCCCTCTGTATTTTGGGTTCATGGACCTAAGCTCAGCATTTGATTTTGTAAACCGCTCCCGCTTGTGGTCCATTCTCTTAAACTACGGCTTAGATGAACCACTAGTCCACTTTTTGGCCAACCTCCACTGCAACCTGAAGGCCCGCGTCCGAATAAATAATGAAGGCGAGGTCTCAAACGAAATTTTAATAGGCAAGGGGGTCAGGCAGGGCTGCGTTTTGGCCCCCTTGCTTTTTATATTATACATCAATGAATTAACCCATTCTTTATGCAACCTGACAAAAGACGTTCCTATGATTAATAAGAAACCAATCCCGGCGTTACTCTACGCGGATGATGCGGTACTTATAGGCCGCACCCCGAACGCCCTACGTATTTTAATTTCGGGATTCGTCGACTATATGTTTGACTTAGGTTTGTGCACTAATTTCAGCAAATCTTTTATAATGACCTGTGGTCCTAAAAACTATAAAATCCCAAAGATCGTGATAGGTCAAAACTCCCTAAAAAGCACTTGCACTTTCCCATATTTGGGCCTTCTATTTTCTAATAGTGGCTCGTGGCAACCCCACGTTGCAATGGGGAGAAATAAACTCTCAAAATCGATCAACTCTGTTATCTCTCTCCGCCAACCACGCCAGGCGGACGTGGTTCCCAGCCTATTACAAATTTATCGGAGCCAATGTCTCCCAACTGGCACATACGGGGCTGAAGTTTGGGGGTTTTCGAACTGTTCCGAATTACAGAGAGAAGAGAACAGATTTTGCCGGAAAATTTTGGGGGGAGTCATTTGTGCACCAACTACTGTATGCCATAATGAATTAAAACTACATTATGTTGAGGATTTTATAAGAGCCAGACCCGCACTGTTCTGGTTAAGGGTCTGGAAAAACCCGGCAGCTTCCCTGTCCCGCGAGATTATTATGGACTGTCTAAATTGCGAGAATGTCAACTTAATTCCCTGGATTAATGCGGTAGAAAAGAGCCTCATGAGTGTTAATTATGGTCATCTCTTTACAAACCCCGACCAGATTGATGGCTCCCATAAAAATTTAGTGAGAAGGGCACTCTATCAGCATTATCACATAGAGAGGGAAAGAGTAGATTCTGTGAAACCATCTACTATCAGTTATCTACAAATCCAGGAATTATCCCTTGAACTTCCGATGTTACCTCAGCCCTATTTACGCAAAAAATTGGGCAGATGGAAGAGGACCCTACTCTTCAGATTCAGGGATCGGAGTATTATTAATCTAATTTGTTTTCCATTGGGGTACATTAAAAATCTGGAAAAATTAAATTGCCCATGTGACCATGGTGGAACCCAGAGTATGTTACACTTTATTTTTGGCTGTGGTTTTTACATGAAGTTTACAAGGCATTATTTAATCCCCTATTGTAGAAAACATGATTTGACCGACCTCAATCACGCCTATAGACATTTTTTAATGTTGGGATCTGAGGAGTTAATTTTTAGAGTTAGCAATTTTCTTAATGCTATTGTATGCTCTCGCAGGTCCTTGAGAATTGATTAATTTTATACCAAGATATGCACTTTGCACTTTAAAACGTGATTTGCACTAACCTAATGTGTCATAACGCATTTGTCTTGTTTTCATGATAACTATATTTATCCTTTGCTATACACCGCTATATATTGTATCTAAGGTGGTTCTATGCATTGTATAGTATAAAGGCCATTCGAGTTTTCATTGTTGTTTTTATAAATTATATTTGTAAATAATAAGTTGCGGCCCAAAATTGCAGTATTACATGTGTATTTTTAAAATTTACTTTGTGCTTTTATGGATGGTTTTTGAAATCCGAATAAAGTCTATTTGAATTGAATTGAATTATTTAATAGTCAAAAACATTAAGCTTTTCTGCACCTCTCCTGTATCAGCGAGGCAAACAGTATTCAGCTTTGCATATGGTGGACCAACAAATGTATCAAAAAGTAGGTTTTTAAATGCTTAAACTTAAAGAACACCAAATTGTTTGCTGTAAGGCACATGTATGTATATACGTGGACAACATTAGAGTCAAATGCAAAATTGTGTTTTGTTTGTTTGTCATACTAACATTGTGAGAGAAACGCCAATGACAAGGCCAATAGGTTTGACTTCTGTATAGTGCAATCACAGTGAAACATGAAACACACAACATTCAAGTGTGCACATACATACAGACAGACTAAGACAGCTGCCAGCCTCCATGCACGCACAGACCAAGACACACATAAAGACAGGTACCCAGGGCTTTAAGTGGGATGGAAAAACTGGAGGGTCTCTCAAAAGGGCGTGGCCAATGTAATTAAGGGCGTGGCTTAAAAACACAAACTAAAAAGCCTGTGCTGCTTAGCATAGTGTGCCATCCGACTTGTATTTTGCTGTTTCTGTCAGTGGATCTAGATATATGATACAACAAGTAACATCATACCTACAAGTCAGGACTATTGGCTTTGTCAATGGTTGTTAGTTGCATTAGATAAATAAACAGCAACTATGGCTTCATGTATATAATATTGAAAAGCTTCCACTTAGAGCCCTGGTGACACCAGGACAGTGTTGCTGCTCCTGAGTTTCAAAAAGAGAAGGGAAATCCCGAGAGAAAATGACTCTTTAAAGGGTTTCCCTTCCCCTACATCACTCACCTGGCATGACGTCATGCCGTAACTTCTCCACTAGTGAGAAGAGAGCAGTGTGAGCATGTGTTCATCGATGTGCCTGCTGTCACTGCAGTCCGGAAAAAACACGGACTGCCTGTGCCAGGGCACAAAACAGAGCCCGACAGAGACCCGTTTCAAGGCCCCCTTTAAAAAACTGCCGGTGCTCAGACCCGGGTGAGACCCGGCCCACTTAAAGCCCTGCAGGTACCCATTCACACATAAAACAAACTTACAAGCACCTATGCAAACAGGCAACACAGAGCCCTACTCATTAATACCAACACCTGGGCACACACAGAAATCATAGCTATCAGCGCAACAGGTCACCCGCAGAGCACAGTGGTCGCATGTCTCGCAGACACTTTCAGCAGTCCTGGGTTTTGGACAAAAGTATTGTACATAATATATATATATATATATTTTTTACTTGCCTATGCTAGCTAGAACATTTTGGACTGTACCCAAAATAGAAAATGTGAAACTGCAAGTCCCAGAATGCAGTGTTCTGTTAACTGTAAGGCCATACATGGTGTGGGTCCTTTCTTCATGGTGCAATTAGATAAGAACAGAATAACTAACCACATTAATTGTAAATTGCTTTTCTGGATTATACAAGTTATACATTAGTTAGCAACTGCCTTTAGTGCGTCTCATGCTATAAATAATCGAGGAAAATGTTTTACGAAATGTACACAGACCTTTACAGTTAAAGCATGCCTCAGTTTTTGTAACAACCTGCCTAAGGAAACTGTCAAACTGCTGCTTACACCTTTGAGAGGAACAACTATGTTCATGTGTGAAAGATAAAGACGTGCTTAGGCACACGCCATTGATTACTTAAGATTTGTATTTTAATAGCGTAGCCAAAGGCACAGTGGCAACCAAACAGTTTATTAAAATAGCAGTTAAGAAAAAACGAATCAGATTTTAAAAAGAATAAAGATTTGCAGAGTTCTGTTCTGAGGGAAGAGTGGAATGAAAATGGTGGGAACGGAAGAGGGGATTACAACATTTGTTATGGAGGTGTGAATAAAACAGGCGAGTATTAAGTTAAACGCAATATACAAATTACTCACAATAAATTACTCATGTGCAAGTTTAGATGTATATGCGACTACTTTTTCTGCCAGCTAACTCTATTTGTGTATATATTTTGCATCTGCGACTGCAGTGTGCATATCGAAAAAGCTGGAAGGTATTAGGACGTTAACGAAGTCTGAAAATGGCCTTTAGCCATAGAGATGCAATCATTAATGGCCCTATCCCATTTAGAATGTTTGTGCCAGAGAAATGACATTATGCTTCGGTCTTCGTTATGTCAAAAGGAACAGGATTTCCTAATGGGAATAATTCATTTAAGAACATCAGGATATTCTACCAGTTAAACAACAACACCTAACAGTTAATAATAACACATACAAGATTTTTTAGATATGTAAATAGTTACCTTCCATCATTTTTTCCTAAAGGTTCGTCATATCGGACTCCAATCCAGTAGCCAGGTTTGAAATCGACAAGCCCTACAAACAAATTAACATTCAAAGTCAAATGATTTCATTTTAATGTATGTAACTGCCGGAAAGGTCCGATTATGCTCTAAATCACACTGAATCAAAGACAAAGGCACAGCGTTCAAACACAAAGGCAAACAGGAGTCTGACAACTGGCTACTTTTTCTCCTCTCAGGCTTCCTTTTTGCCTGCCGCCTGAAAGATTCGGACCTAGTAAATATTTTTTACTGTCGAACAAATCATACCTACACATTTCATATTTGGAAAAAAAACTTATCATATTCCTTAACCAGATCCATTTAGCTTTTCAGAAATTTGACAAAAATGTAATGTAGGATGTGAGTACACATCTCTCCCCAGCTTTTCCAAATCAGTTTTGTCTGCATCCTACCTGGTAAGTTAAAATGGAATCAGTCGTGTGGCTGGCCATGTCAACTGGGCAATAGTTGATGAACTAAGTACATTTATTAAATATTTTGTTCTCATCCATACTGCCTCCGTCCAATTTCTCGCTAATTCGAGCATTAGCACACCCAATAAAGGACGAGTATTAGCAGCAAATGTTGTGAAGGTGAAAAACGTGATGGAACCGAAAATGCTGTACAGCAGAATAGAATACATAACTGTAATGCTAATTACTGCCTCTTGGGGAAGCAGGCTGTGAGAATTCATAAGAGGCAAACTGATTTCAAACTGCTAAATGAGTGTGACAGGTAAGTAACTTACGCCGCTGCAGCATGACATACGTATTTACAGATTTAGATTAGGTAGCTAGCCATAGTACACAAAGGAGTTGGGTTAAGAAAATGTACTCCACCTGAACAGATTCCATAAGGACACCTGTCCACGTTGGGGATGTTGAGGGGCACCAGAACATGGACAATAGTTTCAGCCAATGTTTGTAAATATGTGGTATTTATAGCTGCTACAGGTCCACCCAAAACAGTCTTTCCTCTTGCATCTTTGAAAGAAACTGAAGCAGAAGCATACTACAATTTTCCTTGCCTAGATTGGGAATTGATGGAGCTCTTCAACAAAACTACAAATACGCAACTTATACTCTAGAATTTTTTCTGAAGGATACAACGGCTTTTCACAGATTAGTGAACTATGAAAATATTGACTGGTGATTCGAAAAGTTTTCAAGTCTGCTGTTTAGGCATCAATGTGATACCATCAGAGAGGGCACTGAGGCATCATTACCAGGCACCTTAGTCTCTGCCTGCCCCCCTGAGGTCAGTTCTGCTGAAAGGGAAAGTGCTGGAACAACAAGAAATAGAATACTGAACACAACCATAACCTCAGGGTGTAAATTCCTGGCCCTCCCAACATCGACAATGGGTGTAGAGGGAAGGATGTTTCAGTAATCCTTTCAAAAGTTTTGTCTCATAGCCATAGTAAAGAAATAACTTTGATCAAAAAGGGCAAATGAAAGTCATCACCGTCTGAAAACCTCTTTTATGTTCGGGAGTATCCAGACTAAGAATAAAGCAGTCTCTTAACCTCCAAGACTTAAGGCACTGGATCTGAAGAGGTTATAGAAGCACAAGATATACCACAGAAAACGTGTTCCAGGGTCACTGAAACCTTTAAAAAAGCAGCAATTGGAGCATTTTCCATAGTCTACGCGATATAATGACCTTTAAAAACAATTCATCAATCCTAAAAACAGATACATATAATCACGATGTAGGCAAACAGGTTGGCATCCTGAACAGCTGAAATGGGAGTGATCATACACGTGGTATGAAAACGACATCAAATTCTCCTTCAAAGGTTTAACATAAATGTCTGAGTGATGATCTTTAAAGTACCTAGTATTCACAATGGAAATGCACAGCCATTTCCCATTATGGTGATCCGGCCAAGGGGCCTTGACATTAAAGTCCTCTCTCTTTCAGATGGGGCTTAGAGTAGGCAACGGAAAAGTAAGATGGCTTTCAAAATAGTAAGTCAAAAGTGAGAGCTAAAAAGGGACACAGCGCTTTCAGGGCAGTACCTCAGGGTACATTTACTCTACTGAATAATGTATTCTTACGGGTTGTGCAGCAACATTCCATTCTGGTGTTGATACAATTAAGTGCAATTCTAGTATCTCACTATAGTTGGTACATTAAGCAGCTCCTCCTTGCATTTTTGTACTCTGTCCGTTTGTTCAGAGTAGTGCGGTAAACTGCTATGGAATGAAAGACTGGGACAGTAGCAGTTGCCTACTTTAGTTCATCTTTAGTCATTATGGGTTGATGTGCACAATGTGCATATCAAAGCCAAAGGTTCCTCGCCCCTCAACTGGTAAAACTGTGCCGGTCTTCTACTTTGAGGTTTGTTTGCGAGTGTTCAGTTGGATCTACATGTAGCCGGTTCTAAAATGTAACGGCATAGGCAAACTAAAAAGAAACAAACAACGGACTGAAAAGCAGCCAGGAGTGATTGACTGACATTAACTAAGGTATTCCACCCACTACTTTTGTGTTGTCTTTGAGTCTTCCTAAGTACAAAAGTTATTCCTAGACTATGGGTGCAAAGTTCGAAGTGAGGTAGAATCAGGATGTGCCCGACTGATTAGGCTCTACAAGGCAAACATTGGTCTGGAGCTCCCCTCTTGGGCAGGGCCAAGCCACTTTGTATGCTGGCCCCTGTATGTAGGGGCAATAATGAGCAAAACACACAATGGGCTGGAATACAGCCCAGAGAGATTACCCATGGCGGAGTTTAATTCAAACATCCCACACAGTCTTTGTTTCTCTCTGGTCAATTAGAATATTTTACCATAAGTATGTGGAACGTTCTAACCATTAACTCAAGCTACACTGATTATTAAAGGCCCTCTTTCCTCATTACAGGGAATTTAACAACTAGTATGTTCTTCAGTAGGTGGTTACTTTGCTATATTAGTACAATGGCACACTGGGAGCTGCACTGAAGACAATGGCGTTCTAAGAGGCCAACAATGGTAGCAGCTCATGATTAGTATTTAACTGTTCTGTTTACATTGTTTCGTCCTGTTTAATTTGAAATATTATGCACTCATTGGGTGTAATGTTCCAATAGCTGTGGGTATGCAGTAGTTCAATGTTCTCGCCCTTATAGGCCATTGTCCTGGACCAGAGCAGTAGGCAGTAATGCGGTTTAAACTATCTTGGTTACTTAAAAATGAATACGCTTTGAAATAATGATTATTACAATTTGCAAAACTATGAGAAGCTGTGATTGCACTTAAAAGAATCAATGTAGAAAAAGCATAATGAAACTTAAAGCCGGTTTGCTCATTAACAACGTGAAGCTACACACCTGAAGACATGACGGTGCCACGTTTTGTAGGCTGCCCTGGAGTGTGGATTTCGCAGCGTGCTCCTACTGCAATTGTCTCGGCCAAAGATTTCTCCACCGCCAGCTTCTGCTCGAGGTCAGACGTCGCCAAGCTTTCATCTTTGAACTGTCCCATCTTATTACGTTTGAGGAATGAACGAACAGAATCTGAACAACAAAAGCGTGCAATCTTCAGACACATGTAACAATAAAACAACTGAATTCAGAAGACAATTACTTCAGTGCCAAAATACGAGCAAGTTACAAACCGTTGTACCTAAACTATTCTTACCGGTTCAGAAACATTTTGCAGGGAAGGGGCAATGGCCCTAGCACGTTTATAAAATTGGCGCACAACTGAAACCCCACGAGCTCCTTGGCCCCGGTCCACTAACCGACCAGATGGAGGGAATATCAAATGATTAAAGGGCTATCGGAATCACTACAAGTGCCCCTTTACCTAGCTCGTTAATACTGCACCTGGAACATGGATAGATTCCATGGGCTTGTTTTCAACAAAGTTTTAATTTCGTTGAAACTGGCCTGTTTTGTCCACGCAAATTAACACTTTTTGTTTAAAATGGAAACATGGTCCCCAATCTGTGCTGTGCCATTGCGTAGGCAGTAGAAAGCATGGATCGTCCCGGCAGCTCCCTCTTTCGGGAGGATGAGGTATCAACCCCCCCACAGAGTGCTACACCACTCATTGGTGCCAACACTGCTTGATATAATCCACTGACATCCCACTCCAGCCGAGACACGCCCTGGTAGGTAAAGATCCCGATATGTGCGTTAGTGGCTTCAAAACAGCCTACCAACTGCTGTGTGCGGCTCCCAGGGGTGCCTTCAACTGAATGGCACACCTCACTAAGTCACACCTCTGGTAAATATTTTGTATGCACTCATATTCCCCTTGTTGTAGTTAAAACTCTGTACCAACACGGCGGCTAAGTGTCTTTCAGTGACCCCTTCATTTGCAGATTGAAAAGTAGATCCGCCCTGCCACGATTTCACAACAAGGCACATGCAGCAATATATGATGGATCCAGCTACTTCATGCCAATGGTCTATCAAAGATTTACACCAACAAGCTCACGTAGCAGCACATAGGCACCACTGCATTAAAATGTAGAGAGAAAAAAGTTCTCAACTGTATATTATTTGTGATCCTGCATATAGGCAGAGGTGTTTGGGGTTAGTGACTATAAGTGGAGATCCCATAAAAGAGAAACAAAAATAAACAAAGCTCGGCAAGATTGGGAGGGTACAGACTATATCAGTGGTCCCAGGGCTTGGAAAAATGCATACAAATGTGGGGGGACATTTCATTCTAAGACAGGTGCATTTCAATAGTTAAGGGCATGTTGTGAAAATGTTTGGGGACTGGAAGTGGGATACTTTATATGTCTGTCCTTTCCATAAACATATAATAAGGATACAATGGTTTAAGAATGGATTGGACGAGTGAGGATTACAACAGAAATGCAGTTGAAGTGTGTCAGGGGGTGATGGGCTGAACCAAGGAAATCACCATAGCTACTGTTAAGGTGTGTATAGAAGTAGCTTACAAAAATTATATCTGTTCCAGTTTGTACTCAATAAACTTATTGAAATGCATCTGCAAGAGGGTGTGGTGTGTGCATGTGTACACAGAACTGGAGTCTTTCTAAAAGACTGCTTTACCTGATCTTTTGTCATAAGCATCATTTGAAATCTCATACTTTTCTACTTTTGAGACATCTTCATATTCTCCAATCCTTGAACCACTTTTATCAATAACCTACAAAAAAAACATCAAGAAACATTGGAAAATAGCGTTTAATATTGTATTTCTAACAAGTTTATCAGGTGAACTTTCACAGCATGCAATAGTGGTTCATCACGCTTCTAAATAGTAAAAAAAGGGAAGAAAAGAAGATCTTTAAACACAACAATTCCTGTAAACCAGTGTTAATGGGTGCTTGATTTGAGGACTGTCTAAATCGGATACGGAGTGCAAATTTGTTCTCAATTGGACAAAATGAGAGGATTTCAATGGCAGCAAAGAATGAATACTCTGCATGGGACTGCAAGGATAAAGAACAGAATCAGAGACATAGATAAGAGAAAAACAGTACCATTGAATTTTAATGCAAATCGTTGGGAAATCTGAGCCCCATCCACAATCCTATGCTTCTCCATGGTCGGCTTCTGGAGTTACTGGGTCCTTGTAAACAATTTACACAGTGGTCTTACACTTTTTTCACCAGCACCAACACTTCAAACAGGAAGGCAAAGGCACCTGATGCACACTACAGCTCTATGTCACCTTACTTTTAACAACAATGACCCTTCTACTGTAGGGTCCGCTTCAGATTACATATTTATTGGTGATTGATTAAAATCCTTAGAAAAATGTAGAAAAGTTATGAAAACATAGGTTTTATAAAAACATATTTATAAATACAGATTTATCAGGAGTTAAGAAAAATAAGAATCAGGAAAAATATAATGCGTCTCGGCAAGCAAATAGATCTCATGCAATCTTACAGGACACTTTGTATCAACTTTGGCGATAGTAGGACATCTTATCCAAAGCAATTTTTAAAATGTGACTCATTGACCACAATTTGACCAAGAAAGTCAACAGCTGAATGCAGCCAAGGTTTAATCATACATTACCTGCGCCACCACAGCTCTGCACATCTTGTTCACAAAGAATGGGATGGAGCGAAATTGGTGTTGATCTACTAATCCTGGCTTGGTCCTGATTTCAACGGTCATGTCTCTTTTTGTACCATGTGGATAACCAGCACCAAATCACGGTCACCATCAAGGGTCTACCAGGCATTCCTGAATACAATGATGGAAATTTGCAGGAACTGAACAAAGAGCATTTGTAGCCTGCATACTTTAGTTAGTGGACAGAGGAGGAATGATGGTGGTGCACCCATCAAATTATATAGGATTTATTTCGAAACTTTGAGATTGAATTCTTTTCTATTTCCAAGATGTGTCTGAGTCCTAAATTGTGCTGTGCAAGAAGCTTTGAAGAGACTGTATATCTCCACATTTTCCCATTTTGAGGCTAGCTCTAAAATAGGCAATGAGTTTACTAAGTATTTATACCAATTATCTGAACTGAATAGATCTTGTTTCTTTCATTCCATATTACACCTTTCAGGTGAGCCTGGTCTGCCAACTGGAGTCTGTAATAACATTTCAGAGAGTTACCCGTAAAATCACACTGCCTCTGGGCTGAATCTACCTCCCTCAAAACTGACTGAGTTCACAGAGTACCTCCATACTTGGCTGCAAAAATGAATTGACCCTTATCTAAATTGTATTCAGAGTCTTCTGGAGCCCTCTTAAATCTAATAAGAGCCTTTACAAAGTTTTTCTTGCAGATTTCATAAATTAATGCCCATATATATCTAAGGATCTTATTCTGATTAACGATTGGATAAATTAGTAAAAACTCCTATTGTTTCGCCAAGCAACTAGCGCTCATTGGCTGTGTATCATTTGTGCTCTGTGTTCAATGTGTATTGTAATGTATAAAAAGTCCATGATAACTTCCGTAAAATAAATGGTCTACACTGGCACCTGGCTCCTTGCATCTGTCTAATAATATGCTATGTTACAAATTTCTCTACCTGATGTCTTTTATAGATTATAGACTTCCACTGTGCGACAAAGTCTATGATGTTGCTGGTTAAATTGGTGTGGGGTCCTAGTGCTCTGTATACGAGGGTGCCACTCACGGAGAAGTTGGCTGTGATGTGTACCTTGAACACAAGGTATTCCATGTAGTTGATGAGGGTGACCGAGTAGGTGGTGTAGCCGATGGTATTTTTGAAGTGGATGGTATTAGCCCCTCTGTGCTTGTGCTGGCAGTGTTGCCTAATGATCTTGTAGCTGGCAGGGATGGCTGTAGCAATGTCCGGTGCCGAGGATAGATTTAGCCATGTTTCTGCCAGACAGAGTAGGTCCGGAGCTATGGTTGTGCAGAAGGTCAATATCACCCAGGCATGTTTGGTGAGCAAGTGGATGCTGAAGAGCATGCATGCGAGTGTGGCGTTTTGTTTGGGCGGTGTTTGCTCTGTGGCAGCGGGTTGCGGTTTGTGCTAGTATGAGCAAGTGGGCTGCTATTGGTGCGTGAGTGGTGGGTGTAGGGTGTGGGAGAGTGCATGAGCACTTGCACGAGGCACATGTGAATGCTCGTTATGTGGTGCAGTTTAGCAGCTGTGCAACGAGCGGCAGCCGGGGTTAGAAGCAAGGAGGAAGGCAGCCAGTATAAGTGGGTTGGGGTAGAAACAGGGTTTTTGGTGGTGGATGTAGTCCAGGCATGGACGGCTTGCCTTCGGCGCAACAGACTTGCCTTTGGCGCTATCGCTGCATGTCCACTCCGCAGTCGTTATTAAATAGGTCCTGTGAGGAGGGAGGAGAGCACCTTAGTGTGGACGGAAAAAAAGGGATGTCACTTCCTGTGCACAGGGATGAGTTGAAATCCACTGATGTCACTGCCTGTGCAGATGGTCAAAGGGGGGCGGGGGAAAGTTTCAAGGCACCCTCAAACACCCTTTCGATGGACATTACAACATTTTATTGAAGATCGCCAAGGCTCTTTTGAGCTTGTGGCATAACAACGCCCTACCTTCGCTTGGGAGAGTGGCATCACTTAAAATATCAATCCTCCCGAAGATAATGCATGTCTTACAGGACCTCCAGCTCACAGGTATAAGATATATGTAATACTTTTGTTTAGGATGGGGAAAAAAACAAGAGTGCATATCGGAGTTTGTAGGACACATCCTAGAAACGGAAGATTGGGTTTGCCAGACATACGCCACTATTACGACTATGCACAGAAATGCTATGTGGTCGAATGGCTCTGGGGAGACACAGACTAGATATTGTGCTTCATCTTCATAGATCAAAAGCCAACAACCTGCACACTAGAGGAAATCCTGTGGATCCCAAAGCGACAAAGGGGTTGAAACCTCTACCTCCCGCCCATAACAAGAGTAAAGCTAGAGACCGGAGACTATTTGATTTGCCATAAAGGACTTACCTCTTATCTATCCCTCATGATACGCAATTGTGGAAAATGCAAACTTACCCACAGGGCTTAAAAGAAGCTGCTTCCGGTCAGGGATAGTGCAGGGATGCTTCCAGCTTCAAGATTTTTATGTAACCAGTAAATTAGTTCTTTTGAGGACATTAGAAATACATATTGATTCCCTGAAAGAGGTACCACAACTTGCAGATCAGGCACTGGGTCACGCAACAACACATTTTTAATAGATCTACACCTTCACACCAACACAACATTTGGTTTCAAGACTTTATGCTGTTCTCAACACCAGTCCCCTTCAGCCCGACTTTGCCTCCCACAAAAGCTTTTGGCATTGCACTGAGTCCAGAACATTGGGATGCTGTTTATATATATGGGCAAACATAATTTTGTACAGCATGCACAGAGGCAAGAAACACTACATAAGATTTTATACAATTGGCATTATACTCCCATGCGACTACACACTATGGACAAGACTCGCCCTGAGACATGTTGAAGACAATGCGGAGAGCCGGGCACAAACTGGCATATATTATGGACATGTCCCACACTTGGTGAGTTCTGGGAAACTGTTATTACTATAGCCTAATTTGAGGGTAATAGATAGATAAAAGCTGGGTGTCTATTGTCTAACATTTTAAACTTTAAAAACCACTGAAATTCAACCATTATAGCAAACTGAAGTAACTATAACTTGCGCCCTCGCCATGCACTGCTTAGAACCTCACATTTTACATCACTCATGACAAGTTGTACGGCATCATTGTTAATATCACTGATATCATCTGAAATTATATTATTGATGACAACACTGTACATGGCTGGGCAGTGAGTTATAGTTACATCAGTTGAATATAACTGGTAAAATTCTGTGTTTTTTAGAGTTTTAAATGTTCCATTTTAACTGAGATCCTCCACTAACTACATAGTCACTTTAATTTGAGTCTTAAAAAAAAAAAAAAAGTATATATGTGTATAACTAATACACACACACACGTACATACACACATATATATATTATATATACATATATATATATCAAAATACACCGTCCCTCTGCAGCTTTGCGCCAATATATATATATATATATATATATATATATATATATATTCACTAAAAAAACTAAAGGTTGCAGGGACCTTATAGTTAGGCTCAGATTTCACTGGTAGAAAACCAGTGAAATTCAGCAGTTTTATTAACCTGAACCAACTACAACCTATGCCTCCGCGATGCACTGCTTATGACTGAATATCATTATCCTCGAAGAAATATGCACACCCCAGATGGAACTATTAATCTTTAAAATCAATTCAACACCTAGGGAACAAAGGAAGGGAGCATTGGTGTATCGTCCACCGGGCCCAAGTGGGAATTTTTCTGTCGCACTTATAGAGGCCTTAGCACCGTATGTCATAGAAAACCAGGATTTCCTTCTGGTGGGGGATTTTAATGTCCATAGTGAGTCAGAGAAATGTATGGAGGCAAGAATGCTCCTAATGGATCTCGACTCTTTGGGACTAAAAAAGATCAATAATGGGCCCACACATGAAGCAGGTCACACCTTGGATTTAGTTCTGTCCAGCTCACCCTTTATTAAATGCTTGTCACCTATTCAGGTAGAATGGACTGATCATTTTATTTTAAAATTTTATACTGCCTCTATGTGTAAGCCACAAATTCAGAATGTTTTGGCTAGTAAAAGGAGACCTTGGCACAAACTTACCACGGAAACCTTCAAAAAGACATATGACACCTCCCGGTTTGAGAATCCTACAGATGACATGGGAACTGCTCTCAACAGGTTTGAGGAGACGGTCAAAGTAGTAATTAACACTATTATCCCGTTGAAAACATACAAGGTTCGACCGACAAATAAACAAGAAGTTTGGTTTTCGGAGGATTTAAGATCTCTGAAACAAAAAACTAGGAAACTGGAAAAGCTATGGAGACAGTCTAAGTCTTTAGGTGATAAAGAACAGTATAGAACTTCCCTAAAGACATATCATAAGGCCATTAGGGCGGCACGGAAAAATCACATTGCAGCACAACTAATAGCGGCAGGGAAAGACCCAAAAGTATTGTATAATATACTACAAACTTTCACCAAACCAGTAGCTTGCGATACTATGGAGGCTGCATCCCAGGACCTCTGTGATGAGATCTCTATCTTCTTTATGAAAAAGATAGATGGAATTTATGATAGGATTATAGCCTCAAATGCAATTGCTGCTGGAGAAAACAACACCTCCCAGAATGCGGTACAGCAAGCGCAAGGTACTCACTGTCTTAAGAGCTTTCCCCCTATCTCCTTAGAGGAGGTAATCTCACGGATCTCTCAAATTAAGAGTGGTAGTCCTTTAGACTCCATCCCTGCACGTATTATGCCTATGTTGGCAGATGTTCTAGGACCAGAAATGCTGAATTTAGTCAATCTTTCCCTTAGCACAGGGGATGTTCCTCCAGAATGGAAAAGGGCCTTGGTAAGACCGCTGAGGAAAAACTCTGCGATCCCCTGGACGGAACTGTCTAACTTAAGACCTATCTCGCTCCTCCCTTTTCTGGGTAAAATGATTGAGAAATTCGTAAATCGACACTTGTCAAACTACATCGAAATGACAGGTGGGTTAGACTCTTCCCAGTCGGGCTTTAGGCCAAGACATAGTACTGAGTCCACCTTGTTGTCAGTCGCGGACGATCTTCACATGTTCCAGGACAAAGGCTATTCTGTTGTCCTGGTTCTGTTAGATCTGTCTGCGGCGTTTGACACGGTGTCACATAGCATCATGGCCACCAGGCTAGTTAACATCGGCCTGGAAGACAAGGCTCTTGCCTGGCTGAGGAGTTTCTTAACAGGTCGTACCCAAAGGGTCATTCTGGGTGAATATCGGGCAGAGGAGGTAGGGATCTCTAAAGGGGTGCCACAGGGCTCTTGCCTGAGCCCTACTCTTTTTAACATCTATGTGGCCCCCCTAGCTGACATCATGAGGTCCTACGGTTTTATCCCAGTGTCATATGCGGATGACACCCAACTCCTCTTTCCTTTTAAAAGCCTCACTGTGGAAGTTCGAAACTCCTTTTCAGGGGAATGAAAGCAGTGGCTCACTGGATGGCATCTAACTTCCTGCAACGCAATGTTGCAAAGACGGAAGTGATGCTATTCGGGGAGGCTAAACTCCTGTGGTCACCGGATTGGTGGCCTCAAGATCTGGGTCCAGTCCCTGAGCCCAAACATGTAGTGAAAAACCTTGGGGTCAGATTGGATCAGGAGTTATCCCTAAAACATCATGGCAACCAAGTGGTGGGCTCTTGTTTCCACATTATTGGTTTGTTACGGAAAGTCTTCCCTTTGCTGCCAGACTCTGCTAGAAAGACTTTGGTGCAGGCTTTAGTACTGAGTCGATTGGACTATTGCAATGGGTTACTATTGGCAGCAAATGAGGGAGTAATTTCTAGACTCCAGGTGGTCCAGAATACTGCTGCTCGCCTTGTCCTAAATCAGCCCCCTCGCACTCCCTCCAAACCTCTGTTAACGAAGCTTCACTGGCTATCCATCAGACAAAGGGTGAAGTTTAAAGTCTGTTGTGTTATACACAAATGCCTGCATGGGATGGGCCCTGCATATCTGTCTCAGAAACTCACCCCTTATGTAACATTGCGTCCTCTGAGATCCAGTGCACAGGCTTTGCTGTGTGTACCCAGAGTAAAAAGAACAAGACCGGGAGCTAGAGCCCTTTCAGTTGCTGGGCCTACTCTTTGGAATAACCTCCCATTATCCTTAAGACTTTGTGATTATTATCTCCCTTTTAGGAAGCAATTAAAAACATACCTATTTCAGAACTAATTATTATGACATACTGCTTAGCCCTTTTTTACTGTAAGATGGTCGACCAACGGCGCGGAGATACTCCTTCGGGAGTCGAGTCTAGCGCGATATAAAGCTACAAATAAATAAATAAATAAAATGACCTCACATATTACATCACTCATGTCATGGTAACTGATATCACTGATGACATCTCAAATGACATCACTGACATTATACAGTGAGTGAGTGTTTCGTAAATGTTTCTGAGACTTAAAGATATATAGTAAGCTACTGCATAAGTGAAATTAATATAGTTTCTAAACTATTAATGAGGGATACTGATTCGAACATATGTCATCTCAGTTGATGTGTGACTATCAGAGTGGGAGTGGGTGTCAGCTGTATGTGTGGGAGTAGATGTACAGTTGAATAAGGGTGTGTGAGTAGCTGCGTGAGTAGCTGTATTGGTAATGGAGTGTGATTGGCTGTATGGGTGAGTGAATGGCTGCCTTAGTGACTACATGGGTGGGGGAGTGTGTGAGTGGCTGTTTTGGTGACTGAGTGAGTGGCTCTATGGGTGGCTGAGTGGGTGTGTTAGTGGCTGTATGGGTAAAATATTGGCTGTTTGAATGGATATATGGGTAGGTGTGTGTCTGTTTCACACAGCACATGTCTGTGTGAGTGGCTGTATAGGGAAGTGAGTGGGCGTGTGACTGCTTGTATGGACATGGGTATGTACGTAGTTAACTGGATTGATGAGTGGCTGTGTGAGTAACTGTATGGGCGAGTGAGTGGTAATGTGAGTGGCTGTATGAGTGAGTGGCTCTATGAGTGAGTGGCTCTATGGGTGAGTGAATGCTAGTGTGAGTGGCTGTATAGGTGAGAGAGTGGGTGGGTGGATGGGTAGGTGTATGTGTGGGTGATTTGGCTGTGGTAGTAACTGTATGAGTGAGTGGGTTGGGTGTGTGTGCTCAAGTTGTTGAATGGTTTGTTAATGGGTATGTGAATGGGTGTGTGTGTGTGGAGATATGAGACGTTGTATGGAGGGGTGAGTGGTTGTGTGAGTGGTTCTATGGATGATGTCATGCGTGATATCACAGACCATGTAATGAGTGATGTAATATGTGAGGTCATAAGCAGTGAATTGCAGGAGCGTACGGTATAGTTTGCTCAGACAACTAGATCTGCTGAGTTTCACTGGTTATGTACGAGTGAATTCTTAGCCTAACTATTACATTATTGTAACCTTTGGTTCTTACAGTGAATTTCTATGTTTTTAAAACTTTTTAATCCCAACTGTAACCTGTCATCTTTGACAGTGGGTATGTGTGAGTGGGTGTGTGAGTACCTGTGTAAGTGGGGGTGTAAGTGTGTGTGTGTGAGTGCCTGAGTGGGTCTGAGTGGCCCTGTGTAGGCCTGTGAGTGGGTGTGCAAGTGCCTGTGTATGTCTGTGAGTGGGTGTGTGAGTGGTGCTATGCATGTTGGGCATTTGCATGCTTAGGGTATTTAAAATGGAGAACCATGGATTCTGTTCTCACCATGAGATGACAAGAAAGAAACTACTCATCACAGTCACTGCACATTAGATAGTGCTCCAATGATCAACAATGAATTCACCTCCATTAACCCCTTCCCCGCTCATGACGGAACCACTCCGTCATGAGTCACGGGCGCCGTGTGCTCATGACGGAGTGGTTCCGTCATGCTGCGGCCGTTGGCGGCCGCTCCGCCCATGCGGCGCTAATTCCCCGCCTGTGCGGGCGATTAGCGCCGTGGGCGGAATCATGACGGAACCACTCCGTCATGAGCACAGCTCGCCCGTGACTCATGACGGAGTGGTTCCGTCATGAGCACCGCGGCGCCGCAGTGCCCCCAAACCCCCCCCATCGCAGCGGCGGAATTCCCGCCGCGGCGAAGGGGTTAAACATTTCATATTGTTTGTAAACATGGAAAACAAGAGGAAAAACACTTGCTTTGCTTTTGCTAAGCCCAAGAAGTTAGGACATTTGTGCTTTACTTAAGTGGAGCTTCAACGGGGGCGCTAGTTATGTGTATATTTGTAAGTGCTCCCACCGGAGGTTTAATTTCTGTGAAATTAGCATCAGGGCCATAATCAACCTGTAGTGAGGAGGTCCAACATTTTGAGTCACATCAGGACTCCAACATTCTATTGAGCACAGAGCACAGGCACTGGCTGAGCAGGAAGTGTGAAATACATTTCCTAACAAATGCAGGATACTACACAACCCTAATTTTTTCCAAGAAGAGTCGCCAGTTTTACTGAAAACGTCTGCCCAACTGGAGTACCGTCATTTGGTTAATTATTAAGTGCTACCTCGTTGGGTAAATCTCTTGTGCATATTCTACACTACAGCTGCGTAAAGGACCACAGGTGTGTATGTAATTTTGGCAATGTGATTGTTCTTCAAGTGTCTTCATCCACAATGCTGGGATAACATGAATCCTCATCAAGAGAAGACAACAAGATTACAAAGAGGTGAATCTTCACCAAACAGGGGTACTTCCTCTTAACTAAATGATGCAAGTGCTTCTTTGTTTGTTGGAGATGTCCTCGTACTCCTCTGCATCAATAACGTGTCACCTTATGTTAAGCTGTCAATCAATGTGGGAAAAGGCGGGAAGTCCATTGCATAATAGTTAGGAAAACTGGGCGTAGCCAAAAAGGGCAGAGCTTGCAGATAAATTTGGGCATTCGCATACTTCGCCCCACCACGAAACAACGATAAAGAAATCCCTTGTCACAGTTACCCCAGATCAGATTGCGCTACAAGAGATAAACGATGCAGTCACCTCCATTCAGGATTTCAGATGGTTTTTCAATGTGGAATGCGAGAGGAAACATTTGCTTTGCCTTCCCTAAGCCCATGAAGTTAGGATTTGCAATTTTTTTTTTTTTTTATAAAACAAGGAGAGGGGACCACGAGGCTCACCTCCTCGGGCCGATTTCAGCCCCGGGGACCACATCCCCTGGGGCTTGGCCACAATTCCCTGGGAGCCCTGGAGCCAACCCAGGGCACCCAGTGTGCCATGATAGGTAAAGCGGGGGGGAGCCTCAAAATCCCCACAGTCCCAGCCAACTCCCCACTTTGAGAGACGGCATTTCTCCCACACACAGGTAGCTGCTAGAAATGCAGCTACCAGGGTGCAGGAGCACATGTTTTATCGGTTTCCCTGCCCGCATGACAGCAGGAAGGGAAACAGATGAAAACTCTGCTTCCAGCAGGCAGAAGCAGTCTGACAGTTCCTGCTTGCTGGAAGAAGAGCTAGTGTTTGCTCTGCTTGGCGCGGCCCCCTCCCAGTTTTTAAAGTTATTTCGCCCTGTGAAGGTGGATTTCCCAGAGGACCAGGGGGGTCCACATGGCACCCCCTTTACTATTTAATTAGCCTTGGGTAGATGGTGGTCCCCAGGCATTCTAAATCCCCTGGAGGAGGTTGCGCACCCCCCAACCACTAGGTTTACAAAGCCCCAGGGACTGGTGGTCCTCTGGATTTAATAAGCTCAAGGGGGGGGGGGGTCCATGAAGCCCCCTCCCAAAGTTAAATAAAGCCCTGGGGAGGTGGTGGTCCCTGGGCTAAAAACAGCCCTAGGAGTGGGGGAGGGGGGGGGGGGGGGGTGTATGCACCCCTCCTTTATTCTTAGGTCTCGCCTGATCCAGCGCATGCGCTGGTCTGGCAGAGACATTTAGTAGCTGCTTTGAAAAGTGCTACCAAAGCGGCCACCAGCTTACTGTCACGCGCACAAGCGCGCGTGCATCCCTAGCGTGCTTTAGCGTGCGATTGCGATCACTTTCAGAGTGATCGCGATGACTTTCACTTTTACGGCCGTGCGGCATTACTTTTACTGCCGCGCATCCAATGCTTGTTTTTGTTTTGCCTCAGCTTGCTCGCTGCCCCTACACCACCTCCCGCCCATTGCTGTCTTTCAGGCTTCTTTTGATTGCAGTACACTCATTTGCATTCAATGGCTATACTTTTATTGCGAATTCCTTTCTGATTCGTGGGGTCTCTCTTCACGGTGTGCTCAAACGCCTTGTTGATGCACATTTCAGTTTTCTTCTGCTCTACTAAATTTTCGGGTCTTAAATTGTCAATCGTGTTTAACCACTTCTTGCCGTCTGACAATAAAGGCGCAGTCTCTGTATCGGCAGCCGGTAGGGCTTACGTGGGTGTTGTTGTGCCTTGACTCTTTATGAGTAAAGGCACTTCTGACTGAACGGGTGCTTAATCCCGCTCCTATTTGCCAGTCGTCGTATTTTCAGAGTGGCGCGTGCTGGTAAAAGGGGATTCAATGAATGACTCTGGCACAGTTTTTATCAGGAGCATGTGCCTGCTCGTGCCAACAAATGTTTTTCTATCACACTAAAAACTATATGGAGAAAAGAAAGGGCCCTGCAGTTACAGTGGAAAAATTTAATACTGTCCTCTTTTATATTTAAACAAGCACTGGCATAGCCTATAGGTCTCGCTTTTGGGACCTTATAAGTATTTAGTTATGCAGCAGAATATCCTTGGTGCAACAACACCAACTGTTGAATGGCTAAACACTTATAAGGTCCCAAATGCGAGACCTATTGGCTATGCCACTGCTTGTTTAAATATTGGTGCATGCCCCAAGGAGCTGGTCCATCGGGATCTTTTTAGAACAAAAGCAAGCATGGAAGACCGTACTTGTTTTTTTTCCCCATTTTGTTGCCACAGATTCACAACTGTTGCGATTTTGTGGCAACATTTAAAAAAAATGCTTTTTTGCCTTTGCGGGGCTCCAGGACCAGGGCTAGAGAGTAAGGGTATTCCTACCCTGCCCCCCCTTTTTTTTTTATTCCTTTTTCAACCCTGCTTCAGCAGAGTTCCAAGATGGCTGCCAACACTTTCTGGTTGATGTGTTGGCAGCCAACCAGATTTCAGCACGGGGACTGTTGGATCCTCAGAGGATCGCAGCCCTATATATACACAAATTTGGCTTTTTTTTAAAATATCTGAAAGTACTAATGAATGGATTTACACCAAATAACAAAAAGCACTCTTTCAGGACCAAGACCTAGCTTCCTGCCAAATTTGGTGTAATGCAGTTCAGCAGTTTGGGCTGTAATCACGTTCAAAATCGCTTTGGGAATTAACATGGAATACGCAATATTTTTGACACCCTGCCCCTCCCAGTTTACTTGGCCCCCTACTGACTCATCGCCCCAAACGTTCCATGCACAAGACCCGACTTGACACTTTTTTGGGAACATTTCTGAAGATGCGTCAAACAGCACCATAGACATAGGTGAGTCACTAAGTGATTTTCCTGTGGAAAATAGGACATAACTAGAACTACCTAATGGCGACTGCCAGAAGGTAATTAGATATACACACACACACACACATATATATATATATATATATATATATATATATATATTCACTGAAAAAACCATAGGTTTCAGGGACGTTATAGTTAGTTGGACATTTGACTCATATAAAACTAGGTAAATTCGCCTGTTCTAGTTAGCTGAGCTAACTATAACTCGCGCGCCCGCAATGCACTACTGATGATGTCACATATTACATCACTCATGAAATGGTCAGTGACATCACTCATGACATCATCCATGTGACAATCTGATGCACATACTGATGCTCTAATATAAACTTTGATACACCCATTGTAAAATGTGACTACTATTTTTGAAACTATACACAGAAGAATGCCATATTCTACATAGCACTCAATATTTCCTAGATCTATTCCTTGATGCTCTATTATATCAATAGCTTCAATGTTAACTATTTCTTGATTTTCCAATTTCACAAAGTTCTCTATTAAATGTATAACACTCTTCCACTGTAGGCATTAAGCAAACTATAGGCTTTTTTTCTTTCATTTTCTTGTACATTACTTCTGCTGGTGTGTTTTCATTTGTAAACAAGTTCTTTAGTAGACGACTTCGAAAAGCTTCTTTACCACGTTTGCTTAGAACACCAATTCTTACATCTTTTAGAATATTTGCATAATCTTCATCTCTTGCTTGTCGCATATTCCGAGCGAGTTCTTTATATTCAAAATGTAACCACAGATATACATTTCCAATACTTCCCAGAGATTTTTGTGTCTTCATGTAGAAGAGTTTTAAACACTGGTTCTCCTTTTACAGGGGTTAGTTGTAGCATATCTCCAAATACAATTAAATGTTTTCCTCCAAAGAGAACGTCGCAATCTGTTTTTAATACCTGTTGCATTGTTAAGTGTACAAAAGCAAGCATTAAGTTTGAGACCATGCTCACCTCATCAATAATTAAAAGTTTCATTTTCTTCAGCACTCTTGACACTTCATAAGAAGCTTCTCCAGACAACTTCTGATATTCTAATTTATTATCATGCTCCACTGGTAACATCAATAATCTATGCTAAGTAACTCCTTTAACATTGTGTGCAGCTAATCCAGTTGGAGCTGTTACCACACAACATAAATGTGAACCAGTAGTTTTTTGAAGATAACTGGTCAAAATGTTAATTAAAAATCTTTTACCTGTCCCAGCTGGACCACTGATGTACATCAGAAGAGGTTTAAAAGATGAACACATTCTTTTTTTCATGCAACAAACCATGTTCTATCCGTTCTCTCACTTGCACATATATTTCTTTCTGTTCAACATTTACTTGTTCTTCAAACTTTTCCAATGTTATATTCTCTTTGTGTGCTTGTTGCATTGTAATTTCGACTTCATGCATAGCAATTGCTGCTTCATTTTCCAGCATTGGTTGTCCAAGAGGATCTTGACTACATGGACCACTACTTTGACTATCTTGAGAACTTTCATGAGCTATTTCAGCTGTAATAGTCTTTTCCTGTTCAACTTAATCATTCAACATTTTTAAATATGTAGGGAAAACTGGACATCGAATGCTATCTTTACAAGCATTAAAAGAATCTTCGTAGCAGTCAAACTCTCCAAGTAATTCACTTTCGCTACACCATGGTTTAAACAGCTGCAGAAGTGCTAAATAGTAAAGTTCTCGCTTATCTGGAGTTTCACAACTAAGTTTCTTGTGGTTTATAAGATTACCCTTTGCATGTTTTACTAAACAACCATGACATCCAACTACTGCAAACTTTCCTTCTTTTAAATTCTCTTTAACATTTCTTTTGAAGCTGTAATGTTGAAGTACTACATACAGACATAGCTGTTCCAGATGTTGACTCCTTTTCGGATAGTATGTGTTCAACATATTAGTTTTAAGAATGTCTGTACTATCTGGCTCATTTGCTGCTAACTGTTCAATTTCTTCCAATCAATTCAACACTATTTCGTTTGCAGGCAAGACCTAAACTTGCCCAAATGATTCCTTGTGACTTGGAATATAAACTTGAAGAACACAAGTGGTCTGAACATTCATACGATCCCATTTCTCGGTGGGAAAGCATTTTTAAACTGGAGCTGTACACTTTTTGCTAAGACTATTCTCTTGTGCAATTTCTTCCCACATTTGTTTCATCTCTGTTTTTTCAGACTGTTATGTACGATGTAAAATAACGTGCAATAGCAATCGAGTTATCCGCAACATACTGGATGCCCATGTTCGCTTCCACAATTTTAAAATGACTGTATTGTAGTCATTGATATACTTTGACACTTCTGTTCTTTTTAAGTTGTAGGTATTCTTTGGAGATTTCCGAGTTATTGTGTGCCTCACAGAAGAAAAAAAAGAATTTACTCTTCCTTCACAAATGACTGGACGGGGAAAACCAAACCGACATTTGGTGTAAAATTTTCCTTTAGACTTGTATTTTCTTCTGCAGTACTTTCCACAACGGTGACTTTGGAAACGTAAAACTTGCTGTCTCAAGCTTCTATCTCCTCCTTCTCTTGGAATCTCACATGTCACATACTGTTCGATGAAAGACAATACTGTTTCATCAGAATCAGTTCCAAATTTAGGTGCATCCTTGACCCATAGTAGCATATGTATATGAGGTGCACCTCTTTCTTGGTACTCCTTTCTCCAAAAGAAAATCGGTAACTTTTCCAAGAGGTGGATTCTTTTTATTACAGATAAAAGACATCATACCTTTAAACTTATGATTAAAATATCTGCATACTTTTACAGGATCCAATGAACACAGTTCACCAGATGTCTTTATTTCAACATTTTTTATATTAGAATTCGCTCCTCTTAAAAACTCAAGCAAATCTTCCCATGCATACTCTGCACAGCTAAGTGTGACAAACCATGTTGGTGTACCTAAGTTTTGTAACATACGCTTGAGTTCTCTATGACGACGATACCAATACTCATTTGTTCCACGTTGACATGCCATCAAATTGATTTAACAGTGCTTCTAAATTTTCATCTGTTTCTTGAACTTTCTCCACAAATTCTTTTGCAGAAAGTGATTAATGAACTCCAGTTTTAAGTATATGATTCACTGCATACGAGAGAGAAGACAGATCACTTTCAAACTAAAGGTGAAATATGTATGGAATGCCCTGTCGAAATCTAGGATCTTCAGAATATAATCTTGTTGACCGATATTCTGAAGCTGGAATCCGTACAGGTCGGTCATCATATCGTCCACCTTCTCCAGTAGGAAACAACTGTGGAAAACAACGAGCTTCCAAGCTTTTCTCCCATACACTCATTGGAGTTCCCTGTGCTTTTTTCATTTGAAATAACTCAATGCTACTTCCTATCACTTCTTTTGAATGCAAAGGACATATTGTATAAGGTTCATATATCTCTTCAGTCCTTGACTTGTCCACTTTCTCTATTTGACCACTTGCAATTTTAAAATCAGCTTCTAAACCCATTACCTGTTCATCCACATTTACATTTTTGTAATAAATATTGTTCTCTAAAGGATAAGGTAGCCTTTTCAACTTTATTAACATCCACAAATTCTTGCCATATTTTCCGAATCCTTGTGGGTACACCATTTGCTAAAATAACTACTGCCTCATCTTCCTCTCCAACAACAGTTTCAATGTTTTTCTTAAAATCCAAAAGTTAAGTACACCACTCTTCCTTTCAGCCCTCTTTGCAAGTCTGTTGGCGACAGTTTACCTGTTTTAGGCTCCATCCGAATTATAGTTTGTAAAGGATGAACAGATTGAATTAGAACCGACTCATATTTATTCAATTTGGCCAGCTCCTGCGGAATAACTACTAACTCCAACTTATTATGCACTGCTCTAGCAGGCATTTTGTTCTCTTCTAATTTGTTGTAACAATATTTACATATACGTTGATCACTACCTAACTCAAATCGACCTTCAACAAACAAGTTGCAAATTCTTCCCACTTAGCATTGTTCTCCTTTCCACTTTTCAGCTCAAATCAACATTCCTACTTTGACTTTTATAATGAGTACGTTGACAAAAAACACAAACATAGTTTGGTATTTCGGAGCACACTACATTAAACTTTCCAATTTCTTCTTCAAACTGATCAGTGCTAATCACTTTCTCATCTCCTCCAACATCTGTAATTGTCGAACTTTCACTTACTATGAACTTCTCTTCTGAACCAAAATATCGCATTTCAATATCATCACACTTTTTTTGAACATCTGATAAAGAACCATATAAAAGACTTCCATTCAGTTCACATAAACTTAATGCAGGACTTTTTACATAGTACAGTTTCTTTACAAAGTTCCGCATTTCTGAATGGTGTACTGCTAACATCCTCAAATGATGAAAAACACTTTTACAAACTTTTCTTGAAAGACAAGCCAGAGAATGCCCATACTTCTCAGTATATTTTCTTACATTACATGGATCTAGTCCTTGTAACAACTTAATCTTCTGTTTTATACTTTTCTGAGTATATTCTCGTAGCAAATTTTGCATTATATCAATGGATTCCTGTCGAATACTACAAATGCTACTACAACTCAACTTATACACAGGAGCTTGTGGACGTTTCCCTTGCACTTCTTCAGCTATTAACTCTTCTGCACTTTTACCAACCATTTCCTCCTTTGGAAGAGGAGCACCATCCTGAACTTCGTAACAACAACCTCCAGTATCAACTGCAAATGATAAACTATTTTCCTGGAAGTAACTTTACTCATTAAAAAAAGGCTCAGTACTAGAAGTATGTCTCTAATGTCCACTAAAGATTTTACAAAAGTTGGTTCTGTTCACAAGTCTTTTTTTTCTACTTTTGTCTTTCAATACTGTCACTATTTTATCCAATACTTTCAATCTCTTTAAAATCAAAATGAACAACTTGTTTCAAATTGAAAGCAGTATCCTCTATACTTTCAATACGCTGCTTCTCTTTGAATTGGAACATTCTTCTTTTAGATTTGCAGCAAGTTTTCAATAAATTCTGAATCACTCTAGATCAAAAAAGTCTGACAAATTTCTTGAAATTGTTTTTGTCTCAGAGTACCAGATACTATTTCTTTATCATCTTTCCTTTTCCTCGTATTTGAAATTGAACTCTGCTTCACCTTACTTGAAAAATTCTTCTTTTTGCTTTGTGTGATGTTTTTCTCATTAAATGTTCGTAATATTTTTTTCAAAAATAATCTTTTGCTTTTACTCGAACTAACAGTTTCTCTACTAATCGCATTTTTTTCTACTACAAGATCTTTCCTTTTCGTCAAATATATATTTTTCTTCTCTTTTCTTTCACTTCTTCTAGGAATTTCCAAATTTCAATCCAAACGAAATTATTTTCTGAAAAACAAAAAATAGATTCAATTAGTTTTCACATTTCTTCACTATGTTAAAATAATACCATACAATTGCAAAACTTCCACTAACAACTTCCAGATCCAGTGTTGCAACGTGATGGAGCACGACAGATGAACACTAGGATGACAAGTAGTGCCATAGAACATACAGCAGGTATTTATTTAATTATTTACATACTTCTGTACAATTTATATATGACTGCACTACCTCATACTTTTCACCTCTCCGCCACACCCCACACCACTTTCTCTGTAACCCACCGCACACAACTTTATAAATAGTATTTTGAAAATGTTTAATCTATGTACTTGGAATGATATCAACCAAACAGCACACATAAAAATTTCCATTATTACCTAACAATTTTATCAACTTCGCAAACATAACACTGCACCCAGGGCTTTAACTGGAGGGGGTATCTGTGGGGATGTGACCACCAACACTTTATTTTTGGGAGCCTCGAAACCGGTCTTTATAGGGCTCTATTTTCTGACCTCACAAACTTAATCCGTTTTTTTTTCTTTATTGCACTGCAGGGACACAGTGAGAGCATGCATATTGCTCACTACTTAGAAGTGCAGACATCATGCCAAGTGACTCGCATTGTAGGAGAAGGGAAATCCTTTAAAGAGAGCCATTTTCTCTCAGTATTTCCCTTATCTTTTTGCAACGCACCAGCAACATCATCGTTGGGTGATTAGCAGACAGACCACCATGCGCGCAACGCCCATCGCCCCATACTCTCTGACACAGCTTCACGGACGCACGCACCAGAGTACTTCACTGGTCTTCAAAACATTTTTTTGTAAAGGAGACTCTGTTCTTTTTCACCGCTTTTTACAACCCCTAGATGCCCACTCTGCCTATTGCTGAAAGAATTAGGCTCCCCGAAAATTCCCTCTGGATGCGCCTCTGCAAACGACCACAACAAGGCAACTCCAGCACGAACCTGCTCTCACCTTTCACACGTTCTTGTTTTAGTGCTACGAAAACACACACTTTGCCTGCCTCACTAAGTTCTCACACCCCCTCTTTAATATGAACATAAAAGCTTTCCAATTACTTTTATATTCCTATACTGTACTTCACATGGAAATATAGAACTCAAGGTTCTCACCACCCCAAATTAGCTCTCTGGTATACTTTCTCAAATATAAGAAGTACAGGTATTCAGTATCTGTCAGTCACGGCCACTTTAAAACAGTGTACCTATAAACTCGACAAAACGTTATGTTTCTAAATTAACGTATTACACTTAAAAGCTCCTTTACATTTCTTTCGCTAGATGTACCTTTGTTTAAAACACCACCAGAGAAGGGTATTGAAGTATGCTCCACAAAGAGTAACTCAAAGCTTTGTTATTCTTTATTAAAAAAATCTGCCTGTCAATGCTTTTCATAAGCCTTTTGAACGTCTTAAGAGGGTAGCTGGATGAGTATAATACGTCGTATTTAAGATTGGACGGTGCACGGAAATAAGAACGTATAGTTGAATAAAGGGCGAGTGGATACAATCAATCATAGCATTTGTAAAGAGCACTACATACCCGTGAGGGTCTCAAGGCGCTAGGAGGGGGGGGGGATGCGGCTACTGTTAGAAGAGCCAGGTCTTGAGGAGTCTCCTGAAGGATAGAAGATCTTCAGTCTGCCGTAGGTGGATGGGGAGGGTGTTCCACGTCTTGGCGGCGAGGTGGGAGAATGGGATTGGAGAGGATTTTCTAAAGCACACAATGATACTTATCTTGATTTAGACCGCGCCCCAACTTGCATAGTCCACACCCCTTTAAGAGCTTTGCCCCCCCTGTTAGAGCACCCCCCACTTTTTGTTCTCCCACTTAGAACCCTAACTACACCATAGTAACAAACAAACAGTGTAACCTTTCATTAAAATCTACCATGGCACCATAATTTTCCCTCAACGCTATCAGCCTTCTACCACAGTACAAGAGTGTCTATCAGCACGAAGATGTCTTATCCACAGAAATGTGTAATTTCTGTACCTCTCTGCTGGAACACTCATCACCAAAACATATTAAAACATGGGAATTTGCCAGAAAAACATATACCAAAGCGATTCATAAATGGGCACACTGCCACTGCACCACCCTCTTCCCCATCCTTCCTTAACTTTACAAAATTAAAGAAAGAGCCAAACCTAGTAAACACACTATACCAATACAAGAACTTAATTTCAACAACCGTCTACCGGAACGCTCCTGAGCAAAGCGTATTAAAACATACAAATTTGCGGATAAAACGTATCATGCCATAGGGCACTTTATAAGTGCTCCCAGCGGTACTACATCACCTTCAGTAGCTCGACATCTGCACGTTACTAAATTCTGCGTTTTAATCAGAAACATACCCACCCCCGCCCTTCCTTAACCGTACGAAATCAAACAAAAACCCCCACCATTCCTAGTAGCGCCACTATACCCATACACAGGCTTAATTTTAACAGGTGTGTGCCGGAACACTCATCAACAAAAAGTATTCAAACATGCAAATTTGCGGGAAAAACAAACAATACCATAGTATAGTTAATAAATAGGCCCACTCAAACTACATTATCTTTACTAACTACAAATGCCCACGTTACAAATGTCCGTCTTATAATCAGCAACATGCGCACATCCCCCTCCCCCACCCATACCCATGCTTAACCTTACGAAATCAAACAACGAGCCCCTGCACTCCTGTTACCGCCACTATAGCCATAGATAGACTTAATGTTAAGAGGTGTCTGCCAGAACGCTCATCAGCAAAAGCTATTAAAACTTACAATTTTGTAACTCAAACATACACCATACCATAAGACAGTTTATAAATAGTCACAGTACCACTACACCACCTCAACACCCGCCCTTGCTTAACTTTACGCAATAAAAGAAAGAGCCCAAGCAAACGTAGAAGCGCCACTATAGCCATACACAGCCTTAACTTCAACAGAGGTCTCCTGAAAAGCTCAACAAACCGTATTAAAACATGCAAATTTGCGGGTAAAACATATACCATGCCATAAGGCACTTTATAAGTGCTCCCAGTGGTACTACATCACCTTTAGTAGCTCCACATCTCCACGTTACTATATTCTGTATTTCAAACAGCAACATAACTACCTCCCCCACACCCACCCCCGCCCTTGGTTAACAGTACGAAATCAAACAGAATCCCCCCCCATTCCTAGTAGCGCCACTATATCCATACACAGGCTTAATTTTAACGTGTGTCTACCGGAACACTTATCAGCAAAAACTATTCAAACATGCAAATTGGCGGGTAAAACATAAACCATCCCATAGCACTGTTTATAAATGGGCCCAGTGAAACTACATTACCTTTAGTAACTACACATGCCCACGTTACAAATATCCGTCTTATAATCAGCAACATATGCACCTCCCCCACCCCCACCCATCCCTTGCTTAACCTTACGAAATCAAAACAATGAGCCCCTGCACTCCTGTTACCGTCACTATAGCAATAGATAGACAATGTCAAGAGGTGTCTGCCAGAACGCTCATCTGCAAAACCTATTAAAACCTGCAATTTTGCAACTCAAACATACACCATACCATAAGACGGTTTATAAATAGTCACAGTACCACTACACCACCTCAACACCCACCCTTTCTTAACTTTACCCAATAAAAGAAAGAGACCTAGCAAACGTAGAAGCGCCACTATAGCCAAAGAGAGGCTTAATTTCAACAGATGTCTCCCGAAACGCTCATCAGCAAAACGTATTAAAACATGCAAATTTGCAACTAAAACATATCCCATGCCATAGGGCGCTTTATAAGTGCTCGCAGTGGTACTATATCACCTTAAGTAGCTCGACATCTGCATGTTACTATATTCTGTATTTCATTCAGCAACAAAACCACCTCCCCCACACCCACCCCCGCCCTTGGTTAACAGTACGAAATCAAACAGAATCCCCCCATTCCTAGTAGCGCCACTATCCCAGGCTTAATTTTAACGTGTGTCTACCGGAACACTTATCAGCAAAAACTATTCAAACATGCAAATTGGCGGGTAAAACATAAACCATCCCATAGCACTGTTTATAAATGGGCCCAGCGAAACTACATTACCTTTACTAGCTAGACATCTATATGTTACAAAAGTTGTTTAAACACTCTGTTTACTCTCCCCATGCCCTGCTATACACTCTACAAAGTTCTAATTCCCAAACTTTTGATATACAGTCCCTTTACTGTATCTATATTAAATGGAATGAATAAATTGACGAGTGTCTCAAAAGGGATAGTGAAGCACACCATCAGTAAAACACAAACCACTTCAACACCTACATATATCCGCCACAGCGACACAGCCTGACAAATAGTATCACTTATAATCACATGTAGTTCTCTGTCAACAAACTCATACAGAAAATATACCGCACATTTACTTTTTTTTTTTCTCACACATTTATAAAACATCTCTTCTAAAGAAGCACTCCAACTACTTCTATTCCATAAGAACAGACAATAATTAATACGTTTACTACCATATATTTTAGTATATCTACCTTATTATTCACTAGTCAGAAACTACAAAAACTATTCACTATACCCAAATGCAAACCAGAAACCATATTCATATTTATATCAACTTAGGATCACATGATTCAAACTATGGGTACATATAAAAGGCACGTATCACTTTTCCTATCTCCATCTCCTCTCCATGTAATCTCAAAACACTGTACACGGCCCCACTGTACAACAACCTACCCTGACTTACATTCAAATCTACCTCTCAGTGTCAAAAATAAGACCACAACCTGCCCACATAAAATTTCTGCATTTCGTTTTATCACTTTTAACTTAACACATACGTCTCCTACCGCCACCCCCTATTTCCACAAAAAACATCAGTTGCAAACGTGCGACATTTTCTTTATCTCCCCAATACATTACAAACTCAAATTAACGCTGCACCTAATTTTCAAAACAATACAGTCCTATAAATATGACAAACTACACTTCTCTGTGAAAAATTCCTAAACATATATAAAATACTTATATAACAGCTCAAATTTTATGCATATTTCATAACCAATATCAAACACCACACTTCACTAACACTATATTACTTTGAAATAAAAAATACTTTCAAAATTAAAAACAAGACCTCAAATACTTAATCAATACTATAAAAACACATAACACACCTTGTTCATTTCTAACTCACCTTTGTAGTTGTTATCCAGACTTCAAATGACACACGCATACAATTCTCTCTTTCTCACATAGTACATGTAAAGCTCCGACTGCATCAAGAATGAAACCACGAATGGCAAAATTTCTCTGTCGCTCCACACATAAATACATGTAAAGAACAAATCAGAATACTTCATTCCTTCAACGACATTCCAAAACTTACCTCCATTGGTTAATTTTGAATTTTCCTTCCGAAAAGCTACTTATTATTCAGCGCCACATACAGGTCACAAGTTCAACCTATTTTATCACCACACTTTCTGGAACCTTCTACGACACCTGTTTTGCAACATTTTATCGAACATTCAACGGCACATGCATGTTAAAAGTTCACAATAGGGGTCAGTAGTTCATCAGCTTTATTCCCAACTCCAGCAGCACCTCACCTTACGCCCCCAGCGCCATCAGACCCGTAGGAATCAGTGCTTTCTACTTCCCAAATACCAAATTCATTTCATACACATGAATTTACCTTTGCACTCCCTATATAACACCCCCTAAGCACCATACACAAGTTACAATGTTCGAAACAAAAGTTCCTCCAAGTAGCTATAACTACATGCTGACACTACTTGCACAGATGTCGCACAGCGGCCAGAGCACATGACTTCACAGCATATTACACACAGTTTCATCCCCAAGTCCGGCAGCAGCTCAGCTTAGTAGCATGAGACTCTACACACTACCTCACATATTTTCTGTACCCCAGAACTTTCAGACCAGTACGGGTCAGTAGTTCGTCCTAATAGTTTAAACACATGCTGACACTACTTCCACAACTGTACTGCAGCGGCCACGACACATGACTTCACAGCACAAGACACACAATTTAGACTCACGGTCTAATCCCAGAGTCCCGCACCACCTCACCTTAGCAGCATCACACTCTATGCGATACCTCACTTAATTTTCGTAGCCTAGCACTTTCACACCGGTAGGTATGATTAGTTCACTTCGCACCCCCTCTAAAGCACACCCTAAACACCCCACAAAGGTTACAGTGCTCCTACCCTCCTCTTTCCCACATTTTTCACCCTTTTTCCCCCCTTACTCGCTTCAACGGAATCACAAAATGGCAGCCAACACTTCCTAGTTGCAAACGCTCGCAGCCAATCAGTAGCAAGCTCGAGCTCGTAACGCCTCAGCCAATCAGATGGCAGAATTCCCAAATATCGATATCTGTAAATTTTGATATTTCTCAAAAACTACTGAACGGATTTACACCAAATAAACAAAAGCGTGCTTTCTAGACCAAGATCCTTCCCCCTGCCAAATTTGGGGTAATTCCGTTCACCCGTTCGACCGGTAGCCTGGTCTAAAGATTCCTATGGAAATTAACATTGAAAAAACACGTTTTGGGACCCCTCTTTTTTCTCCCCCCCCCTTAATGAATCACCCCCAAACTTTCAACATAGGAGCTGATCTCAACAAAGAATTAGTTTTGAAAATTTCACGAAGATACATTAATCGGCGCCAAAGTTATTGCAAATAGAATGTTGCCTTTTTCCTATAGTAACTAGGTCCCAACTGGCGACATATATCTATCTATCTATATCAAAGCTCCAAGGTTCCCACCTGTGGAGACGCACTCTGACATCCACTGCAGCAACCTTCATGAGGTAAAAGCCGGGTCGGCGAGTGGATCCAGTTTACAGCATGCCTGTCGATTCACGCCGGACGCGTTTCGTGCTCATTGCACTCTTCAGAGGCGCGACAGTCATTTTGGCATAGAGGCCACACCTCCCACTTTGAAATATGAGCCCTCCAATGGGCGACTCGAATGAGTCTGCGTTGGTTTGTGGGTCTAGTGGCGTGTGCCTCAGTTATGTGCCGCTGTCTGAGACATTTCAAGCCCACCAATGGGCCTCCACTTGCACATCCGGCTTGTCAATCCTCCATGGATGCCTCGACATTGAGACTCCGCGATACAGAGCTCCGTGGCCCCAAATTTTCGGGTGGTGCATCTACCGCGGCTGGGAGGCCGCGTGTACATGAAATCTTCAAGATGAGGTAATAGCCGAGTCAGCGAGCGGATCCAGTTTACAGCATGCCTGTCGATTCACGCCTGACGCATCTGAAGAGTTCAATGAGCACGAAACGCGTCAGGCATGAATCGACAGGCATGCTGTAAACTGGATCCACTCGCCGACTCGGCTTTTACCTCATGAAGGTTGCTGCAGTGGATGTCACAGTGTGTCTCCACAGGTGGGAACCTTGAAGCTTTAATATATATATATATACATACATACATATATACTCGCTGAAAAAAAACAAAGGGTAAAGTAAGAATAGTTAGGTGAATATGTCCGTGATAACATTAACGTTTTGAAGTAAAAAGGAACACAAACGACATAATCCAAAGAGTGTTAGTTTGTTTTAAAGTTTACATAGTGATGGATAACTACCATACTACTTTTCTACCTAATTTTGTACAGCCTGTGTCCAATTAGTGGGTGCACCGGTGTACAAAACACATGTGCTCCTAATGCATCATAGCTCTGTAGAGCCATTGAACATGTTATAAAACTTGGTATTGAAGAGTAATTCTGTGTACAGCAGACAATTGACAACTTGTGTCTAGTATGTTGCACACAAGTGTTTCTGGTTCTGCAGAAAGAGTTTCCAACAGTGCAAAGATTCTATGTACTATAGACTAAGTATTGTAAGCAGCCGTTCGTTATTAGACAAAATCCTTTCAGCATGACAATTTCTACATCACATACAAGACTGTGTGCAACAGGTACTAATCTATGTACATTTGCTTCTTTTGCTTGAGAAGATGAGCTATCTTTATAGTTTTCACCACAATATGAAGGCTGCAGGTAGGATGATGTTTATCACCATCAGACCATGGTCATTTTAAATGAATATTTGCTCATTGGACAAGTTTTTCATTGAGTATTCGCTGTTTTAGTAGATACTTTATAATACTCTGTGGTGTATTGCGCATGAGAGTTTCACAGTCTGCAAGGGGTGTGGTACAAAGTAAACTCTCCCCATAGAGTAATTACTGTTAACTGTACCCACTTTTCTACTTATATCTGTGAGAAGTTGGCCTGATATATGCTGTCCACTAGTTCTAGTGGGCACCCTGTATCAGTCCAAACAACCCCTTATGGTGATAGGTTAAAGACAACCTTTATTGAAAGCTATCCTAGTGGTAGCTATGGAGAGCAGCCTTCAGGCTAAGTCTTGAAGGAATGTAAAGCAGCTTGTTTTACCAGTCTATAATCTCTTGAATGATCAAATGAAAGGACAACCACACCAGGTATATATTTAAAATATATGTATTTAAGAAAAAAAAAAAAACCCTGTAGTCTCTTTATGAGACTGGAGTTCGAAGTACTTAGTTTTCAAGTTAGCAATCAACAGTAATAGCACAAATACACGTTTGGGCCCTAGGGGCGTACCAAACCATATACCAATAAAGTGGTATAAGAACCACGACTGAACTAGACAAGGCCTAGAGCCTGTAGAATCGCTGGGACCCCAAGGAACCACCCACGGTAGTGACACAGGGGACCCACGGGGACTGTGTGCAGTGTGTAAACACAACCGCGGGTTCCCGTAAGCTTCTATGGGCAATGTCGCGGTTGTAAATTTAAAGATTAGGGACACTTCTAATCGAGTCAGGACCAAACCCTTTTGGACTTAAGAAGTTCTAGGGCAAGCACCCACAGGAGAACCGGACTACTCGTGTTACCTCACCCAGGGAAGACGGATGCATAGGTGTCTTTTTGTGTCGGGTCGTGTCGTTGATTACAATGGAAGCTGGCGAAGAACTGCTGCTGCCGTGAAGAGACGTGTCCGAAGGGATCCAAGCCTGGATCTAGGATGGAAGGAACCTGAAAGCAGAGGGGACAGAGTCTGGGTCACTTGCCAGTAACCAAGGGCAGGATGGACCAATGCCCACAGATGTCGGGTGCTTCAGTTGAGTTGACGGTTGTCTTGGCTCTACAGCCACGAGGTCCAGGAGGCGTCGATGAAGTCCATGAGCCGGATTCGAGCTGTCCCACGAAGTCTGTGGAGTGCTGCGGTGTCGGCGACCAGATTGGACCCAACAAGCCTTGGCAATGGCAAGTCTCGTGGAAAGAGAAGAAGGATGTCGGTGCAGACCAGCGAGGGTAAGTCAGGGCACATCTGGAGCAACCAGGGAAGCCCAAGCAGAAGAGGAGTTGCCTTTATGGAGAACTACCAGCCAACGGGCTAGCGATCGTGAAGGAGCCTCGAGCGGTCGCACTGGAACCCGGCCCATGGGTCACTCGTGGTGTGGAGGCCAGAGGTCTTCGGTGCAGTCAATGCTCAAGGCTGGGGATACTCGGAGCCCAAAGCAGAATTTCAAGGACAAACAGGAAGTCGATGTACCAGCAATAGTACGCAGTGCCCAGGGGTCACGGTTCCTCTTCACCCACGATAGCCACTGGCCTCAGCTTTGCTGTGGACTCAGGATAGCCTCGGGGGAAGTCCGGAAATCCACCTCTGGTGATGCAGAGACTTCAGCGTCCAGCGGGAGCTTCGGAATTGCAGACCGGACAGTTGCTTCTTTGGTGCCTGCCAAGCAGGGGAGTCACTTCTTGACTCCAAGGGAGATTTCTTCAGTCTTCTAGTCAGGACAGAACGTCGAATGTCCAGGAAATATATTTCAGAGTTTCGTCCAGGGTAATCTAAAGCCGCAAGGACTGGGTTCCCACACTTATACTAAGTTTGGGGGTTGGACATACTCTAGGGACCCACCTATGGGAGGGTTTGGAAAGAGGGGTGGTTACACCCATTTCCTTTGTCCAGTTTCGCGCCAGAGCAGGGGCAGGTAGCCCCTGCAACCGATTTGAACTGGACTATGCACAGGGACACCAAGTGTGCCCCCAGTGCAGGACTTCAAAGCACCAGAGAGTGCTCCCGCCCAGCACCAATACACATCTGCCTGTCTGGGGAGGTGGTTACACCTCCCTGGGACAGGAAACCTATTGTCCAGGCCTCCCCTGCTGGAGTTTCGGTCAGCAGCAGGAGGCCAGACTCGTGTCTGTGGCAGAGGCATCCGTTTTGTGATGCCAGGGCTCTAGAAAGTCCTACCGGGTTAGACCAGTGTGAACATGTCTCTCCCTCTAGAAGGGTGGAATGCTACCCCCGCCGCCAGAACTGGCGGGGGGGGGGGGGTAGTATTCCAAAGCGTTTGACACCAAACACGACATGTTTCCGTGCAGCCATCCCAAAGTTAGCATTTACAGCGAGGTTATAATGCACTTAAGAGTATATGGTCAGGCTGCACCACAAACCGCATCAGAGGAGGTACTTCGAAAGCTGCAGAGGGGCTCTGCTCATGCAGGGGCACCCTCTCACATAAAAACCAAGCACTCTGCCTTCAGGATTGTTAAGGCCTGCCATAGGAGTGACTTATAGGTTATGTGTGTGTGCGCAATAGTAGTGATATAGGTAGCCTATATCACTGTAAGGGGTGCAAGCACACCCTTACCCAAGCTGCAGTAACAGACCTGTGATGCCATTTTGGAGTGCTTCCGAGGGGTGGCATAATACATGCTTCAGCCCCTGGTAGGCCTCTGAGGTACCTATGCCCTATGTACATAGTATACAATATACTAGGGGCTTATAAGGCACTCCAGAATCCAATTGGAAATGTACCTAATGTACACGGAAACCATTTTACAGAGAAAGCAGATAGACTGGGGCCCTAAATAGCAGGATCCCAATCCAACTAAGTCATAAACCAGCAAAACACCAGGAAAAAACTGGGGGCAACCATATAGTCACATTCCACCTTCCTACAATATCCACTTAATTTCTGTGTGTTCAGTGACTGTGGGTTTTGATACAGGTAAAGACTGTCCGTAGTAAGGCGTCAATTATGTAACAGGGCTTGAGTATATGGAGGAACTTTCTTTACCCTGAACAGTTGTATACAGATTGAACACGTGCAGTGCAGGTTACCCTTTTATCTGTGGTTGATGGTCAACAAGATGTTACTGAACGCAATATGTGATTTAATATGTGAGGTCATAAGCAGTGTTTGGCTGGGGCGCAAGTTACAGTTAGCTGTGCTAACTGGTGAATTTCTGAGAGTTCAAAACGTTACTGTTGGCACTGACATATTCACTTAACTATAACATTACTTTAACCTTTGGGTTTTTTCAGTGAATTTCTAGTTTTTGGTTTATGGAAATAAAAACGGATCTTTTTATTCACACCAAACTATAATGTTACTTCAACCTTTGTTTTTTTCAGTGTATTGCTAGTTTTAACGTAAAGTAATATTTTATTACAGAGTATAAAGCCAACCTGACACCGTGCACGGCCAACCCAGCCTAAGGCCAGGATCTGCTGGAAAAAACCCTACCGGCAGCCAACCCCACACTGACTTTGGTTGTGCATAGCAGAGGGTTGGCGGCAGGGCATGGCCTGCAGCTAGGCCCGGTGAACAACCCAGCCAGAGGCAGCCAACCCAGCCAGAGGCCGCCAACCCAGCCAGAGGCCGCCAACCCAGCCAGAGGCCGCCAACCCAGCCAGAGGCCGCCAACCGCCGCATCCCCAACAGGCAACAAATCTCACAATGCACACAGCCTTTCATCACACGTGGTATGGAGGTTGTCCGCAAGGTCTGGCTTACAGTTAGGCCCTGCTTTCAACTTCCAGCAGGCAACCTTTGGCTGTGCACAGTGGAGGGTGTTACAGGGATTGCCATGCTGCCAGGCCCTGTGGCCAAACCCCCAGGAGGCTGCCAACCCCATACCGTGACAACCTTTGGCATGCGTAATGTAGGGTTGGACTTCGGGCCTCAGAAATCCCATCCCCTTAGGGCCAAACCAATTGAAAAAGGGGAGGGGGGGGGGGTTCGGGGGGGGGGGGGGGGGACGACATGGGGACCCCCCCATTCCTGAGCCTTCATACGCCCCAAGGAACCCATACCCCAGGGGACGTTTTTTGTTTAAAAGGGACAGAGAGCAGCACAGCTCCACTCCGCTCCCCAAGCCACATTAAGCACTCAGGTCCGCATTCCCCCAGTGCTGTATTTATTTTTTATGGGGAGGGGGGCACATAGCCTCGCTCCCGAGCCTATTATGGCCCTGGGGACCCCATCCCCTGATGCTTCCATTTGAAGTCGGTGGGTTCCCCGGTACAGCAAGCACACGTTGAAGGCCGTGGGGGGAGCCCCTTGGCCCCCCCAGCTCTACGCATGGTGCAGGATCTGGCATTGCTCCCACCCAGAGGGAACAGCTATTTATGCTGCTCCTTCCAGGCGGGAGCAATCTGTTCTTTTTCCCTGCCCACATCAATGTGGGTAGCAAAAATCGATCAAAAGTTTGCTCACTGCCGGCGTGAGCATTTTAAAAGCTCATGCCAACTGGGAGCAGACCGTGTTTTCTCCCGGTTGGCAGGAGATTTGAAATTTCTCCCACCAGACGGGAGCAAACACGTTTCACCTGCCGGCGCAAGTGTGGGCATGGGAATCACTGTGTCCCAGCGGTGGGCTCCCCAAGACACACGTGAGCCAGCCGTGGGTTATGAGTTCTCTGGGGCACTGAAAGGCTTAGGGAGGCACCGCCCCCTCCTCAAATAAATACATTGAGCCCCAGGGGATGGGGTCACCGGAGTCAAATACGGCTCGAGCAAGGGGGATGCATGTGACTGCTCTGGGGGGTGGGTCGCCAGGGCCTTTTTAAGGAAATGTTTGCCTGTTTTATTTTTTCATTTGGCCCCAGGGGGTAGGGAAGGAGGGGGCCCTCTGGCTCCCCAAGGGGCCAAATGGGGCAGGGGTCTACCCTGCTCCCTTATATTATGTTTTTTTATTTGCTTCAGGACAGGTGACTAAGTCCCAGAGTCCTGTAATGGCTGCCAGCAACATTTTTCTCTCTGCAGCCATTCAGAGTGCTCGTTCCTGTGGAAGTCTCACACCTGTGGGAGCAAATTGGCCCGAGGGAAAGAAAAGCTCCCTTGGCCACTCAGAATGCTCGGTTTTTAAACTAGTACAAACAAATGGGTAACCCAATAAACCCTTGGAGGCTGGGGCAGTTAGATAAGCAGGTAAGTGTACCTATAAGGAATTAATTCAAATGTGAAATAATGTCAATTAAGAAAATAGATTAAGGTAAGCTCTATAAAAGTCGATTACAGTTGGAAGTATTCTAAAGACAATTCAGTTGATTAATCAATGAATCAAACATATATATATATATATATATATATATATAGATATAGAGATATAGAGATTAAGAGCAACACGGGTGTAAGTATTCCAAAAATCAGTTTTTATATTAATAAAAGAATATTGTTGATTTATAAAGGGTACAAAGAAAAAAATACAATGTAGCCAGAAGTAAGAGCATATACAACAAATTAGATAGTCTTCATGGTTACAATTGTCAACACCTTTTCACAGAATATTTATCGGCCCTCTGAAAAGTTTACACAATCCCAAAATTGCCGGTAGTACAGTCGAGTGGGAAATAGGTGTAACAATTTTTTTGCTTGTTCGCCCTTTCAAAATGGGTGTTCGCGAGATATTTCCACGCAAACAGCGTTCGCGAACAGCAAAAAGGCTTCACGAACGGGTGGAACAAGCAGTTCCGCGTGTTCGCAGAACTCTGCGTGCTCGCAGAGATTTTTTCCCGTTTCGCGGAGCTTTACGTAGCGTGACTAAGCAAATTCCGCAAACCCCTAATACATTTATACATATATATATATATATACACACACACACACACACACACACACACACACACACACATATATATATATAGATATATATATATATATCATGTCATGTGAACAAGGCTCTAGGGGAGCCGAAACGTTATGGCGACAAACTTGCGGAGAAGCTAATAAATTTTCGCACGAAGAAAACGTTCCGTGTTTTCTGGGTCAGAGGCCACGAGGAGGCAGCCGTGCCTGGGAAGCAACATTGATTGACATATATATATATATATATATATACACACACAGAAAAAATATAGGTTTCAGGGGTGCTATAGTTAGCTGGCCATTTCACTCGTACAAAACCATAGAAATTCCTCCGTTATAGTTAGTTCTGCTAACTATAACTTGTGCGCCCGCAATGCACTGCTGATGAGGTCACATATTGCATCATTCATTACATGGTCAGTGACATCACTGATGACATCATCCAGTGAATGTGGTTTAGTTTGAAATTTAAATATGTATTATATATATACCCCAATCTGTATTGAAGATTGAGTGGATATATAACTGTCTGGATGGAGGATTTAGTAGCTGTCTGACTGTTTAAGTGAGCAATAATTAAAAGTGTCTCACTTAATACATGGATTAGTAACTAAACTATGTGAATGTGTGCATCACTGTCTCTGTTGTTGTATAACATGCTGCATCAGTTGGTCACTAACTACATTAGTGTGTATATTAGTGATTGATTAGTTGGGTCAGTATTTGTATGGGACACGGAGTTTGTGTGTGGTTGGATGGTGTGTGTGTAACTATGCATAGATGTGTGAATGGTTGATTGACTAGGTGTATAGGTTTCAGTGTGCATTTGGAAACAGTTATTTGGGTGAATGAGTATTTATTTGTGTGTTGGTGAGCCAATATATGTTTTAGTTGTACATCTTCAACAAAGTAAAAAAATAAAAGGCATTGTATGTGAGAGTTGGTGTATATAAATATGTATGTGTAAGAGTCGGTGATTGTGAGAGTAACTATATGAAAGAGTGTATAATTGTAATGGTGATTTTTTAACATATTAACTATGAGTTACTATGTGTTTGAATAAATGAGGTGTTGGATAATTGTGTGAGTAAATGTAAGTGTTTTTAATTTTTTTCATGAGAGTAGGATGACTGCATAACCAACTAAGATGACTGCTGATGTGTCAATGTCTATATATGTGCATACGTGCATTTGATAGTGTTCTATTAATTAGTGACTGCATGTATAAATGATTCTGTTGTTGAATGGTTAGTTGTGTGTGTAGACTTAGGAATCAGTGAGTCGGTATGTAGTAACTGGTATTGGTGTGTCAATGGTTTCAAATATGGTACAATGTATTTTACAGTGAGTGATGAAAGGTTATACTAGTGTATGATGAGGTGTATCAGATTGTCACGTGGATGATGTCGTCAGTGATGTCATCAGTGATGTTACTGACCATGTCATGAATGATGCAATATGTGACATCATCAGCAGTGCATTGCGGGCGTGCGAGTTATAGTTAGTAAAACCAACTATAACGGAGGAATTTCTATGTTTTTGTACGAGTGAAATGGCCAGCTAACTATAACACCCCTGAAACCTATGGTTTTTTTCAGTGAATTTCTAAGGTTTTTTAACTGCTAATTTCTAACTATAACGTCTCTGAAACCTATGTTTTTTTCAGTGAATTTCAAAGCTTTTTTAAATGCTAATTTCCAACTATAATGTCTCTGAAACCTGTTTTTTTTCAGTGAATTTCAAAGGTTTTTTTAAATGCTAATTTTTAAGTGTGATAGTAGTTATACCTATTTTTTGTACTGATTTTCTACAGTTTAACTATTTATAAATTTTTTACTCATTAAATAACATTTTTCTGAAAATTGCAAAAAAAAAACAAATATTAATCAAACTGAAATATTGATTAATTTTCTTGTTTTCATTTTTTATTTTAATATATTTATATTTTCTTTAAAAAAAAATCAATTTTTTTTTCGGAGTGGGGCACTCAAAGCGTACACATCACGGTGGGTGCGCGCATTCTAGCCGTCATTTTAGAAAAGTCATGAAGGATCTGCGTACGGTGTGCGACGGCTGCGTGTTTTTCAGTTACATCATATACATTTAATATTACGTGATGTGCGCGATTGGTATGTTTCCAGTCCGCAACTCCTGCTCCTGCACATTCGCGACACATGCGCATTACGGTACGAGATGCTTGCGCGGTTCTGTCCCGCGTGACGTCCTATACGTGCTGGGGTGCGCAACTCCTGCAAAAAAACGTTATGTTCCAAAATGATATGTATGTGTCTTAAATATACATATTAGGGCAAGAGATTATCTAAGATATTCATAAAAATAATATATTTGTAATTATAATACACTTATATTATTTTTAAATATATTTTTGCAAAGTCAGATGCGTGCATCATGAGTGCAGAGAACCAGGTCAGCAGAGCTGCTGTAGAGCCAGACAACCATGTCAGCAGAGCTGCTTTACAGCCATAGAACCAGGTCAGCAGAACTGCTTTACAGCCATAGAACCAGGTCAGCAGAGCTGCTATAGAGCCTAAGAGCCAGGTCAGCAGAACTGCTTTAGAGCCAGACAACCAGGTCAGCAGAGCTGCTCTAGAGCCAAAGAACCAGGTCAGCAGAGCTGCTTTACAGCCATAGAACCAGGTCAGCAGAATTGCTTGAGAGCCAGAGAACCAGGTCAGCAGAGCTGCTCTAGAGCCAGAGAACCAGGTCAGCAGAGCTGCTCTAGAGCCAGAGAACCAGGTCAGCAGAGCTGCTCTAGAGCCAGAGAACCAGGTCAGCAGAGCTGCTCTAGAGCCAGAGAACCAGGTCAGCAGAGCTGCTCTAGAGCCAGAGAACCAGGTCAGCAGAGCTGCTCTAGAGCCAGAGAACCAGGTCAGCAGAGCTGCTCTAGAGCCAGAGAACCAGGTCAGCAGAGCTGCTTTAGAGCCATAGAACCGGGTCAGCAGAGCTGCTCTAGAGCCTAAGAACCGGGTCAGCAGAGCTGCTCTAGAGCCTAAGAACCGGGTCAGCAGAGCTGCTCTAGAGCCAGAGAACCAGGTCAGCAGAGCTGCTCTAGAGGCAGAGACCCAGGTCAGCAGAGCTGCTCTAGAGCCAGAGACCCAGGTCAGCAGAGATGTTGTAGAGCCAGAGAAACCAGGTCAGCAGAGCTGCTTTAGAGGGAGAGAACCAGGTCAGCAGAGCTGCTTTAGAGCCAGAGAACCACGTCAGCAGAGCTGCTTTAGAGCCAGAGAACCACGTCAACAGAGCTGCTTTAGAGCCAGAGAACCAGGTCAGCAGAGCTGCTTTAGAGCCAGAGAACCAGGTCAGCAGAGGTGCTTTAGAGCCATAGAACCGGGTCAGCAGAGCTGCTTTAGAGCCATAGAACCGGGTCAGCAGAGCTGCTCTAGAGCCTAAGAACCGGGTCAGCAGAGCTGCTCTAGAGCCAGAGAACCAGGTCAGCAGAGCTGCTCTAGAGCCAGAGAACCAGGTCAGCAGAGCTGCTCTAGAGCCAGAGAACCAGGTCAGCAGAGCTGCTCTAGAGCCAGAGAACCAGGTCAGCAGAGCTGCTCTAGAGCCAGAGGCCCAGGTCAGCAGAGCTGCTCTAGAGCCAGAGGCCCAGGTCAGCAGAGATGTTGTAGAGCCAGAGAAACCAGGTCAGCAGAGCTGCTTTAGAAGGAGAGAACCAGGTCAGCAGAACTGCTTTAGAGCCAGAGAACCAGGTCATCAGAGCTGCTCTAGAGCCAGAGAACCAGGTCAGCAGAGCTGCTTTAGAGGGAGAGAACCAGGTCAGCAGAGCTGCTTTAGAGCCAGAGAACCACGTCAGCAGAGCTGCTCTAGAGGAAGAGAACCAGGTCAGCAGAGCTGCTCTAGAGGAAGAGAACCAGGTCAGCAGAGCCGCTTTTAGAGGGAGAGAACCAGGTCAGCAGAGCTGCTTTAGAGCCAGAGAAACCAGGTCAGCAGAGGTGCTCTAGAGCCAGAGAAACCATGTCAGCAGAGCTGCTTTAGAGGGAGAGAACCAGGTCAGCAGAGCTGCTTTAGAGCCAGAGAACCAGGTCAGCAGAGCTGCTTTAGAGGGAGAGAACCGGGTCAGCAGAGCTGCTCTAGAGCCAGAGAACCAGGTCAGCAGAGCTGCTGTAGAGCCAGAGAAACCAGGTCAGTAGAGCTGCTTTAAAGCGAGAGAACCAGGTCAGCAGAGCTGCTTTAGAGGGAGAGAACCAGGTCAGCAGAGCTGCTTTAGAGCAAAGGGACCAGGTCAGCAGAGCTGCTCTAGAACCAGAGAACCAGGTCAGCAGAACTGCTTTAGAGCCATAGAACCGGGTCAGCAGAGCGGCTTTAGAGCCAAAGAACCAGGTCAGCAGAGCTGCTCTGTAGCCTAAGAACTAGGTCAGCAGAGCTGCTTTAGAGCCAAGGGACCAGGTCAGCAGAGCTGCTTTAGAGCCAAGGGACCAGGTCAGCAGAGCTGCTTTAGAGCCAAGGGACCAGGTCAGCAGAGCTGCTTTAGAGCCAAGGGACCAGGTCAGCAGAGCTGCTTTAGAGCAAAGGGACCAGGTCAGCAGAGCTGCTCTAGAACCAGAGAACCAGGTCAGCAGAACTGCTTTAGAGCCATAGAACCGGGTCAGCAGAGCGGCTTTAGAGCCAAAGAACCAGGTCAGCAGAGCTGCTCTGTAGCCTAAGAACTAGGTCAGCAGAGCTGCTTTAGAGCCAAGGGACCAGGTCAGCAGAGCTGCTTTAGAGCCAAGGGACCAGGTCAGCAGAGCTGCTTTAGAGCCAAGGGACCAGGTCAGCAGAGCTGCTTTAGAGCCAAGGGACCAGGTCAGCAGAGCTGCTTTAGAGCCAAGGGACCAGGTCAGCAGAGCTGCTTTAGAGCCAAGGGACCAGGTCAGCAGAGCTGCTTTAGAGCCAAGGGACCAGGTCAGCAGAGCTGCTTTAGAGCCAAGGGACCAGGTCAGCAGACCTGCTTTAGAGCCAAGGGACCAGGTCAGCAGAGCTGCTTTAGAGCCAAGGGACCAGGTCAGCAGAGCTGCTTTAGAGCCAAGGGATCAGGTCAGCAGAGCTGCTCTAGAGCCATAGAACCAGGTCAGCAGAGCTGCTCTAGCTGACACCGACTGACTGACACTGACTGACACTGACTGACACTCTACTACGCTCTCCACTACACACACACACACACTCCACTACACACACACACACTCTCCACTACACACACACTCTCCACTACACACACACTCTCCACTACACACACACTCTCCACTACACACACACTCTCCACTACACACACACTCTCCACTACACACACACTCTCCACTACACACACACACTCCACTACACACACACTCTCCACTACACACACACTCACTCTCCACTACACACACACACACACACACACTCTCCACTACACACACACTCTCCACTACACACACACACACTCTCCACTACACACACACACACTCCACTACACACACACACTCTCCACTACACACACACACTCTCCACTACACACACACACACTCTCCACTACACACTCTCCACTACACACACACACACACTCTCCACTACACACACACACACACACACACACACTCTCCACTACACACACACACACACACACACACTCTCCACTACACACACACACACACACACACACTCTCCACTACACACACACACACACACACTCTCCACTACACACACACACACTCTCCACTACACACACACACACTCTCCACTACACACACACACTCTCCACTACACACACACACACACACTCTCCACTACACACACACACACTCTCCACTACACACACACACACACTCTCCACTACACACACACACACACTCTCCACTACACACACACACACACACACTCTCCACTACACACACACACACACACTCTCCACTACACACACACACACTCTCCACTACACACACACACACTCTCCACTACACACACACACACACTCTCCACTACACACACACACACACACACTCTCCACTACACACACACACACACTCTCCACTACACACACACACACACTCTCCACTACACACACACACACTCTCCACTACACACACACACACACTCTCCACTACACACACCCTCACACTCCACTACACACACACTCTCCACTACACACACACTCACTCTCCACTACACACACACACACACACACACTCTCCACTACACACACACTCTCCACTACACACACACACACTCTCCACTACACACACACACTCTCCACTACACACACACACTCTCCACTACACACACACACACACACTCTCCACTACACACACACACACTCTCCACTACACACACCCTCACACTCTCCACTACACACACACACTCTCCACTACACACACACACACTCTCCACTACACACACACACACTCTCCACTACACACACACACACTCTCCACTACACACACACACACACTCTCCACTACACACACACACACTCTCCACTACACACACACACTCTCCACTACACACACACACACTCTCCACTACACACACACACACTCTCCACTACACACACACACACTCTCCACTACACACACACACTCTCCACTACACACACACACACTCTCCACTACACACACACACACACACACTCTCCACTACACACACACACTCTCCACTACACACACACACTCTCCACTACACACACACACACTCTCCACTACACACACACACACTCTCCACTACACACACACACACTCTCCACTACACACACACACACACACTCTCCACTACACACACACACACTCTCCACTACACACACACACACTCTCCACTACACACACACACTCTCCACTACACACACACACTCTCCACTACACACACACTCTCCACTACACACACACTCTCCACTACACACACACTCTCCACTACACACACACTCTCCACTACACACACACACACACACACTCTCCACTACACACACACACACTCTCCACTACACACACACACACACACTCTCCACTACACACACACACACTCTCCACTACACACACACACACACACACTCTCCACTACACACACACACACACTCTCCACTACACACACACACACTCTCCACTACACACACCCTCACACTCTCCACTACACACACTCTCCACTACACACACACACACTCTCCACTACACACACACACACACACACACACTCTCCACTACACACACCCTCACACTCTCCACTACACACACTCTCCACTACACACACTCTCCACTACACACACACACACTCTCCACTACACACACACACACTCTCCACTACACACACACTCTCCACTACACACACACACACTCTCCACTACACACACACACACTCTCCACTACACACACACACACACACACTCTCCACTACACACACACACACACACTCTCCACTACACACACACACACACACTCTCCACTACACACACACACACACTCTCTCCACTACACACACACACACACACACTCTCTCCACTACACACACACACACTCTCCACTACACACACACACACTCTCCACTACACACACACACACTCTCTCCACTACACACACACACACACTCTCCACTACACACACACACACACTCTCCACTACACACACACACACACTCTCCACTACACACACACACACACACACTCTCCACTACACACACCCTCACACTCTCCACTACACACACTCTCCACTACACACACCCTCACACTCTCCACTACACACACTCTCCACTACACACACACACACACTCTCCACTACACACACACACACACACACACTCTCCACTACACACACCCTCACACTCTCCACTACACACACTCTCCACTACACACACTCTCCACTACACACACTCTCCACTACACACACACACACTCTCCACTACACACACACACACTCTCCACTACACACACACACACTCTCCACTACACACACACACACTCTCCACTACACACACACACACTCTCCACTACACACACACACACTCTCCACTACACACACACACACACTCTCCACTACACACACACACACACACTCTCCACTACACACACACACACACACTCTCCACTACACACACACACACACTCTCCACTACACACACACACACACACACTCTCCACTACACACACACACACACACACACTCTCCACTACACACACACACACTCTCCACTACACACACACACACACTCTCCACTACACACACACACACACACTCTCCACTACACACACACACACACTCTCCACTACACACACACACTCTCCACTACACACACACACTCTCCACTACACACACACACTCTCCACTACACACACACTCTCCACTACACACACACACACACACTCTCCACTACACACACACACACACACTCTCCACTACACACACACACACACTCTCCACTACACACACTCTCCACTACACACACACACACACTCTCCACTACACACACACACACTCTCCACTACACACACACACACTCTCCACTACACACACACACACTCTCCACTACACACACACACACTCTCCACTACACACACACACACTCTCCACTACACACACACACACTCTCCACTACACACACACACACTCTCCACTACACACACACACACTCTCCACTACACACACACACACTCACTCCACCACACACACACTCACTCCACCACACACACTCCACCACACACACACACACACACACTCTACTACTCACACTCTACTACTCACACACTACACTCTACTACTCACACTCTACTACTCACACTCTACTACTCACACTCTACTACTCACACTCTACTACTCACACTCTACTACTCACACTCTACTACTCACACTCTACTACTCACACTCTACTACTCACACTCTACTACTCACACTCTACTACTCACTATTTATATATATATGTATGTATACATTACTTACTGGCAGTCGCCAGTAAGTAGTTATAGTTAGGACCTATTTTCCATAGGAAGTCCGCAACATTCTATTTGGAATAACGTTGGCGCCGATAGAAGAATCCTCGTGAAATTTTCCAAACTTTTGGCCAGCTCCGGTCTGCTCCTATGCTGAAAATTTCACGGGGGATTCGTCAAGCGGGGGGATCCCAAAACGCATTTTCCCCATGCATTTTCCCATAGGATCTGTTGACGCAGCTACAGCCCGAACTGCTGAACGGAATTACAGCAAATTTGGCAAAGAGGTAGTCCTCAGTTCAGACTCGTGCCTTTTGCTTAAATGGTGTAAATCCGTTCAGTAGTTCCTGAGAAAATCAAAATCACATGTATATATGGGCGGAGCCTAACCACACATCTCATCGTGAGATCTGATTGGCTGTCAGCACTTAATCCAAGAAGTGTTGGCAGCCATCTTGTGACCAATATACATGATAGCACCTCATTAAAAAGCATTGCAGTTAATAGAAGGTTTTAAGACTTTAGTTACATTATAAATCATTTGTTGATGGTACCATAATCATTTTAGGAATTGTGGTGTGTTCTAAGGTGAATTTACCATGTGAAAAAGCCTTCTGCTGTGATATCATGAATCATGTTTGAGAGAAAACTATTTTCTCATGCTTTTCCCACAGAGGTTTGGAAGGTGATCTATAAGCTAAACTGAGAGCATATTTTCTGTAAATTCACATTATCTTTCTCAGTCATGTGAGAATGAAGTCTGACATTCTCAGTAAAACATGTACATCCAACAAGGGCAGAGACTGTCAGTTGATTCCTTTGTGTTCTACTGCAGCTTCCCAGAGTGTTCCAAAGAACAACTAGAGCGCTAACAGTCCTACTTATGACAAACGTATGGCACACCTGAAGCCATCTTGATTGGAATAAAGTGGTAACACTTTAAAACATTTAATTTACAAAGGAAAAAAAAGAGGGGGTTCATTTTACCGTAGAAATTATGATTAGTGCTGCAGAAAGAAAAAAAATTAGAGCACATTTTGACTTCTCAAATCCTCTTCTATTTCATAAAAATATTCTGACATGCAGACTGAAACATGCACTTTTAATACCAGCAGCAGACTTCCGTGGTTAGCAGTAGCTTTACTACAGTGATCTAATGAGCAACTAGAGTGCTAACATTCAGAATTTATGGCAAATGTGAGACATATCTGAATACCTTCTTGATGGAATCAAAGTAAAAAACTGAATGTATTTCCTACTGAGGAGACAGCAGTAAATGAGGAAATTAGGAAACTTCATAACAAATAAATCTCCCAAGAAGGCCACCAGAGACCAAAGAGCCCAAATGCGGCACAAATATCACCCAGATGTAGCCCACATGTAGCCCAATGACAGAAGTGTGCAAAACACGTATTTTTTGTTTATTTGCAGTTTTATATAATGCAGACTTGTCAGGTATTGGAGTGCTTTACATGAGCATTGCTTACATCACACAAGATCAAATTCATTTTGGTTGTAGACATGGGGAGACTAAGTGATTTGACCAGAATCACAGAATATTGAGCTGAAGCAGAAACTCCAACCTGGTTCCCCAGTTGCAAAGTCTGCAGCTCTGGAAGTAACACCACATCCTCTCCCCTAAGTGCAACATTTAATCAAGTGGTCAACTGGATAAAAAAACAAAGATTACAAATAATTTAAAAGTGCTTTGTCGCTATTTGAAAACTCAGAAAATATGTCCTCATTTTAGTTTTTTAGAGCACTAACCATAATTTTGATGCAAATAAGACCCTCTCATATATGTCATTTCTAAAGGAAATGCTCTAGGTATTACAGTTTTGATTACATCAAGATGACGTCAGGCGTTCCACACTTTTGTAATAAATATAGAATGTTAGCAATCTAGTTGTTCATTGGGATACTGTTGAGAGGCAGAGGCCAGGGGCACGGACTCTAAAAATGGAAGGCAGGTAGGAGAGTGCAGAGGCAACAATTTGACCACACTGGGCAGGCAGGAAGGGCAGTGGCAGCACAACAGACTATGGAGGGCAGTGGAAAGGGGGGGGGGGGAAGGGGCAACAAACCAACAATACAGGACTGGCAAGAGAGGCTGTGGCAATATAATAGACCATTGTGGGCAGAAGGAAGAGGCAGTGGTAGTACAACCATACATGCCAACAGACCCGTTTCAGCCAGGAAACGTCCAATGTTTTTAAGCTCAAATGGGCTTTATTTGATCTGTCTCCTGTCTACAATCTCCTCTTTTTCAATGCAACTCCGAGAGGAAAATCATTACCCCAGTTTTTTTTCAAAATCTTCCTCTTACCAAGTTCAAAATGTTCGCAAGTATGGTGCATTGGATCATGGTAGGTAGGAGGAATTGGGGTAGGGACATGGACTCGGATAACAGAGGACAGGAGGGACATGGAGAGGTGCACCAAACTGACCCTACAGGAAAGGCATCAGGGTTTGCAGCAGCACAATACACCACACAGGGCATGCGGAACGGGAGTGCAGCACAACAGTCCATAGAAAGCAATAGGGAGGGGACAGGACCATGCACATGGACAACAGAGAACAGAGGGGAAAGAGGCAATGGTAGCTAGCTGACCATAATGGACAGACAGAAGAGAAAGCTGCAGCATAACAGACCATAAAGGGCAGGAGGGACGGATCAGGGGCATTACAATGGAACAGACAAGCCAAGAGGGAGGGAATAGGGGTCTGCACATGGAAACTGAGGGCTGGGGGCAAGGGGGCAGGGCAGGAGCAGCAAGATGACCATGGAGATCAGGCAGGAGGCGCACTAGAAACAAGACACACCATGGAGAGCAACAGTGAGACTATGATGGCATACACACAGACCGTGGAGGGAAGGTGGGAGGGGGTCATGGGCAGCTAGCTGACCACACAGGGAAGGTGGGAGGGGCCATGGCAGCACAGAAGACCATGCATGGCAAGCGGGAGGGTTAGTGGCAGCACAATAGCTATGATGGGCAAGAAGGAGGGTGCAGGGGCATGCACAAAGGACCATGGAGGATAGAAGGGAGGGTCAGGACCTGAGTTCAGGAGAAGGGGCCTCACAACAGACCGCGTGGGGCAGGCAGGAGGAGCAGTTGCAGCACAACAGACCAGGGAGGGCAGAAGGGTGTGGCAGTAAAATGGACCATGGAGGACAGGAGGAAGGGGATAGGGGCATGGCATGTGGACAGGCAGGGTGGAGGTGCAGGGACAGGTTACAGTCATCTGACAATGCTAGGCAGGTGGGAGTGGAGTGGCAGCTCAACAGAACACTCAGTAGATAGGAGTGGCAGGTCCATGGAACATGGTGGGCAAAAAGGATGGAGCGGGGGCATGCACAAAGACATCGGAGGGCAGGGGGAAGGAGAATAGGGGCAGCAAGCTAAGCACAGCGGCTAAGCAGGAGGTCAATGATGGGCCATAGAATTGGGCAATGGAGGGCAGGAGGAGTGGACTGGTACATCATGCTAAATGGAGGGCAGTGGCAGCACATCAGACCATGCATGGCAGGAGGGAGGAGGCTAGTCCATGGATTCAGACAACAGAGGATACGGAGGAGGTGATGGGGCAGCAAGCTAACTGTTCAGAGAAGGTGGGTATTAGGAACTTTATTGTTTATAAAATGTGTGTATGTGCGAACTACTTAAAATATGAACAAGTATGCAGCATAATCTCACTTTTATTCAGGAAGAAGAGGACGTTTGTGACTGTGACTTAGGGCTCACTTGGCAGAAACACCCCCTGACCCTCCAACTCCCATCGCAAAATGTAATGCCTGTGAAAAGGGTAGGTGGACGCAGTGTTATATAGAACATAGTCCTGAGAGCACAATTAAAAATGAAAGTTAGATATGGTATAAACTATGCACCAAAAAGTGTGGTATAAGATGAACCGGGCGTGAAATATAATATGCAATACATTGTGCGCAATGACAGATTCATTGGAGAGCGCAAGATAGCACGGGCACTAGCGCGTGATATGCGCCTTGGAGTGTAATATGCACAGTGTTGTGTAACCTAACTAGTCTCTAAAGTTGTAATATAAAATATGTGCTGGGGAGTGTAACGTTGCATATGCACTGTGACAAAGATATGGATCCTAGATTGTAATATGAATGGCATAGCGCTGTGAGTTATAACATAGGAATCGAGGAAGGCACGTTAGATGGGGCAATATAACCCGTGCGAAGGCAAGTGTGGCATGACATATTCACGGGGTGGTGTTACAGTGCACATGGGCTAGAGTGTCATGGCATACTCACTAGCTGGTGGAATACAACACAGAGGTGTGTGGCACTCGGCGGGCAATGGTGGGTGTAACACAGCATTGGGCTCACTGTATTCTAAGTGTCTTTTAACATAGCACTGGCTCTAGGACTGGTTAGTCAGACTCAGTTACCACCAGTATCTGTCTGAAAAAGTTGAGGGTACAGGATGATGTTGCAACAAGGCTTCTTTCTGCTCTTCTGTTTGTTCTTTCTGCACGTTATCCTTCTTCCTGCACTTTTCTTCGTCTTTGATGACTTCTGTTGCTTCTTTCTGCATTTCTTCTTTTTTTTCTGTGCGTTTTTTCTTCTTTCTTCACATGTCCTATCTCTGTAGGCATAGTTACAAATTAGCATTTAAAAAACCTTTGAAATTCACTGAAAAAACCATAGGTTTCAGGGGCGTTATAGTTAGCTGGACTTTTCACTCGTACAAAACCATTGAAATTCCCCTGTTATAGTTAGTTCAGCTAACTATAACTCGCGCGCCCGCAATGCACTGCTGATGACGTCACATATTACATCACTCATGACATCACTGATGACATCGTCCTTGTGATAGAGTGGCAGACCTCCTCTCCCCCCAATATAACCTTTGATACACACATTCAAAAATAGAAACTAAAATTTTCAAAACAATGGACATACCAATACCAGTTACAACAACCTATTCAGTAATTCTAAGATCCACATACACATCCACTCATTCACCAACAGTCCTGTACAGTCACTCATACATGTACTCACTCATCATATGTACTCGAACACCTATACATCCTGTTACACAGCGCCACTCATCCATAGTTACTCACACACCTAGTCACTCATGCTAATAAAGAATCAAACATCCATTTACTTGCATATACAGTTATACACACACCACCACACTTACTTCTACAGAAACTTACACATACTTAGTCTTTTAAACAATCACTTATAGAAACACATACTTATTCATACAGGAACTCTTCCAATCTCTCACTCTCACATATACTCACTTATATACACCAATAGTCACATATACTAGTTTAAAACATATGTAGTTACTCATAAAGACACTATTGAGTTAGTCATTCACTCACTAACACACCCACGCACACACTCTTCCACCCTTACAGTCCTGCACACATGCTGTCTTCAACACATACAAACAGTGAGTCACTCATTCATGCACCTATGCACTACGTAATACCCCCCACCGAACCATACAGACACTCACACTCATACTGATACTCAAAAAACCAACTAATAACCTATATAGACACTCATGTAGCTACTCACCAACCCATGCAGCCACTTATACACAAAGTGAGAGACTGATACAGATATTTACATATTTAAACATTACTCACTAAGCCATGTATTCACTAAGCTACACTTAATCAGTCAGTTATACAATCAATTTTTCAAACACAAATCATCCATTTAGACACTTGTATACCCATTTATTCTTCCATCGACCTGGAGATATACATATATAAAACATATGTAATTTTCAGAAAAACACACATTCACTGGATGATGTCATCAGTGATGTCATTTGAGATTTCATCAGTGATGTCACTGACCATGTCATGAGTGATGTAATATGTGACGTTATCAGCAGTGCATTGCGGGCGCGCGAGTTATAGTTAGCTGAACTAACTATAACGGGGAATTTCAATGGTTTTGTACGAGTGAAAAGTCCAGCTAACTATAACGCCCCTAAAACCTATGGTTTTTTCAGTGAATATATATATATATTAACAATCGAGGGCGAGACCTATTGTATTTTCAATGTTTGTTTACTTTGGTTCCATCAAGAAGCCATTCAGATGTGTCACACATTTGCCATAAATTCTACTCACCCTCTACTACTCGCTACTACTCACTCTACTACTCTCTCAAAGCTACACTCTCTACGCTACACTCCCTGCTGCTCACTCTATCTATATATATGTATGTGTATTTATATATGTGTGTGTGTATATATATATATACACACATAAACATATATAATCTGCATATCTATATAAATACAAATATAAATGCATGCATACATATACATGTATGCATGCATGTTATGTACAGGAAAGTTTGAAAAACACTAAAAAAAAGCAAAGCTAAAAAGCCACCTAATTACAAACAGAATTGCTTTAACTTAAACGAGGGTGAGACCTATTGCATTGTCAATGCTTGTTTACTTTGGTTCCATCAAGAAGGCATTCAGATGTGTCACACATTTGCCATAAATTCTGAATGGTAGCACTCTAGTTGCTCATTGGATCACTGTAGTAAAGCTACTGCTCACCAGGAAAGTCTGCCGCTGGTATTCAAAGTGCATGTTTCAGTCTGCATGTCAGAATTTTTTAATGAAATAGAAGAGGATTTGACAAGTCAAAATGTGCCCTCATTTTTCTTTCTGCAGCACTAATCATAATTTCTATGGCAAAATGAACCCCCTCATTTTGTTCCTTTGCAAATTAAATGTTTTAAGTGTTACCACTTTATTCCAATCAAGCTGACTTCAGGTGTGCCAGACTTTTGTCATAAGTAAGACTGTTAGCGCTCTAGTTGTTCTTTAGAACACTCTGGGACATTCTGTCATTGGGCTATACTTGGGCTACATCTGGGTGATATTTGTGCTACATTTGGGCTCTTGTCTCTGGTGGCCATCTTGGGATACTTATTTGTTATGAAGTTTCCTAATTTCCTCATGTACTACAGTCTCCGCAGTAGGAATACTTTCCGTTTTTTAATTTGATTCCATCAAGAAGGCATTCAGATGTGTCACACATTTGCCATAAATTCAGAATGTTAGCACTCTAGTTGCTCATTAGTTCGCTGTAGTAAAGGTACTGCTCACTAGGGAAGTATGCTGCTGGTATTCAAAGTGCATGTTTCAGTCTGCATGTCAGAATATTTTTATGAAATCGAAGAGGATTTGAGAAGTCAAAATGTGCTCTAATTTTTTTCTTTCTGCAGCACTAATCATAATTTCTACGGCAAAATGAACCCCCTCATTTTGTTCCTTTGTAAATTAAATGTTTTAAGTGTTACGACTTTATTCCAATCAAGATGGCTTCAGGTGTGCCATACGTTTGTCATAAGTCGGACTGTTAGCGCTCTAGTTGTTCTTTGGAACACTCTGGGAAGCTGCAGTAGAATACAAAGGAATCAACTGACAGTCTCTGCCCTTGTTGGATGTACATGTTTTACTGAGAATGTCAGACTTCATTCTCACATGACTGAGAAAGATATTGTGAATTTACAGAAAATATGCTCTCAGTTTAGCTTATAGATGACCTTCCAAACCTCTGTGGGAAAAGCATGAGAAAATAGTTCTTTCAAACAGGATTCATGATATCCCAGCAGAAGGCTTTTTCACATGGTAAAATCACCTTAGACCATACCACAATTCCTAAAATGAGTATGGTACCATCAACCAATGATTTATAATGTAACTAAAGTCTTAAAACCTTCTATTAACTGCAATGCTTTTTAATGAGGTGCGATCATGTATATTGGTCCCAAGATGGCTGCCAACACTTCTTGGATGAAGTGCTGACAGCCAATCAGATCTCACGATGAGATGTGTGGTTAGGCTCCGCCCAGATATGTGATTTTACTTTTGATTTTCTCAGGAACTACTGAACGGATTTACACCATTTAAGCAAGAGGCAACAGTCTGAACTGAGGACTACCTTTCTGCCAAATTTGGTGTAATTCTGTTCAGCAGTTCGGGCTATAGCTGCGGCTAAAAGGTCCTATGGGAAATTGCATGGGGAAAACACGTTTTGGGACCTCCCTTTTTTCTCGGCCCCCGCTACCTGAATCATCCCGAGATTTTCAGGATAGGAGCGGACCGGAGCTGGCCAAAAGTTTTGAACATTTCGCGAAGATTCGTCAATCGGCGCCAAAGTTATTGGGAATAGAATGTTGCGGATTTCCTATGGAAAATAGGTCCTAACTATAACTACCTACTGGCGACTGCCGGTAGGTAGGTAACTAATACACACACACGTTAAAGTGAAGTTATATTTAGATATGGTTATAATGTGTCTTACTTTGCATTAAAAGAAACCTTCGAAATTCACTGGAAAAAAAACCTGAAAGGTTAAAGGGACATTATAGCTAGGAGAAAATGTTTATGACATCATTATACAGTAACAAACCACTGAAGTTCACCACTTCTACTTATTTCACATAGCTATAACTTGCGTCTCTGCAGGTGGTGGAGCCAGCCACCTTGTACTGAGGAAGAGGGCGACTGAGATCCTGGCGGCCTGTGATCCTCCCAGATCTGTCTGACAACTGCTGTGTCCCCTGCTCCACTGGAAACAGATCCCGTACACATACAGGACTTTGGCTCCCCGCCTGTGATCCTTGGGAGGATCGGGCTACACTGTGGGACTGGTGCAACTTCTCAGAGTCAGAATTATCTATTAAGATGGCAGACCGCTTTGTCTGCGGTGGCCACCCTCTTGAGGCCAACAGTCGTGGCGATGATAATTTCAGAGGAAGCAACCACTTCCAGCGGGCACCCACCACGCAACCGTGCCCTGGTCCATGACGGAGGGATTGGAATTACTTGGTCTTCTGTTGGGGCACAGAGCACCGCAGAGATGCCCCGGCCAAGATAGCGACCCGCAGCCGGTGATTCTGGGGAAAAGCGCCCCCCACCTCACAGGGGAACTAATGGGGCTTGTGGATCTCCAATGGCCCTCTCCCTAGGGCCTATACCTCATAACCTGCAGTGGGGGACAAAAGGGGCCATGCAGCGCTTAACCCTGGACCAACCAGGTAGCCCCACTCTGAACATTGGGATCGATCGCTGGCTTATCCAAGAGAACGGTGGTGACCTCCACTGGCCTAGAGCCCCCTTATGCTTGTTCTGGCAAGGGGCCCATGAACTGAGTTGTCCCTTGTCCCGCTGCCCCACAGACCTGTGGGCCCCACCAGTTTCCTCCCGCCCTCCTCCTTTATCTCATAAAGGCTGCTCTCTGCAATGCCGGTGGTCCCAGCCGTGTGTTTTTGCAGTACTGGTGACCCTTCCTCCCCGTTGTACTGTGGGGAGCCCTGAGAGTTCTTTGCTCCCACCCAGGTATCCGTCCAAAGCCAATATGTCTGGTGTCAATTGGGGGCTTTTGCTCATTTGAGGAGTCAATATGGGGCGTACATTAAGGACGATGCGGCCACGAGCGCTTCCCAGCAGGGAATCAAGCAGGGCCTTGGCGGTGGAGACACGTCGTACATGGACAACAAGTCCGACAAACTCTTGGCAGCAATGGATGACTCATGGAAGCGGCTGGAGGGCAAAATCGATTCCCTCTTTGTTGAGATGGATCTTATACGTGAGGATTCGTGGAAGGTCTCAGAGTTTCACTGCCCAGGAGACAACAGTTCTGTCACTGACACCAGTAGCTCAGTCGGCAGTTCACCACATTCAGACCCTTGAGGCACAGACTCAATGCCTGGCCGCCCTCCTGGATGATCAGGAGAGATGGGCTAGATGTAACAAAGTTAACATTGTGGGGCTGCCTAAACATGGAGTGGGAGACTTGTTATTGGCCTTTGATGAGTCCTGGATCCAGGAGGTTGTGGCCCCAGAGGGTCACTCCAACTTCTAAGCCCTGAAACGTGCACACCGAGAACTGGCTTGAAAGCCTCACCCTGGTGCACCGGTGCGGCCTATGGTGGCCCACCTCCTCCAGGTTAGGGACCAAGATAATCTTCTTCAGCAGGCTTGAGCCCACAGCTCATTTGCGGTGGACAATTCCAAGGTGTCATTGCATCCCAACCAACTTTACTCTTCAGGTCCAAACACAAAGGTCTGCAATCACCTGATAGTGGGAGAGTTTACTGCTGGCAGGATCTTTGAAGAAGAAATTGTGTGACTTGGGTCTTTAGTACTCCTTACTCTTCCCCGCTCGTCTGCGAGTCCAGTCTAAAGATAAAGGTCACTACTTTACAGATCCATCTGTGGCGCGGGAATGGATTGAACTCTACGATAAGGACACAGTCTGTACGGAATCTTCTGGGCATACTCGTCCCTTGCGCCATAAGCACCATTTCCGGGGACGAGGGAGGACATGCCGCTCTAAGACTCAGGTGGCTCTAGAACAGACAAAGGCAGTTAAAAGACCTGCCACTATAAGCTCCAGCGGAGCCTCTCAAAGGCCCAAGTCCCCTGAATGTTGATTCTTCGCCTCAGACTCTGAGGACTCTACAGCTCCTGGTCTCGAAGACATTCTGCCCTGGGTCACTCCGGGATTAGTGGATGACTTGATTTGATGTGGTCCCATGCACTTGTACTAATTATTCTATAATTTATGTATATTTATACACAGAGATAACTAGAGGCACAGATAGATAAAAGGCAGAGATGGAGAGAGAAAGAGAGACAGATACAGTACAAAAACATTATGACGAAAACACAACATACAAGTATGTCATATATGGGGAATATGTCATATTCACAAAGTGCTTCCAGGTTATAGTGGCCCAAACTCTCCGTCCGGGGAAACTGTAAGGCTCCACATTACACATTTATAAAAGAGGATTTCTACAAATTGTCTCTCTTTTGAAGTTCCAATTTGTTTTTTCTACACAAGGTCTTTTCTCAGTTCTGTCTTTTTTCCAGACTTGTGTTTTTTACTGAAGGCTATAGGTCTTCAATATTTCCCATGCTAACAACAGAAAGGGTATAGCAGGCATTCCTGGTGTGTATCTTGTTTCAGACTTAAGGTATTTGACCTTATTCTATTGTTAATTACATTTGTTTTTGCCCATTTGAGAACATGCAAATATGAACTTAATGTGATGACCTACCTTAGCTAGTTGCAGGGTAGATATGAGAAAGTTCCATGACTCCCTATCAAAAGCCTTTTTCCGTGTTCAAGGGGCTAATACATTTCTTTGCATGATTTATTATGTATGTGAGTAATCTACTGTTGTCATTTTCCAGACTTCTCCTTATAAATCCTGTCTGGGTTAGAGATCTTAGAGCTATCAGGAGAGGGATTAACCCATTTGGAGAGGTTTTCACAGACTTTGCAACTGTCACTAAGTTATCAACAAGCATTTGCAATGCAATAGGTCTCGCATTTACGCAAATTTCAGCTATTGACATTGCAAATAACAATGCCTTTTATTTTTGTTTTAGTTTTTAAAACAAAAATAAAAGGCATTGTCATTTACAATGCCAATAGCTTAAACTCGCGTTACTGAGAGAACTATTGCATTGCAAATGCTCGTTAAGGTGTGTCTGCACTCTGTCGTATGCATGTTGGGTATTCGGTCTAATATTCCTTGATGGGTGCAGGGTGTAGCATAGGGTGTAGATGTTCTCCCCACCCCAGTGGGCTGGTTACAAATATATCGGTGTGAGACATGGAAGGCGCATACCTCGGTAGCCGCCTTGGCCGTGCACACCACTAAGGGCGGAGGAGACACATGAAAAGGCCCATTGAGCGTGCCCACCATGCTGCACAGCGGTGCCCTTCTCCGGCCATGTAGGCACAGCCACGCCTGATGCCTGTGCCTTTATTCCTGGTGTGCCTTTAGTGATGACCCCGTTACTTTGGTGAAATATGTTCAGTGTCACTGGGGGAGAAACACTATTACATAATTGTGCAGTCATGGCATTTTCCCACCGAAATCTGTAATATTTTTTGACGCACTCATCACACAAGCCATCATTGTGTTTCTTCATAATTTAAAGACTTTAACAAAACAATTTCTCGGTCAAAGGGATCGGAGGTTGTTTAAATTGCGGCTCATTTTGATTACTGTAGTGGGACATTTAAAGGGGTGGCAGTGTTGCCAAGATAAGGGTACGCTATATAAATGCAAATAAACATCCCCACAATCCTTGTCATTATGCAGAAGGTGAGCCTGCTACTTTGCCACAACCTATATTCTAGTTATACTGCCCTTCAAAATCAGGTAACCCAGGCGTTTAATGGTTCAGCTTACACGCCCTTCGCACACTTTCAGACAAGGCTGTCCTTCGGGAACGGGCCACACTTTGCGATAGGCAGGCAGTTCATGTCTGCGATTGTTGAACTTGCCACAGGCCCGAGAGGACAGTCTGTCTGGTCATTCAAAGGTGTGAGGCCTACAATAGGACACCGTCCGGAAAGGGGTGTGCCCCCCGCGAGAGGGGCACGGTGAGCGTATATGTCCTATGATAATAGTTGGGAGGTGACTATTTCCACACGCCAGCCCCCTCCGCTCTTGGCAGCCTCGCACATACCAGTGAAAAGGTTATTTTGATTCGTCACCCGTATGTATGTACAGTCGCCGTGCCCCCATGGACCCCGAGAGGACGTGAGAGCAGAGGGACTGCACCCCCACCCCCACCTCCCCCGAGAAAGAAGGTATCTTATATGTTATTTATTATCTTCGAGAAGTTGAACCCTCTGATGTCCTCTTGCCTAGCGTCTGTTTTATTTCATCGTCCTTTGTGCCTCGTCATTTTTGAGCGGTGAAACGGAATAGAGGTGCACGAAGCGTTCACTGTTCTCTTTTCTGCATTCAGACTATGACAGGCCTGTCTGGGTTGATTGCTTGGCTGTAAGATAGCAGACTGGGTTAATGTTCCGGCTGCTGCGATCTCCGTGTCCTGACGGTAACATGAGGTTAAGTGGTAGCATAGAGTGAAAGACGAGGCAAAGCTACAATATGAGAATAGGTGGCATAAGAGAGCGCATGGCGGGGGATAAGCACCGCGAGTTAAGACCATGAGGAAGAAGTAATATCCTCATGTTTTGCACTCAGTCCCTGTAAATCAAGCGCGCGAGTGGACAGAGAAACAGTAACTAAAAGCTACATCAAGCGCACAATGGGAGCGTGAGAGCGAGCGATGGGAGCGTGAGAGCCAAAAAGGAGCCGCAATGCGGGCGCGCACATGTACTGAAAGCTAAATCAAGCGCGCGGTGGGAGCATGTGAGGAGACGCCATGTGCGTGCACATCACCTGTCCGGGTGCGCACATGTTTGGTCTCCCTTCGCGCACCAAACCGACAACAATAGAGTCTCGCCAAGGCGAAGCAGCGCAAGCGCTGCGTTCGCTAGGCGAGACCTAAAAACATGCGAGTATTCACACACATATAGGCCTGCATTCAGTAGGAAGAAGACAACTGACCAGTATAGTAGGGGCAGGACTAGAAGCCAGAGTCTGGACTCTGGTGCGCTCATGGGCCACGGTCATTACAGCTTTACATGTGTCTGTTGAGTTACTCTTGAAAGAAAAAAATCTAAGTCACAGCCGGGTGCGTCACTGTCAATCACTAGAAAGGCATAACTATAAGATTAAAATTAAGTGAAATATGCTTACATGTATCCGACAGCCATCATCTACAGGATACGAACCCAGCAGAGAGTCATCACTGTCCATCCTCATAATGAGTTTGTTATCCAAACCGTACAGTTCAAGATCCATGCAGGAAGCAGGTGTTCCAACCACAAGCTCCAACTTACACTGCAAGAGAAAAAAAATTAGAAGTGTACAGAAAGTGACAATGAAGGGGACAGGGCTTGAAGCAACAGCTACAAGCCTATTACACATTTAAGATTTTCACAAATAGCACAGATGTGCAATTTCCAAAATCATGCCAGTGTCCAACAGATAATTGCATCTATTCACCTAAATCACAAATGCACCTCAGCACCAAGAAAAGCGTTCATAATTTATTTAGCAATTGAAGCCTTCTATATTTCCATCACATGCCTTATCTATCTTCCACCATGTTCCAGGATCACTCATTACCCACAACTTTTGCACAGTTAATTTTGGCCCTGTAACCCTCATGCTTTAGTTCGGGGACCCATAACATCTCATTATAAGATGGTAAAGGAGCCTTTACCCATCATCCACACTCTATGAAACACCATCCTCACTGCCCACCTGTACAATGGTGGAACACACCCAGGCCTGCGTGATACAATTATATTCCCAATGCATGTGTGCAATTTAATTCCAACCAAGACATGAAATAATGCCAATGTACCATTTTTTTCAACAAACTTCTATCGAACCATGACTATCATTCTCAATTGTTCCCCAATCCCTCATTAGGCAAACCACTTGATCTCAACCTAATTTACTCTAAACAAGACTTCTACTACTTACGAGGCACAGGTCGTCCAATGTCCCAATTGCTCATTTTCAATGTCTAGCGCCATGGGGTACTGCAGTACTCATGATAATCTTTCTCCTGATAAGTCTACTCCAGCCCCTCAGGCTCCCATTAAATGCCTCCTATTAAACGCCAGATCACTTATTAAACATAGCGTAGAATGTGCCCTGTTTATGGAAGACCACAATATTAAACTTGGTTTCATAACGGAATCCTGGTCTGATTAAGCCTCCGGGCCTGACTTGTTGAAGGCGTCCCCCCTGGCTTCCTCTGTTATACTCAAGACAGACCTTTGAAGAGAGGCGGCGGGCTGGCAGTCATTTATCATGACTCCCTTAAGCCCTCCTTTACCAAAGCATCCAATTCACCCTGTGAAGCACTGTTAATTAGTACTCAAATATCAAATTATGATACTTTTAACAATGTCCTTCTGTACAGCCCTCCTGGTCCCAGGGGCACATTTTTAGATGCGCTGGGATCACTTTTAGAGGATGGAATGTGTAATAAGTATTTTACAATCATGAGTGATTTTAACTTTCATATCGAAGACGCTTGTGACGTGGACAATATAAAATTACAGGAATTGTTTGATGGGTGAGACATGAAGCAATTAATATTAGATCCAACACATTTCCGCAGGTCACACACTGGACGGAATTTTTTCTAATAATCCTAATCTGGTTTACCTTCAAACTATCCCCCTTACTTGGACTGACCACAATGCAGTTTTATTCGAACTTAAACTAATCCCACGTAATTATCCCAAACCTCCGGCAAGAGCAACCATAATCACTAAGTGCTGGAAAAAAACTAGACAACGCTGCACTACGTAATCTTCTACAAAGCTCAATGCCAGCTATGGTGACTGAGATAAATGAAGCTACGGATAAATACACTGATTGGGTAGACCAAGCTTGTAAAAAAAATGAGCGCCGGGTAAACGGTCCATCACTAAGCGGACACTGCCAACTGCCCCTTGGTATTCTGAGATTTAAAAAAATCCAAAAGTAGCGTGTAAAAAATTGGAAAGACTATGGAGGAGCGAATATAGTTACACAGATAGGGAGGCCTGGCTAGCTATAAAACACTGCTCATTGAAACAAAAAAGACCTTCGGTGAACAAATCAGAAAAGCTTCCTCCAAAGAGCTATTTAAAACCATTAATCTGCTAACCTCTGCCGCTAAGCCGCAGATTGAAAGTAATATAGAACTTTGCGAATCACTGGCTGCTTTCTTCCTGCAAAAGCTCGAAAATATTTTTTCTTCTTTTACCTTTACGCCTATGACAACTAATGAGGTAGTGTTAACAGAGGGCCCAGAGCCCACTGGCCCCTCTTCTGTATTTGATCATTTCACACCTTTAGATCAGCCTAGTGTTATTAAGCTTCTATCCGAGATTCGTTCATGCTCCCAGTTAGACCCGTGTCCAGCTTCAGTATTAAAATCGGTTTCAGACATCATTGGGGAAGCCCTCACTCCATTGTTCCACACCATTTTTAAGTCTGGTCATTTTCCAGCTCCTTGGAAAATCGCCTCCATTTCTCTATTGCTCAAAAAACCTAATTTAGACCCTAAACTTCCGAGCAATTACAGGCCCATCTCTCGTCTCCCTTTTCCGGGTAAGATGTTGGAAAGAGCCATGAATGGTCAACTTAGTCTTTTTCTGCAGTCTAACTCCTCCTTAGATACCACGCAGTTTGGATTTCGTGCTGAACACAGCACTGAATTGGCACTTATAAAATCTACAGACGAGATTAGGGAGGCTTTAGATCAAGGTGGCTCTGCTATCTTGATCATGTTGGATCTCTCGGCCGCATTTGCTACGGTTCATCACAAAGTATTGATGGACCATTTATCAGCGGTTGGGGTCAGAGACGAGGCTTGGGCTCTTCTGAAATCGTTCTTAGCCAACAGAACACAAACAGTGGCCCTCGGTAGAGATAGTTCTAAACCCTTCTCTCTTCCGTGTGGAGTTCCCCAGGGGTCTTCGCTTAGCCCGACACTGTTTAACATATATATCACCCAGTTGTCGACTTTCATCAAATCCTTCGGATTTGACTTGCCTTCTTATGCTGACGACACACAAATTGTGTTGTCAGTTAAAAAGGGGTCAGAAGCTGAAACCGCCTCGATGTGTCACAACTGCATGCAAGCAATTGCTGCCTGGATGGCCTCAAATTGTCTTAAGCTTCATGCAGACAAAACTGGTGGACGACTACAATGGGACAGCCTCCTGTCCCAGTGGCAAATGCAAAAAATCTTGGAGTGATTATAGACTCAAGACTGTCCTTTAACACTCAGGTCAGCAGGGTTGTTTAATCCTGTTTTCTTATGCTTAAAATACTTCGTAAAGTCAAGTTTCTCCTCCCAGAAGACTGCCTGAAAACAGCCGTTACTGCACTTATTCTATGGAGGCTGGACTATTGTAATAGTCTTTATATAAGTATTCATTAAAAACATCTGTCCAGACTCCAGATTGTGTCGAATGCGGCAGCCAGATTGCTCACGGGGATACCTAGGTTCTCATAAGTAAGGGCGGGCCTCAGATCGCTTCATTGGCTGCCTGTGACAACTCGCATTCAGTTTAAAGCCATGTGCATTGTCTTTAAAGCCCTCAATTGCATGTGCCCTGATTTCCTGAGACACTCCATTCAGTTGTATGTGCCGGGGAGGGCGTTGCGCTCTATGCACTCAAGACTTGTTCTCCTCCCCCGCTTTAAGAAAGTAAGCTGGGGTGGGGGAAGTTTTTATCACTGTGCCATTAAGGCATGGAACAATCTTCCTTTTTATCTCAGGAATTCCACTGAACCTCTCCCCTTCAGGAAGGGATTAAAAACTTGGTTATTTGCCAAGGCTATTCCCAGCCTCAAGTTTCTCAGCTTTCACTTAGGTAGGTAGCGTACAGCGCCAGGACACCTCAGGGTAGCAAAGCGCTCTAGACATTTTAATAACATAACATACTACTAGCTTGTGAGTTCTACCTGAAGACAGCTCTTCTATGTGCAGCCCAGCCTACTATATTTAGAAGCTTTACCCCCGTCACCTCACCTGACCTGTGTGTAGTTTTTGTTCATTCATCCTAGCTAGTAATTCAATTAACCCACCTGGATCTCCCATGTCTGCTAATACTCTCCAGAGACTCTCCCCCAGTATCAAATTGAATGCAGCACACAGGTCAACAAATGCCACATAGAGTTTATGGTTACCCAACAGGACATATTTCCAATAAAGGAGGGCAAATTTAAAAACATGGGTATTAGACTTCCTCAAACCTTAGAGAAGAGACATTTGAATTTTCTCCCCCACACCAAAGGGGAAAATACATTTGCAGAGATAGGTTAATTTACTTTTTAGCTAGGATTTACCTAAACATGAGTTTTCCTGTCAATGAGCTCATCAGCAGTCGTCTAAACCAATTTTAAGACAGTTTCACAGAGCTCCCCCTCTGAGTTTTCCTTTGTACCAACAAGTATTAGATGTGACTAAGTGAATGGAAAGATCCGGATAGGATTAAAGACTCCGATTCATGTCCAGATTATATTCAACTGATAACATGTACAAGACCCTTCCGGAGTCAGTACCTGTGGATTCCTTAGTGGCCAGTTGGTTGATCAAATTTTGATGGCTGCGGATAATAACTTGAGGGACCCAACTGATAAGTAGATGAACCTGCATTAAAAAAGGTGTATATTGACGCACATCCACGATGAACAGGGATTCATGGAGCCTGTGAGAGTCAATCTCGGATTGCAATTAACTTTTCTAAACAATTCAGTATGGTTGAGAGCTCGCAGCATTTTTCGAATCTATGAAGAGACAAAGAGTGTATTTCTGACATTTTCTTTGATGCCAAATGTGCATCAGCCTTGGCGGACGGTGCAACTACAGATTCTAGAGGGAATCTCTAGTTAAGGGTTGGCATACTGATAAAGCACAAATCTGCAGCTTTGTGCAGGCCTTTTGAAGGACTATCACTTTTTGAATCTTGAATGGAAGAGAAGCGTCACCCTCTGTTCCTTTCATCAACTCTCGGGCTCTGTAGCTTCTACAATGCAAGCAGCTAACAAGTCATTCAGTGTTCTGTCAACCTAACATCTCACCTTCAACAGCAAACGTATAATTTAAGGAGAAATCATGACAGAATCTTCAAGAGTTACTTTGAGCAAAAGGAACGTCTTCTCTTCAACACATCGCTTTATCAGTCTGGAGATGGAGAGTACGGAGCCCTAAAGTAGGAGTATTACAGTCAACTTTGATGAAGCCATTCAAAGATCCAGATATGCTTTCGCAGGCTACTCTAAACATTTGAGCAACTTCCAGAACTAGAGTTCCGCTGATATGTATCTTCTATTAACCGTAAATAAATGTTGACACGCCAATCTCTTTATGAGAGGTTTGGAAGGAATTTGGGAGTACCAATCCCAAGGCTCAACAGGCAGCAAATGGAGCTTTTTGAGAACAAGACTTGCAGGGTTTAGGTAAAGATGAAGGTCTGGATTTTTAGAATTCTAAGCGTTATTTCTCTTTCTAGAACTTTGGTGAGACCTGCGCTTCTGCCATGGGATTTCCCTGGTCTAAAAGTCTTATCTGGGGTTTGTCTGCAGAGTTCATGTTTGGACCATGAAGGGGGTCTTTTTGGAGGTATTACTTCTGACAGTCCTCCTTTTCTTAAAGATTTGGAGGATGGTGTAAATTTGAAACCAGACCCAGAATAATTGGTGCCAAAGAAGGAGTGGTAAGCAGGAGGAAGTAGTGAACCTATTCCCAGCTCAAATAAATGTGGTATGAGTAGACTGACCATTGGTGTTGGTTCATCCTACTTTAGTTTCAATTTACCTGCAAAATCTTATCCCGCATCTTCTTTGGCGATATGATACATCCCCAAATACTACACCATCACCATGTGATTTGAAAATTGCAACCTCACATATGTAAGTGTGGATGGTGACAGAGGCTTTTTTCGCAGCACTGTGCCTTGTTTTAGAAAATTGGAGGCTCCAATTCTGGTCACCACATATTCACATCGGAAGAGGCCTTGTATGCTATCTGTCTGCACAAGCAAATCTGAATTAATCCCACTGCTCATAGTTCTTAGCCAGGCATGCTCATTACTAAACCTTGGGGCTTTCTATTTTTGACATGCGCATGGATTAGCTCCGTGCATTCGTATTACATTTGGTACTCCGAGCATGCCATGAGGCTAAATTAAGCACTATTGGGAAAATGCACCATTTTGTCAACTATTAAGTGGGCAAAATGACTTTCTCTGTATCTAAGCAGACAGTGAAAGACTCAATGGAAAAACACTCTTCAAAAATAATGGCTCAATCACATTCTCCTGCTTTGCATTCTGGCTCCCCCTCTCATAAGAGGCACAGAGGGAGAATCAGTGAAGATTGAAGGGAGAGTCAGTGAAGATGAGAAGGAGAATAAAAAAAAACTGTTGTGGAAATTCTTGCATCCTTCAAAAATAAGGATACTAAAAGGAACATTAAGAAACACCTTATGCCCAATGTGGATATTTATTCCAATGTTTCTGGTTCACAGGATAGTGAAACAGATATGCCTTTAGGAGATTAGAAAGGCAAATATGCATCTAGGGTTTTTTGACTCATTAGTGTGATGGGGTTTCCTTTGCCGGATGCCAATTGCACTCCAGAGGAACCAATTTTGAGGCAGTTCAAGAAAATACAAAATGTGAGGTTGCCTATCCATCTGTTTGTCATGGATGTCACTCAGAATTAGTGGAAAGATTCCAACAGGATGAATGTCACAAACATTTATGGCAAAGTTGTACCCCTTGGATGAAATGTAGAGTGAATCCCGGACCTGGTTCATGTTAATTCTGCAGTGGCTATCCTGCTGGGCAAATCCTCTATGACCAACCAGAATATTTCAAAGCTCCATATGGCAAAAAAGTGGATTAAGCTTACAAAAAGGTTTATTCTGAATCATATCTGTCCCTTGGCTGGTACCTTTTAATCATATGCAATCAATCCATGTATTCAAGGTACTTTTAAAGCAGCTCAAGATAGTCAAGAACATACTGATTTAATGGAGGATCTGAAAAAGCAGCCGGAGCTTCTCTCTAACATTTCAACTTTGTGAGGGACTCCGCCTTGTGTTGTGGAGCTTCTGTTGCTGATCGTTAAGAAGTTTGTTTCTTAAAGTTCTGAACACAGACTTGGTTCAATAATCAGCTGTGCTCAGAAAGCCATTTGAAGGTGTCAGTCTCTTTGGGCCGAGTTGGTGGACAGACTACACAAACGTTTAAGGACAGGAAACACTTTTTTTTTTCTTTAGAAAGCATCAACCTAATTCTTCTCCCTCCCCCGCCTCCTCCCTCCGTGATTCTGCCTCCCCTTTTCCAGCCTGACTTTTCTGTGTCCCCCTTACTATGCTTTAGTAACTCATGTAACTATGTTATACTGTTTCCCTTTCTATGTTCTGCGATGCTCCAGCAACTGATGTAACTATGTAACAATATTCTGAAACAATGTCCTACCTCATGTAAAGCGCTTTGATACCGCCGGGTCTAGCCAGCACTATAAAAAACTTTTCAAATAAATAAATAAAATTCTCCTATTGTTCTTCCAAAAGATCTAAATCTTCTTTTGGGCAGCCTTCAAGGAAGCTATTGAGTTTGGCTCAGAGTTCAAGAAAACTCTTCTGAAGAAGGTTCAATTAAAAGCAAAAAGGTAGAAGCTAGAGCAAAAGATCCTCATTCCTGAGCATTTCTGCTGACAGGAAGGTGATGGATGAGACTTGCAGGTGGGCAGATGAATCCATCACTTCATACTAGAATGGAATAAATCCACTTGGAAAAAAATCGGCGAAGGATACATGATATAGTTCAATCCCATTGCTCTGGAATCTGGGGTCATACCTACCCCATCCAAAGAATCCAGAAAAAAATTAGATTACATTTTTTTAAAAGTAGTGGAAGCTCTTATTTCCAAAGTAGCAATTGTTCCTGTTCGAGAGATGTAGAAAGATGAAAGAGTGTATTCAACTGTTTTTATGGTACCCAAAGCGAAGAGGCAAAAACATGCCCTTCAAGATGGAGCGATTCTAAAGGACTATTTCTTAACTCCAATGAGTGACTTCATGTGTACAATAGACTTATTGAATCATATTTTACTGTTCCTATTGTTCAGAAGCTGCAGAAATACCAGAGGTTTTGCACTTTAGAACCACTAGCAATTTTAAGTTCTCCAATGCAGTCTGAAATCAACTCCAAAGGTGGTTGCTTTTCTTCATCTACAAGACAGGTCTTCAAACTGTTCCCACCCCCTCCCCCCCCCCCCGCCCCCCGCCCATGGAGGTCCGCAGCTGCATTCCCAGTGGGGCACAAATGTCTCAATGAATAAGTAAATGAAGATGGTTTGGAAGAGCCTCCTTGTTTATTTGGCGCGTTTCCAGGCTATCTTCATTTAGATGGAGCTATTAAAGTGTATTTAAAAAAAAAAAAAAAAAAAGTATGGGAACTGTGATCCTCTCTCTCATGGGGGCGGGGTCAGTCAGTGTGATGGCAGGATGAAGGACCTGCATACAAAAAAAAAAAAATATATATATATATATACACACACACACACATACATATACACACACATACATATATATTCTGTAGCTGTTTCTTTCGCCTACAGATAACTGCATATAAATAATGCACACACTTTAGAAGAAAAATAAATGCTAATTAATCAGTGGGAAAAACACTCTCAGGTGTGAAACCACAGTTGGTTAATACAATCACTGCAGATGTCAGTGTGTGAGACAAGAAACTCCCAGAATTGAATACTGGCTGATGCAGTGGGGAATAGGGACTGCTGTGAAAGAAAGCACAGCAAGTGTGTCATAGTTTTAGAATTGCATTACACACAGCATAAGACAGGCTGCAACAAAACGATTTAGGCCTAGATTTACAAAGACTCTGCATTAAGTTGGTGTTACTTTTTTAGAACAAACCTGACGCAAAGTGTTGTTTTGGTATTTACAATAGAGCGCATATTATGATTTGTGAGTTTTATATGGTGCAAACTTGACCCGAAGGCATCAGTGCACTTTACATGAGCAGCAGTTGCATTACATAAGGAGACATTAATTTTTGTTAGGCACAGGGAGATTAAGTGATTTGCCCAGAATCACAGGATGTTGAGCGTCGTTGCTGAGACTCGAACCCGGCTCCCCAGATCTGAAGACGACCTCCCTAGCCATTAGGCCACATCGTCTCTTGGATTGTAACCACACATAATGCAAGGCTGTGAAATCTTGTCCCATGGCCAAGATTAACTAATACTTTGCAACAGGTTTGCTTTATTTTTGTAACGCAAAACCTACACATAGCGTTATGCTGGGATTTACTATCCAACGGGAATCAGGATTTTCATTGGATATTCTCCCAAAGTAGAGGCAACGTTGCACTACACACTGACTTGTGTTACTTTGCATCAAAGGGGCCATTCCATGGATAAAGCATTGGCGTGCCCACGCACCAATCATGGGATTTGACCCCAATCAATATCTACAAAGAACTGTGAATGGGGGATTTGCATCAAAATCCTGGGCCTCCTCGAGACAGGTGTAACAATGAGAATGTTTTAGATTTCTCCTCTTTGCAAGTGTGCGGCATTCTACCGTGCACATACAAAGAGGGAAATGCCTTAAAGCATAGTTTTTCTATAGGAAGAAACCCCTTCCTGTACAAAGACTAAGCTGACCACATTGCAGACACGTCTGCACTATGGCCCACTGGGGTTGGCATTGGCACATGGCAGCATAAAGTACATCAGTGGAGGGAGAGAGCAGAACAGCTTAGTAGATATGGCTCTGTTCTGCTCCATGCTTATGCAACGCTGCACATTACCTCTCACAAAGAATACAACTTTGTCACCAGGAAGCTTCAATAAATTCCATGTATTAAAGCCAATACCGACTCACAGGCTCCTCTACATTTGGTGATTAACCAACTGCAAAGACAAGGAGATGGACGGAGCGCTGAAACTTTTCAGATACTCACCCCCAGTCACAGATCTGGGTTCAATCCATAATCATTCTTTAGCTCACTTCGCCACCCCAGTTCCGACCAAGCCATATGCAAATAAATCTTGTCCCTGTGCCTTATGGGAACAGTCCAGAGCGAACTGCCAAGCAAGGTCTACCCTAGAAAGGAAACTAGCATCCTGGGACCGGTTTCGTGATAACACCCCTCATCAGCCAGGCTAACTTGAATCCAGTGGCAAAGATGATGGATGGAGCGCTGGGGTGGCGAAGTGAGCTAAAGAAGGATGATGGATTCAACCAAGATCGGTGCCTAGGGGCGAGTGTCTGAAACGTTTCAGCACTCCGTCTATTATCTCCTTGTGTTTGATTAACCAACTGAACACATTTGTTTTAGGTAGCATGCACCCTGATGAGAAGACCCGTTTCGTATTTAGCTTTCTGCCCCTCTCTAGGCTTCAGAGCACAGGAGACCCTCCACCCCCCCTTCTCTTTCAGCAAAAGGCACCTCAAGGTCCGCATTAACTGTTCTGCGAAAGTATGGTAGATTTTTAACAACTATGGGAACGGTTTTAGTAAAGTTCAAAAACACATGGGCACGTGGGTCCCCATAGATTCTATCTGCTTCCACCTCTGTTTACATGTAGATTTTCCTTACTACCTTTAAAGTTCATGTCACCATTGCTGCAAACGGGCCAAGCAAAAGAGGGGCGAGATGTGGGGCTTTGCTATTTTTCTCTTCTTTTTACAGAAGGGGGAAGACAGCCCATTTCGGGTCTTGGCCAATTAGACCCCAAATATAGCTTTTTTACTATAATTCCTTGCTTGCATTAGACCCCACTGCACCACTGCAGTGTCACTGTAGCTTTGGGCCTCACAGCAATGGCCCAAGGGATTGGGGAATATAGATGCAGAGGAAGTACTTAGCTTGGTACTCAGAAAAAATAGCAGGGAGAGAAATAGGGCAAGACGGGGGCCCATGTTTTTAACAGAGAGCAGAGGAGACATCCTGCTTCCAAGGTAGTAGACAGAAGCAATCATTAATTAAGGTGGTGCTGGGGCCCAAGAGTGTGTGAGGCCCATCGTATCACAATTACGACTGTCTTACTTTACAAAAGGGGCATCAGGGCTCATATTACTTGCAAGCATTAAAGCCAAGGGCACCCGTGCTGCAGGGGGGAGGGGGGGGGGGGGGGGGAAGAGAGTAACATGTGGGGGGTACATTTCTCCCCAGAAAGGGACACTGAGCCTCTTTCAAAACTGGATTGATGTAATGTATGGTGGGGAAGAGGTGACAGAGGCACACAAAACCAACATCTACAGAAGGCCACAGCTATCAGTAGTGCAGCAGGTGCAGTTGGATTGGGGCCCGGAAGTGAGAGGTGCTCCAACACCCCCAATTATGGGGAGTGATCTTTGAAGATTACTTTTTGTTTCATGCACTTACTCTTTTACAAGTCGCACATTTAGTGTGGAATAAGACTACAGAAAACAGTACTCCTGAAAGTATCTCACAAGCCCAGTCCCCTGCCCTCAGCCTTGTCACTCCTGCGTCTCCAATCCTTGCCATAAAGTTTTGAAGGCGTTCCAAACTCTAAAACATTTACCATAGGAAGGATCAGAGCAAAAACAATTGAAGACCTCTGATCTGTCCAAATATTCCCATTCCTTGATAACTGACTGATTGATTTATGCAGCTTCAGAGGAGTCCTTACTTCAACTGCTGTAGATTACAAAATCTACTCCAAACCTGCAAATTATATCATCAAAGGACCTAACATTTATCAAAGAAAGGTTCAGGATGGAATTTGACACTGTATTCCTTTCGAAAGCCAGAGTAGTTAGTTTTCACAACCATCTAATGATTATACTATTTTGCCTAATAGCTTTAGCACAACAATGATTACAAGCTGTAGGCAAAATGTTATCTTGTTTCTGTGTCTTCAAGGCTCAGCAGGCAAGGTCCCATCATCTGTTATCTTCAAAAGAACTGTTTCCAGAAGATTTAATTAATCGATGTGATGGTGCAAGTGACATACAAATTTAAGTATCAATTTCAATAGTGGCCATGTCCACAAAAGCTCTTCAAGTAAATAAGGGTTTATATGGTTACACAAGACATTTTAACAACAGATGCCAGTTTAATTGGTTGGGGAGCACCATGGAAATCTGACAGTTCAGTCAAAATGGACAAAAAGGGAGGCAAGCATGTCTCCAAATTGGAGAGAACAGATGTTCTCAAAGCTTTGTCCCTTTTCAATATCAAATTCACAAAATGAATGAGATAGTGAAGTCAGACAATACTGTAACTATTGATTTCGCAAACATAAAGGCAGCACTCTCTTGAAGTCTCTGAATAAAGTTGCAGAGGCTCCTGGACAATGGTTGGGTGATCATCTGCTTTCAATCTCAGCTGTCTGCATTAAGGGTTTGGCCAATGTAAAAGCAACAGATGGAGTCAAATAGTTTGTATAACTCAAGAGATGTATCTTTTCTTAGATAACCTTTCAGAAGCTGTGCACGAGATTTGGCACCCCTTAGCAGGATCCCTTTGCATACAAGACCAATTACCTGCTTCTTAGAGTCGGAAGCATGGGGAGTAGATGGCCTTCTAATCAAATAACCAAAGAAACTCCTGTATGGATTCCCATCATTATCCTAGATACTGAAAATGCCTCTGAAGGTTCAGTGGAAGAGGGCAGAAATCATTGTAGAGGTGCCTTTTTGGCCAAGTAGATCGTGTGTCCCAATCCCCAAGTTCCTAGCGTTGTGCCCTACTTGGATGTTTCCTCTTGTTTTATATCCTCTAAAACCACCTATATTTTGTCTTTGCTCGTGTCTCAAGGATGTTGAGAAAATGATATTGCTAAGAAAGGGCCTTTATTAATGCGGGACGCAAGCAATTGGGGGTTAAAGAGGCAGTCAACCCTGAAATTCCTTTTTAGACATTAGTCTTCATTTTCTAAATGGTGTTTATCATACTCAGAGTCTCCAACTGGCTGCTCTCTGTCTACTACTTTGACGTTTTGGGTGGGTAGATTGCATACAAATATTGCACTTTCAATATGAATGTTCAGTGTTTCACTATTAAGGCATTAGTGAGCTTGAGCACCCTTTCAGGGAGGCCGATTCTAGGTTTAAGTTTAGTGTTATGGGGCATGGCCAAGCAACATGGCCGACAGGACGTGAGCTCCTTCGGCTGCCAACCGGCCAGCTGCCAAAATCCTTCATTATCCTGTCCCGTAACGCCCGTGACAGTATCCCTTGTACGGTGTGGACTCTGCCAGCTGCGGGAGCGCCCTGAGGAAGAGTGAGCCGGTGCAACGGCCTGGAACCGGCCACACCGGCTTCGCTCCTGTCGGCCCGTTCAGCCATAATCACGCGTGGTCGGGGACGCGGCCTACGCTCACCTGGGCTCCGGAGCAATGCTTTCCCGCTCCCCTATCCCGTGGCCTCGGCGGCTGCTGAGGGGGCACCTTCCGTCATTGGGGGCCTCCCGGCATACCTTTACTCCGGCCCGTGTCCTGGGGCCTTGGTGCGAGGGATGATCTGCGAGGGGCACCGTGAGGTCTCTATTCCCAGCCTGAGGAGCTGCTCCGGAGGCACTGGCGCTTACCGAGGAAGTGTCCGACGCTGTTGGAGGGCTCCGGAAGTGAGTGGTGACCCTGTGCCTCCATGCCGGACCTACGGTGGGCTGTGGACCACGGGCCAGACCCGGGGGCACCCCCGACAGTGACCGGCCGGAGATATTGGGCGATCGTGATCTCCCCCCTGTCGTGCTGGAGAACCTATGGTGGTGTGGAGGCACTATTGGCCACGTTAGGCTGGGGTATGCGCGCTTTTCAGGTGTGCCGCAACTGACTGCCTTGCCTCCTTCGGTGGGTCCTTTCCGGGTCTTCCTGCTGGCGCTTGGTAGCCCCCTGGCCCGTGGGGTCCTCGGAGGGAAAATTGCTGCTGTTTGCCCGCGACTCTCCTGGAGGTGGTTGCCTTGATGCAGGGGGACTAATCCTGCCCCGGGCCCTCGTATTCTCTGCTCGGTCCGCATGTCAGTTGGATACACTGTTAGCGCTCGAGTGCATGTGAAGCGCGAGGCAGGATCTTACCTTCGCAACACTCAAGCAGCTTTGTTGGAAGGCTGCGCTCAAGCGTGTTTGATTTCCCTCGCGCCTCCTGTTTCGAGGAGTGCGAGGGAGATTACATTAAAAAGAACTAACAGGGCCGCCGTACTTATGCTACGTATGGCAGCCATCTTGGATGTTTGGGAATCAAGTAATTAAATAACATACGGATGAGGAAATTGACGCAGAGTCTGTGGGAACACGAGTCAATTTCAGTCAGACTACGGTCACGAGTTCAGGAGGAGGTTGATTATTTTGGATTACGCAGTGAAATTTCGGGTAGTGACAATTTTGGAAGGTATTGTGAGGAAAGGAAAATAACAGGAAAGTTAAACTAGAGGTTTCTTTGGTGGAGGATTTAGACCCTATTGAGCACACTATGGAGCAAACTATGGCTATGCACGGACGGAGCAGGGTAGTTTTTACCCACCAAGGCAGAGAGCAAGGTCAAGAGGCATGCGGTCAGAGAGAAGATCAAGGGGTGCCTCAGGTAAGTTGTATACCAGGCCCTATTTCTACCCAAGTAAAAAAAGAATACATTTTGTGAGATGTTTTGAGGTAAAGGTTTTTATATTTGTGAGGAAGATATTAATTACATTTTACAAGATAGAAAATACAGAAACAGGTTTTGAGGAAAGGATGAAAGTATATATGGAGAAGATGTTTGGAGAAATGTCAGCATCTCTAGATAAGAACATTGAGAGTAGTGTGGAGAAAAGTATGTTGAAAAGAGACTCAAGAAAGATAAGGAGGTGATGATAATTTCTGGACAACAGAGGAGGTTGAGGCTGGTCAAACGCAAAAGAAAGCATGTGGACAGAAAAAGAAAGGGAAATGAAATTCAACGAGAGGTTCAAAAAGAAAGTGCTATAAAGGCAAAAGGAACTCTATAAGGGCGCGATAAAGGAAACAGTGTTGTGGCTGTGATTCGTCATCTACAAGTGGGGATGTAGAGTTGACGTGCACCACAACAAGTTTTGAGGATTCAGATGTGGAGGAAGTTCCACTCAAAAAGAGAAAATTGGCTCAGAAGGAAATTAAATTGGAGATAGGCGATTTTGTAGACCATCAGGGAAAGGAGTTGTTTGATCCTCTACTGATTCAGCACCCTCTGTCTCCTCATGGGACTCCTGCTGAGCACGTGGCTAAATATGTCAGATATTGGATAAGAAGAGAAATTCCGAAGGAGGTTAGAACAAGGATGAGGTCAGAATGCCCAAGGCCTAGTTTGGACAGTAAAGTGGCGTATACGCTAGAATTGGATCAGAAAATGATGGCTTTTCTGAATAAATCAGGCAAAGATCCACAAAGGGGTCTGGATAAAGGACTCAAAGGATGCCAAGATAGGCTGTTGGATGTGCTGGGTCCTCTTACTAAGATTTTTGATTTATGCGAATTGGCGCACTCTAACAATACAGGAGTGAAGGTAGTTGAGTTAGGTCAGTGGGTACAGAGGGCGATCTGCCTTCTAGGGAACTCTAATGCGGCACTATGTGTGGAAAGAAGGAAAAGCATCCTTTCTAAAATTGATCCTAAGCTAGCAGATTTGACTAGTAAGGAACCGGGTGAGCAAAGTGAAGGTTTGCTTTTCAGGAATGAATTTGTAAAGGACATGGCAAGGTATGTGGGTACCTTTAACTCACTACAGAAGGCTTAGAAGGATATTCATAGGGTTTTTGGAATGGCCAGGAGAATTCGGGGTCGATTCCCCGGCCATGGACAGGGCATTACTAGAGGTTTCTTTGGTGGAAGATTTAGACCCTATTGAGCACACTATGGAGCAAACTATGGTTATGCACGGACGAAGCAGGGTAGTTTTTACCCACCAAGGCAGAGAGCAAGGTCAAGAGGCATGCGGTCAGAGAGAAGATCAAGGGGTGCCTCAGGTAAGTTGTATACCAGGCCCTATTTCTACCCAAGTAAAATTGGGCTGCAAACTAGCCCAGTTTGTTTTAAGATGGAAAGAAATAACTCGGGATCCTTGGGTTTTGGGAACTGTGGCAGGTTATCGAATAGATTTTATACAGACGCCAATACAAGAGAGGACTCCCAATATTTTAAGGTTTTCAAAGGAGATGGAAGATCTAGTAACAAAATAAGTAGAAGCTTTGAAGCAAAAGGGGCGATAGAGCCTGCAAAAAGGGTTCAAGGTTGTTTCGTAAGCAATTTGTTTCTTGTAGAGAAGAAGGAAAAAGGTATGAGGCCGGTAATAAACTTAAGGGAATTGAACGATTGGGTTTGCTACAGCCATTTCGAGATGGAAGGAATTCATATGTTGCAGGATTTGCTGAGAAAAGGGGATTGGTTGACCCGGTTAGATTTGAAGGATGCTTAGCTGACCATTCCGATGTGCGAAGAACAAAAGGGACTACCTTCAGTTCAGGTGGAAGGAAGTGCGTTGGAGGTTTAAAAGTCTCCCATTTAGGTTGACATCAGCTCCATGGTGTTTTACGAAAGTGATGAGGCCAGTAGTGGAATAGCGGAGGTCCAGGGGGGATTAGTTTAATTGTTTATCTGGACGATATTTTGATTATGGCAGAAGACAGGAGTTTGGCAAGGGATCAAACGGAATTTGCAATAAACGTTCTGGAGGATCTGGGTTTTGTGGTGAACAGGGAGAAGTCATGTGTGGAGCCCGAGCAAGTGATGCAGTTTTTAGGTTTTCAGATACAGACATTGGATTGTGTGTTGAAGTTGCCTATGGAGAAAATGAAGAAAAATTGGAAAGAGGTGAAGACAGTGAAGAATGCAAAGTGGATTACTTTGAGGCAGTTGGCTCATCTGTTGGGTTTGTTATCAGCATCGATTAAAGCAATCTTTCCTGCTCCCCTTCATTACGGGGCGTTGCAGAGGTTGATAGCTTTTCATTTAAGACAGGGGGCAAAATATACACAGAAGGTGCGAATGAATCAGGAAACTCAGGAAGAGTTGGATTGGTGGTTGAGGAGTTTGGAAGCATGGAATGGAAGGGCTATATTTAGAGAGGACAGGGGGACAGTGGTCCAGGGAGGAAAGAGAACTGCACATAAATTGTTTGGAGCTAATGGCAGGGTCGGCTGCGATAAAACGTTTCTTGAAGGATAATGTGAAATGTTGTGTCCTATTGAAAATGGACAATTTGTCGGCAGTGCGTTATGTGAAGAAGTTGGGGGGGTCCTCAGTCGAGGGGCCTAGCGGAGTTACCAAAGGAATTTTGGATGTTTTGTTTGGAGAAGGAGATTATGGTTCAGTATATCCCAGGATTGAGCAAAGTAGAAGGTATTCAAGGTATCTCAGGGATGTGAGCAATTGGAAGTTGGACAGGGAGCTTTTCCAGAGGTTGCAACATAGGTGGGGTCCTCTGCAGGTAGATCTGTTTGCGGACAGCCTGAATACTCAGTTGATCGAATTTTACAACTGGGGGCCGATTCCGGAAGCAAAGGGGATAGATGCTTTTCTATAGGAGTGGAAGAGGGGGAGGAATTATGCTTTTCCTCCTTTCTCTATGATTCAGAGAGTGTTGACGAAAGTCAGGAGGGAAGAGGTGGAGATAGTCCTGGTAACGCCATTTTGGAAAGCACAAGTGGTTCCCAGATGTGGTGAGTTTATTGATGGAGGATCCGGTCTTATTCCTGAACTTCAGTGAGTTAATTTTGGATGTGCAAGGGAATGTACACAAGTGGATAGTATCAGGACAGTTGAGGCTAATGGCTTGGTTGATTTCAGGAGACTTTGGCAGATGCATGGCCTATCAAAGGAGGCTGAGGATCTCATCCCGGGATTATGGTCTCCAGGGACAACTAGGATCTACAAATCCGCTTGGAGAAAATGGAGTGGTTGGTGTGTTGAAAGGGGTTTGGATCCCCTATCAGCACCTTTAGTGGAGGTGGTGAATTATTTGTTGGTTCAGTATAATAGTGGTTTGGCATATAATACTGTGAATTTAAGCAGATCTGTGATTTCTGCAGGGCATGTTCTGGTGGATGAATTGCCTGTGGGACAGCATGCTTTGGTTAAAAGGTTGGTTAAGAGTGTTAGGATTGATTTGCCTCCAAAAGCGAAGTATGGTGTTTTGTGGGATGTTTCAGTGGTTCTGAAAGAGCTGGACAGTTGGGGTGCTAATTCATGTCTGGATCTGAAGAGTTTATCTTGGAAGTTGGCTATGCTTCTGTGTTTGGTCTCCTGTAGGAGGGTTTCTGAAATGAGGGCCTTAGAGGTGAATTCTGGATATTATCAACCGGAAGGTGTGTGTTCTGAGTTGAGGATGAACACTATGTCAAGGACTATTTTTTATCCTCTTTTGGAGGGGCATAGTAATTTGTGTGTGGTTAGTTGTCTTAGAGAATATGAGAAGAGGACATTCGGATTAAGGCAAAGTGGTTCTTTTCAGTTGTTAATTTCTTATAAGAAGCCATTTAAGGCTGTTTCAGCACCTAGCTTGGCGAGGTGGGTAAAGGAGGTTATGTGTAAGGCTGGTGTAGATGTGAGCCCTTTTGGGGCACATTCGGTTAGGGGTGCTATGGCTGGTAAGGCGTTTATGAGAGATTTTAGTTTGAGTGGTATCTTGAGAGCGGCTGATTGGTCAAATGATTCAACTTAAAAAAAAAATCTATTTTAAACCTGTGGAAAATGTATTGGAAAGAGTTTTAGATTAACTTTGAACATGCATAATGGCCCGGGCCTTGCCATAAATTGAATATTTTCCACAGTTTTAATGGGTGGAAAATCAGGATTTTATTAAAGGCTCGGAGGCTAATATTATCCCTCCACTGACTTGCCCAATTTTAAATGTTAGTTTATATTTTTTTGATGTAGGTTAAAGAAGAAGATTTGGACAATGGAGAGAAGTGCTGGGGAGCGCCAAAGATTTGGACTTTTTGGCCTAGCAGATGGACATATGTATTTGGGCTCTATTTATTTCGCAGCAGTTAAAAAAGAGGAAGATGGCTGCCTGTTCTATTAATATATGCATGTTCTACGTTCTAGACTTTATTAATGTTCTAATTCTAGTGTTTTGTTGCTGCTGTTTGAGGAGCAATAAAAGGTATACTGCATAATATTAGCCACCGAGCCTTTAATAAAATCATGATTTTCTACCCATTAAAACTGTGGAAAATCTGCATTATCCTTAGCCCAACAGGTCCTAGTCACAAGAATTATAACCCACCCACTCCCTTTGCCTTTTAGAGATCCTTCAGGCTTGGTAAGATCAGAAAGAATGTTCAGGAGGCTATACCGTGTATAGCCCCCATGTGAGTGGGAACAGTTAGCTTGATCACTCTATATGTTCTTTCTTCTATCTTCAAAAGTAATGCCTATGTGAGGACGAGTAGGACTAAGGGTAATCTGAATGTGTCTGTTTTTCTTAAATGGCTCTGGTGTACACTTGCTTTTTACGCCTTATTCTCAGCAAACCTGAACCCTTGTGTGCCCCTATTCCAATAAAGGTTGGAATACTTCAAGCAGTAAGAATTCATATAACACCGCTCATCAACCAAGACATAACACGAATCAAAGTCAACTCCATTGTGCTGTCAAATAAACACATAAAACTTAACCCGTCGCACTTTGAAACTCCTAACACATGACAACCTATCCCCAATTGTCACCAAAGTTAAAAAAAAATCCCTCTAAACAAAGCTATGAAAATGCAGGAAATGTAATTCAGTCGCCTCCATCACCAGGATAAGTGGATCCTTTCGAGAATGCAGTAGACAACCTTGCACGTCAAAGCTTCTGACGTATAAATCAGTAATATTCATTGATTATCCTTTTCTCTCCTTTTAAATATACCTCGACTCCAACGCAAATTAATGGGGGGGGTTACTCAATTTTTCACTTAACCTTCCTCTTAGTTCCCTTTAGTAGTTACTAAGTGTTGGCACTTAGGATTTTTACCCCGGAAACCTCCACCTCTAAGTGCAGCATAACCCAGCATCTTACCTTCAACTCGGCCAAGGTGAGTCCTCGGTTGAAGCGCTTCTCGGAGCTGTATGGGTTCAAGGTGCTGCTGATCAGCACCGTCACCGTCGGTGCAGAGTGCACGACTGGCCCACTCATGGTGTCGAAGCCTGTTACTACAGGTCAACTGACGTTGAATGCGAATGGGGCTCTTTGGGTCGGGTGGTCAAGAGCAGGATCCTAATGTCTCAGCCGGTGTTCCAATAACACGTAGGTGAGCTCAGAAGGCTCTTCCCATGCTTTCTTCAGTGCGTGCTGTGGTCTTTGAGTCGGCTTCTAGCCTCGCCCAGTTCTAACAACAGCAGAATGTGAAATAAGCGCAATCGCCCGTCAATATAAACCGAATCCTTAAAACGACTACAAGCGACTACAAAAGGCAGCGCTCAAAATATACATGACTAGTGGTAATGTATTTATGTCGTTTTCTTTCACGCGGATCTCAGGTTCTGTCATCTAAATGAATAGTGTATGGAGTGCTTATGTTATTAAACTTGTCATTCACTCTGGAACCTCTTACTTCAATGTTCATTGTGTGCTCTCTTTAATGTTATTGCATTTTCGATTTTCTATTAAGTTGTATATAACGCGAACTCGACCCGAAGTTATTGGAGCGCGTTAGATGAGCACCAGTTACATTACACAACAACTTGTTAATTTGTTTTTTTTCGTTTTCTAATGCACGGGAGATTAAGTGAAGCGCCCAGAATCAAAGGATGTTGAGTTTACGCCGGGATTAGAACCTGGCTCCCCAGCTCCAAAGGGGGCAGCTCTGACCGTATTTGTAATGATGTCTTTATCTCCATAATACTAGGCACCTATTGTAATGCTGCTTATGTCTCAATAACACTGGACACCTTCTTAACTGTGTGCAAGTCTTCTTTATTTAGCTTGCGGGAACCGAGCGCCGGGAACACTCCCGTCTCCCTCAGCCTCCGCGCTCTTTCTGCCTGCGCGCCGCGCTCTAAGCCACGCCCCCTTCCCAGCGTGCCCTGGCGCTAACCACTAGAGCGCAACGCTACATATCTCCCCCTTTTAATGTCTTTAACAACAACAACCTCGGAGGCCCCCCCTTATGGTTCAGTCTTACTTGGTTTGCGTTTCATAGTCCCCAAACCTTCCTGGCATCTTGACCTCTCTGCCCGATCTTGTATAGTTCTGTCTTTTCTCTGGAGCCACCTGTTCCTTTCTAGCCGGGGATTCCCCCCCGGTTGCACCTTCTCCTTGTTCCTCTTCTACTTGCTCCAGAGTCTCATCCTCCGTGAAGCGCTCCTTTAAGTTCTTTTCCAACGCCCACAGGCTCTGGCTCTCCCCCCTTTTCCCGGGAGACTTTAGGCTTGGTTCTTCCTCGGCTTCACACTCCTCCCTTTCCAGTGCCTCTTCATTTGTGGGGCCCTATGTTCTTCTGTCCTCCGGTACTTCCCATTTCACTATTCTATTGCATTTTGCCATTCTGTCCTGCAACCATACCTTTCCGTCGCTCAATAAAGCCGACCTGGTGTACGTTTCTATGACCTGCAGCGGCGGGCTGAATCTACTCTCTCCTTTTCTTTTCAGTGTGGCCTGTTTTACTCTCACCCACTCTCCCTTCTCCAGGGTTACCCCTTTTGTGTTCCGTCGCTTGTTATAGTACTCCGTATATATTGCCTGTGCCTTGTCCAGGTTGCGCCTCACTACTGCTGGCGACCATTTACTCTGTACCATCATGTGTTTCCACGCGACATTGTCCTTTGTAAAGGGTTCACGTCCTCTCAATATCTTGAACGGGCTGTACCCCGTGCTGGTCGGAGTAATGTGGTACGCCCAGAGCATGCGTTGGAGTTCCTTCTCCCACTGCAACCCTGCACTGATGGCCGCTTGTATGGATCCCATTATTACTCGATTAAATCTTTCGGCCAGCCCATTTCCCGCCGGGTGGTAGATTGGAGTATGTTTGACCTCGATTCCATTCCTGGACATGAAAGCGTTCCATTTCTCTGAAACGAATTGTGGCCCATTGTTACAAGTTATTACCTTGGGTATTCCTTCCCTCAGAAACGTGGCTGTGAGAAATGCTAACACCGTCTCTGTGTCAGCGCTTTCACAGACATCCACCTCTGGCCATTTCGAGTATCTGTCCACTGCCACAATGAGGTACTTGGGTACTCCCTCCGCGTTCAGGACTGGGCCTAGGATGTCCACTGACAGCATTTCCCAGGGACTCGACTCCCCTGTGAACTTTCCCAGTGGTGGGCGCAGTAGGGTTTGTGTCTTATCTGCCCTGTTGTATTGTTCACATGTCCTGACATGTCTTTCCACTTGAGCATCCATGGCTGGCCACCAGTACGCCTGCTTCGCTCTTGCCTTTGTTTTCAAGATCCCTAGATGTCCCTCGTGTAGGATGGATAAGGGATGGCTCACCATGGAGCTCGGAGGAACCACCTTGTCCCCTCTCAATAGAAACACAGGATTGTCTCCAATGGACATCTCTTCTCGGACTTCCCAGTACTTTCTCAGCTCACTATCTAGGTGCCTTTTTTCAGGCCACCCCTGTGTCACATAGCCCTTCACTGTGTTCAGGGTTTCGTCCGCTGTGTACGCCTCTTCCCATTCCTGGATGCTGACCGCCCCTTCATGGTCCTGTGTAACTGTGACCACATACTCTTCCCATTCCGAAGGTTCTCTATCTCCCGCGGGTTCCATGGCCGCTGCCCTGCTCAAGAAATCCGCCACCTTGTTTCTAGAACCGGGGATGTACTCCACATCGTACACGTAGTCCAGCAGTCTCAAGCTCATCCTTGCGATACGAGGCGTCGCATGCGCGTGCCCACTTGAGGTCAACACTTTCACCAGGGGCTTGTGGTCAGTGCGGAGCAGGAATTTCGCCCCCCACAAGTACTGCCTGAACCGTTCCATCGCCCACACCGTCGCTAGCATCTCTTTCTCTATGACGCTGACTTTTTCCTCGTTCACCGCTAGAGCTCTTGAAGCAAAGCTGACGGTGGTGACCTCTCCGCCTCGGGCCTTCTGTATAAGGACCGCCCCTAGACCCTTGTCGCTGGCATCCGTCGTCAGTATGGACAACGATTCTCGATCGAACCCTTCCAAGGGAACGGCTGTGCAGATGTCTTGCTTTACACTCTCTAATTCGAACTGCTCCTCCTGTGTCCACTTGAATGCCGTTTTTTCCTTCAGGAGTTGCCGCATGTTGTGCGTCTTGGTCGCGAAGTGCGGGACGAACTTACTGTAAAATTCAGCCATGCCCAAGAAGGAGCAAACATCTTCTTTCCTCGTCGGAGTGGGTGCGTCTTTTATGGCTGCCATGTTTGCTCTTTTCGGTTCTATGCCCCTTCCGCTGATCTCGTGGCCCAGGTAGGTCACTGAGTTGACTCCGAACCTGCATTTCTGCCATTCCGCTGTGAGGCCATTTTGGGCGAGGATCGCCAGCACCGTGCGCAGTTTCTTGTCGTGATCTTCCTGGGATTTCCCCATCACTAGGATGTCATCCTGGAAGTATTGGACCCCTTCCACTTTTTGGAATAACCTGTGCATCAGTTTTTGGAAAACCGCCGCTGCGGATGCAAGGCCGAAAGGCATCCTGAGAAATTTGTAGCACCCGAATGGCGTGATGAACGACGTCAGATGATTGCAGGTGGCATGCAATGCGATTTGTTGATACGCAGAGGTGAGATCTATGGTGGAGAACCATTGACTCCCTTGGTCATCGCCAAAATCTCATTTATCCTGGGTAGAGGCAACTTGTCCACTAGAATGTTCTTGTTGAGCTCCCTCAGGTCCACGCATAGTCTCACCTTCCCATTTGGTTTCTGGGCTACCACCAATGACGCCAGCCACTCAGCGCTCTCTATCACCTCTATGACTCCGTTTGCTTCTAACCGCTTCAATTCTTCCCGAAATGCCAACCCGGCATCTGAAAGGAATATTGCGGGCTCTGTGACTCACTGGTTTGGCTCCCTCCTTGAGTCGTATCTTGTGTGTAAATTTTGTCATCTTCCCTATGGTCCCTTTGAACACCTCGGGGTACGCCTCCATCCACTTGCCTTCATCTCGCGGTGGCTTGGTATCTATTAGCAATACTTGTTTGGAGCCTCCTGGGTTGAGCTGTATTCCCAAGTTCCCTTGGTCCTTCCACCCCAGTACGGAGGGTCCTTTCTCTGCCACGTACAGCTTCCCTTCAGCTCTGCGCCCTCTGAACTCGAACATCAACTTGCGATAACCCACCATGGGTATTGGCTCTCCGGTGAACGTGACCGGATGGATGTCGGTGGGTAGTAGTTCGTCCCCGACTTTGGAACTAAATTCGTTTTTCCACACTGCCCTCTGGATGATCGTGTACGGGGAGCCCGAGTCTGCCACTATGTGCACTTGTACTCCGCCGATCGTCATTTGTAGTGCTGGTTTCTTGGTCCGTGTGCAATTCACTCCCAGCACTTGATCGTCGATGCATAAGACTTCGTCTTCTTCGTCTTCTTCAACTTGGGGCTCTTCTTCCCCCTCTGGGTCTTGTGCTACGTACTTCACGTCTCCCCTACCGAGTTTGCGCCTGCACACCTTCTCGTAGTGCCCCATTATTTTGCAGTATGTGCACTTGGCTCGAAATGCGGGGCAAACCTTGTCGTTGCCTTGGTGTGATTGGCTGCCACACCTGTAGCACCCCTTCTTCCTCTCTTCCGGTGGCTTCTGGTGCTTCATGGTCCTTTGCGGTAACCTCCTTTGCTGCCACCTGCCGCTTGAAGCCTGCTGTTTCGAAGCGTCTGGTCTGTCCCCGTCTATTACTCTGCAGACTGGCGTGCGGTCGTTGCCTTCTCTTTTGGCCGCTTCTGCACATCCTTTAGATAGTTCAGCCTTCTTCACTAGCGCTACCACTTCCTTCAGCGGGGCATCTCCATTGACCCACAGTTTCTCCTGTATGGCCGTGTTGGTGGTGTGCATGATAATCTGATCTCTAATCAGTTTGTTGTGAAGTGCGTCGAATTTGCATGTTACCGCCATCTTCTGTAGCGCCGCGACGTACTCATCCACTGATTCTCCCTTGATATGTTTTCTCTGGAAGAAGTTGCATCTGTCGATGGCCGTGCACACCACCGGCCTTTAGTGAGCGTCTAAGTCTTCCAGCGCATGTTGAAACACTTCTGTGTCTGCTGCTGGTCTGGTCTCTTTCACCAAACTGTCATATACCCTGATGCCCTCCGGGCCTAGGTTGTGTAGGAGTATCTTCTTTTTCCTAGCACTTGAGAACTCCCCTTCGCTCTCTTCTTCCAGGGCCTCAATATAGTTCAAGAAGTACCGTTTCCAGTCTTCCCAGGGCATCGCCGGGTCTCCTCTTTTCGGCAGGAATGGTACTAAGTTGGTGAGCGACGTTGTTTGCGCTCACATCCTGCCCCTCTCGCCGTGGGCTGTACTGCCCCTGTCGTCTTCCCCTGGAGGACTCCCTGGCGTATGTCTCCCTCTCTGGTCGCTCTCTTGCGTAGGCGAAAGGCTGTCTTGCCCCCTCTGCGAAGGCCCTGGGGTCGCCAGGTCTGTCTCTGTCTTCCCCCGTGGGCACTGGGTAGCTGCTGGGGCCCCCTTGTGCTGTGGCGTCGCTTCTCCCGCTAAGTCGCTCGGGCGCCGCGGTGCCGCTGGCTTCTGTGCAGCCTGGTGATGCTCCTCCCCAGGTGTGGCCCTCTCTCTAGGTGCGCCTTGTGCCTGTCGGTGTGCTGCATCTCCTTACCCGGTCAGGCCTCCTGTGCTTGTGGCCTCCTCGCGCCTCTGGCCACCCTGTTCGCCGTGGCTGTCGCGCTCTGCGCTTCCGAGCTGCTGGTGACTCCTGGCTGTTGTCCCTGGTTCAGGGCGACTGGGTGCCTCTGCCACGCTCGGTTCCTTTCCAAGGTGCCTGGGTTCTATGCCGGTCTCATCCCATCCTCGTCGCCATTGTAATGATGTCTTTATCTCTATAATACTGGGCACCTATTGTAATGCTGCTTATGTCTCAATAACACTGGACACCTTCTTAACTGTGTGCAAGTCTTCTTTATTTAGCTTGCGGGAACCGAGCGCCGGGAACACTCCCGTCTCCCTTAGCCTTCGCGCTCTTTCTGCCTGCGCGCCGCGCTCTAAGCCACGCCCCCTTCCCAGCGTGCCCTGGCGCTAACCACTAGAGCGCAACGCTACAGTATTCTGTCACGTTGCCTATGTTGATGTTGACTGGACATGCGATTGCTAAGTTGCATGTTGCATTGTTTTCTTTGTACTTGGGTGTTCATTTCGCTTTCTTTATTGTTTTGTTGTTCATGGTTGCTGCCAGGCGCGCAACACCTATTGGACTCAAAGGGCTTCAGCCTCCCCCCCTTCGTGTGTGGCAGCCCGGGATGAGACACCTTCCCGGGCAAAAAAGCAGCCTCACCCGAGCACTTCACAGGTCTTTAAAAGACCATTTGCATGTTAATGAGGCCTCGCTGTTGTTTCACCCCTTCTAAGAGCCCCTGCAGCTCCACGCTGCCTATTGCTTAAAGATTCAGCCCCCCCCCCCCCCCCCGAAATTTGGCTCTAGTTGCACCTTTGGTTGCAGCGAAACCTTGTCTGCTACCTTCACCTCTGCTCTGTCTCGTGTATCGTTGCCTATCTTGTATGCACTGCTTTCATTTCACGTTTGTAGCGCTTTTTGCAATATTGCCATTCTTGCACTCTGCCTTTTCTACTAGGTTAGAACGTTTGCTACTATTCCTTTCTTGCAATAGTTTCCATTTGAACATTTGTTCTTTTCTATTGTTGCTTTTTGGGGTGTACTTTGTTGGACTTGTGGCGTGTTGCGGTGATCTTCTCTCTGCTTGCACCCTCTTTGCTTTGTTTAATTTCACCTGCTCAGTGACCCCCACTACTCTTGTCGGTTCTCGTTTCTTCAGCAGGTGTACCATATGTAAAATCTACCTTCTGGGGTCAATGACTGAAGGAGCCCATGCCTTCTCTGTTGAGTAGGTAGTGTCATTAAAACAATTTCTCAAAGGCGCGCTTCGGTCGGCAATTAGTTTGAAACACAACGCTAGACTAGCCCGAAACTTTGCAGAAATAGAAAGGCGACCCTGTTGCCTTACAATATACGAGAGCAACAATGCTCCGCCCATTAAGCAGTACGACCTAAACGTTTCTTATGCTGACAACTGCGCGCTTTGTATCCCAGCAACTGTTTAGAGACAGACGCAGGGCCAACACGTCCGCATCAGATGGCACGCAAACTCCTTACAGTGAACATTCTGCATAGTTCTGCTTGTGACGACTAAATACATTCTACCCTTAGTCACAAGTAGAGTAATTAAGTAAACACAACACATCTCCTTCCTTCCTTACATCATTGAGATATAACACTCAACAAAATATCATCATTAAAACTAACAATTGATAATTTAAGTTTTTGCAAACTATAACTCTAAACATAAGTTCCTAAATGCAATATACGACAATAAACATCTACTCAAGCAAAATAATCCTTTAAATATCCAGAGCCTTTGATTTCTCTTCCAGACCTACTATTAACTTGTGCTAATAATTTAGTTTGATCTAGACTCCTTTCAGAACTAGCACTCTCTCTTTTGCACTTTAAAACGTAAGTTTGATGGTGATGCTGTATAAAATCAAATGTTGTTAAAGGTAAAGTTATTATTGGGTTATTATGTTAAGTGGTTCATCAAGTGATGCTGTGCAACTGTAGCTAAAAGGTAATTGTTACAGTCAACTTTTTTGTTCAGCAGTTGAGTTGTGGCGTTTGCATAAGTATCCTAGTGCGAATGGGCCAGACTGAGCCTAAAAATTTGGCTATTGAGGATGCTACACAAGACCCCATATTTGAACTGCAGATGCTCAATGCTTGCTTGTATAGCCTTGTTCCAAGGCGCATGCACAAGGGGACAAATCAGTGTATTCACTGTTTGGTATATGTGAGGCAAAAAAGAGTAAGTGGGCCTCTGTCTCCTGTTCTGTGCCACATACCGAGCAGACAGCACTACCCCTTGGGTGGGAACTCCGTTTGCTGATAAAATTTGCAACTGGCATAGTCCTCAGCCTGAGTTTTTTTTTTGGTACAGCAAAGAATCAGCACGACGGCCACTGATGGTGGTTTCCAGTACCTTCCTCCATTCATTTGTCTAGAAGGCCTATCTGATCCCCTTTACAGAGGAGACAGAGATGCCCTCTTGGCTTTGCCAAAGGTCAGGGGCCCCCAGTGCAGTGAGCGCTTCCCTGATGCAGCTGAGCCACAGCAAAGTATTGGCACACCTTGGGGTTAAAAGAATATCTTTCAATCCATTTCTAAAACATTCCAGCTCTGGCACCAACCATAATCTCAGCCAGTATATAATTGGTGTAAGTCTCACTATAGCATCAATAGGGTGTACGTTTAAATCCACTCGGTAAAAAAAGCAGGGGTGTGTCTTGTGGGAGTCTAAGTGCTGTTCTCAGAAACTTGTTTTCGGCAATACCCAACTGGTTAAAAATGCTATAGCCCCATAGTTCAGAGCCGTAAGAAGCCGCAGCCATGGCTTGGGCTCTCCCGATTTCCAATAGTGGGGACATAGGATGAAAAGATGTATTCCTAGCAAAATTCAACGTGGCTGCTGCCCTATGGTTAAGAAGTAATCTACTCTTGGCGACCTGGCTGTTCCAAGAGCTGGTGTTGGAGAGGCGTATACCCAGATAATCAAAGTCTAAGACTCTCTCTAAATTGACTCCCCCTAGTCTGACTGTTCCTCGAAATTATCTGTGTGGGTGGATAGCCATACATTTGGTTTTATCAGCATTTATTGCTAGCCCGTTGGTGGTGCAAAATAAATAGAATCTTTCTAGCAATAATTCCAGGCCTTTGGGTTTTTTTTACACCAGAAGGGTGTCATCAGCGAATAGTAACGCCGGGATCTTAACATCACCCAAGACCGGTGAGTGGTTTACGCACTCAATTAGGAATTCAACGCATCTGGTAATTAAAAGAAGAAAAAGTGTTGGAGCAAGGACGCATCATTGCCTTACACCCCTATCTACAGAAATTTGATCAGTTAATTCACCCTCTTGGCCCCATCTCACTTGGACATAATTTCCAGAGTGCAGTCTCACCATTATTTCCAGTAGCGCGAGAGGGATTCCCATGTCCCTCAGGGCAACCCAAAGTTTGTCTCTAGGAACCATATCGAAGGCAGCCTTGAGGTCCACAAATGCTACTTAAAGGCTCCCTCCGTTAAGGTCTACCATGTTCCATCTCAGCATCAAGAACCTAAAGACCTGATCTATGGTATTTATTTTAGTGCGGAACCCAGCCTGGAATGGGGACAGAATGTTATTGTCCTCCAGCCACATGTTGAGGTGGTTCAGGACTTGTTTGCAAAAGATCTTCTGGGCTATATCTACCTGGCTTATTGGCCGGTAGTTATGATGGAGCATGGATTCAAGAAAATGAAACTTGCTCGGAGCAATCCCTCATTAATAGTACTAAACGTTAGAAATGGTAAAGAAAATAAAATTAATGTGAACACAACATTTACATATGGGAAGAGAGCTTTAGGCATGCTTAAATAACAAAAAATAAAATGCAACACGACTAAAACCTGTTTTAAACTGGAAAACGGTTTTGCACATGTGCGAACTAGAATTGCGTAGATAGTAACGTGACTAACTCGTTTTGAGAGGGAAAAACTCTCACGCATGCGCAAGAACTATTAACATGAAGTCTTGAGTCACCGCATGCCCGGCATATGCTTGCCTGAATTTCAAAAGAGCTATTGCTGCTAATGCTTTTGTTTAAAGAAAGAGATAATAACATGGGATAGAGTAGAAGTGGGTGGTGAACAGTGAAAATCATGTATGTGAGAAATTAACATTTGTTTATGATTCCTTCATTAATAGTGTACGTTTGGATCCATGGTTACGCATAATGAAAGAAAGATGTCGGCGAGATGGAGGCAAGCTACGCATGCGCAATGAAGTCATGATGTGACCCGCTGACCGTGTGGCTGAACGGCTGCCAAGATTCAAGGACAAGAGCCGTGTGAAAATTATTCTCGACTGTGGAACTGCATTTAAAAATGTTATTTGATTTGCAACATTAGATATATGAGAATGAAGTTGAATTAAGCCATGAATGAGCTAAAGGGGAAGGGTTTTTAAACAAAAGAGAATTATTAAAAAGAAATATGTCAGCATGAGGTGTCGACAACTCTCCTGCCCCTGCCAAATCAAAGTCCGTATTCCATCTTTATTTGCAACTTTTGAGGGTGTGATATGCAGAAATAAAGACTATAACTAGGGTGAATTAAGAGAGAGTAGTAGACATTGATGCAGAGAGATTTGAGAGAGGCGAGAGCTGCTGCTGATGAGGAAAGAAGAGAACAGACTGGGAAGATTCACCACTGAATGATAACCTGATTAGATTGAGGACTCCGGAAGAATATCGAGGAGGGAGAGAGTGTAAGAGAGGGATGCCCCCCAGTGCGTCGGGTTTGTAGAGAAGTTTTAGTAAGTATTGCCCTGTCCTAGTCCTGTCCTATAGTCTTTGTCTCCTGATTCTCAATCAGGGGACCTCCACCAATTCTTTGGCCAGACGGTTGGTTTTCCGTTATCACCATTGGGTAACTATTATTCTGTCTTAAAATTTGAATATTCTTTGCAAATGTACGATTTATTATGCCTTCTGTGTCTACATCTATCCACTCTTAATGCACTAATTTGTTGAATGAGTCTGTGAATTTGAATGTATTTGCCTAATGAATTTTCTCTTCCATTAAGGTTGACGTCGTTTGCACCGTGAATTTGTACTAATGAGCGTTCATGACTGAAATTTAGATAAAATTAATTCAATCAATCAATCAATCAATCGCATTTATAAAGTGCGCTACTCACCCATCAAGGGTCTCAAGGCGCTGGGAGGGGGGGGGGGGGTCAGTGCTCGAAGAGCCAGGTCTTGAGCTGCCTTCTGAAGGAGAGGTGGTCAGGTATGGCGCGAAGGTGGCTGGGCAGAGAGTTCCAGGTCTTCGCTGCTAGAAAAGAGAAGGATCTTCCTCCGGCGGTGGCTTTGCGGATGCGGGGTACGGCTGCCAGGGCCTGTCCGGTGGAGCGCAGAGTGCGCGGGGGAGTGTAGAAGGAGACGCGGTTGTTGATGAGTTTGGGTCCGAGGTTGTGAAGGGCTTTGTGTGCGTGGGTGAGTAGTCGGAAGGTGATCCGCTTGTTGACGGGTAGCCAATGGAGTTTTTTCAGGTGTCCGGAGATGTGGTGGTGGCGAGGGATGTCCAGGATGAGTCTTGCGGCAGCGTTCTGGATCCGTTGGAGTTTCCTCTGCAGCTTGGTGGTGATGCCGGCGTACAGGGTGTTCCCGTAGTCCAAGCGGCTGGTGACGAGGGCGTGGGTGACGGTCTTCCTGGTGTCGGTGGGGATCCAGCGGAAGATCTTGCAGAGCATGTGGAGGGTGTTGAAACATGCGGAGGTCACCGAGTTCACCTGTCTGGTCATGGTGAGGGAAGAGTCCAGGATGAAGCCGAGGTTGCGCGCGTGGTCGGTGGGTTGGGGAGTGCTGCCTAGGGCGGGGGGGGCCACCAGGAGTCATCCCATGCGGTGGGAGTGGGGCCGAGGATGAGGACCTCAGTTTTGTCTGTGTTCAGTTTCAGACGGCTGTCTGTCATCCAGTTCGCCACTTCCTTCATTCCTTCATGTAGTCTGGTCCTAGCTGATGTGGGGTTGTTGGTGAGGGATAAGATGAGCTGGGTGTCGTCGGCGTATGATATAAGGTCGAGTCCGTGTTTGCGTGCGATGTTCGCCAGGGGGGTCATGCAGACGTTGAAGAGAGTGGGGCTGAGGGAGGATCCTTGAGGTACGCCGCAGATGATCTCCGTGGCTGTGGATCTGAAGGGGGGAAGGCGGACTCTCTGAGTCCTTCCGGAGAGGAAGGAGACGATCCATTCCAGGGCCTTGCTTCTGATGCCGGCGTTGCTGAGGCGGCGTATCAGGGTGCGGTGGCAGACCGTGTCGAAGGCTGCAGAGAGGTCCAGGAGTATGAGGGCCACGGTCTCTCCCTTGTCGGTCAGGGCTCTGATGTCGTCCGTTGCTGCGATCAGGGCGGTTTCGGTGCTGTGGTTGGCCCTGAAACCGAACTGTGTGGGGTCGAGGGAGTCGTTGGTTTCCAGGGCGTTGGTGAGTTGAGCGTTGACGATTTTCTCAATCACTTTGGCGGGGAACGGCAGGAGAGAGATGGGCCGGAAGTTTTTGAGTTCGGTGGGGTCTGCTGTAGGTTTCTTTAACCCCTTGCATGCCCGCCCCTTTCCCCGCCCAGTGCCGCGCCTTCCATTAGCGGGCGGAGTTCATGACGAGCTGGACTCGTCATGGGCACAGCGCCACCGCAGCCCATGACGAGTCCAGCTCGTCATGGGCACTGAAGGGGTTAAGAGGGCATTGAATCTTAATCAAAGTCTGTGGTTATTTCACTGAGATCTGTAAATTAGTTAGTTAATTGTTAATATCACCATCAACTACTCAACTAAGGTCCATCGACCAGAGGAAAGAGTAATTGATCTGTGAAGATTAGTTAGGAATTGAAATAATTTCCTTAAATGATTTTGAGGTCAGAGTAAATTAACTAATCAGAACTGTAGTATAAAACTTGACCCCCCCAGCGAAAGCAGGCAGGAAATTTGATGGGCCCATTTGAATTTTTTTTTGACTGTGAAGTGTTCATCCCTGGCTATTTTGCTGGATCAGTTAGATGGAGCCGCTCTCCCACGTTTCTTATATATAGAGACTATTATTGCTCCCTTCCAGTAGTCAGGGATGGGTGCACTTGCCGCAATGGAAACAAATGTGGTTTAAGTATGGCTCCCAGATTTCAGGTACAGATTTAAGCAAGTCCCCGGGAATTCTATCTGGCCCAGGAGCCTTACCAGCTTTAAATTCATGGATGGCCTGTTGAGTGAATACTATAGTTTCGTTTGCGAGTCATAGCCAGGACCCTGATGGATCTCTGCCCGTGTTTGGTTGATCGCTAGGCAATGGCTTTTGGGTGGGCGAGTTCCGCTCAGAGTAGGTTGGTTTACCCTTGGTATGAAGGGATTTGAAATGGTCCACCCAATCCATGAGCAAAATGTTGATTTCAGGTCACATTTTACTTGATTTGCTTCCATGGCTCAGTATGTGCCAAAAGGTGGCTTGATTTTTTGTCCATATGGCTTCTAGGGCAACCTCCCAAATTAAGAGTCCCTGTTTTTTTAACTGTTTTGAAGGGTTACTTTATACCTGGCCCTTGCTGCCTGTATTAATGGCTGTTGCCCATTTTTAATGGATTTCTCTAGGGAGGTTTTAGCTTCCCTGTACTCTTTGTTATACCAGGCGTGGTTATTAATATGTGTGTGGTTACTGTTTCCTTTGGTTTCAGTGAAGCAGGTGTTCCTGAGAACAGTGAAACAGTCATCATGAAGCTTTACTGCGTCCGCAGGGGTGAAGCAAAAGACCCGATTTAGGGCCACCCAGGTCACTCGCGACCACCTCTCAGCCTTCCATACAAATGAAAAGTCGGTCAGACAGTAGAGACTACAAACCAAGTATATGTTTATTCAGATACACTCGAGCGGAGCCCCATCTGCCCAGTCGCTTAGGAGTGCTGCAGAGAGGACTGACTTCAGCAAACTTGGTGATACATTATGTGTGATTCAGAACAAAGGAAGGCACGCCCTGACTGGAAATTTTCAGATGGAGGCACTTACACAAAGAAGATACACATGGATAAGTTTCAATCCTGAGACCGGGCACACACTATCTCTAAACCAAGGTTATTCTGCCTCTGCCCATCTCTGGTCTAGTGGGAGCAGGCCTCTATCTAGCGGGAAAGGTATGCGCTAATAAGAACAGTGTATTCAGTAGTACAGCAAGGCCCAACCTTGGAAAAATGAAAACTACCACAGCTGCTTTCAGCAGAAACAGAGAGAAATTATTTTCGATCATAGCTCAGAATGGCAGCCAAACATAAAATGGTGCAGTGAATGCTAACTTAAGACGTACAATACATTAGCAGCACAGCCAAGACATGTTAATTCTAACAGACTAAAGAAGCCATTGACCCTCTGTAAACCTGATCATTTTATATGTAATCCGGTCTACAGTACTCATGATTCTTGTTGTTTTATCTATCTTGACAGAGTGTGGCATAATAACTTAGAAATATAGTCACAAAAACAGTATCTGCCAGTGGCCTGTCCCTTGCAGCAGAGTATCAGCACTAGTAAGTACTCTTTGAGGAGCTCTTGCACTCCACAAAATATGCTTATCTTGCAATATAGGGTAGCCACTAGGCAAATTCTCCTTCTGACAATTAATGGTAGTTTTTGCCCCTTTTTCCTTTTTCTAAACGATTCACTATGGCACACTGTGGTGGAGGTATAATCTTTCTGAGTTCTATCTAACGATCCTCCCTCAGTAAGAATGGGAAGGATTTTCAGGTTAATCTTTGGGCTATATGGAGCACATCTTTTGGTGTTCTCAATGTTTAGGTATGTGAAATCTGTCTTGTCACAACCTATTGCACCCATATGTGAATTAAAGTTTGTGCTTTAAGGTCCAATCAATAAAACCTGTTCTATACATGGGCTGTAAACTTACTGTGTTTATACCTTTTAGGTATCCACTGGGTGTGTCAATATTGGTCTGATATCTGGCTTAGGTCCTGAGAAAGGTGGTGCTACCATTCTCTAAGCCACCGAAACGCGCGTCAACCAATGCTGTTCAGATCATGCTATTTGCAGTTACTTTAATTGGTCGCGGAGATTTTACAACCTTCTGTCTCCCACCCTCCAGATATATGCACTAATGAATGTGGTATGAGTGTACTTGAGATGGGATGCATGTGAGGTAGTGTGTATGAATGTATTTTTTTTGTTTCTTTACTCGGGGGTTAGTGATGCAAAGATTCTTTCACATGCAAATGTCATGTCACAACTATGCAACATTGTCTGTAGATGTTTAACACATTGATTTTATATGTAAAAATATGTAAAAGAAAGTATAAAAATATTTTTGATAAAACAAAGAAAATAAATAAATAATATGAATATTTATAAACAAGGTTATGTTTTTGGACTTTGTTGTTGTTTTGTCTATATGCAGCCCATGTTGAATTCAATTTCAGTTTGACAAAGGAAACTTAGGTCACGAGGGAGCTTATCTAGATTGTATTCTAACAGACCCCCATTTTAGCATTTGCTAACTACTTTTATGTAACTATCAAGAAAAATAAAAAATAATTCGGGAGCAAGAAACAACACTGAGAGAAATGGTTCATATAATCAGTACTCAAAGATAACTTTGTCAATCTGCATCATATTGTCAATATCATGTTGGAGCATAATCACAGTGTTAGTATAATGGACTGACATTTTCTGTTTGGGGGTGAGAACGCTGACACAATAAGTGCAACAAGCTGGAAGACAGTGCATACAGAGGCAACATATAAAAATAATACTAGCAACTACAATAAATATATGAGGATCTTCCAACCCCATGTTGTTAGAATATTCCAGAACCACCCTGATAGGGTCCAAGTACCTGTCTCTTGGTGTATGTCAGAAGAAAGCCTATGTAATTTTTGGATAGCTGCTTACACGCTGAGGGCGTGGTCAGGTATGTAAACATAACAGCTGCAGTCAATGATGTGACAGCCCCCTCCCAGATCCGCAAGATTGACACCTAAAACCATCCCGTTCTGTAAGGTGACTAATCTCGTAGCCTAGAGCTCAGCAGTGACATTTGTCATTATCCCAGCAGTTGTATTGATAACCCCCTCCACTACTCTTATTAGCCGACGAAGTTGAAAACTATTATCCATGGGGCCCCAAAAGAGTAGTAGGCCCTTCAAAGCATCATCAAACTGCTCGGCAGTGGTATCATCTGATCTATATCCTCTGTATTAACAACCCTTCTGACTGGTGACAAATGTGTACTCCTATGCTGCAGCCGATGATCCTTGTGATAATTGGGCGGGGCAACATACACAGGGGGAAGGAGGAAAGAGAGGTAACATCTGCCTAACCATCCCCTCGGAAGTCAGACATGAGCTTGGAATCCACAGACAAAATGAACATTGTGGAGTAGGACCAAAGGCGGACTATTAATCGTGCTCAGTCTCTAGGTGAAATTGCAGTTACTCTCCCCCAAATTTACCTCCCCAGTCCCCTGGTGTGAGAAGTTGGCCTGGCATATGCTGGTCACTAGTTATAGTGGCCAACTTGCACCAGTCCAAATCGACTCTTATGGTAGATAGGTTTAAGACAACCTTTTAAAGAAAGCTATCCTAGTGGTAGCTGTGGAGAGCAGCCTTCAGGCTAAGTCTCTGAGGAATGTAAAGCAGCTTATTTTACCTTATAATCTCTTGAATTACCAAATGAAAGGACACCACACAGGTATAGATATCAAATATATATGTATTTATTTCTAGACACACTCTACTAATCTCTTTATGAGATTAGAAGCCAGGAACACATTCAAATATCAACGTTTCACAATAAGTTAAGCACAAATATGGCTGGGGCCCCAGGGGCGTACCAGACCATATACTAAACAAGCATTTGCAATGCAATAGGTCTCGCATTTGCGAGAGTTTAAGCTATTGACATTGTAAATGACAATGCTTATTATTTATCTGTTTTGATAAATAACATATAAATAAAAGGCATTGTCATTTACAATGCCAATAGCTAAAACTCTATTTCATTTCAAAGAAGCGGCCACCATTGTCCCAGGCTGCTTAGAAAGTGAAAGCACGCATAGCGCGCTGAATGTTGCAGGAAAGCATGCCGTGCCTTCAGTAGGAGAAACTTATTAAAGAAAATAGTGCTTGCAGACTAAATAAGACACACGGTGGAACAACGGAAGTAAAAGGGCCAGTTGCCATGGGAGGTTATGTGGTACTTTAAATTCTGGACCCGTGTTATAAACATCGTCGTATCATGACAATTTTGGTATCAGCAGACCGAGAATGATCAGAATACTATGCACAAGTGCTGCAGATCGGAGCATATATATTCTCCCTACTTCCACGGACAGAGTAATTCCACAGTCATACGCACATACACTCATCATACGCTAGGGCCCATCACACTAACATTCATTCTATTACTCTATCCACAATGAATATACGAGAGAAATCCTAAACAATCTGCATTTAAACCGAGGTCAATGCGACCTAATAGATCTGTCTTGAGTCATGATTTAAAACATTAGGAATACATTTGTAACTCAATAAATGACAAAGAAATAACCACCCGACACTGGAATTCAAACAAAGGTTATTTTATCTAAATTAGTTCAAATGAAAGTCAATCAATAGCAAAATCATTATTCCCATAGTTACCTATTCTAGCTAAATGTCAGGATTTGGGTCAGGACAGGTCTCTCAGTAAAGTCTCCCGAGTCGCCGTCCTCTCAATCAGCGTCGATCCTCTCGAGCATAGGTTCAAGAAGAAGTGGCCTTAGACCCTCTCTAGTCTAACAATATTTATAGGAAAACTAACATATTGAAAGTAACAAACAAACTCTAAACGTCCGTTGAGCCATTGAGCAGAGCTAGCAGAAAAGGATGTTGACTTGCAACATTTAGAAAACCTCCGCTCTCGAAAATCTCAAAAATAAAAACACGGAAGAAGGAAACTCAAACTAAAAAATGTAACATTCATGAATGCTCTTCCTCGGAATCATAGTGAAGCCACCGCAAGTTTATCAGAGTTCATTGTGGCTCTATTCTTCTCCAAGGGCAGCTGGCGGCAAGCCCAGAGCTGCTGTCCTCACGGAAACTTTTAATACAGTCAGAGGCTGAGGTCAGGTGATCTCCAACCATATTCAGCGAGGCCTCTCGTCGTATTTCATCTACTCAAATGCAGGCTGTCAATATCGGCCATCTTTGTCTAGGCCAAAACGGACCATCTTAATTAAAAGAAACACAAAACAACGTTACTACATCATAATGATTAAACAGTGTTAATTCCCACTAACACCCTTATGTGTATGTAATTACCTAGCCATCTGCAACACAAAGAAGCATTAAAAGCACGTTATTTTAAAGCGCAAACACATTACAAACAGCACTTTAGCCACACATATTTAATTAATTCGCTCACCAACTTAGTTCACGTATTAATAAAGCAACATAAATGCATTCCCGTGTGTAACTCTTTCATTAGTAAAGTTGGTTAATCAGAAACTTCAACAAAATTAGTATTTAATAATTAATTATCAGTAATTTTAATTATGACATATAAACATAGACTGGAGTTTTTAAATCTCAATAAATTTTCAATAGTAAACTCTGCTCCAGCAATCCCCCCTTTGGTGATATATTATCACCACAAAAACCAACCCAAAAAAAAAATGTAGTCCCCATTTCTTGGGAGAAATTGAAATGTCTTTTTATGACACTACACACCAGACTCTCTTTCATCATCCCTCTTCGATTCCAAGTAAACACTCTCCCTCAATTCTTCTAATTCTATTTCTTGTGGGTCTCTCTTTGACCTCTTTTGTTTCTTTTCAATATTTTCTCTTATAATTTTCTTTTTCCCTCCCCTGTTTTTACAACACAAACACCCTAATCTAAGTATCAATAAAGCAACAATCACACATGTCAAAGGAAACAATATCTTACCAATTATGGTACTACCTATTTTAGCAATGAAGTTCTTAACAGCAACTATTTTATTAGCCATTCTAGTCCAGATACTTTCAGCTTCCAGTGGTACTAATTCTTCATGCAAATCAGTAATATTTTTGATATAGACCTTTAGATCTTTGCTTTCGTCAGGAATGTAAGTGCAATAATGTTGAACTTTCAGCATTCCACAAACTCCACCCTCTTTCGCCAATAGGATATCAAGGGCAAGTCGATTTTGCATTGACATGGCGCTTACGGCAACCATCTCCGTATTTACCAAAAGAAACCCTCCAGCGGTACTTGTCGATAAGCGATCCACCACTGTTGACAGTTTCCGAATTCCATATGCATTTAATGAAATTCCCACTGCCGGAATTAAAGCTCCAAAAATATCACCTACAATTTCTGACCAAGATTCTCTCTTAAAACGTGTTAGTAGATTAATTTGTTCTGCATCTTCTATTTTATCTATATGGAAAATCTTTGGAAAGACCAGGCCAACATAACACGTGCCATACCAATGGTCAGGCAACCTGTAATAAGCCTTATTCCCACAAATATAATACACTCCCGGGAAAACTGGATCTTCTCCTCCCTTGAATCCCCATCCTGTTGCAATAAAGTATGTATCATGGCACTCACTAGTCCCAACAAAATAACTATCATATTGGGATTTCCTTCTGGTAATGCATAGTTTACCCTTCTGTGGTGCATCTAAAGCCAAAGTTGGACTGGCCCCATTCCTCAACTCCTTTCCCATCTCAATATCCCATATTGTCTCACTCACTTTAAATTTCCCTGCCTTTTCATGCATGCTCACTCTCCTTTTCTCTACCATGTCTAGGAAAGCCTTTTCTTCTTCTTTCAAACTACAAGTTAAATTGTTTCTAAAAATGTAATCTAAAGTTAATTCTTCTGTTTTAATAAAAATCTCACCAAAAATGTTAGCTTCTTTAGCAGGGTTCAGCTTCTTATTCATAGGTAATTGCCCAAAAATGTTATCCTTGTTAGACATCTCATAATCTATTTTCCCTAACAAATAGAAAACACTACTTAACACACTATATGAAAACGTAGCTGGTAAATGATGATAAGTAACTCCTTCTGAAACGGATGCAGGCAATTGCATACAAACGTACCAATCCCTAACTTCCATTGTCTTTACGTATTCATACAACAACTTTGAAAAAACATTGCTAGAAAAATCATTAATTGACCTATCTTTATGTATGTAAATGTTACTAATTCTAGTTGGAACTACTCTCTGTGAACTCTTCTCTATGTTAGTCACATTCTCAGTATGTATTCCAAAAGTATCTATTGTAACTCTAAAAGTAACTAATAAAGCAAGTACACCCCATAGTAGCATTAATAATCCTGTACAGCAGCAGCACATTCTACACCATCTCTTCAAGAAGGCACATCTACTTTGATTATTTTCTGTGTTAGCCATCTTATTACTCTGGCAGTTTCTTTTGACTTAGCCTCTACTACTCCACTACTGATTTTCTAGAACTCTAGATTATTTCAAACAGCTAATTTCAGATTTTCTTCTTTTCACTCTTTCCAAGTGACTCCTTCAGTTTACTCACTTTGGATTTTCATCACTTTTCACTTCTTCTTCAGCAACATCAAACTGTATCAGATCTTCAACATCCTGAACATCTGACTCTTCTCCAATGTCAGTCAAGATTACTTTCAGAATTCCAACAGTTTTCTCCTCCTTAACCACTTCTCGTAAGGTCCCCTCTGGATTTCCTTGACTTGCTGCCTCTTCTTCTTCAGACAGTGCCACGTACGTCCATTCCGGTGACCTATACTTCTGGTTAGGTTTTCTGATTCTCTTGATCTCCTCTGGTTCTTTTGAGACCTTTTGTTTATCGCCCTTTGCTTGATTCTGACTGGACACCTCGTTCACCTGTTCAGCTTTTGATGAATTTGCTCGTGTCAGTCTGTACCTTAGTCTCTTTATCCTGTTAGGCCAAAGATCTCCTCTTACACTCCTCTTTGGTCTCACTTCTTTATTATTTCTTTCTCCGATCCAAGTTCTCTTTCTCAGAACTCGACCCTCTGATTTCTCATTCTCACTTTCATCTGATTCTGTTTCATTTGCCTCTGGTTCATCAACAATTTTCTCTTGCTCCACAGACCTCTTCTCCACCAATTGAGATTTCCCTACTACTGTCCCTCCTCGGGTCTCCGACACGCAATCTTCTTGCTGTCTACTTGTCCCTTCACCTAACTTATCAGGAATGTTCCCTACACCTCCTCGGGGGTCTTCCGCAATCTGTCCCTCTCTATCTTCTTCTGACCCTACTTCTTCAGGAGTAATCTCAAGTGGATTTTCAATCTCTTCATCTGACTCAGGTGTAGTCTCTGTGGAATTGCTCCTTTTCCCTCTTTCTTCACCACTCGTTGTTGGAACTTCAGGCACTCTTACAGAATCTGATCTCTCCCCTGAGGCTCTCAATGTTTCTCTTGAAGTCTCTCTTGGAAAGAAAAAAGAATCACCTGACTCTCTTTCTCCTTCCCCCATTTCAGGATTCTTTTTTCTTCTCACTTGTTCAGTCTCTGCATCATCACTGGAATCTTACTCTTCAAAATACTCTTTACCAGTCCCATCCTTTGGATTCGGAACTCTCAGAGTATGACTTGCATGAACCCAGTTTTTCACACCAGCACACTTTACTGCAGTTGTCGTAGTCAGAATAACTTGTCTTGGCCTTCCCCACCTTGGAACCAAGCAATTTCTCCTTCTGTGCACTTTTATCCTCACCCAGTCCCCTGGACTCAGATCATGGGCTTGCTTCTTTTCAAGTGTGGTGGCGTCTTCTCCAACCTGGTGAAACACAGAATGAACTGCGTCAGCCAGGCCTTTACAGTAATCCAAAATCATGTCATCAGTTATTGTCATCAACTTGTTGACAGGCACGAAAGCATGTCTCATCGCACGTCCCATCAATATTTCATGTGGACTCAACCCTGTGGTTCTATCTGGAGTAGACCTAATAGTCATTAGCACTAGAGGCAAGACATCAGGCCATTTCATCCCAGTAGCTAAACACATCTTACCAATTCTGTTTTTGATTGTGCCATTCATCTGCTCAACTACACCAGAAGCCTCTGGTCTGTATGCACAATGTAGCTTCTGCTGTATGCTCAATGCTTCACAAATTAAACCCATGAGCTCATTGTAGAAGTGTCCACCTCTGTCTGACTCAATTGTCACTGGGAACCCGTACCTTGGAATCAACTCTCTTAACAGTAACTTTGCCACTGTTATACCATCATTTCTCCTGGTCGGATAGGCCTCCACCCACCTTGAAAACAAACAGACTACCACTAGAACATACCTCAATCTGTTCACTTGGGGCATTTCAATGAAATCTATTTGCATTCTGGTAAAAGGACCTCCTTCTCTGCCTATTGTTCCTAGACTCACCACTGTCTTCTTTCCAGTATTGAACTGCTGACAAATCAAACATCTTTGACAGATGCTCTCTGCAATCAGCCTAAACTTTGCATTGTACCAGGTTTGCTTAAAGGACCTAATCATAGCGTCCCTCCCCAGATGTCCCTGGCCATGATACATTCTTGCCATTGTTGATAGCATCGAGTTAGGCATGACTGGTCTTCCATCTCTATAGATCCAAACATGATCTTTCTCTCTTGGGGCACAACCTGCCTTGATCCAATCTCTCATTTCCTCATCTCCTGCTTCATCCTGCAACTGTTTCACCTCATCCCATGTTTCCAGGACATTAGTAAACATCACAGAACAAAAAGACATTTCCCTTTCTCGTCCCCTGTTAATCGAATGATTGTTCTTTGCACAATACTGTGCTATGTCATTAGCAAATCGATTACCAAGAGTAACAAAATCATCTCCTTGTCCATGAGCAGCACATTTTACAACTGCTAGTTCTTTAGGCAGCTGTATCGCCTCAAGGCACTTTCCAATCACTTCAGCATTCTTTATGGGAGTTCCACTCGACGTCAAAAAACCTCTCTGCAGCCAAAGTTGGCCAAAATCATGAACCACTCCAAATCCATACTGACTATCAGTCATCACAGTCACTCTCAAATTCTTCCCAATCTTGCAAGCTTTTGTCAATGCCACCAATTCTGCTACTTGAGCAGATCTAACTCCCTTCAAAGGTGAAGCTTCCATAACTTCTGAAACCTTGCACACCGCATATGCTGCACTTAGCACACCATAATCAGTTCTCAAACATGATCCATCCACAAACAACACATGATCACTCTCAGGTAGTGGCAGATCTCTTATGTCTGGTCTGGGTTTTGTGCAGTAATCAAGCACATCCAAACAATCATGATCAACATCATCTCCCACATTCACATTTTCAGCATCTGGCAAAAGAGTTGCTGGATTCACATTCACACATCTCTCAAGGGTCACATTTGATGCTCCCATAATGATTTTCTCATATTTAGTCAGTCAACTATGTGACATATATTGAGTTCTGCTTCTTGTCAAAAGAATTGCCACATCATGAGGTACGAATACCCTCACAGGATATCCCATTATTATACCCTCACTCTGTTCCAAGCTTCTGCATGTAGCAGCTACTGCTTTCAGGCAACCTGGCAAACCCACAGCTACGGGGTCAAGTGTTGATGAGAAGTACGCAATTGGCCTCCTCAGTCGTCCATGTTTCTGAATTAACACTGAAAGTGCACATCCATTTCTCTCACTGCAGTACAACTCAAACTCCTTCTCATAGTCTGGCATTCCCAAAGCAGGAGCTTCACACATTCTGCTCTTCAATTCTTCAAATGCTGCCATTTGTTCTGCATCCAGTTCCAATGGGTCTCTCACCTCACTTTTAGTCAATTTAATCAGTGGCTTTGCTATCAGGGAGAAATTACTTATCCACTGACGACAATAACCCACCATCCCCAGAAACATCCTCACTTCTCTCTGAGTCATTGGGGCCCTCATTCCTCTGATAATTTTGATCCTGTCATCAGTCACCTTTCTCAGACCCTTTTCAATATTGTGTCCAAGATAATGCACCTCTTTCTTGCAAAATTGCAATTTGGCTGGAGATACCTTTAACCCTCCATCTGCCAGATGATTCAGTAAAGCTATGGTATCTACTTCACAAGCTTCACGTGTCTAGGATGCCACAAGTAGGTCATCGATATACTGCACCAGTCCTGAGCTTTCAGGCATGATCAAACTCTCCAAAGACTTTTTCAACAATTGATTGAATATTGAAGGACTCTCTGTATACCCCTGTGGGATACGACACCATGCCAAAATATGCTGTCCAAACCGAAATGCAAAAATCGTCTGGCTGTCATGATGCAATGGAATTGAAAAGAAAGCATGACACAAATCAATTACCGTGTACCACTCAGCATCATGAGGAATCTGATACAAAATCACTGACGGATTTGGCACAATGGGACAACATGCCACCACAATTTTGTTAACTTTTCTCAAATCTTGTACAATCCTGAACTTCCCATTAGGTTTCTTTAGCCCCATTATCAGTGAATTACACGGGCTACTCAGTAACTCTCTCAAAACACCCTGTTGAATCATCTTGTCAATTATAGGGGTTATTCCCGCAATTATCTCTGGTGTCAATCTGTACTGTGGGATATTAGGATAAACGATTCCTTCTTTCACTGAAATCTTCACTGGATCTACATTATTCATTAATCCCACATCTTCTCCAGTAAAATCCCAAACTGCCGCTTTTACTGTGTGTCTCAACTCTTGAGGCAAATCATCTGGATTAAACACAGCATATGTACCAACAATCTCACTTTCTCTATTATCTAGAGTCATCCTGTACAGAACATCTTCATCTGGTGTCTCAAAAGCTATTCCATCCGGAGTACAGAAAATTGTGCAATTCATCTTACACAATAAGTCCCTCCCTAACAAGTTCACTGGACTAGTGTCACAGACTACAAATCTGCGCATGTCTGAAAATTTCCCTATTCTTACCCTTACTGGTTCGGTAAAACAAGTCTTAATCTGTGTATTAGCTACACCAACCACTTGCATTGCTTCGTCCGAGAGAGGAAGATTTCTTATATCTGCTGACCTGACAGTTGATCTCGTCGCTCCTGTGTCTACTAAAAAAGTAACACTCTCCCCATTTATTTTCCCATCTACAAATGGTCCTGCCTGGTCTTTTTCTAGAGTTGCTCCAAGTATGCACTCTTCCTCCTCTCTTCGGCACCGTCAATAGTCCCCTTCAGACTCACTCCCTTCATTCTTTAACCAGTACTGTTGTACCGGGTTAGTACGTCTCGGTTTGTTTACCTGCTCATCATTGTAGAATCCCGAGTCCTGGTTATATTTCTGGGACCCTCTATTTTGCGGCAAGGGCGGTTTTGGCTCTTGACTCTGCTGTCTGACAACCTTCTGCTGTTGCTGCTGATGATTACACCCCTCGTTCTGCACCTGTTGATTCAATGATTTATTCTCATTACTCACTAATGGCGGATTGGTACACTTGGATCTCCAATGCCCCAATTGTCCACAGTTGTGACATGGGAACTTCTTCTTTGCTTCTTCTAGATTTCCCTTTCCCTTTCCTGTGCCATATCTGGGCCTATTTCCTGGATTATTTGCTTGTTCCACCATCTGTGCTTCTTGTCTTTCTGCAACCTTCACCTGTGCCCACATTGCTTTCTCCTTTAGCTTTCTTTGCTTTGCCTCAATTTCATCACTGAAGTATTTTGCATGTCTCAAGATTTCATCAATTTTCTTACTCTGCCAGTCAACTGTATGCTCACGAATCCTTTCACTTATTTCAGGTCTCAAGCCATATACAAACCTGTATACAAAATGACTCAAATCCTTATCACCCAGATGTTCATCTCCACTGAACTGTTTAAAAGCCAGTATCAGCCTTTCATAAAAAGCATGAACTGATTCTTTTGCTTCCTGATGTGTTCGATCTATCTTAACCCAATCTGTCTCTTTAGGGGGTACCTTATTTTTCAGGAACACAATAACCTGTTCATATTTCCTCATGACCTCTGGGTCTGGAGCTCCTGTTTTCGGGTCTCTTGGGTACTCCTTAGCAGGCCAATCTACAACTATTTTACACTCGGTCCACAAGTCTGCTGGAACAATTATATCAAACAGACTATTCAGATCAATCCACAGCACTTTTGACAATTTCACAAACCTGTCTACCTGCCTATACCACTCGACGGGCTTTACTCTCAGTTGAGGGAAATCATTCGTAAATGACAAAATATCCTGTCTAGTCCATGGGACATGTACATATCCTCCTCCAGGAATCTCTCTCATAGGATAAGCATCCACTGTTTTTTCTTTTTCTCTCATAGGGAAAGCTGAATAAGTCCTGTCTACTGAATCTTCCCTTTTCTTGTACCACCTATCCTTCCACTTTTCCACATCACCCCATTTTCGCAATAAGGCAATCATTTCCTTAATCTGCCCTGTTCTGCCAACACCATTTAGATTTTCAATGTCCTTATCCGAGAAATCCACTCTGTAAGGCTTCTGCAAAGCTTTCACCTTATCCATGTCAACTCCCATTTCACTCGCTATACTCTTTAATCTGTCATGTGTACTCTTAGCCCTCCAGGTGATACTCTTACACATGTATAACAATTCTCCATCATTATGATTTTTCAACATTTCTGTAGGAATTGTTCCTGCAATAAGCTCCTCCAATTCTATGCGCAACCTGGCTACATCAATTGCCTGTGAATCTTTATCCTTCTTTTGAAGAACTTTCAACCAATCATTCAAATCCTCAGCTGTTATTTCTGTAGATCTTTTCACTGCACCCACTTGCTCTGCCATCCTCTGTGGTTCCAATATTGATCCTCCCAAACAACCAGTATTCAATCCTGAATTAGGCTGTACATCCGATCCGCCACTACATGTGTCATGTCTCAGCTGTCTCAAACTATTTTCTCCCGTCCTCATTCCTGATTCCTCCAAAGAACAAGAACCAACCAAACCATTTCCTACATAGGGAACTGTCAAACCATTTTCACCCATTCTTTGTTTATCGAAAATAGGCACAACCGGACCTATGGTTACAGGCACTGTAACAGCTTCTAGATTTTTCGTCAGCTCTCTAATTTTCTCAGTCAGCTCAGATGTGGTTCTGGCTAATTCTCTTGTTTTCTCATCACCGATCTGATTCTCTCTCTCTCGCTCTCTCTCTCTCCCTCTCCGTGAAAGAGCTACCACTTTTCAAATCAGGTGTCACAATCTCAGTTTTAACAATTCGTAAAGTATCTCTTATGGGAGTAGCAACCGGCGTTCTCTCTTCTGGTTCTGGTCTATATGGAGGTGGTCTCTTGTAAATCATGTCATCCAAGACCTCATCCTCATAATCATTAGCCCCATACCTTCTCTCTTCTGCATCATGCACCTTTTCCGTACCCTTCCTCCCTTCCTTCTCTTCAACTGTTCTCATAGGATATAATCCCTCTGACATACTAGCATCTCGCCATCTCCTCATTCGATCATGATGAGTTTCACGATCATATTTCCTCCCAAAATAGTACCTATAATTACCTCCACTCCTCTGCTTTTCTCGCTCATGCACCTCATCTTCCCATTCCACCAACGCCTCAAACTGTGTCGGCCTCAAACTGTGTCGGCCTTGGTCTAGGCTCTAGACACATCATCTTTTCCCTTAAATTTCTCAACACGGCCAGATTAAATGAACCATGTTCCGGGAATGCTAAAACACCATCTTCCTTAGCCCAATTGTCTAACCATATACAGGTATGATACCCATATTTCGCAACCATGAAGGATGCAGGAGTTCTTGTCGGAGGTAGCAATTCACCTTCTCTAGTTAATATGTTCTTATCCTTGTCGAACCACCTTTTAATTTTACCGAACAAGGATTTTTTCTTCTTTTCCTCCGTTTGGTAATACATTTTAGCGTTTACCACTATTCTCTAGTCCCTTCCGCAACTGTACGATCTTTTGTCCAATAACAGCGTGACTCGCACCAACGCACCAATCCTGGAGCGTCTACGTCACCCTGTTCTCCTTCCAATCCCTGCGCGGCTCACACCAACGCACCAATCCCAGCGCGAGCACTGTTCTAATCCACTTGTCCAATCACAGCGCGGTCTGTCTCTGACGTCAGTAGTCGCTGCAGTCGCTTCTACTCTTGTCTCCTGTCACTCGACTACCCCTCCTTTACAAAGTCTTCTCAGTAGACATCGTTTCAGATTCTACAAAATCTATTAGTTACAACATATAAACATCTCCATTGTCTGCTTCGCTAACCACAGAACAGTAAAGAAAAGTCTTTCTCACAAGAATCCCGCTTCTCTCTAGAACAGCGCTTACCTCTGCTCTACTACGGAATTATTACTTTCGTTGACACAGTAGCACATCCCTCTACTCTGCCCTTCTATCATGCACCCATTAACTGTTCCCTCCAGGAATGCTCCAAAGAGTCTTACAATTAACTAAATGCTCATACATTCACGCACTTTCACACCAGAAAAATGTAGTACAACCACACAGAATCCTGCCTTTCCCGTGAACAGCGAACAGTCTGTCCCACTACAGAATTATAACACACGTTAACCAAGCAGCGCTTACCTCTGCCCAGTCCTTCAAACAAGCTCAGAGAATACCTATTACTTCTCCAGCAGTAAGCTTTAACGGCAAACCTTACGGATCCCTGGGACTTAAGACCAGAGTTTCGCAGATAACCTTTGCTACCATACACACTCCTTTTATACTGAAAATATGTCTCTAAGAGTAACACACGACGATGTCACTGATTCCGAACCCAGACAATGTGACGCGCAACTTCAATTGTCACACGTTTTTCCCCGCATACGTACAGGGCCAACAATCCCGTCTTTCCTGAGAGCAGCACTCACTTCCCTCTGCCCTACTACGGAACCGTCACCAGCTCCCCACGTTCCAGAAGCCGTACACACTACATATAACTCAATACGACGACTTCAACATATAGTATTAGTACATATATCAACATTAATCAATAAACCATTGAATCCAAAAGCCTATTTACAAGCAATCTATCAGATCAAGACAATAATCTAACCATCATACTGCTACCGGGAAACTGCTGCAGATCGGAGCATATATATTCTCCCTAATTCCACAGTCATACGCACATACACTCATCATACGCTAGGGCCCATCACACTAACATTCATTCTATTACTCTATCCACACTGAATATACGAGAGAAATCCTAAACAATCTGCATTTAAACCGAGGTCAATGCGACCTAATAGATCTGTCTTGAGTCATGATTTAAAACATTAGGAATACATTTGTAACTCAATAAATGACAAAGAAATAACCACCCGACACTGGAATTCAAACAAAGGTTATTTTATCTAAATTAGTTCAAATGAAAGTCAATCAATAGCAAAATCATTATTCCCATAGTTACCTATTCTAGCTAAATGTCAGGATTTGGGTCAGGACAGGTCTCTCAGTAAAGTCTCCCGAGTCGCCGTCCTCTCAATCAGCGTCGATCCTCTCGAGCATAGGTTCAAGAAGAAGTGGCCTTAGACCCTCTCTAGTCTAACAATATTTATAGGAAAACTAACATATTGAAAGTAACAAACAAACTCTAAACGTCCGTTGAGCCATTGAGCAGAGCTAGCAGGAAAGGATGTTGACTTGCAACATTTAGAAAACCTCCGCTCTCGAAAATCTCAAAAATAAAAACACGAAAGAAGGAAACTCAAACTAAAAAATTTAACATTCATGAATGCTCTTCCTCGGAATCATAGTGAAGCCACCGCAAGTTTATCAGAGTTCATTGTGGCTCTATTCTTCTCCAAGGGCAGCTGGCGGCAAGCCCAGAGCTGCTGTCCTCACGGAAACATTTAATACAGTCAGAGGCTGAGGTCAGGTGATCTCCAACCATATTCAGCAAGGCCTCTCTTCGTATTTCATCTACTCAAATGCAGGCTGTCAATATCGGCCATCTTTGTCTAGGCCAAAACGGACCATCTTAATTAAAAGAAACACAAAACAACGTTACTACATCATAATGATTAAACAGTGTTAATTCCCACTAACACCCTTATGTGTATGTAATTACCTAGCCATCTGCAACACAAAGAAGCATTAAAAGCACGTTATTTTATTAAAAGCACGTTATTTTAAAGCGCAAACACATTACAAACAGCACTTTAGCCACACATATTTAATTAATTCGCTCACCAACTTAGTTCACGTATTAATAAAGCAACATAAATGCATTCCCGCGTGTAACTCTTTCATTAGTAAAGTTGGTTAATCAGAAACTTCAACAAAATTAGTATTTAATAATTAATTATCAGTAATTTTAATTATGACATATAAACATAAACTAACGTTTTTAAATCTCAATACATTTTCAATAGTAAACTCTGCTCCAGCACAAGCATTATCGCCTTATTCGGGTGACGAAATCACCCTGAAATCAGAGTTTCCGTCCTGAACCCTCGGTTTTCCATTGAACAGCAGCCATTTTGTGATTGCCCTCACATAGGCCAATGACTAAAGCCAAAAACGAGTCTGAAGGACACATGCACCTTTGCTGACTCCTCTGTGACCTGGGCAAGCTGACTCCACTGCCTGAAGCCAAACCTGTTCGGCCAGTTCCTTTCCCAGTGGCCGAATGTGATTAGTATCAAGGCACAACATATCATAAAACCTTTCATCACACACAAACCATGCCTAATCTTACACACACCTGTCCCTGTTTCTTTCTTTATGACTTGCTTTACGTGGAGGAGGTGCCCATTTTTATTGGGGGTCCGTCGATATCTGATGAAAGTACTAAGCCTCGCCGGGTAATTAATTGAGGGCTGGACAAACTGAAATATGGGCTTGTCATCATGACTCTGCTTTTTCTTAGTAGTGAAAATATGTGAATGGTCAACTGTAAAATAAGGAATGTTTGCCTAAAGCACAATATTTTGTATAAAAGGAGAAGGCTGGCTTTGTTAAGTTTGAGCAGTCTCCTGAGAATATACACCGTGTTGTACTTCTAGGATACCTGTTACTGGTTGCAGCCAATAAATACGATCTTTGACTTCACCAAGAAGACTCTGTGTTTCTGTAGTCTGAAACAGGAAGAACTCGAAGTCTTAGGGTGTGTTCCCTGGCACCGCTGGGTTCTGAAAAACCCAGTACTTCAGTTGGCGCCCAACGTCGGGCGATTTCAGCGGTACCGGTCCAAGCCAGAGGTTCGTGAGGAGCTTCGTGTGAAAATTCTGGAGGAAGGCCGCCACTTCATCGACCCCTGCATGTCGACGTGGTCCGAAAGTCTTTGCTGCGAGGTTCCCCGCTTCCCGACGGCTACGAAGGACTGCTGCCCTGACTATCGCCCTGTTTTGGACCCTTGATGATTGGTAGAGCGAAACGATAGACGAGTCTTCTGGTGACGTCATCGATATCTCAGTTAAGTATAAGTGGAGCGTCTCCCAGTCCTTAGTTTGGTTCTTAGTTTGGTATCCCCTTGGGATGTTTGATTTGGAACTTGCAAGTACCAAAGCCGAGGGACTTGTGTATTCACGAGACTATCGTATTCGATAATCCTTTGAAGTTTGAAGCTAGACTAGAGAGCGAAGATGCCTGGTCTTAGCAGACTTGGAAATTTGTTTTGTCTTAGTTGTAATAGGGATTCCCGATTGGAGGACTCGTGTCCGGTTCCTCCGATTGGAACTCCAACCTATGAACTATATGTGAAACATGGCGTAGGCCCCATCACATATAATGAAGTATGGATGCGATACACCAGGAAAGATGGTGCTTTAAAATGGCCCCAATATGGTAGTTTTGCCACAGAGATTCTGGATAATCTGGAGGTTAAACTTTTTAAGAAGAAAGCCTGGCCGGCGATGTTTGACTCTTTCCGCCTACGGCGTAAGGAAGCCAAACAGAAGGAAATTAAATTAGCAAAGAGAAATAAAAGAGAAAAGGGTATCTCGATAATGCAAGCTGCTATGCAGTTTAAAGATAATGAAGAAGAACAGATGAGTGAGCAGTTGCACAGGCAACGTAAAATGGTAATCGATAAATTTTATCCAGTTTTACCGCTTCTTCAGCAAGATGCAGCAAAAGAAATTGAGAAAGATCCTTTAATGTCACACTTGTTGAGTTCGCCACCCCCTCATGCGCAGAGTGCTACAGCACCTCCACAACCTTTAGTTGTGCAACCTCCGGTTATTGTGCCCCAAGTTCTTCCACAGCCGCCAGCTCCTCTTCAGTTGGCTCTTACTCCTATGGCGCAGCCCCCTCAAGGGCCGCCGACTTTGCTACCTGCTTCATCTGTACTTCCTACGACTTTGTCTACTACATCGACTGCCTCTTCTGGTGTTCTTCCTGATACTGCCTCTATGTCCGCATCTGCGTCTGCCTTGCCTCCCTCTGTTTTTCCTCCTGTTCTTTTGTCAACTTCTCATTCTATCCGACAGAGAATGACTGATACTGTTGCTAGCAATATATTTCCTCTCTTCGGGTCAGCTGGTGTGACCCCTGTTTCGGAGCGTAAGCAGTCGCGTAGTCAACTGCCTGATTCTCGAGAGAGAGAAGTGTTTGACCATATGGCGCGTAAATGGGTTACTGTCCCTTTTAAATATGATGTGGAGTCTGTTATGGATGTCTTCCGTCAATGGGAAGCACCAAAACAAAGATACGTTTTTGAGAAAATGTGTGCCTTCCTTTGTGAGGAATTGGAGGATAATGATTTGGAAACAAATCCGCCTCAGTTGTGCCGTGTACGGTTTGAGTTTTCAAAGGGCACGATTGTGGGTTCAGATGTTGAGAAAGCAGTTGCAACGTTGTTGTCCTTTAGGAATAAGGATCCTTCCCAGTCACTGTTTGAACATGACTCCTCAGTTAGGAAAAAAGTGCGACAGTACCCAATGAGAGAAGTCCCTCCGGTATGGAAGGACGCCGTTGCGGCTGATGCCGCTAATCAAATTGCTGCTGCTCCAGCTCATTTTCCGCGTGTTTAGGTACATGTTCCTTGGAAGTGAGCTGAAGTTTTAGCCCTTAAGCAGACTCTGCCTGACCCCCATAAAAACCCTGCAGGGTATTATAAGGAATTATCACAGACTCCAGACTCATGCATTATGAATTTAGCTGACATAGACATGTTATTTGGGAATGTTGTTCCACAGCCTTTGTGGGGATTGATTCGCCATGCAGATCACGCACAAGAATTAGGTGACACATGGGCTAATATTAGTACTGCAAATGATAGACAAGTTGGTGGTGCCAAGCCCGAGCCTTTGGTAGCAGAACTTCCTGCTAGGATCATTACTTACATGAAGACTTTAATGCCTGCGATGCGTGTGAATTGGGATAAATTGTCTGCATGTTAGCAGAAGAAAGATGAAACAGTGTCTGATTTCTTCACCAGGTTTGAGGAAACGTTTATCGACCACAGTGGTCAAGATATGAGTACAGAAGGTGGTCAACGGTTGTTCGTTGACAAGTTTGTGCACAATTTGCTTCCCGAGCTGTGTAAGAAATTGAAAGATTCAGAGAATTCTTGGGCCGTTTCCTCTTCAGCACAAATATTGGCTACTGCACAGTACTACGAAAATAGGGATAAAGATGAGAAGGATAGAGCAGAAAAGAAAACTAAAGAATTAAAGACGAAGGTTCTTTTACAACAGGCGTATCCACCACGTGGTGGTCACAGTAACTATCAGCAACCTCAACAGTTTCAGAGAAACTCGCAAAGGTTCGAGTATTCTCAACCACGTGTTCCTGTAGGTCCCAATCAGTGTTCATATTGTAAATAAGAGGGTCATTTCAAGTATAGTTGTCCTATTTTGTTACAGCGTACGAATGGTGCTTCTGGCGCAAGAGGTCGAGGTGTTCAACAAGCTCCTAGAGGTAGAGGACGTGGAAGTGTCCCCCAGAACGCGCATTCCTTGCCGTCTCAGAATTCAATGAATAGTTTTGACCAGCAAAATCACGCGTCTGGTAGGACGGCTCAGTACTATGCTGACGACTACTATGCAGAAGATGAGAATATGGAAGGTAATGATTGCTAGGACAGCCATAGACAAAGAGAGGGAGTTGTTTCAGTTCCAGTAGATCAGAGTGGGCCATATGTTTAGGTGATTACATCAGGTGTGTCAGAGCCTTTTCTGTTGGATACTGGTGCAACAAAGAGTTCTATTATGCACTCAAAACTCCCTGGCGCACCTTTGTCTGGCGAGACGAATGTTTCAGTAGGTTTTTCTGGCGCCCCGGTTAGGAACCCGATTTCTAGTCCTATGTCCCTTTCTGTTGGACCTTGTGAATTGGAAGCACCCCTTATTCTGACGACAGGTTGTGGTGATAACTTGTTAGGATTGGATTTGTTGAAAAGATTGTATGCGACGTTATATTGTTCTCCTTCGGGAGTACACTGGGTAGGAAAGTGATCTCTCCAATGTATTTGTCGAAGGATAAACTTCCGACAGAATTGTCGTTTCTTCCTGATATTCTTTGGGCTACTGGTCCTAATGATGTGGGTCTTTTGGAAATACCGCCATATGTTGTGACATTAAAAGCCAATGTTAAATTGCCACGCATTCCCCAATACAAGATATCTAGTGACGGTGAAAAGGCGTTGCTAGCGATCATTTATGATTTGATTGAAAAAGATGTAATTGAAGAGACAAGAGGCAACGTTTGTAATAGTCCTGTTCTGCCTGTTTTGAAACGTACTGACCCTTCTCAGCCACCTGTTTACAGGTTTGTGATTGATCTTAGAGAGGTCAATAAAATAGTTGTGCCACAGTTTCCAGTTGTTCCTGATATCACTGCCCTATTGACTATGATTCCAGCTTCCGCCACCTGGTTCTCGGTGATTGACTTGAAGAATGCTTTCTTCAGCATCCCGATTGCCGAGGAGAGCAGGGATATTTTTGGCTTCAGTTTAGGAGGCCGAAGCTTCTGCTTCAAACGCGCTCCTCAAGGCAACTGTGAAAGTCCATCAATATATAGTCAGGCTTTAAAAACACAGCTTGATGCAATTGTTTTACCTGCTGGCGCTACCCTTATTCAATACGTCGATGATTTGCTAATCGCTGCAGATACTGAGGAAATTTGTAAAGAAGCCACCTTGTCATTGTTGCGTCATTTGTCTGATTTACACCACAAAGTGTCTCTTTCAAAACTGCAATATTGTCGACAAGAAGTGACCTACTTAGGTCATCTCTTATCGAAGGAGGGAAGGAAACTGACCCCAGAAAGAATTCAGGCAATTGCAAAATTGAGTGTGCCAAGGACACAGAGAGAAGTACGTGCTTTCTTGGGCATTACATCATACTGTAGACAGTGGATACCGAATTTTTCTTTGCTGGCCAAACCTTTGGTAGCATTGACCTGTAAAGATACACCGAATCCCGTTCCGTGGTCTGAAGATTGTCAGAAAAGTTTTTCCGAATTGCGTAATGCATTGTGTTCGGCTCCTGTGTTGGGTACCCCCGACTACAGTAAGCCCTTTACACTGTATGTCCATGAGAAAGAGGGTTGTCCATTGTCAGTGCTGACACAGTCTTTTGGAGACAAGCAGCGTCCATGCGCGTATGTTTCGTCGACTTTGGATCCGGTAGCTAAAGCATTGCCGAGTTGCTTGAGAGCCACAGCGGCAGCAGCTGTTTCTATTCGACAGTCTGCTGGGTTAGTAATGAATAATATGTTGATTGTGATGGTTCCACATGCAGTGGACACGTTGTTAAACAGGACCAAGACACAGCACTTAACTAGTGCTCGATTGTCAGGGTACGAGTTAACACCGTTAGCGAGCCATGTGCACATAAAGAGGTGCAATATGTTGAATCCAGCCACGTTATTGCCGATTTCAGTAGAGACAGATGATGTTGAACAGCATGATTGTTTTCTCAGGACAGAAGAAGAAACGAAAGGGAGAGTAGATCTTAAAGATACTCCTCTTGTAAAGTGTGATAGTACCTTATGGGTGGATGGTTCATGCTTCAAGCTTCCGAATGGTGATACGACTGCAGCATATGCTGTCATGACTTTGCATTCGATTGTTGAAGCTGCACGTATACCACATAATTCAGCTCAAGCAGCAGAGTTGATTGCACTTACGAGAGCGTGTGTGTTATCGAAAGGAATGAAGGTGACCATATATACCGACAGCCAGTATGCGTTTGGTGTGGCTCATAGTTTTGGACGATTGTGGAAAGAACGTGGGTTCCTGACATCGCATGGAGCTAAGATTCAGCATGGTCAGTTGGTGAATGAGCTTCTTGAGTCTCTGACCTTGCTGTTACAAGTTGCGATTGTGAAATGCAGTGCACACAAGAAGGTTACTGATGATGTTGGTCGTGGTAATGCATTTGCTGACGAAATCGCAAAAGAAACAGCAAAAGATGTGATGAATCGAATGTATGTTGCAGGCCCTGCAAGATGGGTTGGTGATGTTGGAATGTGTGAAGATACGATAGAGAGTGTGAAGTCTCTTCAAGCTGAAGCTTCAGAGAAAGAGTTGAGTGTGTGGAGAGAAAGTACAGGTAAATTGGATGAAAATGGTTGTTGGGTTGACTTGTCAGAACATCAGCGATGGTTGTTACCCGATGCGTATGTGCTTGCAGTGGTGACAATGGCTCATGGAATGGCCCATATCAGTGTGAAAGGGATTTGTAAGTTGTTGGCTCCAGTATGGCAAAATGCTGGAATTCCCAAATGTGCAGAGAATGTGGTCAAGAATTGCATGGTGTGTCTGAAATACAATCCTGGTAGGGGAACCCCAACTCCAGCTGGTCATTTTGTGCCTCCAACGTATCCGTTGGAGGTTTTGCAGCTAGATTTCATCCACATGGAAAGGTGCAACAATTTGAAATACGTACTCGTTGTTGTTTGTGCCTTTTCACGATGGGTAGAAGCATATCCCTTAAAAGACAACACTGCCTTATCCACAGCTAAAGCCCTTGCCAAAGAATTCTTCCCTAGGTTTGGAATGCCGAGAATGGTCTGGAGTGATAATGGGAGTGAATTTGTGGGTCGAGTGATGAAGAAAGTATGTGAGGGGTTAGGTATCCAGCAAAAATTTCACGCTGCAAATCACCCCCAATCAGCTGGACTAGTAGAGTGCTATAATGGCACGTTAAAATTGAAGTTGGCAAAAATACAAGCGAGCTCTGGTCTTAAATGGCCTGACGCTCTGCCTTTAGCACTCCTATCAACAAGAATGACTGTGCATTCGCGAGTGGGACTTAATCCCTATGAGATTGTGTTCGGCCGCCCGGCCAACATATGGGGAGTGCCAAGGCCGACAAAATTCAGTGAGATCGAACACCCGGTACTTCTTGATTATTTGTATGAATTGACGGCTAAATTGCGTGTTTTACACCAACAGGTTCACTATACTCTGCCTCAGGTCTCTGAAGCTCCAGGACATCTTATCGATCCTGGATCATGGGTGCTGGTCAAAAACTTCCACCGTACAAATAATGACCAGCCCCGTTGGACCGGCCCCCATCTCGTCCTTCTCTCAACAAGATCAGCTGTTCGAGTGGAAGGGAAAAAGAACTGGATCCACGGCGTACACTGCAAGAGGGTCCCTTTGCCTCTACCGTACGACCGGTGGGTCCAGGAGGGGATTGCTGACTCTGAGACTGAGACCGTGCCTCGTTTTCTGCCTTTTAGCAATGCACGTGTAAAAGGAACACTTTCTGAACAAGAAAGTGACAATATTTTGCAAGAAGCTGTGCCACCGTCAATTCGATTGAACACTACAGAGCCTGAACTTTTGTTCCAGAACCAGACAGTACCTGGAAAAAGCCGTTACAATTTGAGGCCGAGAACTATGGACAAATAAAATTCTTTTTCTTTGCTATTTTTGAAAGTGCAGCTCTCTCATCTGAGAAACTTTCTTATTTTTGTTTTTCGAACCGCCATCCGGGTTCAGCTGTAGGGTCGTGGTTGCCCAAGTCTTTGGAGTGCAGTTGAAGACGTTAGGCCGACAGTTCTGGTCGGTCTAAGGGAGTTGCCCTGGACTGACAGAAGCATTCCTTAGCATAGAACACCCTACCACCCCGAGCAGCAATTAGAGAGGATGGAGTTTTTCGAGAATGAGAGACCTGCCAAACAGATGAACTTTAAAGCCAGAATGTGTATAATGATGACAAAGAAACGATTTTTGATATTATGTATTTTCATGTTGCTTAGTGTAATGACGTTTCTAATAGGATATGTTTTATTCTCTTTTCAAGTGACATTTGCACCCACTACACAGCCCATACCTCCTCCTACTGTTTCCTCACATTCTTTTCACCCTCTGCCTGAACACGAGTCTGCTAGAAGATTAGAATTTGTCAATAATTCATTCATTCAGCTTCTACACCAACACCAATTAGTAGTTAACACAACTAACTGTTGGGTGTGTGGTCTTATGCCTCATACTACTGATAAAGGTATCCCTTATCTGGTCTTGCCTTTCAGCCATAATGGTTCTGTGTGGGCATATAGAACGGTGTTCATATATGCTCATGAAGCCAACCCCCTACGTTCTGTGAAAGATAATCCTAAAGATAGTTCTCTAGTTAAGGGTATAGTAGATATGATTAGGGAAGATATTTCCTATGAGACTATCCCGAGAGATGAGACACTAGCATATATTGGATGGAACATAACAGGATATGGAGTCACTCTGAGTGAGAACCAGCGAGCAAAGAGATCCTCCCCGATTTGGATTGTACCCCATCAGGGTCACCTATGTCTGCAAGGTAATGGCAAGAATCCCAGAGCTCAGTTAGGGAAAAGTATCTGCACTGAAACATATGTTTTTGCGTCTCAGACTTCCCCTTCGTTCTTAGCAGCTAAGGGTACCTATTTCATCTGCCATAATAGAGCCTATACATGGTTGCCCCCTGACTTCTCAGGCACATGTTTTGTTTTGTTCCTGTTGCCTCCCACCTACACGGCCGCAGCAGATTACCATAAGACAAGGATAGTTAGAGGTGTCATCAGTAAAGAAGACACTACAGGACAAGAACTTGGAGATTTTGTAAAGGGTTTTCTGCCGTTTTGGGGGCCTATGGTTAACAGCAGGGACATAAGGCAATTGACAAGGGTGGTTGAATCCACGGTAGATGAAACCGCCGGTGCCCTTAGTAATTTGACTGCTGAGCTCCAGTCGGATCGCCTTATGACTCCTCAGAACAGGGTCGCATTAGACGTCATACTTGCAGACCGAGGTGGGGTATGTAAAGTGATCCAATCAAGTTGCTGTGTTTTCATTCCAGATAACGCTCCGACAGTCTACCAGGCCATTTCCAAACTGCATAAGATCTCCAAATCTATTCACTAGGATAAAGGAGATTGGTTATTGATGGGGTGGTTCTGGGAACTGATATCCGCCTGGGGATGGAAGATTCTGATAGTCATTGGGATGATCTTAGCCATTCTTTTCCTGTTCTGTCTGTGTGTACAGTGTGCTCCTGCAATATGTGGCCTCTGTGCTACATCGTGTGTAAGGAAACCTGTATCAAGAGACGAGCTAAGTAATAGGATGATGCTACAGCAACATCTCAACGACTTTATGAATATAGACCTGGACTCAGACTTAGACTCAGACTAACGTGAGTATAGGTTATTGCCTATGTAAGGGCAAAAGGAGGGTCTGTGGTACTTTAAATTCTGGACCCGTGTTATAAACATCTTCGTATCATGACGATGTTGGTATCAGCAGACCGAGAATGATCAGAATACTATGCACAAGCATTATCGCCTTATTCGGGTGACGAAATCACCCTGAAATCAGAGTTTCCGTCCTGAACCCTCGGTTTTCCATTGAACGGCAGCCATTTTGTGATTGCCCTCACATAGGCCAATGACTAAAGCTAAAAATGAGTCTGAAGGACACATGCACCTTTGCTGACTCCTCTGTGACCTGGGCAAGCTGACTCCACTGGCTGAAGCCAAACCTGTTCGGCCAGTTCCTTTCCCAGTGGCCGAATGTGATTAGTATCAAGGCACAACATATCATAAAACCTTTCATCACACACAAACCATACTAATCTTACACACACCTGTCCCTGTTTCTTTCTTTATGACTTGCTTTACGAGGAGGAGGTGCCCGTTTTTATTGGGGGTCTGTCGATATCTGATGAAAGTACTAAGCCTCGCCGGGTAATTAATTGAGGGCTGGACAAACTGAAATATGGGCTTGTCATCATGACTCTGCTTTTTCTTTGTAGTGAAAATATGTGAATGGTCAACTGTAAAATAAGGAATGTTTGCCTAAAGCACAATATTTTGTATAAAAGGAGAAGGCTGTCTTTGTAAGGTTGAGCAGTCTCCTGAGAATATACACCATGTTGTACTTCTAGGATACCTGTTACTGGTTGCAGCCAATAAATACGATCTTTGACTTCACCAAGAAGACTCTGTGTTTCTGTAGTCTGAAACAGGAAGAACTTGAAGTCTTAGGGTGTGTTCCCTGGCACCGCTGGGTTCTGAAAAACCCAGTACTTCAGTTACAAATGAAGACAAGCCGGTACTAAGGAGGGACTAACAAGCCTATTAATGAATCAGAAGCCAGCATTTACGAAGGACAGTGACACAAGCTAGTGCCAAATGTGGGCGGATTGTGGGTGGGGCTACGAGTCTATATTCAAATACAACATGCCTTGCAGAGCAGCGTATGCGCTACCCAGGCTAGACTTAAACATGTGGAATTGGACTCGATATGCCAAGGACTGCAGGTTACTCCCCACTTTGGGTGAAATTAATTATAATCCTGCTATCTAATAGAGATATCAACCAGTATAGTAAATTCTGTTATCTCCATGCGGGGCTAATGGAGACCTTATTATGGATCCCAATATGTGTTACCAGCTCTCTTTAGCAATTAACTAGCAGTTTCATAAAGTTTACGAAAGCTGTAAGCAAGCTAGTTGAAGAAATTAGACGTTTTAGTTCAATGATAATCACAAGGATTAAGATGTTTTACTTGCTACAAAACAGGGCAGGTGAGGGTGTCTTACTTTTCGAATGTAACTCTTCACTTTTGAAGATGTTATTTGTTGTCAGGCAGTATCATTATATAGATTTATTGCTTAATATGTAACATTATTATTGACAATTGTAGCAGTGGAACATCATAAGCTTTCAAACGAATCGATTTGTTCAAATACAGATTAGTGATGCCTTTAAATCAATGGCATTGCCGCGGAAAAGATGAAAGTCAAGTGGTAACTACCGAAAAAAATGTTTACCTGGAAAGAGCAGCACAGTATTCCTAATTACAGCAAAAACACCACAGACCTAACTTGCTGTATAAGAGCAAAAATGTGTATGTGCCTATGGAGTAGTGAAACTCCTACTTAAGCAGATTAAGTGGCGAGGACTGGCCCTGGGCACCAGCGGCAGGAGAATTGGGTACCACTAAAACATTAACTAGTCGTTTCTGGGCATCTTCTGTCTGCAGCTCTGCAAGCAAACAGCTCATAAATAACACTATTGGGGAGTACCATGACAGAGGTGGGGAAGGTGGGCTGAAATGTACAGGGAAGGAAACTGAAATTGAAATTAAAAAAAATTATCACATGAGGACAACAGGGGAAAATACAGAGGGGTGAACAAATAGAAAAAAAAGTAAGGGAGAGTGAAAGATAAGGAAAAAGTAAGGGTAAGGCAAAAGAAGGGTAGGTAAGAGCAAAAATGAAAGAACTGGAGGGTGAAAGGAAGCAAAGAATGATACAATGAGGAAGAAAATGTAAAAGGTAGCATAGAAGGCTGAATGGAAGGGTGAAAAGCTGGATAGATGGCGATGTGAATATATATTGATAGGTGGATGCTTGGAAGGATGAATATATATAGGAATGGGTGGAAGGTTGAATAGGTGGATGGAAGGTGAAGGGCTAGCCAGATGAATGGATGGCTACATGGAAAGGTGAAAGGCCGGATGGCTAGGTTTGCTTGCTTTATGTGCTCAGTGTGATTAGAGGTGCAGTTGAAGTGGGGTGTATTTTAATTTTCTAGCTACTTTCGTTTGTGTGTTCAATCTAATTGACACCGGGATAGCAACGGAGCCACGGGGAAACTGCTGAGGGCTGCATGAAAATGCACGGTTCTTTATGGAGTTTGCTAACTAATTTTGGCGAATGTTGACGAAGGTCACTAAATATTTAAATTTAAAAAAAATCAGGCTCATAGAAAAATGGAGCATAAAACACTAGTACTTACAAGGAACATGATTAAAGTCTATTATTGTCCCGATTTGTGGGTACTCTCTTATGATTAGGCAAATACGTAACAATTTTGCAAAAACAACGCAGACATTTTATATGAGACAGAGCAGCAATGCTTTTATAGGGAACAAGCAGAAGTCAGGTTGTGTCATTTCAGAAAAATGGTAACCTTTCCGGAGAGGGTTGTAAACATATTAACATAGCAACAGCTGAACATGAACAAGCTGCGACATTATCAGCATGCTGCGGAACAATATTGTTTTTAGTCAGCTGGCATGTGTAATATTCATAAACATGACAGGCCGTCCTCCTGTAGAATGTGCGCCATGACAGTTTATTCAGAACGTTGTAAAAACTGTACTGCGTGGTTCCCAGACGAGGTGCTGTGATACAATCTGTTAGCCAATTCGAAGCATTCTGTGAAACAAGAGAATGTGAATGCCGCAGTAGAGAGATAACAGGAAATGGTCTCAGAGAAAAAGGGGCCGTGACGTTAATCTCCTAAAGAAAAATAAACAAACACAGGAAAAAATAACCAGGCCAATGACAGTTCACAAGAGGGGAAGTGATGAATGAAACCGAGTGTAAATAATGTACCGAGAAGTGAAAAGACAAATGTGGAGATTATGAGTGTGCGGCGGAAGCGAATAAGAACAAGTACAGGCTATGCCAAGCGGAAGTGATCGCGTTTGCGATCAAACATCAAAGCGGCGAAAGTGAAAGTAATCGAGCAGAGCATCAAAGGGCTGAGTGAGAAGGAAGGGGGGAATGCAAGGAGCAGAGGAGCAGCTGTGCATGTGCACGCTATCGTGCACTCAAGCCCTAGGCCAGCAAAACCATGTGGGTAGCACTTTTGAAAGCCCACTTACAAAATGTCTCAAAGAGACAGCTTTCGCTGTCTCAGCGAGGCCTAAAAAGAGATTTAGGAAAGTCAACTTGCAGAATGACAAGGCCTAGGGCCTGTAGAATCGCCGGGGCTTCACTACTGCAGTGAAAGCAGATAAGTAGCAGACCCACGGGAGACGCATGCAGTGTGTGAACACAGCCGCGGGTTCCTCATTGATTACAATGGAGCAAGTCGCGGTTTGATTTTTTAAGTTTTAGGGTACTTCGAGGAAGTCTACAAGCAAGCCACTTACAAGGTAAGTAATTCGAGGGCCAACACACACTAGGGCACCAGAGTGCACGAGTTACCTCACCCAGGGAAGCCGGGTGCATAGGTGTCTTTTGGTGTCGGGTCACGTCGCTGTTTTCTATGGAGACCAAAGAAGATTTACTGCTTGCGAAGACTGAAGAAGTGTCCGGTGGAATGCAAGGCTGGATTCAAGATGTAGAAGACCTGAAAATTGAAGGGACGGTGTTCACAGTCACTTGCCAGTGACCCGGGGCCAGGAAGATGGATGCCCACGGATGTCGGGTGATTTCAGGTGATCAAGGGTGTTTTGACTCTTCGCTCACGAGGTCCAGGAGAGATCAACGATGACCAGCAGCTGGATTCAAAGTGTGCCACAACGTCTGCAGCTGATGGCAGTGTCGGCAACCGGATTGCAGCCAACAAGCCTTGGCAACAGCAAATCTTGTGTAGAGTGAAGAAAGTCGATGGTGCAGACCAGCAAGGTCTGAAGGACTCACCCAGCAAGGGTGAGTGAGGGCAGGCCTGGAGCAATCAGGGGAGCCCTTTTAGTTGATAAGAAAGTCTTCGGGGGACCCACAAGCCAACAGGCAAGGGATCACAAAGGCGCCTCTTGAGGAAATGCTTCACAGGAGCCCACGGTCACTCGGAATGGGGTAGGCCTCTGATTTTCACTGCAAAACCTGATGGAGGCTTGGGCCACAAGTGGCCCAAAGCACAAGTTTGTAGAATGTCGTGAAAGGGTTGCACTCAACAATAGTGCACCGTACCCGGGTTTTGCTGTACCTCGTCACTCGTGGGGTTTACTCACCTCAGCTCTGCTGGGGACTCACAATGGCTTTCGAGAAGTCCGGAAATTTACTTCTGGGGCTGCAGGGACTTCGGACTCTGGCGGGAGCGGGAAAGTTTGCGACTGTTTATTCCAGTTTTGGTGCCTGCCAAGCAGGGGAGTCACTCTTTGACTCCAAGGGAGATTTTTCTGTCTTCCAAAGGTAGTGGAACGTCGAAGGGCCAGGATTCTTCTTGCAAAGTGTCATCCAGGGGTTATCTACTTTGCAATGGCAAGGTTTCCTATCTTATACTAAAGATAGGGGTGAGACTAGCTCTATGACCACTCCTCTGGGAGGGTCAGGGTAGGGGGTGGTTACACCTACTTCCCTTTGTCCAGTTTCACGCCGGAGCAGGGACAGGTAGCCCCTGAACCGGTTTGAGCTGGCATATGCACAGAGGAGCCTACTGCTCCCCCGGTGAGGGACTTCAAAGCACCTTAGGAGTGCACCCACCCAGCTCCAATACACTAAATCCTGTCTGGAAGGTGGTGACACCTCCCTGTGACAGGATGCCTATTGTTGGGCCTCCTCCACTGTGAGTTTCAGTCAGCAGCAGGAGGGCAGCCCAGTGTCTGTGCTGGTGGCATCCATTTCGTGATGCCAGGGCTCTTTCAGATTTCTACCGTGTTACCACAGTAGGTACATGTCGTCCCCTCTAGAAGGGTGGGATCATACTCCCACAGCAGTTACTGGTGTGGGGGTATGATTCCAAGTTGTTTGATGCCAAACACGACATGTTTTGATGCAGTCATTCCAAAGTTAGCATTAACCGGGAGGTTATAATGCACTTAAGAGTATATGGTTTAACCGCATCCGCAAACAGCCACAGGGAATAGACTCTGCCAGCTGCAGAGGGGCCCTGCTCAGGCAGAGGCACCCCCTCACATTGTAAACCAAGCACCCTGCCCTCAGGATTGATAGGGCCTGCCTTAGGGGTGACTGATAGGTTTATTTGTGTGTGTATGGTGAGATATAGGAAACTATACCTCTGTGAGGAGTGCTAACACTACCTCACCCAGGCTGCAGTAGCAGGCCTGTGGTGTCAGATTTAGTCTGCTTCCCAGGGGTGGCATAACACATGCTTCAGCCCCTGGTAGGCCTGTGAAGTGCCTATGTTCTTGGTACCTAGGGTACCATATACAAGGGGCTCATAAGGTACCACAGTATCCAATCACTAGTGCATCTAGTGTGCACTCAAAGTTGTGTAGAGAGAACAGAGAGACTGGGGCCCTGATTAGCAGGGACCCAGCCAGACTATAGCCAGAAACCAGTGTATGCATCAGAAAAAAAGTGGGGGCATCATAAGTGCAGATCCTACTCTCCTACACCTGGACACAGAAACTAGCTGTTGTGTTGACCGCAGACACCGGTATCGGTTTGTCCTTAGTAATATTGCAAGCTTGGAAAGATTAGAAATACTCAGAGGTGTTGAACCTTTGAAAATCAGCTATTTACATCTGAATCCATGTTTCGTTATTCACTTTTTCATATGTGCTCATACAGGAATTTGGGGGCAATGTACAGAAGGTCTCTTGTCCTGCCAGCCATAAGGGAATAAACCCTTGATGAAAGCGTATATATTCTACCACAGTGCGAGAATTAGCAGGTGTCATAACCAGAGTAGAAAGTTGGAAATGATAGTGCACCATTACGAACAATTCAAACCAACCTTTCACAGCTACCAACATTTGAAAATGGCAGGGACAACAAATTGTCACTCTTTTGAGTAACTGAGGGAAGCAATCAATAAACCTAACAATTAGTTGTATTGGACACATTATGAACTTGATGTAACATTTGTATTAATACATTGTCTGTGTAAGACAATCTATGCGCTGCTTTGTGTGGAGCTAGATTGACAAAAACATGCTCAGGGGGAGTGGGCGTTGTACCAACCAAGGAATGTACACGATATTTCAAGTATTATCATTAGCGCAATCACAACAATCAATTTGAAAACTATTTTACTTTTTGTTGACCAACCCCACGCTAAATGAGGTGATGCAAACGGCTGTTCCTCCTCCTCAATGGGTCGACTAAACAGATATATATTGAAGTAAGAGGAATGCAATAAGACTGATACAAAAAGCAATTGTTCCCAGTGTCTGTCTGAGCCTCACTGGTACAGGCTCCTATTGTTCATTAACGTTGGCTCTCTTGAGCACCGGCGGTGGAGCTTGCTCTGTCCTAAGCTCGCGATGAATCCCATGTCGCGCAGGATAGTGTACCCCCTCCTAGGGAGCACATTTGATTTATCCTGTCCAATGTCAGAACAGTGCACCAATCTAAGAACATCCTGGACTAACACCGTTGGTACTAAAGCAAAGTACACCCTAACTTGCACAGTCCATCCCTAACTAATTTGACTTCTCCTTTGCTGCACCATTTCACAGCCGATGGCACAAATTGTACCTGGTGACTCCAGGCACAGAGGGGTCAATAAAATAAAGTTTTTTTTTTAACATTTATTTTTATTGGGTTTTTTCTTTAATACAAGAAGTTTACAAAAAACAATTCTTGGTAGCATTCATCAGACATGGTAGGATAAAATAGAATCAGTGGCATATTCACAGAGGTGAGCACATATTATACAGTACATTTAGCTGAAGCAGGAAGTCGGTAACCCATATGGGCATGCTTATTGCTCTTTACATACCAAGTTAGGCACCTATTTGACACGAAAGCACAAGTCATTGTGCTAATTTCAGGTACTCATATGGGAAGACAACACTGATACAGCGTCCTCAAGATAAGCACACATGGATAGTGAGACACAATACACATCACGGGAGATTCATTAGAACAATGATACACATATCAAGTTTTAAATTCGGCTTGAGTGTCCAGTATGTAACACAGTTCTGAAAGGTAAGGGCCTTTACTGCTCCAGTGCCTCTGGCACGTCAGACGGAGACTCTGTCGATCAAGCGAGAAGGTAGCTCTGTAGTGGACTCCATATATTTCTTGGCTTTGTGGTAAATATTCTTTTCACCTAAACTGAATTTCATACGGAATCTTAAAATAAAGTAAAATAGCTCAGAATAACAAGAGGCAGAATCCGTGGTATAAGAGGTTTTCTAAATGGGCTTTATTCCAAAATGGCCGACTCGAGTCGCGGCCTTCAGGTTCCGTCACCACGAGGGTTCAGGAAGTGAAGTACAATACTTTATTGACAAGAAGTAACTTTTATAGGTCATACATTACAATGAAACGAATGCAAAAGGCGTAACAATTGATAAGAGAAGTGACATGGTAATACGTAATCGAAACTAGGCGTAATAAGGAGCAAAAAGAAACATGATTGGCTCTGATTATCTTACATAGGTGGATCTATAAGATAATACTTAACATAGATGCGCGCGCAGCAGCATGACGTGTGATTGACGTGTAACTAGGGGGTGAAGGGGACTTGACATTTAGCTCTACATGTGGAGACGAGAAGTCTGGGGGGTCAAGTCAACCTAATCCCAAATCATATCTAACATCCTATGTTTAGAGAACTATGTTATCCACAAGGAAAGACTCTCGGACAGGAGTCTATTCTATATTGACTGCGTGTGCGTGTACAAGCGTCTAAGTGTCTATATGAGATGCGAGGGGCAAAAAACTTTCCATGGCAACAGGGCTATGAATCACTTGCAGGAGGACGGAAAGGCTGAGTCCTTTGCTTGTGAGCTAAAGGAAATGTTTACCTAAATCACTAGACAGGAATGCATCGGCTGAAGAGCAAAATAGATAATTCGAAGGTGAAATACAGCTTTTTGGCAGGCGGGTGAAACTGGCCGAGGCAAGCACCGTTAGCTGCACAGGGAGTAGGACAAAGTTCATGGATACAAATGCGAGCTCAAGCTGAAACTGTCAGAGACAGAGAGCAGGGAAAGGCTTTGAGGAAAGAATCGGGCCTACTTGCCTGAACGGTAAAAATGGAATAACTTAGCCATATAAAGTCGGTGGCCTTTCATACTTAGGAATCGAATATCCAGCCCATTGATGGCGGATCTGACAGAGAACATGTTGACGGTAGACACACATATGTTTGCGTCTTAGAAACTGGAACTGGAGGGAACATACATGTACTTGTAACATGCATATAGAACCGTTGGGGTCCAAGATAGGGGACATAACTGATCAGGAAAATCCACATTTCCACATTCCCTCCTTGTCCCCTACTTGCCCTTCAAGAGATATCAATCTTCATCATTCCATCGATTTGCTCATGGAGCATCATTTCTTCTTCCTTCTTTTTCCGGCATTTTGAACGAGAACTTTGATATGGAATGCATGATGTGGCACACAGACCACAAATCGCTGGCCCACATTGCAGGCATAAACAACAACTGAAGAGCATAAGAAGGCCAATACCTAGGAAGGATAGAACTCTCCATCCCCAGGCTGATATCACACTCCAAAACCACCCGGACCACGTCCAAGTGCCTGGATTCTCGTGTATCTGGCTTACAATCTTATGAAGGCGTGTTATAGCTTTATATACAGATGGCGAATTTTCTGGTATGAATATGCAGCAGCTGGATCCGATGACCCTGCAAGCTCCGCCCCTATCGGCCAGGATGACGTCAAGGACAAGACGATTCTGGAGAACAACAATTCTCATCACTTATTGTTCCTCTGTCAGATTGCCTAGGGCGGCTAGTCTCGTTTACTACAGCTTCAAGAGTCTTGGTTAGTCTGCGTATCAGCTTACTATTTGATATTGTACCTATATAGGGAAAGATACCTTTATTGAAATCTACATACTTGTCCCATGCCGTCTCAGTATAATCGACAACTGGGAGATCTCTTCGCTCTCTTTTGTGTACTAAGTGAACATTTCGATAATAATCAGGGGGAGCTAGGAAAACAGGTGGCAAAAGGAATGCTATGTAACAGGTACCATCCCAATCTAGAGGTAGACGCATATATGCCGTCTGACCACATATAAAGTAAGAATGGCGAGAAGCTCTAAATGAAGATTTACCTTGATCACTATATTCTACTGTAGTAACGCATTGGCTATGGCCCATATGTATGGAACCAACTTTTCTCACACATAATTCACCCTTAACTGGAAATACTGACATAGTGGGCAGAATTAGTTCAACTTCGGATTTGACATTCAGAATCATAAGATTAGGCGTAAAATTACCTAATTTATACACTTCGTTTTCTAAATCAGTTCCTGTTCTACTGGGGTGACCCTCCTTATTAGGGTGACAGACTTTGAATAAAACTAGATTCAGATTTCCCCATATCCAATGTTGTTGATAAACTGCTGTGTCTGGGTCTATGGAATTTAGTAAACTAAACCATGCTCCACAGGAGCCATTGTGTGTGAACGGATGTGGAAAGAAAGGCAGAACTCCTTTGTTATTCTGATAGGGAGGGAGTCGGCCACACACCCAACAATTGGTGGCATTACTAGTCTGATGGGAATGATGTAACATACTAATGAAGGTGTTACTGCGCAGCGCAAGTCTATAAGATAATTCATGTGGCGGTAGGTCACTAAAAGAATGTTCAGCAGCAACATTATAAACATGTCTAGAAATAGGATGATATATGTGCAAAATCACACTCGTAATAATTATTAAAAGACTCAATGAAAACAAAATTAATAATGTCCTCATACAGTAGCTACGCAGTGATTTACAATACGCCTGTCGTTTCAACATTTCTCTGGTATTTTCTCTACTCAGGTCCAAGGGATACATGTCAGAGACAATTCAACCGCTTCACCTTGGAGAGGACTTAAACAATCAAATTGCTCGACTGTTTGGGCCTAAGTTTTAATTTATAGTTCTGAGAGTCATTCTTTTCAACAAAAGGAAGTTTTGAATCAGTCTGTGAGGGAGTGCAGGGCACAGTGTCTATATCCGAGGATAGTCCATGAAATTTCTTAATGTGGCTGGAATGTATCCAGCCCTTGCGGCCCTCAACTTTCACGGCTGTTCTTGTGGTCAGCAGGACTAGCTTCGGTTCTTTCCACCTGGGCTCCAACTGGGTTTTCCGATCAAAATTCCTCACAAATACCAGATCACCCGGAGCAACGTCATGGGGTTTCACCTCAGTGTTGTCAGGAAAAGCTGCAGCTACCTGTGAATGACAAGATTGTAGTGCAGACATCAAGGAAGCCAAGTAATCTGTCAGCATATTACAATTAACATCAGTTATTTTACGTGGTATAGGCGTCCCCCACATATTTGGTGGCCTTCCGAAGATCACCTCATACGGGGATAGCCCTGTTCGAGAGTGTGCTACCATTCTTATGTAAAATAGTGCAACTGGTAAGGCTACTATCCAGTCAACACCTTTCTCCTTACATATTTTAGACAATCTGATTTTCAAAATTTGATTATGTCGTTCCACGAGGCCTGCTGCCTCGGGGTGTCGGACACAGTGGAATTTCCACTGATATCCCAACAAAAGTGAGACATGCTTCATTAATTCGGATGAGAAAGGCTGGCCGTTATCTGAATATACAACACGTGGTAGACCGTACCGTGGGAAGAATTCTCGAACTAACTGTTTGGCAGTAGTCGGGGCCGTGTAATCTGATACTGGGTACGCCTCAGTCCATCGGGAGAGAGCGCAGACAACTACAAGAACATATTTGAATCCTCGACATCGTTCCATCTGGATATAATCCATTTGGAGCACTTCAAAAGGATGATCAGGAGTCTGGAATCCACCCTGTTCTACGGGAACACTTTTTCCTGGGTTGAACTGACAACATATCATACAGGTACGGACCTTTTGTTTAGCTGCTGCTCGTAAATGTTTATTGAACCAAATGTGTTGAATGCTATCTAACATAGCTTTTTCTCCTAAATGCGCCGGGCTGTGAATTGTAGCTATAATGGCTTGGACCATAGAGTCAGGAAGAAACCATACAGATTTCTCCTTCGTCATCCATCCCTGATCTGTCTGGATCCCTCCTAGCTCAGTCCATTTCTTTAATTCTTCTGCAGTAGCATGTGTCTGTATGTCAATTACGTCAAGTGCGGGATCCTTAATTGTCATACACTGTGTTGGTGTCTGAACTATTGGCTTTGTCATGTCTAATGTGCGATTCTGAGCAGTCTGTTTGGCTGTTCTGTCAGCTAAATCATTGCCTTGCGAAATGATATCAGTAACCTTCGTGTGTGCTTTACATTTCATAATCGATATAGCAGTGGGTAGATGTATTGCGTCTAACAAGGCATGAATGAGGGGTCCGTGCTGAATGTGGGCACCATGGGAGGTTAAATAACCTCTCTCTCGCCACAGCACGCCGAAGCCGTGTACAACTCCGAATGCATAACGTGAGTCAGTGTATACATTAACTTTTTTATTTGTGGCTTGAATACAGGCTTGTGTTAGAGCAATAAGTTCTGCTGCTTGGGCTGACAAAGTATCTATACAATTTGTTTCAATAACTTCAGTGTCTGTTGTGACTGCATACGCGGCCACTAAATCTCCTGTACTTGTTCTCATGCACGATCCGTCTACATACAACGTCAGGTCTGGATCTAACAATGGAACGTCTGTCAAGTCTTGTCTAGGTTTCGTCTTTATTTCAATGATTTCAACACAATCATGAGCTAGTGGGTCTGTTCCACTTACAGGTAATAGTGTAGCAGGATTCAATGTATTACACCGTCGGATCTCTATGTGTGGCTGAAACAATGTCAGTTCATAACCGGTAAGTCTTGCTATGGTCAAGTGTTGTGTTTGTGTTCGGTTCACAAGAACCTCTACTGCATGTGGTACTTGTACTGTTAATGGATGTCCTAGCACTATGGCATCGCTTTGTCTGATTGCTAAAGCTGTCGCTGCCACTGATTTCAGGCATGCAGGCAAAGCCTGAGCTACGGGATCTAATGTACTAGAAAAATAAGCACATGGCTTGCGTGATCCTGCTTGATCCTGAGTGAGTACTGACAAGGCAGTACCTTCACGTTCTGTAACAAAGAGTGTAAAATGTTTGCTATAACATGGTGTTGCTAAAACAGGTGCTTGACATAAGGCTTCCTTTAGGCTTTCAAAAGCTTGTGTATGTTCCTGAGTCCAAGGGAGAACAGTCGATGTGGCTGCCTCCTGTGTGGTTAACTGAATGAGTGGTTTTGCTAGAAATGCGTACTGAGGGATCCACTGCCTACAATATGAAGTGAGGCCTATGAAAGCCCGCACCTCCTTTTGTGTCTGGGGTATTGACATGTTAGCAATTAACTGGATGCGATCTGGTGTAAGCTGCCTTCCCTCCTTGGACAGCGAGTGACCAAGATAAATAACTCGCTGGACACAGAATTGCAGCTTAGAAGGAGACACCTTGTGCCCCTTGTCGGCTAGAAAATGTAAAACTGTCAGAGAAGCCTTTTCACATTCAGGTTCGCTTCTCGCAGTGATCAGCAGATCATCGACATATTGAAGCAGTGCAGTATTGACTGGCATGTGGATACTGTCAAGTTCTCGTTTCAGTGCTTGGCTGTAGATGCTGGGGCTTTCTGTGAATCCTTGGGGAGCGCGTGAGAATTTAAAGCTGCGCCCATTTAAACTGAATCCGAACAAGTATTGGCTTTCCGGATCTATTGGGACGCTGAAAAAGGCATTCTTGAGATCAATTACAGTAAAGAATGTTGCTTCGGAATCAATTGCTGTCAATAATGATGATATATCAGGGACCACAGGAAATTGTGGTACAATGCACTTGTTTAGTTCACGCAAATCAATAACCAATCGGTATACTGGTGGGGCAGTAGGATCAGTTCGTTTAAGAATCGGAATTATCGGTGAATTACATACATTGGAGTCTGTTTCTACAACTACTCCCTGGGCAATTAGCTCATCAATGATTTTCAACAAAGCCACTACAGCATCTTGCGGTAACTTGTATTGTCGCATTCGTGGTAATACCACTCCTGCTTTCAATGTGACTCGGTATGGTGTAATGTCCATGCAGCCGACATCCGTAGGGCCTTGTGCCCATAGATGTACTGGTAAAGTCTGTAGTCGGGGATCCATGTCTCTAGACACATAGTGACCTTTAAAATCACGTAAAAACAACCTTACTCCTTCCGGAGAACAACATATTATGGCTCCTAGTGCTTTCAGGGTTTTAATTCCTAACAGATTTTCTGGGCATGATTTAGTAAGCAATAAATCTGTAGTTCGTGTCAGAGGTCCTATCGTAAGTGGGAGAGGCTGTGATACTTCATTAACAATAGGTTTTCCTGAAAAACCAAGGGAAACATTTTGTGAGCCTGAGAGGGGTGCCCCTGGAACTTCACTACGTTTTATAGTTGTTCGACTTGCCCCTGTATCGAGTAAGAATTTTCTATCTTGACCTAATAATTCACTATGTACATAAGGTCCTTCTTGATCTACAGGAATCTCGATAAGCGGTAAGTCAACTTCCCTCTCTAGGCTTGTTCATGCGTAACGCTGATACTCAGGATATTCATACTGGGCAGTCTGATACATTTGTCGTGTTGTGGTTTGTGTGGCAGTAGCAGGCAACGGTGGTGCAGCTGGCACAAACTGTATTGGCTGTTGTGCGGCTGGCATGGCCTGGGGATGCGGCATAGTTCCTTGTTCATTCTGATCTTGTCTGAGTGGCCGTGATCTTTCTTGTGTTTTACCTATGGCGATATTATGTTTTAAAACTGGACAATCATGTACGTAATGACCTGGCTTTTTGCAATAATTGCATGTTCCTTTTACCGGTCCTGCTGAATCGGACTGTGTCATACCCTTTTTATGTCCTTCAGCCGGTACTGTCTGAGACACTAGCATTTTCATTTTTGTATCTTTCATACGTCTTTGTTCGTGTTCTTGTTCATCTCTAATTCTATTGTGATGATACTGTAACATTTGTAGCATTTGTGACGGAGTATTACTTTGCCAGGTACTCTCGAATTTCAATATTCTATTCTTTACTGGAGGTAATGCATTTTCTACTAATTTTGTCACAAATAAGTGTGGATACGATTCACTACTTGTTTTTATACCACTATTTATTCCAAAACATTTTTCAAATCGGGCATAATAATCACTTGTGTCTTCATCATGCTTTTGTTTACAGGCCGTGATTGCACCCCAATCTTCCTTTTTCGTAGTTAATAAACGTGGCAGTACTTGTACTAGTAAACCTGGTAATGCTTTGACTTTATCCCCGAGTCCTGAACCTGCAGTTCGGGCCTTCTCTTCCGTTTCTAATGCTGTCCAATCTATCTTTTGGTCACCCACTTCCCACTCTTTTTCTTTCAGTTTTTCATAAATGCCAGCAGGTAAGAGCACCTTTAATATTGTCATAATATCAGGATAGGTATACTCTCCCATCAGTAACATGTCCTTAATTTCTCGGTGGAAACCCGCTGGGTCTTTGTCATGACTTGGTACTACTTTCTTCATTTCTAACAATTCAATTTTTGATATGGGTGTGTATACAAATACACGGTGAAACTGATTGTCTTCGCCTTTTATTGGGTGCACTTCTCGTAAGGGATTTTGTCTATCCATATAGTACGGCGTTCTTTCTCTGCGGGGCAGCGAGAGAGAATCCGGACTTACAAAAAGGACATACTGTTTACGTGACACTAATATTTCTTTAATTAACTTGTTACTAGAACCTCTCCATCTGTTCGTGAGTAGTTCCGTTAATATATCAGGTAAAGGACCAGGGTCAGCATGTTGGCTCTTATATAATATAAGGAGTTGCTGAATCATATAGATTCCAGCTAAACGTTGTTCATCTGCACTGAGATTAAAAAACGTGTGTGCTACGGTCTCATCACCGTATTTTTCAGGACTGTCAATCCAGTGAACGGCTGATCTGGCTAATTCTTGCTCATCCATGGAATCGAGGAGGTGGTAACCCCTTCGTTCTCGTAGTATTTTATCTGCGGCTTGAAACAAATGTTCAGGAGACTTCAGATTTATTACAGGCGTCGGATACGTTCTGCTATTATTTGGGCATACAGAGTGTATGGGATCAGAAAAACATCTAGTATTATCACAGGATCTTCCTCTGCCTACATAGGCTATGGTCTCTGACTGTCTTGCGGAATTCCCTGATTCGGACGCTTCATCTTGCTCGAACTCGTCTGTTCCCAATCTTTCTTCATGAATACGCTCTATTTCTCTACGGATTTTTCGGCACATGGCTATTATACAATTTTGCTTATCGTGTCTCCCTTCTGATATATTCTGGCTCCATCTTGTAAGAATAAGCATTGCATTCGGGTCTACCCCCGGACGGTCTTGATTTCTGATCACACAGTTTATGAGGAAACGTAACAGTTCCCCCTGTATCTCTACTTTCTGGAATTCCATAGCTCTGTTGATACATTCTGGATCTCGTCCTGTTTGAACAAAATGATATATGTTATCTAGATGCGTAGTCATTCCTGGTAACCTTGCTAAATACTCTGCGGCTCGTCTGATACGTAATGATGCCAGGACCATTTCGTCCTCTTTACCAACCACCGGGTCATATCTACAATTTACAAGGAGTTCCTTAAGCGTACGTTCACTTACGAATTTGGGTGTACGTGAATGCGCTGACTCTTGAAAGACAAGTTTATTTATTCTAGGTGGTGTAAAGGTATTGCTAGCACCTCCCGTGGCCCCATCTGGGGCGTCGGGTGTGAATGGGTTCGTTGAACGTGACACAGCAACTATGGGTGTCGATATCACTGTAGAATCGACTGCGGGGACAGATGCGGAAACAGATGTGCTTGCCGAAGCTTGTATCGGGACTTGCTGTTGCACGGGGACGGATACCGGCTCCTGACGTTGAACCCCTCCGCCAGACGGTCTATGTGGTGTGGCGTTAGCATACTCGGGAGCTGCGTCGTCTAGATATGAGGAAAGAAAAACATCTTCTGCGGTTCTGGGATGCCCTTTTGGATGTACCTTAATTGGAAATAATGGGGGTGGCAAGTCTTTTGGCATCTCTGGAACAGCCTTAGGTAGTCCTTCGGCTAGAAGGGGATACATACCATTCATAAGGGCATTTCTTTGTCTATTTACTTGTTCTGATTTCACTCGGATACCTTCCTTAATTAATAGATTTTCTTGAACTTCCTTTGAACTTTCTTTACTCCTCTCTTCTTGTCTACGTGCTTTTTCTGTACGTCTATGAGATTCTTTACGCCATAACTCAACAGCGTCTTTCTGTGACTGTCTGACTTTTCTTTTCCATAACTCTTCCTCCACTTTCATGATGCACTCTGCATCCCAGGTTCCCGCTGCGGGCCACCTTTGACTTTCCGGCAATCCCTTGGTATAATCTACCCATAGATCAAGAAACAATATGGCATCTAAGCCATGCTTGTGATACATAAAATGCCCTGGAGTGTCCCTAGGAGGAATAGGAACTGCTTCTTCAAGCACCCCTTTTCTGGTAGTAATCTGTCTTAACTTCGAGAAGAGCGGCATCTTGACAACTGATCTGATACTTACTCTTGAATTCACTTAATACGAAAAACACAATAATGAACAGTGAACAATGAACAATCATTCATACCACAATATGCAAGACATTTGAACACTTTAAACATTAAACATTAAACATTTTTAACAATGACCGACAATGATGACAGTCTGCCTAACTAATCACCACGCTGAATTCTTTGACAATAACTGAATACTTCGGAATACTTGATATACTGCTAAACAGTACATATGCACGGCTAAACAGTGCAGACCGGATCTGTGTACCCAAATCCGTCTTGACCGGCACAACCTATGTGCGCGTCAACACGCCTCCCCGGCGATGGTACTCACCGAGTAGCTCCTTGAAACGGAAGGCCTCGGAGAATGGACTGGACTCGATGACTGCGGACAGCGGACCCTCTGGACATCGGGATTTCGAAAAAAACCTGGTGGGCCTCTGTATACCTCGGATCTTGCTCTCTCAGCTAGGCTCTGGTCGGGATACTTCGCACTTCTCACCGCCTCGTCTGGGTTGATCGCAGCCTCAGTCGCCCCCGCTTGACCGGAGGGAGCTTACAGGAAATCCTGCTGGTACGCGTTTATGGTCCGTCCAGCTGTGGCAGGAGACCGGGCCTGCAACGCACCGCCGGCGCGTGAGATGAGAAAGTGTCCCTGTTCGGGCGCCATTATGTGGTAAATATTCTTTTCACCTAAACTGAATTTCATACGGAATCTTAAAATAAAGTAAAATAGCTCAGAATAACAAGAGGCAGAATCCGTGGTATAAGAGGTTTTCTAAATGGGCTTTATTCCAAAATGGCCGACTCGAGTCGCGGCCTTCAGGTTCCGTCACCACGAGGGTTCAGGAAGTGAAGTACAATACTTTATTGACAAGAAGTAACTTTTATAGGTCATACATTACAATGAAACGAATGCAAAAGGCGTAACAATTGATAAGAGAAGTGACATGGTAATACGTAATCGAAACTAGGCGTAATAAGGAGCAAAAAGAAACATGATTGGCTCTGATTATCTTACATAGGTGGATCTATAAGATAATACTTAACATAGATGCGCGCGCAGCAGCATGACGTGTGATTGACGTGTAACTAGGGGGTGAAGGGGACTTGACATTTAGCTCTACATGTGGAGACGAGAAGTCTGGGGGGTCAAGTCAACCTAATCCCAAATCATATCTAACATCCTATGTTTAGAGAACTATGTTATCCACAAGGAAAGACTCTCGGACAGGAGTCTATTCTATATTGACTGCGTGTGCGTGTACAAGCGTCTAAGTGTCTATATGAGATGCGAGGGGCAAAAAACTTTCCATGGCAACAGGGCTATGAATCACTTGCAGGAGGACGGAAAGGCTGAGTCCTTTGCTTGTGAGCTAAAGGAAATGTTTACCTAAATCACTAGACAGGAATGCATCGGCTGAAGAGCAAAATAGATAATTCGAAGGTGAAATACAGCTTTTTGGCAGGCGGGTGAAACTGGCCGAGGCAAGCACCGTTAGCTGCACAGGGAGTAGGACAAAGTTCATGGATACAAATGCGAGCTCAAGCTGAAACTGTCAGAGACAGAGAGCAGGGAAAGGCTTTGAGGAAAGAATCGGGCCTACTTGCCTGAACGGTAAAAATGGAATAACTTAGCCATATAAAGTCGGTGGCCTTTCATACTTAGGAATCGAATATCCAGCCCATTGATGGCGGATCTGACAGAGAACATGTTGACGGTAGACACACATATGTTTGCGTCTTAGAAACTGGAACTGGAGGGAACATACATGTACTTGTAACATGCATATAGAACCGTTGGGGTCCAAGATAGGGGACATAACTGATCAGGAAAATCCACATTTCCACAGCTTCGAGGCACTGGATAATGTTTCAGCATTCAGAGTCAATTGTTCTTGGCAATAAATCAAGTCATTCAGCCACTCCTTGAACTTAGGGGCCCGCCCTCTACCCCATCTGCAAGCCACTCTACGCTTAGCTAACAATAATGCAATGGCAAGGAATTTGCGACATGTCTTGGGAATAAGTTTAGTACAACCTAACAATGCTATTAAGGGCGTGCACTCTAAGGTAATGGGAACCATCTGGTGTAAGGCGTTGAATACTTGGGTCCAGTATTCACTCACCCGTGGGCACTCCTAGGCCAGGTGTAAAAAGTCAGCCCCTGGGCTGCCACATCTAGCACAACAGTCTGTAGTTCTCAAATTGAATCGGAACATTTTAACAGGAGTATAATAGAGGCGTTGCAGGGATTTATAATGTGTAATGCGTAGCCTAGAACTAGCAGACACCTGCTCTGTTTGGAGGCAGCAATATGTCCATTGGTCATCAGTTATGTCATATCCCAATTCCTGATTCCACTTAGCACGAGAAGAGCTGGGAGGCTCCACCTGCTGAGTGCGGATAGTGTGGCACAGAGACCAAGTGCCCCGGCGATGTAGCACGCAGTAGCATATGTAAGGGGGCAAGGGGGGGGGGTTCCTGAGGAAATTCTGGGGTGATAGATTGTATGCCTTGGCGGTGCCGGACATAGGGAAATATATCCAGCGAGGATGGTTGTAGCCCTTGAAAAAGGTTCTCAGAGGTGCGAAATTTCCCATTTTGATAGAGATCTCCCCATGTGGTGATTTTGGTGCGTTCACATAGTTTGGGGAACCCTGTTTCCTTGTAGTAGTGTCATGCGTGGATGGTAGGAGAGTGGGAGGATCGGTGAGTATAACATCGGATATTGAAGGATAGTTAGAATGCGACGCCAATCGTCCACTGTGCATGTGATCGTGGTAGGCTCATTGTCGCGCGTGTGGGGAAGTGTGTTCAGCATGCCATCCCAAGGGGATGGGGTCTGCTAGCCAGTGTTTAGCTGCAATTTGTGGCATATATGCAGGGGGTGAAACCAGTAAAAAGCATAGTGGGCCTGCGCACATATATAATATAGCTCGAAATCTGGCACATCAAAGCCTCCCTGATCGTATGGCTGTGTAAGAACTTTCTGTCGTGACGTCAGTGGCTACAATAGGAAAGAATGCCACTAACCTCGGAAAAACACCGTCGGGAGCGATGCAGTGTGGAATTCCCCCCCTCGACCCTGAGTCGCAGACCCCCGCAGCGTGATGGAAACACCACTGCGCGAGAAAGCACCCTGGGGAAAAGGGAAGTGGATAAAATAATAAAGCGCTGCTGGAAAGCGAGGTGCCTCTAGTTCTGCGTCTGATGTTGGGGTTGGTGCAGATGCAGAAGGAACTCCCCGAGTATAACTATAGAGGGGACACAAATAAGAAGTGTTGTGAGTTAATGCTCCATACACCCACTCCTTTCATACACACGATGCTACGTCTCCCCACTATGTTCAACAGATACTCACAGGGGAGTGTAGCAGCCAGCGCAGGGAAGCTCTGAGGGACAGAGGGGGTGCTTCTGTCTCAGGAAGCAGGTCCTCCGCCTGGTCGAGCCCTTCAAGGACGGGTAATGTCACGGACAGGATTGGGCACACTCACACCCCAATGCTGTTGCTCCACAGCATGGGTGTAACAAACGACAGGAATAGCGCTGTGCTATTTAAACAGAAGAAAAGAGTACCTGGGTGAGACGCTTCCGCGCGTTTTCTGGCACGTACGGGATTTCACCGCTCATGTCCCTTCAAACTACTCGGAGTACCTAGTGGTGCGCTCCTGCGTTCTGCTCCCTTAAAGGTCCAGAAACTCTGACTCGTGTAGTCCCACAAAAGGAAATGTCGTTGTTCCGAGATACTTGCTTTCAGGCTCGAGAATCCTCTGGCGTCGATCCCGCGGGGAATACCATCCGCGATCTGCTCCGGAACTGGATTGTCAAGCCCTGATCCCTGGAAGAGGGAAGGGCTTTATTGTCAATTCCGGCGGCGAAGCCATGAACTACTTCCGGGCCGCCGGCCTTTGCATGCCGGGAATTGTAGTGCCGGGCGTTGGCGGACTCCCCGGTCTCCCCTTACGCGCCATGCATTCCGTACAGCGCGCTGGATCTGAGAGGCACCTGGGGGGCTTCGTGTCGTGCGCACCGCGCCCTGGCCTTGGTAAGTGCAAATCGTGACACTTTCCACTGCAATCTTGGTTGTTTGCCCCCCCATATCAGCCTTATCATTTCTGACCGAAGTGTTTGGAAAAAGTGCCATCCAGGGTGATATGGGATATTAAAAAAAAGGTACAGTATTTGAGGTAGCACAACCATTTTAATCAATGCAGCACGTCCTGCCAGGGTCAGGGGCAGGGAGACCCATCGGGTGACATTTTCCGCAATAAGATGTATGGCGGTACCATAATTGAAACGCATCAGCTCATCCCTATGTCTAGTTATTTCTATCCCAAGATAACGTAGGTCCAAATCACACCATTCCAGTGGGAAGTCCAGGGAGAAACGAGAGGCTGCAGAAGTCAAGGGTAGTATTTGCGGCTTCCACCAATTTATATGAATCCCAGAGAGTTTTCCGAAAACTATAAATTCCCGCAGTAGTGGGTTTAAGTTATTTTGCGGATTTCTTACATATAGGGTTATGTAATCCGCATATAAAGATATGAGGATTTGTCTTAGGTTACATCGCAGAGGTTTGTCTTGTTGATGTCGCCGCAATTTAGACGCCAAGGGTTCAATTGCAGGCACAAAGAGTAGGGGTGAGAGTGGGCATCCCTGTCGGGTGCCTCTGGATATGGGGAACGTATCAGACAGATGACTATTGATTAATAGTCTTGCCGTTGGTATCTGATATAGCAGCCGTATCCAGGACAGGAATATGGCAGGAAACCCCTTATGCTGCAGTACCCCAAGTAGATAGTCCCATTCAACAGAGTCAAACGCTTTAGTGGTGTCCAAGAAGACCACCCCCAGCGGCAGTTCAGGAGCAACATTCTGTAATATAGAGAATAGGGTATGAAGGTTGTGTGTGGTCGCTCTACCAGGGACGAAACCTGCCTGATCTGGGATAACTAACTTTTCCATTAATAGGGCTAGCCGATTTGCAATAACCTTTGCCAAAATGTTTGCGTTGCAGTTAATGAGGGATAGCGACCTATAGGAATCACAGTGTACAGGTGATTTTCCAGGCTTGAGTAGTGATTTGATAAGTGCTTCCCTCATGGAAGGGGGGAGTATGCCAGCTTCAAGCGATTCCTCATATAGCTCCTTTAAGATTGGAGCCATCAGGTCTATATATCTTTTATAGAACTCAGCAGGTAGTCCGTCAAGACCAGGGGCCTTCCCGGACTGCATCTGCATAATGGCCTCTCGGATTTCATCCAGTTCGAAAGGGGCGCGTAGGAATTCCCTCTGCGAGTCGCCTAGCCCTCCAAGAGCTATGTCTCCTAGGAAACTGTCAAGTTCAAAATGATCCCTACGCTGCGAGGTGTAAAGTGCCGCATAATGTGCGTTGAATGTAGTTAGGATGTCAGCAGTGTTGTGTTGCATTATCTCTCCCGGTCCATAGATCTCCAGTACACAATTGGGGAAGCATGGACGGCATATAATTTCGGCTAGAGCCTTCCAGGTCTCTCCCCCTCCCCGTATCTCCGGGCCACCCAATATTTCCCTTTAAATTTTGTTTCACGATCTGCAGCCTCAGTATATTCAGATAGTTTCCCCCCGCAATTCATGCTGAATGTCTTTATCTCCTCCCCCACCTCAGTTGTGTCTCTAAATCTTTGAGTTCTGTTTCTAGTCGTCTGATCGTACGCTGTATGCCCCTTAGTACTCCCGAGCCTTTGGAAATACAGAAACCCCGCACTGTCACCTTAAAGGCTTCCCAGATTGTTTCTACATTATCTACCGAACCTTTATTTCTTTGGAAGAAATCTTGAATTTCGTCCCCTAATTCGCTATGGAACACCGTGTCTAGGAGCGTTAAGGGCTGTAACCTCCAAGTGTGGCGCGGGTTATTATACTCAGGTGGGGCAATTGTATGCTTGACCAGAGAGTGGTCCGAATATGTTCTGGCCAGGTGCGTGACATCTGTTATCAGGGGACCTAACCCCCTAGACAATAAGCAATAATCTACTGTGCCCAGGAGGCAGCTTACGCTGCAAAGTGTGTGCCCTCCCGTGTGAGTGGATGAAAGTGACGCCAGGCTTCCAGTAACCCAGTCTCCACCCTGATTCCCTGTAGGACGTGGTATGACCTATTGTAGTGATGTGGTTTGGGATTTGATCTGTCTTCAGCTGGGTTGAGAGCTACATTAAAGTCCCCACCCCATATTTTATGGGTAGAGCCTATGTCCAGAATTTTCCCCCATAGCACAGTAAAGAACTCAGGAGTGTCCACATTCGGGCCATAACAACTCACTAGGGTGATGGAATCCGTGCCCAGCCGCCCCCACACAATAGTGTATGTTCTGTTGTGATCAAGTAGCGTACCAGCCAGGGCAAATGGAGTCTGTTTTTTAATAAGTATAGCCGTGCCTCTGGCATAGGATGAGTACAAAGAGAATAGTCGGTGGTCTGCCCACTTAGTAGCAAATGTAGTGGGGTGTAGTGAATTAATATGTGTTTCTTGGAGTAGCGCGATATGTATATTGTGTCTATCTAAGTATGCTAATAGCTGGCGACACGTTCACGTGTCTCCTAATCCCCGCACATTCCACGTGACTATCTGCAGGCTCCCATAGGTGCCAAAGGTGTGCCATAAGTGGTAGTGTGTCCCCTGTGGACTGTGTGCTAGAGTCATTATAGTACCATACGTCTGTCTGTCATAATGCGGCTAAGTAGCTAAGAATGAACATAAAGTGAAACCCTTCCCTCCCTCCCATCCCTCCCACAACAGCATCCCAATTGTGCCAGAATGACATTTCCCTCCGGGAGCCCAACAATATTCCAACTGATCAATTCCGGTCAAACAAGACCAAGTTAGAAGAGAGTCTTGTGGGGGATCACCCATAATGGAGGAACCGCTGGTGTGTCACATTTATCTCCTGTCCCCCAATGCCCATAACTAGCCGCAGTAGCGGCAGGTGGGACATCGGGAGAAGCAGTGGGAGAGTGCTCGGCACTACGCCATGGAGAAAAAGTACCATTGTCCAAGTCTTATAGGTAACCCACTATATAACAGGTAATTGCACCAAGGGTGCTAGGTACACTGAGCTGGTGTCTTTTAGGAGATTGTAGATCCAGCCACCTGTAGGTGCAAGGAACAGTCCCGCTGCATAGTAGACGAGGCAACGTGGGGTAGTAAAGTGACAGTCCCGTGTATGTAGAACTATGGGTGTCGGTCAGCTTTGGCTTTTGCTTCCACTTATACGAGGGGCCGTCTATCTCCGGAGAGCGGGACATGGAGGAGCGATCATCTGAATTCCGTCGAGGTGATTGTCGGTTGATGCGTTTGAGGAACTCTTCAACTTGCTGTGGATTTGCAAATATACTTTGCTTACCTTGATGAGTGAACCTTAGGCGCGCAGGATACATGAGTGCAAAGACAATTTGCACCTTACAAAGCTTCTGCTTCACTGGGAGAAACTTGCGGTGTGCCTCCTGCACAGCGACAGTGAAGTCTGGATATATGGTAAAGTCCATGCCTTCGTCTGTCAGTGTCTTCTTCTCACATGCCAAGCGGAGTACAGCGTCCCGGTCACGATAGTTAAGGATCCGAGCGATAATAGGATGTGGGACGCCGCCCGGAGGAGGGCAAGGACCGAGAAACCGGTGTGCTCGCTCCACATTCAGGTGAGGAGAGAAGGCGCTTGCTCCAAAGGTGTCACGTAGGAGGCGCTCGATGTAATCACTCATGCGACCACTGTTTGTGGTTGCCGAAATGCCTAGGACTCATATGGTATTCGTGCGACTTCTAGCTTCAAGGTCCTCATTCTTGGAGGCAATTACTTTGTTTATTTGTGTCATTTGCTGCTGTATTTGGGACGTAGCGTCTTCCGTGTCTGAGATCCTCCGTTCTGCCTCCTTGATCTGCTCGTCATGTTTATTTACCTTCAGCGCCAGGAAGTCCAAGCGACTATTCATCGTGTCCATCCTGCCTGACAAGGACGTGAGACTCTGCTGCATCGCTAGTAGCAATGTTTTCACCCCGTCGTCAGAGGTGGAGGATTGTGCTTGAGCGAGTAACAGACTTCTTCGCTTCAAACACAAGTTTAGATTGCCGTCCCTCTGACTTCCCCATATTGGTACGTTGAAGTTGAGTAGGCCTTACGTCTTGATATGTTGTTTATATTCCGGCTGGAGTAGATAGTATAGTGTTCAGTAGCGAGCGCCCCAAGAGCTGGTCCAGAGAAGGCGCCACCCAAACCACCTACAGGATAGGAGTAGTAGGAGGCAGCCTAGCTGGTATATTGGAGCTCTAGCCGAATGGGTCTGACTGAGGCGGGAACAGCGTCACAGTGCGAGCGGGAGCCAAGATCTATACTTGCGTTAAGTGTTTGGCGTGGGCCCCACCAGCAGGATATTCTGGAGTCGTGTCGTGGTACTGTACAATTACCCCCGTTACAGTGTAGAAGAATTGCAGCGGTTTAATATTTTCAGCCTTCCACATCTGTGTGGTACTTGTAATGCCTGTTGTGTCTTAGTGTAAGACACGCGGTTACTTCATGGCAGCACGCCCCAAGGGTCCGAAGTGAGGATGGGTGGAGTGGTGGCGAGAGTCTGGTGTACTGGCTCCCTACCATAGATTCAATTCACTTTCGGCGGTTCCTCTCCACACCGCACAGGGTTCCACCGGGACTGGATCAATGGTGTGGCCGCTTCTCTTTACACAGTTAGGTGGGGAGTAGCACTCCCGGTTGGGTGGGCAGCACGGAATATGTACCGGTGCAGTCTTAATTCCGAGGCTCGGCTGCCTCATGCAGATGATGACGCGGCGCACACCCGCCACAAATGTCTAGGCAAAAGCTGATATTTAGCAGCCTCCTTTTCCTGTACGAGATATCTTCCAGTATATTAGGGAGCTGCATATCTGGAGTACATCCCGGTGAGTTGTGGATCCGTTAAAGGGCACAGAATAGGCTGATCCGATGTTATGCTCCAGTCGGCTCTCCAAGGTTGTGGCCCAGTGCCTCGAGCGAGGTCGGGAGCTTGCGTAGCGGCAGCAGCCGTGAACGGCACCACGCAGCTCCAAGTCTGTCTCCCGCTGCAGCGCAGACCTCGCTCTGTAGAGGACAGCCGGGGCCCGATCAGGTAGAAACATGCACCGGAGCTGGAGGGCACCCTGCTGTGTGATCGGTATGCATTTTGGGCAGCTTTCTCCCGGTATAAAGAGGAGAAATGCAGGATTATGAGGCCAAGCTACCGGAGCCTCACAGAGGAGCGGCCATTCCGTTTGTGCACCACCTAGCACCCTGGTCAAAAAATAAAGGTTCCTTAATGGTCATAGGGTAATGGTAGGGGCACTCGTTTGCAGTGAGTGTCATGGATCCAGTTCTTTCGGCCGGAGACCTTCATGGTCGTGCAGTCCCAGAAGGACCTGTTCAGGTCCCTTCTAGCGGGGCTCCAAGCTCTTCTTCCACTGAAAGTTGCACACCAAAACCCAATCGCCAGGCTGGACGTTGTGTCCGGGCCCCTCGGGTATATCTGGGAGAGTGCCCCGGATCTGTTGGTGAATAGAACGCAAATTTTCAGTTAACTGGCACAGTTAATCTGTCAATAATGGGTATTCAAAATCAGAGAACATATGAGGGCGCGGGATGCCCCAAACATTTGCTGGACGTCCAAACACAACCTCGTAAGGTGACAATCTTGTTCTAGAATGTGCTGTTGTTCTTGTCGACAAAAGAGCTAATGGTAAATCATCTGACCACTGTAACCCTGTTGTCTCCTGAATCTTTGCCAATTTCAGTTTGAGAGTACCATTGTACTTCTCAACTAGACCTGCTGACTAGGGATGATTTGCAGCATGAAACTTCTGCTTTATATGCAAACCGTCGCAAATAAACTGGATAACCTTGGCATTGAAATTACTTTTGTTATCACTCCAGATCAAACGGGGCAAGCCAAAACGAGGAAAGAAGTCCTTTAGGAATACATTTGCAGTCATCATGGCTGTATTGTCTTTGGTGGGGTAGGCTTTAACCCATTTACTGAAAGCACAAATAACCACCAACACATACTTCAAATTGTTGACCCTGTCTAATTCGATAAAATCCAGCAGAAGGTTCTCAAAAGGGAAAGTGGGTGGTGCAAAGTTACTGGGTGGCATAAGGGTACCCTTCCCAGGATTGTGCATCATGCACACCTACAGTACTTCACTAAATGTGCAGCTGTCTTTAAAATGTTTTGCGATACGGGGTCTAACAACTTGCAAATACCCTTAGCACTGATATCAATCTCCTACCCTCTTTCGACAGTAGGTGACCTAAGTAGGTGACCTCCTGTCGACAATACTGAAATTTGGAAAGGGATACTATATGGCAACAATTTAATCGTACTGTCTCTTTAACCTTGTTCTCTATACGAGGCAATGAGCAAGTCATCGACATACCGAAGCAATACATTTCCTGTGGGGAGCGACTAGGAATCTAGCTGGCCTGTCAATGCCTGACTGTAGATACTTGGACTCTCTGGATAGCCCTGAGGAGAGCGACAGAATCTAAAGCTTCTACCAGCGAGGGTGAACCTAAACAGATACTAGCTGTCAGGATGAATTGGAATACTGAAGAATTCATTTTTCAAGTCAATGACAGAAAAGTATGTAGCAGAAGAAGGAATCATTGTCAAAGAGTGGTAATGTCAGGGACCACTGGAAACTGGGTAATCACTGTTTTATTAACCTCCCGCAGGTCAATCACAAAATGGTAAACATCTGCATGATCATCAGAGGAACCCGAAGGTGTCCGTTTGAGAATGGGAAGAATAGGGCTATTACAAACATTAGCAGTCGTCTCCTCAAACACTCCTTTCTCAATCAAGTCCTGTATAATTAGCAATAAAGCTCGCTCACCCGCCTGCCATATTTTATACTGAGGGATGCGAGGCAAAATAGCATTGTCTTTAACTCGGATTGAAACTGGCTGTATCTGTAGCAATCCCACATCTATGTCACCTGTTGCCCAAAGAGTTGGCAGCACGTCTTTAAACTCTATAGGAAGAGGCGCATCTTTGGACAGACACTGCGTACCGCGCACTACATCAGGATGCATCGTTATGTAAACACCTGCTGGGGAGCAATAAATTGTGGCACGCAATTTTTTCAACAAGTCCAGACCCATCAAATTTTCTCCACAATTAGACGTCAACAAGAATGGCAAATCCACAGTGAAAGGACCAATAGTCAATACAAGAGGTTTTGAAATGGGGCTCACTACCAGTACACCAGAAAAACCCACCAAAACATTATTATGGCCAGACAGAGCCGCCCCAGGGACCAAGGAACGAGAAACAGAACTTTTTGTTGCACCCGTATCCACCAAAAACTCCTTAGTTGAACCATGCACATCCACACTGACATACGGACCACGTTGATCTACATGTATCGAAACTGGTCCCTAACTCTGTCCCTGGCTGTCCAAGCTGTAAGACATCCCTGTCACCTCATCCGTGTCATAATCATCATGATAATACTGTCCTCTCCGGTGGTCATCAAAATAATTCTGGTCAGAACGACCCTGTGGGGCCACAGCATTCTGAGCCCTGTCCTGTCCACCAGCTCCACGATCTCATCCACAAAAACCTCGTCCTCTCGGGACTGCCACCTTCTGCAAAAGCACCGGACACTCGCTACGCCGGTGTCCCTCCTCTTTACAACATGCATACTGATTTGGCCCTAAAGGCGTGGTATTTGTAGGCCCGTTCGTGCGTGGAAGCTGTCAGGCCAAACCACCATGTCCTCTACCATACCCCTAGAAGCCTGCTGCAACAAAACTTTCGTCTTCAAATCCTGGTGCTTCTTCTCTGGCCCCCGAACACCCTTTGCCACCACCATCACCGACTTCATCGCACCACACGCCACTGCCTCAACAAACTACATACTCATTGGAGACCTGAACTTCCACCTCGACAACCCCAGCGACCACAACTCCACTATCCTTCGTGACAACCTCGCCAGCATCGGACTTAAACTACTTGTCAACACACCGACCCACAGAGCAGGACACACCCTCAACCCCATCTTCGTGGCAGGAAACAGCGTCCAATTCAGCCACACAACGCAACCGCCATGGACCGACCACCACTGCGTACACTTCGCCATCAACAAACCCAAGGCACCCAAACCAGCCCCACGCCCACCACAAAGGAACTGGAGCAAGGTTACCGCAAATGATGCAGCCAGAGAACTCCACACCTGGATCTCCAACTGCGCAGACGAGCTCGCCCCGCTACGCAACCCCGACAGACAACGCCCTAGGAAAGTCGCCTGGTTCACCACCGCTCTCCATGAAGCCAGAAGCACCTGTGGATGCCTGGAAAAACACCAAGACAACTGAAAACCACACCACCTACAAGGACGCCATGATGGACTACCACAACTAGATCAGAGCCACCAAGAGGAACTTCATCCACAACAAACTCCTGGCCAACTCCACCAACTCCAAGGAACTTTTTAGTGTCTTTCAAGAATTCACCAACCCACGCAGTGAAGCCACAGACATCACCCCATCCCAAGACCTCTGCGACAAGCTTGGAACCTGTTTTCCCCTCAAGATCAAAAACCTCTATGACAACTTCGTCGACTATCCACCAGGCGCCACAGATGGCCCCCTGCCACCCAGAAACACCAGCCAGCCCACCATCTCCAACTGGACACCAATCACGGCTGAAGACACCGCCTCAACAATGAAAAGCATCCACTCGGGCCCCCACCGACCCCTGTCCCCCTCCCTTCTACCACAGAGCCGCGGCCGCCATCGCACCCGAACTACAACACACCATCAACACCACCTTCAAAACAGGCACCTTCCCAGACGACTGGAAGCGCGCAGAAGTCAGACCTCTGCTCAAGAAGCCCACAGCTGACCCCACCAACCTCAAGAACTATCGGCCCATCTCGCTCCTCCCCTTCACAGCCAAAGTTGCAGACCAAACAGTCAACAGGAAACTGACACAATTGATTGAAGAGAACACCGTCCTCGACCCGTCCCAATCCGGATTCCGAAGCAACCACAGCACAGATACCACCCTACTAGCTGCCATAGATGACATCCGCACCCTCCTGGACTAAGGCCACTCCGCAGCCCTCATCCTACTCGACCTATCAGCGGCCCTCGACCCCGTCTTCCACCGCACACTAGTTGCCAGACTACACATCACAGGCATACAAGGAACAGCCCTGGACTGGATCCGATCATTCTTCACTGGAAGAAGCCAAAGGATCAGACTCCCACCCTTCCTCTCCGACCCCACGAAAATCACCTGCGGAGACCCACAGGGTTCATCCCTGGGCCCCACCCTCTTCAACATTTACATGGCCCCCCTCCAAGCCATCGTCTGACAACACGGCCTCAACATCGTATCCTACGCCGACGACACCCAGCTCATCCTCTCCCTCACCAAAGACCCCACTACTGCCAAACTCAACTTCCAGAAAGGAATGCAAGACGTCGCAGTCTGGATGACCAACAGCTGCCTGAAGCTCAACGCCGAGAAGACAGAAGTCCTCGTCCTCGGTACCACCCCTTCTGCAGGGGATAGCACCTGGTGGCCAACTGTCCTCGGAAGCCCACCTACCCCCTCAGACCACGCCAAGAACCTTGGTATCGTACTCGACTCATCACTCACCATGAACCGGCAGGTCAACGCCGTCACCTCCAGCTGCTTCAACACCCTCCGCATCCTCCGCAACACCTTCAAGTGGATTCCCCCAGAGTCAAGGAAGACAGTCACCCATGCACTCATCACCAGCAGACTGGACTATGGAAACGCACTCTACGCCGGCACCAACAAGTCCCTACTTCGCAAACTCCAGACAATACAGAACACCGCCGCCAGCCTCGTCCTTGGCATCCCCTGACACGAACACATCAGTCAACACCTACGAAGTCTCCACTGGCTTCCTGTGGAGAAAAGAGTCACTTTCAAAATCCTCACTCATGCCTACAAATGCCTATACAACAACGGACCCAAATACCTCAACGACAGAATCAACTTCCGCATACCCAAAAGAAACCTCTGCTCTTCCAACCTCGCACTGGCCGAAACGCCGCTCATCCACAGAGCCAGAGCAGGCGGAAGATCCTTCTTTCACATTGCAGCCAAGACCTGGAATGAGCTACCGGCAGATATCAGATGAGATCCCTCCCTGAACACCTTCAGGAAGACCCTCAAGACCTGGCTCTTCAGCTAAACAGATCTGCGGACCCCCCCTCAGCGCCTTCAGACCCTCACGGGTGAGTAGCGTGCTTACAATTCCCTGATTGATTGATTGACCTCTCCTTATCCTCGTTTTCCCTGTGTTCATAATACTGTGCCATATTCAAAATAACAGGAGAGGAAGATGTGGACCAGGTACTCCCGGAAGCCTGCAATCGGGTTGCAATCTCAGGAAGCAAATTGGAAAAAATGTGCTAACAAACAGTCGCACACCACCTTCGATCGGCAAATCCTGTCCACTATAATCTAGAAACATCCCCTCAAACCAAGTGAAAAAAGTCAGACACACTCTCATCTTTCTTCTGACGGCAAGCTGATAACTTGTCCCAATTGACTTTTCTCAGTGGGATAAGAGAATGCATGTACGTAATGATACGACCGGGCAAAGCAAGTATCTCCACTCTAGACTTTTCACCTGGCTTTCGTTCTTGATCCCATACCTTAATGTGGTCCCATGTACCACCCAATTCCACAACATGATCCTGTGTGTGCACTTGTCTCCAAATATTCACCGGTACTAGCAAACAAAAGAACATTTCAATATCAGCGAGTGTCATCACTGTGGAAGAGGCAGCCTCAGTCAATTCTTTATAATATGCAGTAGGATTTTTTCTAGGGTCAGGTAACTGAGTCTTAAGAGACAAAACCTCACTCCTTTTCCATGGAGTATAAACCCACTGTTCTTGGAAATGGGCCGCTACCCTAGGTCTAGTAACGTTATCATGCTGATCCCTTAGCTCTGGTATTTCGGGATGATAGATAGGATGAACCTAGAGTGGGACTCTTCTCAAGCAGTCTACCTCGATAAGCAACCAACGTCGCAGCGTTACCAAAGACGTGAGCAGGCGCCATTTCAGTAACATATACATGGTCCCAAATATCATATATAATCTGCGGCGCTTGGGCCTCGGAAATGCAAAGAGTCCATAGATTTCCAATGTTTAGCAAAAAAACAACATCAGCTGACAGGAATCCAAAACAGCCACGGGCCATCCTAGTCTTCTTTGGGAATTTCCTGCTGCGACAGGCAATATTTGAAAAAGCCCGCCCAGACACTCGACGGACATATCAAGGTATATCATTCTTCACGCGCCCGGACTTCTGCCACGCAGCAGTTGAACGTGGGTGGCGACTGCGACAGGCTATTAAGCCGTTCCAGGATGCAGGCCATGAAGCATATCTGCTGGCCCCTGCCAGACTGAAAACAATAGTGCGTGGCTCAGTAAAAAATGTTTACGTCAGAGATTCAGGCTAAAGAATATTTGGGCCAGGTTTCAAAGAGCAATAATAATACTTGAAGACCAGGACAAGGCCGGCAGTGGCGGCTGGTGACATTAGAAAGTGGTAGGGCGTAAAAGTTGGGATGAGTTAACCTGTGACAAGCGAGCAAGCCCGACCGACAAAATTATGAAACAAGCATTGGCATAGCCAATAGGTCTCGCCTTTGGGACTTTATAAGTGTTTAGCCATGCAACGGTTGATATTGTTGCACCAAGGATATTGTGCTGCATAACTAAATACTTATAAGGTCCCTAAAGCGAGACCTATTGGCTATGCCAATGCTTGTTGAGTATGGAAGGCATTGTCTTCAGGACTACCAAGAAAAAAGCATGTTTGCCATGACAAGCACAATGAGTTGTCAACAACATTACCTTAAATTTTTCCTAAAATGACTACACTTTAACATACTCTGAATACCACAGTGTTTTGAATCAACCCCAACAACAGGAAAAATTATTACTTGCAATCATCCCCTAGTGGTTTCTAAATACCTCATGCCTAGTGCATCTAGTGTTAAAATGTGTAGAACTATGGTATACACCACGCTTCACTTAGTGGTTTTGCAACTAGTTTACGGTCTCGTGAAGCAAGTCGTTTCACCAATGTTTAACCCACTCGCAGATTGAGAGCTTCATTTAAGGGTGGTAATTCACAAAATGAAGTATGTCACCTCCTCCTGCTATGCGTGGGGAGCGCTGTGTTTATAGCTACCTGGGCCTCTTTTTTTTGTGAGAATGTGCAAGGTCTGCTTTTTATAATTTACATACCAAAGACTCCCAGTTATGTTGTAACTCATGATTTGTTGTCATTGCAACTCTTATTGCATCTGTGTCTTTTGGGGAAAATTTGAGAGAAGGATCCCACCTCTAAAAGCCAAAGCGAAGTAGGTGTCTCAGTGTACCCAAACACACAGGGCCTCATTTATGAAAAGTGACGCATCACTGCCTGAAAACAGTGATGCGTCACTTTTCATTGCGCCCTCCCTGCGACTCCAATGATGCGTCATATTTACAGTATGATGCATCATGTCGCAAGGAGTCACAGATACGTCAGTATTTCTGACGTATCTGTAGGCGCAAAAGTGACGCATTGCTGGAGTGTGTCACAAAAGTGACGCAACTCCAGCAATGTGTCCTTTCACATGGGGCAAGCCCCATGTGAAAGGGCCTGCGTCAGTCTTACGCCTGCTGTGAGGCAGGCGCAAGATATTGACGCATTTGCACCCTAGAAGTGGCGCAGTGAAATCTCGTAGATTTCACTGCGTCACTTCTACGATGCTTACTTACGTGGGAACGCCCACCCTGCATACATTATACCTGACGCAGGTATAATGTAGCGCAGGGGTTTACAAAGTGACGCATCTAGGTAGATGCGTCACTTTGTAAATATGGCGCATCATGGCGCATGTTTTACGCCACTGGTGCGTCACAAAAAGTGACGCACCGGTGGCGCAAAAGTGACCAGGGGCTCATAAATGAGCCCCTAAGTCTACTTCAGTACATCATGGTGGCTTTCTGTTCTGGTAAACAATGCTAAAGTGAAACATTCTTTACTCCAAATCATATTTCCAAATGTGGACATGGGATAGTGTTGCTGAAGGCATTTAAATAATCAACCTGCTCTCCACTTGTGGTAATGCTAAGTAGTGTCAATATGTGCATTGCAGCTTCTTTGGTAGTTTTCAAATGAATGAAATCAGCATTTATGCAATGTTATGCATCTTTGGTGTATTTTGGGGTTTTCGTTTTTTTTTGTTCCGCACACCCATTGTTTTCATTTGTTTCTAAGCACATTGGGTTATTCAAGAATTATGCATTCAAACTCTTTTCGAAAAACATAATTCTGAGGATGAGACTCCAGGGAGGATCTTTAATTGCAAATATGAGCAGCAGCGGCGAACAAAGAAGATGTGGGAACAGAGAAACCAAAGGATGTAAATGTCCTAAGTGGGTGGGCACGAGACTTGACTTTCAGGTCATTTCATCACCAAATGCCACACAGTTGGACATCATTGGAAACCTGTCAACGGTAGCCACAGTTTATGATTTAAATTTCATTCTTTCCTTTAAATATTCATTGTATTTTGTCTAAGAAAAGTGTCCCTTTTTTGTATGCGTGGGCGTAAACTTTCAATCCATCCTTTAAATACGGTGCCATTCCCTTTAGAAATAGGTTAAAACAAGCCGATAGGCTTTAATTCAAAGGAACAGCAACCACAAAGTTTCTAACATTTAGGGCCATATGTAGGTAACATACTATTTACCGATTCATAAATACCGAATTTTAATTTATGAATCAGTAAATAGTATGTAGGTAAATAATCGGTAATTATTACCGATTCGGTAAATATCGGTATTTATGAATCGGTATTTACCGAATCGGTAATAATGCATCCCTTCCCATTCATTCCTATGGGCCTGGAGGCCCATAGGAATGAATGGGAAGCCAGTTACTATTACCGATTCGGTAAATACCGAATCGGTAATCGGGGAGGCATTATCATGGGTGGCAGCGTGTCACATTGACACCATGTTGCACCCCTGATTCGTGCATGTGTGCACATGTGGCGCACATACATGCCCTAAGGGCATGTATGTCTGCCACATGGCACTTTACAAATAGCACAAAAATGCTTTTTGAAAGGTATTCGTCATTTACCATCAACTTGTAGTTGGTGGTAAATAACGAATCCAGACACCAATAATGCACTCACTTGAGTGCCCCCTACATAGCATTTCTGGATTCGGTAATTTACCGAATTGGTATTTTACCGATTTCTTAAAATTCCGGTTCGGTATATACCGAATCCAGAAATCAGCCACCTACATCTCAAGTGCCTCAATACCGGTCGGTAACGGGATATTTACCGATTTTCGGCCGTTACGACCGGTATTGAGGTACCTACATATGGCCCTAGGTGTGTGTTATAATTTGCAGTCGAAATTGGCCTTGACAAGAGAAGCTTGCTAATTAGCAGGAGGAGGGGACAGACTGCCAGGCTTCACATATCTTTATTCATTTCCTAGAAAATGACATTTCTCGTTAGATTGTTTTCATCTTGGTGTGATGTATGAATATGAGGAATCCGCTGTGAATCTCCAGCCCGCACAATGTGCGAACTCGGAGGACAGCAGGTTATTCATCAAAAATCAGACTACTGCGTTCCCTCCAGTCGCGGCCGGCATGACTGGCGGGTGGGGGGAGAGGGGTTGGAAATGGTGTTGGGCCAAGGGGATAGGGGGAGGCGGGAGGGGTTTGTTTAATTAAAAAATATAATAAAACGTAACTTACTGTCCTCACCTCAGCTTCTGGGGTCCGACTCCCGCCATCTACCGTCCTGCCGCCTTTTCAAATTTCTTCAGGCAGCTCTCATCGCCGCGACGTCATCAGCCAGGAAAGCCAGCCTCCCTCCCTCCCCTCCGCCAATCACAAAGCGTGAGGCGAAGCGGAGCGCGCCCCAGAAGGGCCATTTTCTCAATGTAGGCTGATGGGTGCAGCAGCATGCAGCAGCCTGCATAGAGAAAATGGGAGAGTGGGCGGCCCTGCTCGAGGGCAGGGGAGGAGTGGCTTGCTCGCTGTTGGGCATACTGACTGTTTGGTCGGCACCCAGGCCAGCCAAACAGTCAGTATCTACAACAGTGGGCAAGCCACTCCCCCCTGCCCTCGAGCAGGACCGCCCACCCCCAACCAGGCACTTCTGCTTTCTCGCCGTGCGAGAAGGCAGAAACATAAAATGGTAGCTATTACCATTTATGTTTCTGCCTTCTCGGACCGCGAGAAAGCAGTGGGGCAACGCCTCTACACCCCAATGGGGGAGCCGCCACTGAAGGCCGGGATGGGATATGGGGGGGAAAAAACTGAAATTCGTTGGACATTTAGACAACCCTCTCTTTCCTGCTTATGGCAATTGTTTGGTCAATGATTTTTGTCTTTGTTTGAATTGTGTTCTTCTAGGAGCAAAGGGGACAACACATGTTAAGGGGGGGGGGAGCACCACGTTGTTGGGAGACGGCTTCCATCACACAGGCCAGGTGGTCTGACTGCTTTCATTAGAGCGGGGGGAGGTGGGGGGGAGGGGTGGTGGGGGGTGGTGGCTGGTAGGAGAGAGGGGGAGGGTTGGGGTTGGGGTAATGGTAGGGGTAATGGGAGACTAAGCAATGGCACGTTATACGATATACAGCAAGTAGTGGTAACAGTATTATTGGTGCAGCATTTTATGGCCTTGGGAAGGAAATGTCCTGATGCACATGAAATTAGAGGGGAGAGAGAATGGGTAGCAGGTATTCTAGAAGTAGGGGTGGCCCTAGTGGTATCACACTGGAGTAAGACTTCAGGTTCTAATTGGAGGTTATCTCATATGGTTGAAACAATCCCCTTGAGATATGGCTAGGTTGTGTGTATTATCTATTAACATCTGCGGCCTGAATGATAAGGCTAAAAGAAGGAGGGTACATGAAGACGTGTATTGCCTTCAAGAAACTCATGTCGCCAGAGAAGATAGGGCCTTGCTGAACACTCTAGGTTTAAAGGTTATTTGTCATACAACACAAGAAACCAGGACTAGGGGGGTGGCTATTTTAGTGAAAGGCACCTCAACTATTCCAGGCCGCAGTGCAGTTGACAAGCTGGGCAGAAGGGCAGATGGGTGATACAGGAATGCAAGGCCGGCAGTGGTTCATTTACACTATGCGTAATATATGCCCCAGTGTTGGATGATCCAAGTGTTTTTAACTATTTGGCTGTTGAATTACTAACGTGGCCCGGTCCATTTGTTATTTGTGGGGACCTCAATCTAAATGGGTCAAGAGGGGGGGTCTGTAATATAGAAGAAAACTATGTTGGTCGAAAGCCACAATCATTTTGGGCACTTGGGCATTTGCGTAAAGAGCTCGGTCTGGTAGATGTATGGCATGCCCTAAGGGCACCAGACCCAGGATTTACCTACTATTCAGCTCCGCATGGCAGCTTTGTCAGGCTGGACTACATTTTGGTTACACCTGTATTGGTCAGAAGGGCATGGGTGGATTTATATCCTAGAGTAGTGTCCGACCATAACCCGATTGTGTTTGAACTAATAATTGCTGGACTGACTCGAGTGCCTAGAAAGTGGTCGTTTGAAACGGGGCTGCTTTTGGATTCTGATTATGTTGAGCATATGCGGTCCTGGATCGTGCTTTTTTTCCCATAAATAAGGGAAGCGCCGAGGAAGGGTTCGTGTGGGACTCCTTTAAAGCAAGTATAAGGGGTGAAACCCTGAGCTTTAGTATCGCTAAACAGAAGAAGGTCCGTGATCGCTGGGGAGAACTATACCGAACTTTAAGCACCTTGGAAATTAGATTAATTGGCGCTGTCCAAAATTGAAGAGATCTGGCCCCTGTTTTAAATGAGATAGCTATTACTAAGGCCCGCCTAAATGAACATCATGCAGAGAAAACAGCTGTAAAACTCCTTGCTAGCGAACAAGATCGCTATGAATATAATGAACGCATTGGGAGGTATTTGGCAGTCAGGGCCAAACAGCAGAGCATGGATTTTAATATCAGTAAAGTTAAGAATATGAGCAGAAATATAGTCACTGAACCTGGGGAAATTAGGGAGGCCTTCAGGGAGTTTTACGCTAACTTATATAAAGAATCGCTTATATCCGACTCTGCATTACCAGACAACCACTCAGTTGGCCCACTGGGCTCCGCTACACTCACAGATGAGAACAGCTTGATGATAGGGGGAGAAATTTCATTAGAAGAGCTGCAATCGGCCTTGTTTGCCCTACCCTCAGGGAAGGCTTCAGGGTTAGACTCTATACCATTAGAGTTTTATAAAATATTCTTTGCAGAAGTTCAGCAGGAGCTCTTGAACCTCGTAAATGGAGTCAGAAAGGGAATTCCACCACCCAGATCATGGGATGCTGCCAATATAATTATATTCTTAAAGAAAGATAAAGATCCTATTGCTCTTGGCTCCTACAGACCCATTACACTGCTAAACAGTGATGGAAAGCTATACTCAAAGATCTTCGCTACCCGACTGGCTGGGGTCATACATCAGCTTGTATCGGATAAACATCATGGGTTTATTCCGGCGGGGCGGGGAACTACAGACCATATCCGAAGGGTTATAACCATATTCGACATAACTTAAGTTTTGGCTAAACCAATGGGGGTCTGTTTTTTGGATGCTGAACAGGCCTTCGACCGTGTGTCGTGGGCCTTTCTCTGGAAAGTGATGGAGGGTGTTGGATTGGGGATAAATTTGATCAACGCAATCCATGCAATATATAAAAGACCTACTGCCTATCTGAGTATAATGGGACAACAAACCGAACCCTTTGTAATAGAGAGGGGTACAAGACAGGGTTGCCCTATGTCTCCCCTACTCTTTGCGCTATTTATTGACCCTTTTATTAGAACGTTAGAAGCCTCACAAGAGGTTGTGCCCGTTACATTACAGGGGTGGGATACTAAGACCCTCGCCTATGCCGACGACATCGCCATAATTACAAGTGATCGAGATAGGGCTATAATGGCAGTGGAGGAACTGGCTGAAGTATTTGGAAATGGGTCACGATTCCTTTTGAACAAAACTAAAACCCACATTTTAATCAACAGGCACACGCTAGCATCTGATATTAGGATTACAAATGAGGCTACGTACCTTGGTATTTATATTACTTCAAAGATAGAAATGATAGTTGATAAAAATGTGTCCCCTATTCTGGAGAAAGCCAAGCTTGATTTTAAAAGATGGGATAACATGAGATTGTCGATAATGGGAAGATGCAATTTAATAAAAATGATCTTTCTTCCAAAAATATTAGACGTGTTTAGATCTCTCACATTAGAAATTAATGATATATGGTTTAAGAAAATTGATCGGATAACAGCTAGTTTTATTTGGGCATACGGGAAGAGCAGAAGAGCGAACGCTTTTATGTGTTTACCTAGAGGTGTGGCCGGCTGGGCACTACCAAACTTCAGGCTGTACTATCTCTCTGCAGTCTTGCAGTGTTATCAGATATTGTTTAGCTGTCGTACAACGGCGCAGGATTCCAGCATCAGGTTACCCTCCATCTATGAGCTATTGCTTGGTAAATCTGCTCAGGGTTGTCTAATGATGTTCTTTGAGCAAAGCTATTTCAAACGAACCCGCTTTAAGACCTTGTATGCAGCTTCTAGCAATTGGGTATTGATTAGGAAAAAAGCAGGGGTGGGCAGGTATAGTCGATATACCCCTCTGATTCAAAATGAGCAACTGCCCTGCATCTTTCAGGACAGTTGCTTTAAAAGATGGGGGTGTAACAGGGTTAGCAGACTGGGAGATTTTTTGGTAGAGGGTTCGTTTGCCCCCTTTGAACTGGTCCGTAGTAAATTTAATATCCCATCATGAGATTTTTAAAAAATATTTACAGATCAGAGATTTTATTTTTTTTAAAGCAGGGGGGACTGCTGGCTTTGATCGAATACCGGTATTGGAGTTAATGGTAAAAGAAGCTACCCCTTCCATTTCTCAGTTATATGGCTGCTTATTGGAACTGGTCCCTGATGACCTCGAGAAGCAGGATGGGAAATGGAAGGAGAAACTTGACATGGTCGACTCAGGATTTTTGGAATCACTGGAGCTAGGGGGCACAGTAATGTTTGCCTCGAATTTGCAATCGCAACACTATAAAACGGTGTACGATTTATATGTAACTCCAGCAAAGATTGTTAAATGGGGCGGCACGGCTGGGACAACTTGCCCCAGATGTCAAGCTTCAGGGGCAGACCTGGTCCATATATTCTACTCCTGTCCCAGTCTAAATCAAATACTGCTAGAAATTGTGGGCTTTTAGGGGAGATATTAAAAAGCATTATCACTTCGTCCCCGCAGCTTATGCTATTGGGAGTAGACAAAACCTATTTAGGGCCTGGGCTGGAATTGATTTATATCGCTATGACTGTGTATAGGTTGTGCATATCTGCTGCATGGTTGGATAGACTTCCTCCAACATTCCAGCAATAGAAAGGGCGCTTCCTGCATGTATATCAATTTGAAATGGCCCTATATAAACGTAAGGGTATTCAGGCTAAACGAAAAGGAAGGAAGATCTGGGGATTATTATCTGCATGGATAAATGAGTTTTAAGGAGCTCTAATGTTGCTAACTACCCCTAAATATGATTCAAACTGGGTTAATCTTAAGTAGAATTGCTTTAGCTTAGATACCGGGATTTGAAGTATTGTTTGGTTAATTTTGTTTTTTTATGCCGAATACTGCCCGTGGATTTATGTACGTACACTTGCTGAAATCGTATATGTATTTGGTGATATGAAAAAATTAAAAATTAAAAAAATATATATATAATCTGCGGCGCTGTATCATTGAAACACTGCTCTTGAAGACCGATCAAAGTAGCGGACATGTGTTTAAGGGCATGCTGTTGTGCGAAAGGCTCATAATATTCCATCAAACTCCACACATCCTCCACACTGTAAATGGGGTTAAGGGCCCGCTGTGCAGCCTGATTAGCCACCACCTTTTTCTCCTCATCTCCCATATCAGATCGGACTAACGTCTGCTCCACACATTCCTTAAATTTCATCCAGTCTCTATCCTCAAATCCATGTACTGGTGTCCCAATGTTCAGTAATGTCGAGGGATGTGTCAGTCACATTTCATTGTAATTTCTGTTATTGTTCTCAGCTCTGTTAACCCTATGACCTTGATAAGCAATCTAAATAAGGTTCTCGTAAGCATTCTAAGTAAGGTGCCTTAACTCTCTCAAGAGGTACAGCAGACCTATCAGTTACCAAGTTATTATACGTTAATGTGCTAATTTGACATAGATTTTGACAGCCGACTGCTAGCATCTCAAATCAACCATGTGTTACACAATGACCCACCTGCTTACAATAGTAGTCGCAAGTTCCTCGCTGTACATATAACTCTCATAGTTATTTCACAATTGTTTCTCCCGATAAGACGAAGTTTAATTAATTCCCTCCAAGTTGCCAACAGACGGACCTGCCGTCGCAGCTCCTGCATTCGATTCTCTCAGGGAGGGGACGGAGGGGAAGGGGAGGAGGGGGGGACAAGGGGTAAATGTACTTATGGCTGTTTCCTTTGTGTTTTTATTCTATGTATGTCCATTTTGTCACTTAAACTATGTTGAAGTATCAGGTATACACTATGCTGAATAATTGCTCAGGGACAGATCGCACTCGGACACCAACGTGAGAAATGTTTTCCAAATGATGCTCACTTTGGCCCTAATTATACGATACAGTCACCATGCACATACCGGGTTCACTAACTTTCATGCAAACATTTCCCATAAGGTAAACCATTTACATAGTGAACCATAGACCCAAAGATGGCTCAAAATAAAACCATAGCAGAGGACCTTAACATTGTATCTCTAAATGTCAAAGGACTCAATCACCCGGTGAAGTGCAGGAAAATCTTCGAATACTTAGCCAAAACTAAGGGAGACATCATTCTTCTCCAAGAATTGAAATTATCAGAGGAGGATGTAGGCTTTATCAAACACAACTGGATCTCTCATATTTCATGCTCACCGGCAGACCACAAGAAAAAGGTGTCATTAACCTTATTGCCCAAAAATCCAATATCACTACTATCTCACACAGACACAATGAAGATGGGAGACTATTAGTTACACATCTGCAGAGAGGAGACGACCCTATCCATGTGGTCAACATCTATGGCCCTAATTCCGATGAGCCCAATTTCTGGGAAAGGTCTCAAATTCAATCAAGAGCTTCCCTCAAGATGATCTTATCATAGTAGGCGGTGACTTTAACTTGCCGTTGGATCCTCATATAGACCGCCAATCAAAATGAAAATACCAACCCACCCGCTCACACGAGGTTCTTCACAGAATCTGTTCCAAGTTTAACCTAAAAGACTGATGGCGCCACCAACACCCAGATACAAGAGACTATACATTTTACTCAGCCCCACACAACTCCTACATTAGAATCGACTACATCCTAATCTGAAGTACTTTCACACACCTCATAGATCAAACAGATATAGCCCCCAAACTAGTCTCAGATCACTCCTGCATCAGCACCAAACTCGCAGGTACCCATCCCATCCTACCCCAAAAAGGTGGCGCTTTAACGATGAGATACTCTCTGACCCAGTAAACAAGTTGAAAATCGAACTCGCAATTAAGGAATACATTGCAATAAACGACCTACCAGATATAAGCCCTACCACTTTCTGGGATGCGCTTAAGGCAACCATTAGAGCGGTCATTATTGGTATTAAAGCACAGGTCAATAAAAAACTAAATCTAGAACTTGAATCTCTAGAGAGAGAAATCAAATCACTTGAAATAAAACAGACCGAGGAGATCGATAACAAAGACGTCCTCGATCGGCTGGTTAGGAGGAAATACGAATATAATAAAATTGTGAGCAAACGTGCTGGAGTGTGGATTAACAAATTCAAGGCACTCAAGCTCTGTGATGGGAACAAAGCAGGCAAATTACTGGCCTCTTATCTCAAACACAAACAGAGACAGTTTACTATCTCCTCGATTAAAGACACCAACAATGACATCCAAACCAAACAAAACGAAATACTAAGAAACTTCCACTCTTTTTACGAGGATCTATATAAAAACAAACAAACAATAGATTCAGAAGACTACGCCAAATATTTAGATTCACTTAACCTACCAAAACTATCAGAGGTAGACAGATCAGCGCTAGGGAATCCCATCTCTGAAAAAGAACTCTCGATCTCTATCAAATCACTTAAGAGCAATAAAGCCCCGGGCCCAGACGACTTTTCAGCCTCCTTCTACAAGGAGTTTGACAGGGCTCTACAACCTACCTTATTAAAACTATTTAACTCCATAGCTAAAGAAGGCTGTAAATCGATGAGGGAAGCCAATATCATTGTCATATCGAAGGAAGGGAAAGACCCTCTCTTAACAAAAAACTACAGACCAATCTCGCTGATCAACGTGGACTGTAAGATTTATGCAAAAATCCTAGCCAATAGAGTAAATGCGATCCTTCCAAAATTAAGCAGTAACTCGCAGGTAGGATTCCTCAAGTATCGTATGTCTAATGACAATACTAAATTACTATGTCATATTCTGGAGAAAGCTAAAATTACTCCTGCCCCCTCTATCGCCATTACCCACGACGCAGAAAAAGCATTTGACAGAGTATCATGGTCATTCCTGAAACACTGCATGTTATCCTTTAATCTGGGAGACTCATATATCAACATGGTTATGGCACTGTATTCAGACCCTACTGCCCGAATAGCAATTAATGTAACCCTCTCGGAGTCATTCCACCTAGAACAAGGCACCAGGCAGAGCTGCCCTCTTTCCCCTGCTCTGTTTCTCCTGGCCCTGGAACCACTAATTCAGGATATCAAACGCAACAATGAAATAAGCGGAGTAACCTTTGGAGAAACGCATGTGAAATTAGCCGCATACGCGGATGATATCCTCATTGTTACAGAGAACCCGAGGGAATCCATCAAGGCCCTAATGACCACCATAGAAGTATACTCTAGACATTCCGGGTATAAATTAAACCATGATAAGTCCGAGATCAAGCCCCTGAACATTCACTGCACACAGGAATAACTGGGTGACTCCGGCCTTACATGGCAGCTGGGTTACATCAAATATCTTGGGAGTGAATTTGGCGGCACTATATTAGAGACGCTCCAACATAACGAAGCTAGAACCCTAGAGAAAATCAAAACTCTTCTTGATGCATGGTCCCCAAGATTCATAACATGGTGGGGTAGGATTGAGGCCATCAAGATGATGATCTCTCCTCTGGTGAACTATTTAATAACTATGCTCCCCCTCACTCTACCAGAGGACTTCCACCATAAATTGAATATCCTGCTCTCAAAATGTCTATGGAAAGGGAAAAAAGCAAGAATCAGTATGAAAAAACTCAGACTAAACAAATCCTTGGGAGGGGTCAACCTAGCTGATTTTAAACTATACCAGACGGCATTCCTAGCAAAACAAGGATCATACTGGCTTATCCCACCAGAAGGATACACCCCAGTATGGCTGAACATAGAAAAATCCCTTCTTAAGAATCTTGCCCCAGCAGCCCTTCTAACCGCAAACCTCAACAAAGTTACCTGTTCAAAGCCCATATTCAAAAACACAAAGTCTGCCCTGCTGAAGGTGGATAAACTGTAGACACTAGCATCAGACGGTCTAATCTTGAACCCTTTTGGGATAATCGTAAAATTCTATATAAAGGGAATACTCTACATAACGAAACCTGGATTAACAGGGGTGTCTATTTTGCCCGGCAACTCTTCAACGGGACCTACCCACTAACTTTCAAGGAAATATAGGCTAAATACAACCTAGATCCAATCGAATTTTACTACTTCCTAAAAATAAAGTCTGCATTAACTAAAGCAAAACTATCAACCCTACCCCCTTCCCTCCCACAATATATGTCAAAATTACACAGTTTAGGCCACCAGGTCTCCTGTATTTATAGGTTAATATGCCCACAGCAGTCTGCCCTCAATAAGAAGCTCACATCCTTCTGGGAGTCACACTCCTCCTTCCCGATTTCAGAGATGGAATGGTCCAAAACTTGGAACTCAATCATGAGAAATAAGATCAGCCCAGCACTCTCCCAGACGAAGTTCTGGTTACTACATAAGGCCTACTGGACACCAGCCCGACTACACTCACACAAAATCTGTGAAGATCCCTCTCTTCTCATACTCCCCTAGTAGATATCTATCGACATTGGTATTCGGATACCTTAGAGCAGAGTCATTGAATGAAAAGGATAGGGCGCTTCTGGACCTACTTCTATCAGCATTGGTTAAGATCATACTCACCAATTGGAAAGACACGCGCAAAGCATCCTTTAAATGCTGGTTAAACTGGGTCACCCACTTAAGGGGGGCTGACAACATAGCTCTCCAGAATTCACCGTGGAAACCACCTATCAGGCACATGTGGGACACTCTTGATCTCTACTTTAATTCACACAGACCGCCATGAACCACAGCAGACCTGATAAACTAATCCTCCCCACGGAATACTCTCACTAGTGTTCGCTTCACCAGGCTAATGGCATTACTCTATAGATCATTGAATCGCACCGATACCTAAGTCGTTCTGATCCCTGTGCTATGATACTCCTTGCTGATTATATAGTTACACTTCGTGATATTGTTAATCTCCTTAGTGGCTTGGTGACACTAAGCCAAGCACTACTTGTGTATGAAAATGTGATATACTGCCACACTCACCTGATTACTTACTGCATTTGCTGTTTTTCAGTCTCTATTTTGCTTTGTTTATTTTCGCATGTCTACTCCTTATGTCCTTTCATTTGAAGTATTGTATGTATTGCTTTATTTGGAAACAACCAATAAATACTTTTGAAATCAAGTAATGTCGAGGGATGGAAAAACACATTAGGGGTAGTAACAGAAGTAGCAGGTAATAACGTCGCTGCCGGCTGCGTCGCAGGTGTAAGAGCTGGTGAAAGAGACGCCGAAGCAATAGCTGTTGCAGGAGTTGCAACAGACGGCGAGGGCAAAGAGAGGACAGGAGGTTCCGTGACCAAGGCAGTCCGATCAACAGTAACAGTAGAAGAAACAGAAGAACTGGGTAGCTGAGCCCGTGAGGGAAGGAAAGGATATATCCTCTGCTGGGCATATGGGGGCGAGTGTCGAGTATCTAACAATTGTTCCACAAATGTATCATTTTCTTCTTGGGCCGCATAAGATTTATCAATATTCAATCGAAACCTCCTATCTTCACATTCTAGTCCTATCTCCTGTTTCTCTCTATCATTTGCTACAGCCCTTATATAATGTTTAAATTCTCCCCTTCCGGGCCTCATTCTCTGCTTTCATTCGCCTCTGTTTAGCCTCCTTTTGCCACGTTCGAAGAGAATGAAACATAGACTGTCTACTTCTTCTTGCAAACAACTTCTCTTGTAAAAACCCAATTTTTGGTTCACCGAAAGTGCCCGTCAACGGCCACCGCAACTCAGCATTGTCCCTCATATATTTGTGCCATAACATACTAAACATAACAGTGCCAAGGCCATGTTTCACATACATATCAAAGATCGGAGTGCCATCTGGAGGCGCCGGCTGACTTTCTTCCAATTGAGCATCTGCAGAGCAACAACGGCAATAAGAAACCAAAAACCTACTGAACCCAGGAATTTTCAAAAGTGAGCCAAATTTGTTATGTTGCCTGGCAAAGTGTTCACAAACACTTTGTACCAAAATCGGTCCTCAGACCGTACAAATTACAAACCATATCCACAAAGAACCAAAACAAACTCACTTGGTGCACACAGGTCAAACAAATGTATTCTCCACTGCAGACTCTTCGGACCAAACAGTCAGATCCATGTGTTTCGCCGTTCAGGATCCCAGTCGGGGTGACCGCTGGACAAGGCACCGACTGGTCAGACAAACGGGGCAGCTGCAAGTTCAGGAACTCTCCTGTGCAGGGATCCCTGGTCCACCCATCCGACCCGACGATGAGCCCGACCTCCCCACCCGTCCGCGGGAGGGGATGGGTCACCCAATGGGGTCCCTGTTCGGGCGCCAACTGAAGGAAGTGACCCGAATGAAGGCCACCCGGGTCACTCGTAACCACCTCTCAGCCTTCCATATAAATGAAGAGTCGGTCAGACAGTAGAGAATACAAACCAAGTATATGTTTATTCAGGTACACTCGAGCGGAGCCCCATCTGCCCAGTCGCTTAGGGGTGCTGCAGAGTGGACTGACTTTAGCAAACATGGTGATACATTATTATGTATGATTCAGAACCAAGAAAGGCACGTCCAGACTGGAAATTTCCAGATGGAGGCAGTTACACAAAGGAGGTACATAAGGATAAGTTTTGATCCTGAGACCGGGCACACACTATCTCTAAACCAAGGTCGTTCTGCCTGTGCGCATCGCTAGACTAGTGGGAGCAGGCCTCTATCTAGTGGGAATGGTATGCGCTAATAAGAACAATGAATTCATTAGTACAGCAAGGCCCAACCTTGGAGAAACAAAAACTATCACAGCTGCTCTCAGTAGAGACAGAGAGAAATTAGTTTTGATCATAGCTCAAAATGGCGGCCAGACATAAAATGGTGCTGTGAATGCTAACTTAAGACCTATAATAAACAAGCAGCACAGCCAAAACATTTTCATTCTAACAGGGGTGATATCAGCCATCGTCTCAGGGAGTGAGACTGCCCTCCCACAAGGTGACGGTCCCACAGGGGGTATTGAGCTGCCCCCACGACTGCAATATTTAACATTGCGGCGGGTGCTGTTAGCTGCAGCACCCTCCGCAATGTTAAAAAGGCATGTTTTACAATTACCGCCACCACGCAGGGCCTGCCACATGGTGCTGGGAAATGTAGGGAGGCACCATAGGTGCCACCCAAGTGCAAAAATTAACTGCCCCTGGTCAAGGGAGGCCCGCAACGGGCCCCCAAAGTCCATCCCTGCCAGCCTTTCCATAGCGGGTTAACCGCCATGGAAAGGCTGGCGGCGATCCTGTATCATAATCACGCCGGCGGTGCCTAGTGATCCAGCATCATAATCACACCGGCGATGCCTTCTAGGCACCGTTGGCATGCAATGTGTGCTGAAGGCCTCCGCCACACCGGCGGGCTCTACGAGCCTGTCGGATTGCTGGCAGACGGAGTTCCCGATTCTGCCATGACCCCGCCTGCCATCATAATAAGGCGGACGGGAAATGGCCATGAGATCGCCGCATAGTCACTCAATTGAGTTAGAAAAGGCTCTAAGTGGGTGTATAGCTTACTTATGGCATCAGGGTTTGAACAATACCATCCAATTTGACATTTCTCCTATTATTTGAGACAACCAAGGCCCTTGTGACTGAATCTTTGGCCAGGTTTACCTGTGTGAGACTGGCCCCAATAGTTAATGATGGAAATGCTATGGACAACTTCTCACTTTGACATCCTTTGTCTCAACACTGCCACAATTCTTTTGTTACTAGCATCTGTTGTCAATATACAATTATGGTTGAGGTCAAAACCATTTAATTTCTTTGTAGTACTAATATATTCATTTATGTTCTCAAAATTTACCCTTGGTTTTTAGAAGTTGGCATATGTTGTATGTTTTCTCTGAGAATTTCATGACAAATTTTATGTAAAACCCCAGCAACCTTAAAAATGACCTTAGATCATCCTTATTACTGGGGCGTGGGGCTCCTCTCACAGCCTTGTGTAGAAGTGGCCTAATAGCTGAATTTTCTAAATGCAAAGTTGGGGTGCAGTCTTTAGAATACCTAGGACATGAGGTTTCAGCAAAAGGCATAAAACCTAAAAAGGAGTTATTCATTCCGCGAAACCTCATGTTTTGGGTAATCTAAAGACTGCACCCCAACTTTGCATTTTGAAAATTCAGCTGTTAGGCCACTTTCACACAATTTCTTCAAAACCTCTCCCACTCTGATGTCATGTTGTTCTCTACTTACCCCCATGACCAGTATGTCATCTTGCAAATAAATAGTGCCTGGCATACTAGCGAACAACTTGTGCATCAATTTTTGAAAGACTGCTGCAGCAGAGACAAGGCCAAAAGGCATTCATACACACTGATAACATCCGGAGGTGTAATGAAGGTGGTTACATTTTTACAATCTTCATGTCATTTTATCTGGTGGTATGTAGATGGCAAGTCTATAGATGTAAACCATCATCCCTTTTGTCACAGCCAACATCTCATTGATTTTAAGTAATGGGAATTTCTCCACAACTATATACTTTTTGAGTTCCCTCAAATCTACACATAGGCACATTTTTCCATTAGCTCATCTGGCAACAACCAATAATGCAATCCACTCTGCAGCCTCCACTTTCTCAATGATACCACCCTTCAGTAAATTATCTAGTTCTTTCTTGACCTCCTTCCTCAGAAGCAATTTCTCTTGATTTATGGATCTTTGGAACTGCATTATCCTTCAAAATGATTGTATAGGAATATCCTTTCATAATAACAATCTTTGCCTGAATATACCTCAGGGAACAAATCCCTGAATTTCACATCATGGCGTTGGTTATCCGTCATGACTTGTTGAAGTCTATTTGGGTCCAAAATAATGTCCATCTCTCTTTGAACTATCCACCCTTCCACCACATAGAGTTTCCCCATGGAATTCCTTCCTTTAAACTTAAAAGTTACATTCCTGTATCCCACCACGGGTACCAGATACCCCATAAACCTTCCAGGAGCACATCAGAAGGTTTTAAATATGTCCCAAGTACACCTACAAATTTTTCCACCCACACTTTCTTATCGGCAATAGTGTAGGGGACCCTGAACCCGCCACTATAAGCATCTTTACACCTTGGAGTCTTATGTTGCATACAGGTTCGTTCCGAGATTCTCTAGGCAGATGGCTCACACCATTAGTTTCCTTTGTGTTAGTGATTTCTTGGATACCCAGGACACAATAATTGTCATTAGAAGTACCCTTTCCAACTGATAACTCGAAATCTGAATCTGTATTGGGCTCATCTTTGAACACCGCTACCTTTTTCCTGCCTTTACCCTTCCTACAAACCTTAGAGAAGTGTCCTCTGACCCCACACTTTTGATTATGCATGGGACATTTTTTACTATAGGCCAAATGATCAGTGTCCCCACACCTACAACACTTTCTTTTTGTGGACTTAACACTACTCTTTTTAGGTTTTTCCTTGTCTTTTTTGTCTTCCTCTGTTTGACTCCACTAACAACATTCTTCTGAATATCTTTCTCTCTAACCTCTACTGCTTTTGCTCACTTATGAGTGATCTCTGCTTTTTTAACCACTGCTATAACCTCACCCAGTGGAGAGCCACCATACACTCACAATCTTTTTTGTATATGCTCATTGTTAACATGCATTAAGATTTGGGGCCATATGTAGGTAGCATACAAGTTACCACTTCTTAAATACCGAACTTTACCGATTCGGTATTTAAGAAGTGGTAACTCGTATGTAGGTAATCATTCGGTAAATATTACCGAATCGGAGAAATTCGGTAATTACCGGATCGGTATTTACCGATTCGGTAATGAGGCATACCTTCCCATTGATTGAATCAATGGGAAGGTATGCCTCATTACCGAATCGGTAAATACCGATTCGGTAATGGGGGGAGCACATTCAAGGGTGGCAGGGAGTCACATTGACACCCTGTTGCACCCCTGATTCCTGCATGTGTGCACATGTGGCGCACATACATGCCCTAAGGGCATGTATGTCTGCCACATGGCACTGTTAGTCCAGCAAAATATTGCTTTTTGCAATGAATTCGGTATTTAGCACCAACATATATTTGGTGCTAAATACCGAATTATTTTCCCTACACATCACTCATTTGAGTGTCACCTACATCTCATTTCAGGATTCGGTATTTACCGAATCGGTAAAATTACCGATTCGGTAATTTTACCGATTCGGTAAATTACCGAATCCTGAAATGTTCCCCCTACATAGCAAAAGCCTAAATACCGGTCGGTAACGGTATATTTACCGAAAATCGGCCGTTACCGACTGGTATTAGGCTACCTACATATGGCCCTTGATCTTTAATTAATTAGTGGAGTAACACACCAAATCTGCATGTCAATTTAAGTTTTTTAAGATTCAACATATACTCATCAATTGGCTCTTTCTTACTTTGTTTCCTCCTATAAAAAAGTATGTCTGTCAATAACTATCCAAACTGAAATAGAGTAGTATCTATCTAAACCTTCTAATGCATCCTGGAAAACATCTGAGTCATCTGCTGTGCAAGGTTTATTTTCCATTGCATTATAAGCTTTGAGACATTGTGACCCCAATGAGTGTAAAAGGATTTTCTTTTCTCTTTGTTGTGATAATTCTTCAACCTCAATGGTGTCAATACAATAAAGAAAATATTATATCCACTCCTGCCATTTATTGGGTGGATCACCAAAAGTCAAAAAGGACTGTGGAGGGGTAAGAGGTTTGTGAAGCACTCATGCTATCCAGAGACATCTTTAAATTTTGTCTCTGCATCAAACATCAAAAGGTAATTCAGATGCTATTCTCCTTTACCAGTAATACACAGCTTTGAGCTTAATAACTCCTTTACCGGTAATACACTGCCTTGTGCTAAAAAAATACCTCACTGCCTGCGAAATTCACAAAATACCTCAACACGCGTGCCATATTGTACCCAAAGCACCTCACAGTGTGTTAGGAGACCAGCGACAGTTCCAGGCTCGTTCTTTCTGATTAGGGAAGCTTTACCGTTGTGCTCTACAATTACCTCGTAGCGTGTTTCCCAAAAATTGTATGGCAAGACCAGAGGCTCCTATTATGCTTTTCCTTATCTTGCTTTATTACACAGCAGCCAAGATAAGTGCAAAACACTACAGTTCCCAGGGGCCCCAGCTAACAAGCTGGCCAATGGGAACCTAGAAAGAACGAGACCAGGTAGCCAATAGTAATGGAATAACTAATAAAACGTCACATCTGACTGCGTAGATTTCTCTTTTCTTGCTGCTCGCAGTCAGATAAGTGACTTCTCTTTTGCTCTTACTTTTATAATTTCAGTTGGTGCATTTTTACAGCTATTGACAACATGGTTATGCTGTAATTTGATTTGTTGGCCTTACTCTGTGCTTTCTCCGTGCTTGCGCACCTCCAGCAGTGCTCTCATGTCCCCGCGGTCTGACGCCGCTTTGGTTTTTCCCCCTGTGGGTGTGCCTCCGGTGGTTCGCGCCATTGCGCGCCTCGCCGCTCTCAGTCTCCTCACGCTCGCGCTCACCTTCTCATCCCCGGTGTAGCGTCGAGTGTGTTTCCTGCCTCTGCCTTGTTGTTTTCAGCCCATATATCTCGACGCTCTCGGTCTCTCCTCAACGACCGTTCTCGGAGCTCTGGTCACGCCCCTGGGAGTGTTATTTTCATACGCCCCTCCCTCCTGATAGTGGGTTAACCCTTTACTACCTCCCTTTGCTGATTTCTATTATTTCTATTGAGGTAGACAGTTCTCCTGAGAATATTCGGCTCAAAGAAGAAGGTGAAGCCTTCAAACATGACCTTAATAAGTTTATTAATTCCTCTGTGGAGAATGCAGTGGAGGTGTCTATGAGACGCATGTCTAAAGGAATGGAATCTTCCATGTTAAGTCTCTTGTCCAAAGCTCTGGTCCAATCTGCGGGGGATAGCAGAAAAAGAAAGGTGGTTTCCTCTGCTTCGTTACATGCTTCCCATACTGCATCACTTTTGACTGGCGGGGTTTCCTCGCTCTCGACTGTGGACCAAGTGCCTCCCAGGCCTCCTGTTCAGGAGGGGATGTTAGGTTCCGAGGGCAAACGTAAACACAAACTGAAGCACGCAGAGGTACCAAAGAAATTGGTTATATCCACCATTTTGGACACGGATGACGACAGGAATGACGCTGATGACCTTTTTGATTTATTTGATGTTTCTGACCCTCCCTCCAAAAAATCCAAACCCGATTCTTTCTCTTTTGATCCAGTTTTTGATTCGGAAGGGTTCCCCATGTTTGACCTGGCCTCGATTCGCCATCCTAATTCTACTTGAATGGTTGCCCTCCTCTCACGTGGGGGAATGCATTTCTGCAAGGTTGCGTCTGCCTCAGTCAGATCGTGGTTTAAATCGGAGTGCCCCAAGCCCTCCTTACCCGATAAAGTTACTTTGGTCCCTTCCATTGACCAACCCTTACTTACTTTCTTCTCCAAATTCGGCAAAGATCCTCGCAAGGGGGTGGACAAGGCCTGGTCCACCTGTCAGGATAAACTGCTCGATGTTGTGGGTCCTGTGGCATTTTTGACATGGCCGAGATTGTGCGACTCGATGGCTCTGAATTACCGGCCGAGGACGTCTCCATGTGGATCCAACGAGCCTCTTGTCTGTTTGGTAACGCCAATGCCGCCATCACACATGAGCGTCGTAAAGGCCTTCTCATTAAATTGGACCCTAAACTGGCCAATTTAGCTCCCCAGGATCCTGGCGCTATGGCCAATGGTCTTCTCTTCAGGGAGTCTTTAGTCAAGGATCTCAGCAGATTTGTGTCCACCTTCGCTTCTTTAGACAAGGCTCAGCAGTCCATTAAAAAAGTTTTTTCCCCCCGGGTTTTTGGATGGGCCGACAGAGGCAGGGGTCGCTCTTCCGGCCGCTCCTACAACAACCAAGGTTCCAGAGGTTCCTTCAACAATTCCGCCCAGGAATACAAGCCTCAATTCTACCCTCAGCGGGGTAGGGGTTTCAGAGGTCACGGACAAAGAAATGTTCGCTCCGCCAACAACAACCAACAAGGTATGTCCTTCCCCTCCCCCGGTGGGAGTGCGTTTAAAACTGTTTCTTCCAAAATGGCAAACTATCACCACAGATCCTTGGGTCCTAAATACTGTTCAAGGTTATCTTATAGAGCTTTATTCGCCGCCTTTCCAAACTGTGTTAACCTCTCCTCTGGTTTTCTCCAACGACATGGCTCTTCTAATCTCGTCGGAGATTCAGTCCCTGCTCCAAAAACAGGCCATTCAACTCACCTCTTTTGACCCTACAGGTTTTCTAAGTTCCCTTTTTCTTGTCCAGAAAAAGAACAAAAAATTGCATCCACGAATCAGCCTGAAATGGTTCAATCAGTTCGTGGTCTATCGCCATTTCAAGATGGAAACTATTCTTCATTTAAGAGATACACTTCGTCCAAACGACTGGATGGTACGTTTAGACTTACAGGACGCTTATCTCGCGGTTCCTATTCACCCTTCTCATTTCAAATTCCTCCAATTCCAATGGTCAGGCGCGAGCTACCACTTCACCTCTCTTCCTTTCGGCCTTTCCTCCGCACCATGGTGCTTTACAAAACTCTTAAAGCAGGTGGTGGCTTTTCTGCGCTCCCTCGGGATCAGAATGATCATTTATCTGGACGACATTCTTATCATGAATTCGGACAAACAACTTCTTTTGTCTCATCTCGGCACCACCCAATCCCTGCTCTTGGATCTGGGATTCTTACTCAATTTCGAAAAATCGATGCTTATTCCATCTCAGAGCATCAAATTCTTAGGCTTTCTGGTAGATTCTGTCACAGCCTCCCTTCTTCTTCCTCAGTCAAAGTTCTCTTCAATCAAGGCGGAGATATCCTCTGTTCTTCGAATATCTCTCATATCTCTGACATCATTGGCAAGAATCGTCGGACTCCTCTCGACATCCATCCAAGCCATCTTTCCAGATCCCCTGCATTATCGGGCCCTTCAACGCCTCAAAATCAGGCATCTGCGCCAAGGCTTAGCCTACGCCGATCTTATCATTTTAGATCCAGAATCCCGCGTAGAACTTTAATGGTGGATCGACCATTTAGATGCGTGGAATGGGCGAACTATCTTCGCTTCGGCCCCAGATCTTGTGTTAGAATCCGATGCCAGCCTGTCGGGTTGGGGCGTCCGCTGTGGTCCAATATTGACTGGCGGTACATGGTCTCGCGAGGAGTCGAAATTGCACATCAATTCTTTAGAGATGCTTGCCGGCTCCTTTGCAATCCAAAGTCTTTCGAAAAACAGAGTCCGATGTTCCATCCTCCTCTGCATGGACAATATTTCTGTGGTCCGCTACATCAACCATCTCGGCGGTACCAAGTCCAAACCTCTTGCAGAGTTGGCAAAGAGCCTTTGGGAGTATTGGCTGTCAAATCAACTTTCCTTGACAGCGGAATATCTGCCGGGAGACCTCAATTCTGTGGCAGGTTGGCATTCTATATTTCTTCAGGATGCCAGCGATTGGAAGCTGCTTCCATCCATCTTTCTATCCCTTTCTCAAAAATGGGGTCTTTATCGACCTCTTCGCTCCTCGCTTCAACACTCATTTGCCCAGTTTTTTCAGCTGGCAACCAGATCCTGCTGCCCTGGCTACGGTTGCTTTCCTTCAAGATTGGTCTCGTCACCTCAACTATGCCTTTCCTCCTTTCCTCATGATCAGCAGAGTTCTTTCCCAGGTCCGTCGTCAGTCGACTTCCCTGGTTTTGATAGTCTCATTCTGGCAATCTCAAATTTGGTTTCCGTCCCTGCTGGAGATGGCGGTGGATTTTCCGGTTCTTCTTCCGACCTGCGAAGACTTGCTTCTGAATCCTCAGGGCTTCCAGCACGATCTGGTTCTTTTGGCCTGGAAAGTTTCCAGCCTGTCCCTTCTGACATCCTCATTTCGCAAGAGGCTTCTCTCTTTATCAGCAAACCTTGGGCTCCCGGGACCTCAAAAGTTTACAAATCCGCTTGGTCTCTTTGGGCAAGCTGGTGTCTGGAAAAGCATATCGATCCCCTTTCAGCCCCTCTAAATTTTGTAGTCAATTTCTTGGCCTCTGTAGCTAGTGCAGGTAAGTCTTATAGAACAGTAAACTTGTACAGGTCTGCCATTTCTCTCAATCACTCTCCTATCGATGGAAAGCCAGTAGGCACTCATCTTCTGATCTGTCATCTGTTAAAAGGAGTTTGTTGTTCCAAACCTCCGTTGGCTAAGTATTCTAGTTTATGGGATGTTTCTGTGGTTCTTAAGTTATTTTCTGGCTGGCCAGATAATAATAGACTTTCCCTCAAAATGTTATCGTCTAAACTTACCATGCTTTTGTGCCTTGTTTCCATTAAACGTGTCTCTGATGTTAAAGCTTTAGATATTTCACATCGTCAGTTTTCTCCTACAGGTGTTTTGTTTCAGGTTCATAGAAGAACTAAAACTAATTTGAATTAAGTTTTTTACCCGTATTTTCCCTCCCATCCTAAGCTTTGCATAGGCCAATGTTTAAAAGTGTATGAACATAGGATTTCTGATCTCAGAGCGGCCTCTCATTACCAGCTCCTTATTTCTTTCCGCAAACCCCACCTTCCCGTCTCCTCCGCTACCCTGGCCCGTTGGGTGCGCTGGGTTATGTCCCTTGCAGGCACTGATGTCTCAGTTTTCGGTGCCCATTCCACTAGGGAAGCCACAGCTTCTAAAGCCTTTTGGCCAGGCTCTCGTCTTGAGGACATTCTGAGATCAGCGAACTGGACCAATGACAATGTGTTACGTATGTTTTATTGTAAACCTATTGATACTGTGGCCTCTTTGCCAGTGGATATGCTTTGAACAAGCATAATAGGAGCCTCCGGTCTTGCCATAAAATGTAGATTTTCCTAGTTATTATGACGGAAAGTCTTAATTTTATTAAAGACACGGAGGCGAGTATTATCCCGCCTCTACACTACTAACATGTGTTTCTCCCTCCCTTCAGCGAATCCAGCCTTGCCGCATGCATCTTCGTGATGGCTCGGTTCCTCAACAGAGATGGTCTTCTCCTTTTCACCTCATTCCTCCTGCCGATTTGGATCCATCTACGGTGACTCCTGCTGTTCGTTCCTCCTGTATGGCTCTGGCTCAAGAAGGTTGTTCCTGGACTTTGGCTTTTTCTATTGTTTTGGCGATTGTTCCTTTGTTTTCTGACTTTATCTGATCTGCTCGTTAGCGAAAAAAGGAAGCTACGCAGTCAGATGTGACGTTTTATTAGTTATTCCATTACTATTGGATACCTGGTCTCGTTCTTTCTAGGTTCCCATTGGCCAGCTTGTTAGCTGGGGCCCCTGGGAATTGTAGTGTTTTGCACTAATCTTGGCTGCTGTGTAATAAAGCAAGATAAGGAAAAGCATAATACTCGCCTCTGTGTCTTTAATAAAATTAAGACATTCCATCATTATAACTAGGAAAATCTACATTATCGTTGGCTGTAGTGTGCAGCAATGCTAATACCAAATTTCCTTTACAAAATGGCCTCCACATCATGACATAATGTCACAGGCGTAGTGCATTGCAAAGTCAATTTTGGATTTCCCTTCTTGAAATGGCCTCCATGTTGTGACGTAATGACACATTCCTAGGGTGCTTAGCGCTGCTCCTCCTATGTGCGTTCCTCCAGCAGAATACGCTCATGCCTGCTATGCTCTGCCTGTTGGCTCAAGCTCATCCACTAACAGTAACTCCTTGCGCCTTGTGCTTGCTTTACCGGGAAGTAAAAAGCCCTTTGGAATTAAAATCCCAAAATGAGCTTGATTCTCATGTTGGTCCCCCACAGGTTTGCAGTACTCATGGTACTCAACAATGTCCTGAAAACTGCATGTACTTCTACAGCTCTTCGCTACACCAGCCGTGTCTCTGCTCAAACTATTTATTTTTTTCCTTTTTTTTTATTGAGCAGAAACATAGATTTAAACAGTGGTCTATTACACAAAATTAATTTTACGAATGGACACCATGCCTTAAACATTTAAAGCGACTTTAACAGAAATGATGAAATTCTCAAAGGATTCCTTTTCTAAAGTGCAACGTGCAAATTTTCATCTTCTATTTACAATAGTAGGCATTAATCGAGCAACTTAAAGTAGAGTTTAGTAAAGTGTCTTGCATTCAAGTCCCAAATAGTAAGTTTTTCCCCCTACCTAAACCTTAAATAAAGTGCATCAACTTGTATTCCTATAACAAAAGTGCAAATATACTAAAATAAGTTAACATTTCAATTTATTTTTCTCCCCGACGCATGGATAAAAGACCATCAGATAAAATTCTGATAAATTGCAGTGCATTCAAGTCCCCTAAGGTGCATTTTTTACCTAAAAACAAGTGTAATTATGCTTAAGATAAAGTGGTATTACTTTTTCCCCCTGCACTTGCCAGTTTTCCATCTGTTCCATATATCTCCATACAGTGGTGTTTCTTTTAGTAGCACCGACCCGTTTAGCATAGGCCTCTTTGAATTTTCTTGTTCAAATCATTTTTTTGTGCCAGTCTACATAGGCTGGTACCTTGGTAGTTCTCCAGTTCTGGAGATTCAGAGAGTGCGCTACTAAAGAGGCAATCACAACAAATGGTTCTTCCCCTCTAGATATTGATAGATTTTTTCTCTGGCTGACAAAGCCAAAAAGTGCTATTGCTGCCCCAGGATCCAATCTTTACTGTAATCCAAGGATAAGAGCGGCACAAACTTTCTCCCAGAACTGTGCTAGCATCGGGCATGTAAAAAAAATATGAAGCCAGCCTCCCTCACCCACTAACTGACAGCGAAAACATCTACTCTCCATTTCTGGATGAATCTTATGGAGTGCTTTGTGGGTATAGTACGCCATCCATAGTGATAAAAAAGACATTCTTTTAAAATTAGCCGCTCTTAAAGCCTTGCTACCAAGTTGTGATATGGCTTGCCACTCCACATCTGACAAAGTACATTGTGTTTCCTGAGTAACCTTTTCTAGAAATGTATTAACCGCCAGGGACTTTCTTCGGGTCCGTAGAAGGCGATACCCATTTGCCACCACCCTTAAATTTGTTCTAAAGAGAGCAGCCGTGACCGATATGGGATCCGTACTAGATGGAAAACAGTACTTATTATCAGATGTGTAATCTGGAGGTACCCAAAAAAAAAAGCTTGCTCGTTTCTCTTCACACCAGGCTTGGACATCTTGCCAATTAGTACATCTCACGCCAACAATAAAATGTCCCAGCTCTTTAAACTCATTGCCTTTCCAAAACCTTACATGGCTGTTCTGGATTTGGAGGCCCAAGCTTTTACATTCTGTAACCTGCAAGTACTAATAGCCTGCGGAAAGAGACTTCATGGAGTTGGATGCCTGGAGTCTGGTACGATACTCCTGTAATGTCTTGTATCTAGTTTCTTTTGGAAATGATGCTGTTTTTATGAAGACTGGGATCTGGGATCCGGCTTCCTGAACCATTTTGTCAAGAAAGAAATTGTCGACAGACCCCCTGCCGTCAATCAAATTCACTATTATATCTAGAAAGGCTGCTTCATAATACGTACAAACTTGGGGAAGTGCAAGCCCAACCTGATTGATATCAAATTGAAGCATTGGAAGTTGTACCCTCAAGGCCTTCTTATTTCAAATAAACTGTTGAAAAGTTGTTTCCAGCACTTTATAATGCGCCACATTAATTTTAATAGGAACATTTGTGAAAAGAAAAACCAATAAAGGTAAAATGGATATTTTTAGAAGGGCAACACGACCGATCAATGTAAGAGTAAGAAGTGATCATTTATCAAGTACATTTTTAATGTTTTTAAGCATGGCTTCGTAATTCATGTGTAAATTCTGCATACTGGTTGGTGATGTATATCCCTAAATATCGGATCGGGTCACGAGTGAGGGCTGGCTCTTTAAGATTATCTGGGAGAACATCACTAGGAGTATTGATTATAAAAATGTTCGTCTTATTATGATTGATTTTATACCCTCCAATTAATTCAAACTGCGCAAATTCTGCCATTGTTGTTTCGATATTCTGCCCTTCTGGTCTAAGGTAAAGGATAATATCATCCGCAATTAACATTAATTTCGACATTCCTGATACTGGTGTTTTCATCTAATCCTAATAACCAGGGGTTCGATAAAAAAGGTAAAGAGGACAACCTTGCCTAGTTCCCGACTAATATTGACTGTTCTAGCTAGGTTAGAATTAATAAAAACCTGGGCCTGCACCCCTTGATAAATATTCCATAACATGTTGATAACCTGGGGGGGGAATCCCAACCCTTCCAAGACTGTAAAAAAGAGCATCCCAGTTCACCAAGTCGACTGCTTTCTCTGTGTCGACCATCATTATAAGTGCTGGTGTTGGGGTAGTATTAAAAAAATCAAGTACTTGTACTAAAACCCAGTGTTAGATTACATTAACCTCCCGGCCACAAACCCAGTCTGGTCCTTATGGATCACATTTTGTGCAACTGTGGTAAAACAATTCACCCAGACTTCCATAAAGATTTTATAGTCAGAATTTAATGAACTGATCGGCATATGTGAGTTAATGTTCCTGGGGTTCTTGTCCTTCTTTACTAAACTTACAATAATAGATTCTTTGAAAATTATTGAAACCGCAACGCCCACTTGACATAGTTAAAAAGCTCGACCAAAAATGGTGCTATCTCCTCAGCAAACCCTTTATAAAACTTTCCTTTACCAGTCATACACAGCTCTGACCTCAATAACTCCTTTACTGGTAATACACTGCCTTGTGCTCTATGAAGACCTCACAGTGCATGAAATTCAAAAAATACCTCAACACGCGTGCAATATTGTACCCAGAGCACCTCGCAGTGTGTGAGGGAGACAAGCAACAGTTCCAGGTGCTTTCTTTCTGATGAGGGAAGATTTACCTTTGTGCTCTGCAAGCACCTCGAAGCGTGTTTCCCAAAAATGTATCATTGGCTTTAGCGCGCAGCAATGCTAATATCAAATTTCCTTTGAAAATGGCCTCCACATCATGATGTAATGACGCAGCCATAGTGTACTGGAAAGCCAATTTCGGATTTCCCTTCTTAAAATGGCCTCCATGTTGTGACGCAATGGCACGTTCTCAGGCTGCTTAGCGCTGCTCCTCCTTTGTGTGTTCCTCCAGCAGAATACCCTTGTGCCTGCTTTGGGCTGCCTGTTGGCTCAAGCTCATCCATTAACACTAACTTCTTGCTCCTAGTGCTTGCTCTACTGGGGAGTAAGTAGCACTTTGCAATTAAAATGCCAAAATGCGCTTGATCCCCATGTTGGTCCCCCGCAGGTTTGCAGTACTCATGGTACTCAACCATGTCCTGAAAACTGCATGCACTTCTACAGCTCTCCACGACAACAGCCGTGTCTCTGCTTAAACTTGAGGGAATATGGGTCACGGTAGAAATAAACCAGCTTGGTGCAAAATTCTTGAGATTTATCTTTCCACATGTGGCTGGCATTCCAAGTAATATTTATTATATAATAAAAAAGTATATACAAATATGGGGCCAACGCGTCCGCATCAGATGGCAGGCAAAGTCCAACTGCCTTACAGTGAACATAGTGCCAATATCGGCAACAGTTATCACAACACACATAAGTACATAAATAAAACACACGACACTGAATGTAAGTGGAGAAATATTGCTGCAGGTTTATTAGCATAAGCAATATGCAAACATGGTGGGTTATCTTACGGGCGATCCCAGGGCAGGCCAGCCCCTATGCCGCCTGCCCGTCTGATAAGCCTAGAGTCACCATGGCAACGCCAATTGGTGTATACCTAATGTTGGGAGGGTCCCCCCCTCCCACCTGTGGACCACCAGTCCACTTGCTACACACGCCCCCCCGTGATGGGTGGGCGGAGCATACATGGCAGCCCCCGGTTGCTCAGACCCACAACCGCCTGTCGGTTAGCGGGGCGCCGTCGGTCTTCCAGTGGACACGCTAAAGATCCCTGGGTATCCTGGCTTAGCACCACACGGTGCTGCTGCATGCTATACCCCTTGGTATGTGCAGACCCTGGATCGCCCTGTAACTCCTCCTGCAACACAAAGCGAGAATTGTTAGAAAACCTGGCCCCCCCATTGTCCCTCCGGACGCCGGGTAAGCGGATGGGCGGGCAAGGCGAACGAGCGGACAAGAGGGCGAGGAGGGGGCGGAGACAGAATATGTACCCCCCTGGCTCCTCCCCGCCGGAAGCAGCTATCTGCTGGGGTCTCCCTTGGTCCATCCCAGGGACACGACCTCCCACCCCTGTGCCTTCCTGTGGCACTAAGGCGGCCGCCCTCAAAGGGGCGGGCCGCTGCGCAACCCCCCCCCGGGCAGCCTTACATAGTGCCAATATCGGCAACAGTTATCACAACACACATAAGTACATAAATAAAACACACGACACTGAATGTAAGTGGAGAAATATTGCTGCAGGTTTATTAGCATAAGCAATATGCAAACATGGTGGGTTATCTTACGGGCGATCCCAGGGCAGGCCAGCCCCTATGCCGCCTGCCCGTCTGATAAGCCTAGAGTCACCATGGCAACGCCAATTGGTGTATACCTAATGTTGGGAGGGTCCCCCCCTCCCACCTGTGGACCACCAGTCCACTTGCTACACACGCCCCCCCGTGATGGGTGGGCGGAGCATACATGGCAGCCCCCGGTTGCTCAGACCCACAACCGCCTGTCGGTTAGCGGGGCGCCGTCGGTCTTCCAGTGGACACGCTAAAGATCCCTGGGTATCCTGGCTTAGCACCACACGGTGCTGCTGCATGCTATACCCCTTGGTATGTGCAGACCCTGGATCGCCCTGTAACTCCTCCACAGCCTTGGGAGTGGCCACCGTCACTACCAGGGCCCCCCACCAAGGTAGACCTATTTCCTTACAACCTGCTGCAGCCAAAGCTTCCCCTAGGCCCAGTAGGTCCAGTCTATTCGCAACCCGCAGCTCCCAAGGCTTCACCAAGGTCAAGTAAAATTAAATTCATGCCTAGCGTGGAGAGGCGCACCCCATCACCCTCCAGACACCCTGTTGATTTGGCGTGTAAAAGGCCATGCCTGATGAAGCCAAAGCCTCTTAGCTCAGTGAACTTGCACATGGCGCTATTAACTTTTCTCCTTGACACCTCAATGGCTTCTCCTGAGCGGGCTCCTTGCCAAGGTAGCCTATTACTAACAACCTGCTGCAGCCAAAGCTTCCCCTAGGTCCAGTAGGAAAAGAACCGTGCCTAAACTAGGGAGGTGCCCCCCATCTCCCTCCCGGCACCCTGTGGACTTGGCGTGTATAAGACCATGCCTGATGAAGCCAAGACCTCTTTGCTCTGCGCAACTGCGCATGGCTCCTGGTAGGCCATCATACCTACAGCATACTGATACCGGGCTTCTCCCAGGTCCAGTCAAAACAAGTCTACGCCCAACCGGGCCGGCGGCCAGCGTGCACCATCAGGACAGGTTCCCCCAACCTTTCTAAACTCCTCCGTGGATTTGACTGAAATGACCTTAAACCTAAATAGGCGATGGTCCAAAGTTGCCTTCGCATGGCTAAATAACAATCCCTTTGCCAAGACACTCCTGCCTGGCAGTGCCCAGCCTGCCTTCCTTCCTCTTTCACTCCGTTGGAGTACGCCCATCGTATTCCATCAGTCACCACCAAATGTAAAGCCTTGCCCTCCCAAAATTCTGCTAGTATACCAGGGAGAGACAGGTCAGAGTGACCACCGAGGAGTACAACGTGTAAAATGCTTCTCTATTTGAATACTGGAAAAGCCAATTGGTCTCCAACAGATTTATAGCTTAAAGTGTTCCCCCGGTGCTTCCCTTAATCATATGGACCATAGGCCCCAGCTGGAAGGCCACTTCCACAACCTGCATAGCTGCCAGCCAGTGCTGGAGGGCGGGCGAAGTTACCCGGTACTGATGCTCGCAAAGGTACCTGTTTCGTCAAACTCAAGGGCGTGCTACTAAGTGAGCAACCAGACTCTGCCCCAGTACCCAGAGGTCAAACCCAAGCCCCTCCAAGTTCTGCTGCTTCACCTGCCTGTTAACACGAATCCCAGGGCAGACCACCGGCCTATAACCCATGCTTGGCCATGCCTGAGCTAAAATACCTCAGAACAGCCTGACAACAGGCTAACCACCAGCATTGCGTTCTGAATGTTTCTGACACTGCCAAGAAACATGCGCATAACTAAAGCAACTGGCACCATGCCATAAAAGTAACAATTCAGCCTTCTATGAAACAAACGTGCCCTTGTGGCGATCAGAGTAGTGCTCCCTCCAAGCCAGCAGCCCTACTCAGCCAACCCGCACCCTCTTGGCACTGGCACACCCCCGCCACAGCTGCCCTCGAGTGCCTGGTCGTGTGAGGCCATAACCTATGTTTCATCACTGCGTCATACCGGGGTATGATGACCCATCTAACTCTACTGCTGAGTGCCCATTGCACCATCGCAAGTATGCCTTTGCCTGCTCAGAGTCTGGCTGTAAAAGTTGGAAGACATTGACCCCCCAGCCCAGGGCGAAGATGGCAGCATTACAGTATCTGGTGCTATAGACGGTCCCCGTACCCTGATGGGACAGAATGCAATTCCCTTGCTCCTGTTGAGCACGAAACCAAAACCAATTGCTCACCCTGGTTTAATACCTTCCTGCTGCTAATCATTTCCTAGCTGAATGTTGACAAATCCATGTTCTGTAATGGCACTACTTCGCCGCCTGCACCATTCTGCCAGTGCCGAAAAGACCTTTGTCATGCTGCCTGGCCTCATCAATCTTGCCCTGTTCTAGCAGCGCCCGCTTCAGCCGAGGAGCAAACAACTCGCCGGTACCCCCAAGCTGGCCCTGATGCGAGACAAACCGGGCCAAGGCACAGCAGTGAGGTACTAACTAATAGCAGGTCTAACAGCGTCAACAGGCGTCCTCGGCTTACAATAGGCGTGGTGGAGTGAGGGTATCCAGTGAGAATCAAGATGACAACTTCCCATCTGACCGACCGTGGTGGGAACCACTCCTGCATATTCTAGTACACATGGTCCCAGTTCACATGTCACTGCCTGATGTACGTGCCCTAGGTACATGGTGCACTGCCGCACAGCTAGGCCCCTCAACCACTTCCCAAACCTTGGAAGCAAGCCTTTGCTGGATGCCCTCAGATCCTAGCCGTGCGCGCCTCACCCAGGGGGTTCCCTTACTAACGAAGCTTTCTTCCTACTGCTAGCCGGCGTAACGCTCAGTGTCCCAGGACATGAAATGCTACATCCAACACATAATCTACGTTCTACGACCGCCAGCGAAGGATGAAGTGTTCACCAAAACCCAGAAAGGAACATCACTGGCCGAGAGACAAGGCAAACAATGCTAGGGCCAATCAACCGCCTCCCTCCAAAAGTTTCTGCTGGTAATTGACCAAAAACTGGCCGGGACCTTAAGTAGTAATTATCTTGCGCCGTTATCCAAAGTTCCCGCACATGCTGGTACTGCACGAGCACTCTGGCCAAGTGCGAATTGTGTTTCCTCAATATTCTGGGATAGTGTTTTCAACATAGAAAGACAGCCGCGGCTCACTGATATTACTGCAAATAATATTCTGTCACCTCCTTGGTGAATCACCTTGGCCTTCAATGACCGCACCGTCCTGTGAACTTCCCAAGCCCCATATAGGCCCCCCCTGCCTACTCACTGCTCCCTACAGCAGGACAGTTGTGTAACTCTAACCAGGACTCACCAAAGCGGCCCCATCAGTTAGGTCCACACTTAGCTCCTGCTGTGCTGTAAACATAGAACATCACAACTACCCAGCTTTGCTCAGGCAATGCGTAAGGGGTCAGACCGGCCACTAGCACGCCGCGCAGCTACTAGGTGTTCAGCTCACTGAGAAGCCTAGCTGATCGACAATCCTAGCGTTAATCGAACGCGCATTGAGAAATACATCTCAAGTTATACAAATGTAAATGTATGTGAACGTAAAGGAGTTGAAACGTAAAACATGAGCTCCAGTTACATGATATACAGGCACGTGTCATTGCATCCCTATATTTACTACAAAAGGCAATACCTACAACAAGCCCATCTATTGCTAATCAGTGCTTCTATTTGCATAAGGTGAGAAGCCACATTATAGCTCAGTTGCAGGCAACCGAGAGCTAGCCGCCCCCACTCCTTGCTCTTGCGCTCCACCAGAGCCCCAGACCCCCAAATAAGAACAAGCCAAGGCCACACAGTCTCAGTTACAATGAACAAAACACTGTGGTCTCGGTTCCACTGCCTAACCCATAAATACTGAGCACATGTCATGCATCCCTATATTAAATACGCCCTTTCTGGACACAATCACTTTTAACAGCATCGCACCATCTCTGGAAGTAACAAGGTCCTCATAGTGAGGAGATCTTGCCCTCCCTGCTTGGCCTTGAACCCTGATTTGGAGGGACTAGTCGCACCCAATGCTGAGAACCTTGCCTCTGAGGCACGGTTGCTGGTTACTCTCAACCGGCCCGAGCTGCTGAGCCACGTAAAAGAACTGCACTCTGTATGTAGATTAAAAGGTAATGAGCGGGCATGGCAAAGCATTTCATAGAAACCCGCTTACTGCCACAGTTCCAGCGTAGCTGTGAGATTCACTTCCCTTGCACCATTACAATAAGTTAATAGAAGTTGTCCGTCTTCCCCCGGCTCAAGGTACTTCGCTAGCAAAATATATTGGTGAACGTGACCTGGCCTGTGCACCTGCCGGACTGCTGGCGGAATCGCAGCGGCACTGGTGACCCGACCACAGCTGCGCACATGAATTACATAACAATAACCTTAGCATCACGGAGCGTGCTGTGTGGCCCAAGGACCGACTATCTGGGTATCATCGGTTACATTCGTGTCCAAGTGAGTGCAGCAACGTGAAGGCCTAGCCCAGAAATGCGCCACTGGAGAGGCCTGAGGGAAGAGAGGACTACTGATGGAACAAGCTATCAATGAAAATAGTAAGCTGGGTGATCTATGGGAAGTGCATGTCCTAGCAGGATAATCATGTAGTTCCAAATGTCCTAATTGTGCCCGTACAGTGGACAAGGCTTGTAAGTGATGCACATCTAAAGTGTAACAAGACTGAAAGCACCCAAAATTAAGTCCCTCCTCCTGCCGTATTCAATATCCAATAGAAATACTATACTCTATTCTGAAATGAATGAATGTACTCTTAACATTGGCATCTGTTATATAGCGCGAACTCAGCCCGAAGGATAGGAGCGGTGTGCATGAGCACCGTAATTACATTACATGCTCAGTCACGGGGATATTAGGTGATTTGCCCTGAATCACAGGATGTGGACGCGACCTCGAGGCTCGGGCCCTGGTATCCTGCACCAAAGTAAGCAGCCTGAGCCTCAGGGCCCTGCACAAACGAGGCGCTCCACACCCCCCACAGCCGACATTGCGCCTCCATCAACCCGGGATGTCTGGCGACCCAGGGAGGCAGAGGTGAGCGTCGCCCCGCAAACGAGGCAATGCGGACCTCACAGTGCCAGTCCTCTCTACTGTGAGAATGCTAACATGACTCCGTGGTTGCAAGGAGCGAGCCACGGGTGTCATATAGCGCAAACTCGACCCGCAGGATAGGAGCGCTGTGCAAGAGCACCGTCTATTGAGGGTCTCAGATAAACCTCCTCTCGCCACCGGGAGAGGCGACTGTCGTGCGGGCCCCCGAACCAGGGAGGCCCCCAGCCGCTCCCGCCGGAGTACCGCCCGCACAACCTGATCTACCCCGCCACCCTACGCTCCCCCACAGAGCAGCCCGTGGAGGAGGCAGGCCAGCGCGCGTTGGCCGTGGACAGGCTTGCACGAAATGTGGCTCATGGTAACAGCCAATGAGTTACATGATACCGGAGGTATTGGAGGGCTTACATAGCCGTACATCACAATTCATGAACGGGGAGGTAAGTGATATGTCGTAAATCACAGAAAGTGGACGCCCACGAGGCTCGAACCCTGGTTCCTGCCCCAGAGGCGGCAGTGAGGCGATTTGGATTGCAATATGGTGCCAAAGGAGCATACATTTGACAGGCCCAATGCGACGCACTCATCTCTACAAGTAAGGGCTGAGACTCCCTCAGTCATCCCCCCCCTGCCACATCGGCGTCATTGTACAGCGTTTTTCATTTTTTTTTTTTTTTTGGGTCATCGTGTGAACTACTTTCATATATGTTAGGGGACAGTTCACACACGTCACATGCTATGGAATTACATGTTCACCGCCTAAATGTGGCATATATATAATCTACTGTTGGTTCTCCATCTCAGGTGAGGTGTGCTTGTGCATGTCTACTTCTGACATGCCATTTGGGGCCAAGTGGCGAAGGAAAGATTTGCCTAGAATCACGGGTGAGGACGCAACCTCGAGGCTCGAGCCCTGGTTTCCAGCACCAAAGACGGCAGCCTGGCTGTTAGGCAGCCAGGGCTCGTGCACACGCCTGCTAACATAACTCGACACAATGGCCTCACTAAAGGCACACTGTGCTCACTAAAGGCACACTGTGCTTCTACTAGCAGGGAACGCACATCGCACCCAGAGCCCACTGGATGCAGTGGAACATAATTTCTGACTTGCAACCTCCGGCAGCGTAGCTACCTCGTTCAGGCCGTTGCGGTCCCCCACTGCGGTGCCTGCTTGTCTGCCTGCAGTCCGGGCGCTGCGCCCCAGCACATCGGAAACATTGCTGGGCCGGACTCCCTGCCCTGCCCCTGGACCAGAGACTTAACCCCAGGGGAAGCCCGCGAGGAACCCGCTGCCCCCTGTCCCGTCCTCCCAGAAAGCTCTGAATCGCCCCAGAGGGAGCCCGCGAGGAACTCGCTGACCCCCCCCCCCCCCTCTCCTCCTCGGGAACAATGACCCTCAGGAACGGTCGTGTGACGCTATACATGAGCACCGTAGCAGTGCCGGAGATGGAGCGCTGTACATGCGCCCCGTGAAGTTGTACCGGGGCACATTAAGATGAATGATTCACCCCGGACCACACTGCCTGTGAAGTGGTGAAGTCGGGATTAGAACTCGAGTCTCCCGTTTCCCCAGTCAACTATTCTCAAAAGGCCACCGGATCCCCCCCTTTTACAATATGCAAGTCCCTCTGAGCACCCGTGAAACATTGCACAGGGTTGGGCCTTATATTTCAACACCGCATAATTACTATTGCTCAAGATCGGAGCGCTGCACCTAAGCCCATGAAAGCATTACACATGATTGGAGCGCTATACGTGGGCATCGGGAAACAATCATGAGTCTGACACGGGTGTGTGCGTGCTTAAGCCCCGGCTCCCAAAGATGTGGACGCGCCCTGGCACCGAACTCGGCAAGTTGAGCCGCCGGCCCACACCCAGGCCCATCCCCCCTAGTGCGGGGGGGGGGGGCGGGACGATGTGCTCGCCCAGGCCTTAACTAGCTGCCCGAACCCCGCACACAAGGCTTTTGCCACTAGCAAAGGCACTGCTCTGCAATCCAGATTCAAAGCATGACCGGGCTCTGGGTTTGCCATGGAAAGCTGGGGGGGGCGGGGGGGGGGGTGTGATAATCCCCAGCTCCCGGGTGAGGACTTGCCCTCGAGACTCGAGTGAGTATACGGCAGATGTGCCGAGCAGCAGTTGCCGCGCGCCGCCTTCTGCGCCGAGGGGACCCTAAATACCCAACGGGAGTCGTCCGGTTAAGCCGACGCACCACATCCGAGATGTGCAGCTAGGCCCTTCTAGAGCGGCGTAGCTGATTACCGAGAGCCCGCTGGGAGTTCAACATTTTTTGCCGCGCTGTCTGCCCCAACCCCCCGCACATGATAGTGGGAGGACTCGACCCATACTGCGATAGGATCACCGCAACAATGGAGATGGGGAGTAGGGGTGCAAACTAACCTCGATGTCCGCGGTGTAGACTCCGGCGACCACAGGCGAGACGGCGAGAACCAGAAGGCGAACGAGCGGACAAGAGGGCGAGGAGGGGGCGGAGACAGAATATGTACCCCCCTGGCTCCTCCCCGCCGGAAGCAGCTATCTGCTGGGGTCTCCCTTGGTCCATCCCAGGGACACGACCTCCCACCCCTGTGCCTTCCTGTGGCACTAAGGCGGCCGCCCTCAAAGGGGCGGGCCGCTGCGCAACCCCCCCCCCGGGCAGCCTTACATTCTGCATGACATACCTAATTCTACTGGTGATGACTAAACACATTTTACACTTCAGCACGAGTGGAGTAATTAAGTAAACACAATACTATCACGTGACAAACTCGTCGAGTAATACCCTGGGCGTTTTCTATATTCTAGTGTTATTATGTGGGCTGTACGATGGCATGTGTGATTTAATGCTGAGAGAAAAAGCACAGAGGGAGAAGCGTGGGAGACTGATATAGGGAAAAGTAAAAAACAAGGGAGGAGAGTATCTTTATTTTATTTGTTTATGAAATTTTCTATAGCATTGGCATGGGCGAGAGGCATCAGAGAGCTTTACAACAGTAGCAGGATACATGGGTTACAGCGAGTTACAGTTACAGTAATTAAACTTGGACATTTTTTTTTTTTTTTTTTTTTTTGAAAACCTTTATTTCGAAATTCAGGACACAGCTATTCAGCCGACAGCCCGAAGGTTCGGCAGCATTGCAAGTTAGATACAGTAATGTGTCCCCGATACAGTACGATGAGTAATGCAAAGGTCCAATTTTAAATAAACACAGAAAAAACACACAACAAACCCCAGCAAGGCAGAACATTGAAATCCCATGGCGAAAGCCCCCAGGGGAGGCAGGACCCCACTCATCTACTAAGTATAAGACTGTGTGCGGAGGAAGAAGGGGAACAGCAGAGGCCCAGAACAGTTACCAAAACCAAACTGTGCTGGAAGGTAGGTCAGGGGGAAAGCTGTTCCTCGGGAGGTTCCAGGTCCGGGGCCAGACATATTCCCCCCCTGTATTGGTTCCACCGCCCCCAGATGGCATGCCACTTCCGGGGGCGACCTCTAGCGCAGTAGACCGTCTTCTCCCTAAACATGCTCCAATCCATGTTCTCCTTCCACGCGGTCAGTGTAGGGGGTCCCGAGGAGCCCCATAATCTCGCGATATCCCTTTTAGCTACCATGTTACCCAGAGTCACCCATTGGGTCTGCGCCTCATCGAGATCAGTGGGCCCCCAGACGTTCAGGAGGCAACACCGCGCCTCCGGCTGTACCACAATGCCCGTCACCTCCCCCATAACTGCATGGACTCTCCTCCAGAACTCCACAATGACACCACATTCCCAAATGATGTGCAGGAAAGTACCCACCATACCACATCCCCTTCTGCACAAGCCGTCCTCCGAGAATCCCATGTGGACCAGCCTTGGCCCCGTAACATACACCCGGTGCAGTATTTTAAGCTGCACCAGCCTCAGACGCGACGGGATCGCAACCTCCTTAGGCAAAGAAACCGCTGACTGCCAGTCCTCATTATCCAACTCGAGGCCATCCCTGGTCCACTGTTCTCTCAACCCCAATAGCAAGTCTGCCCGGACGTTTATCAACTTCTTATATATGAGCGAAATCGTGCTCTCGGGCATATGACCATCAAGGACTCGGTCCTCAAGGGGAGAGGACTCCGGCACCTTCTCACCCTCCACAAGGACTGATCGGAGGGAGTGACGCAGCTGGATATACCTAAAATACTCTGAAGGCCCTAGCTCAAACTCAGTCTGCAGCTCCTCGAAAGACTTCACCCTCCCCTTATGCAGCACATCCCCCACCTTGGATATACCTATCAGATCCCACTTATCAAAGCCCTTCGTATGCCAGAGTCTTCCCAACCTTTCCGATTCAAACAATGGGGTAGCGAGGGTTAGCCTATCCTTCCAGCCCAGCGAGTCGGTCGCCATCTTCCATACGCGCACCGCCACACCTGTGGGCCCCGTGAGGGACGAGTCTAGGGACCGCGAATACAACGCCCTGTAGTAGTTGCCGCCGCGCAGCAGCCACCTATCCATGGCATACCCAGGGCTGAGGGCAGGGCCGTAAAACCCATGGTTGATCGCGCTCAGCTGCGTGGCCCAATAGTACCGTCGGATGTCTGGGAGCGCAATGCCCCCATCGTACCATGGGAGCGTCAACTTTGAAATAGCTATTCGCGGCCGCCCATCCCACAGCAACGTCCTTTGGAGGCCTTCGACCTCCCGAAAGTATTTGGCCGGTACCCAGTCCAAGGTGTTCTGGAGGGCGTAGAGGAAGCGGGGAAGAGACATCATTTTGAACAGGGCCGCACGCCCAACAAGGGAGAGCGGCAGCCTCCGCCAACCTTCAACATCTCGCCTCAAGCGTGCCAAGGGGGGGAGCAGGTTCCTCTCGTAGCGCACAACAGGATCCATGGATATAAAAATCCCCAAATACACAAAACCCTGCTGGGCAACCTGTATCGAACATGTTCTAGGGATCGGTGGGACCTCGCCACTAAGAACGTACAAGTACGATTTGCCCCAATTAATCACAAGCCCCGAGTTCCTACCGAACGATGCGAGTACGTCACAGACCACTATAAGTGACTTCTTTGGTGAGGCAAGATACAGCAGGATATCATCGGCATAAAGCGAAACACGGTCCTCGTGATCAGGCGACCACCGAAGGCCCCGTATATCCGGGTGCCAACGTATCCACGCGGCCAACGGTTCAAGGGCGAGGGCGAACAACAGAGGCGACAGGGGGCAGCCCTGCCGAGTACCCCTACCAAGCTGAAACGGAGTAGATGCCCGACCATTCACCACAACATTCGCTAGTGGCCCCTCGTACAGCAACCGGACCCAACTCACAAACCCGCGACCGAAACCAAACTTGGCCAGCACGGCCCATAAATATGCCCACTCCACCGTGTCAAAGGCCATCGTGGCATCAAGAGATGCCACAACAGCCGGTTCACGCAGCGTGCCCGCCCTGGCGATGACGCCATGAAGACGCCTAAGGTTCAATGCTGTGTTTCGATGCGGGATAAAGCCAGATTGATCCGGGTGGACCAGATCGCCAAGTACCCTAATCAGACGGGTAGCCAGGAGTTTGGCCAGAATTTTCGGCTCAGCGTTGAGGAGTGAAATGGGCCGATAGGAGGCGCATCTATCTCGGGGTTTACCCTCTTTGTGTATGACCACGATCGACGCCAGCCGCTGATCCAACGGAAGGATCCCATCTCCCCGCGCCTCCAAAAACATGGCGCGCAGGTGAGGGGCGACCCTATCCGGGAACAGTTTGTACAGATCGATCGGCAGTCCGTTCGGTCCAGAGGCCTTACCCGAATTCAGCGCGCGAATCGCCCCCGCCACCTCGTCAACCGTGATGTCGCCATCCAAATCGTCCCTATCTATGTCAGAGAGGCAGGGCAACTCGATATCGCGGAGGAGATCAGACGAGTCTTCGGGCGGCCTGTCCGACACAGAGGAATAAACCCTATGAAAATACTCCGCGAAACACTCCACAATCCCCTCAGGTTCCACAATCGCCTCTCCCCCCTCTCCAATCAATTCTGGCACCACTCTATTGACCCGTTCCTTCCTGTCCAGCCACGCCAGGAGTTTCCCTGCCTTATCTCCAACATCATACAGACGGCCCTGTTGTTCCCTGCTGAGGGTCTTGGCGGCGTCCGTCACCAGGTCCCTATACTCCGCCTGCTTCAAGCAAAGCTCATGCAATGAGGACTCTGTGACCTCCTCCTCCATATCCCCCTCAAGGGCCGCAATCTCCTCCTCCACTTGCCGCACTTCGCAATCCCTCCGGTTCTTGGCAGTCACCACCAGGGAGAGGGCCTCCCCCCGAAGCACGGTTTTAAAAGCTTCCCACAGCGAGATCGCCGAGTCCACGGTTCCCAGATTGTCCTTAAAGTAATTATCTACCTTCTTTACCAGGGCGCTGCGCATCTTGGGGTCTCGGAAATACCATGGGTTAATGGGGGCCACCCTCCCTCCTCCCTCCCGGCCGAGATCCAGCCGGATCCACACTGGCGAGTGATCAGAGATACCACGTGCCATGTGCCTCGCCTCGGATATCAACGAGGCATGTGCGGCCAGAGTGAGCAGGTAGTCAATCCTGGAGAGGCTACCATGCGCCCCGGAGTGAAACGTGTATTGACTCTGTGTGGGGTGCCGGAGCCGCCAGCAGTCTATCAGGCCAAACGTGTCTAGGAGGTCTGGAAGCCATTTCTGAGCCCCCCCTGTGTCCCTGGGCGGGTATCTATCCAGCAGTCCGGAACCCACAGCGTTGAAATCCCCTCCCACTACCAGCATGCCCCCCGGGAGAGTCAGCAAAGCCCTGCCCAATTCAGCAAATGTGGCGGCCTGCAGGGCCGGCGGGACATAAACCAAAACCAAAACCAAAGTCCTTCCCTCCCACCGCCCCGCCACCGCCACAAACCTCCCCCTATCGTCAACAATGGTGGAGTCCACCTCAAAAGGCAGCGATGCTCTAACGAGGATGCCCACACCCCTGGACCCAGAAGAGAATCCCGAGTGTGCAATGAATTTATACCCCTTCCTATTCAGGGCATAGCACGTATTGCCTATGAGATGCGTCTCCTGCAGCAGTACAACGTCTGGCATTGAGCGTTTCAGAAATTGCAAAACAATCCCCCTCTTAATGCGATCCCCCAAACCATTAACATTCCAGCTTATAACACTTAGGCCTCTACCCCCCATCCTCAAACGGAAAGAGGCCCACCCCACACCCGAGGCGCCACCATGGAACAGCCCTGAGGATAACCATCATGCCTTGCAGAAATAAACCCCCCAACAACAAACTCAAACTCCCCATAACTCCCCCCACCCTGCACCCCTGCTGCAGCTTAAAAAGCCCCCCCAACTTGCAGTGTGCCTGTCGCCCTACAAAAACAAAAATCTACAAAAAGTACCCTAAGGGAGGAAAAGAGCACCCCTCGTCCTCCCGCAACCCTCCACAGTAACTGCACTCTGTTCAAATCTGCAAATATGGTCGAATCAAGTCAGGCCGGCTTTGAGATATCAGCCCTGTCCATCCCGGCCACTGTCTCCATGCTCAGCTGTGTCGTCCCCGGTCCGTCGCCGGGGCAAAGCGTCCAGCCATTCGTCGGCCATAACAGGAGAGTCAAAAAAGAATGTCCGATCTTCATGCACCACCCGTAGTCTGGCGGGGAAAAGCATGGCATACTTTAGGTCCCGTTCCCGAAGTCTTCGCTTCACCCCCAGGAAGCTCTGTCTCTGTCTCTGCACCTGCTGGGTGAAGTCCGGATAAAAATTCACCGACGCATTCTGGAAGGGGACTGGGCCCGTCACCCTCGAAGCTTGCAGGATAGCGTCCCGATCTCGAAAATGAAAGAGCCGGGCGACAATCGGCCGCGGCGGGGCACCCGCCTTGGGCCGTCCGCCCGGCACCCTATGGGCCCTTTCCACCGCAAAAAACTTTCCAAGGCCCTTAGGCTTCAGATAATTGAGGACCAAATCTTCCACAAGCAGGTCCGCCGAAGCCTCATCCGAGGACTCCGGGACCCCGATGACGCGCACGTTGTTGCGCCTGGACCGGCTCTCGAAGTCCTCCAGCCGGCGGGCGGCGAGGTCACTCTCGGCCCTCAGCTTCCGGACCTCGTTCTGCAGATCGGCAACCTCATCAGTGAGGCCCGTGGTCTTGTGGTCCAGGTCCTTAACGCGTTCGTTTGTCTTGCCCAGGTCCGAGCGGATCAAGTTGACATCCACCAGGATGGCATCCACCTTATGTGCCAGGGCCTCGAATTGCCTCCCCATCGAGGTCTGCATCCCATCAAGCGCGCCCATGACATCCTGCAGGGAGAGCTCCGGTGTCCCAGGCGAGTCCTCCTTCTGGGCATCCGGCGCCTGGCTCGATCCACTCGGCGATGTCTTCAGGAGGGCGTAGCGGTCCATACTGTTAACTTGGGAATACGTTCCCCGCCTGGTGGACTTAGTCTTCAGCCGATCTCCTTCTGCCTTGCCCGACATAATGGACTCCAGGCAGTCCAATGCAGTAAAGACCGTCCCCTCTCAGAGAGAGGTATAAAGAGTGAGCAGGTCCGCCTTGTTCTGCCAAAGTAGCCCACCGAGCGTCCCCGGGGTTATAAAGCCATCCAGAGCACTACAGTGTCCGGGCAGACAAAGGGAACGAAACCGAAAGTGAAAGAGCGAGGGCCTCCGTCCGACAGTTCACACCTCACCAGGCCGTTGTTGATCAACTAGGAGTCGGGCTTCCTGCCAACTCTAGCCCCTGGCATCTCCGGGAGTTAGGCCGCAATCTTTCGCAAGTCATAAGTCCGGTTCCCGATGGGCGATCCGACCGCGGGTAGCATCAATCGCCTCCCTGACAACTCAGCAACACGGTGCCATGCATACCATCAGGATTAGAGACAGGATAGTCGACGGAGGGCGCGAGGGTCTCGGGAGCTCTAAGCTCACGCGGCCATCTTGGTCAAGCGCTAGGCTCCTCCCCCTAAACTTGGACATTTGAATCGGAAGATGCATGCAGGAGTCAATTGCAGCAGTTGGTGAAGGTCATACACAGTTAAGTTATCGATTTAGATGGTTGTGTCCCATAATGAAGGTAGTTCAGAACCTGGTGGAGAGAGTACTTAAGTATGGTTGAGAGTGATTAACCAAGGTGTCTGCCAAACAGGAGAAGCTTGAGGTCCTTTTTGATAGTGACTAGGCAGGTGGTTAGTGATCCAGCGGTAATTTCATGGTAATTTCTCAATGCAAAACCTCATTTACTTCTAATTTACTGCTGTAAAGGTGTTAGACCCTTGCCACAGTGTATTACCTTCAGGAGACTTTACATAAACATGAAAAATCAAAAATGCAATTTATATTTAAGCCAATAAAGAGAGTTGTGAGTATTTTAAAGGGTTTTATTTTCTAGTTAAAAGTTAAGGTTCTCTGACCCTTTATTCATTAGTCAAATATCAATCAGGTTACAGAATTGAAAATAGGAATAATAGAATTAATACAAACATATTATAGGTTGCATACAAAGCACTCCATAAAGGAGGAAAACCCCCTAATTCCATGTCAGTCAGAACTCTTTAAAGAGTTTCAGGAAAAATATACTTCAAGAGTGAGTTTGCAAGGCTAATCAATAACTAATAATTGGCAAAAGTCTCCCATAAAGAGAAATAAATGCATAAGAAAAATAAATCTTTTTCAAACTAGTTAATTAATCAAAGCATAAACTTAGAGTTTTAGCATCTAAATCTAAACCTGTTCCATCAGCTGTACTTTCTGCCCTGGTCTGTTCAATCTGCCTCTCTGCGCTTCACAGAGAGAGACAGCCCGCCCTTCACAAGACCACAGAGGAATGTGATCTGCCTTGCCAAAAATATGACGTGCAAGGACTCTCTGAAAGAAATATGAGCAAGAACCCCCACCTCCCTCTGTCTCCTCGGACGCAATCTCCTCCCAGGCTGCACCCACGATGTTCATGTGCCTAACCCATATGATGTCTGGTCTCATCTGCTCCCTCTCCTCTCTCCTCCTATCTCTTCTAGTCCGACACGACCCCTAAGGGGTCATTATTCATACTCTAATTCTTGGTTGACTACACTAATAATGTTGCAGTTTCAGTAGAATCTCGCACTGTGATTGGTTAGCATAGATGACATGAGGGTCTCACCATCCTGTTCTCATTGCAAATCCAACTCACAACAGCTTTAATAAAGGAAGCGTTAATGCTTTATACAGTCTCATGTTTCACCATCAATAATTATACAAATATGCAACATTAAGGCAGAAAAATGTATCAGTCCATTTCCTCCTTGCTTTCACATTGCATGCAGGAATGACACTCTCCCACAAACACTGGTACATTGGCACGATGACAAGAATGTACAGTTCACTGTGGCCTTGACCCATGTGTCTTCACTTGAGGCAAGCTGGTTCTGTGCATGCATCTCTCATTCAGTACAATTCTCAGCCGTGCTGGATTCCCAGGCAGCCATTTTACAGTAGGCCAAAAACAAAACAAACACAAAAGAGTATTAATTTATGAAATAAAACCCATTATGTTTACCTCCCCCATACTAGTACCCTGTATTAGTTATTACCTAGAAAAAGCTATTAGTTTAAAGCAGCTTTTCTATTATTTGTGCCCATCATGCAAAAAATATGCAATGTACACCATAGCATAAACATGCACCAGTGCAAACTCCAAAGCGCAAAAAGTTAATACATCAACATGCTCTAATGTTTTAGATAGCTTTTCATGCAAAATTCTTTTGCCCCACGTGTAGTGTTGGTGCATAGTTGATTAATTAATACACATTATAAAAAGATGTGTTATGAACTGAATATGCATTGGCTAAATATGCAACAAGACCAGAGTCTCTTGAGATGGGAACAGGGAGTGTAGATCATAAGGGAAAGGAGCTGGGAGGAGAGAACACATTCCATTTTATCTTCAAAGATAAAAAGGAAACTGCAATCACGAGTTTCTCTACACTGCAAAAACACGTTAATTCAGCACAAACATTTCAGACCGAAAGCATTTTGACCAGGCCTCATTCATTTCTTTCACTTTGCATGCACCAAAAGTGCCCCTTTTAAAAAGCATTTGACTAGGCCTCATTTCATGTTTCATATGCCATGTGTTTATCACTTGCACCAAAATTTGCGTGCCATTTTTAAATGCAATCTGTCTTAAACACAAAACAGAGCGATGCTTAATCTTGAGAAATCTCGCTCTATCAACTCACCCTTTGATGATAACAAATCATGATACCTCAAATGATTTGTAAATCATCACACTTATTTATTTTCACAAGTGACATTTTTATTGCAAAAGCTGAGCATATAACAATTTTACCTCTATTTTCTAAGGCAACACAAGTTTTGTCTGTAATCAGATCATATATAGCCAAGCTCAAAGTTTACTGCAGAGTTCTGTAAGTACCTTCTTGGAACTGTTAGTCTTCTCTAAAATAAGTAACTAAAAAAATAAAAGGAAAATTCAACAGGACAGTTCTCTTTTCTAATTTCTTTTCTTCTTATCTTCTTTTTCTTTCATCATTCAAAGATTCTTTGCTCTTCAGCTCTTGACAATTCTCAGTTATTGTTTCAGCCTTTCTTTTTCTCTTTGTCACCAGCTTGCCATCAGGATGGCTCAATGAGTGTGGCATTCTGTACTTTTTCCATGCAATTCGACCACTCAGGTACTGAGAAACTCTGACAGAGCACCATCAATTCTCTGCACTTTTCCAACCCAAGCCTTTCACTTTTATTATCACTTTGATCAGATTCAGATGTTTCAGCTATTGGTGCAAATGATTTTCCAAGGGACACCTGCAGATGTTTTGAATACCCTTTCAGCCAGCTTTTTCCTACCTCCTCTTGTAGGCCCACAGCATTCATTTCTTCTTCAGAGGCGGCATCTGACTCTTTAACCCTTTGGACACCGCTTTCAACTGAGTCAGTTTCTACTTTTTGCTTTTCCAGTGCCACTTCAGTTTTCTCTAGTGTTGCTTCAGACTCTGTGTGTTTCCTTACAGCTTGACTGACCCTCTTCTGTGGACTTTTGACCACTGCTGCATCTCTTCTTGAAGAGGAGCTGTTTTATCAGGGTGACACAGGACCATAGGTGTGTGAGAGGCATGCAGCCAATTTGGAAGGCCACCACATTTCACAACAGTCTTCGCCAGGATCCTTTGGAACAGGCCTTTCCATTTCACAGCATCTCTGAGATCAAAGTTTTGGCACCATCCATTATGCAGATCTTGTGTAGCAGCTGTAATCTGCTGAGAAACTGCACGCTCCACATCAGTCAGACCTTCACAGCAATGGCTAGTCTTTTCATCTGTGTTTTTCACAAGTGCATTTGCATGTCCATTTTCAAGCCACTTTTGTGATGCTGAAACACAGTCTTTTGCAAAGTGTAACTCTGTACTGTCTTTTGTGTTGCTTTATTGTGCTTGAAATATCAGAGAGATAGCTACAATCCAATCCTTGTCTAATTTGTGGTTCTGCACACATCATCTTTGAAACCTCATTATGATCTGATTTCAGAGAAACTCGCAATCTATACCTGGGCATCAGTTTTTGCAGTAACACATTTGCTACTATGCAGTTGTCACTTTTCTCAAAAACAGTTCTGATACAACCCTGTTGTTCTGCTTCTGAAACAATTTCTTGAGCCTCTATTAATTCACATGTGAAGATTCCATTGCATGTATATGCTAACAGAACACAATTTTGTGCAACTGAATTAGCATTTTTCTCTCCCATGGCAACAGTGACTCCCATTTGAGCAGCTATACTGCATGTTATGGTAAGGGCAATCAATTTAGAATTTTGGGCTGAGGTAACTACTGAAAGCCATGAAGCTTTGACAACATAATGTAAAGGAAGCACAGCATGTGCTGCTCCTAATGTGTCATTGTTACCTTTCAAATATGGACCATCTACAAAATGGACATTGTTGGGCTGAATCAGACGTTCATCCTTAAAGTCTGAACTTGGCTTTATGCATATTTTCATGACATCTAGACACTCATATTCAGTTTCATTGATTTTGGGGTCAAAGGTCATTGGGAAACACATCACAGACCTTTAAACACATTCATGTTTTTGAACAGGCACTGAGAGAGCGCATCCCTCCCTCTCACTGCAAATTGGTGTATTTTCTTTGAAATAAACTTGCATTCCTAGTGCCAGGGCGCCACACTTTTTCTCTTTTGTTGGACTTGGCCCTTTTTGCAGGGTCATCCCTAAACTTTTTGCCTTCCTCCTGTATTTTTCCTGACCTGTTGTTGGCTGATTTATGACTCTGGGCACCTTACCACTGCTGATCAGTGCTAAGGTGCATATGCTCTCCCTATGGTAAAATGTATTATGTGAATTGACTTCCATGTTTGGCTATTTGGTTTACTATCAGTCCCTAGTAGAGTGCACCAGGGGTGCCAAGGGCTTGTATATCCAAATGCTGCTAGTGGGCTTGCAGCACTGGTTGTGCCACCCACAGAAGCAGCCTGGTAAAATGTGTCTAAGGTCTGCCATTGCAGAACCTGCATGCGGTCTGGTACTGTCATGCTGACTGGGCAAGTGTCCCCACTTGCCAGTCCCTAAACCTTCCCTTACCTTCATGTTAGTCACCCCTAAGGTAGGCCCTAGGGCAGGGTGCATTGTAAGGATAAGGTAGGACATGCCCTGAGGTGTGTGGCATGTCCTAATAGTGAATTACAGCCATTTTCGTTTTTCACTATTGAAGGCTACCTGCTCTCCATAGGCCAGAATGGGCTGCTGGAATTACCACACGCTGTAATCCCAGTGGACTCAGAGAGCATGGTAGAAAGTCAAGTTTAGTATGCCTGAACTCAGAATAATAAAATACTTATTTTAGTAAAGTTTATTTTAATATCCTGTGTTTGTAAATACTACTTTTAGAAAGTTAGTATTTACTGACCTGGCCATTTCAGTCCGCCTCTGCTGTTTGTGTGTGTTCTGCCTAGTAACAGTAAAGGAGCAGGGCTGGGGAATTCCAGGAGACAGGCTGGCTGCCAGGTGGTGGGTAGAGAGATTACACCACGATGGGTGGGAGGAGTACACCTTTGACTCTGAATAGACCTGTGCTCTGCCACCACAATGCCGGCTCCGCCCCCTGTGGAGCGGCTGATGTCTCTGCCCTGCTGCTGAAAGGAAAGAGCAGAGTCACCACAACAAAGTGCTCCAAAACTGGACTGAGCCAGGCCCAGGCCCCCTGGCGACAAAGAACAAAAGAATTGTGCTATAAAAGAAGGAGCCCTGCTCCTAAGAAATCAGATCCTGATTGAACCACGAAGGAACTCTGCCTGACTAGAAGGACCTGGAAGAAGCTGAAGGAGGAGTAACTTTCCCTGACCTGGGGGATTGGCCTGCAGTTGGTGCCTTGCTGAGAAAGGAGAGGAAAAGACTAAAAGAGACTTTGCACTTTGTTTTTCAACTATCTCCAAGGGCTTGGAAGAAGAGCTTTCCCCCTGAACTGAGTCCCAGGACCATTGGACTCATCTGCCTTCCAAAATTGAGTTGCCTGGACGATCTGTGCTTGTTTCCCGCTGGATTTGGCCCCAGTACGCCTCGTACCCCATCCGCCGCAAAGCCGTGTCTTTGCCGCCTGGCACCGTGCGTCTACGCTGATCCAAAAGCGTTAGTACGCGCCGTATCCCTCCCGGCCGCATTGCACCTAACCTTCCCCGCCGATTCGAGACGTACAACACTGGCTGCCGAATCCTGTACGCCGGACCCGAGCTCCATCGTCCCGTAGGAACGGTCCGTACGCTGCCAACGTAACGCACCGTGCCGTACTCAGAGCCGAGAAGCCGCAGTATGCTGATCCTCCCCATACACTTGACGGCGCAGAGAAGTGTCGCCGCCCATCCGCACCGAAGGTACGGCTCGAACGCCACGGACTCTGCAAGCTGATCCGGGCCATCCGCACGTATCCCTGAAGGTCCCGTACCAACGCCGCGTACTGACGCCGTGACCCGACCAGACCGAATACGCTGCCGAACTACGACCCGGACCCATCAACTTGTCCCGCACTGTCCGTCGCGGACCCCACGAACTTAAGGTACTTTGTTTTGTCCGCACCGCAGCGTGCACGTCCCAGACCCCGGAGTCCGCACCGATTGTTTGACTCGTAATTTCTTTGTTTTTAATGCGGACGAGTCGTACACCCAGGTACGAACCGTACAAAGCCTGAAAAGAATTGAGTAAAAGAAGCCTATTTTTGCATTTTAAGCCTTTTGACAAGAACATTGAACTTTAAAATAATACTGTGGTCATTTTAATCGTTATTCTGGTCCTGTGCTAAGCCTTATATAAAGAAACCTATTTTTGATATAACCTTGACTGGTGTCCATTTGTGGTGTGTCATAGTATTACTGTATGTGTTTACAAATGCTTAACCTATGACGCCCTGAGAATAGTCTTGACTGCTTGCGCCACACTACCTAAAGGGTGAGCAGGGGTTATTTGAAAGGGTGATCCCCTTACTCTGACTTAGAATTGAGAGTCCCTGCTTGTCGCAATTGCATACCTGTGCCAACTAGAGATTCCCAATTCTAACATTGGTGGTCAGCGGTGAGGATTTGAATTTGCATTTGTGATTCATGTACAGTGATTGAGTGAACGCCACGTAGTGAGTTCAGACCGATAACGTAGCCACACAGTATTGATTTTTTTGCTGAAGAATCTCCACTTTAAGGAACCATGCCTAGCTCAGTCAATGGAGGCTGGGCGTCCTCTATATTCTCTGGGGTTGATGATATAGATTGGGAGGAGAGGGCACTGCTGAAGTGCACAAATAAAGTCTTGAAAGGATACCTCTCCAAGTACAGAATTAACCAAACTGGATTGAAAAACAAGGAGCAGTATACAGAGGCGCTGAGGGCCTGGTACGAATCCAAGTTCCCAGAGAATGGGCTGGAGGTGATACCCCCAGAAGGTGCTTCTAAGCCTGGCAGAGGTCTGTCGCCAGAGGAGATGGCCGACAGGATGGCTGCAAGAGCACATGAAATGGAGATGGCAAAACTGCGAATGGAACTGGAAAGACAAAGGCTGGCCATGGAGCATGAAGTAAGAATGAGGGAGTTGGATCTCGAGGCCTAGAGTTTAGACAACTCTCCCTCTGGTGGCAGCAATATTGAAATTTATAGTGCTGAGAGAGTAGTACGCACACCCAGAGATGTGGCGCCTGACTTGAAGGAGGGGGTTAACATACACCAGGAGGTTCAAGGGCATGAGGTAGCTCCAGTAGTGCGCAGTATCCCTGAAGGGAGTAGGGTAACTGGTGCAGGGGTTCATAGTCCTAGTGGAGGGAGGGACACTCTACTGACTCTAGCTGAGAGGTACAGGGAGAGGGGTTCCCCCAAAATTGAAGTCCTGGTGGGTGAGTGTGAAGACCGCCCAGAAGAGTGTGGGTTGTGTGACAGAGACAGTCAGATACTGTCTTGCCAGTCTCAGGAGAGTGGTGTGGAGTACGTGTGTGAGGCACTGGTTGGTAAGGTGAAGGATAGTTTGGTTAACCCTGCTAGGGGGCTGTGTGATCCAATTGTGGGAGAGCATATTGTAAGTCCCTGTTTTCCAGAGCTATGCCAACACCTGTGTGAGGGTGAATTCTCTGACCGCAGAGAACCCACATTGGAGGCAGACCTTTTGGTGGATTCCAGAGGGTCTGGAGAGGCATTGGGGAGTGACCCCGTGGGGAGTGGCTCAGGTATCTTCCAACTCTAGGAATGCTTTTGTACAATTGTTGTCCAATGGAAGCAGATCAGACACATCCTTGTGTGTCAGCCTCAGTAAAGGCTTAGCTACTAGGAAAAGGTTTAGTAACCACTCTCTACAGTAGCTAACTATTCCCAAGAACATCTTGACTTCTTTCTGAATTTGAGGTGGATTCATCTGGTGAATTATTTCCACTCTCTCTGGTGACACCTTTCTAGCTCCCTTTCCAATTATGTGTCCTAGACAATCATTTTCTTTTTGACAGTACTCCTGACTATTCTCATGCAATGGCACTGTGACATGAACTTGACAAAAATCAATAACAGTAAGCCATTCTTCAGCACATGGAATGTGAAAAAATATAATTGGCTGGATTCTGTACCACAGGACAACATGGACAAGTTATGCTTTCAATCTCCTACACTAATCTGTTCTTTTCATTTAGTTTCTGTGAACCTGTGATCAGACATTTACATAAACTTCCAATCAATTCTATCAAAAATACTTTACTCACTGTATCTCCAATTATGGGTAAAAGTTCCGCAACTGATGGTGTTCTGAATACATGTCACCTGATTCTAATTTGAATAAGACATGTTCTGCACATTTTATTAATCCTTCTCTGTGAACTCTCTTATTTCTGTGTTTATTATTTCTTTCAAATCAGAAGGTAATTTTTCAACTGTCTTTTCTGAAAACAATGCTACATCTTTCTCTTGTTGGGCCATTTTAAAATGTACATTCTCATCAGGAATCTGAAAATTAACATTATCTGGTGTACAGTAATCTGTGCTGTTTAATTTGCAGAACAATTGTTTTTCTGCCAGGCTTGAGTCACACACAACAATTTGGTAATTTTCCTCAAATGGGCCTATTTCTGGTGCAAATTCTTCTAAAACTGGGTTTGTAATTTTTTTGTTTAAAACTCCTACAACTAAGGCTGGACCTTCCACTGCTTTCACAATGGACTTGGTAAATTCAGAATTGTTAGGGTTAAAACTCTTATTTTCAAATACTGCAACCTGTTGAACTGGGTTCTGATTTTGTTTCTGGAAAAAATTCACATTTGCTCTGGACAACGTATTAAAATTAATTTTAGCATGTTCCATATTTTGTGAAACCATTTGGGCTTGAAAAACTCCTGCCATTGGTACCTGTTTCTGAACTGACATTTGCATTTTCTTCGCTGACACATCTTGCACCTGCATTTCTCTCTGTTCTTGCACATTTCCAACTGCTGCATTGTGTTTAAATTTTAATTTCTTCCTCCAATGCTCAAATCTGTTATAAAGATGGCAAAAGAATACCCTTTCCAGCTGTGCAACATCCATACATGAATTTGCACGAACCAAAACACCTTTACTTCCATCCTGTGTTCTTTTAATCTGTACCCAATTAACATCCTTTGCTGGCACTCTGCCCTTCAGGAAAGTAATCACTGCTACGTTTTTCTCCATAACAACAGAAAATGACTGTGCATTCATGCAAACCATTTTCATTGTCTCCTTACCTGACCTTTGTACAGCAACTTTATATTTAAACCACAATTCAGTCTGCATGGCAATGTCAACGAACATTTGCAAATGAATGCACAACTCTTTTAAAATTTCCAACAAACCCATCAACTTGTGGTTACCACAGCATAAGTTTGTCTCTCAATTTTGGGAATGTGTTCAGAAATGCAGCAAGTTCACCTTTGTTCCGGGGCACATGAACATGCACTTCTCCCACCTTTTCTCTCAATGAGTATTCAATTCAATTCAATTCATGCTTTATTTTGATTATAATTTCAAATCATAAAAGCGTACAGCAATGCAATCTTACAATTATACCACTCCTAAAAACCTAATTATCTACAAGTTAAATGAGATTAAAAGGAACAACTGCTTAAAAAAGACGAATAAAGCAAAAAAGTGCATATCCACAATGACATGTCAATCTAAAAAGTTGCGGTATTTGACAATAGATTTCAGATAATTTGCTAGTAGAAATACCAAGTACTCCCCCTCCAGCAACTGTAAAAATAGTAAAGCTGGGCGACACTGTCTAAGACCAACTCACCTCAAAAACGTAATTAGCCATTTTTCCTTAAATCCATGTAAAATTTACAAAAAAGGATGTATGCAAAGTTGATTGTTGGGAAATTTGGTCGCAAGGACAAAAAGGGAGATATTTAGCCCAATTGTTACGTACAGGGAATGTGACCATTCGGTGGAAAAAATTCATTCTGAATCTTACCAATAGGTAACGCTCATAGCTTGTGGTATTAAAGGTGAGGTACGGCTGTAGTGTGGGCACCAACTGAGTTAATAACGAATGGGTGGCAGAAGGTTTAACGATTTCATTCGTCAGTCTTAGTTCCTCCAGATGGGCGAGGGCTTTGTTTTTTAAAGTCTTCCTCGTGACCTCACATATAGAGGAAGGATTATGGTAATATGTGTCCCAGCCCAAATCATGGAGAAAACTTGCAATATACGAAAGCCACCTAGACCTGTGAACGTTATCCATTGAAAGGCAGTCAGACAAAATGGACTGAGTGAGGGTTGCCTTGTCAGAGGTCCAAATCTTACTCCATAATAAGAGTGGTTCAACTTTGGCTTGGTCCGACACATGAACAAGGCCCAACTCTAAATGGCAGGCAAAAGTACCCGCACTCCCTGGCACTGCAAGGATGTATCGCAAGAATGAGTTTTCCACTTTCTGGATACAGTCAGTGTTCACGAAACCCCAAAGACCCGCCCCATACAAAGCCACATATAGACATTTTGCTTTATAGATCGTGATAATTTCCGCGGGAGCTCTATTTCCCAGGTTCCTTGTGAAATTAATGAGGGCTGTAGTTGTTTTTAAAAATAAAAGTTTTCTCGTTTCTACAGCCGATTTCCAAGATAATTTGTGATCCATGATAATGCCTAGATAAGGATATTTTTCTGCAGTGGCTATTTTTTTTGATCCAAATAGATACCCCTCATTTTGATGGTACTTTTTTGGCCGGGACACGCCCTCATTACAAACGTTTTAGTAACATTTATCTTGAGGTCAAGGCCCGCCATAAATGTGGAGTATCTATTCAAGCTCTTTTGTAGTTCAAGGGGAGTACGGGCTAAAATCACAGTGTCGTCAGCATAAAAAAAGTGTGCAGGTATAGGGCGTTTGTTCACCATAGGGAGGTCCTGGGATCCCTTAATCATCTCTTTCTCCAGACCATTTGTGTACAGTGTAAACAAAAAAGTGGCCAGGACACACCCTTGCCTAACCCCTTTTTCGACTGGAAAGGCTTCCGTCAAGTCCCCCCCCCCATCCCGTAGCGTACTTTTGCTGTAGCATTGGCATACAGTTCCCTAATAAACATGAGCAAATTTGGTGGAGCCCCCATATCAGCCAATAAAGCCCAAAGCTTAGAGTGGGAAACACAGTCCAATGCGGCTGATAAGTCCACATAGACCATGTAGAGGTCTCCTCCTTTGATATAAACATATTTGTCTATTAAAAGTGAGAGATTTAGGGCTTGTTCAATGGTCCCCAAGCCCTGGCGAAACCCGTACTGCAGGTCTGAAATAATCCTGCCATCCTCCGCCCAGACTTGTAATTGCTCTAAAATGACTCGACCCGCCGCCTTTCCCAGGGAGTCTAAGAGAGAGATTGGACGATAGCAGGTTACAGACTCTCGATCGCCTTTTTTAAAAATAGGGACCAGTACGGATTTCAACCAAGAAGGTAGTAGACCTACATAACAAGAAGCATTCAAGACTCTGGTTAAGAGGGGGGTCCAGAGATCCATTTGATTTTTAAACAAATCAATAGGAACACCATCTGGACCCGGTGCCTTTCCATTTTTGCTTGCATTCAAGGCGAGGGCAATTTGCTCCAATGCAAACTGTAAGTCGATGGGATAGATACTACCCCGATCATTCTCAAAATTGGGATTCTGAGAATTTTGATCCGAGCGATTATTTCACTCCGTGCCAAAATCTTGGAAAAATAGAGAACCCATTCCTTTTCTTGTATAGCTAGATCTAATTTAGGTTGGTTAGCATTGTCATTTAGAAGAGGAGACTTGACCACTTGCCAAAAAGCAGCCGAGTTTCTTTGGGAGCAGGTTTGATGCAATTGATCCCAAAGTTGGTTTTTTAGTTCCTTTTTCCTTGTTTTTAGTACAGAGTTATAGATTTTCCTTAAAGCTGAGATCTCAGATGGCACCCTAACCAATTTTCTTAGTGCAGCCTTCAGATTAGAATAAGCGACCGTACAGTCATGGTTGAACCAGACCCTCTTTTTTTGTTTATGCTTTACTTCTATCCACAATGCCTCGTTGATTGCTTTAACAATCAATTCAAAGCTTAAAATAACTTCTGTGTAGGGGGTCTCTAAGTTAAGACATTTCATAATGGAAGAATTAGCCTTCACAACCACTTGCTTTGTTATCTCCATAGGGTCTACTTCCCCCAATTGAAGGAGTAACCATTTACTCTGCCTAATACCAAATTATTTTGTGTTAAGAGGGAGCCCAATCCGCGCTTCAATTTGGTGGTCAGTGAGAGGGAGATACTGAGGGGATAGTGGTCACTTAACGGGATGATATGTCTATTAAATCCTGCATCTTGAGTCCTCACGCTGTTCGAAGCCAAAGTGTAATCTATTGTGGTTGAACATCCTCTACCATGAAAAGTGGGAGCCATTGTTAAATTCGTATCTTTCAGGGTATTTACCTGGGACAAGTCCAGCTCAAACAAAATGTCGTTTAGGTAATTACCTAGAGTGGAGTGTCTAAAGTGTGGAGAAGGACTACCAAGTTCATCCAGAATACCACAAATGTTGCGAATTCTGGTAGTAGAACATGGTCCCAAGTTAAAGTCCCCCCCCAAACAATTACCTGTTCATTTAAGGACTTCCTTATGCTATTTTGTAGTATGGAACGGATCTGTGATACCACAGTGATTGCCTCAGGATCAGAAAGATTATTATAAAAATTCACTATAAGGAAGTTGTCCCTATTATTTAAAATCAGTTTAAGAATCTGAAAATTTAGATCTAAATTTATGGCGACTACTTCCTTTAGGTTGAGGAGGTTTGAAACGTAGATTGTTAAACCACCTTTAGGTCTACCTGAGGAAGAAGGTAAAGCAGGAGGGAAATACGTTTTAAAGCCTTCCATATGTACCACATCAATGGTCCAGGTCTCTTGGAGTGCTATGATGTCGAATTTGGAACTAAATTCCCTCCATATATCGTTCCCAACCTTCGATCGCTGGCCTGCTATATTCCAAAATAGTAGTTCGATTCGAAGATTACTCTTCTCTCCTATACAATTCTGCACGTCCAGCGCTGATTCAGTCATGGGGTTAAGATTTGAATCTAGCTCTAAAACTGAGGTTGAGTCGACCTGGTTTAGGTCTGTAGTCTTGACTAATAAGTCAGTAGATATAAGCTGAGACTGCTTCGATCTTGGGTTAAGAGCATAAGAAGGATGCAGGATTTTTTTTGAATTCACTTCTATACGTGCAAAGGAAACCTTTAGAGGACTATCAACTAGTTCTTCTTTTATTCCCCGGAAGCTAAGTCAATCCACACCTTCCAAACCTAATAATGGTGCATAACGGTTATGAAGGGGAAAGTGTTGATCATCTTGATGGAAGGGTACAAAGCTAGTATGGTCCTGAATTATGGGACGAAACCTGAAAGGACGTTCCTGAAATGGAAACCTTGGATAATGATTCTGGTATTGAGTTGAAGGGACAGAAGAAACTACGTGAGAGCAAAATTGTGATCCAGAACAATGATTCTGATTCTGATTTTGGAGTGAAAACCCACAAATGTCGCTCTGATGGCGACGTGAGGAAATGTAATAATTCCTCTTCCCTAAGCGAAAAAAGCTGGGATAATCCTCCAGATGTTGAGATGAACAGATGTCATGGTCAGCTTGATAATTAGATGGGGGCCTGGAGTAACCATCCTGAGGTTGAATTAAGGGTCTAATGCAATCATTCTGCTGGTGAGATGATACATTTAAGTTAGTCTCTTTTATCGGGGCTACTCTGGGATAAAAATAGGGCAGTTCAAAAGGTTTGATAGTGTTGGAGGAATTCAAGGGAAACCAATTTAGGATAAATCTGACTGCCCTTTTATCTCGAAAATTAATTATTATAATATCCCCCATAATATCTTTTTTCCTGTGACCCAGCGAAGGAAGACGCCTAACATGTAGGATTTCTCCATTTATATCTGGGGGAAGTGGGCGGTTTTGTCTAAGCCAGAATATAACCTTATTTTTTAGCTGACCATGATCTTCTTTTTTGCTTTCAGTTTTTCTGTATTGTTATATTTGAACTCTCAATAAAAAATAAATGTAAAAAAAAATTATCTTCTTTTTTATCGGCCTTTAGGGGAGGAACTCCCGTAAGGACAACCACGAGAGGCACTGCCTCCGGAGGCAGATCCACATTATGGATTGGAAGAACAGAAGTCCTTAGGGGATCTTCAATATCAGTTCGATTTTGAGATATTTGTTGGAGATATGTTTTCTCACCCATCTCCACCTCTTTTTCTCTAGATGTCGCACTTAAGGAAGATTTTGGACGGGAGTTTGAATTATTAGACTTCGATACTGTTTGAATCGTTGAGTTTACACCTTTTTGGTCGGTAATATTTAAATCCGATGTAGTTAATGAAGACGTTGATACAAACTTTGATCGATCCCTAATTTCCTCTTTGATCTCCTTAATTGTTTGTTCTAAGTTCCCCAAGTGGGAAACAATCGTTTTTAGTCTTTCTGATATTGGTAGAATGAAAGATCTAATCATTTTCTCAATATTTCCCAGTAGATGGATATCTGGGATTTCACCCACTGGGGGATATGAAGAGATAGCCCTAGGAGATGATAAAGATGTTTTAGATGAGGAAGTTTTAGACTTAGCAGGCTTGATTAATTTAACCTTGTCTCTCTTTGGGCCACTTCCCCTCTTTTTCCTTTGTTTTGGTGGTGGGCCTTGAAGACCTAAGGTCTTAGGAGTCTTGGGGGAACCAACGGTTTTCTTCACCACCTGTATGGATGCATCTACTAAGGCATCTGACTCAAATATTGCATCAGATAAGGAAGAAGATAGATTAGTGATTGAATCTTTGTTTAGGTCAAAGGGAGGGGTGGTGTCTCGGAAGAGTAGAGGTGTGTTATCAATGAAAGATACATCGCAAGTGTCGGCTTCACAAGGGGTACTAGGTTGCGAAGAAATGGCTAGCTGTGAAGAAAGCAGAGATGTAGATTTATATTTTGCCGCTTCGACAGAGCGACGTCTCTCAGCCCGCCGCTCGTCGAGAGCAATATCCCTGTCAAATCCAGTAGATACCCTAATCACAAAATTATCTAATGTCCCTCGATTGGACACTCCTCCCGCTAGCGATGGCACTTTGGAAACGGGGAGAGTCATATTGGATACTACAGTCAATCTGTACACAAATCACTATACAAATCAACAGTCAGCAGATAATTAGATGGGTAAATGATCACAGCCAACAATTAATGAGAAGTCTCAAGCGAATCAGCTTACTGTTTGTGTTTCTCGGATAGATTGTCAATGACAAACAGTCACGGAACCGGAGGGAAGAAAAAGGAGGGCCCTGCCCAGCCTCCTCGTGCCTCTGAGGGCCACAGAGGGCCCGCCCTTTGCCCGGTCGCTGCCCGCGCTGCGGGAGTCGCCCTGGTCTTTTGAGGGCTTCCTCCCCTCAGCGAACGTCGTGCGTGCTAGCAGCGCAAGGCCCTCTGGGAATTGTAGTTCGCCCACACAATACCGTTCCCTTCACGGCTTCGAAGTTACTGGTGCTGGTGCAGAGCAAGGCAGGGAATGGGGCAAGTACTCCAGCAAACAACCGTTCCCCTCACGGTAGGAAAAAGCAGGCTTCAGCGCGTTCTACTTGCAGACGTCAACCCTGATGCACGTCCCTCCTTTCTGTTCCCCTCAGCAGCGTCCAGACTTTGGGTTGCTGAAGACCCGTGTCACCCAGCCAAGCCAGGGGGGCTATTTTGGTGAGTAGACTTCTGGCCCCTTCCAGTACACGGTGGCTTTGGTGAATAGACTTCCGTCGACAATAGCCTCCCGGCCTGTACCTCTCAATGAGTAAGCAAAAGCTTCTCCCTCATCCTGTTTATTATTTTCCCTAACAAGGTCTGGTGGTTTCTTTTTCTTCCCATGTTTTCTTGCCCACTTGTCTCCTAATTTCTCAAACCCATTGCATTTGAAAATATATTTTATTATTTCTGCAATGTGCAACTGCATTCCTGAAGAACACATTTTCTCGTTTGCTTCATCATCCATATGTACCCTGAAACTTTTCTAAAATGGAAAACTTCCTGAAACATCAATTTCATAATTTTGAGCCAAATCTGTCAGTATATCATGTGTAGTTACTGCACATGTAGCTGTTTCCTTACTCAGGGAAATTAATTCTTTCTCCTGACACTGGTTCACATTTTCATGATTTAAACAGCAGGGACTGTTCATTTGTTCATGTCCAAATGTTGAATTTTAAACACTAAGCTGTTTCTCTTTTTCAGGGTCTGGGTTAATTTGTTCCCCCATGCGCTCTATCTTTTTAATCACTGCTTCTTCCTCACAGCAGGTTTGAAAAATCCCATCTTCAGATATATTCATTTTATCCTGGGCTGCAGATGTTGTAAAGACCATTATTCCCCCACCTTCCAGTGGTTGGACTGTCTGGGGTAATTTCTGTTCAATAATCTGTGAATTCTGAGATTCTGAGATAAACCCTGACATAATTACTCCTTCTGCAGCTCTTTGAACCTTTTGAATAGGGGCCATATTAATTGGGACAGTCATAATATTTCTAGGCATTGCCTGTGCATCTGTAGCTCGTAATATTTGGACTGAATCAGTCACATTTGAAGCAGTAACACCTGGAGATATCACTGTCAGTGCTGAATGAACAGATAGCGGTCAATCTGAAATGTCTGCACAGTTCTTTCAGTCTGTGTTTCTCTCTGTTCAACAGAAGCAGTAGTCACTGTAGGACTTACTGGTACACTATTTTCAGTATTTTTGGACACTCAGTTAACAATGCATCCATTATTTAATCCCCTGAATCATTATTTATTTGAAGTTTTTTATCATCATTAATTCCCTTCTCCTGTATCTGGTGCTTTACCTTTTTATATTCACTTGCTTTGTCTCTTGCTGTCTTTTCCCACGTGCTTAAGGCCTCAAATTGTGTAGCTCTAGATGGTGTCTTTATTTCACATAACACTTCCCTTAATTTTGTCAAAAATTTGCAATTCAAATGTACCACCTTTTGGAAACCTTAAAGGACCTTCTTTTCCAGTAATCTTGCACCATTGGTGAACCCACATACATGAATTTTGTCCAAAATTGGTAGACATAAAATGCACGGGTGTACCTTCAGGAGCATCACCAATTAAAAACAAATTTTTCACTTTACCTCCCAACAGTTTCTTTAAACCTTCAAACATTTTCACTTCTGCAATAGTTCAATGCAATTTCTTTTCTCCAATGCTGTCAGTTTCAATTTCAGTCAGTTCAACTCCTACTACTGACCCTGTGAACCTAGAGGGGGTTGGCGTCCCTTAGAACCCTCCCATTGAGGCAGCCATAGGCTAGGTTGTTTCTGTAACACATTTTATTACAAACAAAAGGTTGCAGGGAATACACAGTTCTCCAAAATTAGGAGTGTTGCGCCAATGTACCACTTCGTCCAGGCTTTTCCTCTCTGGGGTCTTCCTGGGGGTTCGCTTTCCCGGTGGGGAGTAGAGGCGTCAAGGGAGAATCCAAAATGATGAGCAAAAAAAAGGAAAACACAATAAAATAAGGATTAGGCCGCTGGCCTGTAATGTTTAGTAGGAGGGGTTAAGGGTTTGTGCAAGCCTTCACCAGTGCCCTAACGGTGGAGTGCCTAGGTGAGGGAATCAAGTGACTATCTGGGTGCCGCCTTTAGTCCTGTCCACCAGCCCTTATAAGAAAAGAAACGTGCTAATGGCACTTGCCTGTAACCATGACTCTCCGGGGCCGCGGTGAAGTGAGATCCAGCCTCCTCACTCGTCTCTGGAGTACTGGTCTCAAGCGCAGTGCTCTGGGAGCGTTCCTCCTGGTTGCTGGTCTTTTCCTCCTTCTCCCGCTCTCCTGGGGCCGATTGCTCCCCGATACCGCCGTTCTCCGCCTCGCTGCTTCCTCCGTCGCTGTCCTGGCTTGTCTTCCCCCACCGTGGCTCTCCTTCGTCTCCCGACTCCGCTCGCAGAACTCCTGTCTCTCCCTCTCGCGTCCTTGTCGGGGCATGCGTCAATGACTAGCACGCTGTCCTGACTTCCGGTTTGGTCAAGGGCCGCCGCCATGTTGGAAGACCCGGGACCGGCGGTGAATTCCTCACAGACCCTCTCAAAAAAAATCTTACTGCAATATTTTTCTGAGTTTTCTTAATCAAAGTTCTGTTAGTAACAACATAAAAACATCCGCTGTTCCACTAAACAAAGGATAGCTTTCTTTTCACTGCGAGTAACACATTCCGCTTACTCTTCACAAAGTAAGAACTTCTGTTTACTCTTCCAACACTGCGAGTAAATCCCTTCCACTTACCCTTCACTTAAGCTCAGAAGAACCTGCTACTCCTTCAGTGTTACCCTTTCTAGGTGATATGACACCAAAGTTTCACCAGCAAACTCTTTGCTATCAATCACTCTCACTTTTACACAGAAAATAGTCCCTAATTTAACACTGCCAGCCCTGCATAGCTTCACAGTGTTATTCTATCAGACAAGTAACCTCAGAGCAGTGTGGCTTCCATTTACCACCCGCTATTCCTTTCCCGGGAATTTCCAGGTATCACTGTACCTGTGCTTCCAAACAACATAAAACAAGAAACTAACTTTTCATGTTAAGAACATATAATCAATAATCAGAAATTATGTCCTATGAAATTACCAATATAATCAATAAAACCATCAATTCAAAATGAGCATAATTTCACCAACAGTCAAAACCCTTACTATTTCCAACACTTCAAAAATACATCCTAGCACATTAACAACCTTTCACAACCGTATTGATACTCACACCACTCCAGCAATTGCCTTCTTGCATCACCTTCCAGTACTGCTTTGCCAGTCTTTAGGATTGAGCATTGGAATCAGGACTTTCTGAGAATCTGGACATTCATCTCACTTGGGCAATTATTTTACTTCCTTCCTAAGGTCAATGGACCATTAGTCGAATAGTTGATGGTGATATTAATAATCCTTAATCACCAAACTAATCGATAATGACCATCCTCTTGCTACCAGAAACTGATCCAGCGGTAATGTCACAGTAATTTCTCAATGCAAAATCTCATTTACTTCTAATTTACCGCTGTAAAGGAGTTGGACCCTTGCCACCGTGTATTACCTTCAGGAGACTTTACATAAACATGAAAAATCAAAAATGCAATTAATATTTAAGTCAATAAAGAGAGTTGTGAGTACTTTAAAGGGTTTTATTTTCTAGTTAAAAGTTAAGGTTCTCTGACCCTTGATTCATTAGTCAAATATCAATCAGGTTACAGAATTTAAAATAGGACAAATAGAATTAATACAAAACATATTATAGGTTGCATACAAAGCACTCCATAAAGGAGGAAAAACCCCTAATTCTATGTCAGTCAGAACTCTTTAAAGAGTTTCAGGAAAAATATAATTCAAGCGTGAGTTTGCAAGGCTAATCAATAATTAATAATTGACAAAAATCTCCCATAAAGAGAAATAAATGCATAAGACAAATACATTTTTTTCAAACTAGTTAATTAATCAAAGCATGAACTTAGAATTTCAGCATCTAAATCTAAACCTGTTCCATCAGCTGTACTCTCTGCCCTGGTCTGTTCAATCTGCCTCTCTGCGCTTCACAGAGAGAGACAGCCCGCCCTTCACAAGACCACAGAGGAATGTGATCTGCCTTGCCAAAAATATGACGTGCAAGGACTCTCTGAAAAAAATATGAGCAAGAACCCCCACCTCCCTCTGTCTCTCCTCGGACGCAATCTCCTCCCAGGCTGCACCCGCGACGTTCACGTACCTAACACATATGTCTGGTCTCATCTGCTCCCTCTCCTCTAGCCTCCTATCTCTTCTAGTACGACACGCCCCCTAAGGGGTCATTATTTATACTCTAATTCTTGGCTGACTACACTAATAATGTTGCAGTTTCAGTAGAAACTCGCACTATGATTGGTTAGCATAGATGACATGAGGGTCTCACTATCCTGTTCTCATTGCAAATCGAACTCATACCAGCTTTAACAAAGGAAGCGTTAATGCTTAATACAGTCTTATGTTTCACCATCAATAATTATACAAATATGCAACATTAAAGCATACAAATGTATCAGTACATTTCCTCCTTGCTTTCACATCGCATGCAGGAATAACACTCACCCACAAACACTGGTACATTGGCACGATGACAAGAATGTACAGTTCACTGTGGCATTGACCCATGTGTCTTCACTTGAGGCAAGTTGGTTCTGCGCATGCGTCTCTCATTCAGTACAATTCTCAGCCATGCTGGATTCCCAGGCAGCCATTTTATAGTAGGCCAAAAACAAAACAAACCCAAAAGAGTATTAATTTATTAAATAAAACCCATTATGTTTACCTCCCCCCATATTAGTACCCTGTATTAGGTATTACCTTGCAAAAGCTATTGGTTTAAAACTGTTTTTCTATTATTTGTGCACATCATGCAAAAAATGTGCAATGTACAACATAGCATAAACATGCACCAGTGCAAATTTTCAAAGCGGAAACAGTTAATACATCAACATGCTCTAATGTTTTAAATAGCTTTTCATGCAAAATGCTTTTGCCCCACGTGTAGTGTTAGTGCATGGTTGATTAATTAATACACATTATAAAAAGATGTGTTATGAACTGAATATGCATTGGCTAAATATGAAACAAAGCCAGAGTCTCTTGAGATGGGAACAAGGAGTGTAGATTATAAGGGAAAGGAGCTGGGAGGAGAGAACACATTCCATTTTATCTTCAAAGCTAAAAAGGAAACTGCAATCACGACTTTCTCTACACTGCAAAAACACACGTTAATTCAGCACAAACATTTCAGACTGAAAGCATTTTGACCAGGCCTCCTGATTTCTGGATTCGGTATTTACCGAATCGGAAATTAAGAAATCTGTAAAATACCGATTGGGTAAATACCGAATCCTGAAATCAGATGTAGGGAGCACTCTAAAGAGTGAAAATTAGTATTAGAAATTCGTTATTTACCACCAAATAAAGGTTGGTGATAAATAACGAATACCTTGCAAAAAGTAATTTTTTGCAGATTTAAGAGTGCCATGTGGCAGACATACATGCCCTTAGGGCATGTATGTGCGCCACATGTGCACACATGCAAGATTCAGGGGTGCAACAGGGTGTCAATGTGACACCCTGCCACCCTTGAATATGCTCCCCCCATTACCGAATCGGTATTTACCGAATCGGTAATGAGGCATACCTTCCCATTGGTTCCTATGGGCCTCCAGGCCCATAGGAATCAATGGGAAGGTATGCCTCATTACCGAATCGGTAAATACCGATTCATATTTACCGAATTTTTCCGATTCGGTAAAATTTACCGAATGATTACCTACATCACATTTACCGATTCATAAATACCGAATCGGTAAAATTCGGTATTTATGAATCGGTAAATGTGATGCTACCTACATATGGCCCTTCATGTTTCATATGCCATGTGTTTTCACTTGCACCAAAATTTGCTTGCCATTTTTAAGTGCAGTCTGTCTGAAACACAAAACAGAGCGATGCTTAATCATGAGAAATCTCGCTCTATCATTAGGCAGAGGAGCGGAGGCAGAGAGTTCCAGATTCATGTGGCACTACTAGAGATTGACTAGCTCATGTATCGTTCTTGACTGAAGGTGAGGGGTTCCAGGAACAGTGATTGGGCATTTCTTGAACCCCTATTTGCTCTAGAGATTTCAGTTTCTCATTTAGATAGGAGGGTGAAGAGGAGTGCAGGGTCCTGTGGGTAATGCAGGTAGTTTTGAATTGGGTATGCGCTTCATTGGGAAGCCATTGGAGGGTTAGCAAGGCAGGGAAAATGTTGTGAAATTTCTTGAGACCTAAAATGAAACACGCTGCTGCATGTAGTGTTGCTCTCAGTGGTTGTAGGTGAACTTTAGGAATGCCTGAGAGAAGAGCAATTCCATAATCTAGTCTGGAGAGAACGAGAGACTGGACCGTTGTTTTGAGGGCTTGTTTGATGATCGTTTGTCTGATGCCCCAAACCATGCTTAATTTGTAAAAAAGAATAAGTTACAGGGAACTCGTCAGGAGGCCTCTGCAGCATGCACCACCAATTGCTCTTGCCAGCATTGCCAATGACAGTAGCAACACCACTACTAATCATCACACTCCTACAAGAGTGACAATCCAGAATATTCCACCCCTTAAAGCTACAAGAATAGCTCGGGTGGCATGTATTAGTCATTTTTAATGTATATTTATTTAGTGAACAAGTGATGTTGTGCTGATCTCTAAATCAAACAGCGTCACCATGTGGTGCTGTTGATAATTAAGGGCTGGTGCAAAGCACCAGAAACCGCCTGCTCAAATTAAGCACTGTCCCCAAAGCTGCCTAAGTGGGTGTCATTCGCTTTTGGCCATGGCTGCGATGTGGCTGTGAATATTGAGATGATTATCAAGGGGGAAATAAAGTGATCTGGCACGCTGGACAATGGTAGGGCAGCTATCCAGAGTGGAAAAGTTACCCATCCATTCCTCTACTGGGAATTTAGCTTTCAGAGGCAAAATCAGAAGAAATGCTGTTTTAGTTGGATTGAGTTTCTAAAGGTGGTTAGACAACCAGTTTTGAATCTTTAAGAGTGTGATTGAAAGCAGGGCAACGTCTTCTGGGGATGAGATTTTCATGTATATTTGGGTGTTGTCAGCGTAGAGGTGAAAGAGAATTCCAGAGTTTCTGAGAATCACACATAGTGGTTCCAGGTAGAGGTTAAAGAAGGTTGGGAGAGGACAGTGGCGTAAAGACATTTGAAGGGGCCCCTATGCAAACTACATGGAGGGGGCCCTCTATGCTCCGGACACAGCAAGGAGCTCTCAGGCAATGGGCCTGCTGCCTGTACACAGTCCTGGAGGGGGCCCCATGGAGCTCGGGGTTCCCCTCCCGCACCGCGGGGGCTGTGGGGGAAATTGTTACGCCACTGGAAGAGGATCGAGCCTTGAGGGTACCCTTGATGTACGCTGTTTGGTCTCGAGAACGAGTTTCCCATTTTCACAATATGGGAATGGTTGGTTAGGTATGCGGAGAACCAGTTGAGAGCTGTGTCTCCATAGCCTATGCATTGTTCTAGAGTGCCAAGGAGGTCCAGATGGTTGACAGTTTTGAATGCAGCAGATAAATCTAGGAGGACCAGGAGGCAGGAGTTACTGGAGTCGAGGATTCTAAGGGAGTCATCGACTATTTGGAGGATCGCAGTTTCTGTACGGTGGCCTCGGCGGTAACCTGGTTGGAGAGTGTCTATGAGGTTGCTTGATCGAATGTGTGAAGCGGGTTGGGACTCTACGCAATTTTCAATGACTTTGCCTAAAAATGGGAGTATTGAAACTGGGCAGTAGTTGTTCATGATCTCTGGATCAAGACTATGTTTTTTCAAGAGAGGAGAGACTAAACCAACTTTTAGTCGTTCTAGTGTATTGAATTGCAACATTTATATAGCGCTTACCACCTCTGTGAGGGGCGCTGAAGTGCTTGCTACATGGGTAGCATGAAACTCCAAGTAGGGTGTATGGATGTAAGTTTTTTGTCTTTGTTTTGATCCTATGTGGGTAGTGTTTCTCTGTTGTACTCAGTGAATTATGTATTAGGTGATTTATTGTTGAGTTATAGGCCTGGAATCACCCATCAACAATTGAGCAGGCATTGAATAACTGAAAAGATCTGTCTACCATGTGCCGCTGGACAAGGGAGAATTTCAAATTAGTCCACCACTGCAGATCCCCAAAAAAGCGACATACCACAACTACTTCTTCATATCTCTTGATGATAATCAGATATGGGATGATATTAACAAAGTCCATTTCAGTAGATCTCTCCGCTGTCTCTCCTGTTAACCTGTGTCTTCCAGTCCAGGACCTTCACATTTAAATAAATAACTCAGAATGGACACCCCAGTGCTAAGCAGACTATATGAAAATGAAATGCCATAAAGGGTCCCGCAGAGCTGTTCAAAGATACCATGAAAACCATAAAACTGCGCATCTGTTTCTCTCACTTCATCATCCATCACACTGCTAAGTGCTGTGTCCCATAACACAAAAATCACAACTCAGGGGTCATCACATATGACATGGAAACATTTTGCACATAGGATCAAAACAAAATCAACATCTTTCCAACCACACACCCTACATAGTGTAGCGTGCTACTCATGTTGGCAAGCACTTCAGCGTCCCACATAGGGGTATAAAGTGCTATATAACTGTTGCAATACAATACAATACAATGGGTGGATTATTTGCTGTGGACTAGTACAGTGCTGATTGATGGACATCAACTTTAGTAGTTTTGTCTTATGTGAGTGTAAGATTGTCAGGCAGTAAAAGGGAATTGTTATGCAGCCTGTATGAACTACACTCTACTACTCAACCACCTAGTCTCATGCTACTAGCATTAGTGTGGGTTCTGTATCATATTGAAACTGATTTACATGGCACTTGCTGCCACCGAGGTGTTGTAGTGCTTTATACTGAGCAGCACTCCTCTCTTGAACCAAGGATTAGTCGTTTTTTGGGTTATTGATGTTAGTCTTGTCCTGTTGAGGAAACCATGCTATCCATTTACTCCAGTTTCTATGTGTTAGATTAAATTAATAGGAGTTAAGTGTGATCTTTAGTGGAATAGGGGGATATGTGAATTAAAGCATTTGTTCATGGTATTAACAGATCAGCTAAAGCTGATTAGGCATTGTTAGGTTGCGTAAAAAGTATGGCTTTTAAAGTTTTGATGGGCTGCCAAATATCAAGGGGGCGGAACATGGGAGGTTGTAGCTGAGCATTCAACTCGCGGTTTGTGTTGCAGTAAGTCATGCTGTACATCCAACCCTTCAGAGTCAGGGAGCTTTTATTGCCCCAATACATAGCGACTTCCCTCTTAGCCAGAATCAGTGCCATTGCGCAAAAATGTCTGCAGGACTTGGGGAGATCTCCAACGCAACCCAGTAGGGCCATGAGGGGAGATGGAAGGAGGGGTTGATCCAGCATTGAGGAGAGCGCCTCAAATACCCTTCCCCACAAATAAGCGACTTTGGTGCAAGTCCATGCCATGTGTGCAAAATCAGCCATGGGGGTCCTACATCGGGAACATATGTGGGGTCTGGAGGAGGTACGCTTCAGGCCTAAGATAGGGGATCTGAGCGTCTGCGTGGAACCAGTTGCGCGAGAAGCTGCATTGCGCAATCAAATAGTAAATGCAGAGATTTGGGACCCCGAATCCACCACGCTCAAAAGGCAGAGTCAGGGCGTCCCAGATAATCCTGGGTTGACCATCCCCCCACACTAGCTGCAACAGTTGTGAGCAAAGAGTCACAAAGAAGCTCCCGTACAAAGGTATAGGGATATTCTGAAAAAGGTATGAGAATTGCAGGAGAATTACCATTTTAATTAACGCCATTCTGCCGGCCATCGACAAAGGGAGTTTCAACCAGCATTCAATGTTATCGGATAGTTTTACCATGTCTGGACCATAGTTGAGTTGAAGGATTTGTGATTGGTCCCTGTGAATGTGGATACCCCGATACTTGACTGAGTCGTCGCACCACTGAAGTGGTTACACCGAATTACGATTACATTAGGCCTCCGTCAAAGGAAAAACCTCAGATTTGCCCCAATTAATTTGCAAGCCTGACAAGGCACCGAAGCGAGTAAATTCACGAAGAATCATCTCTAAATTGTCATCTGGGTTCCTCACGTAGAGGATAACGTCATCGGCATACAATGTAAGCAGTAGAGGGCCCGTAATAAAATGAATGCCCCCCGTGGGAGTGTTTATTTATGAGATGACGGACAAGCGGGTCCATCACAATTATAAAGTGGAGTGGAGAGAGGGGGCAGCCCTGTCTGGTCCCTCTTGACAATTTGAAGGAGGGAGAGAGTGCGCCGTTTAGCCGTATTCTAGCCTTGGGACATCACTGAGATAAACCTAGGAGGGATGCCCAGCCGTACCAGCGTGGCCTTGAGGAAGGGCCACTCCAGCAAGTCAAAGGCTTTTTCTGTGTCCAGTAGGACCTCCGCACCTGGAATAGAAGGGTTGACTCTGTGGAGGGTAGCGAACAAGGTGCGCAGATTCAGTGTGGTAGACCTGTGCGGGATAAAACTCGCCTGTGCGGGCGATATTATCTTATCAATGATCAGGGAGAGCCTATGAGCTAGCATTTTTGCTAGAATTTTATAATCAAAATTCAGCAGTGAGATGGGCCTGCAGGATTCACAGTGCTGTGGGTCTTTGCCAACTTTGGGGAGGAGCGTGACAACCGTTTCTCACAGCGTGGGTGATAGTTCACAATAGCTTCCTGAAACAAAACAATGAGGTGCGGGGCTATAGTCTTTTTAAAGACCTTATACAAACAACCAGGGAACCCATCCAGGCCCGGTGCTTTTGATCCGTCCATATCTTCAATTGCTTGAGTCACTTCATCAACCGTGAAGGGCTCAGCTAGGAAGTCTCTGTGCACCTTTTCCATCCAAACCAAGGCCACCTCATCTAGACTGACTGTGGTTCTATAGAGGTCCTGGTAATAAGAAAAGACCCTGTTGGTGTCCCGCACAGTCAGTAATCAGCTCACCATTCAAGCCGCACAGGTTGGTGATATACGAAGGTCCCCGATTGGGGTGAATCAGTCTGGCCAGTGTGCGTCTAGGACGTTCACCCTCCCCGTACCGTCTGGCTATGGCATATTTACCCAGAAAGTGAGCCTCCCTTTCTGCCGGTTCATGAAATTCCGTCAACAATGTCACTCTAAGTCGAAGGTCGTCGTTGGAACGAGGAGCCTCATGAGATGCTTCCAGGGTTGCTAACTTGCCTTGATCCCAGCTAGTGTGCGGTGGAGTTCCTTCAATATACCAACACTTTTAGAAATGCATATCCCCCTGATGTAGGCATTAAATGCTTCCCACAATGTGGCTTTGGATTCCACAGTGTTTAAGTTAAGTTCAAAGTATTCCTCCACAGCTGCATGCAGCTCTTTCTCAAAGACTGAGTCTCGGAGGGCCATCTCAGGAAACCACCACTGCCCCATCCTGTCCCAAACACCCAGGATCCGCAGCCTAAGCACCACAGGAGCGTGTTCAGAAAGTGTGTGCAGGAGGTGGGTGACTGAGCTCAACCAAATAGCATCGCTGGGGGTAAGTAGCCAGTAGTCCAGGCAGGTCCAAGTGTTGTGAGGAGCAGAGTAGTGTGTGTATGCGGGTGCAGCTGAGTACATATGACACCATGCATCTGTTAGCCGAAAAGCATCAATCAGTGTTCTTCTAGCCCTAGGTTGTGTATCAGATGAGGTGGCAGTACTGTCTAGTCTGGGGTTTAGGAGAATGTTAAGGTTGCCCCCATGCAGATGAGATCAGCTCCCATTGCATCAATGCGGGAGTGGAGCTCAATAAAGAAAATAAAGAAATCTGGGCTGTCTATATTGGACACATAGATGTTAACCAGGAGTATCGTATGGCGAAGGAGCCAGCCTGCCAGGTCAGAATGCACCGCAACTGTTCTAAACGGAAGACGCTTATGCACCAGTATTGAGACCCCCCTCGAGTAGGTGCTATAACCCGCAAAGTACCTGTTGGGACCCCAACTGGTGGCAAAGTTCAGAGAAGAGTGAGGGGGGAGGTGGACCTTGTCTCCACAGGGCCTCCGGAGGTATTGTGCGGGCCCACCTGGTTGCTGTGTGAGCAGGTCTCGCTACTCCCGTACGTCCAGCCAACCGTTGTAATACTGAGCTCCACGTCGTGGCAGTCTGGAGGTCGCAGGTATTAAGTCCTATACTCAGGATTTGCCGATTCTCATCGTGCCCCGTGGCACGCCTCTCGTCTCCGGTGGCTGGAGGAGCAACTCGAGTCCCCGGCTCCACTGAGCGCACCAGGCCCTGCCCCGCCCTTCACCCCCTTGCTTGTATGCCGCTGCATCACGGTGCTGCTGCGGCATATGAGTACGGGGGTATAGGGCGGGGCTCGTTGGAGACCGGAGTTCGTCGGGAGCCCAGTGCAACCCTCGCCACGATATTGCAGTGACTGGGGCCTCTGGATGGCCGTATGTTTCGGGGGATTTAGCGGGGCTTCGGGTCTATGCGGCCATCTTGGTCCACGGTCCGGCCACCCCCCCTTCACAACTATATACTTCAAGGGGTTTCTAACGCTTTAATTATTTGAGGTGGGTCTAATATTCTTACAATGAGGGTAGAGTTATTCACAGAGCTAATATGAGAGAATGTCATAATGAACTGCATTTTAAACATACTGGACAGATCCAAAAGGATAAAACTAACATGTTTTTGTAGACTTGATATTTTATAGGCTACTGAGTCTTATTTCTAACAAGCATTTACAATGCAATAGGTCTCGCAGTGACATTGTTTAAAGCTTTTAGCATTGTAAATGATATTGTTTTTTTTTCTAAAAAGTATACAGTATATATTATCAATTATGCACCATTAGACTGGAGATGACACCCCACAGTCTGCCGGAATAACCCTGTCCTCCTCGTGATGCAGGCTGCATTGTGGCGCTTTAGGTAAAACACACTTCTAAAAACATGATATCATGCACAGCTTTAAGCGGGTCCTGCCGGTGCTCAACACCGGCAGTTGTTAAAAGCAGGAGCCGAGACAGGTCCGTATCGGGCTCTCCATTTTCGTCCTCAGTCTGAGAATAGAAAAAAAATCTTAACTCTGCAGCAGTTCACTATTTCTGATGTAAGTTTTATTTTTTTTGCAGGTTTGTATTGCTAAACTGGAACTGCTTTACATAAGGACCAACAACGACATCTTCATTTAATTTTTTGTAGGCACAGAGGATTAAGTAATTTGTCGAGAAACTTCATTTAATTTTTGGTAGGCACGGAGGATTAGGTGATTTGCCCAGAAATGCACGCTAAAGCTGAAAACTGCTTCTTGAGCTCCAAATTTGGCAGCTGTAGCCATTACGCCACAAGCTCGGGGTGGGGGGTCCTTTTATTGAAAACCGAAATATGAGCCACACAACACGTTTTTAGAAAGCCCCTGTGCACAAGCATGCCTGGGTTTATGCCCCCTGCCATACAGGACACGAGCTGGCTGTTTTTATTTTTCCAACGGTTTTTGTGTGCTAACTGTTCCGGGCTGAGGCGATTCTATGCTATAGTTGCTGTTTATTTTGCTCTCCAGCCCACAAAGTTTTTGGGCCTTGGAGCCGATATGGTTATACTGTTATTTGAGCATTTTTAAATGTGTTGGGCATATTCCTGAATACAGCCAGTTATTAAGCAGGGCTGCTAAAGTTGAAATTATCATTTATGGCAAAAATCCCCCGATGCACAGCCCCACAGTCTGCCCGAATACCCCTGTCCTCCCCGTGATGCAGGCTGCATTGTGGCGCTTTAGGTAAAACACACCTTTAAAAACAGCATATCACGCAGGGCTTTAAATGGGCCGGGTCCTGACGGTGCTCACCACCAGCAGTTGTTAAAAGCAGGAGCCGAGACAGGTCCGTATCGGGCTCTTTATTTTCGTCCTCAGTCTGAGAGGTTATCGAGGGGAGCTCCCTATGTAAGACCTAAGAGTATGGGGGAGCTTTAGGCTTTTTGTGTTTATTTGAAAGTTATTTTCTAATTTGAATCCTTTTTGATGAGGAAACATTCAGAAAATAGGAGACACTGTTCCCCACCAAAATCCTCTTCTACTGGGTCTGCCCATTCATCTTCGTGGGCTAAGCAGAGCAGGGGAGCAGACTAGGAGGAGGAGATGATTAAGAAGTTAATTTTAGAGACTTTGGGCCTGACTTAGATCTTGGTGGATGGGTTACTGTGTCACAACGGTGACGGATATCCCGTCCGCCAAAATTTAAATCCCAGTATATCCTATGGGATTTATTTTTTGTCAGATGGGATATCCGTCATCGTTGTGAAGGAGTAGCCCATCCGCCAAGATCTAAGTCAGGCCCTTTATCTAGAAAAAGAGAAATGGCGGGAAAGGTATTTCAGAACAGTAATCCATGTATTCAGAATTGCCTGCATTAGAGTTATCAAATATACCTTTTCTTTACCCCAGAGCAAAAGGGGAAGTATATTTCAAAGGATATGTTGCCTGATTTACTGAGCCATCTTAGGTAAAATATGGGTTTCAATGAGAAGAAGCTGCTGGTACTTCCAAGGACACTCCCTTACATCAATTTAAGAGACCCCAGAGTGTCGATTTGCCAATCCAGTAGTATGTAATGGTCGATATGTTGAATGAATTGAAGGATCCATATTGGATTACCTTCCCTGGGTTTGTGGTGAAACTTTATCCTCTGGAGTCTGTGGGAAAAAAACACCTGACACTATCCATGTGGATTTGGTGGTGGCAAGTCGAATGGGCAGATCGTCAATGACAGAGGTAAACACCCTCAAGGATATGGCAGATAAAAAAGCAGACAGTGTCCTCAGGAAGGTCTGCTCAGGCTCGTATTCGCGGCCTGGGTTCTGTGGAGTCTGCATGTCACAATCTTTAGTGCGCGATTTCAAGGAACTTCTATGAGCACTACAGGAGGGACATGAGTGCACCAGCCTGTTGGAGTACACGGAGAGGCAAGTTGAGTTCCTCTAAAATATCTTTTTTGATTGTGTTAGAGCATCAGCACTAGTATGTGGAGCTTTGATAGCAGCAAGGCAGAACTTATTCCTGAAAGACTGGAGCACTGACTCTGCCCAGAGATCAGTAGCTATAAGGATTCCTTTTGGAGGGGCCAGGTTGTTTCAGAACAAAACTGGAAAATAAACTGCATAACATTTTTATACAAAGGAAGAACTCTTATTCTTTTAGTATACAGCAAATGAAGACATCATCTTTCGTCAGCGCAAGTCTTCTTTTAGACACCATCTAGGAGACAATAAAAGTTTCATGACACTGCAAGATTTCACCCACAATCCTTTCTGCAGATGTTTTTAAAGGAAAAAATCCAAGAATCTTGGAAAAAAGATCACTGTTCCTGACTATGCTGGATATCAGGGGGCAGATGGTTTGGAGGTAAAGGTTGGTGGCAGAATCTATCACTTCCTGGAGAGTTGGGAAGGATCTTTTTCAAGCAAGTGGGTTCTGAATATTGTCAAGAGAGGATACTTGACTGAGTTCTCCTATGAGCGAATGGAGTTAGGGATCATACCTATACTGTTTCCAAATTCTGAGATAAATCAAGCAGCTTTGGAGAAGGAAATTTATTGTTATAGCCTAAAGTATTTCCGGTGCCAAAGGTGAATGGTGATTTTCGGATGGTCATAAACTTGAAAACACTGCACAAGTTTGTAAAGAGGATTCCATTCAAGATGGAAACTTTACAACAGAAAATTCTATTAGTACCAAAAGATCACTGTCATGCAACCCTGAATTTGATGGATGCATATTTGCATGTCCCATTGGCAAAATCTTATCAGAACTATCTGATGTTTTGTGTGAAGAAGCAACTGTCTGTCTGATTCTTCCCCTTCAGGTTGTGATCAACTCCAATAATTTTCATGAAAGTGGTAGCTCCTATAATTACACATCTTCATCTGCAGGGGATATCGGTATTCCCATACCTGGGCAAGCTGCTGCAAACACCTTGAGGTCAGCCACTAAGACTGCATATACAGCCAACCTGTAAGGCTGTTATGTCCTCAGAATCGGTTTGATGCTCAGAAGGGTCCACCCCTTGATAGCCCCAAGTCTGAATAGCTGTAATAGCACAGATCAGTGGGATGATCAAGTGAGGGAAGGATAGGAAGGGAACTGCGAGGAGGGAGATTTGCAAAGACATGGGTAACAACATATTACTTATACCATTCTTTCTCATCACTTGGAATCATTCTAATGGTATCCATATAACAACACAACTCTAAGCATTCCTCCCTGTAAAAAAAATAGAAACCTGGTTCATGTTCCACATTTAAATCTGTGGAAATACTATCTAGAATGATCCTGATCAATAATCTGTAGTGGAAACAAACAAACAATGCATACATGTATTAATAATGCTCTACACAGCGGCGCATTTTATTTGTATTACTTTTCTACATATCGTAACCTACCCTTGTTTATATCCATATAGCATCACAGGGAGGGGGACCAGAGAATCCCAACAAACTGCATCAATTCACCCCCTGTTAAGGATAACAAAGATAGAACTAATGAGCCAGGAACAACTAAAATTCACACATTCTAGTTGTATGGAAGAGGAATCTGTACTTCCAATAAAAGATACAAATAAGTATTTATCCGTCGTGTGGACTTCTCTAGGTTTGAGTACAATGATTATCCAACAGACTCAAATAAATCATCCAGAGCTGACTCAAAATGCAACCACAAAATTGCTACCAGTTCACCTGAAGCCTGAAAGTACAAGGTTCAGGGCCCGCACGCTTTTCCTTTCAGAGTGTTTACCATAAGTGGTAAAGGTTTCTCTCTCTGCATGAGCCCACACGGGATGAGCCCGTCAACAGAGGAGAAACTCGAATTACCATAGGATTGTGTTCAACACTGCAGAGGTATCACAACTTTCTCTCCACATGAGCCATAATGAAAGAAACTCGCCAACGGAGAGAACCCAGGACAAAGCAGAACAATAGGAACCAAGCGTGGGCCAATATGCATACTCTAGGAACAGTAACTCTTAATAAGCGAGTTGGGCACAGGCACCCTTTACCCAACTATCAGGATTCGCCGTACGAAGTCCTCGGGATTGTGCCGATGCTCAAAGAGGTCCACCTCTCAACTGCCCCAAGTCCGAAGAGCAATGTACTCGGACTAGTGAGATAGTTAAGCGGGGGAAGGAAAGGATGGGGACTGCAGGGAGGGAGACCTGAAGAGACACAAGAACACCAGATTAGTCCCTGCTGTTCATTCACCATACCCCACTTCCAAGCACACTCCTCCTAGTTTGTGAGATCCTCTGTAGAACTCTTCCCCCTACCTGAAACAAAAAGGTTGAAGGCTGAGACTCGAAGAGAGATGAGGGTGAGTGCACACTTCCGACCCAACCCTAGTGGAAAGAAAAGAGAGCAAACCATAAACAGAGTACATGGGTGTGGGGTTTGTTCCTGCAGTTCACAAGGATTGGTCCCCTTCCCCCTCAACCTACCCAGAGGCGAGGACGGCTATGTGGGTAGTGCAAACAAGTGGCTACTGCCATACCCTCCAAGGACTCTCTCTCCTAGTGAAATGAAACATAATAGACAAACTCAACACAAAGTATATCCACTGCTACTGCACATTCAATTCTTGAAACTGAGATACCACTCGTTTGAGCTGTGAGAACGGCTTTCTTAGCCCATGGTGCAGCTCTTCAATCCCTTGGGTGTTTTATCCTGCCAGAGGTATCCTGGAAAGTCTGGGATACACTAGATGTGGAGAGAGCAGCGGGCCCCTCAATTCCGAACCAACACAATCATACCGGGGAGAGTGATCGGGTCGCTCTACAGTCTCCCAAGTATTGGTTTGGTTCCTGATTGTCGGAGGCTATGTTCGAATCCCAACCTGATACTCTGGGATGAATGTACAATGAGTGTTAGGGATAGCCCTATCCCTTTCGTCTTTCCTCTGCAAGAGCCTCAAGGGTTCCGGCTCGCCAACAGAGAGAAGGACCACTAAAGAACTCTCACGTGCTGTCACGCTCCTCTGCACGAGACGCCCGCCGGCAGTCTCCCCAACAGAGGAACGAGCGAAGCGTCCGAGTGAGAGCAGGCAATAAAACCACAAAACTGTCAACGATACTGAATCAGTTCCTCTGCACGAGACGCCCGCCGGCAGTCTCTCCAAAAGGGGAACTAGCAAAGTGCCAGGGTCAAACGATGTAATGTATTACAGAGGATGTCAACGGGGCTCAAATAAGTTCCTCCGCATGAGACGCCAGGAGACGGTCTCCCCAACAGAGGAACCAGCGAACAGCCCGGACCCCACACCTCTTTCACAACCAGAGTTGCATGTACTCACGGTACCGCGTCGCAGCGAGGTGGACTCAAACCACGGGGTTTTCCTCGGGAACTTGCATTTCTCGGAACGCCATCCGGGACGATAATCATCGGCAACGTTGGGTCTGATTCGAACGCCTATATCCGGTTCTTTGCGTAGCGGCGGTCACGTGTGACGTGACGCCGCTAGGCTTCGTGGGAAACGTAGTTTCAATAGGGTTCGATTACTTCCTGGTTGCCCCCATAGCGATGCCGTCAGTGTTTACCGAGGCGGTGTCCTGACACCAACCAAGGAAAAGAGCAAAGAAAGCTATCGGGAACCTGAGCAGGATTCAACATTTTCGACATAGTTTAGCGGGGGATTGTTCATGAAATACGTGGCTCAACCCCCCTACATCGTACGATGGATCACGGTAGGGCTCATGGGAAGTCTTCTTTTTTCACTGATGACAGTTTCCGGGTCTGGTATCGTGCCATGCTGACACTGGAAAAGATAAACTTGTTAATGATAATGATATTTCAATCTGTACGTTAGATTTGTAACTGTTCGCATGCTTGCGGTCGTAACACAACCACAGCTATGGTAATTCAGCATCACTTTCTCTCCAAAGGGACAAGTGTCAACTATATCCATCAACGAATCTCAACTTTATTGAGGCAAGGTTCAAAACTCATCTAGGGAGAGTTTTTCTTTGGGTCGATTGTAGACCATGTTGGCTTTTTTACTTGCAAAGAATGAAGTGACAGCCTGTGATTAAATGGAGATACAAGGTCATATGGCAACATGGCAGCCTCTATGTTTACAGTCCAGTGCACAAGATTGCACCCCAGGCCATTGTTGGGGTCCCCTTCACAAGCAATGTAAACTGTCATCACAGAACATGGTTTACATTATTCCAGTAATCGAAGACAACACAATGGCACTTCAGTGGTGGATAGTGTCATACCGACTTTCTAAGTGGGTTCCTTTGTAGCTAGATCCACGAATGATATTAACAACAGCTGCCAAATGTGTCGGAGTCTTTGAGGACTTCGAACTAGAGAAAGTTAACAGCAGTGTTCCAAACTCGACTCCACTTTAAACAGCATCTACTATACTCCAATGTGTTGCAGGATAAATTGCCAGACTTTTCAGATAGCCAGAGTGAGTCTCAAGATGGGAATGTTGTTCACGTACAGCCAATGCTCCAACAAGAGATGCAGGTTAATTCACAATACCCACAAGAGGTTCTTAATTAATCTCTGGAGGATTTTACTCATCAAGACAATAATGGCATTTTAGACAGATCCCAACAGAAACCAGGGGAGGCTTTACTAATGTGGATACTGCGTTTTTTTGATTTAGGAGCCTCTGAAGTGAAGTTCAACCGAGAAATAGCTGCAAAGGTTTGTGCACTTAGCATTGACTCCACTGTACAGGAACAGTTTAGAAATCAAATCAGCCTGTTACAATTAGCGGTTGCTGGGTGCAGTCACAAGTACACCAAGTCAGACGGGCCAGTGAGGGATGAACCTTGGTTTACATTGAGAGATGCTATGCAGAGACTTAAGGAAGAGATGATGAAAAGTGTTATTTTTAAACATGATTCTGAGTGGGAGAAGACAGTCAATGTGCTTTTAATTTGACAAATGAGTCTATACAATATGCTTTAGATGTGTGGTCAGTACATGAAGGAGACACTGAGTTACATGTGACAGTCCAGGGGCAGTATGCCAATTGGTGTATGTGGCAAAAACAAGGAAAGAAGAGGGTGCTCCTGGGATTTTGGACTAAAATACTGCCAGATGCTGGAGTGTGGTATGCTCCCTTTAAAAACAGTTGTTTATGTGTTATTGTGCTCTAATAGATACTGGACGGATACAGTCCCTTTTGTGTTATTGTTCTCTGATAGACACTGGGCAGATGACAATAAGGCACAATGGGATATTGAGACTTGAAATTCCTCTAACGCAATGGGTGGTGATTTCCCCTGAGTCACAAAGAACAGGGCATGCACAAGAAGTAGATGTGATCAAGTGGAAGTGGTACATACAGACAGAAACTGCAGTGTTGCATGAGCAGGTGGTGCAGATCCAGTGGAAAACACTGGGGTGTTACCTTAATGTGTCTGAGATACAGGAATCCCCTGTGAAGTGGGGTAAGGAGTTGTGGCAAGAGATCTGAGGAATGTAACCACAAAGCGCAGTCACTGTTTATCATGTAGATGCCTATTCTCCGATAACTTCACTAGAATGCTGGTTTGATTCCCTTGCAGACAAAAAAGCCAAAATCTAGGAGGGAGAGATGGTGATGCAGGATTCTGATTTGGTGGGGATGGCTAAGTGGGCACAGAAAAAATGTGGACACCTGGGAAAGTAAGCAGCTAACAGGTGGACAGAGAATACATGGATGCATATTACCCTAGATTTGGTTAGAAATGTAATTCCTGTTTGTCAGCATGCACAACACAGATCAGTCTCATAAGTGGTGAAGGGCCAGCTGGAGAAAGAAAAATTGCCAGTGCAGATATGGCCATTGATTAAGGGTGTACTTACTCAGCAGTGTATGGAGGGATAGTCAGGAAGCGGACTGCCCCAGCCCTTCTTACTGTGCGAGGGAAAGGAGGGTTTGGATCCACTAACAAGAACCCAGAGGACAAAGTGTGAGTAGAATCCTTAAATCATTCCCCAGAACAAACAGAGCTCATTGCAGACAGAAAAGACAAAGCTTTGACATTAGATCCAAGGCACCAGAAGACACCAGACTCTGCTTCCAGGAAGGAATGAAGAATGTGGCAGACTGGATCAAAGACAGCTGTTTGAATCCCAACTCTGCGAAGACCAAGGTCCTCATCCTCAGACCCTGCACCTCTGCCTGGGACAACACCTGGTGGCCCGCTGCCCTCGGGAGCCCGCCCACCCCCACAGACCACGCACGAAACCTCTGCATCATCCTCGACTCCTCCCTCTCCATGAACCCGTCTGATCAACGCCGTTGCCTCCACCAGTTTCAACTGCCTACGCATCATCCGCAAGATTTTCAAATGGATCCCCCCGGCTGCAGGAGAACCGTCACCCACGCACTCATAACCAGCAGACTGGACTACGGCAACGCCCTATATGCCGGTATCAACAGAACCCTTCTACACAAGCTCTAAACCATCCAGAACTCCGCAGCCAGACTCATCCTCGGGACACCATGTCACAAACACATGACCCAACACCTACGAGACCTCCACTGGCTCTTCGTCGAGAAGAGGGTCACCTTCAAACTCCTCACCCACGCCTACAAATCACTCAACCACATTGGACCCAAATACCACAACAAAAGATTATACTTCCACGCACCCAAGAGGAACCTCCGATCCACCGACCTCGCCCTGGCAGAGGTCCCCCGCATCCTCAGAAACAGAACAGGCGGGAGTGCCTTCTTCCACATCACAGTCAAGACCTGGAACGAGCTGCCTGTGAACATCAGATGCTTCCCAACCCTGCATACATTCAGAAAGGACCTCCAGACCTGGCTCTTCAACTGATCCGGAGCTGCCGCCCCCCCCCCCCAGCACCTTGAGACCCTCACGGGTGAGTAGCACGCTATATAAAACCCTGATTGATTGATTGATGCTAAAAAAGGAGAACATATGCTTTCCGAAAAATGTTGTTTACAAAAAGAGTTTTACTTTTTTTTTTCCAAGATCATACTGTGCAGTGTTGATGCTCTGAATGCCCTGCGCTGCGTGTTGTTCCCTGTGTTTGAGTTGTGCTCTAAGTGACCGGGAGCCCCCAACTCTGAAATGATCACCTGGCAGTGCAGACTGACGCCTACGCTGATGCTTTTTGCCAAAACCAACAAGATGATATAGCACAGGCTGTTTCTGTTTGCTACAGGTCGCATTTAAATGTGCTCTAATGAGACTGATTCTGAAAATGAAATATTAGTCCAGCTTGATAAAAATGGTGATTCTAACAGTACTTTTGACTCACAAATGTGAAAGGATATCATTTTAAAAATAACAGGAGGGCCGTGCACATTTACACGGTTAGGACTGAGAATGTCTTGTTTAACCAGAGTAGAAGAGAAACTGTTCAGCTTGATGAAGATTGTGTTTTATTATTCTGAGATTCGTTTATTGTCTCAGACAAAATATATACGTTTAGCTGATTCAATAGTAGAAGTCTAAGGACTGGCCATTTATAATACTAGGAGCATTAATAAGTTAACATGTTTGAGGGTTTTGGTATTCATCACACATTTATTTCTGTAGCTGAGCTATTATTAGTTATACATTGTATGTTTTAGGTGGAATAATCATAGTAATACATGTCATGAATATATTATGTTACTGTTTTAATATGTGCCTAACTTTGTATTCATGCTTTCACCCAAAAAGTTGATTTTAGATATGTATGTTATGAAAGTCAAAGGTCAAGGGATGGAATGTAGTGCTATATGCACTCATATGAATTGTGAGACTGTGGTGACATTTGACAATGTGTTTTATCATACTCCATTTTGAATATATGACATCATTTTGTGCTCCCATTTTGTGCCTCCTTGCAGCCTCAGAGTAGATTGTTAACTTTCTTCTCGGTACCAAGCAAATTAGCCTTGCTGGAACAGAACATGTGGGATGTGCATTTGAAAGCGTGAGAGAGGAATGTACTTTTCTGTCTCGAAGTCAAAACACAGAGCTGGACATCTTCCGTCTTGACCCTGGAACAGACCTTTATGGTCAGATTTGGTTTTTCAATAGATGAAGGGAGGGGGAGTTTCTAGAAGTCTCTCTCCATGGTAGTAAAAGGTATTAAAGGTGGGAAATCTTGGTGCTTAGACAGGAGCTCGCTGTGGAACAGATGTGCTGCCGCAGAGAATTTTGAGGGTCCAGATCAAGACTTCTGCCTGACTGTCAAGAGCTCCTCTAGCTGAGCTGGCCAGAATGCTGACAGATCATTCGGTGATGTATTTTTTTACTTATTTCATATATAAACTATAAGTACAGTGTTAACTCCTGGCATTTGACAGTGCTTTTTTTGCATTGGACATCCATTATTATTATCTGCTCATGTTTTGCTTTCTTAATATTTGACTTGTGAATGCTCCATTATTATCTGCCTGTGTTCTATCTCATTCATTTGACTACTGCTTGTGCACATATATATATTTGCATGTTGTTTTACCTGTGTCATTTGACATCTGGGAAAGTCTTTCTGTTAGAGAATGTTGCATTAATAAAACCCCACGCTTTATTTTGAAACTGCTGTTTGATTTGCCTCATTTTCTGAGTGCTGAGCCTCCTTTCCAGGTGTTTTTTTCTTGTTTTACTGAGTGCCTCTTCTTGGGAGTGCTGAATTTGTTTAATTTGGGAGTGTAACGCAAGATATGAGCGAAGCAGCTACTTAAGTTCTAGAAACTGAAGCTTTGTTAAACAGAATGTGTAAGAGCTTCTCTATTTTACCTCCAGTATGTTGCACTTCTTCACATCCTTGGGATCTTCCATTGGTGTTTAAATCTGTGCAGTCTACTCCATTTGAATCTTTGGAGAAAACTGATATCAAATATATTTCTTTTAAAGTATGTTGCCAAGTAACAATCACTTCTGCACGAAGTTTGGGTCAACTTTCTGCTCTACTTTGTCTTCATCCTTCTTTAAGGTTTCATCAATGATGCTGATAACTTAAGGCTTAATTTTTCTTTCTATCCTAAATTTATAGCTCCTCATAGGAAATAATTCTTCCAATCTTTTTTCTATCTCCTTCTTCCTCTGAAGAAAACTTGTCAAGCCTATTGAATGTTAATCATGACATAACTATCTTGACAGATCTAGCGAGTTCAGGAAGACATATTCTCTTTTTGTTACTTTTGGCCTTTTTGGATAGGGCAATAAGGCTTCTAAAGGAACTTTGTGTCAATGGTTAAAGGAAACAATCAGATTGACTTATTTGAGTCAAGACAGTTTAATGCCAGAAAAGGTTCAGGGTCACTAAACTAAATATGTAGCACCTTCTGGGCAGAGGTTAAAGAAGTTTCATTTTGAGATTTGTAGGGCTGGTACTTGGGCCCCAGACCACACCTTCATAAAATACTATAGAAGGCAAAATAACTTTAGTGTGGGCATATTGCAGGTGACAATGATGTGTACGTTGTATTGATTTTTTTGTTGTTTGTTCACTTTTCATATTATATCAATTACAACTATCACTGGGAATTGCATTACCTTGCTGTTGAGGTGCTGATTATGGGCCGTTATTGCTTTGGAATACCTCATATAGTGATGACGAGGACGCTCATCTGTGATGCTGACATCACAGATACCCCACCAGCGCAGCAAGCAGAAAGAGGTAAGTGTTCTCTCCTACTCCGGTGGGAAAAAGTGCTGAAAAAGACCTCCATGCATTTCATTGGAAAGAGGAGATTCTCCCCTTTCTAATGAGGCCTCTCTGAAACAGCTTCTTGGCCGTGGATCACAGTCACGCCTCGATCCACAGCCAGGAAACCCACTAGGCCACCAGGGCCTACTAGTTAGGGGCTTCAGCCCCCGTGGCAATCGGGCTGACTTTCTTGAGGGCCAAAATATTTTTTTAAGTTTTTTTCCTCTGGGGGCACAAATGCACCTGAAGGGGAACGTAGAAAACACAAAAGTAAAAAGAAATTACATTGTTTAGGGGGGGGGGGGTCTGCTGCCATGGTGAACGAGCCAACCCCCTATGTGGGCCAAAAATAAGAATATAAATTGATTTTTCCCTTGTTGAGGGGGGGGGGCACATTTCCATACCAGGGGAAGGTAAAAAAAAAACATTTTATTTTAAAGAAATGAAATTATCAGGGGGTTTGCCCTCCTCATATGTGGGGGACCCCCTGTTGGGCCCAAGTTTGTTTCGGAAATGTGTGTTTTACCTGAGTGGCTGTTTGCGGCACCCACCCCCAGGGGAAACCACACATTTCCTCCAAAATTAAAATTAATTTAGATGTGGGCCGGCCCTGAGGACATGGGGCGAACACCTTTTGGGCTCAGTTTTTTTCTTTTTTTTCACTAAATGTGTTTTGTCCCCTGGTGGGCCGATTGTGCCCCCCCATGGGAAAATACACATTTATAAAAATGTGACACATTATGCTGCATGCTTTCCCTTTTCTTGCTGCATACTTTAGTCAATCCTGTTGCGGTTATATGACGGAATAATGGCTCCCTAAACCACGCATGCCTGAAGAAAGGGGTCTTAATGGCCACATCTTCATGACGCATGCCTTTACCTCAGATACTTTTACAATTAATTTCATTGCAAATGCATGATTGGTAAAGGTATATGAGTGGTAAAGATCATACCTCGGACCCCTGCCCTGAGCCCTAAAACCCGGCTCCCAGCCCTGCAATCGACCCACCTAGCCCTAAAAACTAACCCGACCCTGAGCCCTAAAACTCCACCCCAGCCCAAAAAACTACCCTGACCCCAGCCCCCCCGAACTGAGTCTTACAACTGGCCCCAGCCCTTAAAACTGGCCCTTCCCACCACCCTGGGCCATAAAATCATACCCATCCCTAAAAACTACCCCAAACACAGCCCCTGCACTAAAACTGTCCCCCAGCCCTATTAACTACCCAGACCCTCCCACCCCTCGGCCACCGGCCTACTTACCAAGCTGTGCCCTGGTTCTTCTGGTCCTGATCCTTCCCATTCCTCTCCCCACTCATCCTCTCTGCATCTAGAGAACTGACTGCCTTAACCACCTATATGCGTGGTTAAGACATAAGCATGGTTAAGGCACGCGTTGTTCAGCTTGCGTTGAAAAGACACGCGTGGTTAAGCCCCCTTTGTAAATGCCGTTCCCCATCCTGCCGTATAATTGGGTGCTCTCCAGGTGGTGTACTGTCACAACTTGTTCCCTGTGTTCCCGCGCCCACCACCAGGGGGCTGAATTGTGGGACTCTCCAGTGTCATAATAAGCTACTGGACCCTCCCTTCATGCATATTCTAACTTCCAGCCATTTGGACCCTATTGGGCAATTGACATCCATTCCCAATCCATGCTAGGTTTTGTGAAAGCCAGCCTGCTCATGCTTGAAGCCAGCCTGCTCATGTTAGACACTCCATTACCCAGAATACCCTGCTCACTGCTTCGTCTCCACCCCTGCAGACCAAGGATGGGTGGAGGAATTCAGCTCACCTGTGGCTGGCTGCTGCTAGCCTGTTCACACCTGGTGCATGTAATTTCTGTGAGCTCTTTTAAGCCCCAGCTCCCTTCAGTCCAGTGTTGGTCATTGTAGCTATATACTGGTGAAACCGATCCTTGTTTCCAGTGTTTCCTGAGCCTTTGATATCCTTGTTTTCAGTGATTCCTGGGATTTAGTTAATTCTTGTTCCTTGATTCCTGAGCTATAGCTATTCCTTGTGCCTGAATTAGCACTGACTGCAGTGCTACCTTGTTTCCTGAGTTCCTGAGTTCCTGAGCTATAGTTATTCTTTGTTCCTGTTCCTGGGCTTCAGCTATTTCTTGTTCCTGATTTGCACTGCTTGCAGTGCTCTCTTAGTTTAGTTTTAGTTTAGTTTTTAAATTTATAATGCGCGACAGCTACCCAAAAAAGGGGTTCCCGGTGCAGAAGCAGGCCAAGGCGTGATAGACAGAAAGCATTCTATTTATCGACAGCCAGGTTTTTAGCGACTTGCAGAACTTGATATAGTTTGTCTCATTACGGAGAGCAGTGGGAAGAGAATTCCAAAGTGAGGGGCCTAGGTGTGAGAAGGATTTGCCGCCCATCTGGGCTAATTTGAATTTCGGGACAACAAACCTTCCATGGGTGGCTGATCGAAGATTGCGAGAAGGAAGGTATGGCTTGGCCAGGGCCAGCAGGTAGCTGGGAGCACTGCGAGATTTAATTTTGTGCATATAGTTAAGCGCCTTGAATTTTATTTGACTCTCGATTTTCAGCCAATGTAGTTTGCGCCAATAAGTCGATATGAGGATGGTCTTAGGGACTCCACATAGAAGTCTAACTGCGGCATTTTGGGCCATCTGTAGTCTGTGAATTACCGATTTGTTTGATCCCACATAGAGCACATTACCGTAGTCAAGCCTTGATGTAATAAAGGCATTGACTACGGTTTTTCTATTCGCTTCTGGTAGCATCCAACACATTTTCTGCAGCCATTTAATGATGGTGAAGCAGGTTGCTGCGACTTTGACTGATTGGGGATGCATACTAAGTGCATCATCAATTATGATGCCTAAGTTACGGACTTGTGGTGAGGGGGATGGGAGATCACCCATTTTGCACGGCCAATGTTGCTGGTTCCAGAGGTCTTTCTGTTTTCCCAACACCAGTACCTCAGTTTTCTCTCCATTTAATTTCAGAAAATTATTTTGCATCCATGATGCTATATTGTTTAGGCCAGTTTTTAGAGTAGAGGGGGTAGTTGTGTTATGTGACGATAGGGAGAAAATAATTTGAGAATCATCGGCATAGGAAAACATGGATAAGCCGGATTTCTCAGCCATCTCAGCCAATGGTCTTACATAAAGATTAAATAATAAAGGGCTGACTCCTTGTTTCCTGAGCTGTAGCTTTAACCTGTTTTCCTGAACTAGCACTGCCTGCAGTGCTACCTTGACTCCTGAAGCTTTAGTAATTCCCTGTTACTGAACTAGCACGCCCTGCAGTGCTACCTTGACTCCTGAGTTTTAGTAATTCCCTGTTCCTGAGCCTTAGCTCAATTCTTGTTCCTGCCCCAGCACTGCCTTCTATGCTACTTTGTTTTCCTGATTCCTGAACCTGCACCATTCTGGTATACCCTTGTAGCCTCCCGTTCTGTATATCCTTTTCCAGTACCTGCCTTTCTTCTAATTTCCTTGGTTCCAGTTCCTAGTTTGATGTCTTTCTATTCTGCTGTCTTGCTTCTGTTGCCTTGTATGTTTGTTACCTGCTTTCTGCCAAGTGTGCCCTGTGATTTCCTTCCTTTCCTGTTAAGCACTCCTCCTTGCTAGCTCCTTGTCTATTGTGCTAGTGTTTAGTTCTACCCCCTTGCTGTTACTGCCTTGCGTGTTCCAGTTTGATCGCCAGGATCCGTGGGCGCAGCTGACTACCTAGGTGGTGTTTCTTGTTTACTGTGAGTATTGTCTTTGAGTTGCATTGATAACATAACCATAGGTATAAGCTTCACAGACCCTGCCTTTGCATGCATATCCTATATGTGGGTATTTGCAGTCAGTATCTGTGACAACTGTGGGTGAGAAACTTACTGAGCTTCAGTCTTACCTTGTGGAGCTCCTGAGTGCTTTACCCCACACTCCCTTTTATTGTTAATGTTGTATTATATATATATATATATATATATATATATATATATATATATATATATATATATATATATATATATATATTATCTACTGGCGGTCGCCAGTAGATAGTTATAGTTAGGACCTATTTTCCATACTAAATCCGCAACATTCTATTGGGAATATCTTTGGCGCCGATTGACGAATCTTCGCAAAATTTTCCAAACTTTTGGCCAGCTCCGCTCCGCTCCGCTCCTACCCTGAAAGTTTCGCGGTGATTCGTCAAGCGGGGGCCGAGAAAAAAAGGGGGTCCCAAAACGCATTTTCCCCATGTAATTTCCCATAGGATCTGTTGTCGCAGCTACAGCCTGAACCGCTGAATGGAATGACACCAAATTTGGCAAAGAGGTAGACCTCAGTTCAGACTCGTGCCTTTTGCATATATGGTGTGAATCCGTTCAGTAGTTCCTGAGAAAATTAGAGTTAAAAAGATAGATATATCTGGGCGGAGCCTAACCACACATATCATCGTGAGATCTGATTGGCTGTCAGTACTTCATCCAAGAAGAGTTGGCAGCCATCTTGGGACCAACGCACATGATAGCACCTCATTAAAAAGCATTGCAGTTAATAGAATGTTTTAAGACTTTAGTTACATTATAAATCATTTGTTGATGGTACCATACTCATTTTAGGAATTGTGGTGTGTTCTAAGGTGATTTTACCATGTAAAAAGCCTTCTGCTGTGATATCATGAATCATGTTTGAGAGAAAACTATTTTCTCATGCTTTTCCCACAGAGGTTTGGAAGGTGATCTATAAGCTAAACTGAGAGAATATTTTCTGTTAATTCACATTATCTTTCTCAGTCATGTGAGAATGAAGTCTGAAATTCTCAGTAAAACATGTACATCCAACAAGGGCAGAGACTGTCAATTGATTCCTTTGTGTTCTACTGCAGCTTCCCAGAGTATTCTAAAGAACAACTAGAGCGCTAACAGTCCTACTTATGACAAACGTATTGCACACCTGAAGCCATCTTGATTAGAATAAAGTGGTAACTCTTAAAACGTTTAATTTAAAAAGGAACAAAATGAGGGGGTTCATTTCGCCATAGAAAGTATGATTAGTGCTGCAGAAAGAAAAATTAGGGCACATTTTGAGTGACTTCTCAAATCCTCTTCTATTTCATTAAAACATTCTGACATGCAGACTGAAACATGCACTTTCAATACCAGCAGCAGACTTCCCTGGTGAGCAGTAGCTTTACTACAGTGATCTAATAAGCAACTAGAGTGCTAACATTCTGTATTTATGGCGAATGTGTGACACATCTGAATGCCTTCTTGATGGAATCAAAGTAAAAAACTGAAAGTATTTCCCACTGAGGAGACTGCAGTAAATGAGGAAATTAGGAAACTTCCTAACAAATAAATCTCCCAAGATGGCCACCAGAGACAAAAGAGCCCAAATGTAGCCCAAATATCACCCAGATGTAGCCCAAGTATAGCCCAATGACAGAATGTCCCAGAGTGTTCTAACGAACAACTAGAGCGCTAACAGTCTTACTTATGACAAAAGTATGGCACACCTGAAGCCATCTTGATTGGAATAAAGTGGTAACACTTAAAACATTTAATTTACAAAGGAACAAAATGAGGGGGTTCATTTTGCCATAGAAATTATGATTAGTGCTGCAGAAAGAAAAATTAGGGCACATTTTTACTTCTCAAATCCTCTTCTATTTGATAAAAAAAACTTGTGACATGCAGACTGAAACATGCACTTTGAATACCAGCAGCAGAATTCCCTGGTGAGCAGTAGCTTTACTACAGTGATCTAATGAGCAACTAGAGTGCTAACAGTCAGAATGTATGGCAAATGTGTGACACATCTGAATGCCTCCTTGATGGAACCAACGTAAAAAACTGAAAGTATTTCCTCCTGAGGAGACTGTAGTAAATGAGGAAATTAGGAAACTTCATAACAAATAAATCTCCCAAAATGGCCACCAGAGACAAAAGAACCCAAATGTAGCACAAATATCACCCAGATGTAGCCCAAGTATAGCCCAATGACAGAATGTCCCAGAGTGTTCTAACGAACAACTAGAGCGCTAACAGTCTTACTTATGACAAAAGTATGGCACACCTGAAGCCATCACTTTTTGAATAAAATGGTAACACTTAAAACATTCAACTTACAAAGGAACAAAATGAGGGGGTTCATTTTGCCATAGAAATTATGATTAGTGCTGCAAAAAGAAAAATTAGGGCACATATTGACTTCTTAAATCCTCTTTTATTTCATAAAAAAATTCTGACATGCAGACTGAAACATGCACTTTGAATACCAGCAGCAGACTTCCCTGGTGAGCAGTAGCTTTACTACAGTGATCTAATGAGCAACTAGAGTGCTAACATTCAGAATTTATGGCAAATGTGTGACACATCTGAATGTCTTCTTGATGGAACCAAAGTAAACAACTGAAATTATTTCCCACTGAGGAGACTGCAGTAAATGAGGAAATTAGGAAACTTCATAACAAATAAATCTCCCAAGATGGCCACCAGAGACAAAAGAGCCCAAATGTAGCCCAAATATCACCCAGATGTAGCCCACGTATAGCCGAATGACAGAATGTCTCAGAGTGTTCTAACGAACAACTAGAGCGCTAACAGTCTTACTTATGACAAAAGTATGGCACACCTGAAGCCATCTTGATTGGAATAAAGTGGTAACACTTAAAACATTTAATTTACAAAGGAACAAAATGAGGGGGTTCATTTTGCCATAGAAATTATGATTAGTGCTGCAGAAAGAAAAATTAGAGCACATTTTGAGTGACTTCTCAAATCCTCTTCTATTTCATTAAAAAACTTCTGATATGCAGACTGAAACATGCACTTTTAATACCAGCAGCAGACTTCCGTGGTGAGCAGTAGCTTTACTACAGTGATTTAATGAGCAACTAGAGTGCTAACATTCAGAATTTATGGCAAATGTCTGTGTGACATATCTGAATGCCTTCTTGATGGAATCAAAGTAAAAAACTGAAAGCATTTCCTTCTGAGGAGACTGCAGTAAATGAGGAAATTAGGAAACTTCATAACAAATAAATCTCCCCAAATGGCCACCAGAGACAAAAGAACCCAAATGTAGCACAAATATCACCCCGATGTAGCCCAAGTATAGCCCAATGACAGAATGTCCCAGAGTGTTCTAACGAACAACTAGAGCGCTAACAGTCTTACTTATGACAAAAGTATGGCACACCTGAAGCCATCTTGATTGGAATAAAGTGGTAACACTTAAAACATTCAACTTACAAAGGAACAAAATGAGGGGGTTCATTTTGCCATAGAAATTATGATTAGTGCTGCAAAAAGAAAAATTAGGGCACATTTTGACTTCTTAAATCATCTTTTATTTCATAAAAAAATTCTGACATGCAGACTGAAACATGCACTTTGAATACCAGCAACAGACTTCCCTGGTGAGCAGTAGCTTTACTACAGTGATCTAATGAGCAACTAGAGTGCTAACATTCAGAATTTATGGCAAATGTCTGTGTGACATATCTGAATACCTTCTTGATGGAATCAAAGTAAAAAACTGAAAGAATTTCCTTCTGAGGAGACTGCAGTAAATGAGGAAATTAGGAAACTTCATAACAAATAAATCTCCCAAAATGGCCACCAGAGACAAAAGAGCCCAAATGCAGCACAAATATCACCCAGATGTAGCCCACATGTAGCCCAATGACAGAAGTGTGCAAAACACTTATTTTTTGTGTATTTGCAGTTTTATATAGTGCAGACTTGTCAGGTATTGGAGTGCTTTACATGAGCATTGGTTACATCACACAAGATCAAATTCATTTTGGTTGTAGACATGGGGAGATTAAGTAATTTGACCAGAATCACAGAATGTTGAGCTGAAGCAGAAACTCCAACCTGGTTCCCCAGTTGCAAAGTCTGCAGCTCTGGAAGTAACACCACATCCTCTCCACTAAGTGCAACATTTAATCAAGTGGTCAACTGGATAAAAAAACATAAAGATTACAAATAATTTAAAAGTTATTTGTCGCTATTTGAAAACTCAGAAAATATGTCCTCATTTTAGTTTTTTAGAGCACTAACCATAATTTTAATGCAAATAAGACCCTCTCATATATGTAATTTCTAAAGGAAATGCTCTAGGTATTACAGTTTTGATTACATCAAGATGACGTCAGGCGTTCCACACTTTTGCAATAAATATAGAATGTTAGCAATCTAGTTGTTCATTGGGATACTGTTGAGAGGCAGAGGCCAGGGTCACGGACTCTGAAAATTGAAGGCAGGTAGTAGAGTGCAGAGGCAACAATTTGACCACACTGGGCAGGCAGGAAGGGCAGTGGCAGCACAACAGACTATGGAGGGCAGTGGAAAGGGGGACAGGGGCAACAAACCAACAATACAGGACTGGCAAGAGAGGCTGTGGCAATATAATAGACCATTGTGGGAAGAAGGAAGAGGCAGTGGTAGTACAACCATACATGCCAACAGACCCGTTTCAGCCAGGAAACGTCCAATGTTTTTAAGCTCAAATGGGCTATGGAGGATAGAAGGGAGGGTCAGGACCTGGGCACAGACAAGAGAGTTCAGGGGAAGGGGCCTCACAACAGACCGCGCTGGGCAGGCAGGAGGAGCAGTTGCAGCACAACAGACCAGGGAGGGCAGAAGGGTGTGGCAGTAAAATGGACCATGGAGGACAGGAGGAAGGAGATAGGGGCATGGCATGTGGACAGGCAGGGTGGAGGTGGCAGGGACAGGTTACAGTCATCTGACAATGCTAGGCAGGTGGGAGGGGAGTAGCATCTCAACAGAACACTCAGAGTAGATAGGAGTGGCATGGCAGGTCCATGGAATATGGTGGGCAAAAAGGATGGAGCAGGGGCATGCACAAAGACATCGGAGGGCAGGGGGAAGGAGAATAGGGGCAGCAAGCTAAGCACAGAGGCTAAGCAGGAGGTCAATGATGGGCCATAGAATTGGGCAATGGAGGGCAGGAGGAGTGGACTGGTACATCATGCTAAATGGAGGGCAGTCGCAGCACATCAGACCATGCATGGCAGGAGGGAGGAGGCTAGTCCATGGATTCAGACAACAGAGGATAGGGAGGAGGTGGATGGGGCAGCAAGCTAACTGTTCAGAGAAGGTGGATTAGGAACTTTATTGTTTTTAAAATATGTGTCTGTGCGAACTACTTAAAATATGAACAAGTATGCAGCATAATCTCACTTTTATTCAGGAAGAAGAGGACGTATGTGACTGTGACTCTGGGCTCACTTGGCAGAAACACCCCCTGACCCTCCACCCCTCATCGCAAAATGTAATGCCCGTGAAAAGGGTAGGTGGGCGCAGTGTTATATAGAACATAGTCCTGAGAGCACGATTGAAAATGAAAACGATATATAGTATATGGTATAAACTATGCACCAAAAAGTGTGATATAAGATGAACCGGGGCGTGAAATATAATGTGCAATACATTGTGCGCAATGCCAGATTCATTGGAGAGCGCGAAATAGCACAGGCACTAGCGCGTGCTATGCGATATGCGCCTTGGAGTGTAATATGCACAGGGCAGTGTTGTGTAACCTAACTAGTCTTTAAAGTTGTAATATAAAATATGTGCTGGGGAGTGTAACGTTGCATATGCACTGGGACAATGATGTGGATCCCAGATTGTAATATGTATGGCATAGCGCTGTGCGTTATAACATAGGCATTGAGGAAGGCATGTTAGATGGGGCAATATAACCCGTGCGAAGGCAAGTGTGGCATGACATATTCACGGGGTGGTGTTACAGTGCACATGGGCTAGAGAGTGTCATAGCATACGCACTAGCTGGTGGAATACAACACAGAGGTGTGTGGCACTCGGCGGGCTCTGGTGGGTGTAACACAGTATTGGGCTCAGCCAGGAGCACGCTGTGACTCTCAAGTGAGGTTCGCCTCCTTTCCAGAGAGTAAAATAAAAAGTATTACACATCCGGCGGTGGATGTGTGTTTTATTAACCGTGAAGGGGGTTTCTTGCATAGTTTGGTCGAATTTTTGTCGAATCCCCTTTGAATGGCTTGGTGTGCGTGTGTATTAAATGTTCCCGTCAATAGCTACCCATGTTTGTATGCATAAACGACAAGGGTGTCTACTTGGAGAGTACCCACCGGCGGGGGCGCCGGGAGTAGGCACAGTAGGGCGTCAGACACGTTAGAGCTTCACTAGTGGTGTAAATACATACCACGTGGATTCATTGTATTCATAGTCACCTTTTAATGAATATCACGCAAATCGTCATGGTGATAGGTACATACGGTTTGTCCAGCATGTCCTAGGTGTATCCATAAATATATATTTTTTTTAAATAATAAAAAACAAAGGCCGGCCCCGGGGGATGGGGTCCCCGGGGCCGTAAGTGGCCTGAGGAGGGGGGCGACGCAGCCCCGCTCCTAAAGAATAAAAAAAAAAAAAGGCCATGACCCGGGGGTTGGGGTCCCCGGGCCGATTAAGGCCTTGGGAGGGGGGGCCACACGGCCCCCTTCCAAAATTATTTTTTTCAACAAAAAAAATTAGGGTGCAGGCCCTGGGGGATGGGGTCCCCAGGTCCAATAAATTAGAAAAAGAAGGGGGGGCACACAGCTCTCCTTCTTAAAAAAATAATATAAATAAAAGACCGGCATCGCGCCGGAGACCACGCCCCATCCTTGCAGCACTCTGCAAACGCGCCCCCTGGCCAGTTGTAAGTTGGGGAATTAATTCCCCTTCAATACTGAGGGTCTCTGAGGGCCAACTAGCCCAACAGGTATCTCCAGTATGGGCCAGGGAGCTGCGTTGCAGACAGGTGTTCTGAGGCCACGCCCCTTTTTACACCTCTATGCAACGCAGCTCTGTGGCGCTTACAGGAGGTACCTAGTGGGCTAGTTTGACCCTAGGGACCCTTAGAATTCAAGGGGACTTAATCTCTCAACTTAGAACGGCCACAGGGCGCGTTTACACAGTGGTGAAGGGAGGGGACGGGGCCTGAGGTGATGTGTGCAAACACGCCCTGTGGCGCATTTTAAGTTTGGGAAATAATTTCCTTTCAATCCTGAGGGACCCTGGGGGCCAACTAGCCCACCAGGTGCTTCCAGTAAGCGCCACTGCTCTGCGTTGCAGAGAGGTGGTGCAGGCCGTACCCCTTTTTACACCTCTCTGCAATGGCGCTTACTGGACGTACCTAGTGGGCTATTTTGCCCCTAGGGACCCTCAGGATTCAAGGGGACTTAATCTCCCAACTTAAAACGGCCACAGGGCGTGTTTACACAGTGGGGAAGTGAGGGGACGGGGCCTGAGTTAACATGTGCAAACAAGCCCTGTTGCGCGTTTTAAGTTGGGGAAATAATTCCCCTTCAATCCTGAAGGCCCCTGGGGGCTAACTAGCCCACCAGGTGCTTCCAGTAAGCGCCACTGTGCTGCGTTGCAGAGAGGGGGTCCAGTCCGTGCCACTTTTTACACCTCTCTACAACGCAGCTCTGTGGCGCTTACTGGAGATACCTAGTGGGCTAGTTGGACTCTAGGGACCCTCAGGATTCAAATGAACTTAATCTCCCAACTAAAAACGGCCACAGGGCGTGTTTACACAGTGGTGAAGGGAGGGGACGGGGCCTGAGTTAACGTGTGCAAATACGCCCTGTGGTGCATTTAAGTTGGGGAAATAATTCCCCTTCAATCCTGAGGGACCCTGGGGGCCAACTAGCCCACCAGGTGCTTCCAGTAAGCGCCACTGTGCTGCGTTGCCAAGAGGTGGTCTAGGCCGTGCCCCTTTTTACATCTCTGTGCAACGCAGGTCTGTGGCGCTTACTGGAGGTACCTAATGGTCTAGTTGGACCCTAGGGACCCTCAGTATTCAAGGCAACTTAATCTCCCAACTTAAAATGGCCACAGGGCGTGTTTACACAGTGGGGAAGGGAGGGGACGGGGCCTGAGGTGACGTGTGCAAATACGCCCTGTGCCGCGTTTTAAGAGGTAGTTTTAATCCCCTGCCCTATTATATACTAGGGGCTTACAGAGGAGGTCATGCTAATCACAGGGGGACCCCAACGCATAGTGTTCCCTAGTGTATGTAGGTGTTTTCACTGTATTCTGAGTGTCTTTTAACATAGCACTGGCTCTAGGACTGGTTAGTCAGACTCAGTTACCACCAGTATCCGTCTGAAAAAGTTGAGGGTACAGGATAATTTTGCAACAAGGCTTCTTTCTGCTCCTCTGTTTGTTCTTTCTGCACGTTATCCTTCTTTCTGCACTTTTCTTCGTCTTTGAGGACTTCTGTTGCTTCTTTCTGCATTTCTTTTTTTTCTTTCTGTGCGTTTTTTCTTCTTTCTTCACATGTCCTATCTCTGTAGGCATAGTTAGAAATTAGCATTTTAAAAACCTTTGAAATTCACTGAAAAAACCATAAGTTTCAGGCACGTTATAGTTAGGAATTAGCATTTAAAAAACCTTAAAAATTCACTGAAAAAAACATAGGTTTCAGGGGCGTTATAGTTAGCTGGACTTTTCACTCGTACAAAACCATTGAAATTCCCCCGTTATAGTTAGTTCAGCTAACTATAACTCGCGCGCCCGCAATGCACTGCTGATGACGTCACATATTACATCACTCATGACATGGTCAGTGACATCACTCATGACATCACTGATGACATCTCAAATGACATCACTGATGACATCACTGATGAAATCATCCTTGTGATAGAGTGGCAGACCTCCTCTCCCCCTAATATAACCTTTGATACACACATTCAAAAATAGAAACAAAAATGTTCAAAACAATGGACATACCAATACCAGTTACAACAACCTATACAGTATTTCTAAGACCCACATATACATCCACTCATTCACCAACAGTCCTATATAGTCACTCATACATGTACTCACTCATCATATGTACTCATACACCTATACATTCTGTTACACAACACCACTCATCCATAGAGTTACTCACATACATAGTCACTCATGCTAATAAAGAATCAAACATCCATTTACTTGTATACACTGTTATACACACACTACCACACTTACTTCTACAGAAACTTACACATACTTAGTCTTTAAACAATCACTTTTAGAAACACATACTTATTCATATAGGAACTCTTCCAATCTCTCACTCTCACATATACTCACTTATATACACCAATAGTCACATATACTAGTTTAAAACATATGTATTTACTCATAAAGGCACTATTGAGACAGTCATTCACTCACTAACACAGTCATTCACTCACTAACACCGATGCACACACTCATCCACCCATACAGTCCTGCACACATGCTGTCTTCAACACATACAAACAGTGAGTCACTCATTCATGCACCTATGCACTACGTAATACCACCCACCGAACCATACAGACACTCACACTCATACTGATACTCAAAAAACCAACTAATAACCTATATAGACACTCATGTAGCTACTCACCAACCCATGCAGCCACTTATACACAAAGTGAGAAACTGATACAGATATTTACATATTTAAACATTACTCACTAAGCCATGTATTCACTAAGATACACTTAATCAGTCAGTTATACAATCAATTTTTCAAAAACAAATCATCCATTTAGACACTTATATACCCATTTATTCTTCCATCGACCTTGAGATATACATATATAAAACATATGTAATTTTCAGAAAAACACACATTCACTGGATGATGTCATCAGTGATGTCATTTGAGATGTCATCAGTGATTTCATGAGTGATGTCACTGACCATGTCATGAGTGATGTAATATGTGATGTCATCAGCAGTGCATTGCGGGCGCGCGAGATATAATTAGCTGAACTAACTATAACGGGGGAATTTCAATGGTTTTGTACGAGTGAAAAGTCCAGCTAACTATAACGCCCCTGAAACCTATGGTTTTTTCAGTGAATATATATATATATATTCAGTGAAAAAACCATAGGTTTCACACATGTTATAGTTAGCTGGACATTTTACTCGTAAAAAACCAATGAAATTGCCCCGTTATAGTTAGTTCAGCTAACTATAACTCGCGCGCCCGCAATGCACTGCTGATGACGTCACATATTACATCACTCATGACATGGTCAGTGACATCACTCATGACATCACTGATGACATCTCAAATGACATCACTGATGACATCACTGATGACATCATCCAGTGAATGTGTGTTTTTCTGAAAATTAAATATGTTTTATATATGTATATCTCAAGGTCGATGGAAGAATAAATGGGTATATAAGTGTCTAAATGGATGATTTGTTTTTGAAAAATTGATTGTGTAACTGACTGATTAAGTGTATCTCTCACTTTGTGTATAAGTGGCTGCATGGGTTGGTGAGTAGCTACATGGGTGTCTATATAGGTTATTAGTTGTTTTTTTGAGTATCAGTCTGAGTGTCTGTATGGTACGGTGGGGGGTATTACGTAGTGCATAGATGCATGAATGAGTGACTCACTGTTTGTATGTGTTGAAGACAGCATGTGTGCAGGACTGTATGGGTGGATGAGTGTGTGTATGGGTGTGTTAGTGAGTGAATGACTGTCTCAATAGTGTCTTCAGGAGTAACTACATATGTTTTAAACTAGTATATGTGACTATTGGTGTATATATGTGAGTATATGTGAGAGGGAGAGATTGAAAGAGTTCCTGTATGAATAAGTATGTGTTTCTATAAGTGATTGTTTAAAAGACTAAGTATGTGTAAGTTTCCGTAGAAGTAAGTATGGTGGTGTGTGTATTACTGTATATGCAAGTAAATGTATGTTTTATTCTTTATTAGCATGAGTGACTATGTGTGTGAGTAACTCTATGGATGAGTGGCATTGTGTAACAGGATGTATAGATGTATGAGTACATATGATTAGTGAGTACATGTATGAGTGACTGTATAGGACTGTTGGTGAATGAGTGGATGTGTATGTGGATCTTAGAATTACTGAAGAGGTTGTTGTAACTGGTATTGGTATGTCCATTGTTTTGAAATTTTTAGTCTCTATTTTTGAATGTGTGTATCAAAGCTTATATTAAGGTGAGAGGAGGTCTGCCACTCTATCACAAGGATGATGTCATCAGTGATGTCATCAGTGATGTCATTTGAGATGTCATCAGTGATGTCATGAGTGATGTCACTGACCATGTCATGAGTGATGTAATATGTGACGTCATCAGCAGTGCATTGCGGGCGCGCGAGTTATAGTTAGCTGAACTAACTATAACGGGGCAATTTCATTGGTTTTTTACGAGTAAAATGTCCAGCTAACTATAACATGTGTGAAACCTATGGTTTTTTCACTGAATTTCTAAGGTTTTTTAAATGCTAATTCCTAACTATAACGTGTGTGAAACCTATGGTTTTTTCAGTGAATTTCTAAGGTTTTTTAAATGCTAATTCCTAACTATAACGTGTGTGAAACCCATGGTTTTTTCAGTGAATTTGCAAGGTTTTTTAAATGCTAATTCCTAACTATAACGTGTGTGAAACCCATGGTTTTTTCAGTGAATTTGCAAGGTTTTTTAAATGCTATTTTTTTTTTTATTCTTCATTTTTTTCAAACATATTTTTAATTTAATTTTCTTATCTTTTATAAAGACTATGCTTAAATTTTTAAAATCCTTAAATATTTTTTTTATATATATTTTTTAAAATAAACATGTAAAATTTATTTCCAGATTTTTTTTTTTTTTTTTTTTTTTTTTTTTATAGTACGCGTACCGTAAGCTCACGGTAAGCGTACGGTTTACGCAACGTCCGTAATCTATCTACGCTGCTTGCGTATAGTTACGTACTTTGCGTAGCCGCGCGTACTGCGCGTGGGACGCGTGCGCGCTTACGCAACACGCGCACGTTACGCGGAAGTGCCGGGGAGTGACTGTTATGCGCATGCGCGCAAGCGAGTGTCTTTTTTACGCGCACGCGTACTTTTTGCCGTAAGCGTACCGTAAGCGTACCGTAAGCGTACGGTAGGTCATGTGATCTTGAAACACAACTTTTGATTGGTTGAAACTACTTTCAGTTCTAGAACTCTCCTACACCACACCCATTCCCCTCATTTCTGCTTGTGATCCCTTGGAAGAAGGAGCTGGTTTGTCTTTGGGATACGATGGCAGAACAGCAGAGCCCTTCTGAGAGTGAGGCTAGCACCAGCAGCACTGTCTTGAGGCAGAGAGCGAGGAAAGTAAAGCCTTCTTATGTTTGGGATTATTTTACTTTTCCAGAAGGCCAGCAAAAGGTGAATGCACCCTTAGTTACTTGCAGGCTGTGTCAGCGTGTACTTTCTAGAGGTAATCCTGACAGGAAGTATTCCTTTGGGAATCATACCATGATCAGACACCTCAAGGATGTACACAAAAGGACACATGGTCATCTTTTTGGAGGTAACTCTTCAGAAAGACGAGCCAGTACATCCACAGCAGCTCAGCCTGGAACATCATCTGCAGGGCTGACTCCTTCCTCTGCAGGTCAGGTGAGCCCTTCATCTGTGGGGGGAGAATCTCCTTTTGCTGGCCCTCTGGAAATGAACCCTCGGTTTGCGAGGGTTGAAGTACGGTGCGCCACTTGTCATGATCTAATTACTTATAGGGAGACCAGTATTTCCCTAGTGAACAATAAAATAGATCAGCACACTTGTCGTACCGTCTAATATTCCCAATCTTTCTTTCCTCTGTCCCTGCATGAACACAACGGCTCTTTTAAGAGCCAACCTTATCTTTCATCTTTTTTTTACATATGTTTTTAAAAACTTTTTTTTATTTTTTTTTACCGTACGCGTACGGTAAGCGTACCTTTTTTTTATTTTTTTTTAAAAAAACACTAAAAATCATTTATCACATTACATTGACTTACCATACTCACTCAAAAAAATATTTATTCATTTGTTTTTTTTAAAAATAGTTTTTAAAATGGTTGTAGTTTTCGAAAATTTTCTATATCGATCTGAAAAAAAAGAAAAAAGTATTAATATTTTTATAACAATTTATAATACAGTACACATATTTACATTTTTTTCCAAAAAATATTTTTGCCTCTTTTAACAATTGGAAATCACTTTTACAGACTGACACATTATGAAACCACTATTTTTGATTTATTTAATTGCACGTGTCCAAGCTGTTTTTTTTTCAGACCACCACCATGTGCATTCTCTGTGACTGCCTACACTCCACCAAGGGCAACCAGCCTTAGTGATGCTGAATGTATTTGCATTACAGACTTAAACCTGAAAACCCCACTGGCTTGTAAATACTGTGCATGACTATACACGGCAAGGACATGGGTGTGTGCTAAGCCTCTGCTTATTCCCCCAAAAATTCGCTCCCCCTTTCCATCTAATGCAACTGTGAAATCACCAGAGCAAGACGCAATAAATCTCTGCCTATAATTCTTCTATGCACACAGAGTCATGTTTTCACATTAGTCCCAAAACGAAATTTCTTTGCCAATTTGAAAACACACTTACTGCTCTTTTTTTTTTCAGGGGCAAGTGTAAATCACTTTTACACACTGACACATTATGAAACCACCATGTGTAACTACAACAAAAACAATTCCCATTTCTATTATTCATTTCTTAAGTTACCACATACATACCCTCTCAAACTGTAAACTCACCTTTAAAATTAGTTAGTTGTGAAAGAAATGTGACACTCAAACAGCAGATTATCAGAGCCAGGATCTCTGTTGTGTTCACCTCTCTCCTCTCAGCAGAACCAGATAATGGCAAACTTTCCCTCTATTTTTCCACACATATACATGTAAGTTTCAAATCTCAGTGCTTCCCCCTTTTTTTCACATGTAATCACACATTTCTATTGGTTGAAAACGAACCCTTTTCCAAAAGTACCCTTCCCCCAACTTGACTTCTGCCTAGTACCCTTCCCCCAACTTGACTTCTGCCTGCTACCATAGCAACAGCTCATGGAACACTGCTGTGTGCAGTTAGGTCAGAAGTTCGACACACAATGTTTCAATTCCACAGAGCAAGAGTGCTTGACTTTTCAAACCTAACAGCAAATCCATAGTACTGTTCTTTGGTTACACATTTTTTTGTACCAATACAAAACATGCTTCTATTAATTTTCACATACAGCCTAGTTTTTATTCTGGAATGGTATGAAACAGCCAATCAGTTCTTTTTGTTTTAAAAAAATATGTATGCCTCCATTTCCAAACTGTCTTTCTTTTCATATTGCCATTCTACTGAAAGACACCTCCTGAGTGCATCCAGTTCTCCTTTGAAGATGTTCACAGTGTGGATTGTAGGGCACAGCTATGTCTTCTGGAGTGAAAAGTTTGCAGAGAAAACAGATATGGTGAGAGACCTTGCTTTGCCAAATGTAGACATTAAATGGATTGGTCAGAGAGGGTTAAAGTGGCACCAATTGATGCCATTGGTGAAATCCTTCATTCAAATCCAACACCCTGACCTCATAATAGTGCACTGTGGTGGCAATGACCTAGGCACTTTGACTGGGGTAGGTCTGGAAATGCTTATGAAGGACACCTTTGCACAACTGTTTACACTTTTCCCTAAAACTGCCTTTGTGTTTGCCAACATATGCCAAAGGCAAAAATGGAACTGGTCCAATCATTTCTGTCCACAGATTGACAAAACAAGAAAGCACGTCAACAAATCTGTTTCTGCTTTCCTCCGTGACTATGGTATGGGTGCCATTTACCACAACAACTTGCGTTATGACATGCAAGACATTTATAGAGGAGATGGTGTGCACTTCAATGATGAAGGGAACAGAGTCTTCCTCTTGAACCTTAGACTCTGCATCGGTACTTACTTGTAGGTACCACTAAAAAAATGACTTCATAAACACAACAGCTCTTTTTAGAGCTCCCTAATTTCTAAACTCTTAAATCTGATTTTCATTTATTTATTATTTTTTTTTTTTACCGTACGCTTACCGTAAGCGTACCCCGTGATTTTTTTTAAAATCAATAAATGTTTTTTTTGTACTTTTCTGTCCTTCTTTGACCCCCTTACAATTGTTAGGGGGTCTGTAACTCTCCTCATTGCCCCCTTTCCTTGTTTTCACTCTTTTTTTTCAGAGTGAAATACACAAAATGGCGGCTGCCGCTTCCTGGTTTCGGCCGATTCGAATGTTTACTAAGATCTAAGAGCCAATCAGAATCGCGCTCGCGCACGCCACCGTACGCTTACGGTAAGCGTACCGTAAGCGTACCGTAAGCTGGCTCAGATATATATATTGATTTAAAGGCTATTTTCTCAGAATCTACTGAACAGATTTACACCAAACCTACAAAAGGCACTTCCTTGACCTAGGGACTACCTCTCTGCCAAATTTCGAGTAATTCTGTTCAGCCGTTCGGGCTGTAGCTCGTTCTAAAGGTCCTATGGAAAAATGCATGGGAAAAACGCGTTTTGGGACCCCCCTTTTATCTCAGCCCCCGCTTGACGGATCCCCCCGAAACTTTCAGGGTAGGAGCGGAGCGTACCGCCCCACCTATTTTGAGAAATTCGCGAGGATTCGTCGACCGGCGCCAAAGTTATTCAAAATAGAATGTTGAGGTTTTCCTATGGAAACGTGGTCCTAACTATAACTACCTACTGGCGACCGCCAGTAGGTAATATATATATATATATATATATATATATATATATATATATATTCACTGAAAAAACCATAGGTTTCAGACACATTATAGTTAGGAATTAGCATTTAAAAAACCTTGCAAATTCACTGAAAAAAACAGAGGTTTCACACATGTTATAGTTAGCTGGACATTTCACTCGTACAAAACCATTGAAATTCCCCCGTTATAGTTAGTTCAGCTAACTATAACTCGCGCGCCCGCAATCCACTGCTGATGACATCACATATTACATCACTCATGACATGGTCAGTGACATCACTCATGACATCACTGATGACATCTCAAATGACATCACTGATGACATCACTGATGACGTCATCCATGTGATAAATTACCACATCTTCTCACACCCTAATATAACCTTTGATACACCGACTCAAAATTTAAGAGTTCCATTCTCAAAACCATACATACTGCAATACCAATAACTACATACCCACTTATTAACTCTTAGGTCTACATACACCTCCACTCACTCACCTGTACAGTCACTCATACTTACAGTCACTCCATACAAAACTATCATATGCATTTATACACCTATATAGACACTCACACACTAACAAGCATCCATAGAGCTACTCTCACACCTACTCAGTCATGCAAATAATCACACTCCCATTTACTCACCTATGCGGTTATACACACTCAAGTTCACTTACTCATAAAAATAGTATCACATTCTTACACTCTTATAGAATCATTGATACAAGCACACACTCATCCATACAGTCACTCTCACAATCACACACTATCACATCTACCCACTTATATAGTCTTACACGCATATATACTGCCTTTCACATATGTAGTTAGTCACAAATGTACCAATGAGATATACATTCAATCCCTAACACACCCATACATACACTCACTCAACCATACAGTCCATCACAGATGCACTCTTAAAACCATGCACCCATAGAATCACCCACTCACACATCTATGCATAGAGTCACACACACCCTACCCACACAAACACTCAGCAACCCATACAGATACTGAGACAAGCAATCAATAACTCATATACACACTTATATAGGTATTTACAAAACCATGCCGCCACTTATACACCAACATACAGACACATACAAACATTTACACAGTTTAGTCACTAGTCTGCAGTAAGATACATTTAATGACTCACTTATAGAGTCAGTTACGCACCACAGAAAATCATCCATTTACACACTTGTACACCCACTCATTCTTCAACAGGCCTTTCCCTATATATATTAAACATATTAAAATTGTTCAGAAACACATACTCAATGGATGATGTCATCAGTGATGTCATCAGTGATGTCATTTGAGATGTCATCAGTGATGTCATGAGTGATGTCACTGACCATGTCATGAGTGATGTAATATGTGACGTCATCAGCAGTGGATTGCGGGCGCGCGAGTTATAGTTAGCTGAACTAACTATAACGGGGGAATTTCAATGGTTTTGTAGGAGTGAAATGTCCAGCTAACTATAACATGTGTGAAACCTCTGGTTTTTACAGTGAATTTGCAAGGCTTTTTAAATGCTAATTCCTAACTATAACGTGTGTGAAACCTATGGTTTTTTCAGTGAGTTTGCAAGGTTTTTTAAATGCTAATTCCTAACTATAACGTGTGTGAAACCTATGGTTTTTTCAGTGACTTTGCAAGGTTTTTTAAATGCTAATTCCTAACTATAACATGTGTGAAACCTATGTTTTTTTTAAAGAATTTGCAAGGTTTTTTAAATCCATTTTTTTATTTTTTATTTTTTCTTTTGAGATTTTTATTTTAAACAATATGCTACCTATGTATATAATCATTGATTTACTGTATCCTGCAATATGGAATGGTTCACCTTTTTTAAATAAATGTTTAGATATAGTTGAACAACATAGTTAATATCTTCTACAAACCTTTATACTTTTTTTTTTTTTTGTAGGATTTTTTACCGTGCGCGTACGGTAAGCTTACGGTACGCGCACGGTACGCTATAAGTACGGTGCGCGTACGTAATATCTATGCTCCGTGTGCGCATGCGTACGTGATTTACGTACGCATCCGTACTTCGTATGCGACGCTTATGCGCTTGCTTCCTACGCGCATGCGCGTGTGCGCCTTACGCGGAACCGCCGTACGCGCATGCACGCGTGCCTCTAATGCGCATGCGCGCGTGCCTCTACGCGTGCGCGCGTGCCTCTAATGCGCATGCGAGCGTGCGCGCGTCTTACGTACGCGCATGCGTACTTTTACCGTGCGCGTACGGTAAGCGTACGGAGCGCGCACAGTAGGTCATGTGATCCAGAAACAACACTTTTCATTGGTTTAAACTTCTTTCATTTCCAGAAACTTCCAACACCACACCCATTCCCTTCATTACTGCTTGTGATTCCCTAGGAGAAGGAGCTGAAGTGTCTTTGGGATACAATGGCAGAGCAGCAGTCCTCTTCTGGGAGTGAGCAGGACAGCATTATCAGACAGAGAAAGAGGAAACAGAAGGATTCTTTTGTCTGGCAATATTTTACATTTCCAGAGGGGCAGAAGAAAGTCAATGCTCCATTAGTCACCTGCAGACTTTGTGGGCGTGTCTTGTCTAGAGAAAATCCAAAGAAGAAGTATTCTTTTGGAATCTTCACTATGTTCAGACACATTAGGGATGTACATCCCAAGACTTTTGCTCGAGCTACTGCAGCAATCCCTTCAGCAGCTCAGCCGAGCACATCCGCAGCTGCTCAGCCGAGTACATCTTCGGCAGCTCAGCCAAGCACTTGCTCTGCGGTGGGAGCGTCACCCTCTTCTGCTCCTCTGCACATTTACCCTTGGTTTCAGAGTGTACATATAAGGTGCAATACTTGCTACGCTCTTATTGCTTATGGGGAGTCTAGTATTCCTCTTATTGACAATAAGATTGAGCAGCACAAGTGCGGTACCTTATAATATTGCCATTCTTTCCTTCCTCTGTCCCTGTATTAACACAATGGCTCTTTTAAGAGCCACCCTACCTCACAATTTTTTTAAATTTATGTAATCACTTTTTAAAAACATTTTTTTACCGTGCACGCACCCATTTTTTTTTTTTTAAATAAAATATTTATTTCACCCTTCAATGTACTTGAGGGACCACAATGGAAATGAGAAAAGCAGAGTGAGGAGAAGTGAAAAAAAGGGAGTATGAAAGTAAATGTGTGATAAATACAGATATTTCAAACTTACCTGACCAACAAAATAACTTAATTATCAATAAATGTTTTTTTTTTAATTGCTAGAAAAAAGTATTAATTTTCCTACATTTTCTTTCTCAATCTGTAAAAAAAGAAAAAAAGTATTAATATTTAACAATACATTTTAGAATACAGTACACATATTTTCTTATTTAAAAAAACAATTTTTTGCCCTTTTTTTGCTGTTTTCAGAATATATTGAATTTCACTGTAAATCGTGAAACCAATTGCATTCATCACTTAACAGCGGGCAAAAAAATTAACAATCTGAAAGATTGTTTAAAAAAAGCCCTGAATCTCTTCTCAGTAAAACATACCTTTATAGAAATGTAACATATTTAATAAAAACATCATCTAAAAACAATAAATATTTGCAATAAATATCGTCTGTAAATCTTGTTGCTTAAGCACATACACCAAAATAATATCTGTCAAAGAAGTCCACAAGAGAAATTTTTACCTTTCCATGAGGCCAAATGGTAATTTTTAAATTCTTTTTTGATGAAATATCCAATGGTAATCCAATAAAATTGCAAAAATGATTTGTTCAGATGTTGCAATTTGTATCTAAAATTTTGGTTTCAGAAAATTAAATAGGAATTTGGTAATTCTGCAGGCAAACGTTGCTTGAAAATTAATTGAGAATCATTACACAGTGTCCAGCCTTTTTCACATTTAAGATAAACTGTGTAATGACCAGAAGTTATAGAAGGTCCATCATGGAAAATTATTGCAACTGCAACAAAAGTTTTTCCAGATATTGATAACTGATGTCCTGTAAACTTCTTTATTAAAGTGTCCAATTTTGAACCATCAGCTCTACAACGTTGCATCATTAAAATTACATACTGTCCATATTTCTTTAAAAACAACGTTTAAAACATGTCTGATTTACATTTACAACATTCCATGTTGTGATTGGCATCTTTAACTAATTTACTAAAAGTCACTGATTTAGTCTCTGGTAATGTTAAATATATAAACCTTTCTGAATCAACATTAGAGCTGCATGTGTTGAAACAGTTTTCACAACTATGTTCCCATTTATAAGAGAGACCAAACATATTTTCTATTTCTACCCCTTCTTCTTCCAGTACCATAAGGATATACATCAATAATTCCTGTGCATCTTGCTGGACATTTTGAGTAAACTGTGTACATCCTGAACATACATCTAAAAGTTTTCTAACATCAGAAGCACTTTCTATTTTAGTTTTATCAATACTCAGCTTCTCAAAAAGAAAACTCAGCAGAGAACAAAATCTTTTTTCATGATTTACTATTATCTGCTCTTGCAAACTTTCAAGATAAAATACAACATTCAGCACTACATTAGCATAGCAGTTGACACCAGAGCTATTTTCAAAATGACAACCAACAATCTCTTGAACATTGTCCTTTTTCTTTTTGCTTGCAATCACATCACTCTCCTTTTGTTTTCTCTTCTGTACATCCTCATTACAGATATTCTCAATTCTCCTTTTCCGAGAAACAACACGTTTTTCAAACACAGGATACTGACCTAAATGAGGAGCATAGGTTCTTCTTAATCTATTATACTCCTTTACACAATTTGCATCAGCACTAACTTTTGAGTCATCAAAGTCTATCATGAATAAACCAGATAATGTTTTCACTCGTGACAAAGCAACATATGCCATACCTTCTTTGAACACAGTAGAACCAATGTTTACAAAAGTACTATCTACAGTTAATCCTTGAGATTTGTGAATAGTTACAGCATATGCTAGAGAAAACGGAAACTGCTTCCTACGTACATATAAGTCTTTTACAAGCAAAAAACGGACTGAACAACGACTAATGTCTTTAACCTCTTCAATCTGATCAAATTTTATTTTTAAAAATTCAATTCCATCTTTTTTCTGGTATTTCACAAAACCTACAACTTTACCCATAGCTCCATTCACTAAACCTTTTTCTACATCCAAATTTCTTCTTAAAAATACTCGACAGTTCATACAAACATAAAGATTTTTTTCTAATCCAGCTGTTTTCGAAATGTTCTTCTCTAGAGAATCCAATTTATTTTTCAATTTGCCTGTTAATGTAATAGTAATTCCTTCATGCTGAATTTTGTCCACTGCTTCCATTTTCTTAATCTCTTCCTTTTCCAATTTCAAAAGATCCTCATTGAATATCGAGCATTCACGTAGTGTTGGCATTAAGCAGATTACAGTATTTTTTTCTGCAATGTTCTGGTATATTTTCTCTGCAACTATTTCTTCACTTGGAAATAAATTATGTAGCAACCGACTCTGTAATGCTTTTCTGCCAACTTCTGTGAGTAGTCCAATTCTGATATCTTTCAGAATACTTGCATAATCTTCATTATTTGCTTGCCTCATATTGGTAGTGAGTTCTTTGTACTCAATGAATGACCAAATATTCGCATTACCAATACTTCCTAATGACTTCTTCGTGTCTTCATGTGTCACAGTATTAAACACTGGTTGTCCTTTAACTGGAGTGAGCTGCAGAAGATCCCCAAAACTATAACATGTTTTCCACCAAATAACACGTCATAGTCTCTCTTTAGAATTTGCTGCATTCTTAAATGCACAAAGGCAAGCATTAAGTTTGATACCATGCTTACCTCATCAATAATGAGAACTTGCATCTTCTTCAACACTCTTGAAACTTCGAAGCATGCTTCTCCTGTTAGCTTGTGATATTCTATTTTGTTCTCATGCTCCACTGGTAACATTAGCAAGCGATGTAAGGTAATTCCTTTTATGTTATATGCTGCTAACCCAGTTGGAGCAGTAACAACACAAGACAAAGTTGAATCTGTTTTTTGCTGTAGGTAGCTTCGGATGACTTTAATTAAGAAACTTTTTCCAGTTCCAGCTTGTCCACTCACATACATCCTGATTGGTTCAAATGATGTGCATGAGCACTCTTTCTTTTCATGTAGTAATCCATGATCAATTTTTTTTGTGACTTCTTCATAAATTTGTTGTTGTTCTTCATTCAGTTGCTGTTCCAAATTTGGTAAGTCTATTAAATCTTCCTGAGCTTGATTCATAGCTGTTTCCACTTCAGTCATTGTTATTGCAGCTTCATTTTCTACGATTGGTTGTCCTAGGGGATCTTGACTGAGCGTTCCAGAACTTTGGCTGTCTTGAGAACTGTCTCTAGCTACTTCAACTGCAATTGTAGCTTCCTGTTCAATTTCTTCATTTAACATTTGTACGTAATTTGTGAAAGTACTGCATTCAATCGTATCTTTACATGCATTAAAGGAATCTTCATAGCTGTGAAAATCTTCAAGTAATTCATCCTCTGAACGCCATGGTTTAAACAGCTGTAAAAGTGCTAAGTAGTAAAATTCCTTTTTGTCAGGAGTGTCGCAACTCAGCTTCCTGTGATTAATCAAACTTCCTTTTGTTTGCTTCACCAAACATTCTTCCTCACCAATGACTTTATATTTTCCATTGTTGATGTCTTCTTTGGCTTTCCGTGTAAAAATGTAGTTCTGCAGCACTTCATAGAGACACATGTTCTCAAGATGACGACTTCTTTTTGGGTAATGTGTGTCCAACATGTTTGATTTCAAAATATCTGTACTTTCCGGGTCGTTCTCTGCCAAATATTCAATTTCTCCAACAGATTTCAGTACCCGATTTCGCATTCCTGCAAGGCCTAAACTTACTCAAATTATTCTTCTGGATTTGGAGTACAGACTTGCAGATGATAACCTATCTGAGCATTCGTAGGATCCAATTTCTCGATGCGATAACATCTTTAAACTGAAACTGTATAGCTTCTAACTGACAATCTTCTCGTGAGAAATCTCTTCCCACATTTCCTTCAATTCCGTTTTCTCAGATTTAGTGATGTAAGATGCAACATACCGAGCAACAGCAATAGAATTGTCAGCAACATACTGTATATCCATGTTAGCATTCCACATGGATAAAATGACTGGGTTGTAGTCATTTATATATTTTGACTCTTCTTTTCTTCTTAGGTTGTACGTATTTTTGGGAGATTTTCTTGTAATAGTATGTCGCAGAGCTGACATAAAACTGTTGACTCTTCCTTTTGAAAGAACAGGTCGTGGAAATCCAAATCGACATTTTGTGTAGAATTTTTCTTTACTCTTATACTTTCGTCGACAGTATTTTCCACACCGATGACTTTGGAAACGTAAAACGTGCTCTTTTAAGTTTTTCTCTTCTGTGCTTTTAGGTATAGCACATGTTGCATATTCTTCGATGAAACTTAAAACTGCATCATCAGAATCTGTTCCAAATTTTGGGGCATCCTTGATCCACAACAGCATATGAATATGAGGAGCACCTCTTGCTTGGTACTCTTTTCTCCAAAAGAAATCCACAACTTCTCCAAGAGGTGGATTTTTTTATTGCAGATGAAAGACATCATAGCCTCAAATCTATGATTGAAATATCTGCAAACATTAACCGGATCCAATGAGCACAATTCTCCTACTGTCTTGTATTGGAGGTTTTCAATATTTGAATTTGCCTCGCGAAGAAAATCCAGAAGATCATCTCAAGCACAGCTTAGGGTGAGAAACCATGTAGGAGTTCCTAAATTCCGTAACATACATTTCAATTCTCCATGGCGTCGGTACCAATATTAATTAGTTCCACGCTGACAAGCCATCAGATTCAACAATTGTGATTCCAAATGATCATCTCGCTGTTGCACTTTGTTCATAAAATCCTTTGCAGACACATTATGTAGATGTACTCCACTTTTTAAAATGTGATTTACTGCATAAGATAGTGCAGACAAGTCACTTTCAAATAAAAGATGGAAGAAATAAGGAATACTTTGACGAAATCTTGGATCTTCTGCATATAATCTTGTAGTCCAATACTCAGAAGCAGGAATCTGTACTGGACGTTCATCATATCGTCCACCTTTTCCTGTAGGAAACAGCTGTGGAAAACATACACTCACGGGAGGTCCTTGTGCTTTTTTCATCTGAAACAGGTCAATAGTGTTTGCCATAACTTCTTTTGAATGAAGAGGAAGTATGCTGAAATGTTCATAAATTTCGTCTTCTTTTGACTTATCCACTTTTTCAATTTGCCCAGCTGGTATTCCTGAGTCTGGTAGTAAAACTTCTTCATCTTCCTCCATATAAATTGTTTCATACCATTTATTATTTCTTTTCAAATATAAATTTGCTCTTTGTACTTTTCGTACATCTACCAGCTCCTGCCAAATTTTCTCATTCTTTGTTGGTACTCCATTAACCAGAATAACAAATTGTTCAGTTTCCAATCTATCTGCATCAATTGTTTCCATATTTTTTTTCAAATCCAATGGCAAATAGACAACTCTTCCTTTTAAACCTCTTTGTAAATCCGAAGGAGGTAATTTACCTGTTTTTGGCTCCATATGCACTATGGTCTGAAACGGATGGACACATTGAATGAGTATAGACTCATACGTATTTAAATCACTAAGTTCTGCAGGAATATCAACCAATTCTAAATTATTATGTACAGCTCTGGCTGGCATTCTATTTTCTTCTAACTTGTTATAACAGTATTTACAAATACGCTGATCTTCACCCAAATCAAAACTATTTTCCAGAAATATATATGTTGCAAAATCCTTCCACTTATAATTATCTTTATTTTCACTCTTTTTATACAGATCAACATTTCTTGTTTGAATTTTGTAATGGCTTCTCCGGCAACAAATACAAGTAATATTTGGTCTTTCATTAGAGATGATAGTAAATTTTGTCATTTGATCTTCAAAATTTTTACTAACAGTGGGTTCTACATTCTCTTCCACATTTTCTTCAATAACTGTGTCATTACCTGCACTTTCTTGTTCCGGACCAAAGTAACAAAACTGAATTTCATCAGTAACCTTCTGTACATCTGATACAGATCCATGGAACAGAGCCCTATTCAACTCATTTAACTTTTGTGCTGGACTTTTAGCAAAATACAATCTTCTCACAAACTTTCTCATTTCAGTATGATGAACTGCCAGCATCCTAAAATGGTGAAAAACACTTTGGCAAACTTTCCTAGAAAGACAAGCCAGAGAATGTCCTTGCAAACCAGTATTCTCTCTCACTCTACATGGATCTAGTCTTTGAAGCACCTTAATCTTCTGTTTAACACTTTTTTTTACTATATTCTCTTAGAAACTCACGTAATTTATCAATAGATTCCTGTCGTACAGTACAAATACTACTACAATTCCAAGTGTACACTGGGGCTTTAGGACGTCTCCCCATAACCTCCTCAGCTTTCACTTCTTCCTCATTTCTTGGAACCATTTTCTCCTTTTCCATTACACAACCATCTTTCACTTCATAAGCACGACCTCTGGTGTCAACTGCATGCAGCAAACTATTACTTTGAAGATAACTCTCTTCATTAAAAAATGCTTCAGTACTTGAACTATGCATCCATTCTCCTAAAAACACTTTACAAAAGTTATTTCTTTTCACTACTCTTTTCGTTTTGCTTTGTGACTTCATTACATTGACCATTTTATCTAATGTACGGATCCTGTTCAAAATTAAAATGAATAAAAAGCATACGCTGCAGATAGTGCTCTCCTGAACAAACTCGCGTAGCCTTAGCATTGCATTGCCTTAGAATTTATGGGGACATTGATACTTCTCATGCAATGTATATGCCCTCTGGGGTTGTCCACACTATTGAAGGGTGGACCCACAATTGAAAATTATTGTTTAGGACAGTAGCGTAGTTTTGTTATATGTACAGAGGTTTTGTTTTGTAAATGTTTTTGTATATGCTCAGCACAAATCCAAAGAAAATGAGAAGTGAATGTTATCACATGTGAATGGATAATTAAAAGTGTCCTTGTTCGAATATATTTGTATATCCTTTCCTCCATACCACGTATCTTTATAAACTGGCAAAATGAGCCATAATTGTGCATTAATACTGAAATCTGCTCCTCACGCACCACTACAATTGGCACTAGGAAATCATGTGTGCATTGGATGAGCAATGGTACAGACAATGTCCAGTGTGAGCATGCCAGGCCAAAGGGCATTGGATGTTATGACTTGCATTGCATTTGTAGAGTTTGGGTTCCAATTGTGACAAATCATCATGTGCCATGGAGTCAAGACAGACTTTGACATCTGTTAGACCTGGCATCTTTGGCGTGGTTACCCCTGACTTTTTGCCTCTACCTCCTGTGTTTTTTTATGCTATGCTGGATTTCGTTTTTGCTGGTTTAGATGCTTTGGGCACTTTGCCACTGCTGATCAGTGTCAAAGTGCAAGTGCTCCCTTGGTAAATTGTTGTATTGATTGGTTATCCATGATTGGTATATTTGTTTCACCTGTTAGCCCCTAGTAAAGTGCACTGCGTGTGCCAGGGCTGGTGATTCAAATGCTACTAGTGGGCTGCAGCACTGATTGTGCCACCCACAGGAGTAGCGCTAAAATGATGTCTTAGGCCTGCTTGCAGTGCCTATGTGCAGTCCAGGACTGCCATGTCGACCTGGCCAGTGCACCCACTGACCAGGCCTTATCCTTCCCTTTCTGTATATGTCAGGCATCCCTATGGTGGCCCTAGGTACCCCCCTGGGCTGGGTGCAGTGTATCTGAAAGGTAGGGCATGTACTGAGGTGTGTAACATGCCCTGGTAGTGAATTACAGCCATTTTCGTTTTTCACTGCTGAGAGGCTATCTTACCCATAGGATAGAATGGGGAAGGCTGTTTACATGCCTATCTTCCCATAGGGGCAAGATAGAAAATCCAAGTTTGGTATCTCTGTGTTCAGAATTTAATTATACATCTTTTTAGCAAGATGGTTTTTAAATTCACTGTGTGGGAATAGCACTTTTTAGAAAGTAGCTATTCTCCTGTTTAACCTTCCTGTGTGCCTGTGTGCTGGTTGGCTGACTGGTGTCAGGTGATGTGCTAGGTGGCTCCAGGAGCCTGGATGAGTCAGCAGCAGGGTGAATAGGGAGATCTGCTTTAGATGGGTGGGAGGAGTAGTCCCTGGGTCTGAATAGGGCTGCCCCTGACAAACACAAAGCTGGCTCCACCCCCTGCTGGCCAGGCTGAGGACTCTGCCTCTGCTGGCACAAAGAAGGCTCCACCTCCTGCTGAGCGTCTAACGACCCTGCCCCTCACTCTGAAAGGAACCAGGTGCTCCAGAGCAGAGCACACCCAGGAACCGGTTTGAGCAGGGGAATCCCCCCACTGGAACAAAGAGAGACAAAGACTTGGAGGGGTATAAGAAGAGGACCCCAGACACCTAAAACTTTAGATCACTTTGGGACTAAGAAGAAACCTCTGCCAAGGAGAAAGCTGAAAAGGACTGAAGAGGAGAAGACTGCCTGCTTGCTGTTTTGCTTTGCTGCCAAGGAGAGGGGAAGGACTTTGCTGTGTCCCCTTCTTTTGATTCTGATCTCCAAGGGCCTGAGAAGAGCTGGCTCCCTGTTAAGAAGTCCCAGGAACAAAAGGACTTCACCACCAGCTCCCCTGGAACTCTGCTGAGAGAGTTCTGACCTGCCTTGGAGTGCTTGCCCAGTCTTGGGGCCTCAGGAGGTCGTTTTGCTGTGTTTGGGAGCTGGGAAACAGAAGCGTGAGCAAGAGTGACTGGTACCCAACGCATCATCCGATTGCGTGTCGCAAGACGAGAGTGCAAGGAAAATTTAATCGCGGCACCATCGCAACACGCAGGGTCCCCGCATAGCCGAGTGCGTTGAGCATCGTCCCGAAGCGTGAAGATTCCTGACATTGCGAGGGTCGTCGCAGAACCAGTTTGCGAACCGCACCACTGCCGGTGCGTGAAAGTCTCCAGTCGCTGCGTGCGTCGACGCAGAGTCCCGTTCCGTGGTGCATCGAGAGTTGCGGCGCCGGAAGGCAACGCTGCGTCACGCATCGCACCACATCGAAGAGTGTCGCATCGAACCTGTGCGTGAAGCTTCCCCCTAAGAAACCTACGCAACGAAGGCCAAAGTCATTGCATCCTCCCCTTACAGATCGGAGCCGGCGCATCCACCTCTGCTGCGTGAAGCAGGGCTGCTGCAAAGCCTCCCCAGGATCTCAGGAGTATCGCATCGCCTTTGCAAGCTTCCTTGTTATAGCTTTTCGGAACCTTATCGCAACTACAGGTACTGTTGGGCACGAAAGTGTCGCATTTTGTGCAGTGAGAGTCGCATTGTGCAAGACACTGACTTTTACATCCTGGAGTACTTTCTGCAAACTCTTGAACTATCTTTAAAGTAACCTTTTTGAATTATATGTTGGTTTGTCTGTAGTATTTGGTCTTGTGAAGTTTTTAGTAAAGATACATTATTTTTCTAAAACTGGTGTGGAGTAAATCTGTGGTGTTTTCACTGTGTTACTGTGAGTGTTACCTTACACATTGCCTTTGATAGCCTAGACTGCTCAGGCCAAGCTACCTAGAGGGTGAGCAGGGGTTATCTTAACAGTGTATCCCCCTTTCCCTGACTAGAAGCAAGGGTCCCTACTTGGACAGTGGTACCTACCCTGCCAACTAGAGACCCCCAGATCTAACATTGGTGGTCAGCGGTGAGGATTGAACTTGTATTTGTACTTGACCCACAGTCATTGGTGTACATCACTAGTTTAAGTGCAGACCAATAGACAACCACATACTATATTTGTTTTCTTGATTCTATTTTTGAGTAACTCTTCAAGAGCATCATGTCTCAGGTGGCAACAAGTGAGAAGGCAGAAGTGGAGTTTTCCATTACGGAGTTGTATTCGTACGGAGTGGTAGCACTCAAGCAATTCTGCAAAGACCGTGGTTGCCCCTTTAAAAGCGGAGCTAGAAAGGATGAGCTCCAAAAAGTCTTGAAGGCCTGGTGGGAGGCCCAAGAAGAGGATGATGCAGGTGAAGAGGATGGTTTTTCTCCCCAAGATCTGCCCGTGGGCAGAACAGTCTCAAGGGCTGGCAGCTCCCATTCCAGTAGGGGGCTCACTCCAGAGCAGTTGGAGGAGAATCAAAGGGTGAGAGACCATGAATTGGAAATAATGAGAATGAAAATGAAGCAAATGGAAGTAGACAAGGCGGCGGAGGAGAGCAAGAATGCCCATGCCTTGGAGGAGAAGAAAAATGCCCTTGCTTTTGAGGAAAGAAAATTGCTTTTGGCTCATGAGTTGAGCATGAAGGAGCTGGACATCAAGGCCAAGCAGGTGGAGTCCGGTTCAAATGGTGGCAGCGCACAGCCAGTGCAGGGGGGTAAAGTATATATCCCCAAAGATTTAGTGCAGAATTATAACAGGAGTGAGGATATCTATGCCTGGTTCACATCGTATGAAATTGCATTGAGGATGAATGGTGTGCCTGAACAGCATTGGGGGGCGGGCCTGTGGAAACATTTTGAGGCTTCTGGGAGGAGTGCTCTAGAGCCCTTAGAATTAGCAGGTACCATGACCTATCCCAATATGAAGGAGGCCCTATGTCTCAGGTATGGACTTACTCCAGAGCAGTATAGACTGCAGTTTAGGAACTCCAAGAAGAAAGAGTCTGAGACTTGGATGGAGTGTGTGAATCTGTACTCGCGGGCACTGGAAGGTTGGATGAAGGGCAGCAAGGTAACTGATTATAAGGGGTTGTTACATTTAATTAGTTGGGAGCACTTGAGTAGTCTATGTGTTCCAGAGCTGTGCCAGCATCTTTTAGATAGCAAGTTGACGGACCCCATTGAGCTTGCTAAGGAGGCGGACCGCTGGACCAGTACCAGGGTCCACAGAGGAATTGTGGGTACCATTGCCAAAGGTGGGCAGGGTCCCCAGCAGAAGAGTGGGGGGGACAAGGGTAACCAAAAGGAGTTCTCACAAGGGCCCCAAAATAGTTCCCAGGGTAACCAGTCCCAGCCCCCCAAGTCAAAACCCAAACCAACCTGGCCCCCTAAGGGCAGGTCGGATAACAAGGGTCCCATTAGGTGTTATCACTGTCAGGAATTGGGTCACAAAGCTCCTGTGTGTCCCAAGAAATCCCAGGCACCCACTGGTGCTCCAACACCGGGTATAGCTAGTGTAGCTTTTGGGGGGGATTTAATTTCTAGTGATTTGGAGGGTTTAGCAGTTATGTCCCTTGTCTCTTTAGGAGACACAGAGATGGTCCAGGAAACCCCTGTCCCTGATAACACTAAGAAGTAGAGGCAGTGGGTGACCATCAATGGGAGGAGTGTGGAGGCTCTCAGGGACACTGGAGCCAGTGTGACTACGGTCAGGTGTCAGTGGGTCCCTGAGGAGCTGATCATTCCAGACGTACTTCACCCAGTAGTGTCAGCTGACAACTCTGTGCGCCTTTGCAAGGTGGCACATGTTCCCTTTGAGTGGGGGGTGGGTCTCAGGTCCTCTCAGAGTTGTTGTGAGTCCATCCATGCCGGTAGACTGTCTGCTAGGTAATGACCTGGAGAGTTCCCCATGGAGGGAGGTGGAACGCCAGGCTCATTTGGAGATGTTGGGTTTGCCTGAGTGGGTCTGTGTGACCACCCGGTCCATGGCAGCCAGACAGGGTTGTGAAGCAGACCTGAAGCCTGAAACAGTGGCCCAGGTCCCTGCCAGAAAGAGGAAGGGCAAGGGGCGTGGTGCGTCCATCCCCACTGTTCCCACGGTCCAGGAAGGAGCAGAACCTACGGGGGATGCCCTGGAGCCTACAGGGGAACAGGTAGCTGAGCTGGGAGACATACCTGAGCTGACCCATTGGCAGCAAGAGGGTGGTCCCTCCAGAGAGGAGTTCTGCCGTGCGCAGAAGACTTGCCCTACTCTTGAAGGTCTGCGGCACCAGGCTGTAGACCAGGCAGCAGGTGCTGATCCGAAGAACTTTTTTCTCTACTGGGAGAATGACTTGTTGTACAGTGAGCCTAGGTTTGCTGAGCCCAGTGGATCACGTACCCTGGTGGTACCCGCAGGGTTCAGAGACTTCCTACTGGGTCTGGCTCACGACGTGCCGCTTGCAGGACATCTCGGGCAGGACAAGACCCGACAAAGGCTTGCCACCCACTTTTACTGGCCCGGGATGAAGACGGACGTCGCTTCCTTTTGTAAATCATGCCAGACTTGCCAGGCAAGTGGCAAGGCTGGAGGAAAATGCAAAGGCCCTCTCCAGCCTTTTCCTGTAGTGAGCACCCCTTTCGAGCGGGTGGGGATAGATATTGTGGGGCCACTGGACCCCAGGACCGCCTTAGGCAACAGGTTCATCCTGGTCCTGGTGGATCATGCCACCCGGTACCCGGAGGCTATCCCTCTCAGGACAACAGGTGGTGGGCCGTGCGTTGATGGGGATCTTTTCCCGTGTGGGTTTCCCCAAAGAGGTGGTATCTGACCGGGGTACCAACTTCATCTCCAGGTATATGAAGTCTCTGTGCGAGGAGTGTGGGGTAACTTATAAGTTCACCACTCCTTACCACCCTCAAGGAAATGGGTTGGTTGAAAGGTTCAACTGGACCCTGAAGGGCATGATCATGGGGCTGACAGAGCCCATGAGACGGAAGTGGGACGTCTTTTTGCCATGCCTGTTATTTGCCTACAGGGAGGTACCACAAAAGTCTCTAGGGTTCAGTCCCTTTGAGCTTTTGTACGGGCACCCTGTTAGAGGACCTCTCAGTCTGGTGAAGGAGGGTTGGGAGAAATCCCCTGGGAAAACCCCCCAGGATGTGTTCAGCTATGTGCTGGCCATCCGCAACCAGACACAGCGCTTCCGGGCCCTCGCTCAGGCGAACCTGGAAGCCAGCCAGGATGAGATGAAGAGGTGGTATGACCAGCATACCACTCTGATGGAATTTCACCCTGGGCAGATGGTGTGGGTGATGGCGCCAGTGGAGCCTTGCGCGCTCCAAGACAAGTGGACTGGGCCATATGAGGTGGTTGAGCGCAAGAGTGAGGTGACCTACCTGGTCAACTTGCGATCTCCCAGGAACCCCATGAGGGTCCTACACGTGAACCGCCTCAAACCCCATTTTGAGAGGTCTGAAATAACAATGCTACTTGCTACAGATGCAGGGATGGAGGAGGATAGCGATCCTCTTCCTGACCTCCTGGAAGCTAAGGAGCAAGATGGGTCAGTGGATGGAGTGGTTCTCTCGCCCACCCTGACCCCAGAACAGCAGAGGGACTGTCGCCATGTGCTGGGTCAGTTTGCATCTCTGTTCTCCCTGACCCCCGGTATCACCAACTGGTGTGTCCATGACGTGGACCCGGGAGATAGCATGCCTGTGAAACAGAAGTTTTATCGGGTGGCTGACAAGGTCAGGGCCAGCATCAAGAAGGAGGTTTCTAAGATGTTGGAGCTAGGGGTGATTGAGCCCTCCAGCAGCCCCTGGGCTAGCCCAGTGGTACTCGTACCGAAAGCTGCTGCACCAGGTGCCACTCCAGAACTTAGGTTTTGTGTGGACTACCGTGGGCTCAATGCGGTCACGAAGACTGACGCACACCCCATCCCCAGAGCTGATGAGCTCGTGGATCGGTTGGGAGCTGCCAACTACCTCAGTACGTTTGATTTAACTTCTGGGTACTGGCAGATTGCCTTAACTGATGGGGCCAAGGAGAGGTCTGCGTTTTCAACGCCAGAGGGGCACTTCCAGTTCCGTGTCATGCCCTTTGGGTTGAAGAACGCCCCTGCCACATTCCAGAGACTGGTCAACCAGGTACTGTCCGGGTTGGAGCAATTCAGCGCCGCATATCTGGATGACATCGCTGTGTTCAGCTCCACTCGGGAAGAACACTTGCAACACCTCTGCGCAGTGTTGAAGGCTCTGCATAGTGCAGGCCTCACTATCAAGGCCAGTAAGTGCCAGATAGGGCAGGGTTCGGTGGTGTATTTGGGACACCAGGTAGGAAGCGGCCAGGTGGCGCCCCTACAAGCCAAGATAAATACCATCCGGGCTTGGGAACCCCCCAAAACCCAGACAGCGGTGAGAGCCTTCTTAGGACTCACCGGGTACTATCGCCGTTTTGTCAAGGGGTATGGCACCATTGTGGCTCCCTTGACAGAACTAACTTCCAAGAAGTTACCGAAGAAAGTGATTTGGACCAGTGCCTGCCAAGAAGCTTTTGATGCCCTGAAGGAGGCTATGTGTACAGCACCTGTACTCAAGGCGCCTGACTTCTCCAAGGAATTCATAGTGCAGACAGACGCTTCTGAGCATGGAGTGGGAGCGGTGCTCTCACAACTAAATGATGAGGACTTGGACCAACCTGTAGCTTTCATTAGTAGGAGGCTACTTCCCAGGGAACAGAGGTGGAGTGCGATTGAAAGGGAAGCTTTTGCTGTGGTCTGGGCGCTGAAGAAGCTGAGACCCTACTTGTTTGGGACTCACTTCCGGGTTCAGACGGACCACAGGCCCCTCAGATGGTTGATGCAGATGAGGGGTGAGAATCCTAAGCTGTTGAGGTGGTCCATTTCCCTACAGGGGATGGACCTTACGGTGGAACACCGCCCCGGTACAGAACACGCCAACGCTGATGGTCTGTCCAGGTTTTTCCGCCTTAGCGATGAGAACTCCCAAGAGGGTGGGTAGTTCTCCCCACTTTCAGCTGGAGGGGACACGTGTTAGACCTGGCATCTTTGGCGTGGTTACCCCTGACTTTTTGCCTCTACCTCCTGTGTTTTTTGATGCTATACTGGATTTCGTTTTTGCTGGTTTAGATGCTTTGGGCACTTTGCCACTGCTGATCAGTGTCAAAGTGCAAGTGCTCCCTTGGTAAATTGTTGTATTGATTGGTTATCCATGATTGGTATATTTGTTTCACCTGTTAGCCCCTAGTAAAGTGCACTGCGTGTGCCAGGGCTGGTGATTCAAATGCTACTAGTGGGCTGCAGCACTGATTGTGCCACCCACAGGAGTAGCGCTAAAATGATGTCTTAGGCCTGCTTGCAGTGCCTATGTGCAGTCCAGGACTGCCATGTCGACCTGGCCAGTGCACCCACTGACCAGGCCTTATCCTTCCCTTTCTGTACATGTCAGGCATCCCTATGGTGGCCCTAGGTACCCCCCTGGGCTGGGGGCAGTGTATCTGAAAGGTAGGGCATGTACTGAGGTGTGTAACATGCCCTGGTAGTGAATTACAGCCATTTTCGTTTTTCACTGCTGAGAGGCTATATTGCCCATAGGATAGAATGGGGAAGGTTGTTTACATGCCTATCTTCCCATAGGGGCAAGATAGAAAATCCAAGTTTGGTATCTCTGTGTTCAGAATTTAATTATACATCTTTTTAGCAAGATGGTTTTTAAATTCACTGTGTGGGAATAGCACTTTTTAGAAAGTAGCTATTCTCCTGTTTAACCTTCCTGTGTGCCTGTGTGCTGGTTGGCTGACTGGTGTCAGGTTATGTGCTAGGTGGCTCCAGGAGCCTGGATGAGTCAGCAGCAGGGTGAATAGGGAGATCTGCTTTAGATGGGTGGGAGGAGTAGTCCCTGGGTCTGAATAGGGCTGCCCCTGACAAACACAAAGCTGGCTCCACCCCCTGCTGGCCAGGCTGAGGACTCTGCCTCTGCTGGCACAAAGAAGGCTCCACCTCCTGTTGAGCGTCTAACGACCCTGCCCCTCACTCTGAAAGGAACCAGGTGCTCCAGAGCAGAGCACACCCAGGAACCGGTTTGAGCAGGGGAATCCCCCCACTGGAACAAAGAGAGACAAAGACTTGGAGGGGTATAAGAAGAGGACCCCAGACACCTAAAACTTTAGATCACTTTGGAACTAAGAAGAAACCTCTGCCAAGGAGAAAGCTGAAAAGGACTGAAGAGGAGAAGACTGCCTGCTTGCTGTTTTGCTTTGCTGCCAAGGAGAGGGGAAGGACTTTGCTGTGTCCCCTTCTTTTGATTCTGATCTCCAAGGGCCTGAGAAGAGCTGGCTCCCTGTTAAGAAGTCCCAGGAACAAAAGGACTTCACCACCAGCTCCCCTGGAACTCTGCTGAGAGAGTTCTGACCTGCCTTGGAGTGCTTGCCCAGTCTTGGGGCCTCAGGAGGTCGTTTTGCTGTGTTTGGGAGCTGGGAAACAGAAGCGTGAGCAAGAGTGACTGGTACCCAACGCATCATCCGATTGCGTGTCGCAAGACGAGAGTGCGAGGAAAATTTCATCGCGGCACCATCGCAACACGCAGGGTCCCCGCATCGCCGAGTTCGTCGAGCATCGTCCCGAAGCGTGAAGATTCCTGGCATTGCGAGGGTCGTCGCAGAACCAGTTTGCGAACCGCACCACTGCCGGTGCGTGAAAGTCTCCAGTCACTGCGTGCGTCGACGCAGAGTCCCGTTCCGTGACGCATCGAGAGTTGCGGCGCCGGAAGGCAACGCTGCGCCACGCATCGCACCACATCGAAGAGTGTCGCATCGAACCTGTGCGTGAAGCTTCCCCCTAAGAAACCAACGCAACGAAGGCCAAAGTCATCGCATCCTCCCCTTACAGATCGGAGCCGGCACATCCACCTCTGCTGCGTGAAGCAGGGCTGCTGCAAAGCCTCCCCAGGATCTCAGGAGTATCGCATCGCCTTTGCAAGCTTCCTTGTTATAGCTTTTGGGAACCTTATCGCAACTACAGGTACTGTTGGGCACGAAAGTGTCGCATTTTGTGCATTGAGAGTCGCATTGTGCAAGACACTGACTTTTACATCCTGGAGTACTTTCTGCAAACTCTTGAACTATCTTTAAAGTAACCTTTTTGAATTATATGTTGGTTTGTCTCTAGTATTTGGTCTTGTGAAGTTTTTAGTAAAGATACATTATTTTTCTAAAACTGGTGTGGAGTAAATCTGTGGTGTTTTCACTGTGTTACTGTGAGTGTTGGTACAAATACCTTACACATTGCCTTTGATAGCCTAGACTGCTCAGGCCAAGCTACCTAGAGGGTGAGCAGGGGTTATCTTAACAGTGTATCCCCCTTTCCCTGACTAGAAGCAAGGGTCCCTACTTGGACAGTGGTACCTACCCTGCCAACTAGAGACCCCCAGATCTAACAACATCCTTGCATCACTCCTAAGCGCTTCTAAATTTGCAAGGGGTGTCCACTGACAGACGTCTCACCCTCAGTGGGCTGTTTGACATTTCACATGTACAGGTAGCTGTCACAACAATCCCCCACTGTTCAGCGGTGTACTGCATTACCATATCAGTCACCAAAGCCAATATGTGCCACTGGATAGTCAGATAATGTGTGGGGACAGCCCAAGGCTAGACTCACAATGTAGCTACACAAATAGCCCAGAGCCTCAGTGGATGTGTGACCCCCATTCGCCACTTGTCTTGTCCCATACAATGACACAAAGCAGATGACACTTGTCCAGACCTTAAATAGCTGCAACTCCCTATGAATGGCCAAAGTCCGAGAAATCAGGACTCTTCATGTTCTCCATTGGTGGATGGCTTTTGGAACCTGCACATGTAGCAGTGGCAGGACACACAGATCACCAGAATGCCAGGTTGAGGGTTGGCCAATACAGTTGTGTAAGCCACAAACATCCACGTGAGATGGCCATGTCAGACTAAATCCAGTAAATGACAGTGAACATACACGTAATGTCAGCTCATAGACGCTGACAACTATAGAGTGTGATCAGAGGAAAATAAGTCTGAGCTTGGCTCCTCTATGTATGTGTCTCGTCCTGCATGACACAACCATAACATTAGGATTTTGCTTACATTTCTGCAGGCACAGCTGGCGAAACGGAAGGGCAACAGGACCAGGTCCGGAGCAAGAGAACACCTGTGCGGCGGCGGCTACACCCTCTTTCCACCAGCGAGGAAGAGGAGGATGAGGAGGGACCCTCAACATCAAGAGGCAAGGGGATTGCACCCACCCGGACTGACAAGGGACACCCTGATGCTGGTGCTACATCCCGGGTGGAGGCTGAAGACATTGAAGGGGGGGGGTGAACCCGACACCTCGGACCATGATGTGTTGGAGAGCTACTCTCCCCATGACTCTTCACCTGTGGGCCCTGAAGAGGTGTCCTCGGGGCAGGCCAACACACAACCTGGGCCTGCCATCAGCCACTCCCTACCTCTAGAGTCCCCCATGCCATCGGGGGCTCCAGCTGAATCCCCTGCTACAAGTCCCTCTCATCGTCGCCGCCAGCCCCACAGCATCATTGGCTCTGGACCTCAGGCACCACATCCCTCCTGTCCCCCCCAGGCCCCTCCCGGTGTTGTTCCTCCTGTGGCTGTGCCAGTGGACTTGATGTGGATGTGTGAGGGTCAGCCAGACATGTCCGCTCGCATCATGCTACAAGTGTGTATGGAGGTACCCATGATGCGAGAGGACATGCTCCGGTCTATGGCCACCCTCGCCACCAGTATCAATTCACTGACCACAGCCATGTCGTCTGTTGTCTCCCCAATCCCTTCCCATACCACCGTCAATGTCTCCCTCTGTCCGTTGCCCCACACTGTTTCCCCCCGTACTCCTCGTGTGTCACGAACACATGTGGTGCCTGTTACTGCACCTGCCAGACGTGTGCCTGCATCGGAGTCAGAGGATCTGGACATTGTGGTCCTAGAGGATGACCAGAAGGACACTTGACTTTTGACAGAGACATTGACGTGAACAATTATTTCAGTTTCCCCTTGTAAATAGACTGTTTTCCCTGACGCTCCCTGACGTGTTATATTTTTGTTGCCCCACCCCAATCCAGGTTCCCTTCTCCCTCTGCATCAAGAACATCATTTGTTTTCCTTCCTCCCTTCCAAACGGACGGTTGTTCTGTTCATACCTAAATATATTTGAGCAATTCTAATTACTTCTACTTGTTTGACTTCATTTAGAATGTCGGGTTCTGAATCAGGACACATATTTGGTGAGTCATCTGCTATGCACATAATGGCTTGTTGCAATGAAGGGTTACACTTGTAACTGTGTCACACACACACATACCTTCTCACATCTCGAGGCCACCTACATCGTTACACAGGACATGAGACACAACAGAGTTCTTTTTTTTGAGGTCTTTATTTGTTGAACACACAATCACGTGGTTACATTGTCCTGGGTTCCTGTCACCGGGGATCGAGCTTGCGACGTCGCAATTTGGGGGGGAGGACCGCTCGGAGTGCTCAGCTCTGGCTCGCCGCCTACGTGGAGGTGGGTACTGTCCAAGGGACTGTCCAGGGTCATCTACATGTGCTGGTGCAGATGGTGTGTGCACACTTGATGGTTGTGCCTGGACAAGGGCCGGTTGTGCAAGTGGTGGGAGTGCCTGTACAGGGGGTGGTGGTGGTTGTGCAGGTGGTGGGAGTGCCTGTACAGGGGTTGTTGGTGGTTGTGCAGGTGGGGGCAGTGCCTGTACAGGGGTTGGTGGTGGTTGTGCAGGTGGTGGCAGTGGCTGTACAGGGGTTGATGGTGGTTGTGCAGGTGGCGGGAGTGCCTGTAAAGGTGTTGATGGTGGTTGTGCAGGTGGCGGGAGTGCCTGTACAGGGGTTGGTGGTGGTTGTGCAGGTGGTGGGAGTGCCTGTACAGGGGTTGATGGTGGTTGTGCAGGTGGCGGGAGTGCCTGTACAGGGGTTGGTGGTGGTTGTGCAGGTGGCGGGAGTGCCTGTACAGGGGTTGGTGTTGGGAGTGCCAGTTCAGGCCGCTGGTGTGGATGTCTCCCTTTGCTCTGTTGCTGTGCAGTTGGTACAGGTGTGGGGATGTGCTGTCCTGTGGGCAGATATGATGGCTCCCCTCCCTGCGTTGACCGTGAAGGGATAGTTTGGCTCACTCTCAATATGCCCTCCATCATCTTCATGGCCAAGGCATGGTGTCTTGCACCCTCTTCCCTTTGGATGGATAGCATGTCTCGCATATTTCTGGACATGTCCTGCCAAGTCCTATCCATCCTATCCAACACTTGGCTCAGCCTCTCCACCACCTGAGGGAAGTGGACCATGTCCTGCAGGGAGTCCGACATTTCGGACAGGGTAGCCCCTATGGCACTAATGTCCTGCCTCACATCGCTCTGCTGTTGGTAGAAGTCCTGCTCCCACTGGCCATCACAGCCAGGTGCAGGCCCTCTCTGCAGCTGTCTGCCATGGATGGGACGAGCAGGTCCTACAGCAGGGGGGGGGGTGGCAGGTGGGAGCCTGTGGGCAGGTGAATGGTGCCCAGGGGATTCCGGCAGCACAACAGGGCTGGTACTACCCCCAGATGGTGGAGAGGATGGCAGGGATACACTGTCTAGGGAAGAGCGGGTAGGGGAACCACCATGTTGGTCCTGTATGTGAGGACTGTAAGGGAGTGATGTCTGTGTTGTGATTCGTGGGTACTGTGGCTGGTTTGCTCGAGTCTGGGGACAGGCCATGCTATGCTTGGGAGGAGGCTGACGGACGTTGCTTGGCAGAGGATGTGATGCCCTGACCGATTTAGCCAATCTGGCACGATAGCGCGCATTGGCATCTTCATCGTCATCAGACATGTAGTCCTCATCATCCACCAAGTAGACGTCCTCAGGAAATTCATCCTCCTCCTCTTGAGCAGTGCTTGCAGCCGACATCACAGCTTGGAGGATCAGGGGATTCTCCCCTCTGATTCCCCGTCGGCCCGCACTGGTAATAGGCCTGTCATCCTCGTCCTCAGCATCCCCTGGAACAGAGGTTGCAACCGTATTAGGGATTGACCTGGTATAACATGTGGTGCAACACAAGGGTTTGTATTAACTGTACTTTGCATCAACAGATGAGGATCATGTGACCTGTGTAGGGTACCACCACAAATGACAGCTCACACCATAGCACTGAGGTGTTACACAGATACAGGCAAACTCACCAGCTCCAGCCACAACTCTCTGTCCCTTGGTGTTCCCCCCTGAGTGGCACCTGCTGGACCTGTCTCCTCACGGCTTTTGTAGGCCTAGCTGTCCCTGAACCAGCAGCTGTAGAGGGAAGTGACAACATTCTCAATTATCTGCATCACCAATTGTCAGACAGGCACATGACACTCCTGATTTGTATATCACTTTGTACCCAACAACTGCTGATTACATGCAGAGGAGAATCAGGATCTCTGTCATGGCTTTGGAGTCGAAGCCAGTGACACACCTCATGCCAGAATTACCTGAAGGACAGGTGCGCGATGGTTTCAACGCTGCAGCCAGGCTGTCATGCAGTCCCCGGGATGGTGCACGCTGCTGTGGTCTCATCCTGTCAGCAGCTGTGATAAGACATACAGGTCTATATTTTTCAACCACAGATGGTAGCTCTGAGCCAACATGTCATTCTCAATGACCATTTGTGGGTAATCCAGAACAATGTGCAGCATGTTTAGCTCATGAACTTTACATTTGGGCACCTGCTCACGTGCAGCAGTTGCCAGCCGTTTCCTCCACAAAGCAGTGACATCAATAAGATGACACATCAACAGACACACCTCATGCTAGAATTACCTGAAGGACGGGTGCGCGTGGGTTGAACTGCTGCAGCCAGGATGTCATGCAGTCCCCGGGACGGTGTCCGCTGCTGTGGTGTCATCCTGTCAGCAGCTGTGATGAGACATACAGGTCTATATTTTGCAACCACAGATGGTAGCTCTGAGCCAATATGTCATTCTCAATGACCATTTGTGGGTAATCCAGAACAATGTGCAGCATGTTTAGCTCATGAACTTTACATTTGGGCACCTGCTGACATGCAGCATTTGCCAGCCGTTTCCTCCACACAGCAGTGACATCAATAAGATGACACCTCAACAGACACACCTCATGCTAGAATTACCTGAAGGACGGGTGCGCGTGGGTTGAACTGCTGCAGCCAGGATGTCATGCAGTCCCCGGGACGGTGTCCGCTGCTGTGGTGTCATCCTGTCAGCAGCTGTGATGAGACATACAGGTCTATATTTGGCAACCACAGATGGTAGCTCTGAGCCAACATGTCATTCTCAATGACCATTTGTGGGTAATCCAGAACAATGTGCAGCATGTTTAGCTCCTGAACTTTACATTTGGGCACCTGCTCACATGCAGCATTTGCCAGCCGTTTCCTCCACACAGCAGTGACATCAATAAGATGACACATCAACAGACACACCTCATGCTAGAATTACCTGAAGGACGGGTGCGCGAGGGTTGAACTGCTGCAGGCAGGATGTCATGCAGTCCCCGGGACGGTGTCCGCTGCAGTGGTGTCATCCTGTCAGCAGCTGTGATGAGACATACAGGTCTATATTTGGCAACCACAGATGGTAGCTCTGAGCCAACATGTCATTCTCAATGACCATTTGTGGGTAATCCAGAACAATGTGCAGCATGTTTAGCTCCTGAACTTTACATTTGGGCACCTGCTGACATGCAGCATTTGCCAGCCGTTTCCTCCACACAGCACTGACATCAATAAGATGACACATCAACAGACACACATGTATTACTGATTACTGATAGGAAGGGATAAATGACCCGGAATCCTCCCCATTACACTGCTTTCACCTTTGCCATTCAGACTTACATATTTCCTGAGTCTCATGTTGTTTGTTGTCAAGTCAGAAAGGGTTTCATGTGTGAGATTTGCAATAGTCAGGGACATGATGTTGCTCATTTGTGCTTCCCCACGCATGAAGTCACACATATTTGTATGAGAGAACACAGATGTCTTATGTCCATCCTTTGAGTGTCCTCTCTTTGCGTACTCTATTTCCCAGATCATGGTACTACTTAGCTGACGACAATTGGTGTCTTGTACAGCAGACATCCAAACCTCATATGTCAAACACTCACCTATACATGTGAATACAGTAGGAGAGGAGGCAAGCAGAATGTAACATTTGGTTTATACTCACACATTGCGGATAGGCTGAGAGGCTTTGATGCCTTCTGCCTGCACTGAATTAGCGTGTTGCTCTTCAGCCTAGTCATTTAGCAGGTTTAACTACATGAAGATTCACCTTAGCAGCCCCTACATTCATCTCAAAGGTACACTACTGGCATCAGTGTTGGCCTCAGCCATACTATTTTCATCATGGTGTTTCCTATCATTGAATTGCAAGCCGGTTGTGTTTTGGTCACTTCATATGACTCATGGTACTATTGAATGTCCATTCTGCACTCACTTGGCATACATTTTGTGTCATCCTTTCATTAGCCAGCAGGGTCTGATCTTGCATGGGTTCAAATGCCATATGTGAGCATATTGTGATGCAGGACAACAGTGTTGTAATACACATACAACATACGGCGGACGTGAAAGGCACATTTCATGAGCAGTCAGCCTGATATATTCTTGGGTTCCCTTCCCATGGCCCAGCACCGGAACAGTGTGTGGGCCCTGAACAGATGTCACAACCAACCTTGTAGCAGAAGTCAGTGTGTGTCTTTGATTCTGGGAGGACCTCGTTGTACCTACAATGATAAGTGTGTTTTGCTACTTTACATTCCTGCAGCCACATGTGATGCACTAGATTTCTGGCACAAAGGATGAGCACAAGCAGTTGTGGGCACCAGCGTTGCAGAAGTGTGTTATACGTAATATCATGATTGCTCCCACATAACTTCGAATGGGCCCACTACCTGGATGCAACCAATATCACAATGACATGTCTACGGATCCTGATGTGAGGTCCACTATCGTGTTTTGTTGATGGGCAACACAAAAGCCAGACAATGTAAGTGGTACATGACCAGCTGTGTGGACTGGGAATTTGATCTATATTGGAAACATTCAAAGTTGGACAGTGTATGCATTGTCAATACTAATGACCCTGGGATCTCACTTGTTCATCATTGCCATATTTCTGTCAATTAGATTGATTGATTACGTCTACAGACACCATTACAACATAGTGGGGACACCCTTTTGAGTAGTTGTGGCACTCGATAACAGGATTAGGGCTGTTGCTGAAAAACATGTCATGTTCCGCAATTACGAAGGTTTGATGAGCCAAGACATGTAATATATTGTCTTCAGCTGTTCACAATTATAATTAGCTAAAGGTGGATGTCCATTGACAACTCCAATAGTAATGCAGCTATTTGTTCATCTCTGGTTGACTTTCATATGTGGGCACTATATGTCCCTCGGTCACTCCTGACAATTTATGCATTTTGACCATCTCCTGGCCACTTTGACTTACCAGTCCGTGAGGGTGGTATGCCTATCACTGTACGGTGGCGATTCCTCCCAGTCGATGCAGGGACCTCTGCTGCGGCAGTTGTCTGTGCTCTGGCTGAATGTGTCAATGGGTGAGAAGAGAGAAAACTAAACATATGGAATATGTGCCTGTGGAACATTTCTGTGATTTCCCCATTTCTTCTGCATGCTAACAGTGTTATGTAGTACTGCCGCAGACTGGGCAGGGAGGAGCAGTGGTGCATTGGGGACGTAATGGCGTGGCAGGGTGGGAAATGTACAACAGAATAGGTGTATGACTTTTTAGATCTGATGAATCTCTCACCTTCTGCTTTGTGCTTTAAGCTTGCACGGGGTGAATTACTTCTTTGATATTTTGTGGCATGTTTACACGCCCCTTGTAATACATTTACACCGCAGTTGCGTCACTTCTGTGACACAGCGGTGGGGTAATACAGGTGACACATTTAGACTTATTCACAATGTTATGCATCTATGGGGATGCCTCACGTTGTGCGGTCCTGCGCAACATTAAACATGCATCAGCTGTGATGTAGGCAGGGTGTGTGTTTATTTGGTTATGCCTCGTACAAGTGATGCATTGTAATCGACGGCATTTCACGTAGTCACTTTTCATAGGGTGGTGCCATGCAAACTTACACCAGCTTGAGGCACATGTAATGAGTGGGCCAGAACGTTAGGTGTAGGCGGTCCATGGACATTGTTGGAGTTGCGTCACACTAGCGACACTACTCCAGCAGAGCACCCCCCTAATGCCATCATTTGCGACACCCATCTGTCTATCCCAGCGCCACAGTGCACCGCATTGTAAATGTGACGCATCTGCGGTTGCACAAGAGTTGGATTGCGTGTGGCATTGTTACTGGCGCATCTCTGCTGATATTTGTCAATTGCTACTTAGCGGGCTGGTGTACTACTGCAACTGGACAGTGCCCATGTTTTCTGAAGTGGGGGAGGGATTTGCCATTTCCATCGCTAAGGATTGTGGGACTTGTAGTGCTACATACAGAGGGTGACACAGGAGTCTCTGACTGACAATTTTTTTTATACACTTTGGACTACTTCCTTATTCACACTGACAGTGCAACACAGACATTCTTTTCATGCACTTTTTCTTTTCATCCCACTTACCTGGTACCACGTAGCGGACGTCACTGACAGGCAGCCCATGGACCAAGTGGGGGTGTATCGTTGTCAGGATATCCTCCTCCAGTGGGGTGAGGCGGATGCGTGGTCCAGAGTATGCGGCTGGGAGGATCCGTTGTAATTCAATCCGGGAGTATTTCTCCTTTACCCTCAGCCGCTCATCCTGCCATTTTTTTTTAGGTCCTGGACTGTGCGCCTCTCCTCCCCCAATGCTGTGACAGCAGTGGATAATTGCTGCCACAGGGCTGCCTTCTGTGTCCCACTGGTGCAGTAGGGTGGGAGTCCATAGAGGCGTTTGTGGTGCCTGACAATGAACTCCACAAGCATGGTGGTCTCCTCAGCTGTGAAATTCCTCTTTCTTTTCAGGAGGTCCATTTTTCTCAGCCGGTGTCAGCTTGCAAAGACAAACTCTGTGTGGCCAAACCTGTTCCTTCACTGTGTGCTGCTTTTAAATGTTTTTTGCTGCTGGTCAATCAGTGTTAATTGGCTTCAGCTGGATCATGGTGGGGGATGGTAGGCACTAGCAACATGATGGCTAACTGGAGCTGTTGGCTGGGATTGGCTGGAGTGCGTCAGCTGATGCATGGTGGGGGATGGTAGGGACTTGGACAGGTGTTTACCCTTGGCTCAAATGATCAATGGCCACAGTTAATGTAGTCTGGTCCCAAATCTGACTTTCCGGCCCGAGAGCGGAGTTTCCGGCCTGAAAGCAGAGTTTCCGGCCTGTATGCGGGCTTTCCGGCCCGTCGGCGGATTAATCGGGCCGGCACCGGACTTTCCGCTCCGGGGCCAGAAATTCCGGCCCGAGTGTGGACGTAAATTTAGTGGTCGTAAATGGATTCTGTGAATAGCAAAAGTTCTAAGTTCATTCTGTGAATAGCAAAAGTAGTAAGTTCACTCTGTGAATACCAGTAGTAGTAGGTGCATTCTGTGAATACCAGAATGGTAGTAAGTTTAGGATTTAGTCTTAAGTTTGTTCTGTGAATCGGGCCCGTGGTCTGCTTACCAGAAGACTTTTTCTTTTTTCCAACATGAGGATCTTCAACTAATTTGGGTCCTCCAGTTGTCTTCAAATATAAATGTTTTTTCTGTTCTTTTCTCTTTCTTGATTTTATAGGCATCTTTAATTTATTTCCCTGTTGTTCAGCAATACCTGAAAGAAACTAAAAAAAAATACCTTTATATAATTTAAATATATTACTATATTTTTTTTGAGCTTTTCAAATCCTATCATATGAGCTTCCCCTTTCCTACGAGTGCAAGTCTTACAGAACAAGAGCAACACGAATTAAATTCCTGACAACAATTCCTGTGTGCACACACACTCATGGTGTGATTCTAGGCAGAAAACGATATTTGATTGGTAATTTCAAAGCACATTTACTACTGTGGTAGAGCAAGTGATAATTACTGTAACAGCCTGACACATTTTCCTTATAGTTTAGAGAGGCAGAAAAGAGCACATGTCCTAACAGCTACTTGAGACCATGAGCATGTGGAACCTGGGTGAGTGATTAGACTAGAGCAAAGGAAATGAGCCTTGGTGACGTTGAATGTGGTAGCGTTACTCACTGCTATCTGAAACACCACACAGTGCTGAATAGTAAGCATGACTGTACATGAGAAACAGCTTGCTCTCTGCTAAGAGTGGGCTTCTGGAGACTGTCTACTGTCAGGTACAAGAGAGATCTGCATGGACGCTTGCACAACTGCATAAACACTGGAGACATGTATGTAAGACTACATGTGTGGTAAGAGTTAATAGGACTTTTGAACATGTACAAACTACATGACCCATTGCAAGAGTGGAAGGAAAATCTACCATGTTGATTTCAAATGTGTTAGCATTGCCCTCTCATTTGTGACATATTAATTTGGGCTGAATGCTAAGCAACACAGTTCATGAAAACAAGCTTCCCCTTTCCTACGAATGCAATTCTAAAAGAACCAGAGTAACACGAATTGAATCTCTGACAACAATTCCTGTGTGCGCACAGACTCATGGTGTGATTCTAGGCAGAAAACAAAATTTGATTTGCAATTTGAAAGCACACTTACTACTGTGGTAGAGCAAGTGATAATTACTCTAACAGTCTGACACATTTTCATTATAGTTTTCAAAAGCAGAAAAGAGCACATGCCCAAACAGCTGTTTGAGACCATAAACATGTGTAACCTGGATGACATAATACACTCTAGCAAAGGAAATGAGCCTTGGTGATGTTGAATGTATTAGCGTTACTCACTCCTATCTGAAACACCACACAGCGCTGAATAGTAAGCATGACTGTACATGAGAAACAGCTTGCTCTCTGCTAAGAGTGGGCTTCTGGAGACTGTCTACTGTCAGGTGCAAGAGAGATCTGAATGGACGCTTGCACAACTGCATAAACACTGGAGACATGTATGTAAGACTACATGTGTGGTAAGGGTTAATAGGACTTTTGAACATGTACAAACTACATGACCCATTGCACGAGTGAAAGGAAAATCTACCATGTTGATTTCAAATGTGTTAGCATTGCCCTCTCATTTGTGACATATTAATTTGGGTTGAATGCTAACCAACACAGTTCATGAAAACAAGCTTCCCCTTTCCTACGAATGTAATTCTAAAAGAACCAGAGTAACACGAATTGAATCTCTGACAACAATTCCTGTGTGCGCACAGACTCATGGTGTGATTCTAGGCAGAAAACGAAATTTGATTTGCAATTTGAAAGCACACTTACTACTGTGGTAGAGCAAGTGATAATTACTCTAACAGTCTGACACATTTTCATTATAGTTTTCAGAAACAGAAAAGAGCACATGCCCAAACAGCTTTTTGAGACCATGAACATGTGTAACCTGGGTGACTGACTGCACTCCAGCAAAGGAAATGAGCCTTTGTGATGTTGAATGTATTAGCGTTACTCACTACTATCTGAAACACCACACAGTTGTGAATACTAAGCATGATAGTACAGGATAAGCAGCTGAGTGTGTGGTAAGAGTCTGCTTCTGCAGACTGTGTATTTTCAGTTACAATAGACATGTGCATGGACGCTTCCACAACAGCATAAACATTGGAGTGATGTATATAAAAGTACATGTGTGGTAAGGGTTAATTGGAGTTTTGTACATGTAGGAACGACCTTACCCATTGCATGATTAAAAGTAAAATCTACCATATCAATTTGAAATGTGTTAGCATTTGCCTCCCATTTGTGAGATACTGTTTTATGCTGAATACAAACCATCACAGTTCTAAAAAACAAGCTGCCCCTTTCCTACGAATGCCATTCTTACAGAACCAGACCAACACAAATTAAATCTCTGACAACAATTCCTTTGTGCACACAGACTCATGGTGTGATTCTAGACAGAAAACAGTATTCCTGGGTGATACCAGTACACCTTAACTTATGGTGAAGATATACTCAATAATACCTTACAAGTTCAAGACAGTTAAATATCTCCCAAAACACAAAATGTGAAACACAACTTTAAAAGAAGAATCACATATCTATTATTTATATCAAAATGCACCACAGACATCCCCTCCATAATATCTTACAAGTTCAAGGCACTTAAATATCTTTCTTAACATAAAATGTAAAACACAACTTTAAAAGTGGAAGGAAAATGTACCATGTTGATTTCAAATGTGTTAGCATTTGCCTCTCATTTGTGAGAAAGTGATTTCTGCTGAATGCTAACCATCACAGTTCAAGAAAACAAGCTGCCCCTTTCCTGCGAGTGCAAGGCTAACAGAGCAAGAGCAACACAAATTAAATCTCTGATAACAATTCCTGTGTGCACACAGACTCATGGTGTGATTCTAGGCAGAAAACAGTATTCCTGGGTGATACCAGAACACCTTAACTTATGGTGAAGATATACTCAATAATACCTTACAAGTTCAAGACAGTTAAATATCTCCCAAAACACAAAATGTGAAACACAACTTTAAAAGAAGAATCACATATCTATTATTTATATCAAAATGCACCACATACATCCCCTCTCATATTCATAACTCACCTTTAAAAGTAGTTAGTTCAGAAAGAAATGTGGCACTCAAACAGCAGATTCTCACAGCAATAATCTCTGAGCTGAACACCTCTCTCCTCTCACCAGAACCAGTTAATGGCAATGTTTCCCTCTCTTTTTTCACACATATACATGTTAACCCCAAATCACAGTGCTTCCCACATTTTTTTCAAATGGAAACACACATTTCTATTGGTTGGAAATGTCAACCCTTTCCAAATGATCCCTTCCCCCAACATGACTTCTGCCTGCTACCATAGCAACAGGTCATGGAACACTGGTGTGAGCAGAGAGGTCATAAGTTCAACACACAATGTTTCTAATCCTTAGAGCAAGAGTGCTTGACTTTTCAAACCTAACAGCAAATCCAAAGTAATGTTCTGTGGGTACACATTTTTCTGAACCAATACAAAACATGCTTGTAAAAATCTAAACATACAGCCTAGTTTTAACTGTAAAATGGTTTGAATCAGCCAATCAGTTCTTTTAAAAAAAAAAAAAGTATGTTAGCCTCCATTTTACAACTATTTTTCTTTTCATATTGCCATTCTACTGAAAGACACCTTCTGAGTGCATCCTGATCTCCTTGAAAGATGTTCACAGTGTGGATTATAGGTCATAGCTATGTCTTCTGGAGTGAAAAGTTTGCAGAAAAAAGAGGTATTGTGAAAGACCTTGCTTTGCCAAATGTAGACATTAAATGGATGGGTCAGAGAGGGTTAAAGTGGCACCAATTAATGCCTTTGGTGAAAACCCTTCTACATCTCCCACAGCCTAACCTTATTATTGTGCACTGTGGTGGAAATGACCTAGGCACTTTAACTGGGGTAGGTCTGGAAATGCTTATTAAGGACACCTTTGTGCAATTGATGTCACTTTTTCCACAAACTGCCTTTGTATATTCTAATATATGCCAAAGGCAAAAGTGTAACTGGTCCAACCAATTTTGTCCGCAGATTGACAAAGCAAGAAAGCACGTCAATAAGTCTGTTTCTGGTTTCCTCAGAGACTATGGTATGGGTTCTATATACCACAACAACTTGCGTTACAACATGCAAGACATTTATAGAGGAGACGGTGTACATTTCAATGATGAAGGGAACAGAGTCTTCCTCTTGAACTTTAGACTCTGCATCGGTACTTACTTGTAGGTACCAAAAAAACACTTCATAAACACAACGGCTCTTTTTAGAGCCACCTAACATCTAAACATTTAATTTTGATTTTTAATTCTATTTTTTTTATTTTATTTTTTTACCGCCGTACGCGTACCGTATGCGCACAATATGCGTACCCCGCGATTTAAACGAAAAAATATATATATTTTTCACACTTCTGGGTCCTTCTTGGACCCCCTGACAAAGGCTAGGGGGTCTGCAACTCTCTACCTTGCCCCCTTTTCACGTTCTTCACCTTTGTTTTTCAGTGCGAGACACACAAAATGGCGGCCTACACTTCCTGATTTTGACCGACTGGAATGTTTACTGTCATGTAACCACCAATCAGAATTATGCTCACGCACGGCAGCGTGCGCGTACGGTATGCGTACGGTGCACGTACGGTACGCGTACGGTGCGAGGCTATAGATATGTATGTACTTTTAACTGCAATTTTCTCAGGAACTACTGAACAGATTGACTCCGGATATTCAAAAGGCACATCCCTGACCTGAGGACTTTCTCTTTGCCAAATTTCAAATAATTCTGTTCAGCCGATTGGGCTGTACCTTGGACTAAAGGTCCCTACGGAAAAATTCATGGGGAAAACGCGTTTTGGGACCCCCCTTTTTTCTCGGCACCCGCTTGACGAATCACCCCGAGACTTTTAGGGTAGGAGCGGAGCGGAGCGGAGCGCCCCACCTATTTTGAAAATTTCGCGAGGATTCGTCAACCGGCGCCAAAGTTATTCCAAATAGAATGTTGCAGATTTCCTATGGAAACACGGTCCTAACTATAACTATCTACTGGCGACCGCCAGTAGATAAGATATATATATATATATATATATATATATATATATATATATATATATATATATATATATATATATATATATATATATATGTATATATGTATATATGTCTTGCACATCCGTCCTGGGTGTAGTTAGTCTGAATGCTAAATCCCCTTGTGAGTGCCCTTCCTTTCTGAGTCTTAGCCATCTTGTTAACTTGTACAGGCTTCCCCTTTGGATCCCTTTTCCTCCTCTGACTTCCTGTGTGATCCTGGGCAGCGCTGTACTCCTCTGTGTACGTTTTCTACCCTGTTCCCAGTCCTTGCCCAAGTCCATGACTGTGTTCCTGACATAGTCCCAGACAATCCCTGACAGTATAATTCCAGTGGCCCTGGTGAGAATTATTATTATTATTATTATTATTATTATTATTAGTCAGATTTGTAGCACGCATGCCTGCCTCAGCAACAGGGCGTCCCAGCGCCGCCCTGACCGAGACCAGGAGAACACTGTGTTTTCAAAAGTAGCATGCCTGCGCACAAAGTAGCAGGAGTTATTATGTGAATGTGTGCCTCTTGAGATCAAATGTAGTTTTTTGGCTTTAGAGAATTAGTACTGGCTATGGCCCAGATTATTCCCCAACAATAAAGTTTTGCATAAGCCATGGCATAAGTATACTTGGGAATTGGGTATGTGTCTTTATTCTCTTTTATTATGTGCCTCTGCAGAACCTCCTGAGTCACCAAAAAAGTAAGTTTTGTGTATTTACTGTTGCACACATCTCACACTCCCAAAGCCTCATTTAGAATAATACATAGGGCAAAGTTTAAAAGGAAAGTTTTAATCAAGCAGCAGAGATGGAGTCTCGGTGGATGACTGCTGCCCAGAACCTAACTCGGATTATGGGGGAAAGCTCTGAGTCATGATCTGAGACTAAGACAGCAGATACTGAGACCGCATCTGAGAGAGATAAAAAGGGAGCAGAATCTGGAAGTGCTTTTTCAGGCGGCAGAGTTCTATCTGACGACTCATCTTCCAGCTATTCTGAGGGACATGATGATGGCAGCCGTGCTGTCCCTTCACAAGCACAGTCTGTTTAGCAGAGCAACCCTAGCAGGTTAGATCAACCCAGGAAGCAGGCATGTCCGGCGCAAGCACAGAGTGCTCTCTTGGCAGCACCCCAATTTAGTTCAGCCCCAAATTTCGCATCTCATTGGCGACACTTGAAGTAAAGTTGATACGGCCAATTTTTTGCCAGTTAACTAAGTCCATTTCTTTTGGGATGTTGACTTCCTTGAGCACATTGTGCAGCAAACAAATTAGTGGGCCGAACAATTTCTGAGGTAGCACAGAGGCACTCCAAGTCCTCCTTGTAGGGCACACCAGTGGACTTCCACTTCACTTGAGGAGTTGAAGATATTATTGGGCCTTACGCTCAAAATTGGTTTAATGCATAAACCAATCTTGCAGTCCTACTGGTCTACTCGCATGGTTTGAGTCACCCCCATCTTCGCACCGTACATAAACAGAAATAGTTTTTTGCTATTGCCACGTATGCTGCATTTCAATGACAATTCTGCTGCATTACCCAGCAGTGGTGGCTGCTCCTGGGGAGCAGTAGTGGGGCAGAGAGGAGGGGGCTTTAAAAAAAAAATCACTTACCTGCTGGCTGGCCGAATGGCCGGCTGCCCCCTCTCCTCTTTCGAGCCCGTCCTCTTCCTTCTGTGAGAACAGGAAGCACCCAGGCTCCCCTAGGACAATAACAACGCTGCAATGCAGCATTGTGATTGGTCTGAGCGCAGTGGTTCAGCGCTCAGCTGGGGACTGGGAGCCTAGGCATGCTCGCCACCCAGGCTGTACAATACAGCCGGTGGAGAACATGCTAAGTGCACATGACTGTTTGGCCAGCCTACACTCCTCCCCCCTGCTCTGCTCTGCCCAGCCCCGCCACGCAAAACTAGCTGAGCATGAAAAATAAAATGATAATAAAATCAAGTTATTATCATTTTATTTTTCATTTTTTGCAGTGTTGAAAGGCAGTAGGACAACGCTCCTCTGCCTTAGAGGAGGAGCTGCCGCTTTTGCCCTCAAAATTTGGCCTGTCGTGAAACATTTGTCTGCCATGTTTCCAGAGATTTACACTCCTGAAAATAATATAGCGATTGATGAGTCCTTGATCCTGTAGAAAGGGTGGCTGCTGTTCAGACAGTACATTGTGAGCAAAAGAGCTCCCTAATGCATCAAGTTTTACATGCTGTGTGAGAGCTCTACTGGCTATCTGTACAGCTTGGGAGTGTATACAGGAAGGGACTCCACTCTGAACCTTGTAGGTTGCCCTCCCACACTAGGAGTCACAGAAAAGATTGTATGGAAGCTTGTCCAACCACTCCTTCACAAAGGTTATAACCTTCTATGCAGGAATAGAGGTGTTCAGTGAGCTGTACAAAGCTGGCCCTGTGGCATACGGTACAGTCTGTTGTCATTGCAAAAGATTCCCGCAGGAGCTTGTTTGTAAGAAGCACCAAAAAACCCAGAGCACTGCGTCGCATTCCAACAAACTGCTCACAGTCAAGTAATCTGATAGCCATAATGTGTTTTGTGCTCACTACAATTCATGATGAAAGAACTTTCCCCATTACGGTTTGGGGTAAGATGGCTGAAATTCACATGCAACCTGCATAATTGATTACAAACAAGTGTATGGACCGAGTAGATAGGAATGCCTAGTTTCTCAGCCATACAATGCAAGTTGTAAAACTTGCGCCTGGTATAAGAAACTGTTTACCCACCTGATCCAGATGGCAACGTAAAAGGCAAATGTTGTTTATAACCAGACCACCATGGGAAGACTCCTGTCTTTCTTTGACTTTCAGTTAACCATCAATGAAAGTTTTACTGCTACAGGAGCAGCAGCCTGCACTTCTTATGCTCTGGAGGATATGGCAAGGCTGCAGGAGAACACTTTGCCCATCGCATTCCTGGAACATCTAAAAAGACTTGACCTTGTTGTCCTTGTAGAGTTTGCTTTAAGCAAGGAAAGAGACTGGAGAGTCATTTTTACTGTCCCCAGTGCCCATCGCAGCCAACCCTGTGTTTCCCTACATGCTTTGGGTTGTACCATGCAAAAGTGAAGTATTGGGAAATTGACTGAGGTGGAGCTGCCATAAGGCAAACCTTTCAATGTTTGTGAATGAATGCCTACCTTCCATGGGCCACTACTTCACTAGGCTAGCAGGCGTAGAATTTTTGCTCCTCTACTTGAGAAATTCATGGACTTGCCTATGTCGCGCTCAACACCTTTATCCGCCATCAGAACGTGGTAGGTGTGATGTTCATCGATTGACAAGTGCATTATAATCCCCACATTGCACATAATGATGGACAGAACATAAGCCACATTGTCACAGAGCACCCTGTGTGGCAAAAATGTGAGGTATTTACTAGATTTTGGAGTGCTTTTAGGGAGCTTATTCCTCTAACACAAGGACCACCCTGATTGCCCACGAGAACCAGAGTAAATGTTATAAGCCAAACTAATGTCCTGTGGGACTCTTTGCACACTTTCAAAGCAAGTAGAAGTGTGTGAATCTCAGTTAGTAACTTGGATCATAATAAATGTTATTCTGAAAGGATACAGGGCACTATCTTACATGTTGTTGATTTTCACATTTTTAGTATTAGGACAATATACATTTCAGTATGTATCAAAAGTAGTGCAGATAACGCAGTGTTCAGACAGTGAACTACTACGTATACCATACTACTATGTATACAACAACATAGAACAAGACAGTGAACCAATGCCAAGGTTGTATATGATCTTATATCAATCAAATGTAAGTGGAGATCCTGTCTAATTGTCTCAAAAATGGCAGAATGACCTCAAATGTAAGTGAAGATCCTGTCTAGTTGTCTCCAAAATGGCAGAATGGCCTGCCTCTACACATATGATGCAGTCCACACAAAGCTACACCCTTCGATTTGGTTAATCCATGGCTCAGCCCTAACTGATCTTGCGTCAGCAACAGGATACCCTCCTCGGTGATAGTGCGCTTTACAAAAAAATCATAGCATTACAGAGAACTCTGCACCCAGCGCTACATGTATGGGCAAAATGTTCATCCTCCATCAGAACTTAGTATATTTTCAGATTACTGTATGACAAGTGCATTACAATTACAGTACTACACATATCAGTGGATGTGACATATGATATGTTCTCATTGAGTACCCTATATCAAAAACTAACGTTGTTCATAGTTTATAATGTGCTCTTTAGAGAACTTAGGCAGTATTCTCCAGCATGTTTGTCTTAGTTTCAAAGGTAGATATGTTCACTCAGTTCGAGCAATGTAGGCCTCAGGAGGCATTCTCGGGCACCCTCAACTTGCATCTACAAACTGGATGGAGTTGCATTTACCACATTGAGTGTGCTAAATACACATTTAAGTCATGTCTTTCTGAGCCTCATGCGGCTGCCATAGGAGCTATTAGTAAAGGTTCACTAGGCATGCGAGCGATAATGTTCAGAATGAAGGCGATTACTTGACATTGTGGTAAAAATGTAGTCAAACTGTTTAATCATTTGTGAAGGTTGTGGATGCACCGACTGTAAACATGTCTGGACATATGTGCTTATAGAGGTTTGTTTGTGGTGTGTTTGTGTGCAATTTGGTTGATGAGTGGTTGAGAGGTTGTCTTGAATGGGGATTCCATCGTAAGGTATTTGAATGTGATGTGTCTTTGAATGGCAGTGGTATGTTGATGTGAGTGCACTGATCTGTTGGATTGGGCCTGTGACGGGTAGTATGAAAGTCTTGTATGTGGTGCATGAATGGCATGTGAATGGACCATAAAGTGGTTGATGACTTGATGTGGTTTTATGGCTAACCTTCAGTAGTATTGGTTTCAATATTCAGATACTTTGATAAATATTTGTGCTTTGAAGCTCGTATTTCTGGACGTGCTAAAACCAACCAGGGTAAGTGGTCGATTAACTTAAAAAAATTAGTACCGGCTTTATATCTCTGGCGGTAAGGACACTCTGTTGGAATAGCGTCAGAGTAGGATCCTGACTATGTTGAACATATGAAGTCTTGGATAGTCCTTTTTTCTCTTTAAATAAGGGAAGCGTAGAGGAGGGGATGGTCTGGGATTCCTTCAAAGCAGGCATTAGGAGCGAAACCCTGAGCTTTAGCATTTCTAAAGAGAAGAAGGCACGTGGTCGCTGTGGAGAGCTATATCGAAAACAGTAAGCAGCTTGGAAACCAGATTAATTAGTGTTGTTCAAAATGGGAGGGACTCGGCTCCTGTTTTAAATGAGATAGCTGTTACTAAGGCCTGTCTAAATGAACATCACGCAGAGAAAATAGCTGGGAAACTCCTCGCTAACGAGCAGGATCGCTATGAATACAGTGAGCGTATCGGGAGGTTTCTGGCAGTCAGGGCAAAACAGCAGAGCACGGCTTACTACATTAGTAATATTAAGAACATGAGTGGGAATACAGTTACAGAACCCGGAGAAATATTTGAGGCCTTCTGTGAGTTTTATGCTAATTTGAATAAAGATCTGTTTATTCACGGCTCTGTGTCACCAGACAGCCATTTAGTCGGCCAGTTGGGCTCAGCTACACTCACAGATGAGGAGAGGTTGATGATAGGGGAGAAATATCATTAGAAGAGCTACAATTGGCCCTGTTTGCCCTACCCTCAGGGAAGGCTTCAGGGGCAGACTCTATACCATTAGAATTCTATAATATATTCTTTGCAGAGGTACAGCAGAAGCTTCTGAGCCTTGTAAATGGAATTAGAATGGGGACTCAACCGCCCAGATCCTGGGATGTAGCCAACATAATTATATTTCTAAAGAAAGACAAAGACGCTGCTGCTCTTGGTTCTTACAGACCAATTACACTGCTAAACAGTGATGGGAAGCTATATTCAAAGATCTTCGCTACCCGACTGGCCGCGGTCATACATCAGCTAGTATCTGAAAAACAGCATGGGTTTATCTCGGGGAGGGGTACTACGGACCACATTCAAAGGGTCATTACCGCATTCAATGCAACCGAAGTCCTGGCTAAACCAATGGGGGTCTGTATTTTGGACGCAGAAAAGGCCTTCGCCCATGTGTCGTGGTTCTTTCTCTGGAAAGTGATGGAGGATATTGGACTGGGAAAAAACTTTATTAACGCAATTCAGGCAATATATAAAAGACCTACAGCCTATTTGAGTATAATGGGACAAGAAACTAAACCCTTTGTAATCGAGAGGGGCACAAGACAGGGCTGCCCTATGTCTCCCCTACTGTTCGCATTATTTATCGACCCTTTTATCAGAATGTTAGAAGCCTCACAAGATGTCGTGCCACAGGGGCGGGATACTAAGACACTCGCCTACGCCGACGACATCGCCATAGTTACCAGTGATCCAGATAGGGCCATAAGGGCAGTAGAGGAACTGGCTGAAGAATTCGGGAGTAGGTCAGGATTCCTTCTAAACAAAACTAAAACCCAAATTTTAATCAACAGACACACGCTAGCATCTGATAGTAGGATCACAAATTAAGCTACTTATCTGGGTATCTGTATTACCTCAAAGGTAGATGTCATAGTTGATAAAAACCTGTCCCCTATTCTGGAGAAAGCTAAGCAAGATTTAAAAAGATGGGACAACCTGAGACTGTCAATAATGGGAAGATGCAACTTAATTAAGATGATTTTCCTTCCAAAAATATTATATGTGTTTAGAACTGTCCCACTGGAAATTAATGATATCTGGTTTAAGAAAATTGATAGGTTAATAGCGAGCTTATTTGGGCGTACGGGAAAACCAGAAGAGCTAATGCTTATATGTGCTTACCCAGAGTTAGGGGTGGATGGGCACTACCAAATTTTAGGCTGTATTATCTTCCTGCAGCTATGCAGTGCTATCAGATGTTGTTTAGTAGCCAGACAATGGTGCAGGACACCGGCAACAGGTCACCTTCCATTTATGAGCTACTGATTGGGAAGACTGCTCATGGCTGCTTAATGATGTTCTTTGAGCCAAGTTACTTCAAACGAACCCGCTTTAAGACCTTGTATGCAGCATATAGGAACTGGGTTTTGGTTCGGAAAAAAGCGGGGGTGGGTAGGTATAGCCAATATACTCCTCTGACCCATAATGAGCAATTGCCTTGCATTTTCCATGACAGCTGCTTTAATAGATGGGGCCGCAATGGGGTTAGTTGACTTGGAGATCTTTTGGTAGGGAGCTCATTTGCGCCCTTTGAACTGATCCGTAGTAAATTCAATGTCTCAATACGAGACTGTTTTAAAAAACTTACAGACCAGGGACTTTTTTTAAAAAAAAGTTGGGGGGCAGCTGGCTTTGATCAAATACCGGTGTTGGAAATAACGGTAAAAGAAGTTATTTATTTATTTACGGTTTTTATAGAGCGCAACACTTATCCCAGGGGATATCACGGCGCTTATACCGAGCAGAAACAACTGAAGATTGATGCTGAAGGTTTAGAAATTGGGGAAGAGGTGGGTTTTCAGCTTTTTTCGGAACAGAAGATAATTTGTAGTATATCTTAAGTCGATGGGAAGCTCGTTCCACCTCTTTGCTGCCAAGTAAGAAAAGGAACGGCCGCCTGTTCTAACTTTAAAAATACGTTTTGTCCTAACCAATGCCGATTGAAGTGATCGTAGGTTCCTGGTGGGGACATAAAATTCGATTTTACCTTGAAGAATAGTGGGACCAGTCTTATACAGAGCCCTGTGAGCATGGCTGAGCAATTTAAAGGCAGCCATCTGGAGCATCGGAAGCCAATGAAGTTTCTTCAAACATTCCGATGCCGAGTCTAGCTTGCCTGTGTTGCAGACAAGTTTGGCCGCCGAATTCTGCAATACCTGTAGGCGAGAAAACAGATGTTCATTCATCCCCACAAACAGCGCATTGCCATAGTCTAAACGACTAACCACTAGAGCCTGTGTGACCGAGCGTCTGCAGTCCAGAGGTATCCAGGGAAATAGCCTAGCGAAAAGTTTTAGGATGGCGAAACACTTGCCACAGATGGATCGCACATGATCCTTCATGGACAAGGCGTCATCCATGATGATCCCCAGGTTCCTGGCATGTTGTTTTGGAGTGGGGGCCAAACCCAATGAGGGTGGCCACCATGAGGCATCCCACATCCGTTTGGCGCCACCAAATAGAAGAATCTCAGATTTTCCTGCATTCAACTTTAGGCAGCTATCCCTTCCATCTCTCAGCTATACGGTTGCCTATTGGAATTGGTCCCTGATGATCTGGAGAAGCAGGATGGGAAATGGAAGGAGAAACTTGACCTGGCCGACTCTGGGTTTTTGGAATCACTGGAGCTAGGGGGTACAGTGATGTATGCCTCGAATTTGCAATCACAACATTATAAAACGGTGTATGACCTTTACATAACTCCTGCAAAGATTGCAAAATGGGGCGGCACAGCTGGGACAAGATGTTCCAGATGCCATGCGCCGGGTCGATCTGGTCCATATATTTTACTCCTGTCCCAGCCTAAAACAACTAGAGTTAGAAATCGTGGGCTTCTTAGCGCAGGTACTAAAAAGTAAGATCACTCCGTCCCCGCAACTCATGCTACTGGGAGTGGATAAAACCTGTTCAGTGCCTGGGCCGGAACTGCTCTTGATCACTATGACTGTATATAGACTGTGTATATCTTCGGCTTTGCTAGATAGTCTTCCCCCGACATTTCAGCAATGGAAAGGGCGCTTTCTGCACGTATATCAATTTGAAATGGCTCTATATAATCGTAAGGGTATTCAGGCTAAACGAAAGGGAAAGAAGATCTGGGGAGCCTTAGCCACCTGGTTAGAAAAGTTCTAAGTAGTATTAATGGTTTACACCAAGCCTAACTAGGATTTGTGCTGTGGTTGGACGGACTACTGCTCCTGTTTAGATACTGGGATATGTAGTATTGTTTTTTTTTCTTTTTTGCCTAATGCTGCTTATAGATTTATTTACGCACACTTGCTGATACTGTATTTGTATTATTTGATATGAAAATAAAAATTTCTAAAATCAAAAACATTAAATCCTTACCGTAAAGATAATGGTCTGGCAGCCCGATATATATAGGGACGGACCATTGTTGTAACAATGTTGAAGACTATTCCATCACTGGCCTGGTTGTACCCATTCCATGTCCTGATGGAGTAAGTGCCACCTGTGGCTGACCTCTATGTGCGCCCACCTAATTTATATGTGCAGACATACAGGTCAGGTTTCACTGCCCATCACCACCTAGAAAACCATGGTGGTGAGGGACAGGGAAAACTGTCTAATGCCCCCCTTACCATGGGAGATAACTCCCACCATGAGATGGGCAGTTTAAAAAAAAATAAGAATCTGGCTTTGGGATTTTGTTTTTGAAAATTTAAAACAAATTGATGGAAGGCTCTGTCATGTTGATGTAGTAATGTGTCAAACGTAAAAAGGCATTGACAGGAACCTCTGTGACTCTTGTCAATGTTTTTGAATTGACAGCCAGCTTCATTGAGAGATGAGCCCTTGCCAGGTTTGAGAAGTTTCTTCTGCAGTCACTAGGCCCAGTCAAACAACTGGAGCAGCGTTTGTATCGGCACAAGTGGGGTAATGCTGAGTGGTAGGAATTTTGTAGATTCCTACTGGTTCTGGAAGTTTCCATCACAGAAATGGAAGGAAAATGCACTGTTTCAGGCAAAGTTTGAGGTTTGCAGAGCATTGTGTGCAAGAAATTCTTGTGGGATCCATGCATGGCATTCAAAAATATCTGTAGTTTGTAGGTTTGCATGGGTGGCGCCACAGCACAGCCCCTAACACAGCAGCTACTCCTATTCCTTACCTCTCAATGTGCAGTGCTTTAGGGCCTTTTGTGTTGTGGTCTCTTGGTCCACCCACACAAGTGGAGTACTGTTCTTATAGGAAGATCAGGGTGGTAGGAAATTTGTGGCTCCCTTAAGATTCCAGAACTTTCCGTCAGAGAAATGTGAGGCAAATGTGTGTTTTTTGCCAAAGTTTGATGTTTGCAAGGGTTTCTGGGTACTATTAACTGGTGAGCGCGATGCAAGTCACACACCTCTTGACTCCCCTGCTTGTCTAGTTTTAAAAAATGTACAGGTTTGCTAGGTTTCCATAGGTGCCAGCTAAGCCAGAATCCAAAATCTATAGCTACCTGCATTGAAAAAAAAGTCAGTTTTCAGTGGAAAAATGTGATGCGCCAATGTTGTGTTGTGTCACGTTTCCTGCCCCGGGGTCTACCCGCACAAGTAAGATACCATTGTTACTGAGAGACTTGGGGGCTGCTGGGTGGAAGGAAATTTGTGGTTCCCCACAGATTCCAGCACTTTCCATCACAGAAATGTGAGGAAAACGTGTGTTTTAGTCAAACTTTGAAGTTTGCAAGGGATTCTGGGTAAACAAAAACCTGGTGAGAGCCATGCGCGTCACCCCACCATGCATTCCCTTAGGTGTCTAGTTTTTAAAAACTTGCAAGTTTCCTAGGTTTCCCTAGGTGTTGGCTGAGCTAGGGCCCAAAATCCACAGCTACCCACTTTGCAAAAGTCTGTTTTGTTTTGAAAATTGTGATGTATCCATGTTTCGTTTGGGGACGTTTACTGTTGTGGGCACTATGCCTACTCACACAAGTGAGGTACCATTTTTGTCGGGAAACTCTGGGAAATACTCGGTGGAAGTAAGTGTGTGGCTCCCCACAGATTCCAGAACTTTCTATCACAGAAATGTGAGGAAAATGTGTTTTTTTGTGTCAAAGTTTGTGGTTTGCCAGGGATTCTGTGTACAAAAAAACCTGGCAAGAGCCACGTAAGTCACCCGACCCTGGATAACCCTAGGTGTCAAGTTTTAAGAAATGCTAGGTTTCCCTTGGTGCCGGCTGAGCTAGGGTCTAATATCTTCAACTACTCACTTTGGGGAAAAAAGTCAGCTTTCAGTGGAAACATTTGATGCATCCATGTTGTGTTTTGGTCCGTTTCCTGTTGTGGCACTAAGCCTACCCACACAAGTGAGGTACCATTTTTATCGGAAGACATGGGGGAATGTCGGATGGAAGGAAGCTTGTGGCTCCCCACAGATTCCAGAACTTGCAATGACAGAAATGTGAGGAAAATGTGTTTTCTTTTAGTCAAAGTTTGAGGTCTGCAAGGGATTTTGTGTAAAAATACCTGGTGTGAGCCAGGCAAGTCAGTGACCCCTATGTGTCTAGTTTTAAAAAATGTGCAGGTCTGCTGTGTTTCCCTAGGTGCCGGCTGAAGTAGGGTCCACAATCTACAGCTATCCACATTGGAAAAAAGGTCCAGTTTTCAATGGAAAAAATGTGATGCATCTATATTGTGTTTTGGCCTGTTTCCTGTTGCAGGCACTAGACCTACCCACACAAGCGATGTACCATTTTTATTGGAAGACTTGTGGGAGCATGGGATAGTAGAACATTTGTTATTACCTACTGGATTTCACTGCATTTGTGTCTTTCAAATGTAAGCCAGTGTATAAGAAAGAAGGGATTTTGAAAAATACCGTTTAAATCATACACTAATAATGGTACGCACAAATTCAGAGATATACAAATAACCACTGCTCCTAAACTCCATATGTGGTACCCATTTCAGAAATACATAGGTTTCTTTGATAACCATTTCTCACTCTACATATTTCACCATATGCATTGGTCTATACTCTGTACACAATGAAAAACCATCCATTGTATTGTGCAGCTCAGTTGTTGGCTCTACATGTCTTGGGTTCTTGGAGAACCTACAAGCTGTATATATCCCCGCAACCAGAAGGGTCTAGCAGACGTAATGGTATATTATATTTATAAATTGGCCATCGTGACAAATAGTTACAGATGAAAACGTTGTCACAAATGGCCATTTTTTCCTGCTCATTTTCAATATTTTGTAATTCAACAGTTATTTTCCGTGGGAAAACTTTGTAGGATTTACACATATGATCCCTTGCTGAACTGAGAATTCTGGCTACTTTTCAGAGACGTTTTGGCTTTCCTGGATCACTCATGGATTTCATACTGGTTTCCACCACAAACTTAAAGTAGGTTGAGAGCACCAAAAAAGGGAAAATGGGCTACCTGTTTGAAAAATGCCAAACAATGTGGTACTGAAGGAAGTGACCCGATTAGGGCCACCCGGGTCACTTGCGACCACCTCTCAGTCTTCCATACAAATGAAGAGTCGGTCAGACATTAGAGAATACAAACCAAAGTTATTTTATCAATATTCGCTCAAGCGGAGTCCAGTCTGACCAGCCTCCTTAGATAGCTGTCGAGGGACTGACCCTCACCAACATCAGATATTATACATTTCCCACACCCAACAGCACCCGCCCAGACTGGAACTTTCCAGTTGGAGCAGGTTAACAAAGGAGGCACAGAAGGATGAGCTACCATCCTGAGACCAGGAACACACTATCTTAGCTTCAAGGTTACTCAGCCCGTGACCATCTCTCTGAGAGTGGGAGCTGGGCTACATACGAGGAAAGGTATGCAAACACTGAACGAGCTTTTCATTAGTGCAACAAAGTTCAGTTTTGAATCATAAAAGAACACTCAAGGCTGTTTTCTGCTGAAGCAGACGGTGTGAGACAGAAGCTTAATTTCAATCATGGCACAAAATGGTGGCTGAATACAAAATGGTACCGCAAATGCTAACTTAACTCACACAATGCTAGAAGGAGTCAGCTAGACATATTTTTCAGTCCAACAGTACGAAATTAGGTTTTTTGATTGAGCTTTTCATGTTCCTGAAAGCTGGGAAGTTTGTGTCTTTTTGTAGGGAAAAAACAGACACTTTTTTCCGGTGCACTTTTTTCCTATGTTTCTCAAAAAACTGAAAGATTTGCTATATTTTGCCTATTTCTCGGTCTGCTCCAGGGGAATCCACAAACCCTGGGTCCCTTTAGAATCCCCAGGGTGTTGGAAAAAAAGGATACCTTATGTGGAAAAAAGATTATGGAGCACTAAGCGCGAACTCCCCCAAATAGCCAAAAAAAGGGCTCAGCACAGTTGCTGGTTGGTGTAAATGCCAACCTTGAGGTAAAAATGGCTGAAAGGGAAGGACGTGGGTCACCTGTACCGTGAAGCCAAGGGAGCAGCAGAGATTGAAAGAAGAAATACACCATTTCTCCAGGGAGCCCAGAACCTGGAAGATTTATAAATGTGTGCAACAGCTTAATCAGCAAATCTAAACACGACCTGAGGGCTAGTATAATATAAACTAGTTTGAGAATTCATGGTAACACAGAGGTATTATTTTTGAGAAGCAATGAAAGGATGTTACAAATTTAGGCCTGGAGTGCATCCTTATACTGGAAACTTATAAAAAAATGTTTGCACTAGGTACAGTCTGATTGCGTATTACTGAGAACATATATGTTTGGAAGCACGTTTATCCCATACACTATATCATTTTGCACATTTTGCTGCAGCCTATCTTATACCGTGTGTAATACACATTTAAAAGAATTAGACAATGATTTCAGTCACAGGCTGGGACATAGTAGTACTATAAACACACAAGTCACTATTCACCACTTCGCCTACTTGGTTTCGGTTTTGGGGCTGTTTGGTTATCATATTGAGCATTTATAACCTAAATTTGGTTACACATGCAGGCATCTGTAGTGATTTCCTTATCATATTGAGCATTTATAACCTAAATTTGGTTACACATGCAGGCATCTGCAGTGATTTCCTTACCATATTGAGCATTTATAACGTAAATGAGTGCCTTTCCCACCGCTAGATATACCTTGCATTAATTACTCGTTTAATGTGTGTTTGTGTTGTATTTTATATGTATAATTGCAAAATATGTTGTTCTTTTTAGCCACGTCTTTGTCCTTACCACCAGACACAGTTACTCTGTCCCCAGTGCACTCACGACATCTCCCATACGTTTTTTTATGCACTTCAACCAGTGATTAGAAGAGCTTTGAGAGCGGGCAGTATAAGTGAAAAAATGGACAGAATTGAAGATCACAGAGTGGGACTTGAACAGGCTGGAGGAAGAGGAGGCAGACCTGGAGAGACTGAGCAGGGCATTAGAGGAACAGCATAAGTGGCCAGGCTGGCATACATGCCAAGACTCCATATTTTAACAAGAGTCCTGATTTTTAAAGGTAAAATTATGCTATTTTACCTTTTTCCCCATTTGAAACCTACTCTACCTGAATGTGAGTTAATGGTGACATTACATTTCTTGATTTATTTCCTCTAAATCTACTATGTGGCTGTTCCCAATTGGCTGCATGCATGGGATGGGGGCATGCAGGGTGGGTTGGGAACAGGCAGGAGAATGGGCACACTTTAAAGGTTAGTGGAGCGAGGGCAGAGTGGGAAAAGAGCTGGGATAGGTTGAAGGAGGGCTGTGATCAAGCAGGCTGTGAGGGGAGAGCAGGAAGTGCAGGGTGAGAGGTCATGCAGTGGGATAGCCAACACACTGTCAGGAGAGTGAGTAGAATAGTACCAGAGATGGGAGAAAGTGCGGAAAGATGTAGGAAAAGCCCTCACACTGTGGGAAGAGCGGACATCCAGGGAGGGTGAAGACGCAAGCAGTGGCAGGAAGGAACTGGGGTTACCACCTGGCCATGTTTTTACTGGCCTGGCCAGTAGTTTTATGTCCAGGCTGGTAAAAAAAATTGGGAAATGCAAAAAGAACAATTGATGGACAGAATGCAGGACAATGTCACACATTCACCCCAGTACAGAGATCTGGGCCTAAATCCATCGTTTTTTTGCTCACCAAGCTGTTCCAGTTAGAACCCAGCCATAAGCAAATCAGTAGGCCTGGGTTAAAATTCCGTTCCACTCGCGGAAATTGCGATAATTTGACATTTTCGCTTTCCGCGGAGAGCGTGAAAATGTCATGCGTGCGATCGCCTTACCTGAATCCCTGCGTTCACCGACAAGTTTTCCCGATCCGGTCGCGTTCTCCACGAGATGTTGGATTGTTGGTAGCCATTTGCGCTGTCTCGCGACAGTTCGCGCCCGCATTAACGTCATTTGTCGTGCGATCACGTCATTCTTCACGCGATCAGGTCTTTCTTCTCGCGATCATGCACCGCGAGAGTATGAGATGATTGAGATCTCACGCCCGTGAGCAACTGCATGGGTAAGTTGGCGAGCCGCGATCACGCAGAAAATACCGCGAATGGGCGGGAAACAAACTTCCGCGTCTTCGCGATATTTCCACGTGTTTGTGGAGATTTTGAACATTTTTACGATAGTTTGCGAAAGTGAATTTCACAAATTCCGCCCACCCCTACAAATCAGTCTTGACCCTGTGCCCAATTGGAACAGTCCAGCTCCTCCCTGGACTGGAAACAAGCATCATGGGACCAGTTTTTGGGTAACACCCTTCATCAAAGGAGCCTGAAAGGAGGCAGCAAGCACTTTTAAAACCATAATATACTTGCCACCCAAAGTCATAAGCCTGCCCGCAAGACTAGAGGTGAACTTCATTATGGAATTTGGTGGACAGGCCTTCAAGGTTAACCCACACATACCCGCACTAGGGCAAACATGCTAGTACTAAGACACCAGGGTTTCTATGGTCTTGCTGGGCATTCTTAGGCCTAGCATTGGAATGTGCTCCCTCAGGAGAGTGGTCAGGAGGACTGGTCATGAAGGCTGAACCTGGTTCCCTAGTTCCAAATTCGGCAGCTCTGACCATAGTGCCACATCCTCTCACCCACTGAAAACCATACTGCCCCACTGAGAGAAACTCGCACAGCCTTCAACTACAAACCAATTGTGCCTTGCTATAAATACCTGGCTGCAACTCAGTTCAAATTACGCACTAGAAAAAAGCAATACGCTGCTTAAAAAACAAACGTAACATCATCCTGAAAAAAGCAACCACTCATAGGGACTACATGATTACGTTAAGCATGTGAAATGTAAGCAGGAACAACATTGTTTACTTAACGCATTTACACTCACTATTCAGAAATCAGTGAGTGCTTGTGCCTGAAAAGTTAAGGACATGACTACAGGGCCCGGAAGGGACCCGCTTCAATGTCCATTGCTTATATCCTTACAAAACGCAAGCAGTATGGGTTAAAAAGACCACATCCATGAACACCGAGCCGCGGAACGCATTTTGTTTTCCAATCCACTCATCAATCCGGCATTGCAGTATCTCCAGGAATGGTGCACTTCCTCATTCAGGGAAAACAATGCTGTTCAAAGAAAAGATAAAACAAAAGTAGCGCTTCACTGGCAAACTCTGTATAGTGGCACTAATGTGTTTTGGTGTGAATAAAATCAATCTGGTTGCTTTGTGAACACTGTCTTGCTTTAGTTAGTTATTTATTTTTCATATTTGAAACTTTTGTTTCTCTCCGTCCCGAGCCTGTACTTTGGAATAGAATAATGTCAGAAAAAGAAAACATTTGCAGCAAAATTATTTTTCTTCTTTGGATCCATTTCACAGGGAACCATTAAACGAAAGGAGGAAAGAGAGGATGGGAACCGTTTCTTGAAGTCACGGTTTTCAGTGAGGAGGAACAAGACAGAAAGGGGGAGTAAGAGGAAGAAAGCGAGGGGGAGCAGCTGCCAGCGACAGAGCAGAAGTGGACACTGTCCTTGTCTTCTCTGGCAAGAAGGAAAAGCCAGAGTCCTTTTCCTTCTCTGCCCACCGCCCATCCGCGAACGGCCAGGAACACTGAGCTTTCTCTGCAGGCCTTGGCTATTTCTGCCGTCCTGGGACACAATATTTTTTATGTTTAATAAGCTTTATTGACATAAAATTCATCATACAACATTGGGCAAAAAAAAACATAACAATATTTAAGAATAATCAATATATAAGGAATAAAATATGCCATAAAACGTAGTAGAAAGCTGTTTACAATTTTTTAGGATTTATAAGGAAAACAAAAATAAGGGGGGTAGGAAAGTGAGAGGGTAGAAATAAGATATAATCTACAAATGAGGATCAAATATCAATAAATGTACAACAGGACAAAATGGAATGTGGTTAATATGTTCAAATAGAGTTACAATAATAAATATTTGTAAAAAGAGAAAAAAGGCAAAGAAGTAAAACAGGAAAATCATGGAGGTTGGAAATTTTCAAAACAATTACAGGATATCTGAACAATGGATATCTTATTCATATAAACAGTTACTGGTAACCAAAATATGTCTCTATTTTTCTGTTGATTATGACAGGATGCAAAAGCCGTATCTAGCCTATGATAATGGCATAAAGTATTCCACCAAGATTTGACTGAGAGTTTGTTTGAACATTTCCAATTAAGTGTAATCTGTTGAAATGCTAAGGCTAACATGAGGTCAAATAACCCTCGTTCATGAGACAGTAACCCAAGCGATTCTGATAGGCTACCTATGAAGAGAAGGATATTTGAAAAGGGAGTCTGAAGCTTAAAAAAAGTGGAGAACCTAGACCAAATTTGTGAACAAAAAGAGACTATGTGAGGACAAGAAAAAAGGAGATGGCATAAATCAGCCAATGGATGGTCACAAGACCAGCAGGTCTTGTTAGCAGAGTGTGTAAAAGTAGCAATAGAAATAGGAGTAAAAAATAATCTATGGTATAGAAAAACATAGATTGAGTAGTAGATGCAGATCTAAAAATTTTCAACGATCTGATCCAGATCTTGCTCCAGAAATCAATGCTCCATTCACAACCCAAATCTGTTTCCCACGTAAGCTCCACCTTAGTCTTGACACATTCTGGATCAGCAGAGTTGAAAAATGTATAAATAATAGAGGCTCTTGGACACAATGATAAGAGTTTGATCATCAGATCTTGCGTAAATAAGGACTCTTCAGGGGGAAGAGAATAAAACATTTCTAAAATGGTTTCCACCAGTAACAAGAATTTGTGCAAAAATGAACGAGGACACTGAAAAGTAGTTTGGAATTGGAGAAAAGAACAAGTAGAAAGACCATAAACATGTCTTGGATCCAGATGATACCCTTAGATCTCCAAGAGCTCCAAAATAAGGGTCTATTGTTGATGGTAAGAAGGCGATTATGCCAAAGAGGAGAGCATAAAAATGTATTCCTAGAGATTAACTTTGGTTGACAATGAGGTCTTAATAATGAGCAAGTGTGTTTAAATAGTGGAAGAGATGTGAGACTAATTTTGGCGGTAAAAGGGAGGATCTCTGGGAAAGAGAAAGGGGAAAAAAGACTGCGTTCAACATTGACCCATAAAGGAGAGGAGACATCTGTATAAAGCTAATAAGAGGCTTGTTTGAGACAAAAGGCTTTATGATATAATCTAGAACTTGGGAAATTCAGGCCTCCAATAGGTTTTAACTTTCTGAGATGTGATAAAGAGAATCTGGATTTTTTATTATTCCATAGGAAATTAGAAAGAAGAGAATCCCGTTTTTTGAAGTAAAAAGAAGGGATATGAACTGAGAGCATTGACCAGGAAAGAAAGAGAGGGTTCCAAGAGGAAAGTAGTTTGGAAACCCGTTCTAGGATTTCTTTCATATTTATTGTGTTCAAATCCGGAAAAGAGCTGGAAAACCATAAACCTAAGTATTTAACTTTAGAATTATTCCAACGGAATCCCGTTAGGTCAAAGTGATGTTTGGAACAAAATTTGATTATGGGAGGATTTCTGTTTTATCAGAATTAATTTTGTATCCTGATACCGCCGAAAACTCTGAAATTTCATTTAGTAAGGGAGGGAGAGAGGATTCCGGATGGATATGAAAAGTAAGATATCATCTGCATATGCAGAAATCTTCAAGTGTTGGTCTCCATATAGAAATCCAAAAATGGAAGCGTTATGGTGAATATGAGACAAAAAGGGTTCAAGAGATAAGATAAAGAGATGAGGAGATATGGGGCAACCCTGTCAAACACCATGATGGAGGGAAAAACGATTTGAAGTAAGACCATTAAATATAGTGGAGGCAGTAGGTGTAGTATAAAGTAATGAGACCAGGGAAATGAATTTAGGTCCAAAACCAAGCCAATGGAGTGAATTAAATAAAAAAGACAAATCAACTCTATCAAAGGCCTTCTTCACGTCAATAGAAATTGCAGCTAAGGGATAGGATAGAGTAGATGCTTTGTTTAGGACATTAAAGCATAGCTGGAAGTTATCAGATGTTAGCCTGCCCTTGAGGAAACCACACTGTTCTGGACCAATTAAATGAGGCAAGTGTGATCCAAGGCGTAATGCTAGTAGCTTAGCAAACATTTTATAATCCACATTTATCAGGGAAATAGGACGATCATTTTTGAAGAATTTAGAATCCTTACCTTTTTTATGAATAAGACAGATAAAAGCTTCCAGGAAAGTACCATTTGCTGCACCAGTAGTGCAAAAATGCTGAAAGAGATTAAAGATTTGTGGGAGTAAAAGACTGGAAAAATGTAAATAAAATTCTACGGAAAAACCGTCTGGGCCAGGGAATTTGTTTTTCTTTAGTGAGTTTAGAGAGCTAGTAATCTCCTGGATTGATATATCTGAATCTAGGGAATCGAAATCAAGACCTGAAGATGAAGTAGGAGAAACATTGCTAAGATACGAGTCAATAAGAGGGGTCGGTGCTGGTGAGTATATAAGTTTTCGTAAAAGGAAGCAAATTCATCCAAAAGGTCATGGTCTTTAAAAAGGAGTTTCCCATCTGCTGACTGGATAGAATCTATCAGATTTGGATTTGAGGTAGTTAGCTAAAAGCAATCCAACTCTATTGCAGCCTTCATAGTAACGAGCGCTGCTACGAGGTAGAATAGAAGAAGCATTGTCTGTAGAGATCTTATTAACCCTTTCAGTGCTCATGACAGAATGGTTCCGTCATGAGCACAAGTGCTGCTGTGCTCATGACGGAACTATTCCGTCATGAGCACATGCTCAGAGAATCCCTCTGCTGCCGGCAGCAGAGGGATTTCCCATTTTATTTTGGCTAGGGGAGGTGGGGAAGAGCTCCCCCAACCTCCCCAGGCCTATTTTTAGATATTGTTGCAATGACGATCGGGCGTCATTGAAACAAAAACGAAACTGAAACTTAGTTTCAGTTTCAGTGTATTAGTGCTCGTGGGGCTATCTCAGCCCCGAGCACCGAAACACTAGGAAGAGGTATCGTTGGAAAAGGGAGAATCTCCCCTTTCCAATGGTACCATTCCCTAGTGGATCCCTGCTTGGGGATCACCCCAGGAGGGTGATCCCCAAGCAGGGATCCACCCACTTGCACCAGGGAGGGGGGGGTGGCCCCTTGGCCAAGGGCCTTTTCTCCCCCCATGTTTTTTGGGCCAAATTCAGTCTTTCTGCCCCCCCTCGGGGGCATATGGGGCATTAGCCCCCAATCTGCCCCCTGGGGGCAGGAAGCCCACTAGAAACCAGGGATTTTGTTTTAACTACAATATAGGGGTGGGGGCTGCCCAATATGGGCATGCCATAGCCCCCACCCCATACTCAATTAGAGTCTTTCTGCCCCCCCTGGGGGGCAGATAGGGACATCAGCCCCCAATCTGCCCCACGGGGGGCAAAAAGCCCACTAGACACCCGGTATTTTTGGGGGGCAAATTTGAATTAGGGTGGAGGCTGCCCAAAACGGTTATGCCCATGCCCCAACCCCCAAAAAAATTACAGCCTTCCTGCCCCCCCGGGGGGCAGATGGGGTGATGGGGCAGTCGCCCCCAATCTGCCCTCCCGGAAGGGCAAAAAGCCCACTAGATGCCAGGGATTTTTTGGGGCAAATTTTAATTAGGGTGGGGGCATTGGCATGCCCGTTTTGGGCAGCCTTCACCCTAATTAAAATTTTCCCAAAAGATTCCCTGGCGTTTAGTGGGCTTTCTGCCCCCCCCCCCTCGGGGGGGGGGCAAATAGCCCACTAGATACCAGGGATTTTTTTCCGGCAAATATGAATTAAGGTGGGGGCTGCCCAAAACGGGCATGCCCATGCCCCCATTGCTCCCCCGCAAAAATACAGCCTTCTTGCCTCCCCAGGGGGCAGATGGGGCAGTAGCCTCCAATCTGCCCCCCCCGGGGGGACAAAAAGCCCAAAGTTTTTTGGGGGGAAATTTTAATTAGGGTGGGGGCATTGGCATGCCCGTTTTGGGCAGCCCCCACCTTAATTCAAATTTGCCCAAAAGAATGCCTGGTGTCTAGTGGGCTTTCTGCCCCCCCTAGGGGGCAGGTGGGGGCATTAACCCCCAATCTGCCCCCCGGGGGCAAAAAGCCCACTAGACGCCAGGGATTTTTTGGGGCAAATTTGAATTAGGGTGGGGGCTGCCCAAAATGGACATGCCAATGCCCCCACCCTCCCGCAAAAATGACAGCCTTCCTGCCCCCCAGGGGGCATATGGGGCAGTAGCCCCCAATCTGCCCCCCTGCAAAAAGCCCACTAGACACCAACGATTACGCTGGCTTTTTTTATACGTGGGGGTGGGGGCTGCGCAGAATGGGCATACCAATGCCCCCACCCCTCAAAAAAATAGCCACAGTGTTTCTGCTCCTTTGGGGGCATATCGGGGCAACCCCACCCCCGATAACCCCCCAGGGCAGCAGAAAGCCGACTAGGCACGCACTTGTTTTTAGCAATGTGCCTACCTGTGGATTTTGGGTCCTAGCTCTGCTGGCACCTAGGGAAACCTAGAAAACCTATACATTTTTAATAACTAGACACCCAAGGGAATCCAGGATGGGGTGACTAGACTGGCCCTCAGCAGGTTCTGTTACCCAAAATCCCTTGCAAACCAAAAAATGTGTGTAAACAAAACACATTTTCCTCACATTTCTGTGGTGAAAAGTCCTGGAATCCGCGTGGATCCACAAAATTCTACCCACCCCGCGTTCCCCAAAGTCTTCCAAGAAAAATGGTACCTCACTCACGTGGGTAGGCCTAGTGCCTGCGACAGGAAATGGCCCAAAACGCTACATAGACACACCACATTTCCACAGCGAAAACTGACCCTTTTTTTGCCAAGTGCCTGGCTGTAGATTTTCAACCCTAGCTCTGTTGGCACCTAGGGAAACCTTGCAAACCTATAAATTTTTTGAAACGACTCCCAGGGGAATCCATGATGGGGTGAATAGACTGGCTCTCACCAGGTTCTGTTACCCAGAATCCCTTGCAAACCTAAAAATGTGTGTAAACAAAACACATTTTCCTCTCATTTCTGTGGTGGAAAAATGTGTAATTTGTGTGGATCAATCAATCATTCGCATTTATAAAGCGCGCTACTCACCCATAAAGGGTCTCAAGGTGCTGGTGGGGGGGGTCAGTGCTCGAAGAGCCAGGTCTTGAGCTGTCTTCTGAAGGAGAGGTGATCAGGTATGGCGCGAAGGTGGCTGGGCAGAGAGTTCCAGGTCTTCGGTGCCAGGAAAGAGAAGGATCTTCCTCCGGCGGTGGCTTTGCGGATGCGGGGTACGGCTGCCAGGGCCTGTCCGGTAGAGCGTAGAGTGCGCGGAGGAGTGTAGAAGGAGACGCGGTTGTTGATGAGTTTGGGTCCGAGGTTGTGAAGGGCTTTGTGTGCGTGGGTGAGGATTCTGAAGGTGATCCTCTTGTTGACTGGGAGCCAATGGAGTCTCTTCAGGTGTCCGGAGATGTGGTGGTGGCGGGGTATGTCCAGGATGAGTCGTGCGGCAGCGTTCTGGATCCGCTGAAGTTTCCTCTGCAGCTTGGTGGTGATGCCGGCGTACAGAGTGTTCCCGTAGTCCAAGCGGCTGGTGACGAGGGCGTGGGTGACGGTCTTCCTGGTGTCGGTGGGGATCCAGCGGAAGATTTTGCGGAGCATGCGGAGGGTGTTGAAGCATGCCGAGGTCACCGAGTTAACCTGTCTGGTCATGGAGAGGGATGAGTCCAGGATGAAGCCGAGGTTGCGTGCGTGGTCAGTGGGTTGGGGAGTGCTGCCTAGGGCGGGGGGCCACCAGGAGTCGTCCCATGCGGTGGGAGTAGGGCCGAGGATGAGGACCTCCGTCTTATCTGTGTTCAGTTTCAGCCGGCTGTGTGTCATCCAGTTTGCTACTTCCTTCATGCCGTCATGTAGTCTGGTCCTTGCTGAGGTGGGGTTGTCAGTGAGGGATAAGATGAGCTGGGTGTCGTCGGCGTAGGATATGAGGTTGAGTCCGTGTTTGCGTGCGATGTTCGCCAGGGGAGTCATGTAGACGTGGGGCTGAGGGAGGATCCTTGAGGTATGCCGCAGATGATCTCCGTGGCTGTGGATCTGAAGGGGGGCAGGCGGACTCTCTGAGTCCTTCCAGAGAGGAAGGAGACGATCCATTTCAGGGCCTTGCCTCTGATGCCGGCGTTGCTGAGGCGGCGTATCAGGGTGCGGTGGCAGACCGTGTCGAAGGCTGCAGAGAGGTCCAGGAGTATGAGGGCCACGGTTTCTCCCTTGTCTGTCAGGGCTCTGATGTCGTCCGTGGCTGCGATGAGGGCGGTTTCGGTGCTGTGGTTGGCCCTGAAACCGAACTGTGTGGGGTCGAGGGAGTCGTTGGTGTCCAGGGCGCTGGTGAGTTGAGCGTTGACGATTTTCTCAATCACTTTGGCGGGGAACGGTAGGAGAGAGATGGGACGGAAGTTTTTGAGTTCGGTGGGGTCTGCTGTGGGTTTCTTCAAGAGGGCGTTGAACTCTGCGTGTTTCCAGGTCTCCGGGAAGGTGGCGGTGGTGAGGGAGGCGTTGATGACGTCTCGGAGGTGCGGTGCGATGATGTTGTCGGCCTTGTTGTAGATGTGGTGCGGTCAGGGGTCTGATGGGGATCCGGAGTGGATCGAGTTCAAGACGCGGGTGGTCTCCTCGGTGGTGGTTGGGCTCCAGGTGAGGATGGTGGTGATGTCGGTGGCGGGTTCCGGGGGGGGGGGGGTTCGCGTTGGTGGTCGTGAAGCTGTTGTATATATCGGTGATCTTGTGGTGGAAGAAGGTTGCGAGGGAGTCGCAGAGGTCTTGTGAGGGAGGGATGGGGTTGTTTTCTGAGTCCGGGTTGGAGAGCTCTTTGACGATGCCAAATAGTTCCTTGCTGTTGTGGGCATTGTTGTCAAGTCTGTTCCGGTAGGCTGTTTTTCGTGCGGCGCGGAGGTGTTGGTGGTGTTGACGGGTGGCGTCCTTGAGAGCTGACATGTTCTCCTCGGTCTGGTTGAGGCGCCACTTCTTCTCGCGGGCGCGGCATTCTTTCTTGGAGTCCTTGAGGTCGGGGGTGAACCAGGAGTTTTTCTTGTGGTTGTTGGTGTTGGCTTGAGTCTTCAGGGGGACCAGGAGGTTGGCGCAGTCGGAGATCCAGCTTGTGAGGTTGTTGGCGGCTTCGTTGGGGTCGGTGGTGTTGGTGGGTTGGTTCTGGGAGAGGGTTGATGCGAGCTGTTCAGTGGTGATACGATTCCAGTGTCTTCTTGGTGGTTGCTGGGTGTGGTGGTGCATGGTGGTCTTCTTGAAGCTGAAGTGGACACAGCTGTGGTCCGACCAGGTGAGTTCGGTGGTGTGGCTGAAGGTGATGTGTTTGCTGGAGGAAAAGATGGGGTCGAGCGTGTGTCCGGCGTAGTGGGTGGGGGTGTTGACTAGCTGTTTCAGTCCCAGGTTGGCGAGGTTGTTCAATAGGGCGGTGGAGTTGTTGTCGGTGAGGTTCTCCAGGTGAAAGTTGAGGTCTCCTAGGAGGATGTAGTCGGTGGATGAGAGTGCGTGAGGGTTGACGAGGTCTGCGATGTCTTCACTGAACTTGGTGCGAGGTCCTGGTGGTCTGTACATGAGGGTGCCTCTGAGGGTGGTCTTGGGGTCGCTGTGGATCGTGAAGTGGAGATGTTCGGCGTCGGGGAGTGAGTCGGTGTGGGTCAAGATGCGGATGGAGCTTTTGTGTGCGATGGCGATGCCTCCTCCGGTGCGGTTGGTGCGGTCTTTCCGGATGATTGCGTGGGTCCCCGAACAGTTTACTACCCAGAATCCCCTGCAAACCTCAAATTTTGCTGGAAAGATCACTTTTTCTCAAATTCTGTGTGGGAAAGTTCTGAAATCTGCGTGGAGCCACAAATTTCCTCCCACCCAGCCTTTCCCCAGGTCTCCCGATAAAAATGATACCTCATTTGTGTGGGTAGGTAAAGTGGCTGAAACACGAAATGGCCCAAATCGTATTGTGGAGACTTCAAAATTACCTATAACAAAACTACCTGGTTTGGGGGGGCACCTGGTTTTTTGGCCCAGGGCTCGTCGCCATCTTGGGAAATCTACCAAATCCACATGTTTCTGAAAACTAGACACCCTGGAGAGTCCAATGAGGAATGGCTTGCGTGGATCCCCCAACGTTTCCCTACCCAGAATCCCCTGCAAACCGTGCTAGCACAAATGTCCTACCACTCATCGTTCCCCTTGTCCTCCCGAGCAAAATAATACCTCACTTGTATGGGGTCCCTGCTAAAAACTCACCTCCCTGGCGCCGAATTTGTTGTTTTTCAGGCACCCCTGGAGCAAGCACGAAACGGCGGTTTGGGGCAGTGGCGCGAGGCATAGAAACGCCATAGCAGCCACGGACCACATCCCCCAGGTGCCCCAGCAACTACCGGCGCGCCGCTGACGTCACCACCAGCGCCCGGAGGTGCTACTTAACGGCAGAGCGCCGAGAGCCCTTGTGTCCCTGCTAAAAACTCACCTACCTGGCGCAGAATTTGTTGTTTTTCAGGCACCCCTGGAGCAAGCATGAAACGGCGGTTTGGGGCAGTGGCGCGAGGCATAGAAACGCCATAGCAGCCACGGACCACATCCCCCAGGTGCCCCAGCAACTACTGGCGCGCCGCTGACGTCACCACCAGCGCCCGGAGGCGCTACTTAACGGCGGAACGCCTCCACCCCGCGGGACGCGCGCGGGTGTCGCCGGGCGAAGCCCGGGCAAAGGGCGGGCCATCTGTGGCCGTCCGGGGCTGGACAAGGCTGGGCTGGGCTACCCCCCTAACATCGGTGAGTTTAACAGTTGGGGTGATCCCCCAAGTAGCAGGACCGTGAGGGTCGCCTTCTTTGGGACAATTGGATTTGGTTGCGTTTGCGAGAAGCGCATTCAGGACTGTGACCTGTGTAAGCCATGGCAAAAAATATTATTAAGGCCTCTGCTACAGGGGGCACGGGGACATTAGATGCCTACTTAAAAAAAGCAGAAAATGCCGTTTCTAGGGAAATAGAAATGGTGGAAAGGAGGTTATCCCTAGAGCCACTAACCCTGCTTAACTTGGAGTCACAATCTGGCGATCCTGCCCCAGGTATAGGTGCTGTGCATGTCATACATCTTCCTCCTTTGGGCTCTGTTTTAGAGTCCAGTCCTGCTATCACGCCCCTTCTGACGAATGTTCCTACCCCCTCTTTTTCTCCTCCAGTTACACGAACTAGGCAGTTAAGGATTTCTCCTGTTGCCCCTGTTAAAACATCTAAGGGTAAGAGAAAAGCTAATAATGCCCCTAAAGGCAGTCGACAACAAGCTAAGCAACCCAGGTTTAAAGATTCGGTACACGGGCTCGAACGAAAGAAAAGTAGTTTGACGGTACAGCCAGTGGCGGATAAGAGCATTGGATGTACTGAGTGTATTGACCAAGGGGAAGCTGTCATAATGGGGGATAAGTCGGCTGATTTGATTAAGCTTATGGAAGAGCGATTGATAGCGATTATATCGCCAGTCATGGATAGACTCAACAAGATAGATGATAGACTTGTTCTGATCGAACGTCACATAGCGGGTCAGAACGCACCGTTGTTGAGGCAAAATATATCCGAACTCCGTCCTTTAAGTGTAGTTACTTCTAGAGTTTCGGAGTTGGTCGAGTCCATGACGGTCCCTGTTGTTGGTCATATAAACCGTCCACCATTGGTTTCGGGAACAAATTGTGGTATTAATGTGGGGATGAAGGGGCAGATAGAAAAACCAAGTCCTCCTGGGGAGAACACACGAAAGGTATATCCTTTGCATTTGCCACCGGAGGCGTGTCCATATACTGTTATTTTAGCTAATGTTCCGAAAATTTGTGATGGCAGGGAAGAGCATTGGTCCTCATTAAAAGATAAAGCCCTTCACTATCTGGCGGGTAAGACAGTTTTGGGGAGCCATCTTTATGATTGTTTTAAAATGGTAAGAAGGGTTCCATGGGTGGGGAAGTCAAACAAGTCGTTTAAGGGTGATTGTGTCGTACTGAATTTTAGTTCCCCCGACATAGTAGACCATATTTTGAGGCAGGCAGGGTCGATTAGAATACATCAGGAGTATGTTAATGTCCTTCCATTGGGTTTCTTTTACCCACCTCACAATGAAGGGCCTGTAAGAACTGGAGAGCATATTCCTCAGTTTGTCCCTGCTAGCAAATCATTGACATTAAGTAATAGATATGAGGCCCTTAGCACTTTAGATGCAAATGACTGACTCAGTGTGGATAGTGTTCACACCCACAATTATGCAACTAGTGTAGTCCCTTCTAATCACCCTGGGCCTTCATCCTCCAGGGAGTTTGTTACGGAACATAGGGCTAATTGTGGTGACTTAATAGATATTATTCTACCCCTACAGTCAGCATATGAGAAAGGAATTATTCAGAAGAACACTGAGGATGCTCTGCAGGCTGGGAGTGGTTTAGTTCCTACTAACGTTACTGGTAATTTGAATGTTGTATTTCCCGTTTCTAGTGTGGAAGCTGATTTTCAATCCCTTCCACTTAATTTGGAGAGCACCGTAATACAAGAGTTAGGGTGGGTGGGGGGTATCCCAGTAATGGATAAAATTATGACACTTTCATGGAACATAGCTGGTTTGCGTTCTAAAAGAGACGATAAAAATTGGAGGGACTTCCTTACTACCTACCACATAATTGCCCTTCAAGAAACATGGGAGGCGAATGACCCCTTTTATTTGGATGGGTATCAGTCCTTTATTAAATATGCTGTGCCTTCCGCTATGGGAAGAGTTCGAGGGGGCCTTTTGTTATTATTTAGCTTAAAGTTATTATATAGTGCAGAACTGATAGTGACTAATTCCCCACACATTTTGGCAGTTAAACTTGAAGGTCCTAATCTGCCCTCATTTTTAGTGGTTAATTTTTATAATTCATTTACCAGGTGTGATGAATTAGAACACCTAAAAGCATTGTTCTTATTCCTGGACGAGTATGATGCAAAGAATGTCACACCATATTTCCTTTTACTTTTTGGCGATTTTAACATTCACGTATGTCATCTTAATTGTTATGGTTTTAATAATCATGATCTTTGCCGGCAAGAGGCTATCCATTTTGAACATTCCAAGTGTGGGACATATCTGGAGAGTATTGTTTCTGCCCTTCACTTATATTCCCCTGCTCAAGGTACTTTCTTTTGTGTTCCGACGTTCACTGGACAAGGTCATTATAGTACGATTGATTATATCTTCGTATCTCGCCTTTTGAGGGATTTTATAGGTTCCTTCTGTGTTATTCAAAATGCCTTAAGCGATCATAATCCTCTCATGATGGAAATCAAAGTGAGGGCCTTATCAAAGGACATCTCACTGCCTTTGATTTCTAATACAAACTTAGTTTCTACTAGTCAAGGTAGACGCCTGAGATGGGATGTTATCACCCCGGCTGACTTCCTTGAGAATCTATATAATGATAATAACGAGGATCTTAGTCTATGTTTGTCGTCTGTGGCGCTACCATTGGAAATTCTCAGTGCCTTCGATAGGATAACTAAACAAGTAGTGGGCAATCTCACCATTCATGGGAAACCAAGGCCCAAGAAATTTAAAAATTGGTTTGACCATGCTTGTTTTAGTGCTCACTCTGTACTTATGTTGGCTCTGAAAGAAAGAGACAAAGATTCAAAGAAGATTGCAGAGGCGAGAAGGTCCTATAAAAAAGCAATTAAGGATAGGAAAATTCAGTTAAGAAATAAGGCATGGGACGAACTGTCAGACGCTAGTGTTTTTTACAAATAGTACCCAGTTCTGGAAGGTGATTAATAGTCCACTTTTCAATGAGCTGGAGAACACTAATAAGGATTGTCTCATCCCACCAGATAGTTGGGTGGCCCATTTTAGTGGTCTTTATTCGGAGATTCGAGATCCTAACCCAGTGAACTATGCCGACATTAATCTAGCCTCAAAAATCCTTTTTAAGGAAGAAGAAGTCCTGGGGGCCATCAAGACAATGGCAAAAGGTAAAGCCCCAGGTCCGGATGGTGTGCCTGCGGACCTTTACGGGGCAGATCCAGGGTTTTGGGCAAAACTTTTAACAGCTGTTTTTAATGCGGCTTCTAAGGCAGATGCTCCTAAGTCATGGGGCAAAGCCGTCATTGTCTCATTATTTAAAAAAGGGCTAAGAGAAGATCCGGCATGTTATCGGCCCATTTCCCTCTAGGATTCCGCTATGAAAATAATGGGAAAAGTGGTCCTAGCTCGACTAACAAATTGGTTGGAAGATAAATTTATAATTTCTGGCCTACAATATGGGTTTAGACAGGGAAAGGGTACAGTGGGTCAATGCCTTAATCTGCATCTTATAATCGGGAAATACACGGTCGCTAAGCAGGGGGACCTTCATTTAGCATTTATGGATTTGTCCACTGCTTTCGACCTTGTTAATCGTCAAAAATTATGGGCTTTATTAGGTGTTTTGGGGCTTGACCCAGTATTGATATCCTTTCTGGCTGTTATCCATGAGGACACTACTGCTGTCGTCCGCTATAGTGAAGACGGGAGTCTGTCAGATGCTTGGCAGGTAAAGCGTGGGGTTAGACAGGGGTGTATTCTTGCCCCCCTGCATTTCTCGCTTTATATTAATAATTTGGGTGAGGTTTTAAGTTTGACTAGCAAAGATATTCCTAAAGCCGGCTCAAAATTGATTCCCGCGTTATTATACGCCGACGACACTGTATTATTGGCGAGAACCGCTAGAGGGTTACAAGCTCTTTTAAATGGATTTAATGATTTTATGGTTTCTTTAGATTTATTAATACATTTTAAAAAATCACATTCCATGTCAATAGGTGCTGGGAGGGCGAAAAGGGTTAAATTCTACTGTAACGGGCAGGAGCTCACAAAAGTGCAGTCCTTCCCATATTTGGGGATCCTATTTGATGATAGAAGATCTTGGGTCATGCAACGCGAACAGAAAAAGAACATTCTTGCTAGAGCTACAGGAGCGTTGTTGAGCTTTGCAAAACGCTTGGGGTGTAAACCCCTACCCGCTCTTATGAAAATTTACAGAGCTAAGTGTGTACCTATGGCCCTATATGGTAGCGAGGTATGGGGTTATAAGGCCTCGCCCGAAATCCAAATAGTGGAAAACACCTTTTTTCGCAAATTATTGTCACTTCCCCTTTCTGCACCAATTTTTAATATACATGAAGATCTGGGGGTGGGTTATCTTGTTGATCAAATTGCTGTGGCGCCGCTGCTAGGCTGGCTTAGAGTGTGGGCACAACAACCTCCAAATTTAAGCCAATTTATAATTCAAGATTGTTTGTCCCTTGATGGAGCTATGTCTATCCCATGGCTTCGATATATCAAAAGTAACCTGGAGTCATTCGGCTGTTCTGAATTGTTCGATAGTCCATGTGCACTGAGTAAAATGAAAATAAAGGCCTTTAAGAGCCAATTTTTCAGTAAAGTGATGCTATTGAGGGAAGAAGAAGAATTGGGAAAGCCGGCAGTTAGGAGGCTTGTCATGCTAAGTACAGGTAGGGAGATTCAGTCATACCTGACCTATATAAACAAACCATTCCATCTGTTTTTGTTAATAAGGTTTAAGCATGGCATGCTTCCCTGGCTATTGGCTTACCCTAAGGGTTTTTTCAAAGAGGGAACCCTGGGGCCTTGCCCTTGTGATAATACTTCTGAACAAAATATGTTGCACATGGTTTTCTTTTGTAAATTTTACTCTTTACAGCGTAAAAAATATATTTTGCCTAGCCTCAAGAACCATAACTTTGAGCAAGTGAGGCCTGCACTGGTCTATCTGGTCTAATGGTCTCCCCCGGGTGTCTAGTTTTCAGAAAGGTGTGGGTTTGGTTGGTTTCCCTATATGTCACCGAGCCCGGGGCCAAAAACTCATGGTACCCCCTTGCAAAACCAGGTTGTGTTTGTGATAGGTAATTTTGATGTTGCTTCAATAGGTTTTGGGCCGTTTCCTGTCATGGGCACTAGGCCTACCCACACAAGGGAAGCACCATTATTCTAGGAAGACTTTGGAGAAAGCCGGTGGGTGGAAATTTGTGGATCCACGCAGATTCCAGAACTTTCCACCACAGAAATGTGAGGAAAATGTGTTTTTTTAAACAAAATTTAGGTTTGCAAGGCATTCTGGGTAACAGAACCTGGTGAGAGCCAGTCAAGTCACCCCATCCTGGATTCCCCTGGGTGTCTAGGTTTAAAAAATGTATAGGTTTGCCAGGTTTCCCTAGGCGCCGGAAGAGCTAGGGTTCAAAATCTACAGCTAGGAACTTTGGAAAAAAGGGTCAGTTTCACTCTGAAATTGTGGTGTGTCTACGTTGCGTTTTGGGCCGTTTCCTGTCGCGGGCACTAGGCCTACCTACACAAGTGAGGTACCATTTTTCTCGGGAGACTTCGGGTAACACAGAATTGTAGAGCAACTGTTATTACCTTTTGACTTTCAATGCATTTCTGCCTTCCAAATGAAACACAATGTGTAAAAAATAAGTCATTTTGAAAAATGACCTATAATTCTCATGCTAGTATGGGTACTCATAATTTCGGAAATGTGAAAATATCTACTGTTTATAAACTCTATATTTTGTACCTATTTCATAAATACATAGGTGTCTTTCATACCAATTTTTCCATGTATATATTTTCCCAAATGAATTTCTCTATACCCAATACATAATAAAAAAACCATTGCAAGATGCTGCTCAGTTATTGGCTCAAGGTTTGTCGGGGTCTTGGTGAACATACAAGTTCCATATATCCCCACAACCAGAAAGGTCCTGCGGATGTAACAGTATATTGCTTTTAAACAGCTCTCATAATTTGAAGAAGTTACAGGTGAAAACGTTGGCACAAATGGCTGCTTTTTTCAACTAATTTAAAATTTTTCCTATCTTCAACTGTTAGTTTCTATAATGAAACCTTGAAGGATCTACACAAATGACCCCTTGCTTAATTCAGAATGTTGTCTACTGTTCAAAAATGTATAGATTTCCAGGATCCATTATTGTTTTCATTCCCATTTCTACCATTAACTGGAAGAAGGTTGAAAGCACAAAAAATAGCAAAAAAAGGCTATGTCCCAGAAAAATGACAAAACTGTGTAAAAGTTTTTGGTTTTCTGACAAAAGTCTGCTTGTCCCTGAAAGCTGGGAAGATGGTGATTTCAGCACCACAACCCCTTTTTTAATACCATTTGCAGGGAAAAAAACAGATGCTTTCATCTGTAGCCCTTTTTTTCCAATTTTCCAAAACAAACAACATTTTGCTGTATTTTGGCTAATTTCTGAGTCCCCTCCAGGGTAATCCACAAATCCTGGGTACCTTTAGAATCCTTATGATGTTGGAAGAAAAGGATGCAAATTTGGCGTGGATATCTTATGTGGTCAAAATGTTACCGGGGCCTAAGCGCGAACTACCCCAAATAGCCAAAAAGGGCTTAGCACGGGGGGGGGGGAAGGCCTAGCAGCGAAGGGACTAAATTCCAGCTTTGCACGAACAAGCTTCCTGCAGAATGGTATAAAATTGATGCTCCAATTTAAAAGCATCTCACACCAAGACAGGAGAAACGGATGGACCTTGATTAAAAGAAAATAATTCTTCTGCAAAAGAGGTAAAAGGAAGAAGCAAAAGCCGGATCCTGTAAAAGGAAGTTATTACATCTCCACTGGGAGGATTTGGGCTGTGGAGGAGGCAAATCAAAATCAGAAATCAAAATAGGTTCAATCAAGGAGGAAATGAGATTTTAAGCCAAAGGTTTGGATAGGAAAAGATAATCTAATCGAGTTAGGGAGCCATGTGGAGGGGAGAAATAAGAAAATTGTGTTTGGTCCGGGTTACATAATCGCCAACCATCTACGAGATGTGTCTGTGTGATGGTACTATGAAATTGTTTGTGCACTTTGGGAGGAACAAAACGCACCTGGGACTTGCAGTAAATAAAGGGGTCCATGATCTGGTTGCAATCGCCACCAAGGATAAAAAATTCATCTTTGTATTGTAAGCATTTATTTGTAATAGTAGGCCAGAAGGTATAATCTGGTTGAGTTGGACCATAAATATTGAAGACAGTGAAGGAGATATTATCATTAATAAGTAATTTAACTAAAATCCATCTGCATCAATTTCTTGTGATACAACAGAACATTTAAACTTTTTATGGCATAAAATAATAACACCATTCTTTTTTGTAGTGGTAGGAGAGATAAGAACAGAACCAACCCAATTGCGTTTTAGTTTAAGAGCCTCTGCCTCTGACAAGTGAGTTTCCTGTACTAAAGCTAAATCAGGATTATATGAGGCTAAATGCGATATAATTCTCTGCCTTTTGATAGGGTTAATAAAACCTTTCACATTCCACGTAACAACTCTAAATGGACAAAATTTTCAATGTATATAGAACAATAGAACCAACAACAAAGCTACATTGAGAGATATATGAAGTAACATGATCAACAATAAGAGCCATAGAAGAATAAAATAGTAAAGAAAAAGAAAAACTCTGTAGAAAAAAAGGGAGATAAGAAATAGAAAAAGAGGATAGCAAAGAAGAAAAAAAGAAAGAAAGGAAATAGAAAGAAGGAAAGGGAGAAAGGAAAGGTAAGGTAAGTAGATTGAGGAATAAGAAAAGACAGTCAACAATTGATAAAGATGAGAGTGTAAATGAAGAAAATAAGAACTGATGACTGTAATACTTACCTTTTGGGGAAAAACAAGAAGGAATATACGAGTAATAGCAACACACAGAAGAAGATGACACAATGAACCGGGGAGGAAGCACCACTACGAGAAATCATACAAGACAAGGAGGAAATTAATAGAAAAATATCTCAAAAGGAATACCTGCAGACGTATGAAGGGAGAGAAAAAAAATAGGATTAACATGTTGTACAACAGTCATTAAGTATAACCTGCAAAGAAAAGCATTATGAGAATTAAAACGAATCTAACATTTCTATATTGAGCAAGAAGATAGTCATGGTATGAATGGAGAAGAAGGACCAGAAGTTTCCATAGATGTTGTGGAGTGTGACTGGATAAATTTCCTCAAGTCTGCCGGATCGTCAAAGGTAGAAGTATTATTTTGGAAAGTAACTTTGAATAAACATGGGTGAAATAGTCCATAGCGAGCACCAAGCACATGCAAAGGTGGGCAAAGATCCAAGAAGTCTTTCCGATGTTTAGGTGTTGCTGAGGAAACATTTTGAGAAATAAACAACTTAGAACCAAGCCAGACAAGCTGTTTTTTATGTTTAGCTGCATTTAAGACCTGAAGAAGGTCAGTAAATTAAAAAAAATAAAAGTATCACACCCCTTGGATTCGCAGGGGCAGATGTAGAAGACAAACGAGGACCCAGCCTATGAGCACGTTGAATGCTCAAATTTGTAGTTGAAGGAAGGTCAAGAAGCTTTATGTAAAAGTGCTGAAGAAATGGACAGGATCACTACCTTCCAATCCCGCAGGAAGGCTATATAAATGGAGATTGTTGCGTCTATTTCTATTTTCAAGATCTTCTGATGATTTCTTCAGTGAGATGTCTTCCCTCTCTAAGGTGACCAATTTAGTGGATACATTTTTTAGGTCATCTACATGTTGTTTCACTGTGGTGGGATGAGATTCCATGGATGACCATTTAGTATCCAGAACTTGTAAGCAGGAATCGGTTTACTCAATAAATGGACGCAGAGCGCAAATTTCCTCGAAAACCATGTCCAAAGATATCGGAGAGACATACTTTGGTGGAGTGGGAGCACCTTGTTTAAGATGCTTGTTGGCAGAGGTTAGAAGCTGGAGTCTGCGATTTACTGAAGAAGAAGGCGAAACTGTTGATTATGAAGAGCTAGATTGCGTCATTTTGTTTTTTCTGTGAGATGCAAATGCAGTGTGAGAGGAGTCAGGCACAGGAGTGCGAGCAGTAACTTTCTTGTTAATTATAAGCAATTTCTTACTCCTACCCATATATCAAGGAAAGGAGAAACTTCGTTGAAACATGAAAGATCACGAATACAACTCCTCACAGTCTATAAAAAGGGGTTTCAGAAGGATTCTGCACAAGGGGCTCAAATAAAACAGCAAGACCTCTCCTGGTCCAGAGAGAAACTGATAATGCTGATTGAAACAAGTACTAAAACATAATTGTTAAGTTAATTATTTCATATGTAATGTACCTGAAGAGAATGAAAGCCTCAATGATGTAGGAAACAAAAGTAGAGCTGCAGAAGATCAAGACATTTTTACTGAAGAAAGTTTAGAAATATCCATCCAAAATTGAAGATAAATGATGAGGAGCACTTCCGAAATGTAAAATGCTCTAATATATGTGAAACCCTGAAATGTTACCCCCACCAGCAGGAGTCTCGCTCTGACAGCTATAAAAGATGGGGTTGAGCCCTTGTGGAATGTGCCATTGTCTAGTCCACACCTTGAAATTGAAAATAATTTAAGAGGATAGTGTAATTTGAGAGTTTGGTTCTCCTGGAAAGTAGTCATGTTTCATAACATCCAAGATATATGACTATATTAAATTAATCATTGTTTATATATTTAAGTGCCAAGGCTTCAAGCCCCCCAGGACATACGAGCAATACCCTATGGATGGGAAACTCTATATCCAATTTAGGGTGGGCTCCCTCCGTGTGGGATCCCTCCCACTTAAAACATTTACAGCCAAAAGGACATTATTGTCATCTACATCTTCACTTTCCAGGCTGCAAAACTACCAATGAAACTTTGGTACATGTCTTATTTGCCTGTGGAGCCTATGCCCACTTCCAGTCCACCTAGATTAAGCCAGTATGCAGGCAGCTGGGCACTCACCAACATGATGTGGCCCTTAGAATATTGAGATCTGATCCCAGCCCCTTATATTTCTTACCATTGCAAAATGTTCAGGTAGGATGTGGATTGCACAGAGAAAGGCCTTACTGACCCAAGTGTAAAGCTGTGGGATACTATTACTGCATATCCCCATAGTGAGAGGTACCCAGTTTCTTGTTCCAGCCCTACTGTTACCACTAGCAAAGACCTTGCCTTGCTTTTAACACTAGCACCCACTTGACCACGTTAATTGTATTACTCCGCAAGCTAGATTTGCGGTCACATAGTACTTACTCGTCCAAACACTGCCAATGCCTAGACTTCATGACTTCTCGTAATGGGGTTTACCCCTTTAAATTGAATTTTAATGATTGCACTACATAAATGAAATATAATTTTTATACTGCACCTTTTAAATGTACTGCTGCCAAAAAGCTTCAAGGCATTTATCACAGTAATATGACACAACTCTCATCATGTTGGCATATCTTAGATGCTACACGTACAACATCTTATAACTATCTGCCATCACAGCTGTTAATGCTAGCCTGGGGCCTTCTTTAACTGTAGCTCAGAGATTTAGATCAATCAATATACTGGCAGGAGTACATAGTGGACCCTGAAAAGAGGTTTTTATCCTCCTCTCTTTTTTTGTTGTTACAGATTTCTATAGCGTGAACTCGACTAGAAGGTATGGGAGCGCTTTACGTGAGCACCAGTTACATTACACAAGGACACATTCATATTTATTTTTTTGGTATGCATGGGGTGATTAAGTGATTTGCCCAAAATCACAGGATGTGGAGTCGACCCCAAGGCTCGAACCTTCATTTCCCAGCTCCAAGGTCGGCAGTCTTGCAGTGAGACCACATCCTCTCTATTCTTTCTATTCTCGAGCTCCGCTTGAGTATGACTGCCAGTCATTTCTGATGTTTTGGTCCAAAGTATGCCAAACTGCGATAGTATTTTTATCCATGCTACCTCACTTGCATTGTTCCTTGTTTCTTGGACAAAATAGGCCTCCTATCACACCTTAGTGTTTTTTTTTATTGTTTTACGATTATGGGGCCGATTCTGATCCGGGTTCGAAGGGCACCGAAAGCGATCCGGCCGGCAAAACTACGCGCCGTATGCGTGTTTTCCGCTTGACTCGTACAGCTGTACGAGCGAGCAAGTACGATGCGAGCTACATGAAATTCTACGACCGACTTGTTTCTGGGGCCGAACCGCTCCATACGTCTCGGTCGGAAGCGAACCGTGGCGTGCAATGGATGCGATTCATGACTGAGCCAGTACGATGCACGCGTCGGACAGCCTGTACGAGCCGGAGTGTCCGGCTCGCAAAATTGTCCGGGTGGTTGCCTTTGGGGCATTTAGTAGTAGTAAAGTTAGGAATCCTAACTTTACTAATACTAAATCCCTTTTGTGAATACCGAAAGTCATAAAGTTAGGATTTTGTCTCAGTTTAGTAGTAGTAAAGTCAGGAATCCTAACTTTACTACTACAAAATGCCTTCTGTGAATACCAAAAGTCGTAAGTTTAGGATTTTGTCTCAGATTACTTTTGTGAATCGGGCCCACTGAGTTGAGGGTAAGAAGAATAAATGTGTCACACAACAAGACTGGGGTGTTATTTGAATGTAATGCATATTATAAACAATTGATTACATTGTAGCACAGTGCTCGTGCTATGGTGTATGCAGAACCTCAAAAATTAATTAGCAGTATTTAAGAACAAGTAGAGAGGTGACAGTTTGAGAGAAAAATAACATTTGTTTTCTTTTTAATGACAATTGTGTGGTCAAATGCTCATTATTTCACATGAAAAAGTCTACATCGTGACCCTCTTGGATGCACGTCATCATCAGCACTATGATTATTTTGCATGTACAAAAATGGTTAATTCATTGAAGTCAATTTTAGTTCAGTTAAACGTACACTACATATGTAAGCAAAAAAATGCTTAAAAATCTACTGATGGAACAATAACCTCTAAAAGTGCTTGAGGTGTAAGCTCACAATCTACTGCTTAAGAATGTAACCTGGAATGAATGGATGGAAGGCTAAGAGGTCCCTCTGTTTATTGTAGTATCTAAAAAAAAGACAAATTTAAATATATGTGAGTCTTAAATTGGTATACTGAAAAATAGAATTTGCCCAATGAAGAGATGTAAGGCTTACCAGTCTAAGAGATCTAGAACCATCAGTGATTTAAGAGTGATATACATTCAGGAATTTGGGGCATAGGCTGAAAGATCAGGCAGCAGTACATGCAATCTGTGTGAAGAGGAATGCAAAGTCATCAGACTAAGGACTAAGTGATCTAAATAAATGTATGTAAAAACAAGTTGAGTTAAAATGTATTAGTATTCAAAGTCCATGGTGCAAATGCATACTCATTATAGTAGGGCATGCCTGTGCAAAGGATGTCAGCTCATCTGGGGCACTGAAATAATACAACAATCAGTCTATCAAGTTAAATAAGTAGGGTGTATGGCATTTGAAAGTTTACTCAAGAAATTACTGAGGGAAAACAATTAAATCCTGTTAAGTTTTGGGTTATATGGTGTGTGCGGGCACTGTAGTCCATCATTGTTCTTCCCCTTGAGTATTTTCAAGGTTGCGCGCATGTGGCCATGTTATTTGAGTTTAGGAAAGCAGAGCACATTAGGTTGTCCTACAAATTTGTCAAAGTGTTTCTGTATGTTAAATTTTAAAAAATATCAAAAATTTGGCGGAATTAAAATAATGTGGTATTTTGTTTAAACTGCTTTATGTACATACACATTTTCAGACCATGACAGTAAAGTAATTTTGATCTGTCACTATTGCAGATACAATTTTATTTTGTCTAAAGCTCCAAAACAACACAAGTTCAAACAAAAGTCCAAATGTAAACAGTATTGATAGCCCAAAAGTTTGTTGCCACGTTGGTTGATAGATGCAGACACAGCCGACACATGTTTCATCGTGTTGACGACTTTTTCAAGGTTTAAAATGGTTATGAACCCTGTCTGACCTTTCCAAAACAAGAGTTACAACCTCAAAAGCCCCCTATACATTTAGGGGAAGTATGGGATAAATACAACCCCTAGGAAGTCTAGGCTTAGGGTACGCCCGTATTGGATCTAGATGCGAGCTCCCGTTAGAAATGCAATGCTCATCACAGTCTATATTTCACCTCTTGGTTTAAGGTGAAGAGAAAGTATCAAGAAGGCAGTGTGGGCATACGTTAACCCATTATCCAATAAGGGGAGGCCCGTAGTGGCTTTGCAGAGTATATCAGGATTGAGTATTGAGTAAAAGAACCCAAAAATGGACTGAATTAAAATAATGTGGTATTTTTTTCAAACTGTGTTACGTACATACAAGACAAAAGTGTCCATGAAGTACTGTGCCCAAAAAAAAAAACACTATCTGACCACGATCCACTAGAAATTACATTGTCATGGAGCCAGACGCCAGCCCGAATACCAACCTGGCGCTTGCAATCACTACTCCTTGAGGATGCGGTGTTCTGAGAGTTGCTCCCCAACACAATTGATACATATTTTTCCCAAAATTCCAGCATCGTCTCCTCTTAATTGGTGAGGTGAGAGGCCTTCAAAGTGGTGATACAAGGGACATCTATAAACACTTTGGTCAGTGCTCACAGGGATGTCCTGCAGGAGCTCACCGAAGTAGATAACAGCCTAGGCCCATTAGACCAAGCAGCAACGGAGAGAGCGTAGATGCCGCGACTCAATTGCAAAATGCTAGAACCGCCTATGCCAAACTCCTTGAACGTCTCCAAATAATTGACTACAGGACTTATGTGCAGCGAACAAACGCTGAGGCAGATAAATCAGGTACATTTCTAGCTCAATTATTCAGACCAGAGCCATCACCCAGACCCATCCTATTGATAACCACACCAAACCAAGGCACAATTGTGATGCAACTGGAGATCAATACAGCATTCAGTGACTTTTACACTACCTTATATATCAAAGTATGCACAGAAAAACGTAAGAACAAAAGTACCAACATGTATTACATCAAAAACTAATACATATGACTCATTTAAAAAATCTGTGCATCAAGATATAGCATCATTCTAATGTCCTTAATAAAATTTCAGCTGGGCAATACTTCTTAAAAACTCACCAGATAATTTCATATATTAGATAACAATCCTCCAGGCAGGTAAAATATAATAAAAGCTCACAAAATAAATGAGCAAAATACAGCAAGTACTAAGGTGCAAGATATTTAAAGTATGTGTTGCTTGTAAGACAGGCAATAAAAGCAGTAAAAACGAATAGCTAGGGGGTTGTAGTTCTCTCTTGCCTTACACTTCATCGATATTGTATATACAATAAGCTTCCTAAACTTTTATTTACAGATAATGTATGAAAATATACATTAAAGCCTGTGCAACAGTGCATAAAGTATCCTTGCATAGTGCAAAATAGCGAGTGTGCAACATTAATTTCAATAAAAAGAGATTATCAGGTTAGAAAGCACATCAGTCAATAACGTTTATAATGTTCAGTCTCTTAAACGAAACTGCTTGTAAAAAATACTACTTTTAGCGACACGTCACTTTTTAAAATACTAAATGCTTCCAAGTAACTGCGAGTGGCCATACCATGTCAGATTGGAGCTAACCATTTGCTGCGTATGAAACAATACTCTCTACAGACAAACAATATATTTTTCTCATCTTCGTTGCACAAACCGCATGCAGGGCAAGTTTTGAGACCTTGACTGGTACACCATTTAATTGTACAGGACCTCAGTGGTAAAATTCCATAGCGGAACTTTATGTACAGATTCCTATTTGAAGATGGAAATATAGAATCGAGGAATTCTTCAAACATTGGTTGTTGCTTGCAGGCTAGAAATGTAGTTATCGCATATCCACTTGAGCCATTCACAACATATCGTTCAGTAATATAAGCCCAATATCTATTTTTTAACAGATTTCTATCATTTTTTGTAATAGTGTTACGGTCATCCTACAGGTTTCGCATTCCGATTTTTAAAAAAACAACCTGAGACAGATTTAACCAATGGATATCCCTGGATCCTGGAAGACTCAGTAGCTCTATCAGCAAACCTTTAAAAACTCCAAGTTCAGGTGTAATCCAGAGTCAGATCCAATATATTAGAGTTTTTAAGACAGCCAGGTCAGCAACTCTTTTTATCCCAACATCAAAATACATAGGGGTTAGCGGTGAGCTGGAAGGTAACCCCCACCAGTTTCCTAATAAAGTTATTCTCAGCAATCGTCAAAAAACCTTAAAATAGCATTGGATCTATGTTCAATCGTTAATGTAGATTTCTTCAATTGACTAGACTAACTCAAATTATCCACAAGCCTTACACCTTAAGGGGTTGATTCCGATGTCGCCCAAAATACCTTCCCAATGCTATTCGCAGGCTTACCTTACGACCGACTCGTATCCGGAGCTTTTTCCTACGACCCAGCAAGTACGATGCATATAACAGGCAAATATCTGACCGAATCATTCGCTCCGACTCATGCACTATGTCAGTAGCGAACAGGCTCAGAAAACACGGAAATTGAGTCGTACGGAGGCTCATCCTGAACAATTTCCAGATACGCAAAAACGATGCGTAATCAATACGCGTCATACAGGGTGCCGGCTCCAGCACGTCAGAGCATTCGGACGAAGCGTATGAAAGCTCCGAGTCGTGCCAGAACATGATCAACGGGGTTGAGACGGAGCAGCCATGTATCCAATCGTGCATGTCTTCCCTATACTGTACGCCCATCGTTACCGACGCGCACAACGCAGAAGGTAAGTCATAAACCTACCATACACCTAAATGTCACGAGTATACGAAAGGAAACACCACCATAGGGGGGTGGATGCCTATCCCAAATTGCATATCCCACCCATAGGGGGTGGATGCCTATCACTCCCAGTATTGTCCATCCCATAGGGGGGTGGATGCCTATCACTCCCAGTAATGTCCATCCCCTTGTCCACCCCACAGGGGGGTGGATGCCTATCACTCACAGCATGTCCCACCCATAGGGAGGTGGATGCCTATCACACACAGCATATCACTCCCAGTATTGTCCATCCCATAGGGGTGTGGCTGCCTATCACTCACAGCATATCCCGCCCATAAGGGGGTGGATGCCTATCACTCCCAGTATTGTCCATCCCATAGGGGGGTGGATGCCTATCACTCCCAGTAATGTCCATCCCATAGGGGTGTGGATGCCTATCACACACAGCATATCCCACCCATAGGGGGGCGGATGCCTATCACTCCCAGTAATGTCCATCCCATAGGGGGGTGGATGCCTATCACTCCCAGTATTGTCCACCCCATAGGTGTGTGGACGCCTATCACTCCAAGTATTGTCCACCCCTTAGGGGGGTGGATGACTATCACTCACAGCATATCCCACCCATAGGGGGGTGGATGCCTATCACTCCCAGTATTGTCCACCCCATAGGGGGTGGATGCCTATCAATATGACCATCAGCACTCATAGGGGGCAGGATGCCCATCAACACCAGGATACACATACATCAGGGGACTCAGCAAACCACCCCTCAACCATCTTTGCAACATTGCATGTTTGCATGTTCAAAATGCTCACAACACAGAATGTGGCAGTGAACATACAATGTGACTCACAACACATGTGTGCCCAAAATGTTAATGTGTGTCACTAAAATCCTGCATCCCATGATCATTGTGGTAATGGGGTCTAAACCCCCCATCACTACAGTGACCAAAAGGTGAATGTTGGGTTCACAAATCCAGCATCCTATGATCATTGTGGTAATGCGGTCTAACCCACCCACCCCCCCCCACCCCCATCACTGCAGTGACCAGAAGGTGATTGTGGAGTTCAAAAATCATGCATCTGGAGATCAATGTGGCAATGGGGCCTAAACCCCCCCATAACCACAGTGACCAGAAGGTGATTGTGGGGTTCAAAAATCCAGCATCCTATGATCATTGTGGTGATGGAGTCTAAACCCCCCCATCACTACAGTGGCCAAAAGGTGAATGTGGGGTCCATAAATCCAGCATCTTATGATCAGTGTGGGAATGGGACCTAAACCCCCCAACACCACAGTGACCAAAATGTCATTGTGTACATGAAAATTGCAACATCTCCAAAACAGCATGCATGATACCATGCTCAAATTGCACAAGCAATGTTGTGGCAATGTAGTTGTTGTGTCACCTACACACATATATAATTTGAGGCAAATATTTCTGTGTATCACAAGAACACCCTCTGCCACGTGCAGATGAGCAATGGCCATGATCCCTGACAATGACTCCATTGTACAGTTAGACAATGCGCAAAGTGAGCACCATGCTGTATACACACATATCTACACCAACAGACACACATACTAAGGAATCCTGTTGAGACTGTAGATGTTAGATGACCAAGTTCCATACCATGTCAGCAATGGGAGACACCAAACATGAAGAATGTGCAGGCTGATGAGCCAGGAGACACAGGGACACTAAGGGAAAACCTCACAAAAACATACTGCCAATGGGCTGGAAAAGACATAACATTGCAGTGGTGCTGTTGCACGAACACAGACACCATCACAACAGCAAGGTCATAATACACATCATCAACATCATGTACATTAGATGCAACACCATTGGATAACAATGCCATGATGCAAAAAGGCCAATGGCCAGTCCTTCAAAGAGTCCAACCAGGGTGACGTGTGACAACTTGTCACCCATTTTACTGCTATGGTCCAGGGACATCTCGCCCCTTGGAGGGGCCTACTTAGTGGCAGCCCATGCACCACAGGGACAGGATCAGGGGACAGGAGAATGGGGCAGGGGAGGTGTGATGGGTGCAGGAGTGACACCAGCAACTGCAGTGGAGGGATCTGACACAGTGGGCGCTGTCACCACTGCTGGGCACAAGTCAGATGTGGTATCCTCCTACACCACTGCAGTGTGCAGGACAGATGTGGTGGACGGGCTCCCAACTGCAGTGCCCAGGTCAGACGGGTGGGATGTGCCTTCTACTGCAGTGCCAACATCAAGAGTAGAGAAATGGGGTTCAGATGAGGTGGGCAGGACAGAGGACGGAGACATGGCCTCCACACCAGTGGCAAGAACAGGCTGAGCATGTGAGGTTGGGGTGGAAGTGCATGTGGAAGGGGGAGGGCCTAAGCATCTTGGGGATGCGGTATGGGTGTGTGGGTGAACCTGGTGCAGGGAATGGCATCAGAACCTGTGTATTTGCATCCGGGGTGCTGCAGGATGGAGAGTGTGAGGTGGAAGTCTGTGCTTTTGGTGGTGTCTTTCCCTTCCTGGTCCGGGGAGACTTGCGGGGGGGGGGGCTCAGTGTCCATGCGCCTGGGGGAGGGTGTCCGTTTTGCAGGGGAACTCCCCTCAATGCGTGGTGACTTCCCCTTGTAAGTCGGAGCAGATGGGTCTGTGGGGAAGAGGCCAAGGTCACAGAGGAAGAACTGCTTGGAAGTGGGGGTTGTAGGTGAGGCAAGGGAAGGCGTTTTGGAGGGAGAGGAATCTGAGGAATGTGCTGGTGGATGCCTGTATGTGTGTCTGTGACCCATCCCCTCTGTGTGTGTCATCAGTCCCCAGAGTGTGCTTGCTTGTGGATCTAGACTTTGGCTTGGGTGTCCGTGTGCTGCTTTTGGCTGATGTTGTGCGTGCATGTGCGGGTGTATGTGTCTGTTTGACAGGCAGGGGAGTGGTGACTGTGGATGTGGCAAAGGTAGCAGGGGTGAGGGCCTGTTGGAGGAGGGACACTGCTGCCGTCTGTGTGGAGGCCATGGACTGTATGGTCCGATGTAGGGCTGACATGTTAGCTGAGATGCCCTCCATGTAGGACAGTTGTTGGGTCAACAGATTGGTGTGAGAATGGAGGACACTCAGCTTTGATGTCTGCCCTACATGGATCTGTGTAAGTAAGTCCACAGACTCCACACTCAGGGTAGCAGGGGAGACAGGGGCAGGAGGTGCGGTGCCTGGCACGAAGGAGACATGCTCCCTTACACGGGAGCCTCCACGGACATTTGGGATGAGAGCAGATGGGAGGGTGGAGATGGTGGTGGTGGTGGGGCCAGACACGCTACTGGGTCCCTCCGAATCCTCCGCAGCGGACCCTGTCTGGCGCTGTGGTTCCTCATGGTCCGTGGAGCTGTCGCCTCCAGAGTCCGTATATGTAACTGCAAATCAACAGGGTAAACAGAGAAACATCAGTCACCTGTATTGACATCACACATCACAGTCAGTACAGCACATTACAGCGCATGTTTGTGCCTCATTTGCAGTAAATTCTCTAAAGTGCTGACACATATTTGTACAACACACATGTCAGTCTGCCAGTAAACCATGCCCCTCATATCCTACATGTCCATCGAGACATCAGTCTGGTGCATGTAGCCAGACACTACTCATCTGTAAACACATGCACCACATAGACAGTTGTGCAGATTTTTGTGATGGAAATGTGTCAGTACACACATATACCATCTCCTGCCACTGACTTTGTACATGTGTTAGGGAAAGGGATTGGCAAAGTATTTGTCAGTTATATGGATATGCTTCCTTCACCACACACCATGATGTGCTCATGTTTTGCTGGACGATGCCACAATTGAGTGCATGCAGGACAACTCCCATCACTACAGGATACACTATAGCAAATGAAACAACATGCTACCGGGCAGTCTGGGTAATCAGTCATTGCTGACTTCTGTCACTGGGGCAGTGCATCACAAAACCAACAGTCTGCACTGTATCTAAATCATGTAGTTGTGGGGAATATAAGCCCTGCATCAGTCAAGTGCACATGTTTCCCCACTGCTACCCACATCTTAAGGCTACTGATGATCCCACATCATACAAATGCCACAGTAGAGTGACAGCAAGCACACGTCTGTCAACATGATCACATCACAGTCTGATGACAATGAAGTACAGCTGACTGCACTTAAATTTTGGATACACCATCAGGCACAGTCAAGTGATTACACACCAATGTTTGACCCCATCATGAAGATCCAACAGCTACATGCCAGCTGGCTGCCCACCCAAAAATATTTGAAACCCCAGGAGTCTAAAAAGCTAGCCCACTCCACAATGAGACAGAGGCTGACACCTGGTTGCACATTGCACAATGCATGAAATTTACCTGGACACACATGATTAGGTGAAGTGAGTATACACCATGTCCGGAGTAGGCATACATGACCTGGGCCATGTGCAACATGGGATTAGCCTGAACAGTAGGCATGTGTCCATGCATGTGTGACACACACGATGGACATACTTCAGAGATCACAACATTGTCACACCTGCAGCATGTGTGTTTGGGAAACACCCCAGACACATATGGCAAGGCAGTGTATCAACTAGGACACGTGTATATGGCCCACACAGAGTGCATGTCACAAATCTGTCAATGTGCAGACACATGTCAATTAATTCCCCACTGATGAAGGCAAATACATTCTGCCGGTAGCAGATGCGGTCCCCCACATGAACCTTGGACAACAGCAGTCCCCCCCACCAAGTGAGACATGTCACTGACTGAAAATGACACACCTGTGTATCAGATGAGGAAGGGCCATTACAGAATTTATGGACATGATTCTAGTTCAAGCAGACAGACAAACTGTGGTAGCATAACCAGGCTGAAGGAATGCAAAGATTATGTTAGACACAGTTCACAGACAAGGCATGCACTTACCCCCTCCTTGCTGCTGTCTGGCCTTCAACAGCCCATCCAGGTCAGGGAAGACCACTGGCAGAATCTGGCACATGTGGGGGGTCAGGGTCCGGTGTCCGCCCCTACTGCGAGGAGGTGACAGCTTCAGCAGGACTCTAGCAATGTGTCTGGTCAAGCCACGTAGGTTCTGCCACCTCTTCTGGCAGCTGCGGATGTGACGCCAGTGGACCCCGACAGATCGTACTGCCCGGGCAATGGTCAGCCAGATCTCCTGTTTCTGATGGGCGTCAACCTGTGAGGATGAGAAAGTTAAAGGACCATTAACAGACATACAACATGTTTGTGCATCTCACAGTAGGAGAAACATGTGCATTTCACAAGGGCATCTGATGTACACAGGTAGTGCAACTATGTGGATAGATCCTTGTCCTGCATCACCAACATGGAAACATTTCCTGGGTAGTATGACGTCTCAAAATGCACTCTCACAGCACTGTACCTGTTCACTGAAGGTACCTGCACACTTTGGGTGTGACAACTACTGAGTGAACATGCTAGCCACTGCTTCACACAATGCCATTAGTGCTAGTCCGATAAGAACCACAATGAGAGAGGATGTGGACTGCACACTCACCTGCTCCCCTGGTTTCCCATACAGCTTGCTGTACTGTGGTAGAAGGCTGTCCAGCAGGGCCTGGTTCTCCTCCTCTGTGAAGGCTGGGGCCCTCTCCACAGTACGTGCCATTCTTGGAGCCAGAGGATACAGAGACAGCAGCAGTGTTAGCTATGAGCATTTAGTGCAGGCAAGTGAGCTCTCAGGGCAAGAGACAGCCTTATATCTGTGCTGCAGAGGCAGAATCGGTCCCATGCGTCCAAAGCGATAGGTCCGACTCGTTAGCATCCTATGAATCAGTGCAATCCATGAGATTGGACGCATTGGACACGCCTACCGCAACGTTCAAAATATCTGCATCATGACAGTTTAGATTTTGACACATTTTTTTAAAAAGTAAACCGAATCGTGCCGTACGCGAATCGTGCACGATGCAAAATGCGTGTCTGTCACCATGACGACCAACAGGCAATCAGTGTGGCCGGCTCGGACAAGATGTGGCAGACGCGTATTTTGATAACTCACCCACGTAGAACAGCATTGAATCAAGCATGCAATCTGTCAGTCCGGCTCGGTCAGGATGTGGCAGACTCGTCCATGCAATAGTCACCCGTGTCGTAAGACACTGTTCTGGGCATGCAATCTGTCAGTCCTGCTCCTTCACGAGTTGGCTCACGCGTACATGCAATGCCCACTCATCAACTCAGACAATGTATGTATGAATAATGGCATGCTGTATGACCTGTGTGGATGGAGTCCAGCACGTCAAATGGGACAGAGACAAAAGACAAGACTACTCACATTCTGATCCTAGCTTACAGTGCAACCACAGCAGTGTTTGTGAGGGACATGGCTAGTGTGAGTGACCACTTCACAGATCATCCTCCTATGCTTGGCCACTGTCCCAGGGGTCATTGTGTTGTGTATGTCATACATCACATCATGACAATGTCCACACCATGACAGTGTTGTGCATCGTGACAAGCTGTCTGTATGTAGTGTTGTTGCTAGGTTGTAATACCTTGTCCATGTCTGAGTACATTACATTCATGTGCTAGTTGACCTAAGAATCTATTGCTGATACTTAAGTGTGTGTGTGTAGTGTCTGTTACAATTTATGACATGGGGAGTGACAGAGAACTGTGAGTAGTCACAGTACAACACTGTATTCTTTGGTAATACATGACATAATAGTGTGTATGTTCATGCTCACATTGCTGTAATGTTTGGATTAGGTCAACCTCAGACATCTGACTTCACTGTGTCATCAATGTAAGTGTGACGCAATCTGTTGATGCTGTATTACTTGATGTTTAATTTAGCGAGTAATATGTGTACATACTTTGCCATGTGTTCCACAGGGCACCAATTGTCCACAGACCTTTCCTGGATCTTGAAACCATGGTGGAGCGTGAGTGCATGAGGAAATGCAGGTTCACGAGGGCATTCATTTCGGAATTGACAGAGCAGTTGTCACCGCACTTGCAACCTGGACGCGCATATCCCTTTGCCCTGACCCCCAAGGTGAAGGTGATGGCGGCACTACATTTTTTTGCCACTGATTCGTTCCAGTTTACTGTGTCTGATGCTGGTGGGATGTCCCAGATGATTTTCAGTCGAGTGCTCTGGGATGTGTGTGAGGCCATGTAGAGGCTCCGCAACCTGTACATACATTTTCCCACACCGCCAGAGTTCCATGCCATTAAGGATGACTTTTATGCCCTGGGACACAAGCCACATGTGATTGGATTGATTGATGGGACACATGTGGGTTTGGTTGCACCACGAGCCCATGAACAGGTTTACAGGAATTGTAAACACTTTCAGTCAATCAATGCCCTTGTGATATTTCAGGCGGACCAGATCATCTCCCATGTATGTGTGTGTTTCCCGGGATCTGCCTACGAAGCATACATAATGAGGCTGAGTTGGATCTCCCAGCTGATGTCCCAGCTCAGGAATGAGCGTGCCTGGCTTGTTGGTGAGTCAAGTTGTCAGTGTCATTTGTGTGTTCAGTTTCTGTCATGTTGTACCCTGTTGTTGCTCAACTGATCATTCATATTTGATAAATGTAGGAGACTCTGGATACCCAAATATGCCCTGGTTACTGACACCACTCAGGAACCCGGTCACACCTGCTGATGTCCATTACAACGGGGCACATGGGCGGACCAGGCGTGTGATTGAGCGCACATTTGGGCTGCTGAAGACCAGATTCCACTGCCTAGACCGGACAGGAGGTGCCCTTCAATATTCCCCAGAGAAGGTGTGCAAAATCATTACAGTGTGTTGCATGCTTCACAACAAGGCTGTGAGGAATAAGCTACCGCTCATCCTGAATGACAGGGACCAACGTCCTCCATCATGGGAGGATCCAGGCCTGGGGCACGTTGCCAGTGATGAGAATGAGGAGGAAGAGGAGGTGGATGTCAAGAGACAGCTCATTAACAACTTCTTTACTTGAGTGTAAGTATGCAAAGATGTCTGATGATGCCTTTCCTAAGCGTGATGTGTGTATGTAGGACAATATGTTGTGATATGTGTGTGGGTATGCTAAGTTACAGGCTCATTGCCGTTGTACAGTGTAAGTTATGATGGTCTCCCCTACATTGTTGAAATTACTCCTAGCTTTTGGTCAGAATTTACAATGGACAATAGTGAGTCAATAATTGGATATGTCATCATGGCAAGTTGTATTTAAGACTGTACCATGTCTCTCCTTCACAGGCTCCTTTGGCTGTTGTGTGGGTACACAAAACGCTGTTCCATTATGAATTTTCAATTTGGACCAGTACTCTCTGACAGACAATCTTTTTGGTCATTTATTTTGTTTATTTGGATACTTTGATCTGTAATCAGTTTGCTTTGGTGTTTAGCAGAGCTTCTGCCTGTGTAATAAACCTGTTACACACATTGATATTTGCCTTGTCTGGTGCAAAAATATGCTACAACCGTTTATATAATTTTTTTCTGCCATGGTGTTCATTTCATTAGACAATGGTCTTTGTTTGTGCGGTTCTATGGTTTAATTTGACAACAGTGTGTGCAATGTTTAAATGTTGCATGTGCTATGTGTGGTGTGCTGACCTTGCGTGTCTATCTCTGGTATGTGTCATGTTACATTTCTTCATGAGGGGATAGATGAATTGTAAGCTGGTCCCTAGGATCATGCTGTATTATGCTAAAGTAACCAGAGCCAAGCTAACATTATAGCTTTGTGTGTGACATTTTAGCACACAATCTTTCTATAATTTTTGTGCAAGATGCCTTTGAGTCCACATGAGATCATTTTGGTACTGTTGTAGCGTTGTGCCATAAGGTTGCATAACAAGACTCTTTGTAAAGGAAGATCTGGTCAGCACGGATAGCTTAACCATAAAATGCTACACTTTTTAACACATACGTGGAATACTTGTATTATATTGACGCACAGGGCAATAATCTACACAGATGGAAGATGTACATATATGCACCAGTGCTTTGCTGTGCATATGCTGTAACAAGTACTCCTACTTTCTGAGGTGAGCGGTTAACCCCTATTGCCACAGAGTTCTTCAATGGTTTGTAGAATATGTCACCATCACAGGGAGGGTGGTGCTTTCCACACTGAGGTTGAAAACAAATTGCACCTATAGTATTATGTTTAATTATGGAAACGCACATTGTTAATCATGTATTGTGCTGCTGGGGCTAGCGCATATGCTGCATTGTAGGAAAACAGTCAGAGATTGTTCTTTATCAAACGTAAATTCTATGACTTTAGACACTCTCTGATTCATAATTTGGTGGACAAGCATGTGTGAGTGAGCTTGAATGTGTGCATTGCTACCTTGCTTTGAAGATGTTGTTAGGGCTGGCTACAGGGTGATAAAATAATTGTGTATCTTCTATATATTTTGTTGAGCTAATGAGACACTAGAGGTAGTGGATCATTGGATTGTGTGTTCTGATGTGCAACTAATGTCCAACCATCCTTCAACAATGGCCTATTTTGTCGGGCATACTTCTGTATGAGAATAATCCCTAACACAGAACTCATGCACCTCATTGTGAGACAGTGCCAGGTGATACTGATCATGATTTAATAAGAGGGTACAGTGTATAATTCACAGATGACACAGGGATTATGTGTATTTGAATGTATTAATGTGCATGTGAACTAATCTAACAGGTAAAGGTGATAGCATTTCCAAATTTAAAAAAGCACAGTTCATAGAGGAGTTGAAAGTGTTCTCAGATGAAAATTCTTCCGGGCAAAGTCCACAGTCACCTTGGCATTTAGTCCAACTTATGAGTTTCATCCCATGTGGGAGAGTCCAGGGACCGTCAACAAAGTGAATGATTTGCACAGAGTTGAGGATATCCAGAGCATTTATGTAGTTCCGGGAAGGATGCATGTCCATCAGTCTCTCACTTGCCATCCTTCCTTGGACGGCCCCTCCTCTTCTTAGGTGGGGTGGGACCCTCAGTATCAGGCTGCTGCGGTGGAGGGGACTCTATGCCAGACTCCTCATCCCTCCCTATGGCAGTTGCCGATGTTGAGGCAACAGGTGTGGAGTGGACATGGGGAGGTGGGGTAATGTTGGTGTTTATCTGCTCTAGGCATGTAAGTATGTCCCTATGCACCTCAGTGAGATTGTCTATTTTCAACCAGTGGTACTCCATACGGTCCAGGTGTTGGTCCATACGGTTAATGTGTTGGTCCGCACGGTCCATATGGTTGTCCATCTGGTCAAATTTTGCAGCCTGCTGATTTTTTATGTCCCTGAGGATCCCGACAACCTGGCCAAAGTCTCCGGTGCATTCGTGATATACATCGAAAATGCGTTCTAACTCAGGGTCAGCTTGATCTCCGACACCAGCTGTGGGACGTTTCCTCCCACCACGCACCCTCACACCACTCCTTACCCTACCCGCACAGACATTGCCTGGCGTTGCACGCACTGACAGCTCCTGTCCTCCTTCATTGTTGACAGGGCTGGTATTTCCTGCCAAATCCAGATCGGGCTGTCTTGCTGTGCTCCCAGGGTTTCGTTGTCTGGCTGTGTCCGTGGGGATCCGGGGCGCCTGGATGTTAATTGATGTTGCAGGAGTGGTTGTTGGGGCTGCTGTTCATACTGGTGCAGCATGCTGAGCCACACCGGATGTGCCAGGTTGATTCCCATCGCCTGAGGAGGTGTGAGAGTTATCCCCACTGGAGGCCTCACTGTCGGACGTTGTGCTGGAGCTGCTGGCGAACTCAGAATCTTCTCCAGATGAGGCCCTGTGTTCTGGAGTGCCTGTGGGCAGTAGAGAGACACAATGTTAGTTGTGTATTTTCAGATGTTATGGTGTCATACACAGACAAATGTGTAGATGTTGTGGATAATGTAGTGTTTCCTTCTTATTTCTACTCATCAATTGTCACAGACACTGAGAAATTTGTAATCGAACATTGTGATTTTGGAAACATGTGCTTTACTGAGCATGTACAGCTCTGTGCATCAATGTGCATGTCTTGTTATCCTTGACTGTTCGTAGTAATTCTTTGTCAAGTGTCACACTGTGCATGAGCCAGTTGTGTTGTTATTTGACACATCAGTGTTTTCACTATGACATACATACTGTAACAAAGATGATGTTTATCGGGAATTGTGCATCTGTGCTTGTCTTTGTGAATCACTGTCACTGTTACATTGCAGAGGTGACATGCGAAATCACTCTCCTGAATATGTTTCAGCATTTGATGATTTTGCTTGGATAAATGTGTTAATGTGACCAATCAATGACATCACATGTGTAACCTCAAATGCAATAGCAACGCGTTTCTTCTGACAAATGCATTGCTACATGGCAGTCCATTGAAACACAGGTAATTACATTGACATGCTGTAGGGGAGTCACTAACATGAGTTGTTGTATTATGTGATAAAAGTATGATCTGACATTCGCTAATGTTGCCCACACTGAACTTGTAATGGTAAATAGTATAAGTTTGTACTCCTGCGCAGACCCTACAGCAAGTTTGTGTGATGTTTTGAATTGTGATGTTCTACTATGTCACAACATGGTTGTTGTTATGCCTGTGTTGTTTTAGCATTGTTTGTAAACGTATGCAATGTGTGAAGACATATTTGTGTTGATATTTCTCATCACTTTGCCCACATGTGAATATCTTGCTATGTGGCATCGTTCGCGGCCAAGTCTGTCGGGTCGTGTAGATGCTTGGTACATGGGGTAGTTCGTGTCCGAGTCTGTCGGGTCGTGTAGATGCTTGGCTATGTGGCATCGTTCGCGTACGAGTCTGTCGGTCGTGTAGATGCTTGGCTATGTGGCATCGTTCGCATCCGAGTCTATCGGGTCATGTAGATGCTTGGCTATGTGGCATCGTTCGCGTCCGAGTCTGTCGGGTCGTGTAGATTCTTGGCTACGTGGCATCGTTCACGTCCGAGTCTGTCGGGGCGTGTAGATGCTTGGCTATGTGGCATTGTTCGCGTCCGAATCTGTCGGGTCGTGTAGATGCTTGGCTAAGTGGCATCGTTCGCGTCCGAGTCTGTTCAGTTGTGTTTATGCTTGCCCACATGGAGTTGTTTGCGTACGTGTCTGTCGTGTTGTGTAGATACTTGGCTATGTCGAATCGTTCGCGTACGTGTCTATTGGGTTTTGTTAATGCTGGACTATTTGGCATCGTTCGCGTCTGAGTCTGTCGTGTCATGTTAATGCTTAGCTACATGGAGTCGTTCGCATACGTGTCTGTGGCGTTGGGTTGACGCTTGGCTATGTCGAGTTTTGCGGCTACGAGTCTATCACATCAGGCTCCTTTCCTGCTGACTCGGAAGTATAATATATTTTCCGGCCGAGTCAGTCGTAAATTTCAAGTATCGCATCGTACTCAGCTATTTGTAAGGCGTGTGTACGGTTCGGTCGGAAAAATTGACGGGTCCGTGTCGGGTAGAACGTTTTGCGGCCGAAATCGGAATTGACCCCATTGTAGTCAAAATTGTGTACTCTATCAAGAGCCTCACTACCTACGTGGATACTATGACAGCCATTCATAGTCTTTTAAAAACACCATGAACTTGGTTTTATTTACGTTTAATTCTCTTTGAGGTCAATGAAAGCCACATAGAGTTTTTGCTTCCAAAGTAAAACATATTTCCTGTATAAAACCACAAATCTAAAAATCTGATCTGTTGTACTGATTTTGGCTCTGAAACCTGCTTGGTAGGGAGACACATTTTCATTAGAGTTTACCCAATCAAGGAGTCTCACTAAAATGTGTTTAGAAAATCTTTGGGGGGCATTATCAATGAGTCTAATAGGCCTTTAGTTCGAGGGCTCCCCCGCTTCACCTTTTTGAATTACTATAATTTCTGCCCCGAGCCAGGAGTCTGGTACCTTACCACCAGCAGCTATAGCATTTGACAACATATTTAAATATACAGCCCAGATCAAAGGTTCCGATTTGTACAGGTCTCCTGGAATTTTGTGAGGACCAGGGGCTTTCACAGATTTCAGCGAGTTCATCACCCTAGTTTTTTCTTCAAGGCTGAAAACAACAACAGGAGTGGGAAGGTCTAAAACTGAGGAGGCTTCAAAAGTGCTAGTGCATTCAAAAATCTGGTAACCAGCTGGAGCATAAAGAGCGAAAAACGTGCCACCCATTTATCTGGGGAAATATTATAGTGATGTGAGATGGGATTTTCTAGCTTAGTTTGAGCAACAAGGCGCCAAAATAATCTAATGTTGTTATTTTTACTGGCGTCCAAAATATCTTGCCACAAAATATTATCCCTGTTCTTCTTTGTCCTAATTAGAGTAGATTTGTATATGGTCCTTGCCTCCTTAATGTTGGCACAGTTACCCTCTATTATAGCCTTCCTCAAGGCTAATTTTACAAGCCTGGTCAAACCATTTGTCTACCTTAGGGGAGTTCAGAATCTTAACAGAACTCTTTTGATAAAAATGTCCTGTAATGCATCAAAAAGACCAGTGTGTACAGAGAGGTACCACTAACCTTTGTGTCTCAGCCGGATACAGCAGGAGCGATGATGATGCCAAATAACCCTTTCCCCTTGATGGCGCTACCCGTGAGTAATAGGAATACTTCAAGGACAAGGCCACCCTCGGGGAAAGGGAAAAAAGGGAGAAAGGAAACAAAAACACCGCAACTGGTAAGCAGAGATAAGGGAAGTCGTCAGCTGTGTTGTGGACCTCACCTTCTTGCTCTCTCCACCCCCACCTACACTGTAAAGGAAACACACAACACACATAAGCGTACGGGCTCCTAACCACAGCCCCCTCGACACCCCTTATGTGTATGCACTTACTTGACAGATTGTTGCTTCTATTCTATGAGGGCACTGATCTCACCCAACGTCACGAAAAGAAACAGTCTTGCAATCATAAATAGTACCATGGACTATGGGTACTTATCTTGCCTGGTGATAACTGGTATGCCCCTCAATTGGCACTGCTTCGCTGGTGAAGTCTCTAGCATCGAAGGGTCCAGGTGCTCTTCCGCAAATGCATATCAATGCTGGCTCCAGGGGACTACAAGCGCTACCTCGCGCTATTCTTGGTCAATCCCGGAAGTGCAATAATGGCCAGGAGAAACCGGAGCTGCTAAACGATACTTCCAGTACTAATGTTCCAACGGAGGCGCTTTCAAGTGCGCTTCAATAAGTTAGTTGTCTAAAGGCGGCCTCAATGCCGCGTTGTTACTTTGCTGAATGCTGGGGCTTCCTTGCTATGACGCGCTGAGTAGCGTCTTTCTTGAGCGGAGCACTGGGGACGCTTATCAGTTCTGGCTTCTCCTCCCGCTCCTTCGTTGCGTATGCCCGGGACGCCCAACTACTCCAACGAGGAAGTAGAGATGACTTTTGTACTCAGGCGGCGTAGGTGAATAGCCGGCCGCTGTCGGCGAATGTTTTCTTGAGTGTCCAGGGGAAGTCGGAAAGGCAGCTGTCTCGATGTCTACGCTGCCGAGGTTCCTGAAGGCGAAGGCTTAAGCAGACTCTCAGGTGAGCACGTCCTTGCTCCAACGTGAAATGAATCATGTGACAAGCCCCAGGTTTTGAGCAGGCTGGGCTTAAATAGGCATGGAGATGTTCCGCGCGGTTAACCCCAGGACTTGTGGGAGTGGTAGTCTTTTGACTCATTCATACGTGGCGGTGTGCTCCTACACTTCGGACCCTCCTTGTCCTAGTCACGACAGTACCCCCTCCCCATGTCTGCCGTCGCAACGGACCACCAGGTTTCGTGGGGTGTTGTGTATGAAACAGCCTCAAGAGTTTGGGGCAATGCAAATTGGCCTTGGGTTCCCAGGACCTATCATCTGGACCATAGCCTTTCCAGTCTATTAAATAGTGCAGTTTACCCCTTACGAGTTTAGAATCCAGGATACTGTGCACCTCGTACTCCTCTTCCCCATCGATCTCAATGACTCAGGGTTTGACAGGCAAGCGGGTGCCCTGAAGGCAGGGTTTCAAAAGGGACACATGGAACACCGGGTGAATGTGCCAGGCTGAGGGAAGTGTAAGTTTCATGGCAACTGGATTCACTACTTTCTCTATGGGGTAGGACCCTACAAATTTAGGTTGCAATCTGTTATTACCCCTAAACTTAAGATGTTTCGTATTTAGCCATACCCTATCTCCTGTTGTATACACAGGTTCGGGAGTTCTCTTTTTATCTGCCTGCTGTTTGTCTCGTGTTTGAGCCTCGGCTAGGTGTGTTTTGGCATTGGTTAAGACTGTTTTGAGATGTGCATGATGTTCAGTTATAGACGGGAGTTTGGAGGTTCCAGGCTGTTCGAATGGTAACATATTGGGATTAAAGCCATGGAGACAATAGAAGGGGGAACATCCCAATGACGCGTGATCTGTGTTATTGTAAGCGAACTCTACCGTCCACAAGAGCGTGCTCCATTCTTGGTCCTGTGCCAACGTGAAGCATCTGAGATACTGCTCTAACGTTTGGTTAAGTCTTTCGGTTTTACCATCTGTTTGGGGGTGGTAACTTGTAGAAAGCCTGGCGTCTATCTTCATGACTTCACAAAGCGCCTTCCAGAATCTGGAGGTGAACTGGGTTCCTCTTTCCGTAATGAGGATGGACGGGATTCTGTGCAGTTTAATGATGTGTTGAAGGAAGGCGGAGGCCAGTTCTGTAGAGGTAGGTAGTTTGTTTAAGGCTATGAAGTGTCCCCTCTTTGTTAGATGGTCTACCACCACCAATATAGTATCATATCCGGCACTTGGCGGCATTTCAACTATATAATCCATCGATACTGTGTGCCAGGGTGCTGGAGGTGTGGGTATGGGTCTAAGTAATCCCTGGGGTTTATTATTATTATTATTATTATTATGAGTTCTTATATAGCGCTCAACTTACCCTTGGGCATCTTGGCGCTTGCATTGGGAACCCGTCCTGGTTTTTCCCTGTGAGATAACCCGTACTGGGCATCCCCAAGGTGAAAGCCAGGCATCCCGCCGCGGGGGGGCCGTTGTGGAGATTAAGCAAGCTTGTTGCCCAGAGCTGCATAGTGTGAACTCGTGCTTAGAGTGGGCACCGAAGTGAGAATTATCGAGTCCGTGGACAATTGGGCTCCGGACCCTGCCGCGTCGGGAATTGAACCCTGGTCCCGGGTCTGACCTCTGCTTCAGGGTATGCCTCCTCTAACCAGTGAGCTACACTTCTCCACTTTATCGTGCCTATTTTGTGATTGCATACAGATAGCACAGCCTGTCACGTATTGTTCTGTGTCTTGTCGAAGTGTTTCACACCAAAACCATCGGTTCATAGCCTTTAGTGTTTTCCTGATTCCCATGTGACCCCCCAAAGGGGTATCATGAATCCAGTGCAGAACTTGTCGTTGTAAAGGCCCATCAGGAACATATAGTTTATTATCCCGGAACAGGAAATTTCCATCCATTGATCGCAGGTGCGCTTCCTTCTTCACCCAGGCATGGGTGTTAACCTCAGTGATGCGTTTCTTTAGGTCCTCGAAGAATGCACGTGTAGCACTTGGAACAAAAGATTCGGTAGGAAAAGAAGCCTTCTGGAGAATGATAGGAGGTTCTTCTGTGGTGTCGCTCTCTTCCAGAAGAGTAGACCGAGGTTTGGAAAGTGCATCAGCCTTCCCGTTCTGGGGGCCAGGTTTGTACTTAATCACAAAGTCGAAGTCTGCAAAAAACAGAGACCACCGCAGCTGTCGAGGAGTCAATGCTCGCGCACTCTGTAAGAACAGCAAGTTACGATGATCCGTGTAGATCTCTACTGTGTATCGAGCCCCCAGAAGGTGATGTCTCCATTCTTCACAGGCCCGTTTAATAGCTAATAACTCCTTATCGGTGATGCTGTAATTTGCTTCACAACTGGATAGTTTGGTTGAGAAGAAGGCTACGGGAGGAAGTTGACCCGTGTCAGGGTGTCGTTGGGAGAGAATCCCTCCCAAAGCGTAGTACGAGGCATCTGTCTCAAGGATAAACGGAAGGGATGCGTCAGGATGTGTTAGAATGGGAGCTTCGGTGAATCGATGCTTCAGAGTCCGAAAGGCTTCTTCTGCTGCAGCTGTCCATCTAAACGTGGCTCCCTTTTTGAGAAGGAGGGTCAATGGCTGTATGATATTAGAGAAGTTCTTCATGAATCTCCTGTAAAAGTTTGCAAATCCCCAAAAACTTTGTAGGGCCTTCACGCAAGATGGGGATTCCCATTCTCTTATAGCCTTCGTCTTTTTCTGGTCCATACAAATGCCCTTGGGACTGATGACGTACCCCAAGAATTCCACCTCCGAGATGCGGAAAAAACATTTCTCGAGCTTCGCATAAGCGAATATCGCCGTAGCCTTTCCAAAACTGCCTCCACGTGGGGGACGTGTTCTTCCAAGGAAGTAGAGTATACCAGGATGTCGTCTATGTAGACGATATAAGATACGTCAAGCAGACCCCTCTACCTTGTCCATGAAGTATTGGAATGCGGCAGGGGCGTTACAGAGTCCGAAAGGCATTACTTGATATTCGTACAATCCGAATTTTGTTCTAAAGGCCGTCTTCCATTCATCCCCCCGCCACATTCTGACCAAGTGGTATGCCCCACGGAGGTCCAATTTAGTGAATATCGGGGCACCTTTCAGTTGGTCCAACAGGACAGGAATCAAAGGCAGGGGGTATCTATTTTTCTTTGTCACCCATTTTATAGCTCTATAATCGATGCATGCCCTTAGTCCTCCTTCACACTTTGGAATGAAAAACAGAGGCGAGGACGCCAGTGAAGAGGAAGGACGGATGAAACCTTTATCTAGCATTTGCGTTAGATATTGTTGGAGGTAGGTGTTTTCTGCTTCTGTGAGAGCGTAGATGCGGCTGCACGGAATGCTGGCTCCGGCTTCCAGTTCTATTACACAGTCATACGCTCTGTGCGGTGGTAATTTTCCGGCTTCTTGTTCGTCAAATACTGTACAGTAGTCCTGATATTCTGAGGGTAATGTGGTAGTACCTTCCATGAACTGTGTTACACAGGTATTGGCGAGTAAACCTGCAGGAGTGATTCATTGCGGTTCCTCTCGCATTATGTTCTGTATACAATGTTCTTTACAAAACGGGGAATTCAATGTCACGGTTCATGCCGACCATTGTACGTTTGGGTCGTGAAGAGTCAGCCATGGCATGCCCAAAATAAGCGTGAAATTGGGGGCGTCTATCAAGTCGAATCGTATACTCTCATAATGATTTGCGCTCACCTTCATTTGAAGTAGTTGAGTATGATAAGAGACCGGGCCCGACGTCAGCTCAGTTCCGTCTACTGCTTTTACCATTTCCGGGGTATTTTTTCGTACGCACGGTATTCTAACTTCTTTAGCATAGTTTTGATTTATGAAATTGCCTGTGGCTCCGGAATCCAATAGAGCGTGTAACAATATCTCTCCACAGTTGGGTATCTCCAAGGTCATGCATACGTTCATGTGAGCGACTGTGTTCTGGATGGTATTCACTACGGCAGGACAGACCTCTTTTTCTTGTGACCGCAAACAAGGGATCTGGTTCTTGTTTGGGCGTTCTAGTTTTCCGGAGGACCACACGCATACTCCACTACTGAGGCCTTCTGGACACCCTTGAACTCCCGAAACAGAGCTCTCGATTTGGCCTTGCATTCATTAATAAAATGACGTGGTTTCCCACAATAGATACAGAGCCTTTGTTTTCTCCTGCGGTCTCTTTCTTCTTGATTCACTGGTCCTCTTACACCACTTATCTGCATGGGTTCTGTTCCATCCTGAATAGAAGCTGGTCCTTCGGTTACCACTCTTAGACGAGGGGGCATGTATTTGGTTTCTCCTCTTGGTTTGTCGCCTCTCCTTTCTAATAATCGGTGGTCTAACTGCACCGTGAGATCAATTAGTTCGTCACAGGTGGTGGGCATGTGTACCACTTGAGCCAGTACATCTTTTAACTCACTTCTCAATCCTTGATAGGACAGAGAAGTTCTTTTCTCCATGGGCCAATCCGTTTCGGCTACGAGCCTGTTGAAGGTGGTAATATACGACAATAAGTCCTGATTGCCCTGTTTGAGGGTGAGTAATTCACGGTCTAAGGAGAGTGAGTGAGCTTTCCTATCAAACAATTTGCGTATTTCGTCACAAAAGGTGTCGAAGTTACGCAAGGCCGGGTCGTCTCTCTTCTATGAGGGGGAAAGACCAACTAGCCGCATTACCTCCGAGGTAAGACATAACAAAAGCTGTTTTCACATAAAGTGTAATTTGCATTGTCCCAGGAATATACCAAATTTCTTTGGATCCCCAAAGAATCTTTCGGGTGGAGCTAGTGGTAATTGCGCAGGCTGGATGATCTGTATGGTGGAAGGACTGGTGCTTCGTCCCCCTGTGTGTGGCGCACGCCCCACACCTGTCTCTTGTGACCCAGGCAGTGGGAGTGTCCAATTCCTAATGTACGAACCCCCCTGCGTAGTCGTAGAACTGGTTCTGGACAATCCTGCAATGCGACCTCTCGTAGCATGGTGCTCATTTCATTACGTAATTCAAGGTTCTCCCCCCGGAATGCATCCACCTCCATTCTTAGGGCGGTTAATGTTTCCAGTACTGAGGTAAGTACTGTGGTGGTGTCCATCGCTCAGGCTGTAAGTCACCGTGGGCTTGTCACTCTGTCGTGCACAGAGAGGTACCACTAACCTTTGTGTCTCAGCCGGATACAGCAGGAGCGATGATGATGCCAAATAACCCTTTCCCCTTGATGGCGCTACCCGTGAGTAATAGGAATACTTCAAGGACAAGGCCACCATCGGAGAAAGGGAAAAAAGGGAGAAAGGAAACAAAAACACCGCAACTGGTAAGCAGAGATAAGGGAAGTTGTCAGCTGTGTTGTGGACCTCACCTTCTTGCTCTCTCCACCCCCACCTGCCCTGTAAAGGAAACACACAACACACATAAGCGTACAGGCTCCTAACCACAGCCCCCTCGACACCCCTTATGTGTATGCACTTACTTGACAGATTGTTGCTTCTATTCTATGAGGGCACTGATCTCACCCAACGTCACGAAAAGAAACAGTCTTGCAATCATAAGTAGTCCCATGGACTATGGGTACTTATCTTGCCTGGTGATAACTGGTAGGCCCCTCAATTGGCACTGCTTCGCTGGTGAAGTCTCTAGCATCGAAGGGTCCAGGCGCTCTTCTGCAAATGCAGATCAATGCTGGCTCCAGGGGACTACAAGCGCTACCTTGCGCTATTCTTGGTCAAACCCGGAAGTGCAATAATGGCCAGGAGAAACCGGAGCTGCTAAACGATACTTCCGGTACTAATGTTCCAACGGAGGCGCTTTCAAGTGCGCTTCAATAAGTTAGTTGTCTAAAGGTGGCCTGAATGCCGCGTTGTTACTTTGCCGAATGCCGGGGCTTCCTTGCTATGACGCGCTGAGTAGCGTCTTTCTTGAGCGGAGCACTGGGGACGCTTTTCTGTTCTGGCGCCTCCTCCCGCTCCTTCGTTGCATATGCGTGGGACTCCGCAACTACTCCAACGAGGAAGTAGAGATGACTTTTGTACTCAGGCGGCGTAGGTGAATAGCCGGCCGCTGTCGGCGAATGTTTTCTTGAGTGTCCAGGGGAAGTCGGAAAGGCAGCCGTCTCGATGTCGACGCTGCCGAGGTTCCTGAAGGCGAAGGCTTAAGCGGACTCTCAGGTGAGCACGTCCTTGCTCCAACGTGAAATGAATCAAGTGACAAGCCGCGGGTTATGAGCAGGCGGGGCTTAAATAGGCATGGAGATGCTCCGCGCGGTTAACCCCAGGACTTGTGGGAGTGGTAGTCTTTTGACTCATTCATACGTGGCGGTGTGCTCCTACACTTCAGACCCTCCTTGTCCTAGTCATGACAGTGTATATCTAGGATAGGGATTTCATCCTCTCTCAACCCTTCATATGTCTCAAGACATATTACAAAAAGATTACAGATTTGCATAAATAATTTTTCGGCGGACATAACATTTGGCCAGGAAACATAACAGCGTTTATTCACTACTAGAGGGGCAGGCACAATAGTTTTATGATGATTTTTATCTTGACTCAGAGACTCACCAGTCAAAGTTACTACAAATGAGTTTTGGTCACTATCCAAGCGCGTTACCATTTCCATGTCATCTAGGAGAGGCCCTACTCTTACATCAACGAGGAAATAATCAATAGTGCTAGTACAATCCCCTCTTTTAAATGTTGTTGCCCTTGTAGAATCAGAAGGGGTACCCCCTTGCAAGCTCTACGGTCCCTACTTATTGTAAACAATGCCAATTCTTAAGCAAGATGTGAGAATTTATTATTTGCGGGACCTAGCAGTGGGGGAATTCCCCAAGCCTCCTCATTTAGATAGATGGAGGGTTCGAAAGAGGTATTAAAATCACCGGCTACTACAACTTTTGTATTTGGTTCCAAAGAGTCTATAGAACCTTCTAAGAGGGATAGTGTTGGAGATTTATCGGATCCCCTTATACTTCTGACATACTTCTGACATAAATATAAAAAATAGACAAGCAAAGTCCTGATGAAAAGGTCAAAGTGATCCCCATTAAGTCCAAACTATCAATCGCCAACAACTTGGAACTGCTAACACTTCCATTCTTAATTAAGATCATAAGCCCACCCATAACCCACCAAAGAGGGCTGCCGGTTTCAACTTCACACTATAAGAGGTAAATCCATCAATAAACTCCTTATCTTTGGCCCAAGTCTCCTGTAACAGACAAAAGTCGTGTTTGGCTATATATGCCAACCAATCAGAGTCAACTAATTTTTGCCCCAATCCAGCTACATTCCAGGATATTAGTTTTATAAGAGGCAACTTGGTTCATTGCCAGCCGAATCAACTAATATCTCTTCATGGACCAGATTGACGGGGGGGGGTGAACTATTAACTACAGAGACATCACAACTAGTATCTACAACATTAATATCACAACTGGTAACAACAAGATTAATATCAAGTTTACACTAGGAAAGAAATACCGTGAGTCAGTGTGATCCATACTACCTATTCGGGCGGGTAGGCCTATCAACCCCTCCTGGGGGTTAACCCTGGCTTTATGACTTTATCCCCAGAACAATGAGCAGAAAGGTTACTTAAGACAACAGGAGATGGAGCAGAGGCATCAGTGTATCCTATAATGTAGGTGTTTAAAGCAACAAGGGAACCCAATTTCAATGGTCAGGGACCATGGGTAATAGTTTGTTATAGTAACACAGTAGTCCCTACTAGGGAGATAAACAAAGCAAACAATAAATATAGGCTTGGAATAAACGCTAAATTAAGGCTGTCCAGCCGGACAGGCAATTTTAATGATGATCAAAGTGACATGAACAAGAATAAAATGGGACACAGTCATGCGTCCACCGCAACACAAATAAAACAAAAGACAAATAATAATAAGTAAGTGAGTAACGCTTAGGATGAGTGCTTACTCAGCGGGTTGGTTCATCGACCTTGGGCGCTTTCTTGGTTCTGATGAAACTCACTTAATCTCCGGGACCCGGTCTGAACTTTCAAATTTTACAATTTAAGTCACTGTGCCTCCTCCCACCTATCCAGGGTCAAATTCTCTCCATAGCCTCTATTGTGCGTCAACACGCTCTTGACGGACCCCCGGATATGTCAATCTCGTCCTAGGCACTACCCAAGGTTCCAAGACAGAGGTGGCTCAGCACACAACTTAAATACAGATATAATGGACAAAATTATTCGTCACATTCAATAAACAAACAGATATGTAGTGTATCCCCAAAGATTCACGATAAACTTCGAAGTCTTGAAGATGAATTTTTCTTTATTTGATAGTTCAGATTTTTGATTTAAAATACAGCATACAATTCATAGCCAGTTCATAGCCGACGCGTTTCGTCCCCACGGGACTTCTTCAAGGCTATAAAGATACATATATAAGACATACATTATTATATACAGTTAAAATTTACATAATAAAAGAAAAGACGCAAAAGATGCTATTATCACTTCAAGATCTAAAGTATTATCTTAATGTATTTCTTATGTTCAATATGACACCGTGAATCTATACGGACCGGGGGATACATTCAAAACCAGGAACAAAAAACAAATCATTTTGAGACAATTTTTGAAACAAATTTTTTTGAAGCAATTTTTTGAAGCAATTTTTTTGAGGTTCTAATAGGATAACCCTGATCTTTTTTAGCACAGTGAACAAAGTATATTTATGTCCATTATTGACCTTCTGACTCTTATGTATATATATTTCAATTGTATTCAAATTAATCAATCAATCAATGTTGTAAACAAATTATAAACCGAAGTTCTATAGAAAAAGTGTGCCAAAATTACCACTATGCAATAATATCCAACAGAGGAGCAAGTCAGTCATTGTCCAATTTTGTACATACCTCGCGAACAATAATTTAAAAATCCACACGAGTTAAAGTTTTCCCATTTTTTTCTTTTGTAATTATGTAGTCAGATGTCTAAAATCTATGAGGGACAAAGATTTACGTCAATTTATTTATTAACAATACATAATGTACAGAGTAATCTTATCTCGTCTAAAGAAACAAATAATGGTTGTGCTTATATCAAAGTCCAAGCAGCTAAATCATATTTTGACAATATCAGTTAGACTCCTAAGCATGATAGATTTGTAATTTAATCATTAAACACCATTTACTCAAAACATTGACGTTAGACACATGTAGTACAAGAGACATACCTCAATATTGACAAAACCTCAGTATTTGTATAATGTAGAGGTAGAGAAAACAAGGTACGTTGGCCTTAGTCCTACAGAGAAAAGGATTCTGTATTAGAAATAGATAAATTACGATTTTTTAAAAGTTTTTATTTGTTGTTATGTTTAGTATTTCAGTCTTTTTAATATTGCTACTCAATACGCTAATGAGGTTATGCTGAACAGAGGCAAGGTTAATTTTTTGGACAAACACTGTTATGTGCATAACGGACATTAGTGCGTCATCCTACTCTGTATCCACAAGATGAATACAGCGCTGTTAATAAAGTGCACGTATAAACAGCAAATATGGCCATCGCAAGGCTTGACATGTCCAATGTATACCCTATTGGTGCTCTCAAGCTAGTCAGCTAAAATAAGAAAACACCCGCTGTTAGTGGAGATACTCCTTATCTGACCTAATATCAGGAGGTTTGACTAGTCAAAACCTCAATGGTCTTAGTGAAATTTGAAATAGCCTTAAGGAATTCTAACCCGCGCTCGAGCATAAATACCGGCGCCGTATATACAAGTATACTATGTAACATCCAATGGCTAAATAATCACAGGGAGCGTCAGTGTCATAATTGCCAATTTGTAAAAAGGCAAAAATGAAAACGAAAGACCACCCCAATAAGAATATAAACTAAGTCAAGAAAAGAGTTTTTTATAAAATTCAAGGTTTTGAGACTTACGTGTGATATGGTCAAAACCACAGGGTCCGTGCTCCGTGTATGCAGAAAGGTCGAGAATGACCAAAAACACTGGGCCTCTATATATATACATAGTTAACTGTCTACACCTGTGAGGTGTGAACCAAATTACGGAGAAAAAGCGGCAACCATATAATTGCATAAAACACCTACACGAACTATTCCGCCATCTTGGAACAGTCAGAGATCCTGTCGACATATATGTATATATAATGGTTTTAAGGAATATCTTGAATACATAGCTATATATTTGGAATAAAGGAGTGATTTATATTTATATTCGGCAAATAAGCACAAACTCCAAATGGAGCTTCGAGCGATTGACCAATTTAGCATTTATCAAACGCTGTCCCAGAAAAGTTGTCCGCCATTTTGTAGTGGTAAACTATAGTCAGAAATCGGGAAAAAGAAAAAGTTAAAACTGTGTTCAATCAGGAATATGTATTGAAAGTGAGGTCTAAGTATTCAATAATTGGTTTATGTACAAAAAATAACAAAGCATACGCATTAAACATTTCGAGATTTCTTAAGCGTAGTAACAGAAACATGGCAGACATATTGTAATGGTTATTTATAAAAAGAAACGAAAAAGTTATAGATCTGAATAGTGAACTGGAAATGGGAAAAAACTCTTGTGCATGTCTATCTCTTTCCAAGAATTCTAGATGAGCCGACCTAACCGCCATATTATAGTGGTTGGTAAAGACGGAAACTGATATGACATAAATAAATCATAGATTGGAGTGGCAAACGATAGTTCAGATGATGAAGTTAGGTTATATGCACATATTCATCAATAATATAGTATAATATTATAAAATAGCCTGAGCAGAATTATTTGTGATTTATAATGTATTAAAGGATGAAAAATATCTGCTCAAATCGGCTATAGTCGGAAGACTAATGTCCATAGTTCTTATTTAGCCTGTCTCATTGTAGAGCATGAATTATCATATGCTCCCTAATAATAGTGTCGCTTCTTAATAATATTATTAGTTTATGTATATATAGTGTTGATTCCATAATCCATGGAATGAAAATAGCATGCGAGTGAGATCCCAGGAAATTAGTCAATGCCAATTATCGTCTGGGAATGAAAAATTCAGGAAAAATGGTAGCGCCAGGGTGTATGACAAACGATCAATGTAACTATGGGACATAATAATTCGGCTTGGTATTAGAATTATTATCAAATGCATATGTCAGAACATCAGATGCCGCTACAGGAAATGATGAAATTCATTGTTGGTATTAAGACCAAACATAACCGTACGTAAGCGACAAATCCAGCGTGCCTCAGTTTGTCTTAAGTACACTGTCCTGTCACCACCCCTTTCACTTTTGGCAACATGATCTATCGCATGGAAAGTGATCATAGTATTCTCCAGATGGGTTTCATGTATGTGAACAGAGACAGGATATTTGTCATCTCGATTTTTTATAGCCCTGACATGTTCCTGTATTCTTGTCTTAAGACTACGTATACTACTTCCAACATATCCTTTTCCACATGCACATTTAAGAAGATAAACTGTATGTGTGGTATTGCAGTTGATGAAGGACTTAATTTCGAATTTCTTTGAGTTGTTATACTGAAAGCAAACAGTCTTGTTGGCTCCCAAGTTGCAAATATTGCAGTTACCACAAGTAAAAAGGCCACAGGGTTTGACCGGCAACCAGGTCTGTTGGTAATTTTGGCACACTTTTTCTATAGAACTTCGGTTTATAATTTGTTTACTACATTGATTGATTGATTAATTCGAATACAATTGAAATATATATACATAAGAGTCAGAAGGTCAATAATGGACATAAATATACTTTGTTCACTGTGTTAAAAAAGATCAGGGTTATCCTATTAGAACCTCAAAAAAATTGCTTAAAAAAATTGCTTCAAAAAAATTTGTTTCAAAAATTGTCTCAAAATGATTTGTTTTTTGTTCCTGGTTTTGAATGTATCCCCCGGTCCGTATAGATTCACGGTGTCATATTGAACATAAGAAATACATTAAGATAATACTTTAGATCTTGAAGTGATAATAGCATCTTTTGCGTCTTTTCTTTTATTATGTAAATTTTAACTGTATATAATAATGTATGTCTTATATATGTATCTTTATAGCCTTGAAGAAGTCCCGTGGGGACGAAACGCGTCGGCTATGAACTGGCTATGAATTGTATGCTGTATTTTAAATCAAAAATCTGAACTATCAAATAAAGAAAAATTCATCTTCAAGACTTCGAAGTTTATCGTGAATCTTTGGGGATACACTACATATCTGTTTGTTTATTGAATGTGACGAATAATTTTGTCCATTATATCTGTATTTAAGTTGTGTGCTGAGCCACCTCTGTCTTGTGCATTTTTTTGGGTGACACCAAATATTAGGGGCGCATGAAGGTCACGTCCCTGGCTCTTTGCACCATATCTTCGCTCATTTACAACATTGTATTATTTTGATTGGTGCAGGTTTTCGAGTGCCCTGATCTTCTTATCTCTGTTCTATATTCTACCCAAGGTTCCGTTTTGCTTGACTTATATTATCTTGCATGGCTTAATTTATCTCAGGCATGTTATAATCACGTCCTGATGATGATCCCAATATTGTTGTTATGGGATCGAAATGTCGTCGACCTTATGTACACCAAAAACACATTTGAATTTACTACTGACGTGTAATGGTGTCACTACTTATTGTTTACTTGTTGCATTTTCATTTATAAGTACAAGTACGTCTCTCTCCCTGTCTGAGCCTTGTTCAGATTTTTGTTCATTATTATTTGTCTTTTGTTTTATTTGTGTTGTGTTGGACGCAGGACTGTGTCCCACTTTATTCTTGTTTGTGTGACTTCGATCATCATTAAAATTCCATGTCCGGATGAACAGCCTTAATATAGCACTGATTCCAGGCCTATATTTATTGTTTGCTTTGTTTATCTCCCTAGTCAGGGACTACTTTGATCCTGTAGTGTTGGTGGCTGCGCGAGGACTAAGGGGTATAATTATTTCACCATCACTTGATTTCATTGGGTTCTTAGTGACCATTTTAGGAGTCAACCTTAGTCAATCATTTTCATCCAAATTTGAAGCAGCAAATTTCCGTGAGACTTCCAAGGGTGGCAGAGATGCCTTAATTCTTATTCCCAGTGATTGGATCCCGGATAGATTGCAAATACGCAATTCAAAATTAACTAAGTTTTCGGTCAGGTATTGTGATGTGAGGACAACTTGTATATGGTTGTCATGGCCTTGGCGGGCTGCAAAAAGTGTGATAGGCGCAGGCACACACCGCTCTGGCTCTGATGAATATGACGGCATGGGCAGGAGGAACCTAAATGTCCCAGCATCCATGCGGCTCGAAGTGCAGTTACGGATGCAGCGGAAGTCAGCTGAGCGGGTAGGCTGTACTTGTCTGCTCCGCACCGCTGCTCTGTGCTTGTCGTTCAGGTTCCATTCTGGATTCAGCTTGCCACCTGAACTCTGCCTTGGATTACGGCATTTCTATGAAGCGCTCTTGTTCTTGGAGAGCGCGCGACCTTGGGTGTTCTCGAGGCTTTGATTATGCCTATTTTCCTCTGTGCTCGGGACCAACGCGAAAGTACACGTGTCCCAAGATTTCTTGCCTCCATGGTGATCCTGTGAAGAAACACGGAGCGTGCTACTTTGTTTTTCCTTTATTTCTCGGCACGGAGTTACCGTGCTCTCAGCCAGGAGTGGCTGCAATTCTTACAGTCTCTCCAAGTACAAAAGTCACCCTGAGTGGAACACTGGACCCTCTCCTGCAGATAAGTTATCGGGGGGCTTTTCTGTTGGGGAGGCAATTGACTATGGTATCTGCTTTGGGGGGGTCTGTAGGTTGCTGGCATCCTCGAAAATTGTGGATTTGTGTCTTGATTTGTTTATCCTCCTTGCCTCATTTATTTTCCTCTGGCTCCGGGGTTTGCAGCCAAACCGAACAGACTGATTCGTTATTTCCACTAGGCTGCAGTGGATGCTGGTGGATGTGAGTGGGGAGATCGTTCTAGTAGCTTTACAGTGCATTACCCAGGGAAGGGGGTGTATGCTGTCCTTTCTCTCTCCTCTCTTGCATACAGAGTGCGCCTCAACTGTATTGAGTCTAGAAGTCTAGAGGGACGTTCTATCTATCCAGCGCTGTTTGTTATTTTGTCCCATTCCCTTTTTCCCCGATGCACTGCTCACAGGGTGGTAGTTCCTCTTCTTGCTCCCTGTGTTGAGTGTGAGGGGAACTAAGGGAAAAGACGGCTTCCATCATCTCTGCTGGACGTTCTCATCTGATTGGTGCCTACACCAACATCGAGACTTGACAATGGTCATGACTGGATGTGCATGATGAGAACCTTTTGACGAGCACAATGTCAGATCTGATCACCGAGAGACATTTCCTCTCAACTCTCAGCCAGTGGATTGTTTTATTAATCAAAGCATTCGAGTCCTCATCAGTACCTGGCTTCAACTTCGGGACCTGAGTCATATAAATAGAATTGGAATAATAAGAAGGCTGTAAATGAACTTGTGACGTCAAATGACAATCTTTATCATAATATCTCCCTGAGGGGGTCTGAGTTTGCAGCCAAGAGTTAACGTTAGGCGATCTTCTGCTACTGAAATGATCTCCAGTTCTCCTCGGGTGAGAGGCAGAGGGAAAACTGTTCAAAAAGCAGTTTGATGGATTCCGCGGTCTTAATGGGTCTGAGCTCAATCTAGTCACTACATGTTGGGAACTATTCAGCGACTTCCCGGCGACAACTGTTTTCCCTAGTTGAGGTCTATTGGAAATAGTGGAGAATGCTTGTTGTGATACCTTGTTTAATGTAGTTGAAGAGGGAAGCTTGCAAATCTGACTAGACTGGACTGTAGGCAGAGATTCCGTGGCATCCCTCTTGTAGAATTTGTCATGTTCACAAGAGCAAGTTCTAGCTGATAATTTATTGACTCTGTCCGACAATACCAAAATTGGATTTTTAAGGTGATACAATTTATTATCCAACATTCCAAAGCAACTATTCATGTCCTGTATAATGACTGGGGCAATACTAGCAGGTGATAAGGCTCGATTTGTATCCTTGGGCTCAACTTGTGTTCCTGTAATTTCATCAACCAGCTGTAGTGGGGCAAATTGATTCTGGCAAGCAATATTTGCTACTATATTTATTTTGGGACACAAGAAACATTCCGGGCTCTCAGCCGATATTAGGGCACTCAAAATAATTCTGTCTGGGGCAAATTCCGTTAAGGGTTCCACAGACTCTGATCGTGCACAAGCATCTCTTTTTGTCACATTTGGGCTTTTACAAACTTTTGTGTTTTTTAAACATTGCTGGAACTTTCAGCAAATGGCTCTTCTCTTCCCCTTTGCTCTCGTTAGTTTTTAGAAGTTGTTCAACTTCCTCAATAAGGTGATCGATGTCAGCCAGGAATTGCAGACTCGATTGAGCCACACCAGGTATATTTTTCCCACATTTCTTTGTTTCTTTCTCCAGGGTTTTGTTCTTAACCCCTAGCCTATATTTAGTTTGGTGAAACTGTTGTATTTTGAGCCTACAGCAAGGGTCGGAATGGGGCCATACATCTCAGCCTCTTACTGGGTATCACGTGGGACTCAAAAGGTTTGCCCGCTTTCACCACTCATTTGTTTTGGCAATCAAGCCCATTGTACAGCAAATATTTCAAGAAGCCAGAGATTGGGGAATACCTATAGGCCGCACAATGCATTCCATATCGTTATATGCTGATGATATGATTTTATGTCTGAAGGATCTCCGCACTGGACTAGAAGGTGTAGCCCAGTTAATGTTCACGTTCAGGGAGCTATATGCACTTCATATAAATGCTGATAAATCGTGTGCCTTTTCCTTTACACACACCTACATAGAACCCCTACTGCGGTTCGGGAACATAAACATTCAGATGGCACATCAAACTTTCCGCTACCTAGTCATTCAGGTATACCATGAGGTAGCAAATCATCCTTATTTAATGACTGTTTATGTGCCAGGAGGGACACCTTCCTGCACATAAACAATAATTAATGGCAATTTGCTCTTTTTATGTGTGCTGCAGAATGCAGCACATGCAGAAAAAGCAAAAGCAAGAAGTAATGAAAGGGGGTGTGGCTTGAGCGCCGAAGCGTCATGGCGGATCCCGCTTGAGCTCCGCTTCACCGCGGGACTCGGAACCTTCTTGCATCTTCAATTTTGCAGTTTCACTGCTGAGAGGACCTGCCGCGCAATGCTGGCATCGCGGTGAGTCTTTTGACCGCCTCACCTTCGGATTTCCTCACCGTTCACGATATTTCTTCATGACGGCAGTTTTTCTCCCTCAGAGATGCGAGCGGCCGCCATTTTGTTGCGTTTTTCCGTGGCGCTCGCATCTCCTTCTCATGATTTCGTCTTCGATTGGTGACTTTTGAATTGAGGCTCTATTGCCTCCAACGTGTTTTTGTGATGTTTGTAACCCACCACTGGCACTATTAGCGCTGTTACCAACCGTTTTTCACCGCTGCCTGGTTCTGCAAATACCCTGACCCGCCTCCTGTCTCAACTTATATTGCTTGACCTCGCAGGTTCTGCTGTATATGAGGTGCCACTATTATTTCTGGTTTCTTCAAACCTTTACTGCTCTTGCTTGGTGCTTTTTTATCTGATACTGCTGGGCTGTTTTCGCTCAAGGCTTGGACCCATTGATTTTTATTCATCTGTTCATCGGAGAATTGGCCTTGGGGCGCCTCTGCCTTGTACTAACCTAAGTTTACGTCCATATCCAGTCAGCTCTTTCTAGGTTGTTGCAGTGCACCTGTTTTGAGTGGCGTACCTATTTTTCTACATTGCGGTGCCGTCAAATTTTTGCTGCTTTGAGTTTCCTTCACTATTTGACTTTTTTGTTGTTTCTGATGATGGCTAGCGATCCTCATGCGACCAGAGCATCGGTTTCTGGCACAAAACCGAAAAGACACAAAAATGATCCGCCTTCGCCAATTGTATCATCACCAAATCCAATCCTGGACTCCATCTTAGATGAGGTCAGAGGTCTCCAGCCCTTCATGTCCGCGACCAACGACAAACTTAAACAAATAGAGGAAAGATGGATGGTCATGGAAAGTAAGGTTCTGGATCTTGAGCAACGAGTCAGCGATATGCAAGACATTTCAACGAAGATTCCTCTCCTTGAACAAGAAATCCTTAAACTAAAAATCCACACCGAGGATCTTGAAAATCGAAATCGTAGAAATAATCTACGCCTTTTTGGCCTGCCGGAAAATGTCGAAGGGTCTGACTTAATATCATTTCTACAGAAACTCCTTCCAGAACTTCTAGACCTTCAGGCTTCGTCCACTCCTCTTAATATACAAAGAGCGCACCGGTTGGGTTGTCCTAATCCATCTGCTAATAAACCTCGTGGTATTATAATGTTGTTCCTGGAATTCACCGAACTCATGCAAGTTGTGAAGGCTGTTAGAATCAAACGTCGGCTTAACTGGTCTGGTCATAACATTTTTATATCCCAAGATATCTCCAATGCCACAAACACCAGACGAAAAGAATTCCTTGCACTTCGTCCTCAGTTGCGTCAACTCAATATTCAATATGGAATTCTTCATCCCTGCCTTTGCAAAATCATGCATGAGGGTTGTACATGTTCTTTTGAGGATCCGGATAAACTCAAGCTGTTTATTCATAACTTCTCCTCTCACGGCATGGATACTGGTTCTTGATTCCAATCTTATTGCTGGATTATTTCCTCTTTCTGTGTTCTTATCGATTTGCATGTTCTCTAATGTTGTTTTTCATTCTCTCTTTACTTTTGTGGGGCTCTAATTAATTCCCTGTTTTCTGCATCTGCGTTCTTTATGGTCTGCGTCCTTTGGTGTTACCATGTCCCCAGTTCTTAGATCTTCCATTTCTCTACAGATCTGGATGTTTTTCCTTGATCTGTTTACCTCTCTTCTGCCTTCCCTTTTATCTCTCTTTTCTCTCCTTCTTCTCTACTTTTCCTTCCATCATTATTACTTGTTCTTACTTTGGCCTTCTTGTTCTGTTGTCTATCCTATAATTTGTTCTTTTGTACGACTTACTGAATATTGTCTTTCCTTATTTTTTAGCATCTTCCCCACAGTTTTATGGTCCTATGTCTGTAGGTTCCCCTGCATCCAGAGGTATGGTTAATGTCGTTTCGTGGAATGTTCGTGGTTTGGGTCACCCCATCAAACGTCAGAAGGTATTGTCTCATTTAGCTAAACTTAACACCCAGGTTGCTTTTTTACAGGAAACCCACTGTAATGATAAAGAATCACTTAAACTTAATCGTCAATGGGTCAATCAGATTGTTTTCTCTCCTGCTATTGATCGTCATGGTGGTGTTGCTATTCTGTTCCACAAATCTGTTAATGCACAAATTATATCATCTGAGTGTGATCCGAATGGTCGTTGGGTATTGACTGAGGTTAGCATAAATAAAAGACAAGTGACTTTTTTTAATATTTACGGGCCTGTTAAACCTGACATTGAATTCTGGCAATCCATAAAGCTGAAACTATTGTCTATTTCCAATTCTGATATTGTGATTGGTGGTGACTTTAATAATTGGTTGGACCCGTTCACTGATAGACAATCTAATTGCAAGTTCAAACCTGACAAATCCCACAAATCATTTCAGACAGCCATTTCTTCTCGCCCTCTCTTCGATACCTGGAAAACATGTAACCCTGATACCTCAGAATTTACTTTTTTTTCTCATGTACACCATACTAGATCTCGTATTGATTATGTTCTTGTTTCCAAATCGCTGTTACCTTGTCTTCAGTCTTCTGATATTGGTTCCATTTTTATATCTGACCATGCTCCTGTCTCCACCAATATTGATTTATCTCTTACTACGTGCAAACAAGGTAGATGGCGTTTCAATAATTTCCTTTTATCTGACCGTACTTTTATTTTAGAAGCGACCTCTTTTATTAAAGAGTTCTTTTCTTTCAATAACCCTTTAGACACCTCCTTACATAACAACTGGGATGCCTTTAAAGCATCATTCAGAGCTTTCACTATTGCCTATTCCTCTAAGCAGAAAAAACTGATGCATACTAAATATAATGAAACTTTATCTGCTATAAAATCATTAGAACACAAGTATTACTCTTCCAAATCTCCCTCTTCATTACATGACCTAATCAAAGCCAAATCTAATCTGAATAAGATTGTTACGAGGGATGCATGTAATATCCTCCTCAAGATTAAATCGAAGTACCACGGAGGCCAAAACAAAGCCGGAAAAATGTTAGCAAATTATCTAAAAATTAAATCAGAACGTAAAGCTATTGGCCCCATTCATTCAGAATCAGATGATGTCGTACTTTAAAATTTGGGACCGCGTAGGAGGCAGGGCCCTACCCCTGTCTATCCCGGTATTAGTGAACCGCGAATGGTCAATGCGGTATGTACAAGTGCTTTTTGTAACGTTTTAGCTATGAATGCACTGTGTATACGATATTATACATCACTACGTGGGTTCCATCTTAGAGCGGTGGCCATCTTATAGTTGCCCTCACATAGGCTACACTTTATGAAGCAAATACGGGCCTTTAGAGCACATGTGCCTTCCTTTGACTTCTCTGTGACCTGGGCAGCTTGGCTCTGCTGCCCCAGGTCAGTCCGGTCTCACGAGCTCCCCGTCCTCTGGCCACCTGTGATTAGCATCAGGGTTTGACACACCATAAAGCCTTTTCATCCCACACAAGCCTCCGGGTAATCTCTTTCACACCTGACTGTTCCTGCTTTATGGCCTGTTTTGCAAACAGGAGCTGCCCGTGTTTATTGGGGTCTGCTGATATCTGATGAGGGATCTGAGCCTCGCTGGGTAAATAATTGTGGGCTGGTTGAACAGGAATGTGGGATTGTCACCATGACTCTGCCTTTTCTTTGAAGCCAAAATATGTGAATGACCACTTGTAAAACAGGGGCGGTGTTGCCCAAAGCGTAATATTCTGTATAAAATAGAAGACTGGTTTTTGTTCTGTAGACTGCCTCATTCAGTTGCTAAGGCTTCTGTGCGACGTAGTCTCACTCATTTGAGTTTAATAAAGATGTCTTTTTCATATTTCAGCTTCTTTTGCCAGGTTCTTTGTTACATTACCATGAGAGTGGTCTTTTATAATACTACAGCAACAGGATAACCCGAAGTCATAGGGTGCTATCCCTGGCACCGCTGGGGTCCTAAAATCCCCGGTACTTCAGTTGGCGCCCGACAGCGCGGCATCAATACAAGTGACTATCTGGAGGAGCGATCTTGTCAGAGGACAGAAATCTACTGGGGAGAACAGGACAGAAATCCACTAAGCAGGTACCGAGGTTCTGGGGGATTCTTTGTCTCTGCAGCCCAGTATATCTCTGATCTTTCTGACTTTGACTCTCCAAAAGATGTCACTCCCGATTAGAACCGTTTTTGGCGTGAGTATTATAAAAGACGTTTTGTTATAAAGAACTTGACAGTTAGAATTTGGATAACCTTTTGATTAATAAAAGTAAGAGTTAAGTATAAGTGGGTCGCTCCCACTCCTTTGGTTCTTTGGGTCTTTGATTTGGTTATCGCAATTACCAAAGCCGAGGGGTTGGTTTCTTGGTTTTTAATTTGGTCATTGCAATTACCATAGCCAAGGGTCTCGTATATTTGCGAGTGTATTGATAGAGATAACCCCTTGAAGTTTGAAGTTAGATTAGTGAGCTATAAGATGCCTGATCTTAGCAAGTTTGAAATGTAGAAATTTGTGTTGGCCAACTTTTGATTTGTATAGGTTTGGATATGCGAATTGCAATTTGTGTAGGCAGGTAATGAGGAGATATTTCTCCATTTGGTTTTATAATACTTGCGTTTTCCGCAGTATTTTTGGCATGCCTGTTTGTAAGCTCACATGGAAAAATGTGTTGCTTTTTTGGAAGGTACCATAGTTAAAATCGGTTAGATTTGAAAACATATTTCTTCCTTGGTGATTTTGTATCCCCAGGGAATTAAAATATGACATAATACAAAACAAGGATCCTTCGTTCTGCGCAGTTTCATGAATAAAGATAAGCAGAACGATTTTGTGTGGTGTTCTGCTAGGCAAAGCTAGTGAATTGAGCGCACTCACTACTTCTTGGACATACATCTGTCTGTTGGGCTGTTTATGCAGCCTTTTGGAATACTATTGAGAAGCGTTTCTTGTAAATATGACTTACAACTAGTATTTGCAAATGGTTTGGTTCAAGTATAGTCTGTGAGCTGTTCTTTCTTTCTGCCATGCGTATTGATTTGCAAGTCAACTGTGTGTTTAAATGTCTATGTGGTTTTCTCATTAGTGCAACTTCTGTAAGTAAATTGCGACGGCGCTATTTATGAAAAATGGCTAAAGCACGCTGTATTGTCTGTTTGACCCCCCTTTCCGTTTATGTCTGAAATGAGCTCAATGTGTGTTTGTGGGTCTTTTGATGTTTTCAGTCTGTTAAGTAAATTGCTGGTTAGTTAATATCAAGTAGAAACTTAGAAAAGAAATGCAGAAATGAACGATGTGATGTGCTAAAATAGCTATATGTTGCTCTTTAATTTATAGAATGAGCGTTTGTTAACATATACAAAACTGCCGTTAAATGCTTAAAATATAAAATTAGAAACACATTCAGTAGATATATATAAGGCCCCAAAAACGAAATTATCTATTTTTGCAAAAGTAAATAAATTTACAGCATTTTCCTTAGATGCATTGTATTAGATGTTCACAGGCAAACTTTTCAGCTGCAGTATATTTGATAGGAATGTTCATTCAGCCAGCACTTTCCCAGTTAAACACGGGTGGAATTTTGCATAACCGCCCTTTTAAATGAAAGTGGCGCAAAAATGTGACGCGTTTCGAAATGGGCTTATGCGCTTAGGCTTGTGAGTTAAATGTGTCCAAAATGATAGGCAAGGGATGCAGCTTGTTTTTTATACATGGAATTATCACAAAAACGAATAATTGGGATTTTTTTTAAAAGAAAATTATTAATCATGGAAAAATTATTTTAAAAAAATAAGTGCTTTTCAAAATCGTTTTTTGATATTTATAAAGCTTAATACTCATACTATGGCCTCCTAGCATTAAAATTTGATTTGAGCTGTGTTGCATCACTAAAATGGCAAGCATTCGTGTGTACAATTTTCCCTTGGCGCAGGCACAAACAAGCTCATTTTTGTAAAGTATAAGTTATTATTTCCAATGCCTGACTCATGGATTATGTAATGGACATTCTAGTAATGCATATTATGCAAGAAAATTGTAGGATACTCATTTTTTAATACCTAAAATATCAAAGTCGAATTTGGGTAAAAGCGCTGTTTTAACTGCATTTTCTTTCATTCAGAGTACTTTTTAAAGTGTCTCAGGCTTCAGTAAATACATACATTTAGGTTTGATATATATTTACAGGTTGTGCCTTCCTATGATTCAATAAGTTAATATGCCAGTACAACGGCTTGTTTTAATATCAGGGTTGAAGGCTCTAACTTCAGCTGGGCCTACTGAGAAGTTCATTCATTTAAAGTTGATGAAATGTGTACCATTGCATAGGATTGCAACAAGCATTTATTCTAAAAACTGGTATGTGTGTTATTAAGTTTTGTGAATTATTCACAGTACATGTAGTTTAACAATCTGGGAATAGGGATAATTTTTTTTAGCGCCTAAAAAGGAGAAATTATTTTTCAAAATAGAGTGAATTATTGCAAGTTAGGAGGAATTAGGAAGGCCTTCTGGCTTTGACAAATTCAGAGTGGCAGAAGCTGGGGGCTGGGAGAGCTGCAGATGCTATCTTTCCCGTAAACAATGGAGTTGACATTTATGACCTTTTAAATTAGGGCCTTGCCTCTGTGGAATGCAGAATGACCTTGCTACACGGGCCTCTAAAGCTGGGGTTTCTGGTTTCTCCATAACAACATCACTAAAACTAAAGAACTTAATTCCAAAGGGAAAATATAGAAAAGGAGTTTTTCTTTGAAAGCCCAAACATCATGTTAAATGCTTTGCAGAACTGATATATTTGTGTTATTTAACAGAAAACGAAGTGTTGCATTAAGTCTTAGACAGAAAACAAGATGCAGCCTTTTCTAAAATTTTGAAGGCTACATGCCTCAGTTAGAGCGATTTTGCTAATTAAGGATTATTTTTCACAGTGGAAATTGTATGTGCCAAATTAATATGGAGTGTCAGTGTAACGATTTTTATTTTTAGAAAGGTAAAACTAAAGTGGCTGGATGTTGCAAGGACTGACAAGAAGGTAACAGTTAAGTAATGGAAATTTATTTTTTGTGTATTTGGTTCTATCATGAATTGTTCTTGCTGGTCCTGTATGTTAGAAGAGAGACAGTAAAGTTAAATTTGACAGCAGATTTCCATTGCCTGGGGATCTACTGTCAAAAAGGAGGGTAAGGATTTTAAACCTGATAAATTAAACAGGCCCGTATATTGGGTTTTGGGCTTCAGGTTTACAGTGCATAAAAGTACATGACATGGTGTTGTGTGTCACCGCTTATTTACATATGCTATTGTTTTGTCTATGCTTTTTGTGCTTGATATACAGCAAGTATATCTGATGGCTTGACGTTTTGTGCGTTTTAATTATTTTTTGCATGTTTTCGTTGTTTTTGTTGCTGCTTTTGATACTATTACAAGTTTACCTGTGTTGTGAGGGGATGGTCATGACGATGCCCATCGCTACGCAACAGTTGGTTGAACTTGTTCTGGTTACTAAATTCCACAGCTAATGATATTTCATGCTGTGAACATGAGAGACAGCACTTTACCAGTGCATGTCTATTTGGCTATAATTGTATTGAAGGGAAATAAAAGAGATATACAGGATCAAAGTGTGTCACCTGTAGTTAGTCACGTTACTGCCCTTCCCTTAAAGGAACAGGCAGCCTTACATTTATGTATCCTTGATTGGACCTAAGGATGAAATTATAGATCTGTGACTCAAGGTGGCCTAATTTCTATATTACATTAGTTAATGATGTTCTGTTTCCTAAGTAGCATATGGCTCTTGCTCCTTAAAAGAAAAAACAGGTTTTCATATTTTTCCCTGAAGAAGGAACTGGAACATTACCTAGGGTTACCGTATATGGTGTAGTCGCCAGCGGTAGAGTTAAAATGTATGTAACTTTGGCCTTTGTGTATCACCCGTACTCTTGGTGTTGTGTCACATGCCTGACTATCACCCAAGTAAATTCTTGTTCTTCCTATAGATTTTATTTTTTCCTTTTGTTGCTTTTCCCCTGACCGGTGTCGCATCATGCTTAGTTATTGGGGATTTTAGTTGTGTCCTAGTTCCAATTCCCTTTTCCGTATTCCTTTCACCAGTCAGCCCATTTATTATTGTAGGTGTATTGTTCAGGTACACACTTCCAGACTACAGTGATGTACCAGGGACCCCCATATTATGTATAATTCCCTTTTGTATGACCAGACTGGTTTTCAAGAATTTTCCTTAGGCCTGCTTCAATGTTTTCCAGCCTGACTGTCAGAGTAGCGATAGACTGGTTAACTGACTCAATATTATAGTAAGACAAGTTTTCCATCTCAAAAGGAGATATTTTACGTTTACTTTTTGAACATGACGAATTTTCAATGTTCATTTTTAATGTGGTTTTTACCCTTTTGTTCCTGCTGCTTTCATTTTTGGTGGGATCAGATGTGTTCTAATCATGCAAATATCAGGACCCTCTAGTTCTTGTCTTTTGTTTGCATATTTGACTATTAGCCTGTGTATTGCATACCGCACCTGATGTGAAAGTTTTCTACATGCCCATGATAATCTGTACCATGTGATTTCTCTATTGAGATGTTCTAGATAAGGAATTTAGGAACACCTAGATGTAATCATTGAGAAAAAATGTGTTTGCCCCATTACACAATGCCACCATATGTGAAGACATCCATTTAGATAGAATTCTCGTGTAGTTATCTACCCTTAAATGATGGAGGCTCTCACACGGAAACCCAATTGAAAAGATTAGAGACGCTGTTTTACCTACTGCCTTTATATTTGTATTGCTTTTTGAGAATGACGTTGTATTCTATACCAAAATTGTCCCATGGTGTGTGCCCACTCCTTTGAAAGACCGCAGGCCACCTGTTTGCAGTCCCCTTGTTATACAATGAACTGTTTAAAGCATCGCACTTGCTTCATCAGAAGGCGTTCAACATCAGAAAAGAAGGAGGAGCTGGTTTTGCCACAGAATCAGAATTTCAGTGCACAAGAGCGCCTGTCATGTGCTGGTAACCTCTGACAGTGTGCAGTCCCTTGAGCCCCTTGGCCTGCGTTTTTGGCCACACCCCCCCCTCTTTTTCCTTTGCTCCAATGGAAGTGCAGTGCACCGGCGGATCCAAGATTGACAGAAGACACTAATTCTGGTGCCCATGAGAGAGCAGCCTGAGCGTCCCCTGACACCGAATGATGAGTGTTGGATCCTGAGAATGGTCCCGGGTCTGCACAAGATGATCTGTGCCCATGACCAATGAAGAACATATTATTTGTAGTGTCTGCAGCAGAGGAAAGACACAGGTGCACTGCCTTGAGACATTGAGACTCTCGAGTGAGCTGTGGGTGTTTGCCAGGAGGGCACTCCAACTAAGCAGTACTTTTCTCATGTAAGGCTTGAATGAAGAGGCCCATGCAAAAGAAAACAACAGAAGAAGATTTGATGGACAATAGAAGCCTGCCAGAGAGGCTTTTTGAACGGACTCTGAGCATAGGTGGTTTCACAAGAGGTTTCCGTGTGATTGTATAGAGTAGGTGTTAAGGAGACAGATTGTTTTGCTGTCATTGTTTTTAAAGTACTATTCTGTTTAGTAAAAACAGAATGAAGTCCATTTTCTGTGGAAAGAGTACCCCCTTTTTCACCTCAGAGCATTGATGAGGGTCACCACTGTTTCACCTGAACATACAAAACAAATCACTGAATTGCATAGGAGCCCTAAAAATGTTACTAGATAGTTTTAGGATTTGCTTTCTGCTTACGGTTGTGAAAAATTACTATTCCATTTGTAATAGTGGTCACTACTTTCTCCCGTTGTCTATATGTTCTTAATAACGTGTTTTCTAGTATCTTTTTTAAACATGACGTTGTCATTTATGGGTGGGATTGTTTTTCTCTACCCAATTGACTTCTGCACCCGCTTCCCAACCTATGTCTTTTCCCACTACTGTTTCTTTGCACTCTTTTCACCCTTTTCCTGAACATGAGCAGGTTAGAAGATCAGAATTTGTAAGCAATTCTTTTGTACAGCTTCTGCATCAACACAAGTTAGTAATGACCATCACTAATTATTGGGTGTGTGATCTTATGCCGCCTACTACAGACAGAGGTATTCCTTATTTTGTCCTGCCATATGTGGCCTTTGTGCTACTACATGTGTAAGGAGACGTGTCCCGTGAGAGTTGCTAAGTAATAAGATGATGCTACAGCAACATCTCCATGACTTCATGAATGTAGACCTGGACTCGGATTGATATGAGTATAGTTATTGCCTATGTAAGGGCAAAAGGAGGGTCTGTCGTACTTTAAAATTTGGGACCGCGTAGGAGGCAGGGCCCTACCCCTGTCTATCCCGGTATTAGTGAACCGCGAATGGTCAATGCGGTATGTACAAGTGCTTTTTGTAACGTTTTAGCTATGAATGCACTGTGTATACGATATTATACATCACTACGTGGGTTCCATCTTAGAGCGGTGGCCATCTTATAGTTGCCCTCACATAGGCTACACTTTATGAAGCAAATACGGGCCTTTAGAGCACATGTGCCTTCCTTTGACTTCTCTGTGACCTGGGCAGCTTGGCTCTGCTGCCCCAGGTCAGTCCGGTCTCACGAGCTCCCCTTCCTCTGGCCACCTGTGATTAGCATCAGAGTTTGACACACCATAAAGCCTTTTCATCCCACACAAGCCTCCGGCTAATCTCTTTCACACCTGACTGTTCCTGCTTTATGGCCTGTTTTGCAAACAGGAGCTGCCCGTGTTTATTGGGGTCTGCTGATATCTGATGAGGGATCTGAGCCTCGCTGGGTAAATAATTGTGGGCTGGTTGAACAGGAATGTGGGATTGTCACTGTGAGAAGTTGGCCTGATGTATGATGTCACTAGTTATAGTGTACACCTTATATCAGTCCAAATACCCTTATGGTGATTGGTTGTAAAGTCAACCTTATAGACCAGCTATCCTAGTGGTAGCATGGACAAGAGCAGTCTTAGGCTAAACTCTGAATGGCATGTGAAGCCAGCTGTGATACCATATATAATCCCTTGAATACCAAATGAAAGGACACCACAACAGATATATATATAAAATAAAGTGTATTTATTCTAAGCAAACCCTCAGCACTCTTTATGAGATTAGAGGTAAGTACAACACAGTCTTATTAATGCATACAGTAAGTCACACAGGTAAGTAATACAGTTAGGCCCTAGGGGCCACGCAAACCATATACTAAGTAAGTGGTATAAGAACCACTGTCACGGAAATAGAATAGGCCTAGGCCTAGGGAATCGCTGGGGCTACACTACACTAGCGTTAGTTAGGAAGTGGGAGGCCCACGGGATTCGTGTGCAGAGTGGAAACACTCACGCGTAATGCGTAAAAGTCAATAGCAATAGTACAGTTTAGAAAACGGTAGATTTAGGACACTTCCGGAGTAGCTAGGAAGTTGAGACTTGAAAACTAGACACTAGGATAGTCACTATCCTGATGAGCACCGGAGTACCCAAGTTACCTAGCCCACAGGCTGTGGGTGCATAGGGGTGAAGATGCGTCGTTTTCGTCGTCGACTCCTATGGATGCCTGAAGAAAGATGCTGACAGGCAGTCAGTGAAGAGTGTCCGGTGGATCCCAAGGCTGGGATCAAGAAGAGAAGAAACCTGCAAGCAGAAGGGACAGAGTCAAGGTCACTAGCCAGTGACCACGTGGAACCAGGAAGGAACCAGGCGATGTCGTGAAGTGTTGCAGGTGAAGGTGAAGCTTGTCGCTGCAGCCAGGAGGACCAGGAAGCGTCGAGGATGACCAGGACCAGGAGGCGAGCTGTCCCACGAAGGCTCTTGCTGTCGGCGGCGTCGAAGTTGGACTAGGACTCACCAAGCCTTGGCAAGCGGAACCCACGAAGAACGAAGGACTTGCTTCTGGTGCAGACCAGGAAGGTCTGGGGTGCTTCTTCTTTGCAGAGAAGCGGGAGCCAGTCTGGAGGAGCCAAACCAGCGCAGAAGATTTCAGGGTGCGTCGTCACAGAGGCCACTAGCCAGCGGGCAAGCAACCGGACAGACGCGGCAAGCAGGAAAATGCTGAAGGGCCCCACGCAGGACTCGTGGAGTGTGGGGGGCTGATCTTCGGTGCAGATGGTGCTTGGGGTTGGGGCTTCTCAATCCCCGGTGCACAACTTCGAGGGTACCTCAGAAGCTGCGCTGTAAGTTACTAGCCACTTTTCCCAGGTAGCCGGTCCCACGTCGCTTGTCGCCTCCACGGATCTCAGCTCTGCTGCAGATGTGGATGAGGGTCGGAGAAGTCTGGAAGTCAAGGCTCTGGTCGGGCTCTGCAGTCGGTTCCTCGTAGAACGGTCGCAAAGCAAAGGGTAGTCTCTTGATGGTGCCTGTTTGCACAGGGTAGCCACTCCTTGGCTACAAGGGAGATTCTTCAGTCTTCTTCTTTCGTCGAATGTCGAAGGTCCAGAGTTTCTGTTCAGTTTTGCAGGTTCAGGATAATCTAAAGTCTTGAGGCCCAACTCCCACTCTTATACTAATCTGGGGGGCTGGGATACCTGCTAGGTCACGCCTTATGGGTGGGACCTGGGAGGGGGTGGTTACACCCACTTCCCTTTGTCCAGTTTCGCGCCAGAGCTGGGGCTGGAGTGCCCCAGCGCCGGTTTGAACTGGACTATGCAAGGAACACCTTGTGTGCCCCAGGCATGTCTCATTCCTTTCAGCCCACCCTGCCCCAATACACTAAAGGCTGTCTGGGGAGGTGCTAGCACCTCCCCAAGCAGGGAACCTATTGTCCAGGCCTCCCTGGCTGGGATCACTCCCAGCTGCAGGAGGTCAGACTTGTGTCGTGGCAGCAGCATCCATTTTGTGATGCTGAGGCTTTGGTCAGAGGCTAACAGTTGAAGTATGATTTTAACATGTCTTTCCCTCTAGAAGGGGGGAATAATATTCTCATGTCCAGAAATGGCATGGGGGTATTATTCCCTAGTGTTAGACACCTCACACGACATGTTTTGATAAAGCCAAACCATAGTTATCATAACCGTCTAAGATTATAAGGCACTTTAAGAGTATATGGTAGGCTATATCATAGAACAGCTATAAGGACAAGGTTCCGAAAGCTGCAGACAGGCTCAGCTCATGCTAGAGCACCATCTCACATGTTACCAAGCACTCTGCCTCCAGGATTGTCAAGGCCTGCCATAGGAGTGACTAATAGGTACACATGTGTCTATATGTAAGTTAGGTATAGGAATACTACACCTAAGCAAGGGGTGATTACACGACCTTGCCCCAGCTGAGTGATCAGCCAGTTGTGTCAAAATGGAAGGCCAGGCCAGGGGTGGCATAATACATGCTGCAGCCCCTGGTAGGCCTAGGGTACACCTATGCCCTGGGTACCTAGGGTACACTGTACAGGGGCCAATAAGGTGATCCTATCCAAATGGGTTATGCACCTAAAGTACATAGTATTAATTTAGAGAGAGAACAGCAGGGCTGTGGGTCTGATTAGCAGGCCCACAGCCACATCTAAGTCGAAAACCAGTAAAGCAAAAGCAAAAAGTGGGGGTGAACATAGAAAGCAGACCCTACTCTCCTACACAACCCCCCCCCCAAACTTAGGGACATTAAACTAACCTTGACCAGTTGAGTCTTCATGTTCTAAGTGGAAATATCTGGAGAGTCCATCTGCATTGGCATGGTCAGTCCCAGGTCTATGTTCCACTGTGAAGTCCATCCCCTGTAGGGAAATGGACCACCTAAGAAGTTTGGGATTTTCACCCTTCATCTGATTTAGCCACAAGAGGGGCTTATGGTCTGTCTGAATCTTGAAGTGAGTGCCAAACAAGTATGGCCTCAGCTTCTTCAGGGCCCAAACCACAGCAAAGGCCTCCCTCTCAATAGCTGACCAACGTTTCTCTCTAGGGGTCAGCCTTCTACTTATAAAAGCAATGGGCTGGTCTTGACCATCTACATTCAGTTGTGAAAGAACAGCTCCCACACCTAACTCAGAAGCATCTGTCTGGACAATGAACTCTTTGGAGTAGTCTGGACTTTTCAGAATAGGTGCACTGCACATGGCCTGCTTCAGGTCATCAAATGCTTTTTGACAGCTTACTGTCCACTGAACTTTCTTTGGCATCTTCTTGGAGGTCAAGTCATTAAGTGGTGTCACTATGGACCCATAGTTCTTAACAAACTTTCTGTAGTACCCAGTCAGGCCCAAGAAAGCTCTGACCTGAGTCTGGGTAGTTGGAGGAGCCCAGTCCTTTATGGTCTGGATCTTGCTCTCCAGTGGTTGAACCTGACCCCCACCAACTAGGTGGCCCAGGTATACAACCTTGCTCTGCCCTATCTGGCACTTAGTGGCCTTGATAGTGAGGCCTGCCTTTTGCAGGGCCTCTAAAACATTCCTCAGGTGGACCAGGTGATCCTCCCAGGTGGAGCTAAAGACAGCAATATCATCAAGATAAGCTGCACAATAATCATCCAACCCAGTAAGGACTTGATTCACCAGCCTTTGGAAAGTGGCAGGTGCATTCTTCAAACCAAAGGGCATTACCACAAATTGATAATGTCCTCCTGGGGTCGAGAAAGCAGTTTTGGCCTTTGCACTCTCAGCTAGTCTGATTTGCCAGTAGCCTGCTGTTAGGTCAAATGTGCTCAAAAACTTAGCAGCTGCCAGTCTGTCAATGAGCTCATCTGCCCTAGGTATTGGGTGGGCATCTGTCCTAGTGACAGCATTGAGACCTCTGTAATCCACGCAAAACCTCATCTCTCTCTTACCATCTTGGGTGTGAGGTTTTGGCACAAGGACTACAGGACTAGCCCAAGGGCTCTCTGAAGCTTCAATGACTCCCAGCTCCAACATCTTTTGTACCTCAACTTTTATGCAGTCCCTGACATGGTCAGGTTGCCTGTAGATTTTACTCTTCACAGGCAGACTGTCACCAGTGTCCACCTCATGGGTGCACCAGTTTGTCTGACTTTGGGTCAGAGAGAACATATGTCTGTAGGCCTGCAGAACTTGTCTGCAGTCCTGTTGCTGATGGACAGTGAGGCTGTCAGAAAAGACCACACCATCAACTGAGCCATCATCAGGGTTCTGAGTCAACAGGTCTGGGAGAGGGTCACTCTCTTCCTCCTGCCCCTCATCTGTAGCCATGAGTAAGCCCATGTCTGCCCTGTCAACATATGCCTTCAATCTGTTGACATGAAGCACCCTGTGGGGGCTTCTGGGAGTCCCAAGGTCCACCAAGTAGGTGACTTCTCCCTTTTTCTCAACAATAATGTGGGGTCCAGACCATTTGTCTTGGAGTGCTGCTGGGGCCACTGGCTCCAACACCCACACTTTCTGTCCTGGCTGGTAAACAGTCAGTACAGCCTTTTGGTCATGCCAAGCTTTTTGGAGTTCTTGGCTTGCCTCAAGGTTTTTAGAAGCCTTCTTCATATACTCTGCCATCCTGGAGCGGAGACCAAGTACATAATCCACTATGTCTAGTTTGGGTTGTCTGAGAGGTCTCTCCCATCCTTCCTTCACCAAACACAGGGGTCCTCTTACAGGATGCCCAAACAAAAGCTCAAAAGGGCTGTAGCCAACCCCCTTTTGTGGGACCTCTCTGTAAGCAAACAGAAGGCAGGGTAAAAGGATGTCCCATCTTCGCCTAAGCTTGTCTGGTAATCCTTTTATCATTCCCTTTAGGGTCTTGTTGAATCTCTCAACAAGCCCATTGCACTGTGGGTGATAGGGTGTGGTGAACTTATAGTTAACACCACACTCCTTCCACATTGCAGTCAAGTATCCTGACATAAAGTTGGCACCTCTGTCAGAAATGACCTCCTTTGGAAAGCCCACTCTGGAGAATACTCCAAGCAGGGCCCTTGCCACAACAGGAGCTGTTGTGGTCCTCAGAGGAATTGCTTCTGGGTACCTGGTGGCATGGTCCACTATCACCAGTATGAATCTGTGCCCAGATGCTGTTTGTGGGTCCATTGGTCCTACAATATCTATGCCCACTCTTTCAAAGGGGACCCCCACCACAGGTAGTGGTATGAGGGGGGCCTTTGTGGTGCCACCTGATTTGCCACTGGCTTGGCAGGTGACACAGGAGCGACAAAACTCCTTAGTATCTTCTGACATATGGGGCCAGTGAAAGTGAGGGACAAGCCTGTCCCAAGTCTTGTTCTGGCCTAAATGTCCTGCAAGGGGAATATCATGGGCCAAGGTTAGAAGGAAGCCCCTGAACTTCAGTGGTATGACCAACCTCCTGGATGCACCAGGCTTGGGGTCTCTAGCCTCTGAGTACAGTAGCCCTTCATCCCAATACACTCTATGGGTACCTTGAGCATTCCCTGCAGCCTCAGCAGCAGCCAGCTGTCTGAGGGGTTCAAGAGAGGGGCAGTCTAATTGAGCCTGCCTCAGATCTGCCCTGGAAGGTCCCCCTGTCCCAAGAAACTCAACCTGATCAGGTTCAAGTTCTTCTAGGACAGTTCCTTCAGGGCTCTCAGAATCATCCTCCTGGGAGGGCTGATCCACCACCTGAGGCAGGGGGGAAGGCACAGCCTTAACCCTACTGCTCTTTCTCTTGGATTGTGACTGGTCCATAGTTTCAGGATCCAGCACTTGTTCAGTGTTGCACTTTTTGGCCTGTGACCTGGTCACAGCAAGGACATGTGCATCTATCCCCAGCATTTCTGCATGGGTCCTATACTCCACTTCAGACCAAACTGAAGTTTCAAGATCATTGCCCAGTAAACACTCTACAGGAAGGTCTGAACTAACAACAACTTTCTTGAGGCCAGTTACCCCTCCCCAGGAGAAGTTAACAATAGCCACACTATGGGAGGTAGTGGCATTGCTAGCGTTGGTCACTAGGTAATTCTCACCTAGTATGATCTGTCCAGGGTCCACAAAAGCAGGTGTCACCATTGTGACACTAGCTCCAGTGTCCCTGTAGCCCTGAGCCATTCTCTGGTTGATAAAAGGTGTCTGTCTGTACTTGCCCAGGTTACTGGGGCCTACAGTAGAGGACAAAGCTAAGTCCCCATCACAGATCAGAACAGCCTGAGTAGGTACTCTGACTAGGCCAGAATCCTCCTCAGTTCCCAGGGTTAACCCTACTACACCCTTTTGCTGGGAACCACCACTTACAGCTGAACTAGGGGGTACAGTTGCCTTAGGGGCAATGGTGGCTGGGGGCTTATCCTTTTTGGTGCACTCACTAAACCAATGTGAGTTGGACTTACAATAGTTGCACCATGGTTTCTTTTGGCCATCTTTCTTCTTATCCTTTTTGGAACCACCCTCCCCCTGAGCCTTTTGGGGGCCTGGTGAAGACTTCTGGTCTTTTTGTTTCTGCTCATTACCCTTCTGGTCTGCCTTTTTCTGATCACCGCCCTGGTTCTGGTTTTTCTGCTTAACTCTAGTCCTGACCCATCTATCTGCCTTCTTTCCCAATTCTTGGGGAGAAGTCAGATCAGAATCAATCAGGTGTTGATGCAATAGCTGGTTTTGACAGTTGTTAAGTATTTGCTCTCTCATGATCAAATTATACAATCCTGTATAGTCCTTAACCTTACTTCCCCGTTAGCCAGCCTTCCAGAGCCTTAGTGGCACAATCTACAAAGTCAGTCCAGTCCTGAGTCTGTGTCTTCTGGGTATCCCTGAACAACAACCTGTATTGTTCAGTGGTTAGGCCAAACCCATCAATCAGAGCACTCTTCAGGACAGTGTAATTATCTGCATCCTCATCACTAACTGTGAGGAGCTTGTCTCTTCCTTTCTCAGAGAAGGAGAGCCACAAGATAGCTGCCCACTGACTTTGGGGTACCTGCTGTACTTTGCAAGCTCTCTCCAAAGCAGTTATCCATTTGTGGATGTCATCCCCACACTTGTAGGGAGGGACAATCTTGCTCAGGTTTCTATTATCATAGTGCCTGTCTCTATCTCTAGGAATGTTGCTGCCACCAGTGGGTTCTAACCCACTTAACTTTTGCTCTCTAGCCAGAGCAAGCTTCTCTTTGGCAAGGGCAAGTTCTTCCCTCTGAATCCTCAGATTAGCCTCCCTCATTCTGGCTGCATGCTCCTTTCTCTCAGGTGAAGTCATTCCCCTGTGAGAGGAAGCATTAGAGATGCTAGAGACATGGGAGTGGATGGATTCCCTTGAAGGGGATCTGTCCCTCCTGCTTCTCTGTGAATGCCTACTTGTGGGTCTGTATGGGGGGACCCCATGCAAACTCCCATGTAAACTTAAGTTAGCCTGGCTAAGTCTCCTTACTTGGCTCTGGCTGTCTACCTCCCCATCTGAAGCCCCATCTGACTCCTCTGTGGTGGGTAGACCCTCCCCTGTGCCTAGGGCACCTGCCTGAGATGCCCTCTGAGCATCATACTCCTCTAGGAGTTGTCTTAACTGAAGGAGGGTAGGGTTTGCACCCTGTTTTATTCCTCTGGAGGTACACAAGTGTCTCATCTCCTGGAATGTTAAGGTATCATATCTAGAGGGGATCTTTTGCAGACCTGATCCTCCTGAGAGAGCATCTACTTGATCTACTCTCAGAGACATGATCTAGTGAGGGTGTGGTGTGTGCACCTACCTACACTAGTTGTATCTACTAAACCTTTCTAGTAGTTGTAGTCAGGGTGTGTTACTCCCTTCAACCTACAACTACAAAGTCCAGTAGGACTTAAGTATAATAATCTATGTTATATGTACCTAGACAATATCTGTGTGATCTTTCAATTTAGTATCTCAAGATTACAATGGTATTACAACAGCAAGCTCAGATCCCAACCGCTGCTCACCAATGTGAGAAGTTGGCCTGATGTATGATGTCACTAGTTATAGTGTACACCTTATATCAGTCCAAATACCCTTATGGTGATTGGTTGTAAAGTCAACCTTATAGACCAGCTATCCTAGTGGTAGCATGGACAAGAGCAGTCTTAGGCTAAACTCTGAATGGCATGTGAAGCCAGCTTTGATACCATATATAATCCCTTGAATACCAAATGAAAGGACACCACAACAGATATATATATAAAATAAAGTGTATTTATTCTAAGCAAACCCTCAGCACTCTTTATGAGATTAGAGGTAAGTACAACACAGTCTTATTAATGCATACAGTAAGTCACACAGGTAAGTAATACAGTTAGGCCCTAGGGGCCACGCAAACCATATACTAAGTAAGTGGTATAAGAACCACTGTCACGGAAATAGAATAGGCCTAGGCCTAGGGAATCGCTGGGGCTACACTACACTAGCGTTAGTTAGGAAGTGGGAGGCCCACGGGATTCGTGTGCAGAGTGGAAACACTCACGCGTAATGCGTAAAAGTCAATAGCAATAGTACAGTTTAGAAAACGGTAGATTTAGGACACTTCCGGAGTAGCTAGGAAGTTGAGACTTGAAAACTAGACACTAGGATAGTCACTATCCTGATGAGCACCGGAGTACCCAAGTTACCTAGCCCACAGGCTGTGGGTGCATAGGGGTGAAGATGCGTCGTTTTCGTCGTCGACTCCTATGGATGCCTGAAGAAAGATGCTGACAGGCAGTCAGTGAAGAGTGTCCGGTGGATCCCAAGGCTGGGATCAAGAAGAGAAGAAACCTGCAAGCAGAAGGGACAGAGTCAAGGTCACTAGCCAGTGACCACGTGGAACCAGGAAGGAACCAGGCGATGTCGTGAAGTGTTGCAGGTGAAGGTGAAGCTTGTCGCTGCAGCCAGGAGGACCAGGAAGCGTCGAGGACGACCAGGACCAGGAGGCGAGCTGTCCCACGAAGGCTCTTGCTGTCGGCGGCGTCGAAGTTGGACTAGGACTCACCAAGCCTTGGCAAGCGGAACCCACGAAGAACGAAGGACTTGCTTCTGGTGCAGACCAGGAAGGTCTGGGGTGCTTCTTCTTTGCAGAGAAGCGGGAGCCAGTCTGGAGGAGCCAAACCAGCGCAGAAGATTTCAGGGTGCGTCGTCACAGAGGCCACTAGCCAGCGGGCAAGCAACCGGACAGACGCGGCAAGCAGGAAAATGCTGAAGGGCCCCACGCAGGACTCGTGGAGTGTGGGGGGCTGATCTTCGGTGCAGATGGTGCTTGGGGTTGGGGCTTCTCAATCCCCGGTGCACAACTTCGAGGGTACCTCAGAAGCTGCGCTGTAAGTTACTAGCCACTTTTCCCAGGTAGCCGGTCCCACGTCGCTTGTCGCCTCCACGGATCTCAGCTCTGCTGCAGATGTGGATGAGGGTCGGAGAAGTCTGGAAGTCAAGGCTCTGGTCGGGCTCTGCAGTCGGTTCCTCGTAGAATGGTCGCAAAGCAAAGGGTAGTCTCTTGATGGTGCCTGTTTGCACAGGGTAGCCACTCCTTGGCTACAAGGGAGATTCTTCAGTCTTCTTCTTTCGTCGAATGTCGAAGGTCCAGAGTTTCTGTTCAGTTTTGCAGGTTCAGGATAATCTAAAGTCTTGAGGCCCAACTCCCACTCTTATACTAATCTGGGGGGCTGGGATACCTGCTAGGTCACGCCTTATGGGTGGGACCTGGGAGGGGGTGGTTACACCCACTTCCCTTTGTCCAGTTTCGCGCCAGAGCTGGGGCTGGAGTGCCCCAGCGCCGGTTTGAACTGGACTATGCAAGGAACACCTTGTGTGCCCCAGGCATGTCTCATTCCTTTCAGCCCACCCTGCCCCAATACACTAAAGGCTGTCTGGGGAGGTGCTAGCACCTCCCCAAGCAGGGAACCTATTGTCCAGGCCTCCCTGGCTGGGATCACTCCCAGCTGCAGGAGGTCAGACTTGTGTCGTGGCAGCAGCATCCATTTTGTGATGCTGAGGCTTTGGTCAGAGGCTAACAGTTGAAGTATGATTTTAACATGTCTTTCCCTCTAGAAGGGGGGAATAATATTCTCATGTCCAGAAATGGCATGGGGGTATTATTCCCTAGTGTTAGACACCTTACACGACATGTTTTGATAAAGCCAAACCATAGTTACCATAACCGTCTAAGATTATAAGGCACTTTAAGAGTATATGGTAGGCTATATCATAGAACAGCTATAAGGACAAGGTTCCGAAAGCTGCAGACAGGCTCAGCTCATGCTAGAGCACCATCTCACATGTTACCAAGCACTCTGCCTCCAGGATTGTCAAGGCCTGCCATAGGAGTGACTAATAGGTACACATGTGTCTATATGTAAGTTAGGTATAGGAATACTACACCTAAGCAAGGGGTGATTACACGACCTTGCCCCAGCTGAGTGATCAGCCAGTTGTGTCAAAATGGAAGGCCAGGCCAGGGGTGGCATAATACATGCTGCAGCCCCTGGTAGGCCTAGGGTACACCTATGCCCTGGGTACCTAGGGTACACTGTACAGGGGCCAATAAGGTGATCCTATCCAAATGGGTTATGCACCTAAAGTACATAGTATTAATTTAGAGAGAGAACAGCAGGGCTGTGGGTCTGATTAGCAGGCCCACAGCCACATCTAAGTCGAAAACCAGTAAAGCAAAAGCAAAAAGTGGGGGTGAACATAGAAAGCAGACCCTACTCTCCTACAGTCACCATGACTCTGCCTTTTCTTTGAAGCCAAAATATGTGAATGACCACTTGTAAAACAGGGGCGGTGTTGCCCAAAGCGTAATATTCTGTATAAAATAAAAGACTGGTTTTTGTTCTGCAGACTGCCTCATTCAGTTGCTAAGGCTTCTGTGCGACGTAGTCTCACTCATTTGAGTTTAATAAAGATGTCTTTTTCATATTTCAGCTTCTTTTGCCAGGTTCTTTGTTACATTACCATGAGAGTGGTCTTTTATAATACTACAGCAACAGGATAACCCGAAGTCATAGGGTGCTATCCCTGGCACCGCTGGGGTCCTAAAATCCCCGGTACTTCAATGATACACTTCTTTCATCTGACTCTGACATTAGTGCCCCATTTCAATCATACTATAAGCTCCTTTATACCGAAACTACCAAGCCTTCGGAGGACGACTTTGGTTCTTTTTTTAGTGATATTGCTCAGCCCAAAATTCCCCAAGATCTGTTCCAATCCCTTGAAAACGACATCTCCCTACAAGAGTTATCTGATGCTCTTAAATCTATGAAGAAAGCAAAAGCGCCTGGCCCTGATGGCTTTTCAATTGAACTACTTTCTGCTTTCTCCCCTATTTTGGCGCCCAAATTATTAGACCTTTTTAATTCCTTTATCTCGAACTCCCAAGCCTGTGGCTCTTTTTTGGAAGCACTTATCATTGTAATCCCCAAACCTGATAAAGATTCCTCCTATTGTAAGAATTATCGGCCCATTTCACTAATTAATTGTGATTGCAAGATTTTTGCAAAAATATTGGCTTCTCGTTTAGAGAAAATTATCCCTTTACTCATTAACCCAGACCAAGTTGGCTTTGTTAAAGGGCGTTTGGCCTCTGACAATGCCAGAATGTTTTCCAATATCCTTGCTCTCAGTAAAAAATACCCCTCCCCATTAGCTGCTTTATCCTTGGATGCTGAAAAAGCCTTTGACCGTGTTAATTGGGAGTTTTTGCTTCATACTTTACGATGGTTTGGCTTTGGTCCGAAGTTTATTTCTTATGTTAAGTTGTTATACACCAATCCTAAAGCCTGTATTTTTGTGAATGGTCTCTTTTCCCCTTATTTCTCCCTTCAAAGGGGTACACGCCAGGGCTGCCCCCTCTCACCCCTCCTCTTCCTGCTATGTTTAGAGCCATTTCTGGAGCGTATCAGAAACAATCCGTTAATTACTGGTTTTAATCTTAAAACTCACCACATTAAGTTATCTGCATATGCTGATGATGTTCTTATTTATATGTCTAACCCTACATCCTCCCTACCACCGTTTTTACAGGAAATTGCTTCATTTGCTAAGGTTTCTGGTTACAAACTGAACTTCTCTAAAACTGAGTGTCTACCTTTAAATCCTTCTTGTTACAGATATATGTTTGAATCGTCTAATTTCACATGGTGTCCTCAGAAAATAAAATATCTTGGCACATGGTTCGCCCCCAACATCCGTGACACATTAGCTCAGAACTTTTCTGCCTTAAAACTTAAAATTACTAACTTGTTAAATCTCTGGTCTCCCCTGTTTCTCTCTTGGTGGGGCAGACTTGATACAATTAAAATGATGATTGTCCCTCAGATTCTGTTTGTATTATCTATGTTACCGTTTAAGATTCCTAATTATTATTTCTCTCAGATTAATTCACTATGCACCAAATTTCTATGGAATAATAAACATGCACGTATTGCTCTATCTAAATTGATTCGTCCTAAAAATGAAGGGGGGGGTAAGATTCCCTGATTTTAATTTATACCATAATGCATTTTTAGTTCGTAAATTTTTTGCTTTATCTAAGGATTATCAGGACTTACCTAAACCGTCTTGGGTTAATGTTGAATGCTCATTGTTAAATGACTTTTCAATACGTGATGTTGTTCATATGACTAACTGTACCTTTATTTCCAAATACCCTATTTTGAAACATTCACATATTTTGTTACGCACACTTTTTTTCAAAAATTTGACTAGTTATCAATCCCTTCTGGCGTCATCACTTTGGTTTAATAAGTTCATTAAATTTCGCCACAAATCTTTCTACTACAAACAATGGAAAGAAAAGGGCCTTTTTTATGTTCATCAAATGTTTGCTAACAATGAGATTATTGCTTTCCATCAATTGCAAGAATCTTTTCATCTTCCTGATGCCTGTATTAAGCAATATGATACTTTACTTTCTATCTTACAGGGATGTCTACAGAAATTCCTTTCTTTACCAACTCCTACTTCCTATCTTTCTGATTCTCCACTTTTTCAAATTTCTTCTGATACTATTCCTAGTGCCTCCTTTATATATAAATCTTTATCTATTCCTATCTCTACTCGGGTCAAAAGTAAGTTGGAATTGGATTGAGAACATGACCTCTCCGTTACTCTATCGCTACCACACTGGGATAAATTTTGGCAGAAACTATTCAAGACTTCTAAAGCTGCAAATCTCACACAGTCCCTATTTTTTATTTTTAATAGAGTTGTTATTACTCCTCTTATGTTATATAAATTTAATCATTCTATCACGCCTTCTTGTTGGTCTTGTCTTAATGCTGAAGGTTCTTTAATACACCTATTATTTTATTGCCCTAAGGTTTATGATTTTTGGAATAATATATGGTCAAAATGTTCATTGATATTCTCTCATAATGTACAACTTAGTATTCAAAATGTATTTTTAGGTACTGTTTCGCCAGAGTTTAATCTTGTTGCTCCAGTTTCTCCATTACTTGATTTATTTCTTGCAGTGGCTTTTAAAGTTATCCTCACTTGTTGGAAAGACAATTCTAAATTATCCTTTCTCCATTGGTGGAACTATATATGTGATGAACATAGAATCGCTTCTATTCCTCAATCCTCCATTCACCTGCAAATTAAATCTGACCTACTTTGGCTACCTTTTACATCTTTCCTTTCATCACCATCATAATCTCTACCTACTTTTTCTATCTTGATCTTCTTCTCTTTCCTTCTCCCCTCTCTCTTCTTCTCCTTCTCTTTTCTTTCTTTCTACTCTTTTCTTTCCTTTCTTTCCGTTTCCTTTTTCCCTTTTTGTTAAAAAATATTATCCCCCTACTTTAACGTTATGTTAGGTTTTAATTCCTATTTAGTCTTCTGGTATGTATTATATTATATTTCGCTTATATGCTTACTTTTTGTTTTGTTATCTCTTGTTCCTAAGTAGCTAAATATATGTTTGTAATCCTGTACATTTATAACTTCAATAAAAACTATTTAACTGAAAGAAGTAATGAAAGCATTTCTCCTTGTTTCACCATACTGGCGCCTGCTCTTGCGTGGTGTTAGTTTTTGGCGCTGCCTCAGATTTACACATCCTTGTAAATGTGGCACAGCATGGGTGTTGCGGTGTAATGCCCACAGCAAAACCCATTGCACGCCCCTTTCATGCTAAGTGATTTGTGTTAAGGGGCCTGTTATATCCTCCATGTTCCTGTTTTATTATGTTTTACTCTTCATTATGTGGCTTTTGTGCATGTTGCATCATCAGCCATCACTTGTTGATTAGGATACTAGAATGTAGATTCCTGGAAACTCCAGTGGAAGTCAGTTACTGCTTGGAGTTCGTGATGGGAGCTGTGTTGTGAGGGTCATTGGTGCTGTCTTATTTTATCTACGAATAAACTTGTTATCCTTCATCCTTTCCTGTGTGGACTACCTTCCTTAAGAACATAACATGAATAGGCGACGATTGGGATGAAGTCAGCACTACAGAAGAACCCATTTCTATGTGTGCATCATCATTCATCATTTATCTTCAACTAACTTCTTCCTTGACCCTCCAAACTTTCTGCAGTGTCCCTCACGGAATCTCATCTTGGATTTGCTTAGTTTTTCCTTAATCCGGAAGAACCGTCTTGCCTTCTTGGACAACTTTTCATTTACTCAAATTTTGTCATCGTGTTTCAGAGTCTCATGCCTGTTGCTGTTTGAAACAAGTTCTACAAATTTTTTTGAATCCCTTTTTCTTTCATTTTCCAACATTTATAGCAAAGGCCGCCACCAAATGGCACCATAACCGACGCCGAGCCCCGGACAAAACCAGTTTTTTTGCCAAAGGAGCGGGGAAGCTCCCGCGCCCTTCCCCCCCCGCTGCGTCCGGCGGAGAGGCGCCGGCCCCCCTGGCCAATGGGGGCCCAGTCACGATTGAAACCCCCCAATAGGGGGAGGCCATGCACAAGGTGGCCCAGCACCTGTGGGGGGGATGAAAGAGCTGCTCCCCCAGGTAAGCTCCTATCTTTGGGGAGAGAGGGAAGCAGCACCGGCGAGAATCTTTTTGGTGCTAGCGGATTTTTGTGTTTGTGAGGAGATCGTTGCCGAGGCGAAGCCCTGCCCGGCAGAGAAGCCAGACGTTGCGGCATAGATCGTAGCCGAACGAACCCCAGCCCAGCGGAGAAGCGAGCCGTTGCTGCTGACAGCATTACCGAGGTGACACCCTGGCCAGCGGAGAACCAAGCTGTCGCTACTGGGGGAGAAGAAGATGCTCGGGTGCCCACCCGCTACATCGCTCAAAGATCGCTCGCACAGGCGAGTCACAGAGTGACCTGTTGCTTCGGGGGGTCGGAGAAAGCAGCGTGTGCCCATCCCCGACTCCTTACCCGGTGTTCAATCAATCAATTAATCGTGCATTTATAAAGCGCGCTACTTACCCGTGAGGGTCTCAAGGCGCTGGGGGGGGGGGGGGGGGCGAATGCCACTACTGCTCAAAGAGCCAGGTCTTGAGGAGTCCTCTGAAGGCCAGTAAGTCCTGGGTCTGCTGTAGGTGGGTGGGGAGGGTGTTCCAGGTCTTGGCGGCGAGGTAGGAGAAGGATCTGCTGCCGGTGGTCGTTCGTTGGATGCGGGGGACAGCGACGAGGGCGAGGCTGGCGGAGCGGAGCTGGCGGGTGGGGGTGTAGAAGCTAAGTCTGTCGTTCAGGTAGGCTGGTCCGGTGTTGTGGAGTGCTTTGTGTGCGTGGGTGAGGAGTTTGAAGGTGATCCTCTTGTTGACGGGGAGCCAGTGCAGGTCTCTTAGGTGGGAGGTGATGTGGCTGTGGCGGGGGACGTCGTGGATCAGTCGGGCTGAGGCGTTCTGGATGCGTTGTAGTCGTCGCAGGTGTTTGGCAGGGATGCCTGCGTAGAGTGCGTTGCCGTAGTCCAGCCTGCTGCTGACTAGGGCTTGGGTCACTGTTCTTCTTGTTTCTATCGGGATTGTAGCAGGAGGAGGAGATGGCGCTGACCTGCTTTGACATGGAGAGGGAGGAGTCGAGGATGAATCTTAGGTTGCGTGCGTGGTCTGTGGGTGTTGGCGCTGCTCCCAGTGTGGTCGGTCACCAGGAGTCGTCCCACGCAGAGGGGGTGGGACCCAGGAGGAGGACCTCCATCTTGTCCGAGTTCAGTTTCAGACGGCTGTTCCTCATCCACTCGGCGACGGCCTTCATTCCCTCTTGGAGGCTGGTTTTGGCAGTGTGCGGGTCCTTGGTGAGGGAGAGGATGATCTGGGTGTCGTCGGCATAGGAGATGATGCTCAGGTCATGCTGGCGGGCCACTTGTGCGAGGGGGGCCATGTAGACATTGAACAGGGTCGGGCTGAGGGATGAGCCCTGGGGTACGCCGCAGATGATGTCGGTGACTTCGGATAGAAAGGGCGGGAGGCAGACTCTCTGGGTTCTGCTGGATAGGAAGGATGTGGTCCAGTCCAGGGCCTTCTTCTGGATTCCGGCTTCTTGAAGGCATGTTCTTAGTGTGCGGTGGCAGACCGTGTCGAAGGCGGCTGACAGGTCCAGGAGGATGAGGGCTGAGGTTTCGCCGTTTTCTAGCTGGCGCCTGATGTCGTCTGTGGCGGCAATAAGGGCAGTCTCGGTGCTGTGGTTGCGTCTGAATCCGGACTGGGATGGGTCCAGGATGTTGTTGTCCTCGAGGTGGCGGGTCAGCTGCGTGTTGACGATTTTCTCGATGACCTTCGCCGGGAAGGGGAGGAGGGGGATGGGCCGGAAATTCTTGAGGTCTTTGGGGTCCGCCTTGGGCTCCTTGAGGAGGGCGTTGATTTCGGCGTGCTTCCAACTTTCCGGGAATGTCGCTGTGTCGAAGGAGATGTTGGTGATCTTCCGCAGTTGGGGTGCTATGGTTGCGTCAGCTTTGTTGAAAATGTGGTGTGGGCAGGAGTCTGACGGGGATCTTGAGTGGAGGGAGTTCATGACCTTGCGTGTCTCTTCGTCGTTGACGTGGCACCAGGAGGTCAGCTGGTTGGTGCCGGGGGCGTTCGAGGTGTGGTCTGATGCGGTCGGGGCGGATGAGAAGTTGAAGCTGTCATGGATGTTGGCGATCTTGCAATGGAAGAAGGTGGCCAGTGAATCGCACAGATCTTGCGAGGGCGTGATGTCGTTGGTGTTGGCGCTGGGGTTGGAGAGTTCCTTCACTATGTTGAACAGTTCTTTGCTGTCGTGTGCGTTGTTATCCAGTCTGGATTTTAAGGATGATCTCTTGGCTGTTCTGATGAGGTGGTGATGTCTGCGGATGGCGTCCTTGTGGGCTGCGTGGCTGTCTGGTGCGCGGTCATGTAGCCATTTCTTCTCCAGCTTCCGGCATGTTCGTTTGGAGATCTGGAGTTCTTCGGTGAACCAGGCGGCTTTCTTGCTGGGGTGGTTGGTGGAGGGTTTCTTGATCGGGGCGAGGGTGTTGGTGCAGTCATCGATCCACTGTCTGAAGTTTCGGGCAGCAGCGTCTGTGTCGGTGGGGTCGGAGGGTGGGTTCTGGGTGAGGGTGGAGGTCAGCTGGTCTTTGGTGATTTTGCTCCAGCAGCGGCGAGGCAGCTGTTGGGTGCGGTGGTGCGTGGTTGGTTTCTTGAAGGTGAAGTGGATGCATCGGTGGTAAGTCCAGTGCAGTTCGGTGGTGTGGTTGAAGGTGACGTGGGTGCTGGTGGAGAAGACGGGGTCGAGCGTGTAGCCGGCGGCATGGGTGGGTTCGGTGACGAGTTGTCGGAGGCCGAGGTTGTCGAGGTTGTCAAGGTTGTCGATTAGGGCGGTGGAGATGGCGTCGTTGTTGTTCTCGAGGTGGAAGTTCAGATCCCCAAGGAGGATGTAATCCGTGGAGGCGAGTGCGTTGGAGCTGGCGAGGTCGGCGACGGAGTCGCTGAAGAGGGCCCGGGGTCCAGGGGGTCTGTAGATGAGTGTTCCTCTGAGGGTGGTGTTGGGGTCGGTGTGTATCTGGAAGTGAAGGTGTTCGGCAGAGTTGTGGGAGTCGTCTGCGAGGGTGTGGACCTGGAGGGTGGACTTGTGGATGATGGCTATTCCTCCTCCCATCCCGTTGGTGCGGTCTCTGCGGGAGATCTTGTAGTCGTCCGGGATGGCTGTGGCGATGTCAGGTGCCGATGAGTCGTTCCACCAGGTCTCGGTCAGGAAGGCAACGTCTGGGGTGGTGGTGTCGAGCAGGTCCCAGAGCTCGACAGCGTGTTTGCGTGCTGAGCGGGTGTTGAGGAGTATGCAGCGGAGGTGGTTGGGTCCATTCCTTGGGGTTTTGGTGGTTCTGTCGCATGTGAAGTTGCAGGTGAGGCAGGAGAAGGGTACATGGGTACATTTCGGGGCGGCCTGGAAGCAGTGGTGGTCTCGGCCGATGTTGAGAGCGTGGAGAGTGTTGGCGTTGTATCGGATTCTGGCGTTGTGGCCTGTGCGGGGACCAGGGGTTCTGGCGCTGGGCGCGGTCCATGCGCGGACGGGCGCAGACGGGCTTGACTTTGGCGCGCCACGTGCCCGCTGCGTGCGTCCGCTGCGCGTCCTGGCAGTGGCCGGCATTTAAGGCGGGGAGGGAGAGAGGAGCAGCTGGGAGGCGGGGCGGCAAGGGGGTGTGGCCGCGGGGTCAGCGTCGGGAATAGAGCGGGCACAGAAGCAAAGAAGGGGGGGTGGGAGGGAACAATTCTGGGCTACAGTGGCAGAAAATACAAGCAATGGAGACAGAAATAACAATGCACAAGAGTGGAAGAAAACAAAAATGAAGGCAAACCAAAATGGCACAAAGGTCCTGGGGCACTGAAGACTTGAACACGCAGAGAACGGCAGCAGTTGGGCGAACACACACAGGTGGTACTGCTCGGCAGTGGGGGGTGCGACCTGGCCTGCAAGCAGGGTCAGGGGTCACCTCCTCCGTCGGGCAGCGACCGCCATATAAGGCGGGGAGGGAGGGAGGAGCAGCTGGGAGGCGGGAGCGGGGCGGCGAGGGGGCAGGGCAGCGGTGGGAAGAGAGTGTTGCGGCGGAATCCTCCGCCCAGCGAAAGGAAAGACCGGCAGAGGAGGAAAGACCGGCAGAAGGGAGCAGCAGCAGGTCTCGGCCAGCGCCCAAAGGGCACCGGAGCATTGTGCACACGAGCCGCCTGAGGCCTTAAGTTCATAAAGCGGCAATTTTGTGAGCAGGCAAACACGACCGCAGGCGCGGGGAGCAGACGAAGGAAAGTGGCAAAAATTTTTTTATAATTGAACAGTCACCCTTTCCTGCAAACCCACGGTTCCGGCGCCTGCACAGTGGAACTTGCTTAAAGGGCAACCGGTTGGTGCACAATTGACAGTGGCCTTGAAGGGACAGACTCGAGGCTTACACAGCGCGAACTGCTGGGTCTTGGTGCATCAGGCTGTGGCAGCACCCCGCATCAATAAATCACCCACATCGGACTCCACAGCAGGGGGTGGGCAACAAAGTTTGGTGCATACAGTGGCGGCAGCACCCCGCATTGCAGCACAAGAGGGATAGGCGGGAGGATAACAAGTGGACAGCTGCTACGAAGAGAGATGGCGAAGAAGGGGAACAAAAGACAGCAGGATGACCTCAACGACCTGCTGCGCCATATCCGGGCGGCATCAGAAGTCCACGGGAATGACTGGCTTCAGCCCTAACTGCAGGAGGACCCAAGGGAAGGGCCAAGTCACCAGCATCGGAGCGTGCCCAACACACCGGCAGCCAAGCGACAGAGGAGGGCTTCGGCCAAGCTCGCAGATGCAGCTGCTCCCAGGAAGGCCCTCCAGAAGAAGGCCCAGCCACCTGTAGCCAGCAAGGCGGTGGCGGGACAGGGATACGACGGACATGGCGACAAGCGGTGAGCATATCAGTGCAATTGTGCAAGAATGCTTTAAGACTATGGCGCCACTTTTTATGCAAGGTGTGGTAAATAATTTAATTACCGGGACTTAATTTGATACAGAAACATAATAAAATAGCTCAGTAAATAAGAGGCAGAATCCGTGGTATTAGAGGTTCGGAATGGGCTTTATTCCAATGGTCGATTATGATCGGTTGCTCCAAGTTCCATCACCACGGGGGTTCAGGAAGTGAAGTACATACATTATTGACAAGAAATGACTTTTATAGAACATACATTACAATGAAGCGAATGCGGTAGGCGTAACAATTGATAAGGAAAATAACGATTCACATGCGTAACCGAAAATGGGCGTAATAAGGAGTAAAAAGGAACATAATTGGTTATGATGTCATATATAGGTGGATCTATAAGATTATACTTGGCATAGATGCGTGTGCAGCAGCATGACGTGTGATTGACGTGCAACTAGGGGGTGAAGGGGACTTGACATTTAGCTCTACATGTGGAGACAAGAAGTCTGGGGGGTCAAGTCAACCTAATCCCAAATCATATGTAACATCCTATGTTTAAAGAACTATGTTATCCACAAAAGAAGGACTCTCGGACAGAATCTATTCTATACTGACTGTGCGTGCGTGTACAAGCGTCTAAGTGTCTATATGAGATGCAAGGGGCAGAAACCTCCCATGGTAACAGGGCTATGAATTACTTGCATAAAGACAGAGAAGCCGGGCCCTTTGCTTGGTAGCTGAAGGAAATGTTTACCTAAACTACTAGACAGGAATGCATCGGCTGAGGAGCGAAGCAGATAACTCGAAGGTGAAATACAGTTCTTGGCAGAGAATAGGCTGATGTCAGGCTTCGTGAGCCGCGCAGAGAATGAGACAAAGTTCATGGTCACAGATGCAGGCTCAGACTGGAGTTTTCAGAGGCAGAAGGCAAGAAGAGTTTGAAGACAGAATCAGGGCCTACTTGCCTGGACTGTAAAATGGCATAAGTGAACCATATAAAGCCGGTGGCCTTTCATACTTAGGAATGAAATATCCGACCTATTCATGGCGGATCTGACAGAGGACATGTTGACGGTGGACGCACATGTGTTTGCGTCTTCATAACTGGAACTGGAGGGAACATACATGTACTTGTAACATGCACATAGAACCGTTGGGGTCCAAGATAGGGGACATAACTGACCAGAAAAATCCATATTTCCACATTCCCTCCTTGTCCCCTACTTGCCCGTCAAGAGATATCAATCTTCATTAATCCATTGATCTGTTCATATAGCATCATTTGTTCTTCTTTCTTCTTCCGGGACGAATGAAATCTTGGTGGTGGAATACACGATGTGGCACACAGACCACAGATCGCTGGTCCACATTGTAGACATAGACAGCAACTGAATAGTATGAGAAGGCCAATACCTAGGAAGGATAGAACTCTCCATCCCCAGGCTGATATCACACTCCAAAACCACCCGGACCAAGTCCAAGTGCCTGGATTCTGGTGTATCTGGCTCACAATCTTATGAAGGCGAGTTATAGCTTTATATACAGATGGCGAATTTTCTGGTATGAATACGCAGCAGCTTGATCCGATGACCCTACAAGCTCCGCCCCTATCAGCCAGGATGACGTCAAGGACAAGACGATTTTGAAGCACAACAATCCGCATAGCAGACTGCTCTTCTGTTAAATTGCCTAAAGCGGAAATAGTTTCATTCACTACTGCTTCAAGGGTTCTAGTTAATCTACGTATCAGCTTACTATTAGTAACAGTACCTATATAGGGAAAGATGCCTTTATTAAAATCTACATACTTGTCCCATGCCGTCTCAGTATAATCGACAATTGGGAGATCTCTCCGCTCTCTGTTGTGTACTAAATGAATATCTCTATAATAATCAGGAGGAGCTAGGAAAACAGGTGGCAACAGGAATGCAATGTAGCAGGTACCATCCCAATCTAGAGGTAGACGCATATATGCAGTCTGACCACATATAAAGTAGGAGTGGCGAGAAGCTCTAAATGAAGATTTGCCTTGATCACTGAATTCTACTATAGTACTGCATTTACTATGGCCCATATGTATGGAACCAACTTTTCTTACACACAATTCACCCTTCGCTGGGAATACTGACATGGTGGGTAAAACTAGTTCAACTTCGGATTCGACATTTAGAATCATGAGATTAGGTGTAAAATTACCTAATCCATATACTTCATTTTCTAGATCAGTTCCTGTTCCTTTGGGGCGACCCTCCTTGTCAGGGTAACAGACTTTGAGTAAAACTAGGTTCAGATTTCCCCATACCCAATGGTCTTGATAAACTGCTGTGTCTGAGTCTATTGAATTGATTAAACTAAACCATGCTCCACAGGAGCCATTATGTGTAAACGGATGTGGAAAGAAAGGCAGGACTCCTTTATAATTCTGATAGGGAGGGAGTCGGCCACACACCCAACAATTAGTAGCATTACTAGTCTGATGGGAATGATGTAACATACTAATGAAAGTGTTATTGCGCAGCGCAAGTCTATAGGACAATTCATGCGGGGGTAGGTCACTAAAAGAATGTTCAGCAGTAACATTGTAAACATTTCTGGCAATAGGGTAATATATGTGCAACAATATACTTGCAGTAATTATTAAAAGACTTAAGAAAAACAAGATTAATAATGTCACTATGCAATGATTACGCAGTGATTTACAATACGCCTGTCGTTTCAACATTTTTCGCGATTTTCCATGATTCAGGTCTAAGGGATACATGTCGGAGACAGATTCAACCGCTTCACCTTGGAGAGGACTTAAACAATCAAATCGTCCGACGGTCTAGGCCTGAGTTTTAGGTTATAAAGTTCCTGACTGTTGGCCTCAGCCAAAGGTAGTTTTGAGTCAATGGGTGAAGACACACGAGGTGGGCTATTTACATCTGCAGGAAGTCCATGGAATTTCTTGATATGACTTGAATGCACCCATCCTTTTCTGCCTTCAATCTTCACGGCTGTCCTTGTGGTCAGCAGGACCAACTTGGGTGACTTCCACCTGGGCTCCAGCTGAGTCTTTCGGTCAAAATTCCTCACAAGAACGAGGTCTCCCGGAACTACGTCATGGGGTTTCACCTCAGTGTTGTCGGGAAAGGCTGCAGCTACCTGTGAACGACAAGATTGTAGTGCAGACATCAAGGAAGCCAAGTAATCCGTTAGCATATTACAGTCAATATCAGTTATTTTGCGTGGTATAGGCGTCCCCCACATATTTGGTGGTCTGCCGAAGATCACCTCATACGGGGATAGCCCTGTTCGAGAGTGTGCTACCATTCTCATGTAAAAGAGTGCAACTGGTAACGCTACTACCCAGTCGACACCTTTCTCTCTGCATATTTTGGACAATCTGATTTTCAGTATCTGATTATGTCTTTCTACGAGACCTGCTGCCTCGGGGTGTCGGACACAGTGGAATTTCCACTGATATCCTAACAGAAGTGAAACATGTTTCATTAATTCGGATGAGAACGGCTGGCCGTTATCTGAGTGAACAACACGTGGTAAACCGTATCGTGGGAAGAATTCTCGAACCAACTGTTTGGCAGTAGTCGGAGCAGTGTAATCTGAAACCGGGTATGCCTCCGTCCAACGGGAAAGAGCACAGACAACTACGAGAACATATTTGAATCCTCGACATCGTTCCATCTGGATATAATCCATCTGGAGTACTTCAAAAGGGTGATCAGGAGGATGAAATCCACCTTGTTCTACGGGAACGCTTTTTCCTGGGTTGAACTGGCAACAGATCATACAGGTACGAACTTTTTGTTTGGCTGCTGCTCGCAAATGTTTATTGAACCAAATGTGTTGAATGCTGTCTAGCATAGCTTTTTCTCCTAGATGTGCTGGACTATGTACAGTGTTAATTATAACTTGGACCATTGAATCAGGAAGGAACCACACAGACTTTTCCTTCATCATCCATCCTTGGTCCGTTTGGATCCCTCCTAATTCAGTCCATTTCTTTATTTCGTCTGGTGTAGCATGTGTCTGTATGTCAATTACGTCAAGAGTAGGATCTTTAACTGTCATACACTGTGTCGGCATCGGGACTATTGTCTTTGTCATGTCGGAGGTTTGAGTTTGAGCAGTCTGTTTAGCTGTTCTGTCGGCTAGATCATTGCCTTGAGAAATGATATCAGTAACCTTCGTATGAGCCTTACATTTCATAATTGATATTGCAGTGGGTAGATGTATTGCATCTAATAAGGCATGAATGAGGGGTCCGTGCTGAATGTGGGCACCGTGGGAAGTTAAATAACCTCTCTCTCGCCACAGCACGCCGAAGTCATGTACAACTCCGAATGCATAACGTGAATCAGTGTATATGTTGACTTTTTTATTTGTGGCTTGAATACAGGCTTGTGTCAGAGCGATAAGCTCTGCGGCTTGAGCTGACAAGGTATTTATGCGATCAGTTTCAATTATTTCAGTGTCTGTTGTGACTGCGTAAGCAGCCACTAACTCTCCTGTACTTGTTCTCATACATGAACCATCTACATACAATGTCAGGTCTGGGTCTGACAATGGAACATCGGTTAAGTCTTGTCTAGGTTTCGTCGTTATTGTAATAACTTCAATACAGTCATGGGCTAGTGGGTCTGTTCCGATTACAGGTAAAAGTGTGGCAGGATTCAATGTGTTACAACGTCTGATTTCTATATGTGGCTGAAACAATGTTAGTTCGTACCCAGTGAGTCGCGCAATAGTCAAGTGTTGTGTTTGCGTTCTATTTACAAGAACCTCTACTGCATGTGGTACTTGAACTGTCAATGGATGTCCTAACACTATGGCGTCGCTCTGTCTTATTGCTAAAGCTGTCGCTGCTACTGATTTTAGGCATGCAGGCAAAGCCTGAGCTACGGGATCTAATGTACTAGAAAAATAAGCACATGGTTTGTGTGCTCCTGCTTGTTCCTGTGTGAGTACTGACAAGGCAGTACCTTCGCGTTCTGTAACAAAGAGTGTAAACTGTTTTCTGTAACATGGCGTTGCTAAAACAGGTGCTTGACATAAAGCTTTCTTTAGGCTTTCAAAAGCTTGTGTATGTTCCTGAGTCCAAGGGAGAACAGTCGATGTGGCTGCCTCCTGTGTTGTCAACTGAATGAGTGGTTTTGCTAAAAATGCATACTGAGGGATCCACTGCCTACAATATGAAGTGAGGCCTATGAAAGCCCGTACCTCCTTTTGTGTCTTGGGTATTGGCATGTTATCTATTAACTGAATGCGGTCGGGTGTAAGCTGCCTTCCCTCCTTGGACAGCGAGTGTCCAAGATAAACAACTCGCTGGACACAGAATTGCAGCTTAGAAGGGGACACCTTGTGCCCCTTTTCGGCTAGAAATTGTAAAACTGTCAGTGATGCTTTCTCACATTCGGGTTCGCTTCTCGCGGTGATCAGCAGATCATCGACATATTGAAGCAGAGCAGTGTTAACTGGCATGTGGATACTGTCGAGTTCTCGTTTCAGTGCTTGGCTATAGATGCTGGGGCTTTCTGTAAATCCTTGAGGTGCGCGTGAGAATTTAAAGCTACGCCCATTTAAACTAAATCCGAACAAATATTGGCTTTCCGGATCTATTGGGACGCTGAAAAAGGCATTCTTGAGATCAATTACAGTAAAGAATGTTGCTTCGGAATCAATAGCTGTCAGTAATGACGAGATATCTGGGACCACAGGAAATTGTGGCACAATGCATTTGTTTAATTCGCGCAGATCAATAACCAATCGATATACTGGCGGGGCCTTTGGATCTGTTCGTTTAAGAATCGGAATTATCGGTGAATTACATACATTGGAGTCTGTTTCCACAACCACTCCTTGGGCAATGAGCTCGTCAATGATTTGCAGTAAAGCCACTACAGCATCTGGGGGTAGCTTGTATTGTCGCATTCGTGGTAGTACCACTCCTGCTTTCAGTGTGACTCGATATGGTGTAATATTCATGCAACCGACATCCGTAGGGCCTTGTGCCCATAGATGTGTAGGTAAAGTCTGCAGTCGGGGATCCATGTCTCTAGACACATAGTGACCTTTAAAATCACGTAAAAACAATCTTACTCCTTCCGGAGAACAACATATTATAGCTCCTAGAGCTTTCAGTGTTTTTATTCCTAACAAGTTTTCTGGACATGATTTAGTAAGCAATAAATCTGTAGTTCGGGTCAAAGGTCCTATCGTAAGTGGAAGAGGCTGTGACACTTCATTAACAATAGGTTTTCCTGAAAAACCAAGGGAAATATTCTGTGAGCCTGAGAGGGGTGCCCCTGGAACTTCACTACGTTTTATGGTTGTTCGACTTGCCCCTGTATCGAGTAAGAATTTTCTGTCTTGGCCTAATAATTCACTATGTACATAAGGTCCTTCTTGATCTACAGGGATCTCGATAAGGGGTAAGTCAATTTCCCTCTCTAGGCTGGTTCATGCGTATCGTTGGTAATCAGGATAGTCGTACTGTGCGGTCTGGTACAGCTGTCGTGTCGTGGTTTGTGTGGCAGCAACGGGCAGCGCTGGTGCAGCTGGCACAAACTGTATAGACTGTGGTGGAGCTGGCATGGACTGTGCATGCTGCGGAGCTCCTTGTTCATTCTGATCCTGTCTAGGTGGCCGTGGTCTTTCTTTTGTATTACCTATGGCGATATTATGTTTCAAAACTGGACAATCGTGTACGTAATGACCTGGCTTTTTACAATAGTTGCATGTCCCTTTTACAGGTCCTGCTGAATCACCGGAATGTATCATACCCTTTTTATGTCCTTCAGCTGGAACTGTCTGGGAAACTAGCATTTTCATTTTCGTGTCTTTCATGCGTCTGTGTTCATGTTCTTGTTCCTCTCTAATTCTATTGTGATGGTACTGTAACATTTGTAACATTTGTGATGGAGTGTTACCTTGCCAGGTACTCTCGAATTTTAATACTCTATTCTTTACTTGGGGCAGGGCATTTTCTACTAATTTTGTTACAAACAGATGCGGGTATGATTCGCTACTTGCTTTTATGCCACTATTTATACCAAAACATTTTTCAAATCGGGCATAGTAATCACTAGTGTCTTCATCTTGCTTCTGCTTACAGGCTGAAATTGTACCCCAATCTTCCTTTTTCGTAGTTAATAAACGTGGCAGTACCTGTACTAATAAACCTGGTAGCGCTTTAGTTTTATCCCCAAGTCCTGCTCCTGCAGTTCGGGCCTTTTCTTCCGCTTCTAATACTGACCATTCTATCTTTTGGTCTCCTACCTCCCACTCTTTTTCCCTGAGTTTCTCATAAATGCCAGCAGGCATCAATACCTTTAATATTGTCATAATGTCGGGATAGGTATACTCTCCCATGAGTAACATGTCTTTAATTTCTCGGTGAAAACCCGCTGGATCTTTGTCATGACTGGGTACCACTTTCTTCATTTCTAACAATTCTATTTTCGATATGGGCGTATATACAAATACACGTTTAAACTCATTGTCCTCGCCTTTTATTGGGTGCACTTCTCGTAAGGGATTCTGTCTATCCATGTAATACGTGGTTCTTTCCTTGATGGGCAATGAGACGCGTTCTGAACATACAAAAAGAATATACTGCTTTCTTGATTCTAGAATTTCTTTAATTAATTTAGTACCTGAACCTCTCCATCTATTCATGAGCAATTCAGTCAATATGTCAGGTAAGGGACCAGGGTCCGAATGCTGACTCTGATATAGTATAAGGAGTTGTTGAATCATATAAATCCCAGCTAAACGCTGTTCGTCTGGGGTGAGATTCAAAAATGTGCGTGCTACTGTATCATCACTATATTTTCCGGGACTGTCCACCCAATGGACAGCTGACCTAGCTAAATCTTGTTCATCCATAGAATCGAGAAAATGATAACCCCTTCGTTCTCGGAGTAATTTGTCGGCGGCTTGGAACGAATGCTCGTTAGACCTTATATTAATTATAGGTATTTGGAAATTCCTGTTATTATCTGGACATATCGGACGTATCGGGTCAATAAGACATCTATTACTATTACAAGATCTTCCTCTACCTACATAGGCTATGGTGTCTGACTGTCCTGCGGGCAGTCCTGACCCTTCCTCCTCGCTTGGTTCGAACTGGTCTACCGCTAATCTTTCTTCGTGTAGGCGTTCTATTTCTTTACGGATCTTTCGGCACATGGCTATTATACAATTTTGCTTATCATGTCTACCTTCTGATATATTCTGGCTCCATCTGGTAAGAATTTGCATTGCTTCCGGGTCTACCCCCGGTCGGTCTTGATTTCTGATCACACAATTTATGAGGAAACGTAACAGTTCCCCCTGTATCTCCACTTTCTGGTATTCCATAGCTCTGTTAATACATTCTGAATCTCGCCCTGTTTGGACAAAATGATATATTTTATCTAGATGCGCAGTCATTCCTGGTAACTTCCCTAAACACACTGCGGCTCGTCTGATACGCAATGATGCCAGGGTCATTTCGTCCTCTTTGCCGGGCACAGGGTCATATCTACAATCTACAAGAAGTTCCTTAAGCGTACGGGCATTTATGAGTTTGGGGGTACGTGAATGTGCTGACTCTTGAAAGGTAAGTTTATTTATTCTGGGTGGCGTAGAAAAAATGTTGGTAGCACCTCCCGTAGCCCCATCTGGGGTGTCGGGTGTGAAAGGATTCGTTGAACGCGACACAGCAACTATAGGTGTGGACACAGCTATAGAAGTAGCTGTAGGAACAGATGTAGAAACAGATGTGCTTGCCGGAACTTGTGTCAGGATTTGTTGCTGTAGAGATACAGATACTGGGTCTTGGCGTTGAACCTCCCTGGTAGGCGGTCTATGTGGGGCGGAATTAGCATACTCGGGAGCTGCGTCATCTAAATATGAGGAAAGAAAAACATCTTCTGCGGTTCTAGGATGCCCCTTAGGATGTACCTTTATTGGGAATAATGGGGGTGGCAAGTCTTTCGGTATTTCTGGAGTAGCCTTAGGTAATCCTTCGGCCAGAAGGGGATACATACCATTCATAAGGGCATTTCTTTGTCTGTCTACTTGTTCTGATTTCACTCGGATACCTTCTTCAATTAATAAATTTTCTCGAACTTTATTTGAACTCTCTTTATTCTTTTCTTCCTGTCGGAGTGCTTTTTCTGTACGTCTATGAGATTCTTTACGCCATAACTCAACGGCGTCTTTCTGTGACTGTCTGACTTTCCTTTTCCATAACTCTTCCTCTACTTTCATGATGCACTCTGCATCCCAGGTTCCCACTGTGGGCCACCTCTGACTTTCTGGTAATTCCTTGGTGTAGTCTACCCATAAATCAAGAAATAATATAGCGTCTAAGCCATGTTTATGATACATGAAGTACCCTGGAGTGTCCCTAGGAGGAATAGGAACGGCTTCTTCGAGTACCCCTTTTCTTGTAGTGATCTGTCTTAGTTTCGAAAAGAGCGGCATATTGAGAACTGACCTGATACTTGATTTTGAACAAACTTAATACAGTAAACACGATAATGAACAGTCATTCACACCACAATATGCAGAACGTACTTAAAACATTTAACATTTAACATTTACCTGAGCAATCAATAATGATGACGGTCTAAGGAAAACTTAAACACAAAAACATAATACTCGACTTTAACTGATTTATTCTGAATTTATATACTTGATATACTAGATATACTGCTAAACAGTACAGATACACTGCTGAAACAGTGCAGACCGGATTTGTGTACCCAAACCCGTCTTGACCGGCACAACCTATGTGCACGTCAGAAATGCCTCCCCAGTAATGGTACTCACCGGGTAGCTTCGGAAACGGAAGGCCTCGGAAACTGAACTGAACTTGAACCGGACTGGACTCGACTCGACTCGTCGGAAACTGGACTCGACTTCGGACTTCGGGAACTGGTGGGCCTCTGTATACCTCGGATCTTGCTCTCTCAGCTAGGCTCTGGTCGGGATACTTCGCACTTCTCACCGCCTCGTCTGGGTGTTGATCGCAGCCTCAGTCGCCCCCGCTTGACCGGAGGGAGCTACAGGAAATCCTGCTGGTACGCGTTATTGTCCGTCCAGCTGTGGCAGGAGACCGGGCCTGCAACTCACCGCCGGCGCGTGAGATGAGAAAGTGTCCCTGTTCGGGCGCCATTCATGTGGTAAATAATTTAATTACCGGGACTTAATTTGATACAGAAACATAATAAAATAGCTCAGTAAATAAGAGGCAGAATCCGTGGTATTAGAGGTTCGGAATGGGCTTTATTCCAATGGTCGATTATAATCGGTTGCTCCAAGTTCCATCACCACGGGGGTTCAGGAAGTGAAGTACATACATTATTGACAAGAAATGACTTTTATAGAACATACATTACAATGAAGCGAATGCGGTAGGCGTAACAATTGATAAGGAAAATGACGATTCACATGCGTAACCGAAAATGGGCGTAATAAGGAGTAAAAAGGAACATAATTGGTTATGATGTCATATATAGGTGGATCTATAAGATTATACTTGGCATAGATGCGCGTGCAGCAGCATGACGTGTGATTGACGTGCAACTAGGGGGTGAAGGGGACTTGACATTTAGCTCTACATGTGGAGACAAGAAGTCTGGGGGGTCAAGTCAACCTAATCCCAAATCATATCTAACATCCTATGTTTAAAGAACTATGTTATCCACAAAAGAAGGACTCTCGGACAGAATCTATTCTATACTGACTGTGCGTGCGTGTACAAGCGTCTAAGTGTCTATATGAGATGCAAGGGGCAGAAACCTCCCATGGTAACAGGGCTATGAATTACTTGCATAAAGACAGAGAAGCCGGGCCCTTTGCTTGGTAGCTGAAGGAAATGTTTACCTAAACTACTAGACAGGAATGCATCGGCTGAGGAGCGAAGCAGATAACTCGAAGGTGAAATACAGTTCTTGGCAGAGAATAGGCTGATGTCAGGCTTCGTGAGCCGCGCAGAGAATGAGACAAAGTTCATGGTCACAGATGCAGGCTCAGACTGGAGTTTTCAGAGGCAGAAGGCAAGAAGAGTTTGAAGACAGAATCAGGGCCTACTTGCCTGGACTGTAAAATGGCATAAGTGAACCATATAAAGCCGGTGGCCTTTCATACTTAGGAATGAAATATCCGACCTATTCATGGCGGATCTGACAGAGGACATGTTGACGGTGGACGCACATGTGTTTGCGTCTTCATAACTGGAACTGGAGGGAACATACATGTACTTGTAACATGCACATAGAACCGTTGGGGTCCAAGATAGGGGACATAACTGACCAGAAAAATCCATATTTCCACAAAGGGTTAGCCAGGCAGGCTGGAACACCAGGTGTGCCGGCAGGAAGGCGGCGAGGAGACACAGGAGGTTTGGGGGAGATGGATGCCCAGGCAGAGGAAGAGTTCTCGGGGTTACCATGGCACCTGATAGACCCTGGCCATGTGCTACGGCAGCGCTTAGGGGATCAGATCACACCGGGGGTGGGGGCGAGGCAGAATCACCAACAATGGTTTGGGGGCACACCCCGGGCACCCATCCTGCCCGCCACGCCAGCGGCCGACACATATACGTGCCCCTCACCAGGCCCCTCGTCCTTAACTACCAGGGCCACAGGGCTAGCTAGCCTCATACCACTGGCGGTCAAGGAAAGAATCTGGAGGAAAGAATTTATTGACATCTTTTCATTGCTAGAGATACAGTTAGAGGGGCTTGACTTGACCACCTGTGATAAGAGGGAGGAGGACAAAAGAGAAAGGAGGAAAGAGCGCAAGGAGAGAACTTTTGATAATTGGCTAGACGCGTTCCGCATAATGGCCTGCATTATAGTGGGAAAATTCTGCGCTGCGCAGCCGACCTATGGCTGCATGAGTCCAACATCCACAATGCGCAGAGACAGTTCCCAGGCGAACAATGGCTGGAATATGATAAGGGGTTCAGGCTAAAGATGCAAACACACCCAGAAATGGAGTGGAACGAGGAGGACGTATCAGAATTCATTCACAAAATGATGGTGGCGAGGGAGGCCAAGGCTTGGGGGTTAGAAATGAGCAGTCCTTTCGAGGGTCCGCCCATAAGGGGAGGGGGAGGCCATTTAATAAGCCCAAGCAATTAAGCTCCTGGAAAACACCCAAAACACCGGAACATCAGCCATCTGCTGAAAATTCGAAAAAAACAAATGTACCTACGGGGCAGCATGCAAGTTCCAGCACACTTGCTCCTCGTGCGGGGGGGTCACCCGGCAGCAGGGTGCAAGCGCAAAAGAGACCACAAGGGAGACACGAAAGAGAAAAAGAAGCAAGGAGCTGGGCGAAGGGGGCACGGGGGTGAAAACAGATTTACAAACTTATAGGCTGGCACGGTCCCCCATTAACATGCACTTGTTGCGTAGGCTAGCCAACGGCTACCATAACAAGACTGATGCTGACACCCTAGTCCACTTCTTTGAGAAAGGTTTTTCCATCCCGTTTACAGGCCACCTCCCACCAGTCAGTTCCCGGAACTTCAAATCGGCACTACAACACCCGGGGGTGGTAGCAAAGAAAATAGAGAGGGTCCTGGAGAGGATAGAGGGCCCCCTGCCCAATCACATGATCAGAGAACTGGTGATCTCTCCTCTAGGGGTAATCCCCAAGAAGGGGCATGGGCAATATTGATTAATTCATCACCTATCGTTCCCCGACGGCGCTTCTGTGGACGATGAGATTAGCTCGGAAGTTTGTTCAGTGACCTACTCTACGATAGATGATGCCATCAGCCTAGTTAGCCTTCCGCTTACTACCAGTCCACCCCTCCAGTTTTCATCTACTAGGTTTCCAATGGGAGGGCAAGCTATACTTTGACAAAGCTATGCCCATGGGGTGCTCTGTGTCGTGTGCCTACTTTGAATTATTTAGCACCTTTTTGGAATGGGCACTACACGTAAGACACCCGTCAGGCGGTAAACTCCACTACTTGGACGATTTCCTATTCACTGGACCCGCGGAGTCCGTCGAGTGTGGCGACACCCTATCAGCATTTGTAAAGCTGGCTGGGGAACTAGGAGTCCCACTCTCAGCAGAAAAGACTGTAGGCCCGGCGACAACAATCACATTCCTGGGAATAGAGCTAGATTCTGTTGCCGGGACATCCAGGCTCCCCCCAGAAAAGGTAGAGGACTTCAGGGGGGAAATCAGGAGCCTCCGCGGGCAGGAGACAGCAATGCTAAGGTACCTCCAGAGGCTCATAGGTAAACTGAAATTCGCAACTAGGGTAATCCCAGCTGGCAGTGCATTCACCAGGCGTTTGACCCAATTGACATGTGGGCTCACCCAGAGACACCACCACGTCAGGATAGGAGCAGAAGTCAAGAAAGACCTAGCAATGTGGGACACACTCCTAGCAGACTTTAACGGTGTACTGATCTGGAGGGAAGGCTGGGTGACTAACAAACAAATCGCACTATACACGGACGCTTCAGGTAGCCAGGAGATACAAGACGTATATCAATACTGTAATGTGGGTGGGGGGGATCCAGTCACTGGGCAATATGGGAGCCACCTCCAGGGCAGCAGAGCAGTTCATACAGTGGGCATTTGATGCCCAGAAGTCCAGGTCATGGACGCAAGCCCACCTGTCTGCTGTGGCATACTACGCCAAGCTCGAGACCGGGCGGGACCCGGTGACCACACATTACACCAAGGCAGCAATGAAGGGGTGGAGGCGTGCTGAGGGCGCAAAAAGGGACACCAGACGCCTGATAGACTACACAAAGCTGGGGGCCCTGTTGGGGGCACTGTGGGGCACAACAAAGGACAATTTCGAGCACCTGCTACTCAGGGTAACTTTTTCTACCGCTTTCTTTGGGGCATTCCGCATTAGCGAATTAGTAGCGCCCGCAAGGACAGGCCCTGCAGACTACTGCCTACAGGCAGGCGATGTCACACCGAAAACAGGGGAAATAGAGCTACTACTAAGGCGTTCAAAGACAGACCAAACCAGTAAAGGAGCGATGGTAAGGTTGCGGTGCATTGAGGATAAGTACTGCTGAGCGGTATGCTGCTTGCTCACCTTTATGACAATACGTCCAGCCGGCGAGGGCCCCCTATTCAAGCACAGCGATGGTACACACCTTAGCAGATTCCAGTTCACCTCGATCATGCGCCTCACACTCAGCAAGGCAGGGCTTCCACCGTCAGTTTTCGGGTCCCACTCATTCAGGGTAGGGCCCATCACGACAGCCGCACAGCATGGAATGTCTGAGGCTGGGATACAGGCAGTGGGAAGATGGCGGTCAAAGGCATACCAGATATACGTAAGGTCCAGCTGGTATAGACAGAAGCAGAACCTCAACGCCGGCCAAGTCGAACAATTAAGTGACATATTCTCATTTCCCGTCAGGACGAAGACCGTGTTTGGTGTGGGTGATGGGCCACTCCTTCATAACCCGGATGCAATCCTGGTGGCGCCAAAAAGGGTGCAAGCAAGAAGTACGGCCTGCGGACACCTGCATAAGGTGGTTTGGCCAGCCGGGAATGAAATGGGAGCAGTTGCCGGCAAAACTCGTGGAACTAAAAGCAGAGGCGGCCCGGTACCCAGACAGTTTGGTCATTCATTTAGGGGGGAACGATTTGGCCAAGCGAGGGAAACACAATTTGCTTCAAGACATACAGAAGGATTTGACTGAAGCAGGCAAGGCATTTGGGGGCACCACCATAATTTGGTCAGAACTGATTAGCAGGAACGAATGGCAAGGGGCCCACACGCAGAGCGCAGTTGAGAGCTCACAGAAAAAACTGAACCTTACCGTGAGCAAGATCTGCAGAACCAATTGGTTTGAATGAGTTAGGCATGGGCTTATCCACAAGGGTCGCCCGGAGTTCTATGCGAAAGATGGGGTGCACTTGTCCGACGTCGGCATGGGTGTCTTCTGGAGGAACCTGTGGGGCGCAATGGCCTTAGCAGGCTGCCGATGAAAGAGCCGGTATAAGGAAGAAAGGGGGAGCCGCAGGAAGACGGGAGCCTCCCTGGCGGCATGGCGAGAAACTACGGGGATAATGGTTGGTACGGAGGCACACCGGAGTGCGGTGCGCCGGAATAGGACCACTCACCTTGGGATGCCTTACGGCTGGGTGAGTTGGCCTAAGGGCGGTAGGTAGTACCACTCACTCTGGGATGCCTTACGGCTGGGTGAGTTGGCCTACCACAGAGGGGGTAGCTAACAAGATGATGCTCGCTGCCTAGCCCCCACCAGATGGCAGGGCACAACAAGAGTCGGCAAGGTAGTGAGTTGTGGCCTAACTCCGGAGACGGAAGCTACACCCCCTGCGAGGGCAAATCCAACCGAACTAAGCAACGACCCAATAGGGCCAAGAGACAATGTAAGCCTGCAAGTGACCTGTACAACGAACTGTCAGTCTAATCTGCTATTGTGCAATATACATATGATTTACGCAAACGCAATGTATAACGAGATGACACAAAGATGACAGCTCACCAAGAATGATTTATTGCAGGATGCACAACAATAGGCAATATGTATATGCGTGTATTCCTAATAAAACTGCGGCCAACAAAGGTCCACCACAAGAGAATTATTTATGACAAGGATACAGGGTTGGAAAGTTGGAAGTGGGCAGAGTGTGGGGGTTATGTGCGCATGCGGACTTTGGTTTACCTTTGAAACCTCCGCGAGCACCAACGTCTCTTCGTGGAATTCCCTTGGCAGTTGGAGTCTTCTCTGCCTCGGCGTTCGCCTCTGGATTTCTCTGCTGCTTCCAGAACGTCTTTGCCTGCTGCCTGTCTTTGATCCGAGTTTCGGACTTTCAGCTAATGTCATACGCCTTGCAGAGCACGCTGGTGACTTCCAGAGCATGCTAAAACTTCTTCCTGCTGCTCTTAAAGGTGAAGTTCATTTCCTTTAAGACTCTGCTCCTTTCATGTCTATTGCGCGGTGACGCGCACACCTCTGCTGGTCACGGACAGATGAGACATTAATTATTTTCTCATCCAAGAACACTTCTTGCACGCAAAATGCGATGCAGCGCGCGCAAAGGAATTCGTTTTATTAATTTAAATGTGTACTTACCTCCGTTCATCCATATTCCGGTGTTTACATTTCCCCACCCTGCCCCTCCCCCGCCCCGCCTCACTGCCCCACCGAACTCCCTCCACGAGCCTCTACTGGTCACCGCATCAGCATATTATGCTCAGTCTCCCATTACATAGTGTATATCATACATCTAGCACCACATCATCAAGTATTTCAGCACTTTATCATCTGTTCATACCCTCCCTATGTGAAGGCTCTCCACAAAAAGCCATTTCTTTAGGTTCTCCCAACCAGCCTTCATATAAATGGCTTATAGCTATCTACCAATGTATGGTTATTCATCTCTTCACAGGGAGAAGGGCTTGGCCTCTAGTTGTATTTTGTTTTACCCTTCTTAGGTCTTGGTTAGACTCAAAGTATACAATTCTTCAATATTATATTGACTACTCCTTCTTCAGCCCTGTCCATACGTGACACAATAGTGTTCCAGTAAATAAATACTTCCGGAAAGTGTCATATCATGTGGACAAAATCAGTGTGATGGAGGAGCACCGAGGGCAGGCTCCTAATTTGGTTGGCAAATTGTACTGAGTATATTAGGAGTAAGGTGTGTTCTATGTACACATTTATATTGTGTTTATTCATATATTTATATTATGTGGTATGTACTGTAGGAAGGTGGATATCTGACTATGGTTACCCCCAACTTTTTGCCTAGTGTCTAGCTGGTTTTTCGACTTAGTTGGCCTGAGATCCTGCCATTCAGGGTCTCAGGCTGTCTGCTCTCTCTTTAAAATGGACTCCATGTACCCTAGGTACATAACCAATTGGTAAGGATCACCTTATTGGACCCTGTACAGTGTACCCTAGGTACCCAGGGCATAGGTGTACCCTAGGCCTCCCAGGGGCTGCAGCATGTATTATGCCACCCCTGGTCTGGCCTTCCAATCAGACACAACTGGCTGATCACTCAGCTGGGGCAATGTCGTGTAATCACCCCTTGCTTAGATATAGTATGCCTATATCTACCCTTATATATAGACACATGTGTACCTATCAGTCACTCCTATGGCAGGCCTTAACAATCCTGGAGGCAGAGTGCTTGGTAACATGTGAGATGGTGCTCTAGCATGAGCTGAGCCTGTCTGCAGCTTTCGGAACCATGTCCTTATAGCTGTTCTATGATATAGCCTACCATATACTCTTAAAGTGCCTTATAATCTTAAACGGTTATGGTAACTATGGTTTGGCTTTATCAAAACATGTCGTGTAAGGTGTCTAACATTTTGGAATAATACCCCCATACCATTTCTGGTGATGAGGATATTATTCCTCCCTTCTAGAGGGAGAGACATGTTAAAATCCTCCTTTGCTGTTTAACTCTAACCAAAGCCTCAGCATCACAAAATGGATGCTGCTGCCACAGACACAAGTCTGACCTCCTGCTGCTGGGAGTGATCCCAGCCAGGGAGGCCTGGACAATAGGTTTCCTGCTTGGGGAGGTGCTAGCACCTCCCCAGACAGCCTTTAGTGTATTGGGGCAGGGTGGGCTGAAAGGAATGAGACATGCCTGGGGCACACAAGGTGTTCCTTGCATAGTCCAGTTCAAACCGGCGCTGGGGCACTCCAGCCCCAGCTCTGGCGCGAAACTGGACAAAGGGAAGTGGGTGTAACCACCCCCTCCCAGGTCCCACCCATAAGGCGTGACCTAGCAGGTATCCCAGCCCCCCAGATTAGTATAAGAGTGGGAGTTGGGCCTCAAGACTTTGGATTATCCTGAACCTGCAAACTTGAACAGAAACTCTGGACCTTCGACATTCGACGAAAGAAGAAGACTGAAGAATCTCCCTTGTAGCCAAGGAGTGGCTACCCTGTGCAAACAGGCACCATCAAGAGACTACCCTTTGCTTTGCCCACGTTCTACGAGGAACCGACTGCAGAGCCCGACCAGAGCCTTGACTTCCAGACTTCTCCGACCCTGATCCACATCCACAGCAAAGCTGAGATCCGTGGAGGCGACGAGCGACGTGGGACCGGCTACCTGGAAAAAGTGGCTAGTAACTTAAAGCGCAGCTTCTGAGGCACCCTCGAAGTTGTGCACCGGGGATTGAGAAGCCCCAACCCCAAGCACCATCTGCACCGAAGATCAGCCCCCCACACTCCACGAGTCCTGCGTGGGGCCCTTCTGCATTTTCCTGCTTGCCGCGTCTGTCCGGTTGCTTGCCCGCTGGCTAGTGGCCTTTGTGACGACGCACCCTGAAATCTTCTGCGCTGGTTTGGCTCCTCCAGACTGGCTCCCGCTTCTCTGCAAAGAAGAAGCACCCCAGACCTTCCTGGTCTGCACCAGAAGCAAGTCCTCCGTTCTTCGTGGGTTCCGCTTGCCAAGGCTTGGTAAGTCCTAGTCCAACTTCGACGCCGCCGACAGCAAGAGCCTTCGTGGGACAGCTCGCCTCCTGGTCCTGGTCGCCCTCGACGCTTCCTGGTCCTCCTGGCTGCAGCGACAAGCTTCACCTTCACCTGCAATCTTCACGACATTGCCTGGTTCCTTCCTGGTTCCACATGGTCACTGGCTAGTGACCTTGACTCTGTCCCTTCTGCTTGCAGGTTTCCTCTCTTCTTGATCCCAGCCTTGGGATCCACCGGACACTCTTCACTGACTGCCTGTCAGCATCTTTCTTCAGGCATCCATAGGAGTCGACGACGAAAACGACGCATCTTCACCCCTATGCACCCGCAGCCTGTGGGCTAGGTAACTTGGGTACTCCGGTGCTCATCAGGATAGTGACTATCCTAGTGTCTAGTTTTCAAGTCTCAACTTCCTAGCTACTCCGGAAGTGTCCTAAATCTACCGTTTTCTAAACTGTACTATTGCTATTGACTTTTACGCATTACGCGTGAGTGTTTCCACTCTGCACACGAATCCCGTGGGCCTCCCACTTCCTAACTAACGCTAGTGTAGTGTAGCCCCAGCGATTCCCTAGGCCTAGGCCTATTCTATTTCCGTGACAGTGGTTCTTATACCACTTACTTAGTATATGGTTTGCGTGGCCCCTAGGGCCTAACTGTATTACTTACCTGTGTGACTTAATGTATGCTTAAATAAGACTGTGTTGTACTTACCTCTAATCTCATAAAGAGTGCTGAGGGTTTGACTAGAATAAATACACTTTATTTTATATATATATCTGTTGTGGTGTCCTTTCATTTGGTATTCAAGGGATTATATATGGTATCACAGCTGGCTTCACATGCCATTCAGAGTTTAGCCTAAGACTGCTCTTGTCCATGCTACCGCTAGGATAGCTGGTCTATAAGGTTGACTTTACAACCAATCACCATAAGGGTATTTGGACTGATATAAGGTGTACACTAGAACTAGTGACATCATACATCAGGCCAACTTCTCACATTGGTGAGCAGCGGTTGGGATCTGAGCTTGCTGTTGTAATACCATTGTAATCTTGAGATACTAAATTGAAAGATCACACAGATATTGTCTAGGTACATATAACATAGATTATAATACTTAAGTCCTACTGGACTTAGTGGTTGTAGGTTGAAGGGAGTAACACACCCTGACTACAACTACTAGAGAGGTTTAGTAGAAACAACTAGTGTAGGTAGGTGCACACACCACACCCTCACTAGATCATGTCTCTGAGAGGAGATCAAGTAGATGCTCTCTCAGGAGGATCAGGTCTGCAAAAGACCCCCTCTAGATATGATACCTTAACATTCCATGAGATGAGACACTTGTGTACCTCCAGAGGAATAAAACAGGGTGCAAACCCTACCCTCCTTCAGTTAAGACAACTCCTAGAGGAGTATGATACTCTTAGGGCATCTCAGGCAGGTACCCTAGGTACAGAGGAGGGTCTACCCACCACAAAGGAGTCAGATGGGACTTCAGATGAAGAGGTAGACAGCCAGGGCCAAGTAGGAAGACTTAGCCAGGCTAACCTAAGCTTACATGGGAGTTTGCATGGGGTCCCCCCATACAGACCCCCAAGTAGGCTTACACAGAGAAGCAGGAGGGACAGATCCCCTTCAAGGGAATCCATCCACTCCCATGTCTCTAACATCTCTAATGCTTCCTCTCACAGGGGAATGACTTCCCCTGAGAGAAAGGAGCATGAAGCCAGAATGAGGGAAGCTAATCTGAGGATTCAGAGGGAAGAACTTGCCCTTGCCTAAGAGAAGCTTGCTCTGGCTAGAGAACAAAAGTTAAGTGGGTTAGAACCCACTGGTGGCAGCAACATTCCTAGAGATAGGGATAGGTCTTATGACCATAGAAACCTAAGCAAGATAGTCCCCCCATATCAGAATGGGGATGACATCCACAAATGGATGACTGCTTTGGAGAGGGCCTGCAAAGTACAGCAGGTTCCCCAGAGTCAGTGGGCAGCTATCTTGTGGCTCTCCTTTTCTGACAAAGGTAGAGACAAGCTCCTCACAGTCAGTGATGAGGATGCAAACAATTACAAAGTCCTGAAGAGTGCTCTGATAGATGGGTTTGGCTTAACCACTGAGCAATATAGCTTGTTGTTCAGAGACACCCAGAAGACACAGACACAGGACTGGTCTGATTTTGTGGATTGTGCCACTAAGGCTTTGGAAGGTTGGTTAAATGGCAGCAAGGTGCAGGACTATACAGGATTGTACAACTTGATTATGAGGGAGCAGATCCTTAGTAATTGTCAGAACCAGCTTCTCCATCAACACCTGGTAGACTCAGATTTGACCTCTCCCCAAGAATTGGGAAAGAGGGCAGATAAATGGGTCAGGACCAGGATTAGGCCTAAAAATCAGGGTGGTGACCAAAAGAAAGATACCACCAAGCCTCAAGAGAAGGGTGGGGATAAAGCAAAAGAGAAATCTTCCTCAGGGCCCCAAAACTCCACACAGGGTGGTGGGTCCCAAGCTCCCTCCTCTACCACAGTTAAAAAGCCTTACTGCCATGAGTGTAAAACTCCTGGGCATTGGAAAACTGACAGCAGTTGCCCAAGGGCTAAAAACAAAACTGTTCCTCCAACTACTCCTGTCACACCACCTATTACTGTCAGCAGTAATCCCCCAGGTGGTGGGAGTGCCCCCCAAAATTTGGTTGGGTTTTCTTGGGGAACACAGGGGGATCCTGGCTTAGCCAATTCCCCTACAGCAGCTACTCTTGTCTGTGATGGTGGCATGGGGTTTGCCAACTTCACTGCCTGTCCCAACACTTTGGGGAGGTACAGACAGGAGCCCTACATCAATGGTAGAAAAGCTGAGGCCTACAGAGACACTGGAGCTAGCATCACTATGGTGGCCCATAGGCTAGTTCCCTCTGAGCAGCTTTTGCCTGGTTTCTCATACCAGGTGACTAACATTGATGGCAAACAGAACAGTCATCCCATGGCAGAGGTATGTCTCAGCTGGGGAGGTGTCACTGGCCCTAAAAGGGGGGCAGTGTCTCCAACCTTGCCTGTGGACTGCTTACTGGGGAATGACTTAGAACTCTCAGCTTGGGCTGGAGTTGAACAAGACACCCATTCCAAAATGGTAGGCCTTTCAAAAAAGGGTAGTGGGGTTGTGCCAGTCACGGCCCCTGTCCAAGTAGATTTCCTCCCTGAAAAGGTTGGAAGGGCAGTGGTAGCCACAGCCCAGGCAAAGACAGACTTCCCTGTAGAGACTGGCAGAGCTGTGACAGTCACAGCTCAAACCCAAACTGAGTGCCTCCCTGAAAAGGTTGGCAAGGCTGTAATGGTCTCAGCCCATACTCAGACTGACATAGGTGTAGTGAAGCCTGAAACTATGGATCACTCCACACAAACAGAGAGTAGTGGGGAGGAAGAAAAGTCTCCCTCTCCCCAGACATTAGGAAAAGGTCAGCCTCCTCAGGGATCTGACCTCACCCCTTGTGAAGGAACTGCCCCAGAGGTAGCCAGGCCTGGCCTGGCAGAGCCTCTGATGTCAGTGGCCCCTTCCAAGGTGGGACCCAGTCTGGTGCAGGTAGCCTGCCTCTCTCTACCCTGCCTCAGTCAGCCCAGGGCTGCAGAGGGCAGGGAGGCCAGTGGACCCCAAGAGGGCCCCTGTCCACAAGAACCCCCCAATCAAAAGAATGAGGATTGCCTGGCTAGTAGCCCTAGCCAGGTGATGGGTAAAAACATTCCTGAGGGATCCCCTTTACAGGTAGTTAGGGACCTCCCCCAGAGGGATTCTGTTGGGCACAGGCAAACCTGGGACCTTAGGGCCCCAAACCTGACCTGTCCCTCCAGTAAGCCCACAAAAGGGACCCAGCCTCCAGCTTTAGGTAGCCAGAGGCTGACCCTGAGAGCACAGTGCAACTCAGTGAAAGAAAGAAAGGCATCCATGGTGGAGGATGATTGGAGGAAGCTGAGGCCTCACTTTGAGGACACTCACTTCAGTACTCCATCTCAACACCAGCCTTTTACTTTGCAAAGACACACCCAAGGTAGAGATTCCCTATGGTGGAGATCCTATGATACCTTTAGGATGAGGGATTGCTTAGTGGACCATGAGACAGGGGGTAACCATGCCAGTGCTGGTTCTTCCTTATATGGCCACTTAGGCAATAGAGGCTTACCTTGTCAAGGCCAGCCTTATCTCCTTTCGTTTGGGGGGGGGGGTTGTGTAGGAAGGTGGATATCTGACTATGGTTACCCCCAACTTTTTGCCTAGTGTCTAGCTGGTTTTTCGACTTAGTTGGCCTGAGATCCTGCCATTCAGGGTCTCAGGCTGTCTGCTCTCTCTTTAAAATGGACTCCATGTACCCTAGGTATATAACCAATTGGTAAGGATCACCTTATTGGACCCTGTACAGTGTACCCTAGGTACCCAGGGCATAGGTGTACCCTAGGCCTCCCAGGGGCTGCAGCATGTATTATGCCACCCCTGGTCTGGCCTTCCAATCAGACACAACTGGCTGATCACTCAGCTGGAGCAAGGTCGTGTAATCACCCCTTGCTTAGATATAGTATGCCTATATCTACCCTTATATATAGACACATGTGTACCTATCAGTCACTCCTATGGCAGGCCTTAACAATCCTGGAGGCAGAGTGCTTGGTAACATGTGAGATGGTGCTCTAGCATGAGCTGAGCCTGTCTGCAGCTTTCGGAACCATGTCCTTATAGCTGTTCTATGATATAGCCTACCATATACTCTTAAAGTGCCTTATAATCTTAAACGGTTATGGTAACTATGGTTTGGCTTTATCAAAACATGTCGTGTAAGGTGTCTAACACTTTGGAATAATACCCCCATACCATTTCTGGTGATGAGGATATTATTCCTCCCTTCTAGAGGGAGAGACATGTTAAAATCCTACTTTGCTGTTTAACTCTAACCAAAGCCTCAGCATCACAAAATGGATGCTGCTGCCACAGACACAAGTCTGACCTCCTGCTGCTGGGAGTGATCTCAGCCAGGGAGGCCTGGACAATAGGTTTCCTGCTTGGGGAGGTGCTAGCACCTCCCCAGACAGCCTTTAGTGTATTGGGGCAGGGTGGGCTGAAAGGAATGAGACATGCCTGGGGCACCCAAGGTGTTCCTTGCATAGTCCAGTTCAAACCGGCGCTGGGGCACTCCAGCCCCAGCTCTGGCGCGAAACTGGACAAAGGGAAGTGGGTGTAACCACCCCTTCCCAGGTCCCACCCATAAGGCGTGACCTAGCAGGTATCCCAGCCCCCCAGATTAGTATAAGAGTGGGAGTTGGGCCTCAAGACTTTGGATTATCCTGAACCTGCAAACTTGAACAGAAACTCTGGACCTTCGACATTCGACGAAAGAAGAAGACTGAAGAATCTCCCTTGTAGCCAAGGAGTGGCTACCCTGTGCAAACAGGCACCATCAAGAGACTACCCTTTGCTTTGCCCACGTTCTACGAGGAACCGACTGCAGAGCCCGACCAGAGCCTTGACTTCCAGACTTCTCCGACCCTGATCCACATCCACAGCAAAGCTGAGATCCGTGGAGGCGACGAGCGACGTGGGACCGGCTACCTGGAAAAAGTGGCTAGTAACTTAAAGCGCAGCTTCTGAGGCACCCTCGAAGTTGTGCACCGGGGATTGAGAAGCCCCAACCCCAAGCACCATCTGCACCGAAGATCAGCCCCCCACACTCCACGAGTCCTGCGTGGGGCCCTTCTGCATTTTCCTGCTTGCCGCGTCTGTCCGGTTGCTTGCCCGCCGGCTAGTGGCCTTTGTGACGACGCACCCTGAAATCTTCTGTGCTGGTTTGGCTCCTCCAGACTGGCTCCCGCTTCTCTGCAAAGAAGAAGCACCCCAGACCTTCCTGGTCTGCACCAGAAGGAAGTCCTCCGTTCTTCGTGGGTTCCGCTTGCCAAGGCTTGGTGAGTCCTAGTCCAACTTCGACGCCGCCGACAGCAAGAGCCTTCGTGGGACAGCTCACCTCCTGGTCCTGGTCACCCTCGACGCTTCCTGGTCCTCCTGGCTGCAGCGACAAGCTTCACCTTCACCTGCAATCTTCACGACATCGCCTGGTTCCTTCCTGGTTCCACGTGGTCACTGGCTAGTGACCTTGACTCTGTCCCTTCTGCTTGCAGGTTTCCTCTCTTCTTGATCCCAGCCTTGGGATCCACCGGACACTCTTCACTGACTGCCTGTCAGCATCTTTCTTCAGGCATCCATAGGAGTCGACGACGAAAACGACGCATCTTCACCCCTATGCACCCGCAGCCTGTGGGCTAGGTAACTTGGGTACTCCGGTGCTCATCAGGATAGTGACTATCCTAGTGTCTAGTTTTCAAGTCTCAACTTCCTAGCTACTCCGGAAGTGTCCTAAATCTACCGTTTTCTAAACTGTACTATTGCTATTGACTTTTACGCATTACGCGTGAGTGTTTCCACTCTGCACACGAATCCCGTGGGCCTCCCACTTCCTAACTAACGCTAGCGTAGTGTAGCCCCAGCGATTCCCTAGGCCTAGGCCTATTCTATTTCCGTGACAGTGGTTCTTATACCACTTACTTAGTATATGGTTTGCGTGGCCCCTAGGGCCTAACTGTATTACTTACCTGTGTGACTTAATGTATGCTTAAATAAGACTGTGTTGTACTTACCTCTAATCTCATAAAGAGTGCTGAGGGTTTGACTAGAATAAATACACTTTATTTTATATATATATCTGTTGTGGTGTCCTTTCATTTGGTATTCAAGGGATTATATATGGTATCACAGCTGGCTTCACATGCCATTCAGAGTTTAGCCTAAGACTGCTCTTGTCCATGCTACCACTAGGATAGCTGGTCTATAAGGTTGACTTTACAACCAATCACCATAAGGGTATTTGGACTGATATAAGGTGTACACTAGAACTAGTGACATCATACATCAGGCCAACTTCTCACATGTACGAATTTGTATAGTTTGTTATAGAGGAGCATTGTCCACTATTCATTTACTTTTATCTGCTCCCACCGGTCCCTCTCCCATTTCAACCTTGTGCTCAGTGCTGCTACCACATAGGTGCCGATTACGATCCTGGAAAAAAATTCCCCGTACGACTCGTATCCGGTCTTTTTACCGTACGAATCGTACAAGTGCCGTACAAACTGCCAAGTATGATTCGCATGGTAAAAAGTCCATACGAATCGCATTGGGAATAATTCCCCACACGTCCTCGGGTCGGAAAATGTGTCCGACACATCCTCGGACGATTTCCCGTTCAAATGTGAAAAGTGAAGTCCGACCGCGCAAGTACGATCCATCCCATGCGTCCGATGTTACAACCGGATGGAAAAAACACCGTCCGCACCGAACTCCCCTAGCAACCATGGAGACATGTGCCCGCATATGCGCCCAACACTCCCCCCAGCCCTCCTATGTACGAGTCGAACCCCCACCCGTGTATGTACACCCGTGTATGTACGAGACGTACCCCCACCAGCGAATGTACACCCGTGTATGTACACCTGTGTATGTACACCCGTGTATGTACGAGACGTACCCCCACCCGTGTATGTACACCCCCGTACGTACGGCCCGTACCCCGTATGAATGGAGCGTACCCCCACCCCAACCATGTATGTACGGCCTGTACCCCCACCCCAACCGTGCATGTCCGGCCCGTACCCTCACCCGCGTATGTATGGAGCGTACCCCCACCCCAACAGTGTATGTACGACCCATACCCTCACCCGCGTATGTATGGAGCGTACCCCCACCCCAAGCGTGTATGTATGACCCGTACCCTCACCCGCGTATGTATGGAGCGTACCCCCACCCCAACAGTGTATGTACGGCCCGTACCCCCACCCCAACCGTGCATGTCCGGCCCGTACCCTCACCCGCGTATGTATGCAGCGTACCCCCACCCCAACCGTGTATGTACGGCCCGTCCCACACCCGCGTATGAATGGACCGTACCCCCACCCCAACCGTGTATGTACGACCCGTACCCTCACCCGCGTATGTATGGAGCATACCCCCACCCCAACTGTGTATGTACGACCCGTACCCTCACCCGCGTATGTATGGAGCGTACCCCCACCCCAACAGTGTATGTACGGCCCGTACCCCCACCCCAACCGTGCATGTCCGGCCCGTACCCTCACCCGCGTATGTATGGAGTGTACCCCCACCCCAACCGTGTATGTACGACCCGTACCCTCACCCGCGTATGTATGGAGCGTACCCCCACCCCAACAGTGTATGTACGGCCCGTACCCCCACCCCAACCGTGTATGTCCGGCCCGTACCCTCACCCACGTATGTATGGAGCGTACCCCACCCCAACTGTGTATGTACGACCCGCACCCTCACCCGCGTATGTATGGAGCGTACCCCCACCCCAACCGTGTATGTACGACCCGTAGCCTCACCCGCATATGTATGGAGCGTACCCCCACCCCAACCGTGTATGTACGACCCGTACCCTCACCCGCGTATGTATGGAGCGTACCCCCACCCCAACCGTGTATGTACGACCCGTACCCTCACCCGCGTATGTATGGAGCGTACCCCCACCCCAACCGTGTATGTACGACCCGTACCCTCACCCGCGTATGTATGGAGCGTACACCCACCCCAACAGTGTATGTACGGCCCGTACCCCCACCCCAACTGTTCATGTCCGGCCCGTACCCTCACCCGCGTATGTATGGAGCGTACCCCGACCCCAACAGTCCAAGTACGGAGCGCACCCCAGGCCCCAACACCAGCACCTTCACCCAACATCGCACATGTACGAGTCGTACCAAGCCAGAGACAAGGACAGCACTGTACAACAAAATGGACGATGTACACACCGTACACACGCTAAAAACACACGTACACAACCAGGACAAAGCAAAACAACACAAGAATACTCTATTCGAATCGCACAAAGCCACAAAACATGTCCAACAAGCACAAATACAACACATTCACTGACCTGCAACTGCCAAACTCCCAAACAGAGGCCCAAAACACAACCACTCCTTATAACACACCCACCCAAAGTTCAAACACAGCCACACCCACCAATGGACCAATAAAAAGGGCCCACAGACAAAACCATGAGCCTTTGCAACAGACTCACTGCTGCCAGACCCCACAGACAACCCACAGCACCATACTTGAACCTTTACTTCACCTTACACTTGCTCACCTTCACACAACCACCTTCACAAACACCCCCTCATCACATTCACACACACACCTGCACAACCACACCCACACACCCACAACCATCCACACCCACACCCCCCACAACCATCCACACCCACACCCCTCACCATGCCCACTAACAAGAATCCAAAGTTCACTAGCCAAGAGTTGGAGGTCCTTGTCGACGAAATCCTCAGAGTCGAGCCACACCTCTTTGGAACATTGGTCACACAGACCAGCATTTCCGAAAAAACAGCCATGTGGCAGACGATTGTCGATGCTGTGAATGCTGTTGCGTCCACCAGAAGGACCAGGCATGAATGCCAAGCCAGGTGGTTCGATCTGCGGAGGAGGGTCCGAGCCAAAATGACCGACGACCACAACCAGGCCAACATCACTGGAGGAGGGCCGCCCCGCAGACGCGTACAATACCATCCCTGGGAGGAGAGGGTTATGGCCATACTGCCGGTGGTGTCAGTGGATGGAGTAGAAGGACTCCGAGAGCCGGGTGAGTACACAAACAACTCACCTCACATGGGGGGAACGTCATCCACAACCAAACTCACAATCATGCACGCAACCACCCCAAGCTATCGCATGACTCAACCACACTCCATGAACACGCACATGCCACTAGCGCCACCATGCCCCATGCACCCAGCTGGACAATGCCAAGTCACAGGCCACAGAAAACACCAACACAAGACACGGTAAGCCGGATGGCGGGAGTGTGGGCCCCAAAAATCACATAGTGCAACTCAGAAGCAGACAACAATGCCCTCTGCCCATATGGCCTAGGTCACAGCCAGACAAACAGTGTGTCCCCACACAGGAAAGACTTGCCAGCAAATGGCGGATGCCTTGCATTAAGACATGGGGGTGAAGGCACGTTTTTGCACATGACAGCAGCTAAGGAACAGCCAACACTGTGAAAGAGTGGCAGCACACACCACCACAGCAGCAGCGCAGACATAGACACTACACCCAATGGGTGCCTGGAAAACAGAAACAAACTCACATGAACAAGCCAAGGGCCATTCAAAGATCTGCAAAAAGTGTGTGCCTAGGAAGCTGGGCTGAGGTGACAGAGGGTGACACACAGAGGGAGGGAGAGGGGGAGAGAGAGGGAGGGAGAAACAGGGAGACGGACAGAGGGAGGAGGCTGACACAGGGAGGGAGGGAGAGGGGGATAGAGAGGGAGTGAGAAAGGGAGACACAGGGAGACCAATTCAGCCTTGGGGGTGTGGGAATGTCTGCTCGTCAGCAGGTGGACTGCGTGCATGTAGACAAGGGTGGCCAGTGCCTGAATCCCCCTCTCTTCTCCATGGCAAAACACTGGGCCATGTCTCAACCTGTGCACGAGCACAACGCCAGCTACCTGCATTATATAAGTGTGTGGAACAACTCCATGTGCCCACGAACAGTGCAGCACGGAAGGCGCCAATGCATGGCTCGCCCCACCTGCTCACTCCACTGCTGACTGCAGTCACAATTGACGCAGCAAGTAAGACTGTGCCACACATAGGTAAAGTCTCAAAAGCTGTGGCCAAGGGACATACCCATGCACAAGTGCACTGTGAGTGGAATGCAAGACATATCCAAATACCCAGAGGAAATGTGCCAACTTAGAAACTAATGAAACATGGATGTTGCATGGAACAAAAATAACATTGTCTCTCTCACACACAGGTCAACGTCGTGGATCACCCCCCAACACTGGGGGGGAAGACTCACAGGGCCCGGCTCTGCGGGATGACGATCCCACCGGCAGCGACGACTCTCACCACTCTGTGGACGACCCCGACCAACCTGGCCCCTCTTGTGTCCAACCACCTGCAGCACCTGCGTCAGGTACAACTGGGCCAACCACCACCCCCACTCCTGCCACATCCCAGGAGACACCCAGGATCCCTGCCCCACCACCACAATGCAGCCAGGCTGACCAGGAGGGACACGGTGTACCGGGCACCCAGGAGGAGGCAGGCGACAACGCTAATGCCACCCCTCAGGGGTCCCGGAGACCCGATGTGCCCACAAGGGCAGGCCAGGTGCAAGTGGGCAGGGGTGGTGGGAGTGGAGGACGGCGGAGGCGCGAGCCTGACCAGTTGGCTGCGGAACCGGTATATTCCCATGTCAGAAACATCCTGGACACCTACCGGCAGGACACCACGGGCATGGGCCAGGTTGTGTCCACCCTCAACGAGATGAAGGGGACCCTCGAGGAGATCAAGACCCAGCAGGCCCAGCAACATGCGGAGCAACCTGCCTGTCTACTGCAACACCAAGGGCGGATGGAGGACAGACAGGCTGAGCTCGTGACGGTGTTCACGGGAATTCACCGTACACTCCGTCAGATGGCCGACAACATGAGCAACCCTCCCTGTGCCACCAGGCCAAGAACATCACCACCCACAGTGAGGGATCAGGAGGAGGAGGAGAAATCCGACGGAGCATCCCAAACATCGTCACGGCCTGCTTCTGAGGGTTCCCGCAGGAGGGCGGGTCGTCCACGGAAAAGACCGTGAGGGTCGGCGCAACAGCACCATCTCCCAGGACACCTGGCCTGGCACCTGGCCCACTGGACCAACAGCAGCACATCAGCAAAAGACATTCTCTGCCACATGGACTTGCTGGTCACTGTCTGACCAATGTTGACAAAGACTGTGGCATGGACTCTGATGATTTCCAATGGCAAGGACACCAACTCCCCCAGTGAACTTTGGATTCCACACACCCGGAAAGCCCCTCATGTCATACCCCCCCACGTACCCCAACACAAATAAAAAGTTACACGATAAAGAGATGATGCCTACATTTTGCATTATTACCTTACATGTGTCTTGTAAAGTCTAACCATGCCTGAGTTCTCATATGACTTCAACCATCCATACCCTGGGGCCTGAGTCTGGCACAGGACACACATGGGTCACAATGTATTAGGCAACACAGACATGGAGCACCATACACACCCGTGATGGGCCCAACCAGCTGAGGGGGTGGCCGCACAACCGTGCCGACAGACATATTGAGTACAGCGACAGTCATGCGCAGAGGTCAGGGATCATGTGGAGTGTCCTGGGGGGTACCCAGGTATGTGTAGACAGGTGGCAGAACCATGTCCTGCAAGCTTGAGTCAGGTGGATGCAGAGAATGGTGGCCTGGCCAACGTTGGATGCATGGGGATGGCACATGTCACAATACCCACACAGTCATGGACATCATGCACAATACAGAGTCTAATCCCACACAAACAGCTTGCATCTTGCTACTCTACACATAGACACATAGCCACTATCACGGAAAACCATGCCAGACATGCCGGATGCACCGTGGCAACACACCAGCATTGACTTAGAAGAGGCACCTTGGAGGCATAGGGACACCTTTCTTAGTCATGTATTTGGGAATGCAGAGGCAACTCGGAGTACACATACACAGGTCATGTGGAGTAACATGTGGGTCCAACACTGGAAACCCCCTTCTGCAGCACAAATGCGTGATAGCCATGGAACTGGCACACAAGTGTCGGGTAACAGCTAAACACCCCCTGCTGCTCACGGAGAGGCTGCCATACTCCATTGATCCTCTGATGTGGAAGTCCCACACCATGTCAAGCCAATGCAAACCGTATGTGTCCGAGGGCAGTGTTACACACATTGATGCCATCATCACAATCCACTATCCCATCACAGATGACTGTCAACAAGTCTGACCATCTATTCAGGTGTACCCAGCTACATGTAATGTGTCCCATGGTGATGCGACATGTCTGCAGAGGAACCAAACATCAACAGGGGCAGTGCGCACACATCGTAAACAACTGCCACACCCAATACACCCCTGATGCATCCCTTACCCTAAGGAGTCTTCCAAACTTGTCCGTGCGTGTAACGCTGAGTCAGCACACGATGACGTGTCCATGAGGAATAGCAGTGCCACAACAATGCAACCAGCAGACGGCATGCGCAAGTACCTGGGGATGAGAGACACACAAGAAGTCAGCCTCAAAAAGCACAGCCACTTGCATGTGCATGTACTCGACACATGTAAGGATGACAACATGCTAGGTCACAATTATGACTGGGGAAATACACTCATCACTGGCACCATCACTCGAGTGACACATCCACACACACCTCTGACTCACGTGGCATACATGCAGATGGACACACACATCGCAACACATGCCACACGGGGGCCAATGCGTGCACACTCAGACACTGGTACTCACCACTAAGCAAAGAAGTCGCGTATGAGCCGACTCCAAATGTCCTCTTGTGGAACCACATCCTCCACATCACTAGCCCCATTGCCAAGCCCTTCGTCCTCCACGGGTGGATAGTCCTGATCATCTTGATCCAGGATGAGTGGCACAGCTTTCTCATGCAGCATGCAGCAGACCATGAAGATTTTGCAGACCTCGCCGGGGCATATGGGAGTGCGCCGCCGGTCTTGTGGAGGCATCTGAACCGGCTCTTCAGGAGGCCAAATGTCCTCTCTATCACTCGCCTTGTCCGGCCATGGGCGGTGTTGTAGCGGAGCTGGGCCGGCGTGCTGGGGTTGCGGAGAGGTGTGATCAGCCATGGCATGTTGGGATAGCCAGCGTCCCCTACATGGAAACCACATGGACATAAGTAGGACAGGAGAAGCGGTCGTGCTGGAAGTCTACGCAAAATACAGGACAGACAGAGTGTACCCACCAACAACACATGCTCGTTCGTTGCGCAGCTGCGTCATCATTTCAGGCACCCTGCTACGCCTCATGATGTAGGCATCGTGTGCTGATCCTGTAAAACGAGCACAGACATGTGAAATCATCATGTTTGACAGACACACCACAAGGGCATTGATGGAGTGGTAGTGTTTGCGATTCCTGTACGCTACCTCCTGTGCCTGTGGTGGTACCAAAGCCACATGTGTCCCATCTATGGACCCAATGACATGGGGCATCCCTCCCAGGGCATAGAATCCACGCTTGACCCCAGTCAACAGTTCAGGAGTTGGGAAATGGATGAACTCATCCAGGTGAAGCAACATGGCCTCTAAGAAATCATGCAGCACACGGCTGAACATGCTCTGGGACATGCCACCAACATGAGCTATGGTATATTGAAAGGTACCCGTGGCAAGAAAATGTAGGGCTGCCATTACCTTCAGCTTGGGTGTCAGTGCCGTAGGATACCTGTGCAGCGGTTGCAGGTGTGGTGCCAGCCTTGCCGTCAACTCCTCAATCAACGGTTGGGGGAAGCGGTATCAGCGTATACAGTCATTCTCCCGCATGTCAGCCAAATCAGGAATTGGTCGGGGAAGAGGCGGCGCTCTGCAGTAATTTGGAAGTGACAAGGAAGAGTGAGTGCACTACACCAACAATTTATATGTACTGAGCACATGTTAATCTGTCAATACACATATTCTACATACGGAGTCAGGTATGTGCTACATGCCCTGGACACGTATGGCTGCCAGGTGACACTCCTACCAAGACCCAGCTACACACGGAGATTGTGAACCTCCACATACCATGGCATGGGACTAGCTGTGTCCCAGTGTAAGTGAACAGCCAGACGCAACACAGGAGTGACATACATCAACACATCAGCAGAAGTAGGATGTCGATTGCAGAGATGGTTCGATTCAGTATAAAACTGAATCGAACCGTCGCTTAAAAAGACCTTGGCACAAACTCTCTATCCCCGCTCTTCATGAAACCCTAGGAGACTTCCACTGCGAAACCAACCAGGAGATAGATACGACCTATACCTCTTTCACTACCTGGATTACTAAGGGGCTTGATAATCTCATCCCAGCCAAGATGACTAAAGGACGTAACACACCCTCCAATCCATGGTACGATAATACCCTTAAAGCGATGCGTAAAGACTGTAAAAAAGCAGAACGTCAATGGAGGAAAAATTTTGACAATCAGGATAAGGCTAACTACCTATCCAAGCTTAAAACCTATCACAAAGCCATCAGCATTACCCGCGCTACCTTCTATGCTGACAAAATCAGCTCCAACCCGAACCCTACTAAAGTGATCTTTAAATTAGTCAAAGAGCTCCAAAACCCTAGGTCGCCCTCTCCCAAAATCTCATCCAACGAACAATGCGAGCAGTTGGCTACATACTTTGTTGATAAGGTCCAAAAAATGTATGCGACCTTTCTGCAGAACTCTCCTCACTCTGAAGAACTTAAGACACGAGCTTCCACCATCACCCATCTTACCCAAATCCCTGCACTCACGGCTGCTGACCTGACCAAACTCTGCAAGAAAGTGAAGTCTGGCTCCCCAGCTGACCCTATGAGCCCCTCTCACTTCCTGGACTCGCTTGACTTTTTTCTACCCTCCATGTTGGATATCCTCAACTCTTCCTTCACCTCCGCTTCTGTACCCATAGCTTGGAAACAAGCGTGGGTATCGCCGATTATCAAAAAACCCACCCTGGACCCTTCCAAACCAGAAAACTTCCGACCAATATCCCTCCTCCCTTGGATATCTAAAATAGCAGAAGCCCATGTCAATGGCATCCTCTCGAAACATGTGGACCACCACGGTATCCTGGATCCATCCCAAAATGGTTTTCGCGTGGGCCATAGTACTGAATCTGCCCTATTGGCCACCACCGAACATCTCCGGACGATTTTAGACTCAGGTCAAAGTGCTGCGCTGATCCTTCTTGATCTCAGCGCAGCCTTTGACACGGTTTCCCACGACATTCTTCTGAAATGCCTGGAGAGGGCCGGCGTGACTGACCTCGCCCTTGCATGGTTCAAATCCTTTCTTAAAGACAGATCCTTCAAGGTGTCAGCCCCCCCATTTCTCTCTAAATCCCATCCCATAACTCAGGGAGTCCCCCAGGGCTCAGCTCTGAGCCCCTCCCTCTTTAACTTATATGTTCAGCCGCTTGCGGTAGTAGCCAAAGAGTGGGGGCTTACACTGGTTTCATACGCCGACGACACCCAGCTGGTCGTCACCCTCTCGGAGAGCCCGTCCATCGCGGCATCCAAGTTCAGAGAGGGCATAGCAGCGGTAGCACAATGGATGACAGATAACTACCTCCAACTTAATGCCGGAAAAACTGAGGTGCTCCTCCTTGGCCGAAACACCAGCCTATGGAACGAGCACTGGTGGCCGTCATCCCTTGGAACCACCCCACTCCCAAAAAATTGCGTAAAAAACCTGGGGGTCTGGATGGATCCCAACCTTAGCTTCCAGTCACACACTAAAAAGGTGGCAGCCACCTGCATAGGTCTCTTAAGGAACCTCAGGCCTATACTCGGACTCTTTGACTCAAAGGCTCGCCAGTTAATTATCCAGGCAACCATCTTGTCACGCCTGGACTACGCTAACGTTCTCCTCCTGGGAGCAAACAAAGCTGAAACGGCTAGGTTCCAACGAATCCAGAACGCGGCGGCTAGAACGTTGGTCGGTCTCCCACGCAGATGCTCAGCCAGAGCCACCATCCGCAAACTCCACTGGCTGCCCGTGAAACACAGAGTTAAATTTAAAGCTCTCATCACGATCTTTAAAATTGTCAAACAGGGAAATCCCCCTCTGCTGCGAAACTTGGCCCGACCCTATGTTCCGGGCCGTGAACTTCGCTCCTCTAACCAACTTCTTCTGGAAGTACCCAGAACTAAGCTCTGCCGCACTGGAGGTCGCTCCTTTAGCGTCCTCGGTCCCAAACTTTGGAACGATCTCCCGCTAAGTATTCGCTCGTTAGACTGCCTTCCAACCTTTCGCAAAGCAATCAAGACCCTCCTCTTTCCTGCTCTCTAGGCTATTTAGCCACCCCCCCTTCTAGCAGGTGTGAGCTTGTCTCTTAGCGCCGGGACGCCCCATTGCTGGGGTAGCTGTCGCGCTTCACCAAACCTAGAAATTAGACAGGTAGCGGAACACTAGAGCCACAGGTCACATGACATTACACTAGGACAGCCCACACACCTTGCCATTAAGGTGTACATGTAATGACTCAGCACACATACATTGAGAGGATGCAGACAGGTCCTTGTTACGCTACTCCGTGTCCCATGCATACATACACACCTCACATCCGATACCACATGTGGCCTGGTGTGCGTAACAGTGTGCCATGTCCATCTACACACAGACACATGTTGGTTGCTGCAACAGCTGATGCTTTTGAGGGAACACCAACATCAAGCTAATGGGAACACACCACAAATACATGACATAGACACATCGTGCACCGTGGGCAGTCACATGTCTGGTGTGGTAACCCCTGTAGCGGGCATCAGGGGACACTTGCGTGTGTTGTTGACTGTGCCATGCCAGTGACGCTCATCCCAAGTGTGCAGTACGACATGCACACATGTCAAAGGAGTTAAGGGCATGCCTGGCACATATTGCACCGTCACACATAACATCTGTACACATCTCATCATACATCTATTGCCTTCTCGACTCAGGAGTAATGTGCCACATCACAGCCTTTCACACCTGTGCCCCACACATGTAGTACTGCCCAGACAATGCCTTGATGTCCATCCATGGACAAGTATGTCAGCTCTATTCCTTCCTGTGTGCTGCCTGTCACCACTGTGATGTGTGAAAGGCACCGTACATTCGCTCTGAGGGCCTGTGTATGTTCCCTATCACTATGGGAGTGCTGCCGTAGGCCTACCCATAGTGATAGTGAGCGTACGCGCGCATGTACAGTCTGTATCACTATGGGTACGCATACGCGAGCACACCCATAGTGATAGTGAGCGTACACGCGCGTGTACGGTCCGTATCACAATGGGTACGCATACGCGAGCACACCCATAGTGATAGTGAGCGTACGCGCGCGTGTACGGTCCGTATCACTATTGGTACGCATAGGCGAGCACACCCATAGTGATAGTGAGCGTACGCGCGCGTGTGCGGTCCGTATCACTATGGGTACGCATACGCGAGCACACCCATAGTGATACGGACCGTACACACGCCTGTACGCTCACTATCACTATGGGTGTGCTCGCGTATGCGTACCCATGGTGATATGGACCGTACACACGCCTGTACGCTCACTATCACTATGGGTGTGCTCGCGTATGCGTACCCATAGTGATACGGACCGTACACACGCCTGTACGGGCCATTGCTATGCATTTGTGGTGCCCTAGGGCCCCGGAACGCACCGTACCTGTGTGTGAATCTCCAAATTACATAGGGGACACATGAGGGACAAGTATAAAGGCCTACATGCATGCTGGTTGTCATGGAGACCAAGTTTAAAGTATGATTTTGTTTCTGCAGGTGCACAGCAAAAGTCAGTTTGAATGAATCTACTTTGTTGCAAAGTGGTTGTGGAGTTGACATCGTGCTCACGAAAAAAAACAATGAAAACCCACTGACTGTGCTAGGTTTAAAGAGATTGGAGGAAACATAGGATGCAAATGTGAGTGACCAATCACTCTGTACTCCTGTGCATGAAACAGGCCAGCAAGGCAGATATAAGGCAGCCAGGTCCCATGAGAGAGCACTTGCCTGCACATCTTTGGATTCTACGTCCCAGCTGCTGCTCGTGATTCCCTGGAACCATGTCAAGGTCTGTGGAGAGGGCGCAGCCTTTCACCCTGGAGGAGAACCTGGCATTGCTGGATGTGATCCTCCCACAGTACCCCCTGCTGTATGGGCGACCAGGGTATCAGGTAAGTGCAGAGTCCACTAGCACAGACTGTGTCCCTTTTTGTGACTGTGACTTCTGGCATTGTGTCCAGGTGTGACACACATGCAATGTGCTGTAGGGGGGTCCCAGGGGGGGAATGCCTGATGTCTCCCAGCCAGAGCATGCTGTGGTGCATGTCTGCCGTCCTCACTTGCATTGTGTTTACTGTGACAATCACTGCATGGTGCATGCCACATTCTGCCTGTCTTATCCTCCTGGGAATGTTGCCTCTACAGTCCTCATGTGATTATGTGGTCAGCCCAGTGTGACAGGTGACTGTACCCACAGATGTGTGTTAGTTCTGTGTACCTGTGCTGAGAGTGTCCACATGATGTGTTCGTACCCTGGACATCGGTGTGTGTGTAAGTCCCCTGTCATGTGGGTGGGTGCATATGTGGAGTGTAGCACCCAAGCTGCATGAGGGATGGATATACCCTGCCCATCTGATGTGAGCAGGGAGCAGTGCTGTGTGTCTGACGTGCAGAGCCAGCCCCACACCTGTGAGCCCACCCCCCGTCTAGTGGCACATGTGCAGAGTGAGGTTTGTAGCTGCATTTGGCAATGGCAGGTGAATGTCCTGTGCCTGTGTGTGTCTGTGTACTCTGCTGAGGTAGCGTCAGTGGCCTGTGGCATGTGACTACTTTGAGGTGCTGCACATAATCCTGGTGTAGCTTGTGATGCACAGTGTGAGCCTGGATCATTGATTGTGTTGTTGCCCTCATTCCACCTGTGTACTTTCAATGGCACGTACTGCTTTTGCCCTTCCCCAGAGGATAATGTCCCTATAACAAAGGTGCAATGCGTTGGATGCATACTATGCCTTGTTGTAACCAGCAAATTTGTTCTAATATGTGCCTCTGTGACATGTGCCAGGTGTATTGATGTAGTGTCACTTGTTCATCCTCACAGGTAGGCGCCTCTGCCAAGAAGCAGATCTGGATGAACGCCGTCAGTGCCGTGAGGAGGACGGATGGTCGCAAGCGGCGCCTGGCCCAGGTGAGAAAACGCTGGCACGATATCCGGTGCTGGACGCGGAGGATCGCACGGGTCCTACTGGGGGACTCACCTGAGACCCATAAGAACCGTGGGCGCCGCCGTCTGACCCACATCCACAAGCGTGTGCTGGCGGTGGTCTTTCCAGACTTGGACAGGCGCTTACAGGAGAAGCAGCAGCAGGAAGGGGGTAGGTACATGTGTGTTTGTTGTGTGTCACCAGCATTTGTGTAAGTGTGCAGTTGCATGGATACACTACCAGGGTCTAAAGGTGCTGTGCAGATCCTGTTACCCACAGTATAGCGGTGCTCTCCTGCCTCCCTTCCACTCCTTGCAATGTGTTCCCTGGTCTGTGTGTAGTCACTCCGTCACAAGGTAATCTAGGCTGGCAGTTTATCCACGTGAACAATGCCTGTAGCATCATGTGTGGGGGTGGTGTGTAACAGGTTTTGGGACCTTGCCTGTGCCCTGTCCAGTTCAGTACTTGTGGGTTCCATGTCAGTTGGCACTGATGCTGAGTCCAGACATGGGAGTTAGTCTCTCAAGTGTCATGCCTTACAGCACGCATGTCCTATGTTGTGGCCTGTTACATGATGTGCATGAGTGTGCGATACGCATAGTGCAGGGATGGTGGCGTGTGTTGCAGTCATTCCCATTCAGGACCATGGAGTTGTGTGGCCACTACTGTCCCCTGGGGCATATTTTCCTAGGTGTCATGTGTGTCATCACAAAATGTGGACACTCTCAGTGTCTACAGCATAGGTTGTGCTCTGTGCCATTGTCCTCTGGCACCATGTACATTGACGTAATATGTAGTACAAGTGTCCACTGTACAGCCTGACCTGATTTTCCTTGTTCATACTCACGGTGGCCAGTGCCTGTGTGTCTTGTTACAATCATCTGATGCTGCCCATTTGTACATGATTATTTGGACAGGCGCACCTTGGGTATTTTGTGTCCAATCTAGCATTTTTTCAGCCCATGTGTATTTCACCCAGACTAAGAGATGTAAGTGCTTCCTGTGTCACAACAAATTGTCTCATGTAGGGGGTGGTTGGTGTGGGCAAAGCCTACATGTCAAAACCTGAAATCTCCTTGCTAGGTCTGGCCAGTGTGTGATTTTTGTCTCGACATACACTCAAGGTGCAGTGAGCCAGTCATGGTGGGCATGTTTTCAGTATTACCTATGCAGCATGTGCCTAAAGTTCATGGATATGGTCCCTGCTCATCCCTATTTTCGGCAACGCTGTGTGGTGCAGATGCAGTGCTGGATTGTCCCCAGAGCCTGGCTCCTCTGTCAAAATCCATTTCATGTCATTTGCTATTGTGTCATGCTCTCCATAGTTTTTCAGTGGCATGGTGAGTCAACCAACTGTGTGTTGCAGGGCCTACATATGTACCTTGTTTTGTAGATATTACTCATCTTTCTTTTCAGGCTATGCACTGTAACCTATGTAGATTGGACTCATGTGACATATGTATACAGGTGTATGATTAATTCCTGTCTCTTCACCTTGCCCACAGCATCGTCGGGGGACACGGATGGAGACATCAGCACAGACCGAGCGGAGGGACCGAGCACCAGTGCCAGCGGTGACATCTTGGCTGGCACATCGAGTGGAACTGAGGCGGAGGGGAGTGAGGCGGAGGACCTGTCCACTGCCACCACAGAATATGAAGCTGACGGGTCCGAGGCTGAGCTCTCCGAGTGGGCGGAGGCTGCACCACCAGCTGACAGCGGCACAACATCTCTCCCCGCCCCCTCCATTGCCATCAGCCGCCTCCCACTTGCTCGTGTCCCTTCCCAGCATGCCCAGTCACCACATGTCTCCTTCTTGCCAGGCACCGCACCCCTGCCCCTGTCTCCACTGCTGCCGCCAATGCCGAGTCTGTGGACATCCAGCGACAGTTGCAGGTTGGTCAGGCTGCGATGCTTAATGTCCTCCATGGCCACAGCCAAGTGCTGAACAACATGGAGGCATACTTGGAGGGCGTTTTCTCATCGCAGGCTGACCAACGCAACTTGCTGAGGTCCATTGACTCGACACTGACTGCAGCAGTGGGTCTCCTACAGCGCTTCGTCCAACCCCCTACCCCTGACCCATCCACACTTCCCACTCCCATGCCTGTCCCACGTACACCCAGACGTCAGCATGCACCCACCACAACAGACACAGGCACCACACCAGCAGGGAAGGTCAAACGCACACCTCCTGGCACACACACACAGGGTGAAGTAGGCACACCCACTGGGTCGGGGGGCAAACGTAAGACACGCAGCCAGAGTGGGAGTCCGCATTCCACAAAATCCACTCCCTCCAAATCCCCTCCCCTCAGCTCTCCTGGCCACAAATCCAGCAAAGACTCCTTCATGGCCGCTCTGTCCCTGAGCCCCACAGTGACACCACCCCGCAAGTGGTCAAAGGAGTCCCCGGTCAGGGTGGTTGAGTCCCCCCCTGTCCACACCCTCCCCCAGTGGCGCTGCAACCCATCCCTCCGACCCTCCCCCCCTCGTTGGGGCCTGTGGTTCCTTCGGGTGCAGGGGAGTCGCTGGAGGACCTTGCTAAGGTGTGCAGCGCCATCCTGACCTCCGCCTTTGTCGCTGCCCCACCCCCTGTGGTGGAGTCCTCTGTCCCTGCACCCACGACGCCTACCCTTCGCCCTCATGTCCCTGCGGTGCCTGGTCCTTCCCCCCCACATGATGCCCCCCACCTCTGGAAGACAAAGGAGTCTGACTGTGCAGGCAAGCTAGGGGACACGCGTCCCACTGTGTCCCCCACCTGGATTTGAACTTTGGATTGCCCTATGGGCATTGTACATTTTGAACTTTCAAGGGACAAACAGATTTTTGGATGCTGAATAAAGCAATTTATTTTTCCTTAGTACACTACTGTCTATCTGGTATTGCTGTTGGTGGACCTGCTCCATTATTTTGGGTGGTGATAATGTGTTGGGTGTGTGGGAATTGTAGTCTTGTGCTGGTCAAAGGGTGGACACTGGTATCTGTGTGCCATCACAAGCTGTTGGCTACATAACTTTGTTCATGTAAGCAGTTACTGCATGGTGACATCGTCCCAAGGTGTGTTCCTTCCTCTGTGTAACCTGACATCTTCCCTGCAGGGTCATTCCAATATGTGGTGCTGAGCTGTGTCTACATTGGCTGGGTGTGTGACGGACTCGTTAGACTTTGGCCATGCATGCTGAGCGATGTCTCCACCTGCATCATTCATGGCGTCCTTGGTGGTCACTGTACTTGTGTATGTAGACTGTTGTCATGACTTCATGTGGACATGTTTTCTTTTCGGCGCTATGCATGTGTATACTCCCAGCCTCGCACACATGTGGTACATGTACTGCAGGATATTTTTGCACCTGACTGACATTTGTGGGCATTGGATCTGTGGGTACTCCACCCTTTTCTGTGCAGGGGCACTGCTGTGAGTGTTAGGCACCCACCTCTCCTGTGTCTGGGCACTGCTGGGAGGACTCTGCACACACCCCTCCTGTGTCTGGGCACTGCTGTGAGTGTTAGGCACCCACCCCTCCTGTGTCTGGGCACTGCTGGGAGGACTCTGCACACACCCCTCTTATGTCTGGGCACTGCTGGGAGTGTTAGGCACCCACCCCTCCTGTGTCTGGGCACTGCTGTGAGTGTTAGGCACCCACCCCTCCTGTGTCTGGGCACTGCTGGGAGGACTCTGCACACACCCCTCTTATGTCCGGGCACTGCTGGGAGGACTCTGCACCCAACCCTCCTATTTCAGGATATGTACGCTTAGAACATACACGGGTGTGGGTTCGCTCCATGCAAACGTGGGTGGGGGTACGGTCCGTACGTACACTGTTGGGGTGGGGGTACGCTCCATACATATGCGGGTGAGGGTACGGGCCGCACATACACTGTTGGGGTGGGGGTACGCTCCATACATATGCGGGTGTGGGTACGGGCCGGACATGCATGGTTAGGGTGGGGGTACGGGCCGTACATAAACTGTTGGGGTGGGGGTACGCTCCATACATACGCGGGTGAGGGTATGGGCCGTACATACACGGTTGGGGTGGGGGTACGCTCCATACATACGTGGGTGAGGGTACGGGCCGGACATGCACGGTTGGGGTGGGGGTACGGGCCGTACATACACGGTTGGGGTGGGGGTATGCTCCATACATACGCGGGTGAGGGTACGGGTCGTACATACACGGTTGGGGTGGGGTACGCTCCATACATACGTGGGTGAGGGTACGGGTCGTACATACATGGTTGGGGTGGGGGTACGCTCCATACATACGCGGGTGAGGGTACGGGTCGTACATACACAGTTGGGGTGCGGGTACGCTCCATACATACGCGGGTGAGGGTACGGGTCGTACATACACGGTTGGGGTGCGGGTACGCTCCATACATACGCGGGTGAGGGTACGGGTCGTACATACACGGTTGGGGTGGGGGTACACTCCATGCATACGGGGTGGGGGTACGGTTCGTACGTACACTGTTGGCATGGGGGGTACGCTCCATGCATACGGGGGTGGGGGTACGGTCCGTATGTACACTGTTGGGATGGGGGGTACGCTCCATGCATACGGGGGTGGGGGTACGGTCCGTACGTACACTGTTGGGATGGGGGGTGCGCTCCATGCATACGGGGGTGGGGATACTGTCCGTACATATCCGTACCCACGCTGTGGAATGCTTGTGCGGGCCGTACCCAGGCCTTTGCCACGTGGGTACGAGCCGTCCCGCCATTGTTGGGGTGACGTAGGTGTGGGCGTGGTACGACTCGTACCCACGCTCTTAAGGCGTGGGTACGGGACGTACCTGTATTGTTGTGTTACCGTTTCGCGTCGTCAACCACTTCCGTTGTGGCGGACGCTGACTTTGCTGAACACGCGCCCACCCCCTCGTAGTGACCAGGGCCTGAGGGTCAGGTATGTCCAGGGCATGTGTGCTGTGTGACTTGGGTGGGGGTTTTGTGGCCTGCCCCTGCTCCTGCCCCCCCCTTTCCCCCCTCCCTTTGTTGTGCTGACCTTCTGCGGCGTCTGCGTCGGAACCTGTAGAGGAGGTCGACTGCTATGAGGGCCGAGATGACACGTAGGTTCGGGTCCATGTCTGTCCGTCGCGTGCAGGTACTCCTTGTTCGCGTCGTCCTGATTTCCCGGCAGATTTTGGCTGCCGGAAAATATTCTCCGTGCGGGATGACGTCGGTGCGAATCGTACTTCCTGGTTCGTGAATGGCAGGCTGCGTACGTCCCGACGTCACGTCGGCGCTTTCCCGGATCACATTTGTATGTATATTTTCGTCGGTCGGTGTTTTGTACGAATCGTACGGAAATAGTATTTACGTGCGAATCGTACTTCCATGTTTGTATATTGTTCCGACCGGGTACGCGTCGGACGGAGAATATGCTCCGTCCGACGGTTCGTACCCGGTTTTTACAGGATCGTAATCGGCACCTTAGTCTCCACAGATAGCTCTGTATATAGACTCTATGGGCCTTCAGTATCACTTACACCCTGAAAGTGTACTCATTTTCACATGGTCTACCTTGGACTCCCAAGAAATACGCCAAAGGGCTCTTGAGCCTCTCTAAATGCCAAGGACTTATATAGCTCAACTAAAGTACAGCACACTCCCCTTATCCATTCCACCACACTCATTTGTTTCTGTAAGGCCTCAAAGAGTCCTACTACCACACCACAACAGATGGAGTACACTTAAACACCAATGTCATTGTTCAGTGCTAAACATGCAACATTAATGATACTAGGTATGGAGTATCCGGACTGGCATCTCGAGGCAGCATAAATCATTTATCCAAAGTTGCCCAACCCCCCATGTCATTTAACCAGTAATGACCATTCCCTCCGAAGTATCGAGTCTAGCAACTGGGATACATGTTGAAGCTGGACTGTGAAACAGTAATTATCCAGATCTGGCAAAGCCAGGCCACGCTGTTCATATGTGTTCTTGAGTAAAGTAACTGGTGCTCAAGTAAAGCGCTCCAATACCTTCGGATCGACTTCGCGCTATATAAATCTGCAAAAATATATAGATATATCTGGGAGCTAGAGTTTTGTTCCTTTAGTTCCTGGGAGTGAGCTGGCCCATATCTTCTTATTTAACCTGCTGTCTATCTATATGGATATCTTAGCCTGAATCAGGCACATTGCTCCTTGGAGCACCCACAGACGTAAAGAAAGAACAAAGCACACGATAGCTTACCAGTGATCATGGCAAATTCAAAACATAATAAGCCCACACAGTGCCTCTGTCACTCTACATATGTTAAGGGATAATATTGTCTCCTCAGTGTGAACCTCATGAATCCCCAAATATTTCAAAGACGTATTTTGCCACAACTTTCCCAGGAATCGTAGTTATCCTTCCTAAGCTCAGCCTCTGGTCCCGGGTGTAAACGATGGGATTTGGACTAGTTGGCCTTCACTCTTGATATCCACCAGACTCATCCAACAACTAAAGCAGTTGATGGGCACATTTCTTTGGATTTGAAAGATTTACCAGTGCATTGTCTAAAAGGAGGGATCCCAGACGTGATGTGTCACCAAGGGTTATGCCCTAGCCTCGCACTTCCTACCTCAGAGCACATGTGGGGGCTCCATGGCAAGGGCAAACAAGAGGAGCGAGAGAAGACACTCTTGCCCGGTAAATAGTCCCAGTTCCCAGCTGCCTGACCTCTCACCGTTGGTTTTCACTCTGGCTCTAACCTTGGAGTGCAATAGACAAGCTCCCCCTAGAAAGCGTGGACCGAAATTGTATTCTCTCAGTTCTGTAAATAAAAACCCACACAATGAAACGCTTTCTTTATGTTGAGAAACACCATAAGTCACCTTGGTCTCCCTCCGGGCAGTGTCTAACACGTGTCAGTGGTCAAACATTAACTACTACTACGCACATCAAAACCACATTGGTGAAGATTCCGCAACAGCACCTCATCAATCTTGCTTTACTGATCATTGTATACCCTTGTTAATCATGGACAAACGTCTATAACCTTTCCCATATCTCGGCACCATTATTATCACTGCCTCTTGCATTGAGTTCGATTAACATTTCCTCTTTAGGGCTTCCGCCCTCAATTCCAGTAGTATATATGAACATACTCCTGGGGCAATGTAATAAACTTCATTTTCAAGCCATCTGACGCTGTTGTCTTGCCTGCCCCCCCTCCCCTCCTCCCCCCATTTGCATCGGCCCAAGGACAGTTACTAGTTCATTGGCTATTACTCAACTCGTCTCTTTGCTCATGGGACTGTGAAGAGATCTGCAATTCTGCTCCTGTGTATTTCTTGGCTTACAAAAAGTAGTCTAGTGTACTATAGAAGCCATGGGGAGATGAATATAAAGAGAATCCCTATTCACCTGTCATGATGTGAGCATACACAATCAGCAAATACATTTCCTTTCCATTCAGTACTCCAAATAGCATCAGTACCTACCCTCTGGGTCTTGTGTCATGATTAATTCTTTAAATATGCCCTGTTCTGAATCCATATAATCAGGCCTCTAGAGAAAGAATACCACAATTATAGATATATGTCTCAAACATTTTATAAGTAGTAGGCCTTGTCACTGCGTGCTAAGTTGGGCTTCCTCTAAGGACCCCACTGTCATCCCCTGCCATTAGAGAAATGAACATTCTCTGTCCTTCTTTGCAGAGTTATTTTGACCTCTAGCATTCTGTGACAGCAGCTAGTACACTCCGACCACTTGAGCCCCCCCCCCAAAATATTCTTTGGATTAACGTAAAACCATGTATTACTCCCCAACCCATCCAGCCAAGCTCCATATTTCATAACGGCTGTACCCTACAAAAATTACAGAGTCCCATCCTCCTGCTCGACACAATCTAATGGCAAATCATTTCCCCATTGGGGTTGTTTTCCGCTTGCATACCAAATTAGATTCTCCCTTCTACCCCAAAATATAAACAATGACTATTTAAGCACAACCATTGTGGGATACTGGAATTGGCTGCCCTGAGGCAGTCATTGTTCATCAGGGGACTCCCTGGAACAAAAGCACCATGTCCGGCTAGATCCACAGGGACTGGAAGAGCACAGCATTCTCCCATGGGCATTCTCTGTCCCAAGAATCCAGTATATTCATTCATGCACCAAAAGGTTCAAATCACTTTCATTGCATGGTCACCTCATCTTCTTCCAATTGCATACTCCCTCCCTCCCAGATCGCTCAATTGCCCACTTCCACCCAGCGAGAACTTGCCTTCACCTGTCCCAACATGGTCTCTCAGGGTCCCTTTATGGAGTCTCTTACCAGACTGGAAACGTGGTAGCCCTGCTCTCTCAGACACATCACATGGCACAGTCCTTGTTCCTCTAGCTCTCCTTGTTTTTTCCCATCTTTCTAGCCAGCCCCAGGCAGTATATATAACAATTAGAGAACTGGTTTTTAACATCTATGATCACTTAGATCTTTGCAGAAAAATGAAGCACATACTTTAGACCAATGTCTCCTAGCCATCAAATATTTTTGGTGGTGCTGGACCTTTTGTGCAGTCCATAAATGTCCTTATCATCAGCCCTTCATATTGTACAGCATTACCCTTTTTAGCTTTTGAAAGATGGAAACTCTATCTCGAAGTTCAAGAATCAAGCAATTATCACCAAGGGAATTTCCAGGAGCTTCGAGAGTTCCTTGGAATTAAGTGTTTCCGAGATCCATTTTTCAAGGAAGAGGTCAACGGAGGGCCGCCCGCACTCTGAATAAACCCCATGAAGCAGAGATCATTTTGTCTAGATCGCCCTTTGGCATCCTCCACTATAGGCACCAATATTCTTGTAGGTTCAGCAGTTTGTCAAGACTTACCTGGGGTGGGGGTCTCCTGGGGACTTCAGGGTTGATAAAACATTGCATCTTGCTTTCCCACCTTCTCCACTGGGTCATAGTGGTTGTTGCTGTTCAGTTTTTGAGGATGGCGGCATTGGTCACCAGGACAATGATGGAGATTTTTGCTCATGGTGTTCTTCTGTAGCTTGTACTTGGTTACAGTTCTGCTTGATTCAAAATGGCCTCTGCCTTTCTAATACTTCTCTTTTATTAATTGATGATTTACAAATCCAAGATGGCTGTAATTCACTTTCAGGTTGATCATCTTTCACTTCTAGATTAAAAAGTTTCTGCCAGTATATGGACCGACCTGACAGTTTGATTATTGACTCAAGCATTTCAAAAACATTCCCTGTTATAGCTGCTACAAACATTTCAGTGGTTTTGACACAATAATCCAGGCTAGAGGTTGAAACATGGGTATCAGATCCTGAATATCCTGGACTTGCCACAAAGGAGGATAGGCCCGAAACTTCACTGTGTCTAGAACAGCTCAGATGAGGGGGATCGTCTGAAAGGGAGGTCGGTGTTACTTTGGCACACTGATAGTGAACCCCAATGAGTTGAGGTGGTTCGCCATTGTCTGGAGGTGGGAGATGACTCTGCCATCAGCAGCTAATCGACTGAAACCCATGACCTCTTCAGATGAGCTTCAACCAACTCCATCACTTTTGTGAACACCCAAGGGGTGCTGGCAAGGCCGAAGGGGAGCACAGCAAACTTAAAGTGCTCTTGGCCCACAGTGAACCGCAGGTACAATATGTGGCAGTCAGTACGGTGATGTGGAAATGTGCATCTTGCAAGTTCAGTGCTACCATCCAGTCTCCCAGGTCGAGGGCAGATAGGACTTGCATGAGCGTGAACATTTCGAATTTCTACCTTTTCAGGAAGAAGTTGAGAACATGCAGGGCTAGTATAGGACAAAGACTTCCATCCTTCTTGATCACCAGAAAATAGCGGGAATATCAACCACAAACTACTTCTGATGCCGGCACCCTCTCTACAGCTCCCTTGGCCAAGAGAGTCAGCACTTTCTGACAGAGCAAGAAGAGGTTGTCTTCTGTCAGACTGTCATAAGTGGGTGGCATGGGTTAAGGGGTGGACACAAAGGGGATGGATTAACCCCTTTGGACGAGCTGCAAAACCCAATGGTCAGATGATGGTAGGAGATGGCATATCCTGCCCCCTACTGGATGCTGATGATGGTCGAATGCAAACTACAGGGGTTTGGAGGCAGCGGCTTTAATGGGGGACTGGTCCGATTTCTGTCTACCTGTCTGTGGGAACCGCGTCCTCGGCTGCGAAAAGATTGAGAAACTTGCTGGCTGTCATGGCTGGGAGGGTAGAGAGTGGTGGAAAGCCCTTTCTGTGGCCATGAAAGGGGCAAAGGTGCACTGGGATTGGGAAGGGGCCTTTGAAAAGCCAGAGGGCCTGACCGTAGCCTTACTGTCCTTAAAGCGCACCAGCGCTGAGTCCGCCTTCTCTCCAAACAGATGGGAGCCATCAAAGGGCATGTCCATGAGCGAGACCTGGACATCCCCTGAGAACCCAGTGGTTCTCAACCAGGCGTTGTGCCTAGGGGCCACTGATGGAGCTGTCACTCTGCCCAATGAGTCTGTTGTATCCAGCCCACATCGTATAGCAAACTTGGCTGCATCTCTCCTGTCAGCAAGTGTTTGAGAGGGTATGGCTCGGGCATCCGTTAAAACCATAGACAGCACTTGCATAACCATGTCCTAAATCGTATGGGAGTATCGCCCAAGAGGCATGTGGTGTTCACCAACTTCAGTGCTAGGCTGGCAGAAGAGACATCCTCTTCCCATAGGTATGCAGCCTCACGAATTCCCTATCCGATGGGTTGGTAGGGAAAACGCTGGGGTTGATTTTGGAGGTGGAAGCCTGTACCACCATTGCAAATGAGGCACCCTCCTCCATAGCCACAGTAGTGGGAGAGACAAGCCAGTGTCTGGGGAGGTATCCAGCCCACTGGCATCCACCATATCCTCAAATCAGGTATCCTCAGGATCTTCTAAGGGTTGGTTACTATAAGCGTCTGCAGACTCTCCCAATTATCACCCAATCCAGGCCTATCATAGGGACAAGGCACTGGCTCTGACATGGAAAGTCTGCCCCGGTTGGAGACAAAACCAGTGTTGAACGATGCTCGTTCAGCTCCATGTCGCATTCGGGAATGATGATGCGGGCAGCCAGCGCCACCACTGGTCATCGGTAATGGCAAAGGTGTTGGCACGTAGCAGGCACTGGGGTAGTTCAAGGCACTGCTCTGGATCCTGTACTGGATCCCTGGGGCCCAACTGGTGCACAGGGTTAAGCTCGCCAGTTGAAAACCATTAGGGGCCCCTTCTGAAATTGGGGGCCTGAGGCAGTCCAGAGGGGTCGAACCGCCCAAAGATGAGGTGCATAGCCTCATAAAATTCTTTTAGCTGGGCAGGGGTTGATCCAGCTTCTGGAAACTCAGGGAGGTGCGGAGGTAGCCAAGGCACAGTCTCCACCACAAAGCTAGGCATCAAGTGCCGGTGGCCTACGACTCGTCCGAAGACTTGCACTGTGAAGTCAAATACCTCTTTGATTACTTTTTTTCCTTGTGGGACTTACCTGATTTATTTTCCTGATGACTTGGAGTGGGACGATGATCAGTGGGTTTGACTCCACAAACTATTTCAGGACCCTCTTCACGACTGAGATCTGGAGCATGATGGGCTCAGGCGGCGAGGAGCTCAAGGAACTGCTCCCTCGGCGCCTTTGGATGCATGGTGTGGCAATCCTTGCAATTCTTGTCGTTATGATGGGGCTCCAAACACCAAAGACAAACCAAATGTGAATCCGTCACAGACATCTCTAGGTGCATTCCTTGAAACCTGCCTTTTTGGTGGATGGCCCCACTCCAGGAGACAAAATATTGCAAACAATATCTGACAAAAGGTAAGTCAAAAGGTGACTGGGCTAGCAATCTCTGAATCTGTGCTGACTGGCATGGAAGGAATAGAACTGACTCAGTGCACTGAGGTGGTCCCTTTATAGGCACCATGCTCGTCATTTCTGGCATGGATGATGCAAATGACGACGCACAGAGACACTGCTCATTAAATGTTTCCGGATCCAGTCTGGGAAATATTCTCAGGTAAGGTGCCTAGAAGTCTTTGTTAAATTTGAGAACATTCATAGTAGGTCTCACATCTTGTAAAACTTTTCTTTCTAAATTGGCTGACTTGTATTATTAGTGGAACATTGCAGTCTGAGATTACCCCTAGATTCCTAACTTGGGCTGAGTTATTTGGTGATGGACCTAGTTGTTTGCTGGGTTTGCTGGTTATCCTCCTGGGCCACAAGGTTTTACAATACTGGTGAATTCTTCTGTGGTTCGGAGGGTGAAGATTTGTAATTGTGGTTGAACTCCTGTTCTGTTATTTGGTGTGTTTGTCACATTTAGTTTTACTCTCCGGGCATAGTGAACCAACTGGTGAACCTCAACCTGAATCCAGAAGGTGAGGTACAGAGGCTGACTGTTTGTCTTCTCTCTCAATTCCTTACCCCTATTTAACACTTGAAAGGGCGAAATGATGAACCATCTTTTGCTGTTCACTTACTTGACCTCACAGGGAGGAGGTTGGTGGAATTACATCATCACCTATCTTGAGTACCACTGACAGAGTTAACAGGCTGTAACGGACAGCAAGTAGGTTGTAAGGGGAAAAATGGGTAAAATGGTACAAGAAAAGGCAGGCTTTGGAGGGTGGGCAGGTTGTTGGCAGAAGTGCCTGACTGGGAAGAGTCAGAAAAGTATTAGAGCTGGGACGATGAACAGGTGGGGCATAAAGGAGTTAGGATGAAGTGATAACAGGTTGCCTTTGAATAGAGGGTTCATGGGGGCAGCGAGAGCTCAATTAGGATACTGGGGAAACGAGGGCAGACCTGGTATAGAGTGCAGGCTGTAGGCAAACAGGAAGGTTGGAGAGAGTGAGGAGACTGTAGGAGAGCAGGATGCAGGTGGGAGAGGATACAATCTGGGGGAGAGTGTTCAGAGTGAGGGGAGAAGTAGCAGACTGGAGGATAGTGGGCAGGGTATTGGTAGACCTAGAAGAGCAACTTGTGTGAGGTGAAGAGAGAGTAGACTACGGTTAAAGCAGGCAGGCTCAGGGTGAGTAGGCAGGCTGAGAGGTGAGCATGTGGGCTGAGGGACAAAGCAGAGTGGACAACTAGGAGAGTAAGCAGAATGTGGAAGGACATGTGGGAGACTATAAGCTTGGGGAGAATGAGCATGATGGGGGTAAGGGAAAGCATACTTTAGGAGGAGAGATGTACAGGCCAGGGGAGAGTAGACAGGATGTGGGGAGAAGTAGCAGACTAGTAAAGAGTGGGAAGGAGTGGGAAGGAGTGGGAGAAGTGGCAGGCTGCTGGGAAAGTGGGTCGTTTACTGAGACAGTAGCGGGAAAGCAGATAGATGGGAGTAAGTGGGAAGATTGAGAAAAGTCCTTGGGAGAACTTTCAGGCTAGTGTTGAATAGGAGAGTGGAGAGGGAAACCAGGTATTGGGGAAAAGAGCAAGCAGGCTAGGGTAAGAGGGCTGGATGTGGGTAAAAATGGCATACCACAGAGAGTGGGCAGAGTGTTAGAAAAGCTGAGAGAGCTGATAGGCATGGGATGAACTGGGTAGGCTGAGGAGACTGCAAGATGGCTGGTAAAGCAGGCAGACTGAGTTGACAACAGGCAGAAGACAGAACTGAGAGGGAGGGGCAGAATGAGAAAAGACCTGGGATAGGCGGCAGGCTGTGTGTTGACCTGGGAGGCTGGGACAGAACAGAGGCCTTGCATAAGAGTAGGCAAGCTATTTGGGAGATCACTTAACTGGGGAAGAGAACAGAGAAAAGGAGAGTGGCACACTGGGGATAGTGGACAGAAAATAAAAAGAGCTGCAAAAGTAGGCAGGCTTAACGGGGGAATGGTTAAATTAAGGGGAGAGCAAAGAGGCTCGAGTGGTAGGTAGGCCACAAGGAGAGTTGGTAGGATGGAGGGACGCCAGGTAGGTGAGGGGGAGTGACTGTCTAAGTAAAGACTTTGGAAGAGATGTGAGTGTGGGATTGAGCAGGAAGGCAGGAGAGAGCAATCAGGTTGTGGATCAAAGAGCTAATAAGCTAGAGTGAGAGGGCAGAATCTGAGTATAAGTAGCAGACTAGGCAGGGTGAACAGAAATTTATAAGAGTTGGGACAGTATGCTTGCTGATGATGGAATAGATAGGCTGAGGAGACAACAGACCAGCTGGTATTGCAAGCAGCCCGGGGAGACTGTAGGTTTGCCACCTTTGGGAGAAATACTTATTGGCCATTTGTTTATGTTTTGCTTTTACCATGAGCTGGTAAGTGAAAGAGAATTCCTTTAACCCCTTCGCTGCTGTGGGAATTCCGCCGCAGCGCTGGGGGGGTGGGGGGACAGCAAGGTGGCGCTGTGCTCATGACGGAGCCACTCCATCATGAGCCACGGTTCAATCAATCAATCAAGACATTTATATCACGCACTACTCACCCGGAGGGTCTCAAGGCACTAGGGGAGGGGGGGGTCCGCTACTGCTCGAACAGCCAAGTCTTGAGCTGCTTCCTGAAGGCGAGGTGGTCTTGGGTCAGGCGGAGGTGGGACGGGAGCGAGTTCCAGGTCTTGGCGGCAAGGTAGGAGAAAGATCTTCCCCCTGTAGTAGCTCTGCGGATGCGGGGGACGGCGGCGAGGGCGTGGCTGGTCGATCGGAGCTGGCGTGTGGGAGTGTAGAAGTTGATGCAGCTGTTGAGGTATCTCGGGCCTTGGTTGTGTAGGGCCTTGTGTGCGTGGGTGAGGAGACGGAAGGTGATTCTCTTGTTGACCGGGAGCCAGTGCAGATTTCTCAGATGCCCGGAGATGTGGCTGTGTCGGGGGATGTCGAGGATGAGTCTGGCTGAGGCGTTCTGGATTCGCTGGAGTCTCTTTTGGAGCTTGGCAGTGGTTCCGGCGTAGAGGGTGTTGCCATAGTCTAGTCGGCTGGTGACGAGGGCTTGGGTGACCGTCTTCCTGGTCTCGGTGGGGATCCACCAGAAGATCTTTCGTAGCATGCGCAGGATATTGAAGCATGACGAGGAGACGGCGTTGACTTGTCTGGTCATGGAGAGGGAGGAGTCCAGGATGAAGCCCAGGTCGCGTGCGTGGTCTGTTGGTTTGGGTGCGGTGCCCAGGGCTGGGGGCCACCAGGAGTCGTCCCAGGCGGAGGGTGAGGAGCCCAGGATGAAAACTTCCGTTTTGTCTGAGTTCAGTTTCAGGCGGCTGGTCATCATCCACTCGGCTACGTCTTTCATCCCTTCGTGGAGGTTGGTTCTGGCGGTGGTGGGGTCGTTGGTGAGGGAGAGGATCAGCTGTGTGTCGTCGGCGTAGGAGATGATGTTGAGGTTGTGGTGGCGTGCGATGGCCGCAAGGGGGCTCATGTAGACGTTGAAGAGGGTGGGGCTGAGTGAGGAGCCCTAAGGAACGCCGCAGATGACTTTGGTGGCCTCTGACCTGAACGGGGGTAGGTGGACCCTCTGCGTCCTTCCGGCGAGGAAGGAGATGATCCACTCCAACGCCTTCTCCTGGATTCTGACGTTGCTGAGGCGCTGCACTATGGTGCGGTGGCAGACAGTGTCGAGTGCTGCGGAGAGGTCTAGGAGGATGAGGGCCGCTGTTTCTTCGTTGTCGAGCAGGGTTCGGATGTCATCGGTGGCAGCGATGAGGGCGGTCTCGGTGCTGTGGTTGGCCCTGAATCCCGACTGAGATGGGTCGAGGGATCCATTCGTCTCGAGGAAGGCGGCCAGTTGCTTGTTGACGGTCTTCTTGATGACCTTGGCTGGAAACAGGAGGAGCGAGATGGGACGGTAGTTTTTGAGTTCGGTGGGGTCCGCTGTTGGTTTCTTGAGTAGAGCGCTGAGTTCGGCGTGCTTCCAGCTCTCAGGGAAGGTGGCGGTGTCGAAGGAGGAGTTGATGATGTCTCGCAGGTGGGGTGCGATGACAGCGTCAGCCTTGTTGAAGACGTGGTGAGGGCAGGGGTAGGTTGAGCTGTGCTCATGACGGAGTGGTTCCGTCATGACTCCGCCCAGTTGCATTGTCCCCCCGCACAGTCGGGGAAACAGCGCCGCGTGGGCGGAGCGGCCGCCAACGGTCGCGGCATGACGGAACCACTCCGCCATGAGCACACGGCAACCGTGGCTCATGACGGAATGGCTCCGTCATGAGCAGGGGAGGGGTTAAAATTGTCAGGATTCCTTTGTAACATGGACGTTTGTAACAAGGGAGTCTGTTTGCTCCAATAATTATTCTAGAAATATGTAAGAAGCTCTCAAATACTTTTTAACTGATTTCTTCTTTGTTAACTGTTTTAGGTTTATGTTTCAGAAGGGAAAAAATATCAGATTTCTTAAATCTTCCTGATATGTTTACCATTCTGTACTTAAAAATACAGGCTAGGCCTAGTAAAAAAAGATTACCAAGTGACAACACTAGGGAACAGCAGGTACAATGAAAAATGTCCTAACTGTTGTAACAGAAAGTTTCAATTTCTATTAATGACTCGGATGCTGTGATTATGCATTCTTCCTTCACTTTTATTTCCCTGCAGCCGTGTTTAACATATAACCATAAACTCCTTCTCCCATGAAACATAGGGACAGAAAGAAAAAACACACGGCCAATGGCAACACGGCCAGTCCCATGACAGTCTTCCTTGATTATCAGGCCTGCTCTTTCTTCATGCGGCCAAGATCATTGTCGCCCCACGTGTCATTCTTGCTTGTACACCTCAATTCCTATGAAGAATATAGAGCAACATAATTCAGAAAACAGCCATTTAAGGTAACAAAACCGTCATACAACACTGACTAAGTCCACTTTGCAGCATTTGCAATACAGTATAAACAATTCAAGTACAACTCCTAGGATACCGTATGATGTACATCATAATAACATATCAAATAATATAAATTATCATCTACTATCAGCAATACATCTGGTTCTTCTTCCTCTAATATAGGTGGATTGTAATCCACTGATTTGTGGGAGGGATAATCCTCACCTCCGAGTCCTTAATCAAACTGAAACTTTCTGTTACAACTGCTAGGAAATTTTGCAGTCTATGTTAGGACCGGAGGCGAGGATTGCGCATGTTTAAAGCTTTTTCACCACTAAGAGTGCCATGTCTATGACCAATTTGAAGTAGAAATGTTTAAAAGAGGAATCTGTAGACCATTCTGCCGCATTTAGAATGTCCCCCAAGTGGCATCCTAAGGCAAAAGCTTTGTACAACATATTGCCCCTAGTGGAGTACGCACCAAATTTGGGAGTGTCAATACCGGCTTCTTGCATGACCCATCTCGCTATACTATTGAATGAGACCGAATGAAATGGCTTGCGAATGGAAATGAGGAGTTGTCACTCACCTGGGTGGGGGGAAACTCGGCGGTCATATCTTCATCGGATTTAATGCATCTCACCACAAAGTTTGGGATATTCATCGAACGCTGGATAAGAACTCAATCTCAAATTTAATTTTGTTTGTCTACATATATGAAATGAAACTTCGTCTGAGGTGAACACTACCTGTAACGTCGAGTGCTCTAACATCCGATACTCTCCTGCAGGGTAACTATTCATAATATCGAATAAAAAATATCGAATGGACAAAATATCGAGTTTTTAATATCGAGTGGACAGGATATCGACTTGCAAATATATAGTGGTTAGAATAACGACATGCAGGTAAGAAATATCGATTTTAATAATATCGAAGTTAGTAATATCGATTGTCAAAATATCGTTGTTAATAATATCGATTTTTTTTAGTGTTTTGTATGTTACTATTTGTGTTAAAAGTATGTATATATTTTGTAATGTGTATTTGAATTTTATTACAGTAATGAATGTTATGTTAATTAATTCCTGAGTAATTTAATTCCGTAGCGGGTCGTGGGTTTATAGGGGAATAGGGCGGGAAGTAATTTAATTATAATATGTTTTTTAAGAATTATTTAGAATTAATTAATTAAATGTCAATTACTTTCTGCATAATTTAATTCTGTTGCTGGTTGTGGGTTTATAGGGGAATATGGTGGGAAGTAATTTAATGTTAATTCATTAATTAATTCATTCAATAATTAATAATTTCGTATTTAATAATGTATATTGTTAATTATGGTAATTAATTTATTATTAATTAATAATAAATTGATCAATAACAATTAATAATGAATTGGTAATTGTGTTTATTTTTTTATTAGATTGTAATTAATTAGAAATTAATTATTAATTAATAATTTGTACATATGTTAATTGGGTACTTTTTTATGAGCAGGTTGAGGGTTGATAGGGGAGTAGGGTGGGAAGTAATTTAATTTTAATATAATTTTTATTATTTTTTATATAATATTTATTAAAAGCAATTTTATAGTGTTAATTGCGTGAAGTAATTTAGATTTGATGGTTATTAATTTTATTGTTAATTGTTATTAGTTAATCCATTAACTGTTAATTAAATATGTTAATTTATTTATATTTTACAATATTGTAGGTGACGTTTATAGGGGAAAATGCTGGGAGGTAAATTAATTTTGAAAAATTCCCAATCGCTATCCAACACTTTCCCTACTGTTGCATTCGCTGGAGTGGGAATAGTCATTTTTTACCCTCCCGCTATCCAACACTTTCCCTACTGTTGCAGTCACCGGAGTGGTAATAGTAATTTTTACCCACCCGCTATCCAACACTTTCCCTACTGTTGCACTCATTGGGGTGGGAATAGTAATTTTTACCCACCCGCTATCCAACACTTTCCCTACTGTTGCACTCACTGGAGTGGGAATAGTAATTTTTACCCTCCCACTATCCAACACTTTACCTACTGTTGCACTCACTGGAGTGGGAATAGTAATTTTTACCCTCCGGCTATCCAACACTTTCCCTACTGGGTGGAGTGGGAATAGTACATTATTCCCACCCTCTATCCAACACTTTCCCTACTGTTGCACTCACTGGAGTGGGAATAGTAATTTGTACCCACCCGCTATCCAACATTTTCCCTACTGTTGCACTCACTGGAGTGGGAATAGTAATCTTTACCACCCTCTATCCAACACTTTCTCTACTGTACCACACGCTGGAGTGGGAATAGTAATTTTTATCCACCCGCTATCCAACACTTTCCCTACTGTACCACTTGTTGGAGTGGCAACAGTAATTTTATCCTTTACGCTATGTAACGTATTTAGTATTGTTATATTTAATGTAGTGTAAAATATATATTTTTTAAAATATTTATTTTAATGTTTTGACCTTATCATATTTAATTTTTTTATATTTATATTATAGGTTTGTTTATATATATATGTTATGGAAGCTTGTAAAGCGCGCAGCTACCTCCAACGGAAGTGTCCCGGCGCTGAAGACCGCTGGGGAACCCGTCCTGGCTTTCCCTGTGAGATGGTCCCTATCTGGGTATCTCCAAGGTGAAACCAGGCATCCCCGGCGTCTGTGGGGGGCCGTTGTAGAGATGAGGCAAGCTTAATGCCCAGAGTTGCCGAGTGTGTTCCTGGTTAGAGTAGGTACCGAGGCGAGAATTATCGAGTCCGTTTTGACCCTGGTCCACGACCCTGCCGCGTCGGGAATTGAACCCTGGTCCCTGGCCGATTCTCTGCATGCGGGTCTGCCGCCTCTAACCAGTGAGCCACACCTCTCTATATATTCAGTTTCACAAAGTTCCCAAGCGAGGGCACTCATAAGTCGGCGTTTATAGGGTCAGGGAAGGGGCCTCATCACATCCGTCGTCAGCAGTCACCTGACGCGTTTCGGGCTTCCGCCCTTCCTCATAGGTATCACTGCACAGAATAACCACCAGCAAATGGATTCTCCAGCGTCTTCCCTTTTATTACAATCAATCACACTCAGGTGAGTAATCTCGCAATGGATACTGGGAATGTTTTGACCTTATCATATTTAATTTTTTTATATTTATATTATAGGTTTGTTTATATATATATATATATATATATATATATATATATATATATATATATATATATATGTAATTATATTTTAAATTATGTTTTTTACATTTTACAATAAAAAATATTAATTATGTTTAATATTGTTCAATTAATATATATCGTAAAAAATAAAAATGCATATTTACTTTATTTTTTTACATTACATTTATTATTTATTAATTTGAACTTTTTAAAATTATTTTTAAGTACGTTTTACTTAATTTAATTTATTATTTAATTAATTTTATATTTCTTTAAGACATTTAAAAAAGTATTTTAGCAAACTATATTATTTAAAACGATATTTAGGATTCAATATTTTTGTACTTACCTGTTTGTACATAGGAAGTCGATTTTCTGTCACTCGATATTTTCTTATCGATATTCTGGCGGCTCGATATTCTGCTCCTCGATATTCTGTCAGTGATCCCTCCTGCAGGATATAAGGCACAGCAACATGGCCAGCTTACTTGACAGTTCCTTCCTGGAAAGATATTTTTTGCTCTTCCATGACAAAAAGAGATGCAGGACTTTGTTCACATCACAAAGGGCAGAATATTTCAGTTCATGAGGAAGTGACAGGAGTATACTCCTCATCAGTTTTTGTACCAGTGGGTGTTCCTCTACTGGAGACCCCTTGTTCGGATGGTAACCTGCTGAGATGCCTAACCTTAAGGTATTCATCAATCTGTAAGCTAAACCTTCTGAGGTTAAAGAGGACAGAAATTTCTGAATTTGGACAACGTTGAACCCCACAGGATCCATGTCCCCCTGGAAACAGCAAGCCGGCCAACTTCTCAATGTGGAGTTTTATCCTTTATTTGTACCTTTAGCTCAGGCCTTCAGCATTGTCTATCTTGCGTAAGTTCTGGGACTTTGTATCATTCCCTGAAATCCGCCTCACCATGAGACACAATTGTCTGCTCAATTCTAAGATGCTTGTTCCCCTAAGGATGCTGGAGGATATCTGGCCCTAGGGAAAGAAGGATTGGAGAATCCCAAGAAAGTTCCATCAGAAATGAATGCCAGACTTGCGATCTCCAGTTTGGAGTCGTTACCACTAATTCTGCCTTATGTCTTCTCACCTGCACTGAAAGCCTCACAGTCATTGAGAAGGGAGGATGGCTTCGCCCTATTCTTTAATCCAATCTTGGAGAAAGACATTTATCGCTATCGCTTGAGGATCTGGTGTCCAGCTGAAGAATCTTTCTAATTGGTTATCCAGGCGCGATGTGAATATATTAACTGTGAACGGGCTCCATCATTCCTCTATCACCATGTGATGCACCACAAAACCTTGTTCATCGTCAACAACACTGTGCTGCCTCTTTGGTCCAGCAACGTACAGCAAACAAGCCTGCTAGGGGTTCTAGACAGTTGATATGCCACCGCTGTTCTTGTGCAGACCATTTCCCCCCTGTGGTTAAGATGCTACAATAGGCGCCCCAGCCACTTCTGCTGGCATCTGACTCTATAATGATTTTAGGATTGGAACCAAAGATTGCTCTCGCATACTACGCCTCCATATGCATGAGTCACCATCTTATTTCCTCCTTTGCATCTTCCATCAAATGAACCTTGTCCGAGTATGTCAAGCTGTTATGTAGGTGATGAGGCTTCATGTGTTGAAGGGCCCCGTAATGGAGAGGACCCGGAAATATTGCTCAAGGAAAGGAGTCCCACTACTCAAGCTATTTGCCTCAAAGAGGTACGCTCCTTTGAGTCTTGCAGTTTTTGTCTGATCTTTGCAATCTTCTTTGACGCAAGACTCAGCGTGGTTTTGCTGAGTCAATCACGAAACCCAGTGCCGGCTGGAGCAGCGTTTTCTTCACGTTGATGATGAACCCCAGACTTTCCAGAAGGTGTACCACTGTTTGGAGACGCTTTCTAAGTTTCTTTGGAGATTGGTCCATGATGAGGATATCGTATAAGTAGACTATCAGGCAGATTCCCTGAGCCCGTAACATCTCCATGGCCAGATGTAGCACCTTGGGGAAGTACCAGGGAGCAGAGGAAAGGCCGAAGGGCACAGAGGTGAACTCGTACGGTTGGTCTTTCCACACTAATTGAAGAAATCTGTGGTGTTGCAGGAAAATGGGGATTGTGAGGTACATGTCCAGACGCCACATCAAATCGGAAGGCCTTAAAATGTCTGTCAGAAAGCGCATTCCTTCCATATTGAAGTGGGGATAAACCAACCACTTGTTGAATTCTCATAGATTGATGACGGGTCGTTGGCCTCCATATCTCTTTTCTACCAAGAAAAGATTGCTTACAAAGCCCCTTGAGTAGATTTCGGAAGGAGATATAGCCCCTTTGTTTTGTTAGGTCCTCCACTTCAAGTGTAAGCAGAAGGGAGTCTCTTTCCAAGAACAGGAGTGGACAAGAGAGTTGTCTTTGCCGGGGTGTCCCATAGAACTCAATATGAAAGCCCTGTGTTGACTGGAGGACTCAGGTGTCTGAAGTAATAGTTTTCCAGTTGTGGAGGAATTGGGCCAGTTGCTGTCTCACTCTGTTGGGAAGAAGGGAGCACATTTACCGGAACCAGTGCCGTGGGATTGTTGCACTAAAAATGATTTTGTTGTGTTGCTCATGCATTGATTTATGTTAAGTTAGCATTCGCGGCACCATTTTATGTTTAGCCCCTATTTTGAGCCACTGTCGAAACTAATTTCTCTCTGGTTCTGCTGAGAGCAGTTGTGGTAGTTTTCTTTCTTCAAGGTTGGACCTTGCTGTACTAATGAATACACTGTTCTTATTAGCGCATAGCTTTCCTACTAGATAGAGGCCTGCTCTCACCTTTAGAGCGGCGGGCACAGGCAGAACGACCTTGGCAGTAATATTGCGTGTGCCTGGTCACAGGATCAAAACTCATCCTTCTGTACCTTCTTTGTCTAGAAGCCTCCAATTGGAATTTAACAGTCAGGGTATGTCATCATTGGTTCTGAATTGTACATAATGTGTCACCATGTTTGCTGAAGTCAGTCCCCTGCAGCAATCCCAGGAGGCTGGTCAGACTGGACTCCGCACGAGTGTACCTGAATAAATATACTTGGTATTCTCTACTGTCTGACTGACTATTCATGTGTATGGAAGGCTGAGAGGTGGTCACGAGTGACCTGGGTGACCATAATCAGGTCACTTGCTTCAGAATCTTCGGCGAGGTCCTCTCCTTCCACCTCGGTAGCGTGGCCCTCTAGATGGATAGAAGCCTACAAACCTGGACTTCTTCTGCCATTGATTGTAGCAACAGCCTTGGCCCCTACTTGCCAAGGAGCGACCGGCTGAGCACATTCTGCCACAATTGGCCTCCTAGAAAACCATAGGCGCAAACATACGCTTCATCGAAGCATGGGCTTTTCCTGCGACTGCGGATAACGCCATTGTCTAGAGAGGCCGTGGTCCCCGTCAGAATCTCCAAGACAGCCGTCTGCATCCAAGAGGTCAGGGGTGACTGCCACATCTGGTTGGATTATCGCCTCCTTGAAGTCTTTACCCAATAGGATAGGAATTTGGGAGTCAGTGTCATCTGTGTTAAAAAGAGATTGGAACAAGAGCACCCTTTTTATGCGGTCAAACGCTTCCATGTCCATGGCCTGCACGTTTGTGCTTGCCCCCACCTTAGAAGGGATTTTATCTGGAGTCCTATTGTAATGACGAGTCTTACAAGGGATGATTATAAATAGATTTAATGGAGGAAAAGGCCCTTGATGGTCTGCAAGCTGCTCCCGGTACAACTGCTCTCTACAGGTATTCCAGAATCTTCATCATATGAAGCAGATGCAGTTGCTAGGGAGTCAGGAGCATTCCATTGATTTACAGGGACAAATAATAAACAGAAATGATAAAGAATAATGAAGTGGACATTGGAATATAGATATAACATATCCCTGTTTGTTGCAGGTGCTTTCTAGGACCTGTCATAGGGTCCAACAAATTCTGCCTCAATTGGCCTTGAAGAGGAGTGATAGCCAAGACAACAGCCTGGTGAATGGATGCATCTACTGTGTCCCAAAATCATCATCCAAAGATAGGTGATTGGGAGGATTGCCCTTCTCGGAATATTCTTCCTCCTTCTGCTGCATGGTGTCTCAGGAAGGCTAAAATGTGATAGTATAAATAGATGGAAGCTGTGATTTGGTGCTGGGGTACAGCAGGAGGGAGAGCCAGGGACTCAATATGGGTCAGTGCCAAGGGACAGAACGCCTTTTTAGGTCTCGCCTAGGCAGCGTGTGCGCTGTCTCTTTGAGACAAGTTGTACTCAGCATGAAGCTCCGCCCACTTTCCACCCATCTTTTTAATTGGCTCATGTCCCTGTCCTTTTGTCATGATTCGAAACACCGCCCCGCACGGGAGCGGCGCTGGAACACCAACATCCAGAATTCCAGGCGCCGGCCGGCATCACGTGCTCTCCGGAAGCACACTTAACGCGGCTCCTCCCAGGAGGCGGGGCCAATGATTCCTTTCATCGAGCCTGAGCGTTCGAACTCGGACGCTATCTTGGCTTCCCGTTTTGTCTTCGGTTCCAGAGTGCCTTTGATTCCTGATTGCTAGGAGATCCAGGTAACGTTCCTAGTTCTACCAGGGTGTGCTACGCCTCGTGGCACTCCTCCTCCGCTGGCTCCGCCAGCCCCGCCGAAAACCTTCTCCGCTAGGCTCTCTGCTCAGTATCCAGGCCGAGAACAAGCCGTCCAGAGAACGCCTTATTCTTGCTGGTGCAAAACCCCGCTGCGCTCCTCCGCCCCAGGATTCCGGGCGTGACGTTGAAGAGCAGGGTTTCCGCACCGCCTCCCCTTCAGGTTCCGTCGTCTCCGATACGGGAGAACCCAGATCCGACTCCTAGCGCTCCTCCGCCCAAGGATTGAGGGCGTGACGTAGCAGCGCCAGGAACAGTCATCGTTTGACCTTGAACTTCTCCGTAAAGGAACGGTAGAAGTTTAGAACCCTCCGAGCGCTCCTCAGCCTTTACAAACTCCGAAAGGCGTTGAGAGGTAGCGCCTACCCCAGGTAAACCTTCACCCCTTCGAGACACTGGGCTCTACGTCTCCGCTACCCGTGAAGTAACGCGGTAGCCACCTGCCCAAGCCCACTCACGGGACTTAATTGGTTCTGGTGAGGCACGGACAGACCTCACGCCAGAAGGACAGAATCCCAGGTGAGCAGCAATCACAGGCACAGGGTGGGAGCTGAGCGCTGGGGAACCGCCTTGGAGTAATCTGTCCTCTCTCTCTTTTCAGGTCTCCATCCCCGCGGTCCCTACCTTTCCTTCCCTCACCCACCTGTCTCCCAAGTCCGAGGGTGTTATACATACGCAGGACTGGGGACGGATGGGAGGTGGACCCATAACTAGCATCATCGTCATCCCGAGGAGAGGACCCCAGGGCAGCATAACAGAATCATTGGCCCACGAAATATCCTCCTCCTGATTTCGGTGGTGTTGGTCATGGCGGCCACCTTGGATGACGTGTTAGCCACGTTGGCCCAAGTGCAGCTGGAATTAGCAGCTTCCAGAGCTGATTCCGTAGCCTTACATTCACGCTTGGATAGCTTTCAGCGTAACCCCTTTGACGCTGGTCCTATCCAATCGGTCCCTGTCCCTCCGGTAGTGGTAGAGATGCCCACACAAATACCTGGCCCCCCCTGAAAGGTTTCAAGGGAATATACAGAAGGTGCAGGTTTTCCTAACCCAAATACAACTGCACTTTCACTGTAAACCGAAACTATTCGTCACCAATCAGGCCCGAGTAGCGTTCTTGGTATCTTATCTAACCGGAGAGGCAGCACAGTGGGCAGTACCTCTAGTGAGAAGAGATGACGCCCTACTCTACGACTGGGACTCGTTCCGGCAGGAGTTTGAAAAGACCTTCGACCGCCGGGCAGACACCTTCTCAGCGGATCGGGATCTCCTTAACCTGCGACAATCCAGCTCGGACTATTTGGGGTACATCAACAGCTTTCGTCGGTTGGTGGCGGAAACCGACTGGCCGGAGTCCAAACAGACAGCAATATTCTACCGCGGGTTGACGGAGGATCTCAAGGACGTCATCGCCCAGATCGACCCGCAACCAGTCCATTGCGCTGCCATGATAGAGCTGGCTTCCTGTCTGGAATACCGACTCCGGGAGAGGAAAGCGGAGAATACCCGAAGGGACAAACCCCCCTCGCAGCGGGAGGCACCCCGGATGTTGGACTCATCTGCGCCCCGAGGTGACCCCATGGAGATCGGAACTGTGAGAGCGTCCCTAACACTGACCGAGCGAGATCACCGCCGGAAACAAGGCCTCTGCCTCTACTGCGGCAAGAAGGGCCATTTCTTGCGCGAATGCCCGGTACGTCCCAAGAACAATAGGCCAAAAACCAGCCTAGCCACGGTCGGTGTGGGAGAAACGACGTCGGGAAACCTACGAGCTTGAAGAATCTGGGAAGGAAGTCTTCAAGCTGTCACTTCATCCCTTCCCTGGAAGCTGATGGTACCCGAGAACCCGACCACCGATTTCTCACCGTTCAGGTAACCCTAGACAAGAACCCTATGGCGGTACGGGCCATGATCGATTCGGGAGCCACGGGCTGCTTCATGGACGTCACCGAGGCGGAACGGTTGAGACTTCCGTTGCGCACGAAACCCGTGCCCAAGATGGTATATGCGGTGGACGGCAAGGAGCTGGACTCCGGTCCCATATGACAAATAACCCCGTTGTTATGGATCACCATAGGAAAGAACCATGGCGAATGGATTGCCCTAAACATCATCCATGCCCCTAGATGCAAGCTCATTCTTGGGTTGCCTTGGTTGCGACGACACGAGCCTTCCATCCACTGGTCCTCCAATACGATCACTTTCAACTCCTCCTTTTGTCAGGCCCAGTGCCGCGTACGGGGGTCCCCGGAGGAGGAAACCCCCAGGGCCTCCCAGTTCATGGCCACTGCGGCGGAGAAGGAGGTATCTCTCCCCGAATGCTATGCTCGGCATGCGGCGGTCTTTGATAAAGCAAAGGCCGAGGAGCTGCCTCCCCACCGTGAGTTCGACTGCCGCATCGACCTGGTCCCAGGAGCCGAACTACCCTGCAGCCGAGTGTACGCCCTAACGGGCCCGGAAACGGAACACCTACGAGGCTACCTGGAAGAATACCTAAGACTGGGGTTCATTCGCCCCTCGAGCTCACCAGCAGCTTCACCCCTGTTTTTTATTCCCAAGGCGAACGGCGAACGGCGATGCTGTATCGATTACCGCTCGCTCAACGCCCAGACCGTCAGGAACCAATACCCCTTGCCTCTCATTCCTGTGCTATTGGAGCAAGTACAGGGGGCGAAGATCTACACCCGGTTGGACCTCCGGGGAGCTTACCACCTGGTTAGGATTCGTGCAGGCGACGAATGGAAGACCGCCTTTAAAACGCGGTTCGGCCTGTACGAATACCTAGTGATGCCTTTTGGGCTGTGTAACGCCCCGGCCGCATTCCAATACTTCCTCAACGAAGTATTGAGAGAGTTCCTGGACCGATATGTCGTAGTATACATCGACGACATCCTGATTTTTTCATCCAATCAGGAAGAACACGTCGGTCACGTCCAGAAGGTGTTGGCGGCCCTGGAAAGAAACCGGCTGTTTTGCAAACTCACCAAGTGTGAGTTCCATGTCTCCACGGTGGAATTCCTTGGGGTCCTCCTCACGCCAGAGGGGCAGGTCATGACGGAGCGCAAGGTACAGGCGGTATCCGAGTGGCCCCAGCCCACCTCCGTGAAAGACATTCAAAGCTTCCTGGGTTTCGCTAACTTTTACCGGAGATTCATTCATCAATTCTCGCACTTGGTAACACCACTCACCAAGCTAACGCGTAAAGGGGTTCCCTTTAAATGGTCCGTAGAAGCCCAGGGAGCGTTCGACCAGCTGAAGAGTGCCTTCACCCACGCTCCCATCTTGTGACATGCGAACCCTGACCTACCCTTCCTGGTCGAAGCGGACGCTTCAGACGAAGCAGTCGGAGCAATCCTATCCCAACGACAACCGGACACGGGAGTGCTCCATCCGGTTGCATACATGTCCAAGAAACTGAGTCCCGCCGAGCTCAACTACACCATCTCGGAGAAAGAGCTCCTCGCCATTCGAGAGGCGTTTCTGGAATGGCGACACTGGTTGATGGGGGCCCGACATCAGGTTACGGTGTATACGGATCATCGGAACCTTCAATTCCTACGATCGGCCCGGCATCTATCCCCCAGGCAACAGAGGTGGATGCTCTCCTTTGCCGAGTACCACTTCTTGGTCACCTATCGACCTGGAGCGCTCAAACGAAAGGCAGATGCCCTATCCCGACTGGATACCCAGGACCTTCCCAGGAGCACCCCCGAACAATCCCTTGTCTCACCTGACCTGGTCATAGGTCGTGTAGAGACCGACTCCTTCCTACAGAAGGTGAAACAAGGACTCCGCACCTTCGCCTGGACCACATGGTTGAAGAGCCATAAGGAATAGCGCCTCCACCAAGGACTTCCAATGTGCGGATCCAGACTCCTAGTACCCACGCCCCGGCTTCGCAAGATCGTTTTCTCCTGGTGCCACGAACAGCCCTGTGCGGGGCACATGGGAGGTACCAAGACTCTGGAAAGAGTGCTAAGACAATTCTGGTGGCCCTCAGTCAGACCAGACGTACTGCAGTGGGTCCAGCAGTGCATGATCTGTGCACAAATGAAAACTGACCATCTGAGGAAGCAAGGGCTCCTGATGCCTCTCCCCACGCCGATGAACCCCTGGGAAAGAATCTCGATAGACTTCGTGGTGGGGTTGCCAAAAGACCAGGGATGCACCGCCATCATCGTGGTAGTGGACTACCTCACCAAAATGGGCCACTTCATCGCCTGTAGACAAGTCCCTTCGACCGGGGTGTTGGCATCCCTCCTGTTGAAGAACGTGGTGCGGCTCCATGGACTCCCGTTAGGAATAGTGTCTGACCGGGGCTCGCAGTTCACGGCCAGGTTCTGGAAGGTGTGGTGTGAGCAGCTCGGCATCCGCTCTTCTCTCTCCACAAGCTTCCACCCGCAGACGGATGGCCAAACCGAGCGACTCAACCAGACGCTAAAACAATACTTGCGCTGTTATGTGGACCGGGCAGCGAACTCATGGGTGGATTTGCTCTGGGTGGCAGAAGTGGCCTATAACAACGCACAACACTCCGCTACACGTCACACCCCCTTCTTCTTAGCCTCAGGGTTCCACCCTTGCTTCATTCCATTCTTGCTCCCGCGTGAGTGCACGCCCCTTCCCGAGCTCCAAAGTCGACTAGTTGCCATCCGCTCTGCCCTCCGACAGGCCCGGTCTCACCTTCTGGTTACTAAAGGGAAGTATAAGGCCCAAGCCGACAAGCATCGCCGACCCGCTCCGGTCTACCATAGAGGGGACCGTGTGTGGTTGTCCACCAGGAACATCCGATTCTGGAAGCCCAGCGTCTTCAACCCGAAGTTCATCGGTCCGTACCCGGTGGGGCGGCACGTGAACCCGGTGGCGGTGCAGCTCCGGTTGCCTCCTCATCTACGCATCCACCCGGTGTTTCACGTGTCCTTGCTCAAACCTTCGCAGTGCCCTGTTCGGAAGGCGCCAGCTCCGGTGTGGGTCCACCAGGACCGGGAGTACGTGGTGCGGCGTGTCCTGGACTCCAAGATGGTACGGGGCAAGCTGTGGTATCTCTTGGCCTGGAAGGGGTATGGCCCGGAGGAGGACTCCTGGGAACCAGCTTCGGCGGTGCATGCAGATCGCCTGGTGGCTGGAACACCAACATCCAGAATTCCAGGCGCCGGCCGGCATCACGTGCTCTCCGGAAGCACACTTAACGCGGCTCCTCCCAGGAGGCGGGGCCAATGATTCCTTTCATCGAGCCTGAGCGTTCGAACTCGGACGCTATCTTGGCTTCCCGTTTTGTCTTCGGTTCCAGAGTGCCTTCGTTTCCTGATTGCTAGGAGATCCAGGTAACGTTCCTAGTTCTACCAGGGTGTGCTACGCCTCGTGGCACTCCTCCTCCGCTGGCTCCGCCAGCCCCGCCGAAAACCTTCTCCGCTAGGCTCTCTGCTCAGTATCCAGGCCGAGAACAAGCCGTCCAGAGAACGCCTTATTCTTGCTGGTGCAAAACCCCGCTGCGCTGCTCCGCCCCAGGATTCCGGGCATGACGTTGAAGCGCAGGGTTTCCGCACCGCCTCCCCTTCAGGTTCCGTCGTCTCCGATACGGGAGAACCCAGATCCGACTCCTAGCGCTCCTCCGCCCAAGGATTGAGGGCGTGACGTAGCAGCGCCAGGAACAGTCATCGTTTGACCTTGAACTTCTCCGTAAAGGAACGGAAGAAGTTTAGAACCCTCCGAGCGCTCCTCAGCCTTTACAAACTCCGAAAGGCGTTGAGAGGTAGCGCCTACCCCAGGTAAACCTTCACCCCTTCGAGACACTGGGCTCTACGTCTCCGCTACCCGTGAAGTAACGCGGTAGCCACCTGCCCAAGCCCACTCACGGGACTTAAGTGGTTCTGGTGAGGCACGGACAGACCTCACGCCAGAAGGACAGAATCCCAGGTGAGCAGCAATCACAGGCACAGGGTGGGAGCTGAGCGCTGGGGAACCGCCTTGGAGTAATCTGTCCTCTCTCTCTTTTCAGGTCTCCATCCCCGCGGTCCCTACCCTTCCTTCCCTCACCCACCTGTCTCCCAAGTCCGAGGGTGTTATACATACGCCGGACTGGGGACGGATGGGAGGTGGACCCATAACTAGCATCATCGTCATCCCGAGGAGAGGACCCCAGGGCAGCATAACACCTTTGTATATGGCGGCTTTTCATTGATCAATAGGCTTAGCAGTCCCTCCTTAGTACCACCTTTTCTCTTCTTGCAACCTCCCATGAGGACACCCTCTGTTACATGTGTTGTTACTCGGAAAGCTTTAATGACAGCCTCCTAAAATTATTGTCTTAAATAGCTTTGTCCTGCCTGCTGTTGCAAGCAGGACATGCTCGCCCTCAATGCTTTTTTTCATTTAATTTCTTCAGTGTGGCACGCCTCGGCAATAATAATGGCAGCTGCAGGTTTTTTTGCTATTTGCTGGCCGAGCGCGGCCGCATGCCTTTATTTTTGTTTGTTGTTTTTAATTGGTGGCACCCGCACTTTAGCTTTAAACATCTTAAAAAGGAATAAAAAGGAAAATCTTGAAGAACATCACTGTTGGATACGGACTATATTATTATTGTTCTTCTGAAATTGTAGTGTGGTGCACCTGTGCTTTTGTTTGAAATTGTTAGGTTCCTACAGGAACTAGCACTGTGATGGTGGGTGCGATTCAGCGTGCACACAGACCCCAGTAAGTACAGAGGGGTTAATACTGATATAGGGATAGTAGGTTAGGTGCTGCCAATTAGAAGGTTCCACTGTCAGAGCCGTTAGGTAAAATACAAAAAAAAAATGAATTTTTGTTTACTTTTGGACAATCACTGCACCCGCGCTTTAGCTTAAGATGTTCAAAGCTAAAGCGCAGGTGCCACGTATGTAAAAAAAGTAAATAAATAGAAAAAAAAGTGTACAACCCCCATATTTGTTTCGAATTTTTTACTTTTGTTACAAACACAGCACCCTCGCTTTCGCTTACAAAGTTGAAAGCTAGAGCCGTGTCCCACAAAGGTCTCACATTTACCAGAGTTTGAGCTTTTAGCATTGTAACTGGCAATGCCTTTTATTTATGTGTTTAAAAAACCTGCAAGCGGTGTTTATGCACCGCTTGCAGGTATTTTAAACACATGAATAAAAGGCATTATCATTTACAATGCCAATAGCTAAAACTCTCGCAAATGCGAGACATATTGTATTGCAAATTCTTGTTATCTCTTGGGTGTAACACCTGGATCTCGCTCTGCAGTATATATATGCAGGCTCCTGTGCCTGTAGTAATCTAGAGAACCCTACAGGGCATCATTTTCTTTGATCCTGTTGAGCTGTGCCTACTGGCACCAATACTGACCCACCTGCGGGGCGTCGATACCGCATAGAAATGGTGTGGTGTGTACCAGCACCTGCACACCACAATGAGGGTTGTCCTGCTTCAGGGAGTGTGGGGGCCAAGGCTCTCTCTGTGGGTGCGCTGCTTCGATTTGAAGTGAGTTCGCGCTGTCGACAGAGGAGCTTGTAACACGTCTCTATGGCCGCATCATGTTATGATAGCGCACCCTCTAGTCGGCGGAGGCCACTACCGCGAGACAGAAGCCCGCTGAAATGAAGAATGAAGAATAGGCAATGCGCGAGGTGCGCTGAAATGCATTCCCGCTGTTCCCCATGTGAAGTAAGAAAACCTTTGTTAAGCAGATAAGGACAAATTTGGCACATTTCCCCACTGATACAATAGCAAAATAAATCACACAAAGGAAAGGGCACTTATCACGTGACTGCAAGCATCGAAGAAAGAGGTGGCCTGATAATGAAGTAAGGACTATTCTGGGACTGGCCAACTTACCATTGGCTGTGTGTTTTTTCTTTCATTCCCAATTTTTCATGTGAAAGGTAGTTTATGGTTATAAGTTAATCAAGGCTGCTGTAAAATAAAAGTGAAGGAAAGAAAGAATGCATAATCCTCGCCTCCGGTCCTGACAGAAAACTGGGAGAGAGGGGGCTTAGTCAGAAAAAAACCTTGTGAGAGCAGACCGCCTAGCATTATTCTGACAGACTGTGGTAGAACAGGCAGGGTTTGTGGAAGACCAAGCTGTGTGAGGAGAGCAGGAAGACGGGGTGGGAAGGTGACACCTGGGCAGACTGGGCAGAAGCAGAAGTAAAAATAACTTAGATAGTAGACACACTTAAAGCAAGAGTGCCTAAGCTGAGGGATGAGCAGATAGGCCAGGGGGAGAACAGTTAGGCTGCAGGAAGCGTGAGAAGGCTAGAGGGAGAGCACGAAGAAAGGAGTGAGCGGACGGGCTGTGAGATAAGGCCTTTGGAGACAGTGGCGGCCGGCATGGCTCCCGGGTGTCAGGGTGAGGAGGGAGGTGCTCAAGGGAGAGTCGCGCGGGGAGGTTGGGGTGCGTAATATTAAAAAAGCATAAACCTACCTTGCCGCCGGGTCCCGCGTCTCTGCTCCTGCTTTCCTCGACTTGGAACAAGAAGCACAGCCAGGCCCCACTGGCCAATCACAACACTACAATGCACTGTTGTGATTGGTAAGCACCACGGCTCACCTGACCAATCACAATGCTGCAATGCAGCATTGTGATTGGTCTGAGCACCGTGAGGCGGCACTCAGCCAGGGACTGGGGAGGTGGGCATGTTCTCCATGCAAGCTGTAATGCAGCCTAGATGGAGAACAGGTAAAGTGCACATGACTGGTTTGGGCAGCCCAGGAGGGCCTACCAAACAGTCATTGTGCGCTTAGGAGTGGGCAAACCACTCCTGCCCTGCTCCAAGAGTAGAGCAGCCCTGCCCACCTGCCCGCCCGCAAAGGAGCATGAAGCATAAAATGATAATAACTCAAAGTATTATCATTTTACATTTCGTACTTTGCACTGCTTAAAAGCAGTGGTGCAATGCTCCTCAGCCATAGCAGAGGAGCCACCACTGTTTGGAGAGCTGTCAGGCTTGTGTTGTGCAGAAAGATGTTATTTGATAAAACAGTATAATTGACTGTCTACACACTTCAAGACCTGTGTATTTTATGATATTTTTAATTAATAAATAGATGTATACTTTTTCATAAAAAACGTTGTCCATATTGTCAGCCTTGGGTATACGGTTATATTTCCCTTACATGAATGATGTGAGCTTGAACAAGTGAGATCTAGGTGTACTCTGGTACACATAGTTAATACTATTACGACTCCTAAAGTACAGTCCAAAGGAAATTTGTTTTATGATACAGTTGTATAGTACCCCTTTCCTTTGGTGTAAAGGGGTCCCTCTCATTTCTTCACAATATTGAGAGATCAGACAGGCTGAGGAATAGTGAGCAGGTTGGGAGAAGAATAGGTGGGTTGACAGTAAGTGGGTAGGCTGGTGACGGAGGCAGCAGGCTGCTGAGAGCAGATAGGCTAGGGAAGAGCGGGAAGGCTGTGGGTGAGCAATCATGGTGTATAGGGAGAATGGGTAGGATTAGGCAGGAGAAAGCCAGCAGGTTGTGGGGAAATGGTCATGGAGAAAGAGCGGCCAGGATTTGATGCTATTGGGCAAGCTATTGGCCATGGAGGGAGGCTGGGGAAAAGCAAGTAGACTTAAAGAAGAGTGGGCAAATTCTCTAAGTGGTTGCATGTTACCTCAGTTAGCTTCAATGCAACTTAATGGAGAAATTACTTTTTCTTAATTTGTTACTCTTACAATCCTTCCAAAACTGATAGCAGATGATGGCATGTGTGCAGTGGGTAGTCTTAGAAGGGAACTGACAGTCTGGAGGAACAATGGGCAGAATGAAAGGAGAGTGGAGAGATATGGAAACTGGGGAGAGTGGCAAAGTGAGAAAAGATCTGAGACAGGCAGTCAGCTGTAGGGGTAGTAATAGTCTGGAGAAGGAGCTGCCACACTTCCACAGGCTCTTATGCTACTACAGCAACTTCTGCATTCAGCACCAACTAGCAATGAGATAATCCAGTTTAAAGGAACACTCCAAAACACTCCATCCAGTTGGAGCCTCAATGAACTAGCCCTATTTCACTTGTGGCTAAATAGAGAGCAATAAAAAGCCTCATCAGTGCCTGCAAAGAATTAACAGACTGGGGGAGAGCAGTCAGGATGAAGCAAGAACAGAGAGAACAAGGAGACTGGGCTGAAATGAAGTTGGGCTGAATATTCTGATGCCTGACCTGTTTAGAAGCCCCCCCCCTTATAATATTTAAACTCTGTTGAGCCAGTGACATTTTAAAAGAAATGTAAGGATGGGCTTTAGTAGTGTTGCTTATGTTCTGTCCTCATCTGATTAGCTGCCAGATACCCTTTTTTGTGTGCCTTATCCACCACAGTGCAGCACCACAGACAGCAATCTGCTTTGACTTATCGCAGAGGCTCTAGCTCCTTCTTCAGTGTTACCAGAGCACTCACATTTTGAAAATTCTTAGGAGTGAGAACCAATGAGCATAATTGGTAACAGCTCACAAAGTGATTAACATCAACAATCCCCCCATTAACCATAGATATAGCATTCATTTCTAAATGCCTGTAACTGCTGTGGGTCCCTTCTGTTCAGAAAAGCATTATATCTTATTCAAATAACTTTCTCTATTGTCTTTCACATGTACTCAAAAATCACCCCCATGAAACTTTTTGAGATTGGAAATACTCTAGGATCATTTAATTCTCAAGAATATTTCATAACCACCAAGAAATGATGACAATACAGTATTAAAATGTTTCACAGATATTAAAGAGTAACAACAATACATTAAACTAAAAAATCATGATGTTGCCAAAAGTGATAACATGTAGCATCAACACATTAAATTATAAAAATAAAAAAGATAAGTGTCCAACATAAAACATTTCAGAAAAGAATCACTTGTTTCATATTGTTTTTCATCTGGTATGGAAATATCCATAGGCCCAATGCAGATGGGGCAAGAAATCAACCCCTTTCAGTCCTCGTAGTCCAAATCTAATTTATGAAACAAGAACTTTCTATCTGTTATACTTATGGTGGATATGCACTCAACCAATGCAAATTACGCTGATGCATTTCGATCTTCTTAGGGCCTGTCATTTAGATGAAGGTCTTCCACTGTACAAGAAATGAAATAGAGCTCTATGTCACTTAGGGCCAGATGTATCAAGATTACAGTTTGCTAGTCTATAATAGCAAATTTTACTGATTCGCTATTAGAGACTCGCAAAATGCAATGTATGTAGGTTTCTGCAAATATTTTGCGATTCCTACTTATACCTTAATAGCGAGTCGCAAATTGTGATTCTCTATTAAGGAATGTCTTTCCATTCATTCCTATGAGCCTAGAGGCTCATTGGAATGAATGGGAATTGCATGCACAATTAGCGAGTACCCAATAGGTACTTGCAATATGCGCATGCAATTTCAAGGGTGCTAGGGTGCCAAAAGGACACTCTGTTGCACCCCTGAAATATGCATGTGTGCACATGTGGTAAATTGCGATTCCTTATCGCAATTTAAAAAGCACTTCCTGCATTGCATTTAGAGAATCGCAAATTGCAATTCTCTAAATGCATTCACAAAATAGGTAATCACAAAAATTGCGATTCTCTATTTTGCATATGCCTTTTGAGATGATACATACCAAAAGGCTTTTTCCCGTTAGCAAACGGGCCGATTCTACGAATCGGCACGTTTGCGAATGGGAAAACGCTTGATACATCAGGCCCTAAAGCATTAAAAATACTATTCAAAATAGGAGTATGCCGGAAAATGGAAAACGTTACATACCAATCACTGTGTATATTCACAATATCATACTCACAATATCCATATCCATCCATATCTTTAAGTTGATTGATGACATCCATAGTCTTTTAGGTAGGTTGGGATATCAACAATAAGGATACATCCACGTACTTAGCAAGGGGTTCAAGTATTGAATTGACTACAGAATTATCGGGCGACCTGGTGGATTCAGGGGATTTTTATGAAACTTCAGGAAAATATAGACGTTTGGGGTACAAGCATGTTTATTTACTGGGTAACCTTCTTCTTTCCTGGATAACCAGCCTTCACTCCTCTCTTTGTTTATTAATTCAGTAATCTTCCTCATAATCATCGGAGAAGGATATTTTTTATAGTGTTTCTCATTATTTAGCTGCTTCAATATTTCATCTCATATGTGGGCCTATCCATAATGACAATTGCGCCTAGTTTGTCATCAGGCTTAATGATAATTTCTTCCCATATTTTAATTCTGAGTAATGCTTGACGTTCCGCCTTGTATAAATTATTCTTAATTGTGGAAATCCATTTAGTAGTTTTCGAGATATTAAAGGTGAAAAAAATTTGTATATCTAAAGGCGTGGACCCTTCGTGAATCCAAAATATCTTGTGCAGCGTTCTGATTAGCTGCCAACACTTCAACCAGGGAGTGATGGCAGCCATTTTGGGACTCAGACTTAGCCGAGTCCCAACCAAAAACATTAAAAAAAGTGAAGGGGGCAATGTAGGAATACCCTGACCCCCTAGTCCTGGTGGCGGGGTACCTCAGGGACCCTGTTAGGGCAAAAAAGCATTCTTTAAAGATTTTCGCAGCAAATATTGTGAAGATTCGCAAATCCGCACCATTTTGTTTTTTTTTTAAAACAGAGTGGTCTCCCTTGCTTGTTTACTGTTTAGATCCTGAGTGGGCCAGGTCCCGGGTGCATGCTTGAATATAGGGAGGGGGCACACACGGCCCCCTTTCTAAAGCTGACCACCACCTCCCGGGGCTTTCTTGAGAAAATGGTGGGGGCCATGTGACCTCCCTCCTGTAGCTCTAAAGAGCCTGGGGACCACCACCTCACTGGGGCTTAATTCAAAAATTGGAGGGGGGACAAACAGGTCCCCTCCTGTGGCTGTTAAAATCCCCATGGAACGCCACCTTCCCGGGGCTTTAAAATAATAAAATGAAAGGAGGGAGGTCCACGCTTATCCCTTCCATAGGCTTTTAATGGCCCTGGGGAGCACCACCTCCCCAGGGCTAGGCTCATGAATAATACAGGGGGGCCATGCGGATCCCTCTCTTCACTTACAAATTTCCCCAGGGACCTCCTCCTCCCCTTGGCACACAACTTGTCAAAAGAGGTAGGGGGGCCATGCACCCTCCCTCCCGGGCCATATTTGGCCCCGAGGACCACCGCCTCCCCAGGGCGGGCCCATGCAAACTGAACAGAGGGGGCCGCATGGCTCCCCTTCTGGAGCCATTATTGGCCCTGGGGACTGCCATCCGCTAGTGCCTGCTCCCTATCTCCCGAGGTGCCTGCCTTCAGGGGATAGCTGTTTGCTTTTGCTTGGGGGTAGGTTTGACAGTGAGAGCAAACAGTAAGTCTGCTCCCAGTGGGCGGGAGCAGGAAATCTGCTCCTGCTTGCTAGGAGCAGACTCTCTTATCGGTGTGGGCAGGAAAACAGATGATAGAATTACTCCTGCATGCAGGGAGCAGCAGTTATGCTCCTCCATGCGTACAGGAGCAATGCCTGTTCCTGCTGGAGGCAGTAAGCTGGCAGGGTCAAGAGGGGCATTTCACCCCCCCCCCCCCACGGGCCCATTGTGTGGAAACATTTGTTGGACAAATGGGCAGGTGAGATTCCGTTCTGGTCCTGATGCTCATTTCTCTGAAATCAAACCTCAATGCCAAGCACTTATAAATATAAACACAGCAGGTGCACCAATTGAAGCTCCACTTCTGTGAAGATCAAATAATCCTATCTTCCTGGTCTTGACGAGGGCAAAGCAAGTGTGTTTTCTTGGCAATTCCACATTAAAAAATGTTCTGAAATCCTTGGTAAAGGTGAGTGCATCATTGATCTATTGGATGCAATATGTAGTGACTGTGATGAGTGGCTTTATTCATGGCCTTTCCTAGTGAGAGCAGAGTCCATGGTTCTCCCTTTGCATTACTACGAGTATGCAAATGTGAAAATTACTTGGAAGCTTTGCACGTTTGGCCCTGCCCACCTTAGTATTATGCAAAGGTCTTTCGCCTTTTGCTGGGATGATGGACAGCTTAACAATAGTCCCCCCCAGCGCATTTACACCTGATTTTGGTGAAGAGTTCTTTGTGCCTACGAATATGAGGACATCTCCACCAAACAAACAAGTACTTACTTTATATAGGGACCAGATGTACAACCATTCTGTTTTGCGGGTCGCAAATTGCAATTTTTTGCGACTTGCAATTTGCAACTCGCAATATAGAATGTCCTATTGTGTCTTAGACACACTTAGTGATTCCCAATGTGGTCGCAAATGGCCTGCCTCATAAATATTCATGAGGCAGGTTGCAATATGCGACCCATTTGGAATGGGCAAGAACACAGCGATGGTGGCCTGCTGGGGACAGCAGACCACCATGTCTATGTTGGCTTTTTAAATAAAATTCTTAAAGGAAAATGGGATGCGTTTAAAAGAAAAAAAAGAAAGCATTTCTTTTCAGTTTTTTAAGGGCAGGCAGTGATTTGTGGGACCACTACCTACGCTTAAAAATATTTTTGTATACGTTCACAAAGGGTAAGGGGTGCCCTGGGAACCCCTTCCCATTTGTGACTGGCTTACCACCTATGGTAACTGCGATAGTTTTGCAACCATACTATTAGTAAGGTAAGCCCTTGACACGCTCTTTCCTAATAGTAACTCGCAAACCCGATTTTGCAAGTCTGGTTATTGGTTACTGACTCGCAAAATAGGGTTCGGACAGACTACAGCCCGATTTCCATTTGTGACCGCTAAAAACGGTCAAACATCTGGCCTATAGTTAATTGGAAGTACCCTTGTTTTGTGGAGATTTACTTCCTTGTAGTCTTGCTGTCTTCTCTATAGGAAGATTCATGTTATCACAGATTTCTGGATAAAAACTTACGAGGAACAATCATATTGCCAAAATGCACACAAGGTTGCTGGAAACATTTCCTCGTGGTGTAGTGTAGAATATGCACTGGAAAATTACCCAATGAGTTAGCACATACTAATTAACCAGTAGAAAGTATTACAGTTGGGTAGATATTTTCTGCAAAACTGTGGACTGTTGTTGGATAAAGGGGCAGGTGAGGTTCTGTTCTGGCCCAGGCACTGAGACAGCTACTGACATACCTATACAGACTCAGACACCCACTCACACACCCATTCTGCCACTCTCACATCTACTCACAGACCCACACAGCCACTCACACACTCAACCATACACCCATACAGTTACACACACACATACTCACACACCCACAAAGCCACTCACATACCCACTCACACACCCATGCAGCCACTCACAGACCCATACAGCCACTCTCATACCCACTCACATATAAACAGCCACTCACAAACCCACTCACACACCCACACATCTACTCATAAACCCACTCACCGATCTATAGAGCCACTCACATACCCACTCTCAAATGTTACTGGTTAAAGTTAGGAAATACATTTTAAAAACCCTTGAAATTCACTATAAAAGCTAAAGGTTACAGGGATGTTATAGTTAGGAAATAACATTAAAAAGTCATAGAAATTCACTGAAAAAAACAAAAGGTTACTGGGACGTTATACTTAGTCTCAGATTTCACTTGTACAAAGCCATTGAAATTCAGCTGTTATGGTTACCTGAGCTAACTATAACTTTTGCCCCTACAATGCATTGCTTATGACCTCACATATTACATCACTCATGACATGGTCAAGTGGGGCCGGGAATAAGAGGGGGATGAAAAATGTTTGTTTCCAATGTTAATTCCCATAGAGAATTTGGACATGACTACAGCTTGAACTGCTGACTGGAAGTACACCAAATTTGGCAGAAAGCAAGATTTTGGTGCAGAAAGTTCTTTTTTTGTGATTTGGTGCAAATACTTTCTGTAGTTTTTGAAATATTAAATTGAAAAGAAAATGGTAAATCTAGGTACGCGGACCCTTCGTGTACAAATTGCAGCACTCCGTGAATCCACCTGCCAACAGCAATGCTGTGATTGGCTGGTCACAACCTGAGTAGAAAGTTGCAGCTGCCATTTTATATATTGGGGAATGGCCCAGGGAATGAAAATTCACACAAAATGTAATAGAAGGGATCAGGTTAGAGGTACCCTGACCCCATGGGTGTGATATAGAGGTTTGTGAAGGACCCATGATTTACATCAAATTGACCGAAAACTATTTTCTCCCCATGCATGGATTCGCAGATCTGCTGTGATGCTTAGCACGGCAGATCCATGAATTTGGTGGGAAATTAAAAAAAACATACAACCACTCAGACCCATTCACAGACTCACTCACAGACCCACGCACACATACTTACTCACCCATCACAGGCCCATTCATACCTACTTACAAACCTATCCTTCCACTCACAGACCCACTCACAACCCCTTTCACACATTCACATACCCACTCACAGACCTACTCAGACACTCACACATCCACTCCCAGACCCATTCACATACTCAAACAGGCACTTACAGACCTGCACAAACCCTCACACACCCAACTCACAAACCCACTCCCAGACCACCTCAGAGAGTCATACACCGACTCATAGACCCTCTCGGTCACTCACACACACACTCACAGACTCACTCAGACATTCATGCACCCACTCACAGACCCACTCACAAACTCACACACATTCACTCATAGACCCTTTCGCACAGGTCACACACCCACTCAGGCACTCACATACCCACTAACAGACCCACTCATGCAGACACTCACAGACCAACTCACACACTGACTCACTGACCCACTCAGACACTCACACACCCACAGACCCACTCAGACGCTTACACACCCAGTAACAGACCCATCACATATCCACTTACAGCCCCACATAGACACTCACACACTCACAGACCTTGTCACAGACTTACACACAATGAATTAAACCCAGATCTGTGACTGGGGGTGAGTGTTTCAACACTCTGTCCATTATTTTATTTTGAGATGTTTCTATGTGCACCTTAAGTGGCTAAGGGTATGCCCGATGTAGGTCCCTTGCTTTCTGCACCACTGGATTCAAGCTAGCCTGACTGATAAGGGGGTGATTTTATTTTGTGATGTGACTTACACATTCACTTACAGACGCATAGAACCATTCACACACTCACACACCTACTTACAGACCCATATAGTCACACACTCACTCACACACCCACTCACAGACCCACTCAGACACTGACTCACCTATTCACACACACACCCACTCACAAACTGACTCACACACTCACAGACCCATTCAGATACTCAGACACCCACTCAAAAACCCACTCACACACCCGCTCCCAGACCCATTCACACACTCTCACAACCACTTACTGACCTACACAGACAGTCACATACCCACTCACAGTTTCACTCATACACACAATCACAAACCCACTCAGACACTCATACACCCACTCACAGGCCCACTCATAGACCCACATATGCAGCCATACACACCTAGGGGTCGATAATTATTGTTAGGACACGCCAGCAGCTTTAAATCATTTTTCCCCCGCTTCCCAGGTGTTGCTTGGCCGTTTTTCGAGGCTAAGTCACCGGGTCCCGGGTTGTTGGTTTTGGCGGCCATCTTGGGTTGGGCGCTATTGAACGAGCGCTCTACTCGCTCTATTTAAACGGCCAGTCATGCCTCCGCGCAGCGGACGCGGACAGCGGATGCGCCGGACCTGCGCCGGAGGTTCGCCAGAGGTGAGCCCATCTTTGCCCATCCGTGACCATCCGGGGCCTGGGGCCAGAACCTCTGGCCAGATTGTGGTTTACTCAAGGGCCGATCTATTACAACTTAATTTGGGCAAGTCCCTTCCGGAGCCGGCTACCCTACACCGGCTGGGCTGCGAGGGTCTGCTTATGTCACCTAGAGGCGCCAGAGGGCGCCTGCGCACGCCCAACATACATACCCTGAGCTACGGTCTACTGAATACTCGCTCTCTGCAGAGCCATAGGTTAGAGGTTTTTACACTCCTGGAAGACGGGGAGTTAGATGTCCTCGCGCTTACTGAAACATGGCTGGAGGACTGCTCAGCGCCCGACTTGGTTGCGGCCCTCCCAGATAACTATTTGGCTATTCATTTTAACAGGGAGGGAGCTAAGAGAGGAGGAGGAGTAGCCCTTCTTTATAAATCATGCCTCCGTGCCAATAGGTTACTCTGCGAAACCCTTGGAGGAGCTGAGGTTATGGGGGTTAAGCTCAGGAGGGGAGCAGTCTGTGTGGTGTGCCTGGTGGTTTATCGGCCACCTTGGGCATCGCCTGACTTCCCTATCCTCTTTGTAAGATTGGTCCAGGACCTGTGTACAAGATACGATAAACTGGTGATCGTTGGAGACTTCAATTATCACTGGGAAAAGTCCCCTAAAGAAGGACAAGCATTACAGATCGAGGAGGCGATCTCCTCCTTAGGTCTCATCCAACAGGTTAAGGGACCAACACATGAGAAAGGTCATGTGCTCGACCTAGTCTGGACCACCATGCCAGCTCAGGGTATCACGGAAATTCTTCCTTGTGCTTGGTCTGATCATTTTTTAATTAAGGGTAGACTCACATTGAGGGGCCCCCTGTCCAAACCTGAGGAGGGCTGGAAAACGGCCTGCAAATGGAGAAACCTTGATGAGGAAAAACTGGTCCACCTCTTAGAACATCATCCCTCAGACATAGAGCAGGATGCCAACATTGATGCTCTATGCAGACATCTTCAGCATAAACTGGGGAGTGCCATTGATGTGGTGGCACCTCTCCGCAGGATGAAGAAGGTGGCGAGAGGAGCCGGGGCGCCTTGGTATAATGATTCCCTTAGAGAGATGAAACGCGGGGTGAGGAAGAAAGAACGGGCATGGCGTAAAAAGTATGACGCTATCTCCAAACAAGAATATACCTCATCCTTAGCCCAGTACAAACTAGCCATACAATCAAGGAAGGCTGCTTTCTTTGAGGAAAGAATAACTACTGCTAGAAATCCGCAAAAAGAAATCTTCCGGGTCCTGGCGGAGCTCAGGGTGAACAAGGAGCAAAGTCCTGAGTTCACCCAGGAGGAGTGTCAGAGGTTCCAGGATTTCTTCGTAAAGAAGATATCCGACATCTTGGATGAAATTGCAGAAACTGCACCCCTCGAATGTCCGCACATACCGGACCTCACTGGCCCGCTAAACATTCCACCTCTAGCTGAGCTATCCCTTATTTCCAAACAGGAATTACTTAAAATCACAGGCCGAGTCAAATCAGGCTCCTTGGTGGATCCCTGCCCGCCTGACATATTCAAGATGGCAATGCCAGGAATAGAGGAGGAGGTTCTGCACCTATTGAACACCTCTCTCCGGACAGGACAGATCCCTTCAGCTTTTAAAGAGGCTCGCCTGATCCCTTTATTGAAGAAACCTGGAGCAGACACAAAATGTCTGAAAAATTTTCGGCCCATCTCCCAGTTGCCTTTCTTGGCCAAGGTAATTGAGCAGCATGTGTTAGCTCTATTATCGGGCCATCTAGAGAGTAACAACCTGTTGGAGACCAATCAGGCAGGGTTCCGTGCTAATCACAGCACGGAACTAGTTATGCTATCCATTTTGGATGAGCTAAGGATGCGAGCTGATGTAAAAACACCGAGCGCCCTGGTACTATTGGATCTCTCCGCGGCGTTTGACACCGTGTGCCATAAACAGCTTCTGTCGCGGTTGAGATCCTTTGGCGTCGTGGGTACAGCACATGCATGGCTCTCTTCATTTCTGCAGGGTAGGACACAACGAGTACAGCTGGGGGATCTACTTTCTACCCCTGCTCCGATCACCTGCGGGGTCCCCCAGGGATCTGCCTTGTCTCCACTACTTTTCAACATCTACCTGCAACCACTAATTGCTCTCCTGAATAGGATGGACTGCCTAGTGTACAACTATGCCGATGACACCCAGATAATCATCCGGCTGGATGATGGTCCAGGAGCTCCCACCAGGCTACAGGACATATTGAAAACCACAGTCAATTGGATGTCCGAGAACTCCTTAAAAGTCAACCCGGATAAAACGGAAGTATTACCCATTTCCATCTCGGGTAACCTTTGGAGTGATAAATTTTGGCCAATGGAGCTGGGTGTACCCCCAAAGCCGGCAGTTGCAGTCAAAAGCCTAGGCCTATATGTAGATAATAAATTATCCATGGAAAAACAAGTTACCACCGTAGTAGGCACCAGTATAGGCTTGTTAAGACAACTTAGGAAGATCGCGGCCCTACTCTCATTCTCTACCTTGAGACACGTGGTCTCAGCCACAATTTTGGCTAGGCTGGACTACGGGAACTCCCTTTATTTAGGTTTACCACAGCGGCGGCTGGACAAACTACAGGGAGTCATGAACGATGCAGCTAGGTTGATATTTAAAAAACCCAGAAATGCCCATGCCTCTCCCCTGATGCAGGAGTTGCACTGGCTACCAGTTCGCCAGAGAATTGTCTTCAAAGGGATGTGCATTGCTCACAAGGCTTTGCATGGTAAAGCACCAAAATACCTAAAATCCCGACTATCCCCTTACATACCGGGTAGGACTTTGCGTTCGTCGGACGCCACCCTTCTGTCTCAGCCCCGCTTTAAATTGACCACGGTGGGGGGCCGTGCTTTCTCCAACACAATCCCAGCCCTATGGAACAAATTGGATCCAGAGCTCAGGAAGGAGAGTAATTTACTTTCCTTCAGAAAAAAATTAAAAACCGTACTATTCAAACAAGCATGGAGCAGACCTTAGGTGTACTGCTGGTTTCAAGTGAATATAACATCTATCACGTAAATATGGTCAGACAGCGCTTAGAGACCCCTGTGGTTATAACGCGCCATACAAATTAAATAAATAAAAATAAATAAATACAGCTACTCACCAACCCATGCAAACTAATCTTAAATGTCCTGCATTGTACTGAATGTGTGCTTTTGGTTAGTGGACCTATGACGTATCCATGGATTCGAGTAAGAAATTAAAAAAATTGATTTTAAAGAAAATAATCTAGTGTTTCAGTGGCTCTGAAAAGAGTCTTTGTGTTTAAGTTGTTTAGATGATAACTACACATAAGACAGGATGCAGTGTTTCAAGTTGTTTAGGAACACCATGCTGCCTTTCTCTGTGAAATAAACTCCTTTGTTTCTATATATACCATCCATATCAAAGCGTAAATTGTTGTGGTATATGGACCTATGCTGTGGTCTCAGAAAAATGCAGAAACAGTTTTATTGACATGTTTCCTGGATTTGTCTATCTGTGGACAAAATTTGTTTGACCACGTTCACTTTTGCGTTTGGCAAATGTTGGAGAACACCAAGGCAGTGTGAGGGAAATTAATCTACTAAAGCTATCCTTCATTAGGGTTTCCAGTCTTACCCCAGTAATAGTGCCTAGGTCATTGCCACCACAGTGCACAATCATGAGGTCTGAATGTTGGCAATCCATAATGCTTTCAACTAAAGGCAGAAATTAATACCACTACAATTCTCTCTGGCCAAGCCGAGTAATGTTTACACTAAGTAAACCCAAGTCCATGTCAATGCTATTCTTTCTAGCTCTCTTTCTGGCACAAAACACAAAACTATGGCCCACAATCCATACTTTAATGATTTTGGAGGCAAACTGGATTAGCAAACCACACACAAGAAAAGGGGGCAGGAGGAAATTCCCTATTTCGACCTCCACTGGATATACCTCATCACACACTGAGAAGTAGGGAACTATAAATCGGTCTGTAAGTGAGATCAAAGTTGGCTAAGTGCAATGCTTCAAAAAAGCTGCCCTCACCCACAACAGTATGCGGCATGCTTCATCATTGGGCTGCTACAAACACCTCTGCGCAGACCAATGCATGAGATAGAGCAATAGGGCAGGGAGACAATACAAACATATAGAAAAGGTCAGGATCTAAAGAAAAAAACGTGCAAATTAATTGTGAAAGCTAACTCTTGGATATCCCAATATCTATTTTATTAATGTATTCCCTGGTTAGAGTTAAAAGGTATCTCAATACCAGTGGATGGTGGTGAAGCGAGTGAATTCTGCACCATTCACCCCTCCATTCTGCAAAGAAGTCGACATGTTTCAGCCAGATATCGTAGCTTTTTTCAGGACTGTTAGATCCCTTGCCTTACTCCCTTTCTAATATACCTAAATCTGTATATTGAGTACTACACCTGTAATTTTACTAAAGTCCTTTAATCACACTCCAATTTGAATCTGTAGGTGAGAAAAAATATATATGTAAAAGTAAAAAGAAAACTGAAGACCATGACAATTAAGATACATAATGTGCTCCTATCTGAAGAGTGAAGAAGCATTCCTTTCTTTGCCCCTCTCAACCCATTTGGTGCGATGGGGCTGACTGGCAGAGCCCTTATTTAACCGTGAAATCCACGATTCCTTAGTAGGATCAACATAAATATTAAAACAATGTTTTTATATATATACACATAGCAATATCACGTAAATCATCACTTAGAGAAAATCACATGCATATACCCTTCATTGAAAAATATTGGGTGTTAAGTTATTCACTTGGTTTTTCTTACCGAGTTTCACTGTGGAACCTGCTCATACTGGTGTGGGAATTAGGGTGACCCCCAGTAGTCACACACAAGTTTAGAGAGTGGGAGTAATGTATGGATAGTTAGAGACAAGCATCTATGGTACAGTTTCTCACTCAATAGTTGTCTGCATCTCATGCATTCGAAATATGTTTGTATTAAATCAGCCCCTAGTGTTGGATGTGTCCTGTGATAACCATGCATGCTCAGGCCCCAGGTTTCTGCTACCCGCAGTGAACTAACAAGTGAAATCCTTCAGCTGAACGAATATGTTCTCTTCCCCCCCTGTGTGAGTCAGGTGCCCGCATACTTTATCAAGGTGGGTTCACCTCTGGATCAGTGTCCCTCCCGGCGCCGCGTGGGTGCCAAGAGTATGTGTTCGGGGCTTCTTCAAAGAAACTCAATTTCCTGCCACGTGAACACGGAGCGTGTCACATGTGCAGCGTGATACGCTTGGAAAACTAGAATGGTAACTCCTCGGCTGGTGTGTGATGGATGCGTCACCTACCCTAATTGCTTTCTCCTGAGACTTGGCTCTGAATTCTCTTAGCCCAGGCATAGAAATATATCTTGATATATATATATCGCCAGTTAGATAGTTATAGTTAGGACCTATTTTCCATAGGAAATTCACAGCATTCTATTTTTTAAAAACATGGTGTGGTGCACCACCATAGTCTTTTGTTTAAGTCACACCCAGTGGTCAATTTTCTTCAATGAAAAAGTTTTCTTTATTATAATGATCCAACAAAAATATGAAGAGCATCTCAGCCAACGCATTTCGTTCAGGAGAATGAACTTCGTCAGGGCTGAAAAGAGGTATAACATAAATAACAGAAATATAGACAAATAACTAACTGAGCACAGGACCAAAAAGGAACAAATCGATATGAATGAAAACTTATACACAAAAAAGAACAACATAACTATCACAGATGTCTAATTATACACAGGGCAATAAGTACAAATATGTATGTCTAAAACATACTTTAAAATCATGCCACAATAATGACGCATAACATGACCCCAAGAGAACAAAATATACTTACATCAAATCAACACTTAAATTAAGAAGGAGAGACAAAACAAAATGACAAAAAAGTATACATTAACAATACACATGTCACATAACTACACCATAAAACAGACCAATATAAACAGGGATATATTAAACCCATATATATTGGAAAAGGGCCAATCATTTAAGACGTCTATGTACAGAACATAGTCACATCATATTGCAAAAAAGTTCCTCCAAGTTAGTTAGCCTGAAACAAATGGCCTGACAATATGTATATATTTAAAAAAATAAAACAACAGGTCATGCCCTGCCGCTATGAACCCCACAGGTACTTGGATTCTAGATATATCAATATGGTGACTAAGCTCCTATATGTATTGTGTATACAGAGTCAGAATATTGGAACTCAATATCTACCATACATAGAACCTGTGAAATAGCAGAAGACATAATACCACAAAAATGTCATAATAGAGTAAGAGAAGCAAAACCTATAAAGCCACATACCATGTGTAATGGTGAGTATTGACTCCAATGTAGAAAATGTATCCTGTAAGTAAATGATCCTCTCAAACACTTGCTTCACCAGTGTGCAAATACACTCCATGGCGCGTTTTACGAGGTAGTTTTAATCCCCCTGCCCTATTATATACTAGGGCCCTCTTTTGTTGAATGTTTTTAAAAATCTAACACTTACCTTCCCACCACAAACTTGGTCATCGAGCACAATAGTGCCTATCTTTAAGAAGGGAGACCGGTCCCAACCATCCTGTTACAGGCCTATCTCCCTCATTGACAACACCCTAAAAATACTAGGCAGAGTCCTATATAATAAAATTTTGATCTGGGCCGAGGATAATCATATCTTAGAGAGTTGCCAGTTGGGCTTTCGAAATAAGGTTGGTACGGCAGAGCAATGTCTTAACCTCAACCTTATTTTGGGTAAATATACTGTTGCTCGTAAATCCCCAATTTACCTCGCCTTCATGGACCTATCCACTGCCTTCGACCTCGTTAACAGGTCGATGCTTTGGAGGGCCTTACTGCAATATGGCCTGGATGAATCTTTGGTTCATTTCCAGTCGTTTCTGTGGCCCAAAGAAACGACACACTGGAAGCATTGTTGTGGGGACAGAGAGATTGGGGTCTACTAGCAGTTTCCCGTATTTGGGAGTGGTCTTTGCTGCGAACAACTCCTGGAGTGGGCATATAGCCCACTCCAGGGGTAGGTTCTCAAAGGCCATTAACTCTATCCTGAGCCTCCCCCGCCCTAAAAAGACTGGTGCATTGGCCGCCACCCTAAAGATATATAAGGCCCAATGCGTCCCGGTTGCAACGTATGGAGCTAAGGTTTGGGGAACTGCCAGATGCCCACACATTCTTGCTGAGGAAAATAGATTTTGCAGGAAACTCCTCTGTGCCCCCATCTCCTCTCCCCACTACATATGTCATAAAGAATTGGGGTTGCACTTCATAGGGGATTTTATTTGTGCTCGCCCTGCTCTTTTTTGGCTGGCTATTTGGAAAAACCCTGCCGCTAAATTGACTAGGGACATCATAGAGGATTGCTTATGTTGTGATAGAGGCATGGCCATCCCTTGGCTTTCTGGGGTGCTGAGCGTTCTTTGTACTGTGAACTTTCAAAATGTCTTTTCTGATCCTACCACTACCCAGCTCCCATCTAAGTCTGTACTCAAACAAGCTCTCTACACGTTGTTCAATGATGAAAGGGTTGTGAGAGAGTCCATGAAACCTAGTGTTACTAGATACCTAGCCCGCAATCTTCTAACCTATCCCACACCCAGCGATTTAACTCTCCCAATGAGTCACTGGGAGCGAGGCCTCTTATTTCGTCTTAGGGCTGGTACGATTAAATATGCTCTCAGTTTCCCGCTATGGAATTATAATGATCAAATTGCCGAGCTGTGCCTATGTGATTGCTAGAGTGATCAAACAACTTTACATTTTTTATTCTTTTGTAAATTTTATATTAAATATATTAAATGGTTTTTAACTCCGTATTTTAAAAAATTGAAACCAATTAGCCTGGACCTCGCACTTTCGATGATATTGACCCTGGATGATCATGAACTTATTTTCCGTGTGGGCTCCTTTTTAAAAACTGCGGTTCGTGCTCGTTTAACTATGTCTTACGGTATGCATGAATTGTTGTTTTTATTCTGTAAATATCTGCATATTGTATATTTGCAATGTTTACTATATCTTGTGCTTTTATGGATTATTATTATCCGAATAAAGTTTTGAAACTACTAGGGGCTTACAGAGGAGGGCATGCTAATCACAGGGGGACCCCAACGCATAGTGTTCCCTAGTGTATGTAGGTGTTTTCACTGGATTCTAAGTGTATTTTAACATAGCACTGGCTCTAGGACTGGTTAGTCAGACTCAGTTACCACCATTACCCGTCTGAAAAAGTTGAGGGTACAGGATGTTTTTGCAACAAGGCTTCTTTCTGCTCCTCTGTTGGTTCTTCCTGCACATGTCTTGCTTCTTCCTGCACTTTTCTTTCTCTTTGTGGACTTCTGTTGCTTCTTTCGGCATTTCTTTTGCTTCTTTCTGTGCGTTTTTTCTTCTTTCTTCACATGTCCTACCTCTGTAGGCATAGTTAGAAACTAGCATTTAAAAAACCTTTGAAATTCACTGAAAAAACCATAGGTTTCAGGCACGTTATAGTTAGAAATTATCATTTAACAAATCTTGGAAATTCACTGAAAAAAACCATCGGTTTCAGGCACATTATAGTTAGGAATTAGCATTTAAAAAACCTTAGAAATTCACTGAAAAATCTATAGGTTTCAGGGGCGTTATAGTTAGCTCGTACAAAACCATTGAAATTACCCAGTTATAGTTAGTTCAGCTAACTATAACTCGCGTGCCAGCAATGCACTGCTGATGACGTCACATATTACATCACTCATTACATGGTCAGTGACATCACTTATGACATCTCTAATGATATCACTGATGACATCATCCTTGTGATAGAGTGGCAGACCTCCTCTCACCCTAATATAACCAATGATACACACATTCAAAAATAGAAACTAAAATTTTCAAAAAAATGGACATACCAGTTACAACAACCTATTCAGTAATTCCAAGATCTATATGCACATCCACTCATTCACCAACAGTCCTATACAGTCACTCATACATGTACTCACTCATCATATGTACTCATACACCTATACATCCTGTTACACACCACCACTCATTAATAGAGTTACTCACACACATAGTCACTCATGCTAATTAAGAATCAAACATCCATTTACTTGCATATACAGTTATACACACACCACCACACTTACTTCTACAGAAACGTTCACATACTTACTCTCTTAAGCCATCACTTATAGAAACACATACTAATTCATACAGGAACTCTTCCAATCTCTCACTATCACATATACTCACTTATATACACCAATACTCACATATACTAGTTTAAAACATATGTAGTTACTCATAAAGACACTATTGAGACAGTGATTCACTCTTTAACACACCCATACATACACTCATCCACCCATATAGTCCTGCACACATGCTGTCTTCAACACATACAAACAGTGAGTCACTCATTCATGCATCTATGCACTACATAATACCCCCCACCGAACCAGGCAGACACTCAGACACTCATACTGATACTCGTAAAACTAAGTAATAACCCATATAGACACTCATGTAGCTACTCACCAACCCATGCAGTCACTTATACACAGAGTGAGAGACTGATACAGATATTTACATATTTAAACATTACTCAATAACACATGTATTCAGTACAATACACTTAATCAGTCAGTTATACAATCAATTTTTCATTTAAAAAATCATCCATTTAGACACTTATATCCCCATTTATTCTTCCATCGACCTTGAGATATACATATATAAAACATATTTAGTTTTCGGAAAAACAAACATTCACTGGATGATGTCATCAGTGATGTCATTTGAGATGTCATCAGTGATGTCATGAGTGATGTCACTGACCAAGTTATGAGTGATGTAATATGTAACGTCATCAGCAGTGCATTGCGGGCGCTGAATTTCAGTGGTTTTGTACGAGTGAAATGTCCAGCCAACTATAACACCCCTGAAACCTATGGTTTTTTCAGTGAATATATATACATATATATATATATTCACTGAAAAAGCCATAGGTTTCATGCACGTTATAGTTAGGAATTGGAATTTAAAAAAACGTAGAAATTCACTGAAAAAACCATAGGTTTCAGGGGTGTTATAGTTAACTGGACATTTCCCTCATACAAAACCCTAGAAATTCCCCCGTTATAGTTAGTTCAGCTAACTATAACTCGTGCGCCCCCGCAATGCATTGCTGATGATGTCACATATTACATCACTCATGACATGGTCAGTGACATCACTGATGACATCACTGATAACATCTCAAATGACATCACTGATGACATCACTGATGACTTCATCCAGTGAGTCTGTGTTTCTGTAGAGTTTTAATATGTTTAATATATATAGGAAAAGACCTATGGAAGAATGAGTGGGTGTATAAGTGTGTGAATGGATGATTTTCTAGGTGTGTGACTGACTCTATAAGTGAGTCATTAAATGTATCCTACTGCAGACTAGTGACTAAACTGTGTGAATGTCTGTATCTGTCTGTCTGTTGGTGTATAAGTGGCTGCATGGTTTTGTGAATAGCTATATGAGTGTCTATATGGGTTATTGATTGGTTTTCTGAGTATCTGTATGGGTGCCTGAGTGTTTGTGTGGGTAGGGTGTGTGTGACTCTGTGCATAGATGTGTGAGTGGGTGATTCTATGGGTGCATGGTTTTAAGAGTGCATCTGTAATGGACTGTAAGGTTGAGTAAGTGTATGTATGGGTGTGTTAGTGATTGAATGCATATCTCAGTGGTACATGCGTGAGTAACTACATATGTGAAAGGCAGGGTATATGTGTGTAAGAGTATATAACTGGGTATATGTGAGAGTGTGTGATTGTGAGAATGGCTGTATGGATGAGAGTGTGCTTGTATCAGTAATTGTATAAGAGCGTAAGAATGGGGTAGTATTTTTATGAGTACATGAACTTGTATGTGTATAACTGTATAGGTGTGTAAATTGGAGTGTGATTAATTATTTGCATGATTGACTAGGTGTGTGAGTATGTCTATGGATGATTGGTGGTGTTTGAGTGTCTATATAGGTGTATAAATGCATATGATAGTCCTGTACTGAGTGACTGTAAGTATGAGTGACTTTACAGGTGAGTGAGTGGAGGTGTGTGTAGACCTAAGAGTCAATGAGTGTGTATGTAGTTATTGGTATTGGAGTATCTATGGTTTTGAGAATGGCCATCTGAAATTTTGAGTCGGTGTATCAAAGGTTATATTAGGGTGTGAGAAGATGCACTAATTTATTACATGGATGATGTCATCAGTGATGTCATCAGTGATGTCATTTGAGATGTCATCAGTGATGTCATCAGTGATGTCACTGACCATGTCATGAGTGATATAATATGTGACGTCATCAGCAGTACATTGCGGGGGCACGCGAGTTATAGTTAGCTGAACTAACTATAACGGGGGAATTTCTAGGGTTTTGTACGAGGGAAATGTCCAGCTAACTATAACACCCCTGAAACCTATGGTTTTTTCAGTGAATTTCTAAGGTTTTTTAAATGCCAATTCCTAACTATAACGTGCATGAAACCTATAGTTTTTTCAGTGAATTTCAAAGGTTTTTTAAATGCTAATTCCTATCTATAATTTATTTCTAAAGCTATGATGTTTAATGATTTTCATTGAATTTTGAAATTTTTCAATTTCAGTGTGTCAATTCCTTTAATTATGTTTTTTTAAAATACTTTTTTATCACCTTTTTAAAATTATTTTTTCAATTAATTCTTTTAAAAATTAAAAAATATTTGTTTTTATTGGGTTTTCTTTTTAAAAATTGTTACTGTTTTAAAATATAGTTTTATATTTGTTAAAATATTTTTGAAACTATATTTTCAAAACTTTATTTGTAAAAAATGTTTTCCATTTTTTGGGGATACACGCAGCCAACGCGTTAGGAACCGCGCACCCTGCGCGCATTTCGCCGTTTAAAAAAAAAAAGGGGGGCGCCAGGTGGTCCTTCTGGCACCCCCTAAGCAACACTAGAGGGTCAGAGTATTTCTACCCTGCCCCCTTTACATCTTTCACACACTTATTTACCTTACATAATCAGCCTCGCTTCTACCGAGGCACAAAATGGCTGCCAACAGTTCCTGGTTTCAAATGTAGACAGACACTTGACAGCCAATTAGCATTCAGCGCGTGATCGGGAGCGTGTGCGCTCGGTTCGGGGAGGGTGCACTTAGGGTGCGTTTATGGTGCGTGGATCCTCCGAGGCCATAGATATATCTATCTTTTTTACTCTAATTTTTCGGATTCACACCATTTATGCAAAATGCACAAGTCTGAACTGAGGACTACCTCTTTGCCAAATTTGGTGTAATTCCGTTCAGCAGATCAACAGGTCCTATGAGAAATTGCATGGGGAAAACGCGTTTTGGGACCCCCCTTTTTTCTCAGCCCCCGCTTGACGAATCACCACGAAACTTTAAGGATAGGAGCGGACCGGAGCTGGCCAAAAGTTTGAAAAATTTCACGAACATTCGGCAACCGGAGCCAGACTTATTGGGAATAGAATGTTGCGGATTTCCTATGGAAAATAGGTCCTAACTATAACTATCTACTGGCAACCGCCAGTAGGTAATATATATAGTGACCAAGGCGGTACGCCGCCGAAACGCGTCTAACCTTTGTTGGATTAAAATATTTCATTTTTGCCACATTTTCACAGAGTCTGTGCCTGACTGTTTGCCACCGCCAGGATTGGAAAATAATATATATATATATATATATATATATATATATATATATCCAACAGGTAGTGCAAACTCGGCGTGGCTGAATCGTTGAAGCCTCACATCCAGAGATCACAGACACGGACCAGTTATTCTTTAGTGCAATTTATTCGCTTGCTCGCATAGTAGTCGCCATAACGTTTCGGCTCCTCAAGAGCCTTGTTCACATGACAACATATACAATCAATCAACTTCCTTAAATAGGAGGGCAAGAGCTCTACACGTGGTATATGTCAGTATAGACATAAACAACAGACTTTGATGGATTAAGGTTTCAAATGCTACCAACTTGAGGCATAATTCATATCATGCTTTGAAATTACCCAAAGGTTTACCAAAGTCAAAATCACATGAAAAAACCACTGTAATGCAAATAAATTATAACGCATCACATTGAAATAGTTTACATAGTTGTGCAATAATCAACATTATCAATGCGTGTTGAAAAAAATCAAATCCATCTACTGTCGACATAAAATCCTTGTAATGTCCGTATTAATCATGAATCGCGGGTTAAATCCCAATGTATTCATCCAGTAGTCTGTAATGTTGTTACTAATGGGATGAATCCCCCTTATGCTCTACGATATGTTGCTCTTGCCCCATTGTACCCTGCAGATCCCTGCAGCGTGCGAAAGTGAGGAGATGTATACAGTGCAAATAACGCCAATAAATAAACACATCATCAAATAATTTAACATAACATCAAAGACATATAGTAAAATACTTCTAAAATTCATATATGAAAATGCGAATGCTAAAAACATTGATGATAAAAAGTCACGGTTGTTGCGTAGGTGCGAAATATGTAGATCAATTTAACGAGGACAGCAGATTGCTCCCAATCACCATTCTCATTTTAGACATCCACATAGTAAATCCATGGCAATTTTCAACATAAAAGCTGCTGTACGGTATGGAAAACCCTGTGGTTAGGTATACTGTGGCTTTCTAGTGTTCCTGGACCAAAGCCTCAATTACTGCCTATCGAATTGAGGTCCACCTCTATGTATACGCAACGGGGTGATAGATCGCTGCTCGTATGTATCCTACCTCATCATGTTAATGCCCCCCCAAAAAAAAATTGTTTTTATATTTTTTTGATATTAACATGATTGTTAAACGGGTCGTGTGATGTGCAGTACTAAGTAGTACTTCCTGACCAGGAGGTGGAGAGGCGGATGTGTATTGCCTAGCCTTAACAAAAGTACGTCATATTGGTGATGTAACCAATATCACTAATAATAAATACTCAGGTGATAAAACTATAAATAGAATATAAAAAGGTTAAAATTGTGATCCCACTACAATAAAAACCTTAGATAAAATCCATATATTTTGATAGGCTAGAACACAACATTGAGACCACATGTACAGAGCATCATCATTGTTATTATCGTCCAGTACGTTGGTGGTGGGTACAATTAATGAGCAGTGGCACCTAATATAAAATCGTATGTAAATCCTCAGTAATGTTGAGACCTCCTGGCGATTTAGAATCTAGTTGAAGTATATATTTTGTTTCTAACCGCCTCAACTTCGCCTCCCTGTTGCCTCCTCGTCGGCTAGCTGGTACTGCATCTATGACAAAGAAGGACAGGTCTTTACTATTACTGCGGTGTGCCTCCTTGAAATGGCGTGCCACCGGGTAGGTATTGTCCTGGTTAACAATGGCTCTAAGATGCTGTAGGATACGTTTATGTACCTCAAGTTTGGTACTGCCTACATATCTGAGTGGACAAGAGCATTGGAGCACATACACAGCGTATTCTGTTTTGCACGTTAAAAGCTTCACAATGCGATGTTTCTTGTCACTAAAACCATCGGTATATTCCTTGGTATTGACCCCATGCGTACACGCTTTGCAAGTTTTACATTTAAAAAAACCCCCATTGGTTTGAAGCCAGCTGGTCTTTTCCATAACTTCAGGGTTGGTATCCACTATGTGATCTTTCATGGAGGGTGCCCTGCCAAAGGTTACAATTGCTTTACGTGGTAGGGTAGGACCCAAAATGGGGTCACTGAGTAAGATGGGCCAGTTTCGGTTGAAAATCCGATACAGTTCTTTATGTTGTTTATTAAAACCTGTTATGATTCTAAAATCATTTTTCTGTTTATGTGTTACTTGTATTGCTGTATCACTTTTGAGCGTGTTGTCATATTTATCAAGTAAATCTGTTCTTGATCTACTGCAGGATTTATTAATGGCCCTATCAATTATCTTCTCTGAATAGCCACGTTGTAGAAATCTCAATTTGCTAGCTGCTTGTGCCTCTTCTAACACCGTGTCATTGCTACACACCCTACGTAATCGTAGCATCTCACCGTATGGTATACTATTGATGAGGTGCTGTGGGTGAGCACTGGTGGCATGTAATATTGTGTTACCTGCGGTCTCTTTTCTGAAAAGTTTAGTTTCAATGGCACCATTAGATATATAAACCTCAGTGTCCAGAAAAGTAACACTGCTTTGGCTCATGCTAGCTGTAAAGCTAAGGTTGAGGTTATTTTTGTTGATGGACATAATAAATTCCTCAGCCGTTTCCTTGCTCCCGCCCCACACCACAAACAGATCATCTATGTATCGATACCAAGCTACTACAAGGGAATCCATTGTAACACCATGTTGAGTTTTGAGGACCAGCTCCTCCCACGCCCCCATATGTAAACAGGCGTAGCTTGGAGAGAAGCTGGCCCCCATGGCTACTCCCTGTAGTTGCCGATACACCAAGTTGTTATACATAAACACATTGTTATTAAGGCAAATTTTTAACATTTCCATTAGCATATTGGTATGGTCTGTGAAATGTTCCTCCCTTTTGGATAGATAGTGTTCAATCGCTGCCATGCCATCATGATGTATTATGCTAGTATATAGCGATGAGACATCTAGTGCAAGCATCCAATATCCGTCCTTCCATTTTATCTTCTGCAATTTGAAAAGAAAATCCCCCGTATCTTGGACGTAGGAGTCAAGTGCTTTGACGTGTCCCTGTAGAAAATAGTCAATGTACACCGATGTCTTTTCCAGGAGACCACCTCTAGCAGAAATGATTGGTCTCCCAGGGGGATTGGCCATGTCTTTGTGTACTTTTGGGAGGAAATAAATGAATGGTACTTGAGGATGATCAATCTTTAAAAATGTATATTCCTCATTGGTTAACAGAGATTTGTTTTTCCATTTTTGTAGTTTCTTGTGATATTCAACTTGCATCGTTTTAAGAGTAGACATGGTGCTGCGTTCATAATGCTGTCTGTTGTTAAGCTGGGAGTAGGCCTCCTTGTCATACTGCGATCTAGGCATGAGTACAATATTGCCTCCCTTATCACTGCCCCGTATTACAATGCTTTTATCTTTATTCAGCTTCTGAATGAGCGTGTGGTATTGAACATTTTTCACGTCATAGTTGTTTTTCATGTTACTAACTTTTCTATGAAGATCTTTGATCTGTGCAGTTACATTTTCATTGTAAACATCTATGGAGTCACGTAATAGAATTGGCACAAACGTAGAAGCTGGTTTAAATGGCGTGGCAGGTGATATCTGTTTCCTGGCTGGTACCTGGCTGGTAACTTCATTCCCAGTTTGGATGCCTGACAAGGAATTTATTCCGTCATTATGCCATAACTCAAAGATTTCACTTGGAATAGAAAGGTCAAGAGCAGATCCCGTGACCCTGGTCTCAGATATTGTGGGAGTTGGCTTATTTGACTCACGCATGGCATGGAATTTGCGTAATTTCAGCTTTCTTATAGCTTTATAGGTGTCAAATCTTGTGTCCGTGTAACTCAGATTAGACTGGGTTGCGAAAGAGAGGCCCAATTTGAGTATTTTCTCTTCAGTTTGAGTTAGAACAGTGTTCGTAAGATTGATGATGGTGGTATCATTGACGCTTGAATTCATTGATTCTTGTTGTTTTTCCACTGGCCTCTGCCCCTCTTCCTGTAGTAGGTGCCGACTCCGCGCCCTGTGCCTCTGCCTGCGCCTGTAATTGGAGCGTTTTCTCCGTAGGTCTTTTGTGCTCGGGGCCGCAGAGATTGCATCCTTTCCTGGCATAAAAAATGAATCTCCTGCCCGGGGTGTGGTTTTGCTGCACCGCTAAGATTTTCGGATCTTTGGTCTGATTCCGATCCACTACTGGTAAAGGAGCTCAAATCTGACCTAGTCGTGTCAGTTTGTTCTTTGCTGCTCGTTATAGCCTTGCGTGTGCTTGGATGCTTGGTATTTGGGCCCCGGTAGGTGTCATATTTCTTGGAGAAAGTAAAGATTTGCCCCAGCTCATAGTCGTTGCGGTCCCTTTGAAATTTGTAGGCTTTTCTGTCCATAATCTTTTTTTGCTCCTTTTTGAGCCTCTCTCTCATTTCTTCCATTAGTTTGCTCTTTTCTTCGCTGTCCTCGATGGTTTCTAGATCCTCCTGTAGAGTAGCGTATATATATATATATTCACTGAAAAAACCATGGGTTTCACACACGTTATAGTTAGGAATTAGCATTTAAAAAACCTTTGAAACTCAGTGAAAAAACCATAGGTTTCACACACGTTATAGTTAGGAATTAGCATTTAAAAAACCTTAGAAATTCAGTGAAAAAACCATAGGTTTCACACATGTTATAGTTAGCTGGACATTTTACTCGTAAAAAACCTATGAAATTGCCCCGTTATGGTTAGTTCAGCTAACTATAACTCGCGCGCCCGCAATGCACTGCTGATGACGTCACATATTACATCACTCATGACATGGTCAGTGACATCACTCATGACATCACTGATGACATCTCAAATGACATCACTGATGACATCACTGATGACATCATCCAGTGAATGTGGGTTTTTCTGAAAATTAAATATGTTTTATATATGTATATCTCAAGGTCAATGGAAGAATAAATGGGTATATAAGTGTCTAAATGGATGATTTGTTTTTGAAAAATTGATTGTTTAACTGACTGATTAAGTGTATCATAGTGAATACATGTTTTAGTGAGTAATGTTTAAATATGTATATATCTGTATCAGTCTCTCACTTTGTGTATAAGTGGCTGCATGGGTTGGTGAGTAGATACATGGGTGTCTATATAGGTTATTAGTTGGTTTTTTGAGTATCAGTCTGAGTGTCTGCATGGTTCGGTGGGGGGTATTACGTAGTGCATAGGTGTATGAATGAGTGACTCACTGTTTGTATGTGTTGAACACAGCATGTGTGCAGGACTGTATGGGTGGATGAGTGTGTGCATGGATGTGTTATTGAGTGAATGACTGTCTCAATAGTGTCTTTATGAGTAACTACATATGTTTTAAACTAGTATATGTGACTATTGGTGTATATATGTGAGTATATGTGAGAGTGAGAGATTGAAAGAGTTCTTGTATGAATAAGTATGTGTTTCTATAAGTGATTGTTTAAAAGACTAAGTATGTGTAAGTTTCCGTAGAAGTAAGTGTGGTGGTGTGTGTATAACTGTATATGCAAGTAAATGTATGTTTGATTCTTTGTTAGCATGAGTGAATATGTGTGTGAGTAACTCTACGGATGAGTGGCATTGTGTAACAGGATGTATAGGTGTATGAGTACATATGATGAGTGAGTACATGTATGAGTGACTGAATTGGACTGTTGGTGAATGAGTGGATGTGTATGTGGATCTTAGAATTACTGAAAAGGTTGTTTTAACTGGTATTGGTATGTCCATTGTTTTGAACATTGTAGTTTCTATTTTTGAATGTGTGTGTCAAAGGTTATATTAGGGGAAGAGGAGGTCTGCCACTCTATCACAAGGATGATGTCATCAGTGATGTCATCAGTGATGTCATTTGAGATGTCATCAGTGATGTCATGAGTGATGTCACTGACCATGTCATGAGTGATGTAATATGTGACGTCATCAGCAGTGCATTGCGGGCGCGCGAGTTATAGTTAGCTGAACTAACTATAACGGGGCAATTTCATTGGTTTTTTACGAGTAAAATGTCCAGCTAACTATAACATGTGTGAAACCTATGGTTTTTTCACTGAATTTCTAAGGTTTTTTAAATGCTAATTCCTAACTATAACGTGTGTGAAACCTATGGTTTTTTCACTGAATTTCAAAGGTTTTTTAAATGCTAATTCCTAACTATAACGTGTGTGAAACCCATGGTTTTTTCAGTGAATTTGCAAGGTTTTTTAAATGCTAATTTTTTTTTTATTCTTCAATTTTTTCAAACATATTTTTAATTTAATTTTCTTACCTTTTATAAAGACTATGCTTTAATTTTTGAAATCCTTAAATATTTTTTTTTAATATATTTTTTAAAATAAACATGTAAAATTTATTTCCAGTTCTTTTTTTTTTTTTTTTTTTTTTTTTGGTACGCGTACCGTAAGCTCACGGTAAGCGTACGGTTTACGCAACGTCCGTAATCTATCTACGCTGCTTGCGTATAGTTACGCACTTTGCGTAGCCGCGCGTACTGCGCGTGGGACGCGTGCGCGCTTACGCCACACGCGCACGTTACGCGGAAGTGCCGGGGAGTGACTGTTATGCGCATGCGCGCAAGCGCGTGTCTTTTTTACGCGCACGCGTACTTTTTGCCGTAAGCGTACCGTAAGCGTACCGTAAGCGTACGGTAGGTCATGTGATCTTGAAACACAACTTTTGATTGGTTGAAACTACTTTCAGTTCTAGAACTCTCCTACACCACACCCATTCCCCTCATTTCTGCTTGTGATCCCTTGGGAGAAGGAGCTGGTTTGTCTTTGGGATACGATGGCAGAACAGCAGAGCTCTTCTGAGAGTGAGGCTAGCACTAGCAGCACTGTCTTGAGGCAGAGATCGAGGAAACAAAAGCCTTCTTATGTTTGGGATTATTTTACTTTTCCAGAAGGCCAGCAAAAGGTGAATGCACCCTTAGTTACTTGTAAGCTGTGTAAGCGTGTACTTTCTAGAGGTAATCCTAACAGGAAGTATTCCTTTGGGAATCACACCATGAAGAGACACCTCCAGGATGTACACAGAAGGACACATGGTCATCTTTTTGGAGGTAACTCTTCAGAAAGACGAGCCAGTACATCCACAGCAGCTCAGCCTGGACCATCACCTGCAGGGCTTACTCCTTCTTCTGCAGGTCAGGTGAGCCCTTCATCTGTGGGGGAAGAATCTCCTTTTGCTGGCCCTCTGGAAATGAACCCTCGATTTCGGAAGGTTGATATTCATTGCACATTTTGTAAAGATCTAATTTGCCATAGGGAGACCAGTGTTTCCCTAGTGAACAACAAAATAGATCAGCACATTTGTCGCTTTGAATAATTTTCCCATGCTTCCTTTCCTCTGTCCCTGCATGAACACAACGGTTCTTTTAAGAGCCAACCTTATCTTTCATCTTTTTTTTACATATGTTTTTAAAAACTTTTTTTTATTTTTTTTTACCGTACGCGTACGGTGCGCGTACTTTTTTTTTATTTTTTTAAAAAAACACTAAAAATCATTTATCACATTACATTGTCCTTGAGAGACTACAATTATTATTATTGACTTACCATACTCACTGAAAAAATATTTATTCATTTCTTTTTTTAAAAAATAGTTTTAAAAATGTTTGTAGTTTTCGAACATTTTCTATATCTATCTGGAAAAAAAGAAAAAAGTATTTAATATTTTTTAAACATTTTATAATACAGTACACATATTTACATTTTTTACCAAAAAATCTTTTTGCCTTATTTTTGCTGTTTTCAGAGTATATTGCATTTCACTATAAATTGTGAAAGCAATTGCATTCATCATTTTACAGCGGGCAAAAAAAAATACCAATCACAAAGATTGTATTAAAAAAGCCCTGATTCTTTTTTTAATTAAACTTAACATTATAGAAATGCATAATATTGTAAAAAAATATCATCTAATACCAATACTTATTTCTTTAAAATACCGTCTGATATGTTTGTTTCAGAACTATAATCACAATATTATATCTCAAATAACTCCAAAATACATCTGATTTCATTTCCTTTAGGCCAAATAGTAATTTGAATTTTTTTTTGGGAATAAATTTCCAACGGAAATCCAATAAAATTCTAAAGTTTAATTTGTCCAGATCTCACCGATTCTCTGTAACATTTTGGTTCACGAAAATTTTTTGAATAATTTATTTAGTCCACAATAGAATTGGTTACTTTTCCACATGGCCAAATAGTAATTTTTTAAATCATTTTTGAAAAAATTTCCAATGGCAGTCCAATAACATTCCAAAATTTAAAATGTGCAGAAGTTACCGATAATCTCTAAATTATTGGTTTTTCAAAATTGCATTAAAAATTAAAAAAGTCCACATTACAATTGGTTATCTTTCCATTAGGCCAAATGATAATTTTAAAAATCTTTTTTTTACAAAATTGCAATGGTAATCCAGTAAAATGGTAAAATTATTTTGTCCAGATCTTGCCAAGTCTCTCTAAAATTTAGGTTTCAGGAAGATTAGATAGGAATTTGCTAAATCAAAAGGCAAACGTTGTTTGAAAATCAATTGGGAATCATTACACAGTGTCCAGCCTTTTTCACATTTTAGATAAACTGTGTAATGTCCAGAAGTAACAGTAGGTCCATCATGGAAAATTATTGCAACAGTTACAAAAGTTTTTCCTGAAATTGATAATTGCTGTCCTGTAAACTTCTTTATTAAAGTATCCAATTTTGAACCATCAGCTCTACATCGTTGCATCATTAAAATTACATACTGTCCGTATTCCTTTAAAATTAATGTTGAAAACATGTCAGAATTACACTCACCACATTTCATGCTATGATTAGCATCTTTAACTAATTTTGCAAAAGTGACTGTTTTACTCTCTGGCAATGTCAAATAAATAAACCTTTCATTATTAACAATAGAGCCACATATATTATAACAATTATCACAACTATGTTCCCATTTATAAGAGAGACCAAAAAAAATGTCAATGGGAACTCCTTCTTCTTCCACTACCTGAAGAAAATACATCAAAAATTCATGTGCATCTTGCTGTTCATTTTGAGAAAACTGTGTTCGTCCTGAACATACATCTAAAAGTTTTCTAATGTCAGTAGCACTTTCTATTTGAGTTTTATCTTTACTCAACTTTTGAAAAAGGAGACTCAGCTCTGAACAGAATCTTTTTCCCTGATTTACTATTATCTGCTCTTGCAAACTTTCCAGATAAAATGCAACATTCAGCACTACATTTGCGTAGCAGTTGACACCAGAGCTATTTTCAAAATGACATCCTACAACCTGTTCTTCATTTTCCTTTTTCTTTTTGCTTGCAATTACATCACTCCTCTTTTTTTTCCTCTTCTCTACATCTTCACTACAGATATTCTCATTTTTTCTTTTACGAGAAACTACACGTTTCTCCAACACAGGATACTGACCTAAATGAGGAGCATAGCTTCTTCTTAATCTATTATACTCCTTTACACAATTTGTATCAGCACTAACTTTTGATTCTTCAAAGTCTATCATGAATAAACCTGATAATGTTTTGACTCGTGACAAAGCAACATATGCCATACCTTCTTTGAACACAGTTGAACCAATGTTCACAAATGCACAATCTACAGTCAATCCTTGAGACTTGTGAATAGTTACAGCATATGCTAGAGAAAACGGAAACTGCTTCCTACGTACATATAAGTCTTTCACAAGCATAAAACGAACTGTACAACGACAAATATCTTTAACTTCATCTATCTGATCAAATTTTATTTTTAAACATTCAATTCCTTCTTTTTTCTGATAATTAATAAAACCCACAACTCTTCCCATCGCTCCATTAACTAAACCTTTCTCAACATCCAAATTTCTCCTTAAAAACACTCTACAGTTCATGCAAACATATAGATTTTTTTCTAATCCAGCTGTTTTGGAGATGTTCTTCTCTAGTGAGTCCAATTTATTTTTCAGTTTGCCTGTTACTGTGACAGTAATTCTTCCATCCTCAATTTTGTCCACTGCTTCCAATTTCCTGATCTCTTCCTTTTCCAATTTCAAAAGCTCCTCATTGAATATTGAGCATTCACGTAGAGTAGGCATTAAGCAGATGACACTTTTGTTTTCTGCAATGTTCTTGTATATCTTCTCTGCAACTATTTCTTCCTTTGGAAATAAATTATGTAGCAGCCGAGTCTGTAATGCTTTTTTGCCAGCTTCTGTGAGCAGTCCAATCCTGATATCTTTCAGAATACTTCCATATTCTTCATCGTTTGCTTGCCTCATATTAGTTGTAAGTTCCTTGTACTCAAAGAAGGACCAAATATTTGTATTACCGATACTTCCCAATGACTTCTTCGTGTCTTCATGTGTCACAGTATTAAACACTGGTTGTCCTTTAACTGGAGTAAGTTGCAAAAGATCTCCAAAAACTATGACGTGTTTTCCACCAAATAACACGTCATAGTCTGTCTTCAAAATTTGCTGCATTCTTAAATGCACAAAGGCAAGCATTAAGTTTGATACCATGCTCACCTCATCAATAATGAGAACTTGCATCTTCTTCAATACTCGTGAAACTTCCAAGGATGCTTCTCCAGTTAGCTTGTTGAATTGTATTTTGTTCTCATGCTCCACTGGTAACATTAGCAAACGATGTAAGGTGATTCCTTTTATGTTATATGCTGCTAACCCAGTTGGAGCAGTAACCACACAAGACAAAGTAGAATCCGTTTTTTGCTTTAGGTAGCTTCTGATGACTTTAATTAGGAAACTTTTTCCAGTGCCAGCTTGTCCGCTTACATACATCCTGATTGGATGAAATGATGTGCATGAGCACTCTTTTTTTACATGTAGAAATCCGTGATCAATTTTGTTTTTGATCTCTTCATAAATTTGTTGCTGCTCTTGATTCAGTTGTCTTTCTAAATTTTCTAAGTCTATAAATTCTTCTTGAGCTTGATTCATAGCTGTTTCCACTTCATTCATGGCTATTGATGCTTCATTTTCAACGATTGGTTGTCCTAGGGGATCTTGACTGTGTGTTCCTGAACTTTGGCTGTCCTGAGAACTGTCTCTAGCTATTTCTGCTGCAATTGTAGTTTCCTGTTCAATTTCTTCATTTAACATTTGCAGATAAGTTGTGAATGTATTGCATTGTATGCTGTCTTTGCAAGCATTAAATGAATCCTCATAGCTTTGAAATTCTCCCAGTAGTTCATCCTCTGTACGCCATGGTTTAAACAACTGTAAAAGAGCCAAGTAGTAAAATTCTTTCTTGTCGGTAGTGTCGCAACTCAGCTTCCGATGATTTATCAAACTTCCTTTGCTTTGCTTCACCAAACATCCTTCTTCACCAACAACTTTATATTTTCCATTATTAATGTCTTCTGCAGCTTTCCGTGAATAAATGTAGTTCTGCAACACTTCATAGAGACACATGTTCTCCAGATGATGACTTCTCTTGGGATAATATGTGTCCAACATGTTTGTTTTCAATATATCTGTACTTTCTGGGTCATTCTCGGCCAAATATTCAATTTCTCCAACAGATTTCAGTACCCGATTTCTCATTGCTGCAAGGCCTAAACTTGCCCAAATTATTCTTCTTGACTTCGAGTAGAGACTTGCAGAAGATAACCTATCTGAACATTCGTAGGATCCAATTTCTCGATGCGATAACATCTTCAAACTGAAACTGTACAGCTTCTTACTGACAGTCTTCTCGTGAGAAATCTCTTCCCACATTTCCTTCAATTCTGTTTTTTCTGATTTCGTAATGTAAGACGTTACATATCGTGCAACAGCAATGGAATTGTCAGCTACATACTGTATATCCATGTTAGCGTTCCACATGGATAAAATATAAATGACTACTGGGTTGTAGTCATTTATATTTTTTGATTCTTCTTTTCTTTTAAGGTTGTAGGTATTCTTAGGTGATTTTCTTGTGATAGTATGTCTCACAGCTGACATAAAACTGTTTACTCTTCCATTTGAAAGAACAGGTCTAGGAAATCCAAATCGACATTTAGTGTAGTATTTTTCTTTGCTCTTGTATTTCCGTCGACAGTATTTTCCACACCGATGACTTTGGAAACGTAAAACTTGCTCCTTTAACTTGTTCTCTTCTGTGCTTTTTGGTATACCACATGTTGCATATTCTTCAATGTAAGATAACACTGCTTCATCAGTATCTGTTCCAAACTTTGGGGCATCCTTGATCCACAACAGCATATGAATATGAGGAGCACCTCTTGCCTGGTACTCTTTTCTCCAAAAGAAATCCACTACTTCTCCAAGGGGTGGATTTTTTTTATTGCAGATGAAGGACATCATAGCCTCAAATCTATGATTGAAATATCTGCAAACATTAACCGGATCCAATGAGCACAGTTCTCCTGCTGTCTTGTATTCGATGTTTTTAATGTTTGAATTGGCCTCTCGTAGAAAATCCAGTAAATCATCCCAAGCGTACTCGGCACAGCTTAGGGTAAGGAACCATGTTGGTGTTCCTAAATTGCGTAACATGCATTTTAGTTCACCATGGCGTCGGTACCAATATTCATTTGTCCCACGCTGACAAGCCATCAGATTGATCAGTTGTGTTTCCAAATGATCATCTCGGTGCTGCACTTTCTCCATAAAATCCTTAGCAGACACATTTTGTAAATGTACTCCACTTTTTAAAATGTGATTTACTGCATAAGACAGTGCAGACAAGTCGCTTTCAAATAAAAGATGAAACAAATAAGAAATACTTTGTCGAAATCTGGGATCTTCAGCATATAGTCTTGTAGTCCGATACTCTGAAGCTGGAATCTGTTCTGGACGTTCATCGTATCGTCCTCCTTTTCCCGTAGGAAACAGCTGGGGAAAACATCGAGCTTCCAAGCTCTCCTCCCATACACTCACGGGAGTTCCTTTTGCTTTCTTCATCTGAAAGAGATCAATATTGTCTCCCATAACTTCTTTCGAATGAAGAGGATGTATGCTAAAATGTTCATAAATTTCTTCTTCCTTTGTCTTGTCCACTTTTTCAATTTGTCCAGTTGGTGTTTCTGTGTCTTCTTGAAAATCTTCGTCTTCTTCTTCTTCTTCTATATAAATTGATTCATACCATTTGTTATTTTTTTTCAAATACAAATTTGCTCTTTGTACTTTCCGCACATCTACCAGCTCCTGCCAAATCTTCTTATTCTTTGTAGGTACACCATTAACCAGAATAATTAATGGTTCAGTTTCCAAAGTATCCGCATCAATAGTTTCCATATTTTTTTTCAAATCCAAGGGCAAATACACCACTCTACCTTTTAAACCTCTCAGTAAATCTGAAGGAGGTAATTTACCAGTTTTGGGCTCCATACGTACTATGGTCTGGAACGGATGAACACATTGAATGAGTATAGACTCATATGTATTTAATTCAGAAAGTTCAGCAGGAATAGCATCCAATTCTAAATTATTATGTACAGCTCTGGTCGGCATTCTATTTTCCTCTAACTTGTTGTAACAGTATTTACAAATACGCTGATCTTCACCCAATTCAAAACAATTTTCAAGAAATATATATGTGGCAAAATCCATCCACTTATAATTATCTTCATTTTCACTCTTTCTGTAGAGATCAACATTCCTAGTTTGTTTTCTATAATGAGTTCTGCGGCAACAAATACAAGTAACATTTGGTCTTTCATTAGAGACTATTGCAAATTTTGTTATGTGATCATTAAATGTCTTACTTACAGAAGGTTCTACATTCTCTTCCACTTCTTCCTCATTTACTGTGTCCTTCTCTGCACTGTTTTGTTCAGGACCAAAGTAACAAAACTGAATTTCATCAACAACCTTCTCTACATCTGATACCGTTCCTCGGAACAGAGCCCTATTCAATTCATTTAACTTTATTGCTGGACTTTTGGCAAAATACAACCGTCTCACAAACTTTCTCATTTCAGTATGATGAACAGCCAGCATCCTAAAATGATGGAAAACACTATTGCACACTTTTCTAGATAGACAAGCCAGAGAATGACCCTGCAAACCAGTATTCTCTCTCACTCTGCATGGATCCAGACTTTGAAGCACCTTAATCTTCTGTTTTACACTTTTTTTACTATATTCTCTTAGAAACTCTCGAAATCTGTCAATAGATTCATGACGCACAGTGCAAATACTACTACAATTCCAAGTGTACACTGGGGCTTTAGGACGTCTCCCCATTGCCTCATCTGCCATCACTTGTACCTCATCTCTTGGAACCATTATCTCCTTCTCCATTATGCAACCATTTTTTACTTCGTATGAACGACCTCTGGTGTCAACTGCATGCAGCAAACTATTACTTTGAAAATAGCTCTCTTCATTAAAAAAAGGTTCACTACTTGAACTATGCATCCACTTTCCTAAAAACACTTTACAAAAGTTTGTTCTGTTCACTACTCTTTTACTTTTGCTTTGTGATTTCAGTACATTAACCATTTTATCTAATGTACGCATCCTATTCAAAATTAATATGAATAGTTTCCTTTTTAATTCTAATGCTTTTGCTGCAATGGCTTCAATTTCTTTTTTTCTCTTGTAATATTTTGCCTTTTGCTTATATTTCTTCACATCCTTTATCAAATTGGACATAACTCTTCTCTGAAACATTTTTCTACGTATCTCTTTAAACGCTGTTTTTCTGTTTATGTAAAACTTTTCAGTTGCAGAAGGTATATTTGCATTAACTAAATTCTCAATTTTTTGCTGTTCTCTTCGTTTTGTTACATTCTTCCCTGGACAGACATTTTGTACATTTTTCTTTGTTTTGAATATTTTTTTAAGAAATTCTTTTTTCTGCTTACCAGAAGATTTTTTCTTTTTCCCAACATGAGCATCTTCTACTAACTTTGGTCCTCCAGTTGTCTTCAAATATAGTTTTTTTTTTAGCGTTTTTTGAACTCGAGATTTTGTAGGCATCTTAAATTTTGTTCACTGTTCTTCAGCAATACCTGAAAAAAACTAAAAAAAAATTCTTTATTGTATTTAAATATATTACTACATTTCTTTTCACAATAGTCACAAAACAAAATTTCTTTGCCAATTTGAATGCACACAAACTGCTCTTTTTTTTGGGCAAGTGAAAATCTCTTTTACAAACTGTCACATTATGAAACCACTTTTCAGATTTTTTAAAAAGCCCATGTCCAGAGTGCTACACTCCAGCAAGGGCAACCAGCCTTAGTGAAGCTCAATGTATTTGCATTACAGACTGAAACCTGAAAACCCCACTCGCTTCTAAATACTGTGCATGACTATACACGGCAAGCACATGGGTGTGTGCTAAGACTCTGCTTCTTCCCCCAAAAATTCACTCCCCCTTTCCATCTAATGCAACTGTGAAATCACCAGAGCAAGACGCAATAAATCTCTGCCTATAATTCCTCTATGCACACAGAGTCATGTTTTCACATTAGTCCCAAAACGAAATTTCTTTGCCATTTTTAAAGCACACTTACTGCTCTTTTTTTTTTCGGGGCAAGTGAAAATCACTTTTACAGACTGACACATTATGAAACCTTTTTTTTAAATTTATTTAATTGCACTTGTCCAAGCTGTTTTTTTCAGACCACCACCATGTGTATTCGCGGTGACTGCCTACACTCCAGCAAGGGCAACCAGCCTTAGTGATGCTGAATGTATTTGCATTACAGACTTAAACCTGAAAACCCCACTCACTTGTAAATACTGTGCATGACTATACATGGCAAGCACATGGGTGTGTGCTAAGACTCTGCTTCTTCCCCCAAAAATTCGCTCCCCCTTTCCATCTAATGCAACTGTGAAATCACCAGAGCAAGACGCAATAAATCTCTGCCTATAATTCCTCTATGCACACAGAGTCATGTTTTCACATTAGTCCCAAAACGAAATTTCTTTGCCATTTTTAAAGCACACTTACTGCTCTTTTTTTTTTCGGGGCAAGTGAAAATCACTTTTACAGACTGACACATTATGAAACCTTTTTTTTAAATGTATTTAATTGCACATGTCCAAGCTGTTTTTTCAGACCACCACCATGTGTATTCTCTGTGACTGCCTACACTCCAGCAAGGGCAACCAGCCTTAGTGATGCTGAATGTATTTGCATTACAGACTTAAACCTGAAAGCCCCACTCGCTTCTAAATACTGTGCATGACTATACATGGCAAGCACATGGGTGTGTGCTAAGACTCTGCTTCTTCCCCCAAAAATTCGCCCCCCTTTCCATCTAATGCAACTGTGAAATCACCAGAGCAAGACGCAATAAATCTCTGCCTATAATTCCTCTATGCACACAGAGTCATGTTTTCACATTAGTCCCAAAACGAAATTTCTTTGCCATTTTGAAAGCACACTTACTGCTCTTTTTTTTTCGGGCCAAGTGAAAATCACTTTTACAGACTGACACATTATGAAACCACTTTTTTTGATTTATTTAAATGCACATGTCCAAGCTGTTTTTTCAGACCACCACCATGTGTATTCTCTGTGACTGCCTACACTCCAGCAAGGGCAACCAGCCTTAGTGATGCTGAATGTATTTGCATTACAGACTTAAACCTGAAAACCCCACTCGCTTCTAAATACTGTGCATGACTATACATGGCAAGCACATGGGTGTGTGCTAAGACTCTGCTTCTTCCCCCAAAAATTCGCTCCCCCTTTCCATCTAATGCAACTGTGAAATCACCAGAGCAAGACGCAATAAATCTCTGCCTATAATTCCTCTATGCACACAGAGTCATGTTTTCACATTAGTCCCAAAACGAAATTTCTTTGCCATTTTTAAAGCACACTTACTGCTCTTTTTTTTTTCGGGGCAAGTGAAAATCACTTTTACAGACTGACACATTATGAAACCTTTTTTTTAAATGTATTTAATTGCACATGTCCAAGCTGTTTTTTCAGACCACCACCATGTGTATTCTCTGTGACTGCCTACACTCCAGCAAGGGCAACCAGCCTTAGTGATGCTGAATGTATTTGCATTACAGACTTAAACCTGAAAGCCCCACTCGCTTCTAAATACTGTGCATGACTATACATGGCAAGCACATGGGTGTGTTCTAAGACTCTGCTTCTTCCCCCAAAAATTCGCCCCCCTTTCCATCTAATGCAACTGTGAAATCACCAGAGCAAGACGCAATAAATCTCTGCCTATAATTCCTCTATGCACACAGAGTCATGTTTTCACATTAGTCCCAAAACGAAATTTCTTTGCCATTTTGAAAGCACACTTACTGCTCTTTTTTTTTCGGGCCAAGTGAAAATCACTTTTTACAATTGGAAATCACTTTTACAGACTGACACATTATGAAACCACTTTTTTTGATTTATTTAAATGCACATGTCCAAGCTGTTTTTTCAGACCACCACCATGTGTATTCTCTGTGACTGCCTACACTCCAGCAAGGGCAACCAGCCTTAGTGATGCTCAATGTATTTGCATTACAGACTTAAACCTGAAAACCCCACTCGCTTCTAAATACTGTGCGTGACTATACATGGCAAGCACATGAGTGTGTGCTAAGACTCTGCTTCTTCCCCCAAAAATTCGCTCCCCCTTTCCATCTAATGCAACTGTGAAATCACCAGAGCAAGACGCAATAAATCTCTGCCTATAATTCCTCTATGCACACAGAGTCATGTTTTCACATTAGTCCCAAAACGAAATTTCTTTGCCATTTTTAAAGCACACTTACTGCTCTTTTTTTTTTCGGGGCAAGTGAAAATCACTTTTACAGACTGACACATTATGAAACCTTTTTTTTAAATTTATTTAATTGCACTTGTCCAAGCTGTTTTTTTCAGACCACCACCATGTGTATTCTCTGTGACTGCCTACACTCCAGCAAGGGCAACCAGCCTTAGTGATGCTGAATGTATTTGCATTACAGACTTAAACCCTAAAAAAACCCCACTCGCTTCTAAATACTGTGCATGACTATACATGGCAAGCACATGGGTGTGTGCTAAGACTCTGCTTCTTCCCCCAAAAATTCGCTCCCCCTTTCCATCTAATGCAACTGTGAAATCACCAGAGCAAGACGCAATAAATCTCTGCCTATAATTCCTCTATGCACACAGAGTCATGTTTTCACATTAGTCCCAAAACGAAATTTCTTTGCCATTTTTAAAGCACACTTACTGCTCTTTTTTTTTCGGGCCAAGTGAAAATCACTTTTTACAATTGGAAATCACTTTTACAGACTGACACATTATAAAACCACTTTTTTTGATTTATTTAAATGCACATGTCCAAGCTGTTTTTTCAGACCACCACCATGTGTATTCTCTGTGACTGCCTACACTCCAGCAAGGGCAACCAGCCTTAGTGATGCTGAATGTATTTGCATTACAGACTTAAACCTGAAAACCCCACTCGCTTCTAAATACTGTGCATGACTATACATGGCAAGCACATGGGTGTGTGCTAAGACTCTGCTTCTTCCCCCAAAAATTTGCTCCCCCTTTCCATCTAATGCAACTGTGAAATCACCAGAGCAAGACGCAATAAATCTCTGCCTATAATTCTTCTATGCACACAGAGTCATGTTTTCACATTAGTCCCAAAACGAAATTTCTTTGCCAATTTGAAAGCACACTTACTGCTCTTTTTTTTTTCGGGGCAAGTATAAATCACTTTTACAGACTGACACATTATGAAACCACCATGTGTAACTACAACAAAAACAATTCCCATTTCTATTATTCATTTCTTAAGTTACCACATACATCCCCTCTCAAACTGTAAACTCACCTTTAAAATTAGTTAGTTGTGAAAGAAATGTGACACTCAAACAGCAGATTATCAGAGCCAGGATCTCTGTTGTGTTCACCTCTCTCCTCTCAGCAGAACCAGATAATGGCAAACTTTCCCTCTATTTTTCCACACATATACATGTAAGTTTCAAATCTCAGTGCTTCCCCCTTTTTTTCAAATGTAATCACACATTTCTATTGGTTGAAAACCAACCCTTTTCCAAAAGTACCCTTCCCCCAACTTGACTTCTGCCTAGTACCCTTCCCCCAACTTGACTTCTGCCTGCTACCATAGCAACAGCTCATGGAACACTGCTGTGTAGAGTTAGGTCAGAAGTTCGACACACAATGTTTCAATTCCACAGAGCAAGAGTGCTTGACTTTTCAAACCTTACAGCAAATCCATAGTACTGTTCTTTGGTTACACATTTTTTTGTACCAATACAAAACATGCTTCTATTAATTTACACATACAGCCTAGTTTTTATTCTAGAATGGTATGAAACAGCCAATCAGTTCTTTTTGTTTTGAAAAAAATATGTATGCCTCCATTTCCAAACTGTCTTTCTTTTCATATTGCCATTCTACTGAAAGACACCTCCTGAGTGCATCCAGTTCTCCTTTGAAGATGTTCACAGTGTGGATTGTAGGGCACAGCTATGTCTTCTGGAGTGAAAAGTTTGCAGAGAAAACAGGTATGATGAGAGACCTTGCTTTGCCAAATGTAGACATTAAATGGATTGGTCAGAGAGGGTTAAAGTGGCACCAATTGATGCCATTGGTGAAATCCTTCATTCAAATCCAACACCCTGACCTCATAATAGTGCACTGTGGTGGCAATGACCTAGGCACTTTGACTGGGGTAGGTCTGGAAATGCTTATGAAGGACACCTTTGCACAACTGTTTACACTTTTCCCTAAAACTGCCTTTGTGTTTTCCAACATATGCCAAAGGCAAAAATGGAACTGGTCCAATCATTTCTGTCCGCAGATTGACAAAGCAAGAAAGCACGTCAACAAATCTGTTTCTGCTTTCCTCCGTGACTATGGTATGGGTGCCATTTACCACAACAACTTGCGTTATGACATGCAAGACATTTATAGAGGAGATGGTGTGCACTTCAATGATGAAGGGAACAGAGTCTTCCTCTTGAACCTTAGACTCTGCATCGGTACTTACTTGTAGGTACCACTTAAAAAATGACTTCATAAACACAACAGCTCTTTTTAGAGCTCCCTAATTTCTAAACTCTTAAATCTGCTTTTCATTTATTTATTTTTATTTTTTTTACCGTACGCTTACCGTAAGCTTACGGTACGCGTACCCCGTGATTTTTTTTAAAATCAATAAATGTTTTTTTTGTACTTTTCAATCCTTCTTTGACCCCCTTACAAATGTTAGGGGGTCTGTAACTCTCCTCATTGCCCCCTTTCCTTGTTTTCTCTGTTTTTTTTCTGAGTGAAACACACAAAATGGCGGCCGCCGCTTCCTGGTTTCGGCCGATTCGAATGTTTACTAAGATCTATGGGCCAATCAGAATCTCCTTCGCGCACGCCATGTTTCTTCCGTACGCTTACCGTAAGCTTACCGTACGCGTACCCCGTGATTTTTTTTAAAAATCAATAAATGTTTGTTTTGTACTTTACAGTCCTTCTTTGACCCCCTCACAAATGTAAGGGGGTCTGTAACTCTCCTCATTGCCCCCTTTTCTTGTTTTCACTCTTTTTTTTTCAGAGTGAAACACAGAAAATGGCGGCCGCCGCTTCCTGGTTTCGGCCGATTCGAATGTTTACTAAGATCTAAGAGCCAATCAGAATCGCGCTCGCGCATGCCACCGTACGCTTACCGTAAGCGTACGGTAAGGTTACCGTAAGCGGGCTCAGATATATATATTGATTTAAAGGCTATTTTCTCAGAATCTACTGAACAGATTTACACCAAACCTACAAAAGGCACTTCCTTGACCTAGGGACTACCTCTCTGCCAAATTTTGAGTAATTCTGTTCAGCCGTTCGGGCTGTAGCTCGTTCTAAAGGTCCTATGGAAAAATGCATGGGAAAAACGCGTTTTGGGACCCCCCTTTTATCTCAGCCCCCGCTTGACGGATCCCCCCGAGACTTTCAGGGTAGGAGCGGAGCGTAGCGCCCCACCTATTTTGAGAAATTCGCGAGGATTCGTCGACCGGCGCCAAAGTTATTCAAAATAGAATGTTGAGGTTTTCCTATGGAAACGTGATCCTAACTATAACTACCTACTGGCGACCGCCAGTAGGTAATATATATATATATAATATATATATATATATATTATATATATATATATATTCACTGAAAAAAACGTAGGTTTCAGGGGCGTTATAGTTAGCTGTATAGTTAGCTGGACTTTTCACTCGTACAAAACCATTGAAATTCCCCCGTTATAGTTAATTCAGCTAACTATAACTCGCGCGCCCGCAATGCACTGCTGATGACATCACATATTACATCACTCATGACATGGTCAGTGACATCACTCATGACATCACTGATGACATCTCAAATGACATCACTGATGATATCATCCAGTGAATGTGTGTTTTTCTGAAAATTACATGTTTTATATATGTATATCTCAAGGTCGATGGAAGAATAAATGGGTATATAAGTGTCTAAATGGATGATTTGTTTTTGAAAAATTGATTGTATAATTGACTGATTAAGTGTATCTTAGTGAATACATGGCTTAGTGAGTAATGTTTAAATATGTAAATATCTTTATCAGTCTCTCACTTTGTGTATAAGTGGCTGCATGGGTTGGCGAGTAGCTACTTGAGTGTCTATAGAGGTTATTAGTTGGTTTTTTGAGTATCAGTATGAGTGTCTGTATGGTTCGGTGGGGGTTATTACGTAGTGCATAGGTGCATGAATGAGTGACTCACTGTTTGTATGTGTTGAAGACAGCATGTGTGCAGGACTGTATGGGTGGAGGAGTGTGTGCATGGGTGTGTTAGTGAGTGAATGACTGTCTCAATAGTGTCTTTATGAGTAACTACATGTGTTTTAAACTAGTATATGTGACTATTGGTGTATATAAGGGTAGTATATGTGAGAGTGAGAGATTGAAAGAGTTCCTGTATGAATAAGTATGTGTTTCTATAAGTGATTGTTTAAACGACTAAGTATGTGTAAGTTTCTGTAGATGTAAGTGTGGTGGTGTGTGTATAACTGTATATGCAAGTAAATGGATATTTGATTCTTTATTAGCATGAGTGAATATGTCTGTGAGTAACTCTATGGATGAGTGGCGTTGTGTAACAGGATGTATAGGTGTATGAGTACATATGATGAGTGAGTACATGTATGAGTGACTGTATAGGACTGTTGGTGAATGAGTGGATGTGTATGTGGATCTTAGAATTACTTAATAGGTTGTTGTAACTGGTATTGGTATGTCCATTGTTTTGAAATTTTTAGTTTCTATTTTTGAATGTGTGTATCAAAGGTTATATTAGGGGGAGAGGAGGTCTGACACTCTATCACAAGGATGATGTCATCAGTGATGTCATCAGTGACGTCATTTGAGATGTCATGAGTGATGTCACTGACCATGTCATGAGTGATGTAATATGTGACGTCATCAGCAGTGCATTGCGGGCGCGCGAGTTATAGTTAGCTGAACTAACTATAACGGGGGAATTTCAATGGTTTTGTACGAGTGAAAAGTCCAGCTAACTATAACGCCCCTGAAACCTATGGTTTTTTCAGTGAATTTCTAAGGTTTTTTAAATGCTAATTTCTAACTATGCCTATAGAGATAGGACATGTGAAGAAAGAAGAAAAAACGCACAGAAAGAAAAAAAGAAATGCAGACAGAAGCAACAGAAGTCTTCAAAGACGAAGAAAAGTGCAGGAAGAAGGATAACGTGCAGAAAGAACAAACAGAAGAGCAGAAAGAAGCCTTGTTGCAAAATCATCCTGTACCCTCAACTTTTTCAGACTGATACTGGTGGTAACTGAGTCTGACTAACCAGTCCTAGACCCAGTGCTATGTTAAAAGACACTCAGAATACAGTGAAAACACCTACATGCACTAGGGAACACTATGCGTTGGGGTCCCCCTGTGATTAGCATGACCTCCTCTGTAAGTCCCTACTATATAATAGGGCAGGGGATTAAAACTACCTCTTAAAATGCGACACAGGGCGTGTTGGCACACGTCACCTCAGGCCCTGTCCCCTCCCTTCCCCACTGTGTAAACACACCCTGTGGCCGTTTTAAGTTGGGAGATTAAGTCCCCTTGAATCCTGAGGGTCCCTTGGGTCCAACTAGACCACTAGGTACCTCCAGTGAGCGCCACAGAGCTGCGTTGCAGAGAGGTGTAAAAAGTGGCACGGCCTGGACCACCTCTCTGCAACGCAGCTCAGTGGCGCTTACTGGAAGCACCTGGTGGGCTAGTTGGCCCCCAGGGTCCCTCAGGATTGAAAGGGAATTATTTCCCCAACTTAAAACACGCCACAGGGCGTGTTTGCACACGTCACCTCAGGCCCCGTCCCCTCCCTTCCCCACTGTGTAAACGCTCCCTGTGGCCGTTCTAAGTTGAGAGATTAAGTCCCCTTGAATCCTAAGGGTCCCTAGGGTCAAACTAGCCCACTAGGTACCTCCAGTAAGCGCCACAGAGCAGCGTTGCATAGAGGTGTAAAAAGGGGCGTGGCCTCAGAACACCTGTCTGCAACGCAGCTCCCTGGCGCATACTGGAGATACCTGTTGGGCTAGTTGGCCCTCAGGGACCCTCAGTATTGAAGGGGAATTAATTCCCCAACTTACAACTGGCCAGGGGACGCGATTGCAGAGTGCTGCAAGGAGGGGGCATGGCCTCCGGCGCAATGCCGGTCTTTTATTTATTTAATTTTTTTAAGAAGGAGGGCTGTGTGGCCCCACCTTCTTTTTCTAATTTATTGGCCCTGGGGACCCCATCCCCCAGGGCCTGCACCCTCATTGTTTTTTGTTGAAAAAAATTAATTTGACCCTCCCAAGACCTTAATCGGCCCCGGGGACCCCAATCCCCGGGTCATGGCCTTTTTTTATTTTTTATTCTTTCGGAGGGGGGCTGCGTTGCCCCCCTCCTCAGGCCACTTATGGCCCCGGGGACCCCATCCCCAGGGGCCGGCCTTTGTTTTTTATTAATATTTTTTTAAAATATATTTATAGAAACACCTAGGACATGCTGGACAAACCGTATGTTCCTATCACCATGACGATTTGCGTGATATTCATTAAAAGGCGACTATGCCTACAATTAATCCACGTGGAATGTATTTACACCGCTAGTGAAGCTATGACGTGTCTGACTCCCTACCGTGCCTAATCCCGGTGCCCCCGCTGGTGGGTACTCTCCCGGTAGGCACACTTGTCGTTTATTTATACAAACATGGGTAGCTATTTATGGGCACATTTAATACACACACACACACCAAGCCATTCAAAGGGGATTCGACAAAAATTCGACCAAACTATGCAAGAAACCCCCCTCACAGTTAATAAAACACACATCCACCGCCGGATGTGTAATACTTTTTATTTTACTCTCTGGAAAGGAGACGAACCTCACTTGAGAGTCACAGTGTGCTCCTGGCTGAGCCCAATGCTGTGTTACACCCACCAGTGCCCGCCGAATGCCAAACACCTCTGTGTTGTATTCCACCAGCTAGTGCATATGCTATGACACTCTCTAGCCCATGTGCACTGTAACACTACCCCGTGAATATGTCATGCCACACTTGCCTTTGCACGGGTTTTATTGCCCCATCTAACGTGCCTTCCTCGATGCCTATGTTATAATGCACAGCGCTATGCCATTCATATTACAATCTGGGATCCATATCTTTGTCACAGTGCATATGTAACGTTACACTCCCCAGCCCATATTTTATATTACAACTTTAGAGACTAGTTAGGTTACACAACACTGGCCTGTGCATATTACACTCCAAGGCGCATATCGCATAGCACGCGCTAGTGCCTGTGCTATCTCGCGCTCTCCAATGAATCTGTCATTGCGCACAATTTATTGCAGATTATATTTCACGCCCCGGTTCATTTTATATTACACTTTTTGGTGCATAGTTTATACCATATACTATATCTAGTTTTCATTTTCAATCGTGCTCTCAGGACTATGTTCTATATAACACTGCGTCCACCTACGCTTTTCACGGGCATTACATTTTGCGATGGGGGGTGGAGGGTCAGGGGGTGTTTCTGCCAAGTGAGCCCAGAGTCACAGTCACAAACATCCTCTTCTTCCTGAAGATTATGTTCATATTTTAAGTAGTTCGCACAGACACAGATTTTAAAAACAATAAAGTTCCTAATACCCACCTTCTCTGAACAGTTAGCTTGCTGCCCCATCCACCTCCTCCCTATCCTCTGTTGTCTGAATCCATGGACTAGCCTCCTCCCTCCTGCCATGCATGGTCTGATGTGCTGCCACTGCCCTCCATTTAGCATGATATACCAGTCCACTCCACCTGCCCTCCATTGCCCAATTCTATGGCCCGTCATTGACCTCCTGCTTAGCCTCTGTGCTTAGCTTGCTGCCCCTATTCTCCTTCCCCCTGCCTTCCGATGTCTTTGTGCATGCCCCTGCCCCATCCTTTTTGCCCACCATGTTCCATGGACCTGCCACTCCTATCTACTCTGAGTGTTCTGTTGAGCTGTCACTCCCCTCCCACCTGACTAGCATTGTCAGATGACTGTAACCTGTCCCTGCCACCTCCACCCTGCCTGTCCACATACCATGCCCCTATCCCCTTCCTCCTGTCCTCCATGGTCCATTTTACTGCCACACCCTTCTGCCCTCCCTGGTCTGTTGTGCTGCAACTGCTCCTCCTGCCTGCCCCACGCAGTCTGTTGTGAGGCCCCTTCCCCTGAACTCTCTTGTCTGTGCCCAGGTCCTGACCCTCCCTTCTATCCTCCATGGTCCTTTGTGCATGCCCCTGGACCCTCCTTCTTGCCCATCATAGCCATTGTGCTGCCACTAACCCTCCCGCTTGCCATGCATGGTCTTCTGTGCTGCCATGGCCCCTCCCACCTTCCCTGTGTGGTCAGCTAGCTGCCCCTGACCCCCTCCCACTTTCCCTCCATGGTCTGTGTGTATGCCATCATAGTCTCACTGTTGCTCTCCATGGTGTGTCTTGTTTCTAGTGCCCATCCTGCCTGACCTCAATGGTCATCTTGCTGCTCCTGCCCTGCCCCCTTGCCCCCAGCCCTCTGTTTTCATGTGCAGACCCCTATTCCCTCCCTCCTGGCTTGTCTGTTCCACTCTAATGCCCCTGATCCGTCCCTCCTGCCCTTTATGGTCTGTTATGCTGCAGCTTTCTCTCCTGTCTGTCCATTATGGTCAGCTAGCTACCTTTGCCACTTTCCCCTCTGTTCTCTGTTGTCCATATGCATGGTCCTGTCCCCTCCCTATTGCTTTCTATGGATTGTTGTGCTGCACTCCCGTCCCGCATGCCCTGTGTGGTGTATTGTGCTGCTGCAAACCCTGATGCCTGCCCTGTAGGGTCAGTTTGGTGCACCTCTCCATGTCCCTCCTGTCCTCTGTTATCAGAGTCCATGTCCCTACCCCAATTCCTCCTGCCTACCATGCTCCAATGTACTTGTGGACATTTTGAACTTGGTAAGAGCGAGATTTTGAAAAAAAACTGGGGTATTGATTTTCCCATTTGAGTTACATTGAAAAAGAGGAGATTGTAGACAGGAGACAGATCAAATAAAGCCCATTTGAGCTTAAAAACATTGGACGTTTCCTCACTGAAACGGGTCTGTTGGCATGTAAGGTTGTACTACCACTGCCTCTTCCTTCCGCCCACAATGGTCTATTATATTGCCACAGCCTCTCTTGCCAGTCCTGTATTGTTGGTTTGTTGCCCCTGTCCCCCTTTCCACTGCCCTCCATAGTCTGGTGTGCTGTCACTGCCCTTCCTGCCTGCCCAGTGTGGTCAAATTGTTGCCTCTGCACTCTACTACCTGCCTTCAATTTTCAGAGTCCGTGCACCTGGCCTCTGCCTCTCAACAGTATCCCAATGAACAACTAGATTGCTAACATTCTATATTTATTACAAAAGTGTGGAACGCCTGATGTCATCTTGATGTAATCAAAACTGTAATACCTAGAGCATTTCCTTTAGAAATTACATATATTAGAGGGTCTTATTTGCATCAAAATTATGGTTAGTGCTCTAAAAAACTAAAATGAGGACATATTTTCTGAGTTTTCAAATAGCGACAAATAATTTTTAAATTATTTGTAATCTTTATTTTTTTTATCCGGTTGACCACTTGATTAAATGTTGCACCTAGGGGAGAGGATGTGGTGTTACTTCCAGAGCTGCAGACTTTGCAACTGGGGAACCAGGTTGGAGTTTCTGCTTCAGCTCACCATTCTGTGATTCTGGTTAAATCACTTAATCTCCCCATGTCTACAACCAAAATGAATTTGATCTTGTGTGATGTAGCCAATGCTCATGTAAAGCACTCCAATACCTGACAAGTCTGCACTATATAAAACTGCAAATACACAAAAATAAGTGTTTTGCACTCTTCTGTCCTTGGGCTACATCTGGGTGATATTTGTGCTGCATTTGGGCTCTTTTGTCCCTGGTGGCCATCTTGGGAGATGTATTTGTTATGAAGTTTCCTAACTTCCTCATTTACTACAGTCTCCTCAGTAGGAATGCTTTCAGTTTTTTACTTTGATTCCATCAAGAAGGTATTCAGATATGTCACACATTTGCCATGAATTCTGAATGTTAGCACTTTAGTTGCTCATTAGATGACTGTAGTAAAGCTTCTGCTCACCACGGAAGTCTGCTGCTGGTATTAAAAGTGCATGTTTCAGTCTGCATTTCAGAATTTTTTAATGAAATAGAAGAGGATTTGAGAAGTCACTCAAAATGTGCCCTAATTTTTCTTTCTTCAGCACTAATCATAGTTTCTATGGCAAAATGAACCCCCTCATTGTGTTCCTTTTTAAATTGAATGTTTTAAGTGTTACCAGTTTATTCCAATCAAGATGGCTTCAGGTGTGACATACTTTTGTCATAAGTAAGACAGTAAGCGCTCTAGTTGTTCTTAAGAACACTCTGGGACATTCTGTCATTGGGCTATAATTGGGCTACATCTGGGTCATATTTGGGCTACATTTGGGCTCTTTTGTCTCTGGTGGCCATCTTGGGAGATTTATTTGTTATTAAGTTTCCTAATTTCCTCATTTACTGCAGTCTCCTCAGTAGGAAATACTTTAAGTTTTTTACTTTGGTTCCATCAAGAAGGCATTCAGATGTGTCACACATATGCCATAAATTCTGAATGTTAGCACTCTAGTTGCTCATTAGATCACTGTAGAAAAGCTACTGCTCACCAGGGAAGTCTGCTGCTGGTATTCAAAGTGCATGTTTCAGTCTGCATGTCAGAATTTTTTTATGAAATAGAAGAGGATTTGAGAAGTCAAAATGTGCCTTAATTTTTCTTTCTGCCGCACTAATCATAATTTCTATGGCAAAATGTACCCCCTCATTTTGTTCCTTTGTAAATTAAATGTTTTAAGTGTTACCACTTTATTCCAATCAAGATGGCTTCAGGTGTGCCATACTTTGTCATAAGTAAGACTGTTAGCGCTCTAGTTGTTCGTTAGAACACTCTGGGACATTCTGTCATTGGGCTATACTTGGGCTACATCTGGGTGATATTTGGGCTATATTTGGGCTCTTCTGTCTCTGGTGGCCATTTTGGGAGACTTATTTGTTATGAAGTTTCCTAATTTCCTCATTTACTACAGTTTCCTCAGTAGGAAATACTTTCAGTTTTTTACTTTGATTCCATCAAGAAGGCATTCAGATGTGTCACACATTTGCCATAAATTCTGAATGTTAGCACTTTAGTTGCTCATTAGATGACTGTTGTAAAGCTTCTGCTCACCACGGAAGTCTGCTGCTGGTATTAAAAGTGCATGTTTCAGTCTGCATTTCAGAATTTTTTAATGAAATAGAAGAGGATTTGAGAAGTCACTCAAAATGTGCCCTAATTTTTCTTTCTTCAGCACTAATCATAGTTTCTATGGCAAAATGAACCCCCTCATTGTGTTCCTTTTTAAATTGAATGTTTTAAGTGTTACCAGTTTATTCCAATCAAGATGGCTTCAGGTGTGACATACTTTTGTCATAAGTAAGACAGTAAGCGCTCTAGTTGTTCTTAAGAACACTCTGGGACATTCTGTCATTGGGCTATAATTGGGCTACATCTGGGTCATATTTGGGCTACATTTGGGCTCTTTTGTCTCTGGTGGCCATCTTGGGAGATTTATTTGTTATTAAGTTTCCTAATTTCCTCATTTACTGCAGTCTCCTCAGTAGGAAATACTTTAAGTTTTTTACTTTGGTTCCATCAAGAAGGCATTCAGATGTGTCACACATATGCCATAAATTCTGAATGTTAGCACTCTAGTTGCTCATTAGATCACTGTAGAAAAGCTACTGCTCACCAGGGAAGTCTGCTGCTGGTATTCAAAGTGCATGTTTCAGTCTGCATGTCAGAATTTTTTTATGAAATAGAAGAGGATTTGAGAAGTCAAAATGTGCCTTAATTTTTCTTTCTGCCGCACTAATCATAATTTCTATGGCAAAATGAACCCCCTCATTTTGTTCCTTTGTAAATTAAATGTTTTAAGTGTTACCACTTTATTCCAATCAAGATGGCTTCAGGTGTGCCATACTTTGTCATAAGTAAGACTGTTAGCGCTCTAGTTGTTCGTTAGAACACTCTGGGACATTCTGTCATTGGGCTATACTTGGGCTACATCTGGGTGATATTTGGGCTATATTTGGGCTCTTCTGTCTCTGGTGGCCATTTTGGGAGACTTATTTGTTATGAAGTTTCCTAATTTCCTCATTTACTACAGTTTCCTCAGTAGGAAATACTTTCAGTTTTTTACTTTGATTCCATCAAGAAGGCATTCAGATGTGTCACACATTTGCCATAAATTCAGAATGTTAGCACTCTAGTTGCTTATTAGATCACTGTAGTAAAGCTACTGCTCACCAGGAAAGTCTGCTGCTGGCATTGAAAGTGCATGTTTCAGTCTGCATGTCAGAAGTTTTTTTATGTAATAGAAGAGGATTTGAGAAGTCACTCAAAATGTGCCCTAAATTTTCTTTCTGCAGCACTAATCATACTTTCTATGGCAAAAAAAACCCCTCATGTTGTTCCTTTTTAAATTAAATGTTTTAAGAGTTACCACTGTATTCCAATGAAGATGGCTTCAGGTGTGCAATACGTTTGTCATAAGTAGGACTGTTAGCGCTCTAGTTGTTCTTTAGAACACTCTGGGAAACTACAGTAGAACACAATGGAATCAACTGACAGTCTCTGCCCTTGTTGGATGTACGTGTTTTACTGAGAATGTCAGACTTCATTCTCACATGACTGAGAAAGATAATGTGAATTTACAGAAAATATGCTCTCAGTTTAGCTTATAGATCACCTTCCAAACCTCTGTGGGTAAAGCATGAGAAAATAGTTTTCTCTCAAACATGATTCATGATATCACAGCAGAAGGCTTTTTCACATGGTAAAATCACCTTAGAACACATCACATTTCCTAAAATGAGTATAGTACCATGAACAAATGATTTATAATGTAACTAAAGTCTTAAAACCTTCTATTAATTGCAATGCTTTTTAATGAGGTGCTATCATGTATATTGGTCCCAAGATGGCTGCCAACACTTCTTGGATGAAGTACTGGCAGCCAATCAGATCTCACGATGAGATGTGTGGTTAGGCTCCGCCCAGATATATCTATCTTTTTAACTCTAATTTTCTCAGGAACTACTGAACGGATTTACACCATTTAAGCAACAGGCACGAGTGTGAACTGAGGACTACCTCTTTGCCAAATTTGGTGCAATTCCGTTCAGCAGTTCGGGCTGTAGCTGCGTCAACAGGTCCTATGGGAAAATGCATGGGGAAAACGTGGTTTGGGACCCCCCTTTTTTCTTGGCCCCTGCTTGACGAATCACTGTGAAATTTTCAGGATTGGAGCGGACTGGAGCTGGCCAAATGTTTGGAAATTTTCGTGAAGATTTGTCAATCTGCGCCAACGTTATTCCAAATAGAATGTTGCGGATTTCCTATGGAAAATAGGTCCTAACTATAACTACCTACTGGTGACCGCCAGTAGATAATATATATATCTATATATATATAGATATATATATTCACTTAAAACACCATAGGTTTCACACATGTTATAGTTAGCTGGACATTTCACTCGTAAAAAAAAAATGAAATTCCCCCGTTATAGTTAGTGTAGGCAACTATAACTCACGCGACCGCAATCCTCTGTGAAACCTATGTTTTTTTCACTGAATTTGCAAGGTTTTTTAAATGCTAATTCCTAACTATAACATGTGTGAAACCTATGGTTTTTTCAGTGAATTAGTACGGTTTTTTAAATGCTAAGTTACTTTACGCCATTCGTGGCGTGCGCGCCCACTTAACGCAGTTCGTTCCGTTCGCGCACTGTGCGCGCACGGTGCGCGAACGGAACGAACTGCGTTAAGTGGGCGCGCACGCCACGAATGGCGTAAAGTAACTTAGCATTTAAAAAACCGTACTAATTCACTGAAAAAACCATAGGTTTCACACATGTTATAGTTAGGAATTAGCATTTAAAAAACCTTGCAAATTCAGTGAAAAAAACATAGGTTTCACAGAGGATTGCGGTTGCGTGAGTTATAGTTGCCTACACTAACTATAACGGGGGAATTTCATTTTTTTTTTACGAGTGAAATGTCCAGCTAACTATAACATGTGTGAAACCTATGGTGTTTTAAGTGAATATATATATCTATATATATATAGATATATATATTATCTACTGGCGGTCACCAGTAGATAGTTATAGTTAGGACCGTGTTTCCATAGGAAATCCGCAACATTCTATTTTGAATAACTTTGGCGCCGATTGACGAATCCTCGCAAAATTTTCAAAATAGGTGGGGCGTTCCGCTCCGCTCCTACCCTGAAAGTCTCGGGGGGATTCGTCAAGCGGGGGCTGAAAAAAGGGGGGTCCCAAAACGTGTTTTCCCCATGCATTTTTCCATAGGACCTTTAGTCCAAGCTACAGCCCGAATGGCTGAACAGAATTACTTGAAATTTGGCAGCGAGGTAGTCCTCAGGTCAGGGGGAATTTCATTGGTTTTTTATCAGTAAAATTTCCGCTAACTATAACATGTGTGAAACCTATGTTTTTTTCAGTGAATATATATATATATATAGGTCAGGGATGTGCCTTTTGCAGGTCTGGTGTAAATCTGTTCAGTATTTCCTGAGAAAATAGCATTTAAATCAATACATATATCTATAAGCGCGCTCCGAGCGCGTACGGTAAGCTTACCGTACGCGCACGCTGCCGTGCGCGAGCTTAATTCTGATTGGTGGTTACATGACTGTAAACATTCGAATCGGTCGAAATCAGGAAGTGTCGGCCGCCATTTTGTGTGTCTCACACTGATAAACAAAGGAGGAGAACGTGAAAAGGGGGAAACGAAGAGAGTTGCAGACCCCCTAGCGTTTGTCAGGGGGTCCAAGAAGGTCCCAAAAGAATGAAAAATACATTTACATTTTTTTTTTTTAAATCGCGAGGTGCGCGTACGGTAAGCTTACCGTACGCGCACGGCAGAAAAAAAACAATAAAAAAAATAGAAGTAAAAATCAAATTTAAGTGCCGTTGTGTTTATGAAGTGTTTTTTTTGTGGTACCTACAAGTAAGTACCGATGCAGAGTCTAAAGTTCAAGAGGAAGACTCTGTTGCCTTCATCAGTGAAATGTACACCGTTTCCTCTATAAATGCCTTGCATGTTGTAACACAAGTTGTTGTGGTATATAGAACCCATACCATAGTCTCTGAGGAAAGCAGAAATAGATTTGTTGACGTGCTTTCTTGCTTTGTCAATCTGTGGGCAAAATTGGTTGGACCAGTTCCACTTTTGCCTTTGGCATATATTAGAATATACAAAGGCAGATTGAGGAAAAAGCGACATCAATTGCACAAAGGTGTCCTTAACAAGCATTTCCAGACCTACCCCAGTTAAAGTGCCTAGGTCATTTCCACCACAGTGCACAATAATAAGGTTAGGCTGTGGGAGATGTAGAAAGGTTTTCACCAAAGGCATTCATTGGTGCCACTTTAACCCTCTCTGACCAATCCATTTAATGTCTACATTTGGCAAAGCAAGGTCTCTCACCATACCTCTTTTTTCTGCATACTTTTCACTCCAGAAGACATAGCTGTGACCTACAATCCACACTGTGAACATCTTTCAAGGAGATCTGGATGCACTCAGGAGGTGTCTTTCAGTAGAATGGCAATATGAAATGAAAGACAGTTGTAAATTGGAGGCATGCATATTTTTTTTAAATAAAAAGAACTCATTGGCTGATTCATATCATTTTACAGTTAAAACTAGGCTGTATGTGTACATTTTTAGAAGCATGTTTTGTATTGGTTCAGAACATTGTGTTCCCACAGAAGATTAATTTGGATTTGCTGTTAGGTTTGACAGGTGAAGCACTCTTGATCTTTGGAATAGAAACATTGTGTGCTGAACTTCTGACCTCTCTGCTCACACCAGTGTTCCATGAGCTGTTGCTATGGTAGCAGGCAGAAGTCAAGTTGGGGGAAGGGTTCATTTGGAAAAGGGTTGAAGTTTTCAACCAATAGAAATGTGTGATTTCATTTGAAAAAATGTGGGAAGCACTGAGATTTGTAATTAACATGTATATGTGTGAAAAAAGAGAGGGAAACATTGCCATTTACTGGTTCTGGTGAGAGGAGAGAGGTGTAGAGCTCTGAGATTCTGACTCTGATAGGTTTCAAACACATTATAGTTAGGAAATAGCATTTAAAAAACCTTGCAAATTCACTGAAAAAACCATAGGTTTCACACATGTTATAGTTAGCTGGACATTTTACTCGTAAAAAACCAATGAAATTCCCCCGTTATAGTTAGTTCAGCTAACTATAACTCGCGCGCCCGCAATCCACTGCTGATGACATCACATATTACATCACTCATGACATGGTCAGTGACATCACTCATGACATCACTGATGACATCTCAAATGACATCACTGATGACATCACTGATGATGTCGTCCATGTGATAAATTAGCGCATCTTCTCACACCCTAATATAACCTTTGATACACCAACTCAAAATTTAAGAGTTCCATTCTCAAAACCATACATACTGCAATACCAATAACTACATACCCACTTATTAACTCTTAGGTCTACATACACCTCCACTCATTCACCTGTACAGTCACTCATACTTACAGTCACTCCATACAAAACTATCATATGCATTTATACACCTATATAGACACTCACACACCACCAATCATCCATAGAGGTACTCTCACACCTAGTCAGTCATGCAAATAATCACACTCCCATTTACTCACCTATGCGGTTATACACACTGAAGTTCACTTAGTCATAACAATAGTACCACATTCTTACGCTCTTATAGAATCATTAATACAAGCACACACTCATCCATACAGTCACTCTCACAATCACACACTCTCACATCTACCCACTTATATACTCTTACACGCATATATACTGCCTTTCACATATGTAGTTAGTCACAAATGTACCACTGAGATATACATTCAATCCCTAACACACCCATACATACACTCACTCAACCATACAGTCCATCACAGATGCACTCTTAAAACCATGCACTTATAGAATCACCCACTCACACATTTATGCATAGAGTCACACACACCCTACCCACACAAACACTCAGGAACCCATACAGATACTGAGACAAGAAATCAATAACTCATATAGACACTCATATAGCTATTCACAAAACCATGCAGCCACTTATACACCAACATACAGACACATACAGACATTTACACAGTTTAGTTACTAGTCTGCAGTAAGATACATTTAATGACTCACTTATAGAATCATGTTACGCACCACAGAAAATAATCGATTTACACACTTGTACTGTGGTAAATAATTTAATTACCGGTACTTAATTTGATGCGGAAAATTAATAAGAATAGCTCAGTAAAATAAGAGGCAGAATCCGTGGTATTAGAGAGTCGGAACGGGCTTTATTCCAATAACAATTCGAATTGTGGACTCCATATTCCATCACCACGAAGGTTCAGGAAGTGAAGGACAATACTTTATTGACAGGTAATCATTTTTATAGAAGAGGCATTATAGTGAAACAGATGCAGGAGGCGTAACAGTTGATAACAGAGATAAAGACATACATGCGTAACTAAAATGGGTGTAACTAGGCGTAACTAAAGAACGTCATTAGGTATGATGTCACAAATGGGTGGTTCCATGAAAGAATTTCGCAATGTCAGCAGAAATACTTGGCAGAGATGCGCGCGCAGCAGCATGACGTGTGATTGACGTGCAACTAGGGGGTGAAGGGGACTTGACATTTAGCTCTACATGTGGAGACAGAAGTCTGGGGGGTCAAGTCAACCTAATCCCAAATCATATCTAACATCCTATGTTTAAAGAACTATGTTATCCAAAAGGAAAGGTCTCTCGAACAAAATCTATTCTATACTGACTGTGAGTGCGTGTACAAGCGTCTAAGTGTCTACATGAGATGCAAGAGCAGAAATCTTCCATAGTAACAGGGCTATGAATTACTTGCATAAAGACAGAGAAGCCGGGCCCTTTGCTCGGTAGCTGGAAGAATGTTTACTTAAGTTACTAGACAGGAATGCATTGGATGAGGAGCGGAGCAGAGCAGATAATCTTGAAGGTGAAATACAGTTTTTGGCAGGCAGACAGGCCGAGTCAGGCACCGTTAGCCGCGCAGGGAGTAGGACAAAGTTCATGGATACAGATGCGAGCTCAGACTGGAGCTTTCAGAGGCAGAAAGCAGGAAAAGGCTTGGTGACAGAATTCGGGCCTACTCGCCTGAATCTGTAAAATGTGGAAAGTAAACCATATAAAGCCGGTGGCCTTTCATACTTAGGAATAGAATATCCGGCCCATTCATGGCGGATCTGAAAGAGGACATGTTGACGGTGGACGCACATGTGTTTGCGTCTTCATAACTGGAACTGGAGGGAACATACATGTACTTGTGACTTATACATGAAACCGTTGGGGTCCAAGATAGGGGACATAACTGATCATAAAAATCCATATTTCCACATTCCCTCCTTGTCCCCTACTGGCCCTTAGGAGATATCAATCTTCATCAATCCATCGATCTGTTCATATAACATCATTTGTTCTTCTTTCTTCTTCCGGGATGAATGAAATCTTGGTGGTGGAATACACGATGTGGCGCACAGACCACAAATCGCTGGTCCACATTGTAGGCATAAGCAGCAACTGAATAGTATGAGAAAGCCAATACCTAGGAAGGATAGGACCCTCCATCCCCAGGCTGACAATACACTCCAAAACCAACCGGACCAAGTCCAGGTGCCTGGATTCTGGTGTATCTGGCTTACAATCTTATGAAGGCGAGTTATGGCTTTATATACAGATGGCGAATTTTCTGGTATGAAAATGCAACAACTTGATCCGATGACCCTACAAGCTCCGCCCCTATCGGCCAGGATGACGTCAAGGACAAGACGATTTTGAAGCACAACAATCCGCATAGCAGACTGCTCTTCTGTTAAATTGCCTAAGGCGGAAATAGTTTCGTTCACTACTGCTTCAAGGGTTCTGGTTAATCTACGTATCAACTTACTATTAGTGACTGTACCTATATAGGGGAAGAAACCTTTATTGAAATCTGTGTATTTTTCCCATGCTGTTTCAGTGTAATCGACGATTGGGAGATCTCTCCGTTCTCTATTGTGTACTAAATGAGTATTTCTGTGATAATCAGGAGGGGCTAGGAAAACATGTGGCAAAAGGAATCCGATGTAACAGGTACCATCCCAATCTAGAGGCAAACGTATATATGCAGTCTGACCACATACGAAGTAGGAATGGCGAGAAGCTCTAAATGTAGATTTGCCTTGATCACTGAATTCTATTACAGTGGTGCATCTACTATGGCCCATATGTATGGAACCATTCTTTCTTACACACAATTCACCTTTAACTGGAAATACTGACATAGCGGGCAAAATTGGTGCAGCTTCGGATTCAACATTCAGGATCATGAGATTAAGCGTGAAATTCCCTAATCCATATACTTCATTTTCTAGATCAGTTCCTGTTCTTTTGGGAAGTCCCTCCTTGTCAGGGTAGCAGACTTTGAGTAAAACTAGGTTCAGGTTTCCCCATACCCAATTGTCTTGATAAGTTACTGAGTTTGAATCTAAGGAATTAATTAAACTAAACCATGCTCCACAGGAGCCATTGTGTGTGAACGGATATGGAAAGAGAGGCAGAATTCCCTTATAGTTCTGATAGGGAGGGAGTCGGCCACATATCCAACAATTTGTAGCATTGCTAGTCTGATGGGAATGATGTAACATACTAATAAAAGTGTTATTGCGCAGCGCAAATCTATAGGACAACTCATGCGGGGGTAATTCACTAAAAGAATGTTCAGCAGTAACATTGTAAACATGTTTAGAAATAGGATAATATATGTGCAACAATATACTTGCAGCGATTATTAAAAGACTTAAGAAAAACAAAATTAATAACGTCACTGTGCAATGACTACGCAGTGATTTACAGTACGCATGCTTTTTCAACTGCATCTTTCGGTTTCTTTCTCTATTCAGGTCTAGGGGATACATGTCAGAGACAAATTCGACCGATTCACCTTGGAGAGGACTTAAACAATCAAATTGTCTGACTGACTAGACCGTAATTTTAGTTTGTATAGTTCCTTATCACTTTGTTCAACCAAAGGAAGCTTTGAGTCAATCGGTGAAGACACGCGAGGTGTAACGTTTACATCAGACGGTAGTCCATGAAATTTCTTGATATGACTTGAATGTAACCATCCTTTGCGACCTTCGATCTTCACGGCTGTCCTCGTGGTGAGTAGTACAAGTTGAGGCGATTTCCACCTAGGATCCAGCTGAGTCTTCCGGTCAAAATTCCGCACTAACACCAGGTCCCCGGGAACTACGTCATGGGGTTTCACCTCGGTGTTGTCGGGAAAGGCTGCAGCTACCTGTGAACGACAAGATTGTAGTGCAGACATCAAGGAAGCCAGGTAATCTGTCAGCATATTACAGTCAACATCAGTTATTTTGCGTGGTATAGGCGTCCCCCACATATTTGGTGGTCTGCCAAAGATCACCTCATAAGGGGATAGCCCTGTTCGAGAGTGCGCTACCATTCTCATGTAAAAGAGTGCAACTGGTAAGGCTACTACCCAATCGACACCTTTCTCCCTACATATTTTGGACAATCTAATTTTCAGAGTTTGATTATGTCGTTCCACGAGACCTGCTGCCTCGGGGTGTCGGACACAGTGAAATTTCCATTGATAGCCTAACAAAAGTGAAACGTGTTTCATTAGTTCGGATGAGAACGGCTGGCCGTTATCTGAGTAGACAACACGTGGTAAACCGTACCGTGGGAAGAATTCTCGAACCAACTGTTTGGCAGTAGTCGGGGCAGTGTAATCTGAAACCGGGTAGGCTTCTGTCCAACGGGAAAGAGCACAGACAACTACAAGAACATATTTGAATCCTCGACATCGTTCCATCTGGATATAATCCATCTGGAGGACTTCAAAAGGGTGATCAGGAGGCTGAAATCCACCCTGTTCTACGGGAATGCTTTTACCTGGGTTGAACTGACAACAGATCATACAGGTGCGAACTTTTTGTTTAGCTGCCGCTCGTAAATGTTTGTTGAACCAAATGTGTTGAATGCTGTCTAGCATAGCTTTTTCTCCTAGGTGCGCTGGACTATGTATTGTATTAATGATAACTTGAACCATAGAGTCAGGAAGGAACCATACAGATTTTTCCTTCGTCATCCATCCTTGATCCGTTTGGATCCCTCCTAACTCAGTCCATTTCTTTATTTCATCTGGTGTAGCATGTGTCTGTATGTCAATTACATCAAGAGCGGGATCCTTAACCGTCATGCAATGTGTTGGTGTCGGAACTATTGTCTTTGTCATGTCAGATGTGTGAGTTTGAGCAGTCTGCTTAGCTGTTCTGTCAGCTAGATCATTGCCTTGGGAAATGATATCAGTAACTTTCGTATGAGCTTTACATTTCATAATTGATATTGCAGTGGGTAGATGTATTGCATCTAATAAGGCATGAATGAGGGGTCCGTGCTGAATGTGGGCACCGTGAGAAGTTAAATAACCTCTCTCTCGCCACAGCACGCCGAAGTCATGTACAACTCCGAATGCATAACGTGAATCAGTGTATATGTTGACTTTCTTATTTGTGGCTTGAATACAGGCTTGTGTCAGAGCGATGAGCTCTGCTGCTTGAGCTGACAAGGTATTTATGCAATTTGTTTCAATGACTTTAGTGTCTGTTGTGACTGCATACGCGGCCACTAGCTCTCCTGTACTTGTTCTCATACATGAACCATCTACATACAACGTCAGGTCTGGATCTGACAATGGGACGTCTGTCAAGTCTTGTCTGGGTTTCGTCGTGATAGTAATAACTTCAATACAATCATGTGCTAGTGGGTCTGTTCCGTCTACTGGTAACAGTGTGGCAGGATTTAACGTATTACAACGTCTGATTTCTATGTGTGGCTGAAACAATGTTAATTCGTAACCGGTAAGTCTTGCTATAGTCAAGTGTTGTGTTTGTGTGCGGTTCAAGAGAACCTCTACTGCATGTGGTACTTGTACTGTCAATTGATGTCCTAACACTATGGCATCGCTTTGTCTGATTGCTAAAGCTGTCGCTGCCACTGATTTCAGGCACGCAGGCAGAGCCTGAGCTACGGGATCTAATGTACTAGAAAAATAAGCACATGGTTTGTGTGATCCTGCTTGTTCCTGTGTGAGTACTGACAAGGCAGTACCTTCGCGTTCTGTAACAAAGAGTGTAAACTGTTTATTGTAACATGGTGTTGCTAAAACAGGTGCTTGACATAAAGCTTTCTTTAGGCTTTCAAAAGCTTGTGTATGTTCCTGAGTCCAAGGGAGAACAGTCGATGTGGCTGCCTCCTGTGTTGTCAACTGAATGAGTGGTTTTGCTAGAAATGCATACTGAGGGATCCACTGCCTACAATATGAAGTGAGGCCTATAAAAGCCCGTACCTCCTTTTGTGTCTTGGGTATTGGCATGTTAGCAATTAACTGGATGCGATCTGACGTAAGCTGTCTTCCCTCCTTGGACAGCGAGTGCCCAAGGTAAACAACTCGCTGGACACAGAATTGCAGCTTAGAAGGGGACACCTTGTGCCCCTTTTCGGCCAAAAATCGTAAAACCGTCAGTGAGGCTTTTTCACATTCAGGTTCGCTTCTAGCGGTGATCAGCAGATCATCGACATATTGAAGCAGGGCAGTGTTGACTGGCATGTGGATACTGTCAAGTTCTCGTTTTAGTGCTTGGCTATAGATGCTGGGGCTTTCTGTGAATCCTTGAGGTGCGCGTGTGAATTTAAAGCTTCGTCCATTTAAACTAAATCCAAACAAGTATTGGCTTTCCGGATCTATTGGGACGCTGAAAAAGGCATTCTTGAGATCAATTACAGTAAAGAATGTTGCTTCGGAATCAATGGCTGTCAGTAATGAAGAAATGTCTGGGACTACGGGGTATTGTGGTACAATACATTTATTTAATTCGCGCAGATCAATAACCAATCGATATACTGGCGGGGCTTTTGGATCAGTTCGTTTAAGAATCGGAATTATCGGGGAATTACATACATTGGAGTCGGTTTCCACAACCACTCCTTGGGTAATAAGCTCGTCAATGATTTGCAGTAAAGCCACTACAGCATCTGGGGGTAACTTGTATTGTCGCATTCGTGGTAGTACCACTCCTGTCTTTAGTGTGACTCGATATGGTGTAATGTTCATGCAACCAACATCTGTAGGGCCTTGTGCCCATAAATGTGTGGGTAAAGTCTGCAGTCGGTGATCCATGTCTCGGGACACATAGTGCCCTTTGAAATCACGTAAAAACAATCTTACTCCTTCCGGAGAACAACATATTATAGCTCCTAGAGCTTTCAATGTTTTTATACCTAACAGGTTTTCTGGACATGATTTAGTAAGCAATAAATCTGTAGTTCGTGTCAAGGGACCAATCGTAAGTGGAAGAGGCTGTGATACTTCGTTAATGATAGGTTTTCCTGAAAAACCAAGGGAAATATTCTGTGAGCCTGAGAGGGGTGCCCCTGGAACTTCACTACGTTTTATGGTTGTTCGGCTTGCCCCTGTATCAAGTAAAAATTTTCTATCTTGGCCTAATAGTTCACTGTGTACATAAGGTCCTTCTTGATCTACAGGGACCTCGATAAGGGGTAAGCCAACTTCCCTCTCTAGGCTGTTTCATGAGTATCGTTGATAATCAGGATAGTCATACTGTGCGGTCTGGTACATCTGTCGTGTCGTTGTTTGTGTGGCAGCAATAGGCTGCGGTGGTGGAGCTGGCATAGACTGTTGCGGAGCTGGCATGGACTGTGCATGCTGCGGGGCTCCTTGTTGGTTCTGATCCTGTCTAAGTGGCCGTGGTCTTTCTTTTGTATTACCTATGGCGATATTATGCTTTAAAACTGGACAATCGTGTACATAATGACCTGGCTGTTTACAATAGTTGCATGTCCCTTTTACAGAACCTGCTGAAACACTGGACTGTGTCATACCCTTTTTATGACCGTCAGCTGGAACTGTCTGGGAAACTAGCATTTTCATTTTCGTGTCTTTCATGCGTCTTTGTTCATGTTCTTGTTCCTCTCTAATTCTATTGTGATGGTACTGTAGCATTTGTAACATTTGTGACGGAGTGTTACCTTGCCAGGTACTCTCGAATTTCAATACTCTATTCTTAACTTGGGGCAAGGAATTTTCAACTAATTTTGTCACAAACAGATGTGGATACGATTCGCTACTTGCTTTTATTCCACTATTTATACCAAAACATTTTTCGAATCGGGCATAGAAATCACTAGTGTCTTCATCTTGCTTTTGTTTACAGGCTGAGATTGCACCCCAGTCTTCCTTTTTCGTCGTTAATAAACGTGGCAGTACCTGTACTAGTAAACCTGGTAGTGTTTTGGTCTTTTCCCCAAGCCCTAAACCTGGACCTCGAGCTGTTTCCTCGTTTTCTAATGCTGTCCAATCTATCTTTTGGTCTCCCACCTCCCAATCCTTTTCTTTGAGTTTTTCGTAAATACCCGCAGGCATTAATACCTTCAATATTTTCATAATGTCGGGATAGGTATACTCTCCCATGAGCAACATGTCTTTAATTTCACGGTGGAAACCCGCTGGGTCTTTGTCATGACTGGGTACCACTTTCTTCATTTCTAATAGTTCCATTTTAGATATGGGTGTGTATACAAACACACGTTTAAACTGATTGTCATCACCTTTTATCGGGTGCACTTCGCGTAAGGGATTCTGTCTATCCATATAATACGTCGTTCTTTCCTTGATGGGCAGTGAGACATGTTCGGGGCATACAAAAAGAATGTACTGCTTTCTGGATTCTAGTATTTCTCTAATTAACTCAGTACCTGAACCTCTCCATTTATTCGTGAGTAATTCAGTCAATATATCAGGTAAGGGACCAGGATCGGAGTGTTGGCTTTTATATAATATAAGGAGTTGTTGAATCATATAGATACCAGCTAAACGCTGTTCATCTGGGGTGAGGTTCAAAAACGTGTGAGCTAGTGTATCATCACTATATTTTCCGGGACTATCAACCCAGTGAACGGCTGACCTGGCTAATTCTTGTTCGTCCATAGAATCGAGTATATGATAACCCCTTCGTTCTCGGAGTAATTTGTCAGCGGCTTGGAACGAATGTTCGGGGGACCTTATATTTATTATAGGGGTTTGGAAATTTCTGTTATTATCTGGACGTATCGGACGTATCGGATCAGTAAAGCATCTAGTATTATTGCAAGATCTTCCTCTACCTACATAGGCCATGGTTTCTAACTGTCCTGTGGGCAGTCCTAATTCTTCCTCCTCCTCGTTTTGTTCAGGCTGGTCTACCGCTAATCTTTCTTCGTGTATTCGTTCTACTTCTTTGCGGATCTTTCGGCACATAGCTACTATACTTAATAGTTTATCATGTCTCCCCTCTGATATATTCCGACTCCATGTGGTAAGAATTCGCATTTCTTCCGGATTTACCCCTGGTCGGTCTTGATTTCTGATCACACAATTTATGAGGAAACGTAACAGTTCCCCCTGTATCTCCACTTTCTGGTACTCCATGGCTCTATTAATACTCTCAGAATCTCGCCCTGACTGGACAAAGTGATATATATTTTCTAAATGTGTAGTCATTCCTGGTAGCCTCCCTAAATATATTGCAGCTCGTCGGATACGTAATGATGCCAGCAGCATTTCGTCCTCTTTGCCGGGCACAGGGTCATATCTACAATCTACTAGAAGTTCCTTAAGCATGTCGGGAGTTACTAGTTTGGGCGTACGTTGGTGGGCTAATTCTTGAAAGGAAAGTTTATTTACTCTGGGTGGCGTGGAAAAAATGTTTGTTGTACCTCCTGTAGCACCGCCTGGGGTGCTGGATGTGAAAGGATTCGTTGAACGTGATATAGCAACCATAGGTGTGGGTACAGCTGTAGAAACAGATGTGCTTGCCGGAACTTGTGTCGGAGTTTGTTGTTGCGGAGGTACAGACGGAGGGTCTTGGCGTTGAACCCCCTCGGCAGGCGGTCTATGTGGCGCAGTATTAGCATACTCGGGAGCTGCGTCGTCTAAATAAGAGGAAAGGAAAACATCTTCTGCGGTTCTGGGATGCCCTTTGGGATGTGCTTTTATCGGAAACAATGGAGGTGGCAAGTCTTTTGGTATCTCCGGAGTAGCCTTAGGTAACCCTTCGGCTAGAAGAGGATACATACCATTCATAAGGGCATTTCTTTGTCTGTCTACTTGTTCTGATTTTACTCGGGTACCTTCTTCAATTAATAAATTTTCTCGGACTTTATTTGAATTCTCCTTACTTTTTTCTTCCTGTCTGAGTGCTTTTTCTGTACGTCTATATGATTCTTTACGCCATAATTCAATGGCATCTTTCTGTGATTGTCTAACTTTCTTTTTCCATAATTCTTCCTCTACTTTCATGATGCAATCTGCATCCCAGGTCCCAGCTGCGGGCCACCTCTGACTTTCTGGTAATTCCTTGGTGTAGTCTACCCATAAATCAAGAAATAATATGGCGTCTAGGCCATGTTTATGATACATGAAGTACCCTGGAGTGTCCCTAGGAGGAATGGGAACATCTTCTTCGAGTACCCCTTTTCTAGTTTTGATCTGTCTTAATTTCGAAAAGAGCGGCATATTGAGAACTGATCTGATACCTAATTTTGAACACGTTTAATACAACAAAACACAATAATGAACAGTCATTCACACCACAATATGCAGAATGTATTTAAAACATTTAACATTTAACATTTAATGAACAACAATGATGGCCATTTAGAGAACTAGTCACTAAGCATAATACTCGGCACTAACTAGGTAATTATGAATTATATACTAGACATACTAGATATACTGCTAAACAGTACAGATACACTGCTGAAACAGTGCAGACCGGATTTGTGTACCCAAACCCGTCTTGACCGGCACAACCTATGTGCACGTCAGAACGCCTCCCCGGCAATGGTACTCACCGGGTAGCTCGGAACGGAAGGCCTCGGAACTGAACTGAACTGGACTTGGACCGGACTGGACTCGACTCGAAACTTCGGAACTTCGGAACCTGGTGGGCCTCTGTATACCTCGGATCTTGCTCTCTCAGCTAGGCTCTGGTCGGGATACTTCGCACTTCTCACCGCCTCGTCTGGGTGTTGATCGCAGCCTCAGTTACCCCCGCTCGGCAGGAGGGAGATACAGGAAATCCTGTGGGTACGCGTTGTTGTCCGTCCAGCTGTGGCAGGAGACCGGGCCTGCAACGCACCTCCGGCGCGTGAGATGAGAAAGTGTCCCTGTTCGGGCGCCATATATGTGGTAAATAATTTAATTACCGGTACTTAATTTGATGCGGAAAATTAATAAGAATAGCTCAGTAAAATAAGAGGCAGAATCCGTGGTATTAGAGAGTCGGAACGGGCTTTATTCCAATAACAATTCGAATTGTGGACTCCATATTCCATCACCACGAAGGTTCAGGAAGTGAAGGACAATACTTTATTGACAGGTAATCATTTTTATAGAAGAGGCATTATAGTGAAACAGATGCAGGAGGCGTAACAGTTGATAACAGAGATAAAGACATACATGCGTAACTAAAATGGGTGTAACTAGGCGTAACTAAAGAACGTCATTAGGTATGATGTCACAAATGGGTGGTTCCATGAAAGAATTTCGCAATGTCAGCAGAAATACTTGGCAGAGATGCGCGCGCAGCAGCATGACGTGTGATTGACGTGCAACTAGGGGGTGAAGGGGACTTGACATTTAGCTCTACATGTGGAGACAGAAGTCTGGGGAGTCAAGTCAACCTAATCCCAAATCATATCTAACATCCTATGTTTAAAGAACTATGTTATCCAAAAGGAAAGGTCTCTCGAACAAAATCTATTCTATACTGACTGTGAGTGCGTGTACAAGCGTCTAAGTGTCTACATGAGATGCAAGAGCAGAAATCTTCCATAGTAACAGGGCTATGAATTACTTGCATAAAGACAGAGAAGCCGGGCCCTTTGCTCGGTAGCTGGAAGAATGTTTACTTAAGTTACTAGACAGGAATGCATTGGATGAGGAGCGGAGCAGAGCAGATAATCTTGAAGGTGAAATACAGTTTTTGGCAGGCAGACAGGCCGAGTCAGGCACCGTTAGCCGCGCAGGGAGTAGGACAAAGTTCATGGATACAGATGCGAGCTCAGACTGGAGCTTTCAGAGGCAGAAAGCAGGAAAAGGCTTGGTGACAGAATTCGGGCCTACTCGCCTGAATCTGTAAAATGTGGAAAGTAAACCATATAAAGCCGGTGGCCTTTCATACTTAGGAATAGAATATCCGGCCCATTCATGGCGGATCTGAAAGAGGACATGTTGACGGTGGACGCACATGTGTTTGCGTCTTCATAACTGGAACTGGAGGGAACATACATGTACTTGTGACTTATACATGAAACCGTTGGGGTCCAAGATAGGGGACATAACTGATCATAAAAATCCATATTTCCACAGTACAGCCACTCATTCTTCAACAGGCCTTTCCCTATATATATTAAACATATTAAAATTGTTCAGAAACACATACTCAATGGATGACGTCATCAGTGATGTCATCAGTGATGTCATTTGAGATGTCATCAGTGATGTCATGAGTGATGTCACTGACCATGTCATGAGTGATGTAATATGTGACGTCATCAGCAGTGGATTGCGGGCGCGCGAGTTATAGTTAGCTGAACTAACTATAACGGGGGAATTTCATTGGTTTTTTACGAGTAAAATGTCCAGCCAACTATAACATGTTTGAAACCTATGTTTTTTTCAGTGAATATATATATATATATATATATATATATATATATACCCCAAACACCTCTTCCAACAAAAGAGCCGAGTCCTCCCGGGAGACTGTTCAGGAACACCTTTAATGAACATATGCGGCATAATGCATTTCGGCTTGACACAGCCTTCTTCAGATGCCTAAATGTCAGGAGGCTTAGAGACACCTAGAATATGAAAGTCCCGCAGCTTCCCCATTGGTGGAGACCCGCTCCGCCCCCTTATCTGGTTCTTGCTCACCGGCCTGCAATGCGTGAAAACTACAGGTCCCGAGATACATCTGTGATCGAGGTAAGGTGCTGCTGGGGGGGATGTACGGTCCGAATGGAGTCGCGGGGTGCAGGACAACCAGTGGTGAAACAAAATTGCCAATATCCTGTTTGAGTAATGTTCGTGGTGTTTCTTCGGGTCCCCAGACACCGCTTCTGCCCCACACTTCAGGCAACAGTTACGGCGGAGGCAGGAGTGAAATGCAACCTGCCCTACGTATCGCCGCCGTCTGGTGTCCTGAATAGAGGGGTGGGCCACGGGCCTTCCGATACCTCGGATCCCAAACAAATCTGCAGACGCAGCCACCAGCAATGTCCGTGTCCAACTTGTGAAGCGGGGGCCTCAGAGTCACGTTGCCGGCAGACGTGAAAAATATCCCAAACACCTCTTCCAACAAAAGAGCCGAGTCCTCCCGGGAGACTGTTCAGGAACACCTTTAATGAACATATGCGGCATAATGCATTTCGGCTTGACACAGCCTTCTTCAGATGCCTAAATGTCAGGAGGCTTAGAGACACCTAGAATATGAAAGTCCCGCAGCTTCCCCATTGGTGGAGACCCGCTCCGCCCCCTTATCTGGTTCTTGCTCACCGGCCTGCAATGCGTGAAAACTACAGGTCCCGAGATACATCTGTGATCGAGGTAAGGTGCTGCTGGGGGGGATGTACGGTCCGAATGGAGTCGCGGGGTGCAGGACAACCAGTGGTGAAACAAAATTGCCAATATCCTGTTTGAGTAATGTTCGTGGTGTTTCTTCGGGTCCCCAGACACCGCTTCTGCCCCACACTTCAGGCAACAGTTACGGCGGAGGCAGGAGTGAAATGCAACCTGCCCTACGTATCGCCGCCGTCTGGTGTCCTGAATAGAGGGGTGGGCCACGGGCCTTCCGATACCTCGGATCCCAAACAAATCTGCAGACGCAGCCACCAGCAATGTCCGTGTCCAACTTGTGAAGCGGGGGCCTCAGAGTCACGTTGCCGGCAGACGTGAAAAATATCCCAAACACCTCTTCCAACAAAAGAGCCGAGTCCTCCCGGGAGACTGTTCAGGAACACCTTTAATGAACATATGCGGCATAATGCATTTCGGCTTGACACAGCCTTCTTCAGATGCCTAAATGTCAGGAGGCTTAGAGACACCTAGAATATGAAAGTCCCGCAGCTTCCCCATTGGTGGAGACCCGCTCCGCCCCCTTATCTGGTTCTTGCTCACCGGCCTGCAATGCGTGAAAACTACAGGTCCCGAGATACATCTGTGATCGAGGTAAGGTGCTGCTGGGGGGGATGTACGGTCCGAATGGAGTCGCGGGGTGCAGGACAACCAGTGGTGAAACAAAATTGCCAATATCCTGTTTGAGTAATGTTCGTGGTGTTTCTTCGGGTCCCCAGACACCGCTTCTGCCCCACACTTCAGGCAACAGTTACGGCGGAGGCAGGAGTGAAATGCAACCTGCCCTACGTATCGCCGCCGTCTGGTGTCCTGAATAGAGGGGTGGGCCACGGGCCTTCCGATACCTCGGATCCCAAACAAATCTGCAGACGCAGCCACCAGCAATGTCCGTGTCCAACTTGTGAAGCGGGGGCCTCAGAGTCACGTTGCCGGCAGACGTGAAAAATATCCCAAACACCTCTTCCAACAAAAGAGCCGAGTCCTCCCGGGAGACTGTTCAGGAACACCTTTAATGAACATATGCGGCATAATGCATTTCGGCTTGACACAGCCTTCTTCAGATGCCTAAATGTCAGGAGGCTTAGAGACACCTAGAATATGAAAGTCCCGCAGCTTCCCCATTGGTGGAGACCCGCTCCGCCCCCTTATCTGGTTCTTGCTCACCGGCCTGCAATGCGTGAAAACTACAGGTCCCGAGATACATCTGTGATCGAGGTAAGGTGCTGCTGGGGGGGATGTACGGTCCGAATGGAGTCGCGGGGTGCAGGACAACCAGTGGTGAAACAAAATTGCCAATATCCTGTTTGAGTAATGTTCGTGGTGTTTCTTCGGGTCCCCAGACACCGCTTCTGCCCCACACTTCAGGCAACAGTTACGGCGGAGGCAGGAGTGAAATGCAACCTGCCCTACGTATCGCCGCCGTCTGGTGTCCTGAATAGAGGGGTGGGCCACGGGCCTTCCGATACCTCGGATCCCAAACAAATCTGCAGACGCAGCCACCAGCAATGTCCGTGTCCAACTTGTGAAGCGGGGGCCTCAGAGTCACGTTGCCGGCAGACGTGAAAAATATCCCAAACACCTCTTCCAACAAAAGAGCCGAGTCCTCCCGGGAGACTGTTCAGGAACACCTTTAATGAACATATGCGGCATAATGCATTTCGGCTTGACACAGCCTTCTTCAGATGCCTAAATGTCAGGAGGCTTAGAGACACCTAGAATATGAAAGTCCCGCAGCTTCCCCATTGGTGGAGACCCGCTCCGCCCCCTTATCTGGTTCTTGCTCACCGGCCTGCAATGCGTGAAAACTACAGGTCCCGAGATACATCTGTGATCGAGGTAAGGTGCTGCTGGGGGGGATGTACGGTCCGAATGGAGTCGCGGGGTGCAGGACAACCAGTGGTGAAACAAAATTGCCAATATCCTGTTTGAGTAATGTTCGTGGTGTTTCTTCGGGTCCCCAGACACCGCTTCTGCCCCACACTTCAGGCAACAGTTACGGCGGAGGCAGGAGTGAAATGCAACCTGCCCTACGTATCGCCGCCGTCTGGTGTCCTGAATAGAGGGGTGGGCCACGGGCCTTCCGATACCTCGGATCCCAAACAAATCTGCAGACGCAGCCACCAGCAATGTCCGTGTCCAACTTGTGAAGCGGGGGCCTCAGAGTCACGTTGCCGGCAGACGTGAAAAATATCCCAAACACCTCTTCCAACAAAAGAGCCGAGTCCTCCCGGGAGACTGTTCAGGAACACCTTTAATGAACATATGCGGCATAATGCATTTCGGCTTGACACAGCCTTCTTCAGATGCCTAAATGTCAGGAGGCTTAGAGACACCTAGAATATGAAAGTCCCGCAGCTTCCCCATTGGTGGAGACCCGCTCCGCCCCCTTATCTGGTTCTTGCTCACCGGCCTGCAATGCGTGAAAACTACAGGTCCCGAGATACATCTGTGATCGAGGTAAGGTGCTGCTGGGGGGGATGTACGGTCCGAATGGAGTCGCGGGGTGCAGGACAACCAGTGGTGAAACAAAATTGCCAATATCCTGTTTGAGTAATGTTCGTGGTGTTTCTTCGGGTCCCCAGACACCGCTTCTGCCCCACACTTCAGGCAACAGTTACGGCGGAGGCAGGAGTGAAATGCAACCTGCCCTACGTATCGCCGCCGTCTGGTGTCCTGAATAGAGGGGTGGGCCACGGGCCTTCCGATACCTCGGATCCCAAACAAATCTGCAGACGCAGCCACCAGCAATGTCCGTGTCCAACTTGTGAAGCGGGGGCCTCAGAGTCACGTTGCCGGCAGACGTGAAAAATATCCCAAACACCTCTTCCAACAAAAGAGCCGAGTCCTCCCGGGAGACTGTTCAGGAACACCTTTAATGAACATATGCGGCATAATGCATTTCGGCTTGACACAGCCTTCTTCAGATGCCTAAATGTCAGGAGGCTTAGAGACACCTAGAATATGAAAGTCCCGCAGCTTCCCCATTGGTGGAGACCCGCTCCGCCCCCTTATCTGGTTCTTGCTCACCGGCCTGCAATGCGTGAAAACTACAGGTCCCGAGATACATCTGTGATCGAGGTAAGGTGCTGCTGGGGGGGATGTACGGTCCGAATGGAGTCGCGGGGTGCAGGACAACCAGTGGTGAAACAAAATTGCCAATATCCTGTTTGAGTAATGTTCGTGGTGTTTCTTCGGGTCCCCAGACACCGCTTCTGCCCCACACTTCAGGCAACAGTTACGGCGGAGGCAGGAGTGAAATGCAACCTGCCCTACGTATCGCCGCCGTCTGGTGTCCTGAATAGAGGGGTGGGCCACGGGCCTTCCGATACCTCGGATCCCAAACAAATCTGCAGATATATATACATATATATGCCAATCGAAAAAGCTCACCATTGAAGACTCCTCACTCGGCGTGTGTAAATTTCTTTTATTCCCAAGGCAGCATTTCAAAAATAGCCTCACGTACACAGAATTAAATGTTCAATCTGCCATTATTTCCAAACGCGTTTCGGGCATCCTTCTGCCCTTGATCACAGGAAGGCAATGTGGAGAGCAGCGATGAAAATTACCTCACACTCGCGATATTTCAATGTTCCACCAAAGGGGCCTGTCATAGTGATGCATTGTGGTACATGAGGTCTTGAAAGTTCATGTTCCTTAGTGGATATCGCCACTGAGTTTCCTTTGTGAGTTTTAAAACCGGCCCGCTCTGGTCGCGAAGACACCCCCCTGCGGGAGTGCGGGTCCGGTGTTGTCACGTGTATAGCACCGAAGGAACGGCGTGTGATTCCGTAAGGCGATAAACAGTAGGAGAAAACATCCCCAAGTTGCACAGAACCACTTTGGTTTTAAAACTCACAAAGGAAACTCAGTGGCGATATCCACTAAGGAACATGAACTTTCAAGACCTCATGTACCACAATGCATCACTATGACAGGCCCCTTGGGTGGAACATTGAAATATCGCGAGTGCGAGGTGATTTTCATCGCTGCTCTCCACATTGCCTTCCTGTGATCAAGGGCAGAAGGATGCCCGAAACCTTTTAATGATAAGATCAGAGAAAACTGTGGTTAAAGGAAGAGCCACCTTTGAAAGAAGTGATTGCCATAGCCAAATGTGTGGAGCACATGGTTGGGTGTGCGGGTGAGTTGAGTGTCAGCAAACATAAGACACATGTTACACATGGCAAAATGGAGGATGTAGTTGGTCAAGTAAAGTCCAAAACAAAGGGAATATGAGTGAAGTAAAAGTGAGTCAATAATTTAAAGAAACATGTTTTAGATGTGGGAGGCAAGTTTATAAGGCAAACAGACGTGCATGTCCGGCAATTCAAGCTTTTTGCAACTCATGTGGGAAAAGGGACCATTTTTCCTAATGTTCTAAAAGTAAAATAAACAAAGATTTGCTGCAGGATAGTATTTTAAATCAGAGGAAGAAAAAATTAATATCCCTAGGAAAGTGTGAAAATTGAGAAGTTTGATTCATGTTCACAACTTACAATAATTTCTAAAAACAATTTTGATGTAAATTTCAAGGGGAAGGGGGTGTTGCTTAGATGGATGTTGGTCCTTCAGGATATGGCGCGGTTCCCGTAAAGATGATTGGTTATTTCATCCCATTTTTAGAGTTTAGTGGAAGAATAAAGGTCGGTAAGGTACATGTAGCAAACATAGGAAATGATTTGATTGTATGGCATCATCAAGGGCCATTGGGGGTAACACTAAATGCCATAGCAAATCCCCAGGTTAAGGTACAAGAAGTTGAAAGAGACGCAATTGATTTTGAGAAGGAGTTCAAGGAGGTGTTTGGTGATGAACTGGGATGTCTCACAGGTTCCAGAAATCGTGTTAGACTGAAACAAGGGGCAAAACCTATAGCCTCCAAGGCACGAAGGGTGCCTCTAAGCATACAAGATCGGGTGCAGAAAGAAATAAAACATTTGATTGATATAGATGTTATTGAACCTGTTGAGGCCACAGAGCGATTAGTCCCTATAGCTGTGACGAAGAAAAATGGCAAAATTATTTTATGTATTGATCTCAGACCACTCAAAAAAGAGGTTGTTGCGTAAAAGTTCCCTCTACCCAACATTAATGAGATTATAACAACGTTGGCTGGTGCTAATTATTTTATAACTCGATCTAGCATCAGCTTATCATTAAGTTGAATTAGCTAAATCCTCACAAGTTGACTGCATTTATCATGCTTGAAGGAGCATTTAACTTCCTCAGAATGCCATTTGGTTTGATTTCTGCAGCCTCGGTGTTCCAATATGTGATTTGATATGTTTTGAAGGACAAGCCAGGTGTACCTTTAAATCAGGATTATTTGCTGATTGGACGAAGAAGGGATGAACATCATGAAAGGGTATACGTGGTGCTGGATACATTCTTAACATCTGGCCTCACCTTGAGAAAGGATAAATGGAAGTTTTGTGATGTCATATTTCCAGAAAAGTGTCTCCGTAGAAATAATTAGTTGGGGCAATTGTAAAAAAAAAGGAGCAATGCAAGAATGATTTTGTTTCTTTCCTTGGGATTGTAGAGTAATACAATAGGTTCATCAAAGGATATGCAGAAAAAACAGTTAACTTAAATAGGTTACTAGGAAAAAATAGAGAATTTGCTTGGAATGATGAATGTCAGAAATAATTTGATGCAGAGAAGGATGATCTCAAAAGTGCCACCAGTCAGCAAGCATTTGTTCCTGGGGATGAGGTATTCATATTAACAGATGCTAGTGCAAAATGATTTGCTGCAATAATTGTTCAAAAAAGGTTTGGAAATTAACATCTGATTGTGCATGCCTCTCACTGTCTTTCAAGAAACATAGCACCTTATATCACATGCGTTTACAACACATGTGATTACAACACGGTCGTTACAACGACTGCATTGTTACATCGCAGTACATTACAACGCAAGTCCTTACATCGAATTGCTGTAGAGCAGGAATACTCATAGTACGGCCCGCGGGCTGCCAGCGGCCCGTTAAGCCTTCCTCGGCGGCCCGCGGACCTTGCAGACATCCTACATGTGTTTTAAAAAAAAAATTAAATAGTGTTAGCAGCCCGGACTCTGAGACTCTGCTCTGTGGGGGCCGGGGGATTCCAGTGATTGTCAAAGTGGAGATGCAGGGGCCTAAGAGGTGAAATACAACAAAGCTTTATTAACATGTAAATGGTTTTCTAAAGACCTGTGAAGTACTGGAGTGTGGGCTGTGGGCTGTGTGTGTGCGCTGGGAAGCTGTCTCAGCCCGGGCTGAGGGCTAACACACACACGGGGTGAGATGACAGAGGGTGACGGAGGGAGGAAGTGGGCGGGAGACAGGTTGACAGAGGGTGACATAGAGAGGGAGACAGAGAGGCGCAGTCTTGTGGAGACGGAGGGAGACGGAGGGAGAGGAAGGGAGACAGAGAGAGGCAGAGAGGGAGGCAGAGAGGGAGACAGAGGGAGGGAGACAGAGGGAGGGAGACGGAGGGAGGGAGGGAGACGGAGGGTGACAGAGGGAGGGAGGGAGAGGGAGACAGAGGGAGAGAGACAGAGGGAGAGAGACAGAGGGAGAGGGAGGGAGATGGAGGGAGAGAGACAGGGAGAGATAGAGTGAGGGAGACAGAGAGAGAGACGGAGGGAGGGAGACAGAGGGAGGGATGGAGATGGAGGGAGATGAAGGGAAGGAGGCAGAGGGAGGGAGGGAGAGGGAGACGGAGGGAGACAGAGGGAAGGAGGGAGACGGAGGGAGGGAGACAGAGGGAGACAGAGGGAGAGAGGGAGACGGAGAGAGACAGAGGGAGACGGAGGGAGACAGAGGGAGAGGGAGGGAGAGAGACAGAGGGAGGGAGACGGAGGGTGACCGAGGGAGGGAGGAGACAGAGGGAGGGAGAGGGAGACAGGGAGAGAGAGAGGGAGAGAGACAGAGGGAGAGGGAGGGAGACAGAGGGAGTGAGATGGAGGGAGATAGAGGGAGGGAGGGAGAGGGAGACGGAGGGAGACAGAGGGAGGGAGACGGAGGGAGAGAGACAAAGGGAGACAGGGAGGGAGAGAGACAGGGAGGGAGACAGAGAGAGGGAGACAGAGGGAGAGAGACAGAGGGAGAGGGAGGGAGACAGAGGGAGAGAGACAAAGGGAGACAGGAAGGGAGAGAGACAGGGAGGGAGACAGAGGGATGGAGGGAGACAGAGGGAGGGAGGGAGACGGAGGGAGGGAGATGGAGGGAGACAGGGAGGGAGGGAGACGGAGGGAGACAGGGAGGGAGAGAGACAGAGGGAGGGAGACTGAGGGAGTCAGAGGGAGGGAGGGAGATGGAGGGAGGGAGGGAGACAGAGGGAGAGGGAGGGATAGGGAGAGAGAGGGAGAGAGAGAGGGAGGGAGACAGAGTGAGAGAGACAGAGGGAGACAGAGGGAGGGAGACAGAGGGAGAGAGACAGAGGGAGAGGGAGGGAGACAGAGGGAGGGAGAGAGACAGGGAGGGAGACAGAGAGAGGGAAACGGAGGGAGGGAGACGGAGGGAGGGAGACAGAGGGAGGGAGGGAGAGGGAAGGAGACATAGGGAGAGAGACAGGGAGGGAGACAGATGGAGGGAGATGGAGGGAGACAGAGGGAGGGAGACGGAGGGAGGGAGACAGAGAGAGACAGGGAGGGAGACAGAGGGAGGGAGACGGAGGGAGACAGGGAGGGAGACAGGGAGGGAGGGAGACGGACTGAGACAAAGGGAGGGAGGGAGACGGAGGGAGACAAAGGGAGGGAGGGAGACGGAGGGATTCAGAGGGAGGGAGGGAGACAGAGGGAGGGAGACAGAGGGAAGGAGACAGAGGGAGGGAGACAGAGGGGGAGACAGAGAGGGAGACAGAGAGGGAGACAGAGGGAGGAGGGCGACAAAGGCAGGGCGACAGAGGGAGGGTAACAGAGGGAGAGGAGGGAGACAGAAGGAGGAGGGAGACAGAAGGAGGAGGAAGACAGAGGGAGGAGGGAGACAGAGGGAGGAGGGAGACAGAAGGAGGGCGACAGAGGGAGGGAGACAGGGAGAGAGGCAGGGGGAGAGAGACAGTGGAAGTGAGACAGTGGGAGAGAGACGGTGGAGAGAGACAGGGAGAGGGAGGGAAGGGGAGAGAGGGAGAGGGAGGGAGGGGGAGAGGGAGGGAGGGGGAAGAAGGGGGAGGGAGGGGGAGGGAGGGAGAGGGAGGGGGAGAGGGAGAGAGAGATCTGTGTATGCTGGGTCTGGTGGCTCAGTGGACGAAGGCGTCTGCTGCAGGGACCTGTGTTCAACCTCATGGTCACAATTTTTTCTACTTTAGCCCTACCCCTCCCCCTCTGACCCCACCCCCACCGGTGCGGCCCTCGGCCGCAAACCACATTGTAAATTTGGCCCCCGAGAGAAAGTTTGTGAGTACCCATGCTGTAGAGGGTGCGCTGGATTTAGGAATAGTATAAATTACTATTCCAACTCCAGTGTGTGCAACAGTATGAGAAGGTGTTGGAATAGTAAATTATACTATTCCTTAGGTTAGCGCGCCCCCTACAGCAAGTCGATGTAACGACTGGCGTTGTAATGTACTGCTAGGTAACAACGTGGTCGTTGTAACAACTGCATTGTAACGCATGCGATGTAATAGCTGTTTCCCCTCACAGGTACTAAGGTGAATTAGTCAGGCATTGAAAGGGAGGCCCTTTTGATCTAGTTGGCATTAGGAAAAATGTGGAATCTGGTATGGGGCACTACTTTTAAAGTGAAGTCTGGTCATATGCCTTCCACAGAGGTGTTTCAAAAGAAAGGTCCCGACTCAAGTGGGTCATTTCTCTTCAAAAATAGGCTTTCACTGTGGATTATGATCCTGAGGTAGAAAATTGACAGCAGATTACTTCTCACACTTAATACATAATGAGGAGATACAGGATGCTCAAGATGAATTTGTGAAAGAAGTGAGCGTTTTCGAAGTTACAATTGTTAAAGACTCAGTTCTTTCTAGGGTTGTAGATTCAGTTCTATCTGGTGATGTGACACAGTTCATGCCATGTTGCGCATGAAGGTTCACATGGGAATAGCCAACACAACGGAGAGCTTGTGTTTACATTTTTGGTGGCCCAGTATAGATACTGAAGTGGAATCTGTAGTAAGAAATTGTGCAGAGGGTTGTGTCAGTGACAAAGTATTGAAGACTGGGCCAATTCCCATGGTATGAAGAGAACTTCTGAAAAAACCTTGGTTTGAGTTTGCTATAGACATTATGAGGCCATGACATGGGGATGACACACCATATCTCATAGTTTTATTGTTGATAGATATGTTTTCCAGGTGGATATAGGTTGTTTGATAGAGATAGTTTATGTGCATTAGATTTTTACAACTAGTGTTATCAAGTTTTTGGAAGAGATATTTAAGAGGTAGAGTTATCCTAATTCAATTTTGTTGGATAATGGCCCTCTGTTTTGATCGAAGGACATAGAGAGTTCTTTTAAAGATCTGTTATAGAAGAAGTTCTGTTTATCACCCTCAGACAAATGGTGCTGTTGAAATGATGAATAGAATTTTGAAGGAAAGTATACATTTAGCCACAGTAAACAGTTTGGATTGGAGGATGCTTTTACAGGACGTAGTTACAGCATATAAAATATCTCCATCAGGACACTGCTGGAAAAGCGCCATTGAGCTTTTCAAAGAAAGAACTCCTAACTCAAAGCTGTGTCCAGGATGGATGGAGTGGGGTAAGGGTTGAAAGTTCAATGGAATAAACAAATGGAGAGCAACAAAGTTAAAACTTCAAAATGAGAGGAATAAATATTTTGATGTTAGAAATTGTGTCTAAAATCAATAAGATATGTGTGGATGATTAGGTGAAGGGGAGGGCACCAATTGGGTGTCAACAAGGGTCAAAAATGTTATAGGGAAAAAGTGGAGAAGTTGTTCAAGAATGTCATATAGACAGATGATGGTAGAATTTGGAACAAGAACCATGCCGTTTTAGTTCATCCTCTATGCTGTGATAAGGAGGTTGAGGAAGTCAAAATAATGGTTGTTCAGGAGATCACTTGAAAGATTGAGCAGAATCTCACTAACAGAAGAGCTGTGAGTATACGTAAATCACCTGTGTATATGAAAGTCTTTGTATGGCTAATAATTCCTGTAATTATTTAAATATTATGTACTGAGTTAATATCATAACTTAATTTGTGTTTAGAAAAGGGTACAGTGTGGGTCCTTAGTGTTTTGGTAGTGTTTTAGGTGATAACTCTCAGCCTGTGTGCAGACAGAATAATCTTTTGTTAAATGGCGAGAAGTGTAGGATGTCAAACAGTGTTCTGGATAAGAAATCTCAGAACTCTCAGCTTGCAGGTGGAGATAATGTTGATGCTCAAGTGGGATAGCAGTTGTCCAGAGCTAGATATGGGTGAGGTGTAAATAAATGTTGCTCCTGAGCGGACCTACAAACAAGGTTTTTGCTGTTATTCATGTTCACTATTTCACAGTAATTTTTTAATGAAAAAATAAAACACATATGAAACAAATTATGAGAACCCTATGCAGTGGATTTATATTGCAATGTAAAAAAGACAATTTATATTTGTCCTTCTAGTGTGTTGCAGAAATGGTACAGAAAGTATTGTATCATTAAAGACAAAACTGCACCAGCTTCACACACCACCTATGCCCACTTGGTCGTTTCTTGATTTACAATATTTTCTAAAAGTGGCTTGGTATTTTGCTAGGACAAACCCCAGCCATGAGTTTCTCTGACTAAATCTATGCATGACTCATTTGAGAGCTACAGGTTCATCACAAACATCTATCTCACGCCATTTCTAAATGACATAAAAGTCATTGGTCTTTTGTGACCGTTGCTCTTAATTTTGCTTTTCTGTTCCAATTCACCTCAAGCCATTCTAACCTCTCTAACTACCTCCACCCTATGGCACGCAACCTTCATATTCATAATCTTTTTGCCAACAGTGCCACAGTTCCTTTCACTTGAACAGCAAACCCAGTGCATTATTTTATCATTGACATCATACTGTTGCTTTTCACATCTGTGGTCAATGGTGCAAATAAACGGCTCTCAATCTGAGTGGGAGTATTACAGCATTATATTATATGGTACTTGTAATATGGAGGATGCAATATCCATCTAATTTGAGACTTAACTCATCTGCCTAACTCTAAATCTCGCCCTTAATCATTTCCATCAGATGGACATTCCAATATGTTTGAAACAGCTTCATTAGGACAAGTAGATCTATTTGTTGCCAGGCTATTTGATATCAGCCATCTTACTTCTTGTACAAATGCCTTAACAGTATTCTGTCTTACCTGGTAATCTCTATTCTGCAATGTCAAGGAGTCAAAATGCTCTTGATTTAGCTTTGGAGTTTGGACCTCATTATAACAAAACTATTTACTTCAATTATGCCCATCAGTTATACAAGGTTGTACCTTCTAAAAATATTATTATAGGAGTTACATTTTAATATATATGTCACAGGTTGCCTGTTGTTTATTACATTAGCTCTCCCTTTGATTTTTTGGTTGCAAGCAATTTAGCATTAAAATGTATTTTTGTGATATCGTTTGTCATGATCTTTTTTCTTTCCAAACTAAATTTGTATTTTGCGTCCTCTTATCACCTTCGGCAGAATTTATGACATTACAATGCATACCTTTACCCCACATGCCTTTGCTAGGCAACCTTTACCATGCATGCCTTTACCACATATATGTCTTTACCACGCATACATTCACCATTCATTTTCATTGACTATAATTCAAATCATCTTTAGCATACTACCTTTTCATGCATACTAATATCATGCATGCCTTTGTAACCCATATTTTATAATCAAACGTAAGTTTTAAACAGTATTTTTCAATGTAAACAAACCTTTTTTGACGTAAACTATAAATTATTTCACGAATTACTGTAAAGAAATGTTTTTTAAATGCCCCTACCAAGATGGAGGACCACTAAACAAGAGAAGGTCACGATTAAAACATTGCAATTAATATAACACTCAAATTCTATGTTTAGTCATGTTTTAAAAGATAAAAATGCAAACTTCTAGACTCACATTTTAAAAATTAATGTAGGTTTTGCCTCAAAAATGGTTTGTATATGTGTGGCCACCATTTTGTTTATCAGTGTGTCATTAACCACAGACATGACTACACACACTTGATCAAATAGCTGAAACTGCTGACTAACCTAGTTGCTACACTGCCACCTATCGGCAAAAGTAAGTATTATATCTCAATAAAACTTGTACTGAAATTAGACATATTTCCAGAAATTATTTATAATAGCATTTAATTATTTTTTTGTGATTTTTGCAAAACATCTAAAAAACCTTTCTCAGACTAGGAGATACATCATCTTGTGTGTTGCAAACAAACAAAAACATTTTAAATATTTAAGTTATTTCAAATGCTCATTATTTTTTCAACACTGTAATATCTTGTTTTTTTAAAAAGGTAGACTATGTCACACAATAACTCACTCCTTGGCCAACATAGTTGCTCTAAGCAGGGATTTTAGGTATTCCTGCTGAACCGACATTTCATAATCATGTCACAGTTTGTTTATTTTCGATAAGAGTTGTTCCACAAGGGCATCCTCTCATCTTGTATGTCGTCTATCGAGTGATTCATTATAGACCTCTGATATTCATGTGACCAAGTAACCCCAAGCCTTCATTTGAATTCTTACCAGTTGTGATTTTATTAAGTAATTTAGGAGTAAGGGATGAGTATTTTATGTTTATGCAATTAATACCTAGTTTTTCAGTTATTGGTATTCTAATCCTATATTCAAGAGAACAACTCAGTGAAACCAACTAAGGAAAGGGATCAAATATAGTTTGAATGGTTCATGGACAGATTTGCATTTTTATATCCAACCAAATTTGGTACACCGTACCTGGTAAAACTTTGCATGGCTGTTGTTCACTGTGAGGTCATAAAGGGGGAAAGACTTTCAGTGGTTCGCATGTCGCTGAACTGCAGTGAAGATTAATTTTAAGGTGCAGTTGAGCAAAGACTCATATATGCAGTTTTCCAGTTTGGCAGTGCTGTAGAAAGAAGCACTATGGGCCTGATTAAGACTTTGGTGGTGCTGCGCCAGTTGTTTGCCGGCACAGCACTGCCAAAGCCGCGCATGGTCTGCCCACCAGATTACGAGTTCAACTCATGTCTAGGTGGCTTTTCTTTTTCTGTTCCCACAGCAGTGCCCTGAAAACAGTCACGACAATTGTAACACACAAGCACTTCCAGCACGGCATGGACTGTGAAGTCCATGCCATGCAAGATCTTGGGGTGCACGCAAACAGGGGGGACAGGTTGTGCCCCCCTGAATGCATCCCATGGTGGCAGGGGCATGGGGGCCCTGTAGGGCCCCTTCATTTCCCCACCCCCAGCCTTTTCATGGTGGGCTCACCGGCATGAAAAGGCTGGCGGTGGGGGTAATCGCAAAATGATCTGCGGACCGCGACAGTCTAGCCTTGCATATTGTGTATTCCTGTCCACAGGGCCATACCAGGGAACAGCGGTTCGCTGGTGCACCTCGTACTACGCAGGACCGCCACCGCGAGTCTGGCGGTCAAAGACTACCAGACTCGTAATTTGGCCCTTTGTTGACATTAACTTCACAGGTGGTATGGCGGGCATCAAGATGCTCATGTGGGCCTAGAGGCTCATCCTGTATGTCAAATCAAAATGGAAATAGTGCCTATGTCCAACCTACTCGAGAGCACCTGTCCCACAGGTAGACCCGGTAGACACTTTTCTGTGTCCTTGCCTCTCTTGCCTTTCCCTCTGCATCAAAGTTTGCTATGGGAAAGCGCACCTAAATTAATTTGCCACCTAAAAAGTACGGGTACAATGTGTCTCCAAATGAAGACAAGTATTTGACCTTTTCCGGGTTTTCATATGTCATTTGAAATAGGATGCTAGATGTATAATTTTTACAGTGTTACGTATGGTACAATTTGCGCTCCCCTCAGTGTTGTCTATAGTGTTAGCACTACAGTCAACACTAAGGGTGCTCCCCTTAGCCTTGACTGTAGTGTTGACAATACAGGCAACACTGAGGGGAACACAAATTGTGCACTACGTGCACCATGATGCAAAGGAGCAAACGTTTCTGGAATATAATGTAGTGTCTGGCCACACCCTTTTCCCTGCCCAAACTGATTTTCGTTACCTCCTTTACCATTTATCATATGTTCCCAATGCTCCCTTTTGTAAAAATTGCATTCTGGCCCACTGATTACACTTCACCCGGCCCCTGCCGGAGAATACGGCCCAAGCTGGAGAGTACGACCCTGGTGCGGAGAGTACGGCTCGGATGTGTAGAGTCCGGCCCGACTGTAGACGTAAAGATACGACTCATAAATGATCTCTGTGAATACCAAAAGTCATAAAGTTAGACTGCTGTCGCAGATTATTTTTGTGGATTGACCCCAATGTGTTTGCAAAATGTTGAATCTAACTAACCATGGCTGTTTTACTATCTTTTTTTATTCTGTTCCAACTGCAGTTTTTGATGAAATTATACTTTCTACAGGTGGCAAAGTAGCATTCTACCCATGTCCCCATCTGATACACCACCTTATGCGTTCACATTTGAACATGCGTTGTCGTCCACCTTTGCCTTAACTACCTGTCACTTCACGTTCTGCTTTGTCTTTCTTTGTGTCACTCAACCCATCCCCGACCACCAGCGGAGGTTCCTGCATGGAAGTGGAGGAGCGTCGCCCCCTCAACACTGCTGGGAAGAAAGCGTCAGAAATGAATTAATGAATTTCTGCCAGCAAACAGAGTGGGAGGGCAGGATGGGGCCTGTGCGTCACGGCTGCCAATGGTTGGCAGCAGTGAGGAGTGCCCACTTAAGTATGCATTGCGCATGATGGTTTGGCCGGCTTCCTTGCTATGGCCAAACCGACACGTGCAATTCAAACCTCTCCAACCCAGCTGTCTTGGACAGCTGGTTTGGAGAGCAGGCACAGGCCTACAGTGGCTTTTGCAGAGTGGAGCCAGCCCGCTCTAGCCAATCAAGACACTTTAGAACAGCGTCTTAAATGAATGAGAGTGTTGGCTGTGGGCTTCACACTTGGAGGATGTGCTGCAAAACAACGAGGACGTACTACAGAACATCAAGCGTCAGTGTACGGTAAGTGATTTTTTTATGTGTATATTTATGTTAATGCATATATTATTGTGTATACACTCGGTAAAAGTGCTTAAGGTAAGTAAATATATATCTATATATATATATATATATATATATTCACTTAAAAAAACCATAGGTTTCACACATGTTATAGTTAGCTGGGCATTTTCCTCATGAAAAACCAATGAAATTCCCCCGTTATAGTTAGTGCAGGCAACTATAACTCACGCGACCGTAATCCGCTGCTGATGACGTCAGATATTACATCACTGTATTTACACATTTATATACCCATGTCTTCTTCCTTTTTTTTTAGCTATACATATATATTTTTTTTTTTTCAGAAAGACACATATGTCATCAGTGATGTAATATCTGACGTCATCAGCAGCGGATTACGGTCGCGTGAGTTATAGTTGCCTGCACTAACTATAACGGGGGAATTTCATTGGTTTTTCATGAGGAAAATGCCCAGCTAACTATAACATGTGTGAAACCTATGTTTTTTTAAGTGAATTTGCAAGGTTTTTTAAATGCTAATTCCTAACTATAACGTGTGTGAAACCTATGGTTTTTTCAGTGAATTTGTACGTTTTTTTAAATGCTAAGTTACTTTAAGCCGTTCGTGCCGTATGCGCACGGTGCGCTTCGCGCACGGTGCGCGCACGGTGGGCATGCAGTGCACTTTGCGCACCGCGCGCCCACTTCACGCAGTTCGTTCCGTGCGCGCACGGTGAGCATGCGGTGCGCTTTGCGCACCTCGCGCCCACTTTACGCAGTTAGTGCCGTACACGCACGGTGCACTTTGCGCACCGTGCACGCACGGTGGGCACGCTGTGCGCTACGCGCACCGCGCGCCCACATTACGCTTGATGGGCCATGTACGCACGGTGCACTTCGCGCACCGTCCGCACAAGGAGGACACATGATACGCTTTGTTGTTAAGGGTTTTGGTATAAACTGTTAATAAAAGCATAAGCCATGCACACACACTACACTGTGCGCAGCGTGTGCACACGGGGGGATTGACATTGCTATTTTATTTTCAAGCGTTTATACCGTGCAGGTGCACGCTCCGCGAACCACGCGGAATTTTTTTCATTTCTATAGTGCGCGCACGCTTCGCGCACTAGGCGATTTACCGAAAAAATTTAAATTTTTTTAATTGCCCTTGGGGCACCTCCTGGGACCCCTTGACCCCTGCTAGGGGGTCAGGAACTGTCCAGCGTGCCCCCTTTACATGTTTTTCTCCTTTGAGTTTCACCCCCCTCTCAGTGCGAGAGACAAAATGGCGGCCGACACTTCCTGGTTTCAACCGATTCGAATGTTTAAAAAGATGTAACAACCAATCAGAAGTGCGCTCGCGGACGGCCGAGTGCGCGCACCCTGCGCGCACGCTGCGCGCATATAGATATATATATTGATTTAAATGCTATTTTCTCAGAAAATACTGAACAGATTTACACCAAACCTGCAAAAGGCACCAAACGGACCTTATGGCTACCTCTCTGCCAAATTTCCCGTAATTCTGTTCAGCCGTTCGGGCTGTAGCTGCGACTAAAGTCCCTATGGAAAAATCCATGGGGAAAACGTGTTTTGGGACCCCCCCTTTTTCTCGGCCCCCGCTTGACAAATCACCCCAAGACTTTCAGGGTAGGAGCGGAGCGGAGCGCCCCATTAGTTTTGAAAATTTCGCGAAGATTCGTCAATCGGCGCCAAAGTTATTCAAAATAGAATTTTGAGATTTCCTATGGAAACTCGGTCCTAACTATAACTATCTACTGGCGACCGCCAGTAGATTATATATATATATATATATATATATATATATATATATATATATATATATATATATATATATATATATATTCTCTATTAAACCCGCTCTCTTCACTCTTCCAAGCAGGCACCGGCAACACAGGATTTGGGAGAAGTGTTTAATTAGGCAGCAACAGTTGTAGGACGACGCATTTTGGTGGACTGTCGCGGTCTGCAGATCATTTTGCGATTACCTCCACCGCCAACCTTTTCATGCCGGTGAGCCCACCATTAAAAGGCTGGGGGTGGGGAAATCAAGGGGCCCTACAGGGCCACCATGCCCCCGCCACCATGGTATGTCCTTGCTCAGGGAAGCAAACATGGTGAGTATGCAATTCTTTAATGGCAGTTGTGGCAAGATGAGCAGAAAATATCCAGAGATGTTAACAACACCTAATGCATTTCAGGCACACGCCCTTGCTCACAGGTGTCTTGGGGGGTGATTAGGTGCGTTGCGCCAACATCTTCTTGAGTTTTCCACATGTGTCCGCCCCAGTAGGCGTGCTGCAAATACTCCCGCAAATGCAAAGGATCATGGTCCTTGTAGTCCTGTGTCTGTTTATCCCAAGTGGGTTCACCCCAAGTTCAGAACGTCACATAAAGCCCAAGTGGGTTGATGAATGTCTTACTGCGCACATCGTCACCCAACTCTGTCCTCCAAAAAGGGGCCCCACCATCCAGAATGGTGACTCCACTTTGGCGTCACCCTGGTCCACTCCTTGCGGCAGTGCTACCCTATGGTCGCCAGTAGGTAGTTATAGTTACGACCTAGTTTCCATAGGAAATGCATTTTTTTCGGCAATAAAGAATTGCATACTCACCTTGTGTGCTTCGCTGAGCAAGAGCAACCTTTTCCTTATATATATATATATATAGCAAGATATTAAAGTAGCACATACACAAACAAAGAAACTTGTTCTAAAGGGATCAACTACGTCTATAACTAGGCATAAGTGGGACAAACAATAGTATCAAGGAACATCATGGCAAATGTCTTAGGCACAACTTATAGCGACGCAAGGTAAACCTCAACCCGGCTCTGCTTGATTCATTTTATATGGCGACATATACCCACTCGGGTTCTATTAAACAGCATTGGACATAGGTACTACAGGCAAAACAGATGCAACTCTGATGTCTACCAATGTCATGTAACCAGCATTGTTCACACAGTTGGACGTTTTGTTGTTGTTACACCAAAATGCAGTGGGGCTCACAATTTGGGCAGGCGTTACACGCAAGATATCAGCTTTATGATGGTTTTACCAGATTCGATTGAACTTCTGAGACAAACGCCGCAAATATACAGATTTAAATATTTATATTTTTATATATATTTATATATTTTTATGTATTTATAGATTTGTAAATTGCATTTCGGTTTGTTCCCTTCTAACCTGAGTGTTCTTCCCAAAAACAATTTTGTCTATATTCATTTGTGTTTATATGCTACATACGTGGGCCATTCTTAGTTTACACCCTGTTCTCACCCCTGCACTTACGGTGCACTCCTCTGCACACCGCACACCACTCCCTCCCCTCAACCTCCTGCATTATTCCCTACTTATGCTCACACTGTGCATTCCACCGGCATCACTGTAGTGGCCCTCCTGCATGACCTCCTGTACTCCTAGACATACCGTGCCTGATGACATCATCTACGTGACAATCTGATGCACCCCCTCACAAACTAATTTAACCTTTGATTCACCCACTGTAAAAATACAGACTACCATTTTCGAAACCATAGACACACCAATACCAGTTATTACATACACACTCACTGATCCCTAGGTTTACACACACATCCACTCATTCACCCATACAATCACTCATACATGCAGTCACTCATCAATACAACACTATCATATGCACTCATACACCTATACAGACACTCACACACCACCACTCATCCAGAGTTACTCACATACCTAGTCAATCATGCAAAGAATCAATCACACTTCCATTTAATCACCCATACAGTCATAAACACACCACATCACTTATTCATACAGATACGCATACTTACTCTCTTATACAATCACTGATACAAGTACACACTCATCCATACAGCCACTCTCACAATCACTGACTCTCACTTATAGTCATTTATATACTCCAACTCTCACATACACTGCCTTTTACATATGTAGTTACTTGGAGATGTACCACTGAGACATCCATTCACTCACCAACACACCCATACACACACTCACACACCCATACAGCTGTTTTCACATGCACTCTTGAACCCATACACCCAGTGAATCAACCCCTCACACATCTATGCACATAGTCACACACCTCCCACCCACACACACACTCATGCACCCATACAAATACTCAGGCAACCAATCAATAACCCATAAAGACACTCATGTAGCTACTGACCAACCCATGCAGCAGCTTAAACAACAGACAGACTGATACAAACATTCACACAGTTTAATCACTAACCCATGCATTCAGTAAGACACATTTAATCACTCACTTATACAGTCAGTCATGCACCTACTAAATCCTCCATCCAGTTGTACACCCACTCACTCTTCAATACACCTTGCCATATATATAAAACATATTTAAACTTTATAGAGACACACAGTCACTGGATGATGTCATCAGTGATGTCATTTGAGTTGTCATCAGTGATGTCACTGACCATGTCATGAATGATGTAATATGTGACATCATCAGCAGTGCATTGTGGGGGCGCGAGTTATAGTTAGCTGAACTAACTATAACGATGGAATTTCTCTGGTTTTGTACAAGTGAAATGTCCAACTAACTATAACATCCCTGAAACCTATGGTTTTTTCAGTGAATATATATATGTGTGTATATATATATATTCACTTAAAAAACCATAGGTTTCACACATGTTATAGTTAGTTGCATTGTGGGCACGCGAGTTATAGTTAGCAGAACTAACTATAATGGAGGAATTTCTATGGTTTTGTACGAGTGAAATGTCCAGCTAACTATAACGTCCCTGAAACCTATGTTTTTTTCAGTGAATTTCTAAGGTTTTTTAAATGCTAATTCCTAACTATAACGTGTCTGAAACCTATGGTTTTTCAGTGAGTATATATATATATATATATATATATATATATATATATATATATATATATATATATATATATATATATATATATATATATATATATATATATATATATATATATCCGAACGCTAGTATACGGAAGTCTGGAGCTTCTCACGTGGCGGTCCTGGAAGGGCTCCGTTTCCCATGTATTCCACACGCACACCTTCGTAGTTCCGAAAGAAAATCCAGGACTCTCAGGATTCGTTTAGAAAAGGATTTATTGGGCTGTGTCTCGCCTCACCAACGCGTTTCGCTTGATAGCTTTTTCACGGTATGGCGGCAATCTCATTTTCCTGATTACATACTGCCTCAAAGGGCTAACATAAAAGTAGGACTAAATTTATACAATGATATTATGTTGTATATGCAGGCGCCATCTTGGCATGTTGTTAACTAAAGCGGAATTAATGCGTAAGCTTAGAGAAACAACAGCATAACAACGGTCATAAATAAAATATTCAGACCTAATTACAAAACAATTCAATAGCACAACATTTTATGTTTGCAATGTAATATGCTCACAGTTCATTCGGAAATTGAGTTCAATGTCAATCACAAATTGTCAATAAAGCATTGTTGACATAATTAAATTTCATGCCCAAGTGGGCTTAAATTACACTAAATCACAATGCCACTAAAGAGATTCAGTATGGTACTACTGAACACAATTTGAGATAAAGTTATCTCCTTTTCACGATTGCAATTTAAAAACGATATCCTTCTTATAATCAACAAATAATGGTGTTGACATGAGGCATATGTGTTATGTTCTTTCAATGCTGTTACTATCCTACTTGCTATAGTCTCGCCCAAGTGGGCCAAATTGACATTGTGCTCATTATCTGTGCAAGCTTATATCAATTGCCGTTGAAATCTCTTAGGCCATTCATTTATAAATTTTTACATTTTTAACATTGTCCTACATTATGGAAAATAGAGGCAATCACCGCAATAAAAATTCATTTTAACTGTACAGGCTAAGATCCCTTATCCTGAAATAGTTCTGAATATATCAAAAAACACAATACAAAAATATGTGTGTTAATAGCAAGATAACATCTAAATAAGCAGAAAATAGATCAGCACATGATTCTTGCAACGGTACATTTTATCATAAGTGTACAGCCATTTCTTCACTCGAATTGAGTCCCTCGGGCATCATAGTATCGAAATCGATTATGTATCTTGATTCAAGACGTCTTAAAAGGCGCTGTCTGTCACCTCCTCTGTCTTGCCGTACAATTGCATCTATAACGACATATGATAAAAGTTTTTCATTTTGCCCATGTACATCAAAGAAATGACGGGCTACAGGGTACTGCACGTCATGTTTTTTAATCGCACGTAGGTGTTCTAGGACTCTCTTCTTAGCTGGATGTATTGAGCTCCCTACATATATTTTGCCACATGGGCAAATCAAACAGTACACACAATAATCAGTTTTGCAACTGAAATTTCCTCTGATTTCAAAATCTCTCTTGTTGCCTGATACTCTGAGTTTTTTGCAATCTATACTTTGGGCACACGCCTTACATCGTTTACATGTAACAAAACCACTTGTTCTCGATTGGAAACCAGTATTTGTGGCACTGATCATATTATTGCACAATTCATCTTTCAAGGATTGACATCTACGAAATGTTATCTGTGGTGAATCATTTAAATATTCACTTAGAGTCAAATCACTCTTTAAGATATGCCAACTCTTCTCAAAAAGTTTCCTAATATGAAAAGCATTTTTAGAAAAAGTGGTAATGAATCTGACAGAATCTTTAGATTCAGATAATACAGGTTTAGAATGTAAAAGATTAGATCTTATTAGTGAATCTGCCTTGGTGATCGCTTGTTTAATTATCTTATCAGAGTACCCCCGTTGTTTGAATCTTATGCTCATTACAATTTTCTCTTGTTCATATTCTTCAGTGGTACTACAATTGCGCTTAGCTCTGATTAGTTCCCCATAGGGGATACTTCGAATCAGGCTAGATGGATGAGCGCTTTGAGCATTGAGTAAGCTGTTCCCTGCTGTTTGCTTTCTATGCAACTTAGTTACCAATGAGTTATTAAAAACCAGAATCTCCACATATATATATATCAAACTATAGGTATACTCCTTTTAGGAAATAAACATCCAGCACTCCGGTGAAAGAATGGGCACTCGGTCTTTATTTTCAAACAACGAGGTATCACATCAACGCGTTTCAGCAGACTCGCGCTGCCTTGTTCACGATGTTTTGTGCCATACTTTTTTTCATTAAAATACATTTCATTTAGTGATAGACAACAAAGAGGGACTCAACTTTCGTATTCCCCAGCTCTGTATAATGCACTTTGGCCGCCATCTTGTAACAGGTTCATTCCTATTTGTTTTACATGTTTTTTTAGAACGATTTATACTCAATTTGCACGTGTTGCTGTATTACATGGCTCAATGATTACAGCTATTTCTTATGTTTTCGCGCAGGATACCTCCTTGCGTATATTTGACAATAGCTAATTAAAAATCAAAGCATGTCATACAATTTTAAAAGATTTAAATTTCTTCAACATGCTAGTGCAAATGGTATTAATCTTCAGGAAATGAATTCGGCAAGTGCCTTTTTGACATTTTCTTATAAAATTCAGTAATTCAAAGTGCTAGTGCTTACTGTGCAAATTACGCATTCTAAAGTGCCAGTGCTAGTTTTGTTTTAAAGAATTTCACAAAAGTTAATAATTAAAGGTGCTAATGCCTATTGTGCAAATAACGCAGAGAAACCCTTTCCTAATGTATACAAGTTCATGATCTATATACCTGTATAAATTTATCAAGAACAATTCTTTTAATCAAAATTCTCATGACAATCCTATATATATATACACTGAAAAACCATAGGTTTCAGGGGTGTTATAGTTAGCTGGACTTTTCACTCGTAAAAAACCATTGAAGTTCCCCGTTATAGTTAGTTCAGATAACTATAACTCGCGCGCCCGCAATCCACTGCTCATGACGTCACATATTACATCACTCATGACATGGTCAGTGGCATCACTCATGACATCACTGATGACATCATCCTTGAGATAGAGTGGCGATTGCGCGAGTTATAGTTATCTGAACTAACTATAACGGGGGAATTTCAATGGTTTTTCACGAGTGAAATGTCCAGCTAACTATAACATGTGTGAAACCTATGGTTTTTTAAGTGAATTTGCAAGGTTTTTTAAATGCTAATTCCTAACTATAACATGTGTGAAACCTATGGTTTTTTAAGTGAATATATATATATATATATAGATTTATATATATGTATACACATATATTTGATATAGAAACATTTTTCTTATTATCCTCAAAAAATTCTATTGCCTCCAGATCCCCAGGACGCTCTAAAGGAGGGAGCCTATGCCCATATCTCGGATTTCAAGGTCTTACGAGGGTTTGTATTGATCTATTCAGGGTGAAGCTGTAGGTTTTGTCTACACCATGTATTACCTTCTCCTCTAGCTTTTGCGCATATTCTTGTATTCTCATTAATTGTAAACTGTGCACGAGTGGGAGTATGTCCAAGCTGGCTCCTATGTCCATGACAGATAAAGAGTCATGGAAAATGGTGTCACCCCCTCTATTATTGCAATCTCTGCTGCAAACAGGAGGACATATTACTCTATACCTCACTCTTCATGTGACTAGGATCAACCAGTCATTGCAGAATTTGATCACAACCTATTCAAGGTATCCCATTGAATGTCATCATTTAGGCCAATTTCATGGCTTCGCAGCCTATATACCCATTTTTGTTCTCTTAGAAATAGGATTCTATTAGGCTCTCTGGTTGTGGTTAAAATGCATGGCTTGTCCTGTACTGTCCAATATAGATCGTCTACTGTGTGTTTTTTCTCAGCGTAATGTGTGGTAAAGCATGTCATGGTCCTTTCGCACCTAATGTTGCATCTATGGTCCATGATCCTGGCTTTTACGTTTCGTAATGTCACAATGTTCCATGGAGGGGTAGCGCTGAGCTCTGCGGGTGGATTTGCGAATCTGCTCAAACCCGCTACCAAATTGGGCTTCTTAACAGGATTCTTACAAAGGGATACAAAAAGTGACCATTCAGAAGTGGTATAACAAATTACAATATGAAAGGAAGGTCATGAATTGCTTACGACATCATGGAACGTAGAGTGTGAAGGGTTGCATTAATGGTTAATTTGTACTGAAGGTGGTATGCCATTCCTTTCCTATACCACTGACTTCAGATTCTCTCTGACAAGAGATTCTAAGTGATACTGCAAAGAAAATTGGGGAACAGCAAAGACATTTCACACGTGTGTCAATTGGAGTGTACTTTTAAAAGTATATGTGTATAAAAATGTATGAGTGTAAACAAGACGCATGTCCGTTATACACAACAGTAAAAGGGAAAATAAAAAGGAGGGTGGATGATGATATTAAGGAAACCCATTGCAAGTAGCAAAGGAGGAATTAAATTGTCTGAAGAGAAAATGTTGTTACTTTGTTAAGCTGCAATAAATTAATGTGTTTGGAAGTAGGTGTGGGTCATTGATTCCACTATATAACACATACACAGTGAGGCAGGCACTTATACACTCAGATACAGTGCCAACAAGGTACTTATGTACATACTACCGATATTGCTAGATAGAGACTGACACACTGAGAGCGACATCAATAAAACCATTAGACACCCATGTATTTACCGATACATCCACTTACATACTCATTCTCACAGGTGTGGAGGTACTGTCATATACTCTCAGACACATATATAGCTTTTCATGTACCCAGTACTCACTCAGTTAGAGAGAGAAGTACACAGCCATACACTCAGTTATATATGCAGTTGGGCTATTCATACACCTCTTTACAATACCATAGAGTCATTTACATACTCAGTCAGAGTAATAGAGGCATTTAGACATCCACTCACACAACGTGACAAGATTTATGTACTGAACACCATATATTCCATATGGAAGTCACCCTTGAGGTAGGCCGTAGGTAGCCCATAGGGTGGAGTGCTTTGTGCTTAAAAGGTAAAGACATGTACTTTGAAGTTTCAGTGAGTTACACACGCACTTACAGGCCCATATGCCAATTTATACATCCAGTCTCCCACCCATACTGCGACTGACATACCTATTTACAAAAGCATAGAGCCACTCACACATCCAGTCAGACAGTGACAGAGGCACTTACACATCCACTAAACACTCAAACAGTACTTATTTATCCAGTACTAATAGAGGCACTTGCACAAACAGTTACATAGCCAAACTCTGGCATAACCGAGGTATGTGTCAGTCTTAGGGTGGTCGTCCCCCAAACCTTTCTCCTTTGTCCTCCATTTTTACTGATCTCGTGTTTGTTGGTCTTAGGTTCTGAGCACTTTACCACTGCTGACCATTGCTAAAGTGCATGTGCTTCTCTCCTAAACATGGAACATTGAATAATCCACAATTGGGATATTTAATTTATGTATAAGTCCCTAGTAGAGTGCACAACCTTAGCCCAAGGCATGTAATTAAAATACTATTAGTGGGCCTGCAGCACTAATGGTGGCATCAATACAACTTGCCCTTTAAAGCTGTCTGGTTTAAAAGATAAGACACATTCTTTTATGTTTTAGTCACCTACACGTGAACTTACAAACCCATACTCCCAGTTATAAACCCACTCACCCACCTATATAGCTACTCACATTCCTATTTAGAAAACCGTACAGCCACTTTTACCCCCTCAGACAGACAGAATCACTTAGAGAATCACTCACACACTCACACATTACTTATGTATGCACTACTAATAGAGCCGCTTCCACACACAGTTACACACCCAAACACCCACTAAGACAGCCAGTTACTAATCCATACGGTTACTTACATAACCATTTAGACTAGCATACAGTAACTAAGACACCCAATCACATACTGAGGCACCCAGTTTGCCCTCGGAATCTGAGCAGTTGACCACTGCTTGATAGTGGTAAACTACATGTGATTCTCCCCTAAGCATGGTTTGATTGACTTTACCACAAATAGGATATTTATTTGATCTGTAAGTCAATACTATAGTGCACTACCTATGCCTAGGGCCTGTAAATTAAATTAAATGATAGTAGTTGGCCTACAGCACAAACAGTTTTATCTCTTTTTCCATTTTTTTAGGAAGAAAAAAGGCAGGGTATTAAAAGGTGTAATGGAAGGCAACTGCGAAGAAGAAACTGATTTAAGTCTGCAAAAAATACATGAAGGTTGAATGGGGAGAAAAAATGTAACAACATTGTTTTTTTACGGTATCCAAGTATGCAGCCACAGACAACATCTTTAGAGCCACAGGCATCTGACATTTGCCACAGTGAGTGACAATCTCAGATAACTTCTCGCAGACAGCTGGAAAAGATTTAACAGCCAATGGCAATGATTCCCCCAAGGCTCCTGCAGATAATGTTCGTGCTCCTTCTCTACTTGCCCTTTCCCGTATCAAGCAATTGTATGTGTTTTCGTGGGTGGTTTGAAAATGTTTCCAAATGGAATTGGTCCTATGGAAATACTTTTCCCACTCTCTTGATAATTGCTTGCCACAGATAGCACTAATGATTGTGTCGCCGGTCCATTGACTCCTGGATCAAAGATGTTACATTCGGTCAGGAACAACTGTCTACATTCTGGGAACTCATGCCCCTTGCCTCTAAACCCCTGGATATCTGGGTTCCATTCCTGGACTGGCTCAGGCAGAGAGAGTCAACCAACCCGACCCCATCAACATCCCCTGGAGGGTCAGTTGCCCAACGAACTTCAAGCGCAACTAATCCGAGTGTGCTGCCTACTGCATGGTTTGCAATCATCCAGTGCTCTAGAAATGGTTAATTATGTACCCACCAAGATAACACGCACTGTTTGCATTGCCGATCAGATGTTGTGTTTAATGCATGCTCATGTTACTGCGATTCACCATGCACTCCTGTCACTTTGGAGCTATAGTGATGGCTGGCCCCTGATACATAGGATGTTAACAACTATCGTGCCCAATCATTATATCTGTTTTAGTTGTTTATGAAATACTGTAAAAATGGCTATGTAACCATATGGAATGTGTTGTGGTTTTGAAATACCAATAAATAAAGTTAAAAAAAAATGTTTTTGTCGTCTGAAGGAATATTGAAATATTTTCAATTTCCAAACATCATTCTACTTTTTTCTAGATGGCATCTGTTTCTCCTCATTTCTTCAATTAGATCCTTTTAATGTTAGAGTTTGTTTTTCTTAAAAACTCATGTAAGTGATCATATGGACACCCTGCAGAACTGAGCGTTAAAAACAATCGGTGCTCCTAAATTTCGCAACATACAGTTAAACTCACCATGAGAATGATACCAATAATTATTCGTGCTACATTACCATGCTATAAAATTTATCATTGGGGTGTTAGTGTAGCCAATGAGAAGTTACGTTTTGGGTGTTTTATTGTATTTGTAAATAGTGAAATAAGCTATGTTTTGTTTATTTGTTAATTGTTTGGTTTAAATTGTATTGTAATGTGTTCATAAAACGTATTTGAAAAGTTATAAAAATGTTTATTTATCATTTGAAATTATGGGTTAGAAAGACAGTCCAACAAGTACTCATACATGAACTCACACACCTAGAGAGTCACTCACACAAGTACTGACACACCCACACAGCCACTTACACACTCACTCAAAATTCCATATAGTAACTCATGAACTTATCTAAACATGCAAACATCCACTGACATTCTCATACACCCATACAGCCACTCACACACTGATACAGCCACTCACACACCGTGCCATACAGTGACAGTTACTGACACATCCAGTCACACACTGATACAGTCAGTCAAACACCCAGACCTACACCGATACTGCCACACACACCAAGCTACACACCGATACAGCCACTCACACACTGATACAGCCAGTCAAACACCTAGTCACACAACGATACAGCCACTCACACACCCAGCTATACACCATTGTAGGCACTCACACACTGATACAGCTACTGACATAATTACTTAAACACCCATACACTCACCTGCACATTGATTTCAATGTTAGTATTCCAGATGAATTGCAAAACATGTGCTAATGTCTTCTTTAATACTTTATGGGAATATTCTCCTTCTTGAATATTAAACTAGTCACCTGTTCTACTTTAATTTCCCTTATATGGAGTGTGTGACATACACATACAAAAACTAACAAACACACCATTGCACAAATACATAACACACATAGTTACCTCTTTCTTTGACCAGATGGAGTAGTTCTGAAAATAACTTTTTTTTCTGTTCTTTTGAATGATTTTATATTTTTGGGGGTATTTGTTTTTTGGGGCAAAAAACTAAGGGTTGTAAAAGAGAGAAAGGAAGGCACCTGTGTTGGAATAAACATGTTTTAGCTGTGTTGTTTATGCATTGTATGTCTTAAGTTAGTATTCGCAGAACCATTTTATATTCAGCCACACTTTTGTGACATGATTGAAACTAACTTCTGTCTCTCTGCCTTAGCTGAAAGCAGCTGCGATAGTTTTTGTTTTCCCAGGGTTGAACCTTGCTGTACTAATGAATACCCTGTTCTTGTTAGTGCATACCTTTTCCACTAGATAGGCCTGCTCCCACCCTTAGAGCGGTGGGCACAGGCAGAGTGACCTTGGCATTGAGATAGCATGTGCCTGGTCTCAGGATCGGAACCCATCCTTCTGTATCTCTTTTCTTCACCAGCTACCAACTGGAAATTTCCAGTTAGGGCATGTCTTTCTTGGTTCAGAATTGTACATAATATATCGCCATGCTTGCTGAAGTCAGTCCCTCTGCAGCAATCCAAGGAGGCTGGTCAGACCGGACTCCACTCAAGTGTACCTGAATGAAATATACTTGGTTTGTATTCTCTACTGTCGCACGGACTCTTCATTTGTATGGAAGGCTGAGAGGTGGTTGTGAGTGACCCGGGTGGCCCTAATTGGGTCACTACCTTCAGTTGGTGCCCGAACAGGGACCCCATTGGATGACCCATCCTTGCCCGCGGATGGGCGGGAAGTTCGGGCCTATCGTCGGGTCGGGCGGGCAGACCAGGGAATCCTGCACAAAAGAGTTCCTGAACTCGCAGCTGCCCCGTCTGTCTGACCGGTCGGTGCCTTGCCCAGTGCTCATCCCGACTGAGGTCCTGAACGGCGAAACCCTTGGATCTGACCGTTTTGTCCGAAGAGTCGGCAGTGGAGAACACATTCGTTTGACCTGTGTGCACCAGGTGAATTTGATTTAAGTCTTTGTGGATATTTTACCATTTTGATTTGTCTTTGGTACGGTCTGAGGACCGATTTTGTTTTGCATTTGGTGCGGTCTGAGGACCAATTTGGGTACAACGTGTTTGTGAACACTTTGCCAGGCAACATAACGAATTTTGCCCACTTTTAAAAATGCCTGGGATGAGCCATTTTTTGTCGTTGTTATTCTGCTGATGTTCGACTGGAAGAAAGTCAGCTGGCGCCTCCTGAAGGCACTCCTAATTTAGACATGTATGTGAAGCATGGCCTTGGCCCTATTATGTTTAGTACGCTATGGTACAAATATATGTGGGAAAATGCTGAGTTGCCGTGGCCATTGATGGGCACTGTTGATGAACAATAAATTGGGTTTTTACAGGAAAAGCTGCTTGCGAGAAGAAGTAGGCAGTCTATGTTTGATTCCCTCAGAATGTGGCAAAAGGAGGCTAGACACAGGCAAATGAAAGCAGAGAAAGAGGCCCATAAGGAAGGATGCAAACTTTGACTCAGAAAGCTGTAGCGCATGATAAAGAGAAGCAGGAGATAGGAATTGAACTTGAAGATAAGAGGTTTCGACTAAATATGGATAAATCTTATGTAGCCCGAGAAGAAAATGACGCTTTTGTAGAAGAATGGCTAGATGCTCGACCTCCACCTCCGTATGCTCTGCAGAGGGTATACCCCGCTCTTACCCCACAGGCTCAGCTGCCCGTTTTTTCTGTCTCTAGTGTTTCTGCTTCTGTTACTGCTGATCAGACTGCCTTGACAAAGGCACCTCCTATCCTTTCTTTGTCTTCGCCATCTGTGGCAACTAGGACTGTTAGCATTCCTGAAATGCCTATTGCTTCGGCATCCTTTTCGGCAGCCCTTACACCCATGACCAAGCCAGAAGCGACGTTAATGCCCACTACCTCCGTTAGCACTCCCACTGTGTTCCTCCATTCCCCGACATTACAGAGTATTGGGACACCAATACGTGGCCCTGATGATAGAGACTGGATGAAATTTAAGGAACGCCTGGGGCGGACATTGGTGCGATCTGATATGGGAGAGGCAGAGAAACAGGTAGTGGTTAACCAGGCTGCACAGTGGCCCCGAAAACCCCACTTATAGTGTGAAGGATGTGTGGAGTGTAATGAAAGATTATGAGCCTTTTGTACAACAGCATGCCCTTAAGCACATGTCCGCCACTTTGATTGGACTTTGGGAGCAGTGTTTCAATGATGCAGCACTGCAGATTATCTATGATATTAAGAATCATAAATACGTCATTGACATGGCGCCTGGTCAAGTCTTTGGTAATGTCATGACGCTGGTTGCTTATCGGGGTAGTCTGCTTGAGAAGACAGTGTCCCAGTTCCCGATGAGGTAGGTTCACCCCATATATCACCCTGAAATACCAGAGTTACGGGATCAGCACAATGTTGTTACAAGACCTGGGGTAGAGGCCCGTTTCCAGGAACAGTGGGTTTATACCCCCTGGAAAAGGAGTGAGGCCTTGTCCATTAAAACTCAGTTTCCTGACCCAAGGAAAACTCCTACTGCATATTATAAGGAATTGCAGGAGGCAGCTTCTTCAACAGTAATGACGCTTGCGGACATCTAAATGTTCTTTTTGGTTCCTGTTGATATCTGGAGACACGTACACACACAGACCCACGTCGTTGAATTGGGCAGTACCTGGGACCAAATTAGAGTATGGGACGACAAAAGGAAGCCTGGTGAGAGGCCTAAGGCAGATATACTTGCTTTTCCTGGCCGAATTATCACTTATATGCATCCCCTTATTCCACCCTGAAAGGTTGATTGGGACTAGCTATTGGCTTGTCGTCAGAAGATAGATGAGAGTGTGTCAGATTTTTTCACCTGGTTTGAAGGTTTGTTTTTAGACTATAGTGGACAGGATTTGTCGATCAAAGGTGGTGTGTGACTGTTTGTTAATAGATTTGTTTACAATTTGCTTCCTGAGATTTCGACCCGATCGCAGGCTTCTGAGAGCACTTGGTCCAACTCTTCCCCTTCTGTTATCTTGAATATGGCACAGTATTATGAGCACAGGGAAAATTAGGAGAAGGAGAAGACTGAAAAGAAGCACAAAGATTTGAAGACAATGAGTCTTATCGGCCTCTCTCGCTAATTAACGCAGACGCCAAGATACTCACCAAGCTAATAGCCAACCGTCTTAAACTCCTCATGGAGAAATTAGTTTTACCGGATCAGGCCGGCTTCATCCCTGGTAGGGCAACCTCTCATAATCTCAGGAAACTATTCTCTATATTAAAAAATATGGACCCAAAACTGGCACTTGTGGCGGTCTTCCTCGATGCCATGAAGGCCTTCGATTCGGTGGAATGGGATTGCCTTTTCACTATACTCCAAAGTATGGGACTTCCCAATGGATTCTTGGACTATAAGTGTCTCCTATACACGGCACCGACAGTGAAGATCTTGATTAAAAGCCATGTCTCTCTTTTGCGGGGCACCCGGCAGGGATGCCCGCTATCTCCCCTTTTATTCGCTCTCACAATGGAGCCACTGGCAGCCAAGATCCGGCAACACCATCAGGATAAAGGGCTTCGCTGCTTCTTGCGCCCCATTCTCATATCTCTTTATGCAGATGGTGTCACTCTTTATGTAAAAGAGCAGCACCAAAACCTTAATCCACTCCTCAGGGAATTTGTTAAGTTCGGTGGCCACTCTGGTATTCATATTAATTGGACCAAATCCCAAATTTTCCCATTGACTGATGCCGCCACGCCCTTCGACACAGACTTTCCCAATGCATGGTGCTCTGACAAGGTAAAATACCTCGGGATCACTGTCACGACAGACCGCGAGGAACTGATGAGGCTAAATTATTGACGTACATTGGATCACATCACTGGCTGCGTGACTCACTGAAATGCCCTCCCCCTAACCATGGCAGGCCGTATCTCCCTCATTAAAATGACGGTACTTCCGAAATTTTTGTATTTGTTCTTAAACATTCCATATGATCCAGGACAACACTTTTGCTCCAGCTTCGTGCGGAGCTGATCAGGCTGGTTTGGGGAGGCAAACAGCCATGAATTAAATGGGACACACTCATGCAACCATATTCACAGGGGGGCTTTGATATCCCTAACTTTGAACTGTATTACATATGCGCCCAAGCACACTTCGCTCACTTTTGGTTCCACCCTCCTCGGTATACACCTCATGTGGCTACCGAACTTTGGCTTGCAGATCCCATTCCATTAGAGGGGGTTATACTCTCAACGATCAAGGCTTGTGAGCCTTGCCCCACTTCTGTGGAGTGCACTCTACAAGCCTGGCACCGCATAGCTGATCGCTTACAGGCACCATGCCTATATTCCCTGTTGCTCCCACTTGCGTATCACCCACAGATGCCCTTACTTCTGGAAGGGGTTTTCAGGAAGTCTGCTAGGACTCAGAAACTTTGCTCCTGGGGTGACTTATACTTAAATGGTAAATTCCGTACCCTTCACCAACTCTATTCAAATCCCCACCTTCTGCTATGGAAACCTTTCTCTACACCACTTACGACATGGGCTGAAGGATTGCACGCCTGATTACCCATTGGAACCTGTGGTGGTTACCCCGCTCCATCATGTACTACGTGCAACCACTTCATCTCACTTAGTGTCCGCATTATATTGCAGCATATACATAGACACTGCATACCCTCCATGCGCTGCATGGGAAAAGTGGTCTAACGAACTGCAGCTTCCCATTTCTGACACACAACGGGTATTCTGTTGCAAACAAACTGAACAAGTTTCTTCTAGTAGCCGCCTGCGTATTACTCACTACAAATTTCTCCATTGAAGCTACTACACCCCAGCTAAACTACATAGGTTTGGGTAACGAGACACAAACAGATGTGATAGATGTAAGGCAGAAGATGCAGACTTCCTACAACTCGCTTGGGGATGCCAGAATGTGTACACATACTGGCAACGGGTCTTCACAGCATTAGACCGCATGGTATTACTATCTCTCTCAAAATCTCTTCTGGTGGCTCTACTCAACTATACTGAGCAGATCCCGGTGAAACATCGCAAAATTGTGTCCTTTGAACTTGTGCTGGCAAAACGACGTGTGGTCTGTAGATGGGGTTGTGGGAGGACACCTAAGTTTAAGGAATGGATGGGAGACAAGATTTTATGGCAGGACCAAACATGTATGTATGCCGAGCTTCTCCCAATCTCCTCACGCCCTAGGGACATATGGGGTCCACTTCAGACATACCTGCTGGAACACCCAATCACCACTGAACAGGAAGATGGAAACCCACCCGTATAAGTATGAGTTCCAGCCCGTACACCCCATGCTCCGTTTTCCTTGTTGTAACAGTCATCCCCTTCTTGTGGATGTTATCCCCATCACTGGCTTTTATAGGGGTATATGACATTCCTGGCATTTGATGTTCCTGTACAATACTAAGGTGTGAGCCATAGGGTGGCGGATGGCTCCCTTTGCCTGTACAAATGTGTTCCAAGTGATTCTAATTCCCAGTTGATGTGATATGGTGTTGTGTACATTGCTGACTGTCTCTTGCATATATTGTGATTTGCCTTTGTATTGCATCAATAATAATAAATAAATTCAATAAAAATAAAAAATAAAAAAGATTTGAAGACAAAGGTATTGTTACAGCAGGCTTCTAGAGAAAACGGTAGAGGATGAGGTGGTATGGCCCGACAGCTTCCACGCACTAGCAGACCCGGTAATACTGTGTCTTTGGGTGCGAATAAGTATGCATCCTGTAAAGAGAAGGCACACTGGCACAGCGAGTGCCCTGTGCTTTTACAGAAGGTAGCGGTCCCAAGTGGGCGAGGGTCTCTTGGGCGGGGTTGTGGAGATGGTAGCCAGGACAGGGCTCAGACCGCTGGGACATCGTAGGGTCATACTGATAAGAACTACTTTGACAACCCTAGGGGCAAACAATATTATCATGATGACTATAATACGGATGAGGTGACCGGGATGCCTTACAGCTAGGACAGACGGGGACAGGGTGAGAGACCAGTTTTGATACCTGTAGACCAGCGAGGTCTGCACGTTAGTGTGGATTCAACTAAGGAGATTTTGGTGGATACAGGTGCAACGAACAGCAACTCGGGTGGCCATAATCGGGTCACTTCCTTCACCTGGGAAGAAGCAACTACACTAGCATAGGTAAGCCACCCCTCTAGCTGGGTGCACTATACCAGTGGTGAGGGTACAGGTGCATGAGCCCTGTACCCCTACAGTGTCTAAACCAATTGTTAGACGTTGTAAGTGCAATACTGCCATTAAGAGTATATGGTGCTGGGAGTTTGTCATTACGAATTCCACAGCACCATAATGGCTTTACTTAAAACTGGGAAGTTTGGTATCGAACTTCTCAGCACATTAAACCCAAACTGATGCCAGTGTGGGATTTAATGAGAAATGCACTCAGAGGGCATCTTAGAGATGCCCCCTGAAAAACGACCTAAGTCTAGTGTCCTGGCTGAGTGGCTACTCACCAGCTGACACCACCAGACATGTTTCTGGACCCCTGGGTCGAGAGCCTGCAACTCTTGGGGGTCTGAAACAATGCATATCCTGAGACGAGGTGCCAAGCCTCCTCCCCCAGGATGGGCAGGGTCCAAGGCAAACATGCAGTTGAAATACAGTGGAAGGGACATCAGCAGAATTTTTTTCCTGAAAATATTGGGAAACATCCTTTACCACGCAACCATTACAACGCGGTATGGTTACATCGTGGTTTTAACAACGCAAGTCGTTACACCGACTTGCACTGGAGGGCGCTGTAGGATAGGGAATAGTGTGAATTACTTTCCAACACCTTCCCTACTGTACGTAGACTGGAGTTGGAATAGTAATTCACACTATTCCTATGTCCAGCGCCCTCCAACGCAAGTCGATGTAACGACTTGCGTTGTTAAAACCGCGATGTAACATACCGCGTTGTAATGGTACGAGTTGTTACATCATACATCCGAAAATATTATGATTCAAAATCTGTTGCAAATTATAAGGATGGCATTCCAGTGTTCAGAGCTAAGTACATAGAGATCCCAGACACCAAATTGCATCGCAGAAATGTGTCACTTGCATGAGAAGTTTAATTCCAGAGAATACTGATCGAATGCGAGACGAGAAAAAAAATGCTTGAAGATGATGGTAGGTTAATCGCCATAAAATGTTAAGTTGTGCCACACACAAAACCAAAACAAGATGCACTAGGGTATAAACAACTAATAAAAGTAACAAAAGGCTATGAAGATAGCACATTTCCTCAGTCCACAGACCAAGCATTTTTGATATGCTGTAGTATGTTTAGCCATATAGGACTGAAGAGCTAGGTGCAGGGCATTTCTGTAGATCACATAATCTGTAGGGCTCAAGAGCATCCTCTCAGAGAAAGAAATCCTTGCCTCTGGCTGCTGTAATGAGTTGATTTTTTACAAATGATCGCATGGCCGTTGCTGGTTGGCCGCAAGAGCATTGCTAAAATGCAAAGTTATCATTGTGCAGGTCCAGGTAGTTTGTGATATTTATGTTGCCAAAAAGCTAGTGATTTGTAACTCAAGCTTCTGATTAAGGTAATCAGTGGCTGTAGGTTCGAATTTCATTTGAATCAGTGAAAAGGGGAGCCCTGGGCCATGCTACATGGGTTACCTAAAGAAATAGTATTTGGCAAAGCCAATTGGTCTGGAATTGGCTGGCAGCATTTTGGCTTTGTCAATGCTTGTTTTGTAATGTTTTGTGTGAAACGTTTTTGTTTGGGACGCTGCTGGGCCTTTCCCAATATAAAAAAAACAAAGTACAACATTTTTAATAAATTCGGGTACTGGTTGTGGGGTGAAACCCTACTCAAGCAGGAACCACAATTCTTGTCAGGCCAAGTCACAGGCAAACCCTAAATTAACCTATGCTCAACCCTTGGATAGCTTTGCACAGAGCAGTCAGGCTTAACTCAGAGGCAATGTGTAAAGTATTTGTGCAATACTTCAAACTGTAACACAATGAAAACACACCACAAATGGATCCCACACCAGTTGAGGAAAAGAGAGTAATTTGTAATAAATAAAGCAAGACCAAAATGAGAGAAATCCAATCAGTAGAGCTGTAGATTAGCAGGTTTAAAGATTTCAGTGAAAATAGCACTAAAGGCACAAAGAGCCAACTGTGAATATCTGGTCGAGCCGGACCATGACAAAGTCACAGGTTGAGGCCAATCACAATTCAGCACGGTCTAGCTACAGTGATCCAGTTAAGCTCGCTGAATGAGAGTTCCTTAAATATGGGTTGAAAAGCATTGTGGGGTCCCACGCCAATGCTGTCTTGCGCAGCCAAGGCAATGCGTCGGTTCTGAGGAGTGATGAAGCTGCGATGCGATGCGAGGTCCTGCGTTGTCGTCAAGGGCCCGTCAGTAAAGACTTGCAATGTAAAGTTAGGTGTTGAGGATGCATCGCGCAGTCGAGGCAGTGCATCAGTTGTGATGAGCTGTGAGGCTGTGATGTCACAAGCTGCATCGTTATTGAGGGTGACGTCAACGAGAGATTTGTGGTGCGAGAGCTTGCGTCAAGAAGGATTTGGGCAGGAGGCAGTTGCAATGCGGTATGCAAGGTTGATGCATAGTCCATGCACTGGCAGGACAATCACAGCAAGGCAATGCGTTGGTTTTGCTCTGGATTGCTCCGCACAGCAGAGGTGGTGTGTTGGTTCTGCCGATAGGCTGTCAGAGCACCTTTAGACCCACTTCCAAAGGTTCAGGACTGAAGTAGCACCACTTGCTAGGGTAGAACTCACAGCTGCAGAGTCCAGGTGTTGGTTACAAGAGGCTAGCTCTTGGAGTAACTCTGGTAGCCCTGGTTTCAGGTTGCAGGTCTAATCCATCTCACTCAGGCAAGAGGACAGCAGGCCAGTACAGCAGGCAGCAGTCCATCAGAGCAGCAGTCCAGTATAGTGACAGTCCTTTCAGCAGCACAGCAGTCATTTTTCCTAGCAGAATCTTCAATAGATCCAGAAGTGTACTAAAGAGTTTTTGTCTGAGGCCCAATATTTATGCCCAGTTCTGCCTTTGAAGTGGGAGAAGCTTCTAGAGGTTTCCCTTTCAAGTCCCCAGGTTTCCTGCCTCTCCTGTCCTGCTCCAGACTAACTATAGGGGGTATGCATCCCTTTTTGTTGAGGCAGGAAACCACCTATTCAAGTGCAAGTATGGCTGAGCCCAGCTCCGCCCTCGCACCCTGCCAGTGATGGCCCATCCAGGCACACCCAAGCTCTCTATTTGTGGTGGCTGTCTAGAAGGAATACAGAAAGCACGACTGTCAGCTATACCCAGTCATGTGACCCAGAAACAGGCTGCAGGCACTAAATGGCTAAGGCAGGAAATGCCAACTTTCTAAAAGTTAGTTATATAAGGGGTGGGCCCTTAATCACACAGCTAGATTGGGCCGATAAATACCTACTTATCAGAAACATCCACCTGCCTATTTAGTAAAAGACAGATATAAATACACTTCACAAATTACATAACATCTAGACAAAGATGAAACAACAAATAACAGATAACAATCAATTCAAAAAATGTTTCCAGTCAAAAACAAACAACAATAAGTAACCTGCAACAACAATTTCAGGGAAACAACTACGGGTTACCAACCAACAGGGGTAGACATTTCGAGCAACAGATGATATACACTTTTAGTACATTGTTATCCATTATTTGATGTTTCAACTTTGTCTAGATGTTATGTAATTTGTGAAGTGTATTGATATCTGTCTTTTGAATTTATAAAATGAAGATTAATGAACGAAATGTAGAAATAAATGATGTAGACCATCTTATTAGTTAGCTTGGTCTGAGTCTGCCTAAATAGCTGGCAGCTTACTAAATAGGCAGCTAGATGTTTCTGATCACTTCATAACTTTTTAAAGTGGCATTTTCAAAATTGTAATGTAAAATCCAACTTCACCATGAGAGAGGACTTTTCATTACATTTCCAAAAACACCAACCATGAACTGGTTACCTATTCCAATTTGGGAATTATCCCCCATTAAATGTAATAATCAAGATGGCCAATTGAACGGATGCACTGCGAAAGTGTTTCATGGCTAGGGATAACATTCCTTGTTAAAATCCCTACTAGCCAGACAAACAAACAAGAAAGAAGGTGAGTAAAAGAAAGAGCGCAAAATGGAGAGAACAACGCCATTTGAAGCAGGTTACAGAAATCGAACTACAGCCTGTAGAGCATGCTGGAAGATGAGAATCAGATCGGAGCGAGGCGGGAAGTGGGAACCGAGGCAGGACCGAGAGAGGCTCTGCTCTGTGTGCCAGACCCACAAGCTCCCATTCTACACTTCACGCAGAAAGGTAGAATGCGAAGTCAGAGGGAAGCCGGGGGGGACAAGGTGGGAAGGAGGAAGCTGACTGAGAGTCCTACGATCAGCCAGGGACAGATCCGGCAGTGTGAAATTGAATCCTAGGCAGGAGTGAACATGAGGGTGGATAACTCCCCCCCCCTTCCCTCTCAGCTCACGTGGGATGCCTGGAGACATATAGGATCATATTACCGATTCAGGAGCTAAATCGTCTAGGTAGGGAAATTCATAAACTACTAAAAGAAATCAGGAGGACCATTCTATGTTTGTCAGACATTTCCCTAACTCACAAAGAGACCCTCAATCTTACGAAATAGCAGAGGCAAGACTTAGCAACACATTTAATAGATATTGAAAGAAGACTTGCCAAAAACAAAACCAGAAACAAAAGCAGGACTGCATGAAAGTGATCTCCAGCTAGAGCAAATAAGCAGCCAAATTGGAACAGTGTCGAGGCCAAGGAGTTTCGGCTATTTGGTCCACCCAACTAACTATATGGGGCCAAATTATTAGGGAACCCTGACTTATTTTATCAGACACTTAGTGGCCAGTCATTATTAGGGTGAGAAGGTTGGCTGGTAATTAAATAAATAATAATTTTAAAAAATGCCAGGAGAGCAGAAAAAATCAGGAAGGAACTCCTACAATACAATTTACCCCCTAACATATTTAGAAATGCAGCCAAATCTTTTAAGCACAACTTACTGAAAAAATGTAGAGACACTAATCTCAGATCGTACTTCAACACAAAGAACAGCATTTTAGCTAACAACGTAATATTCTTCATAAAAAAGCCGGCAGCCGGTAAGACCATAACAAAGTTACTGAACACCCAAAAAATCTAAAAACACCCCATATGGCATCAATCTATCAATTGCCCTCTCTTGGAGACTGGGAGCCGTACTAAATATAACAATCTATAAAAATAGTATAATACTTATCCAAGCAAAGTATAAGGATCTAAAATAAATTGACGAATAGTTTGACTCTCTGAAAGACCAAGTTTACAACATCACTAGCCCGAAAAACCAACAAATCCCCTGCTCACAGTCAAGTGCACTACACAATCAAGTCACACCGAGAGCAGACCATACAAAAGCACAAGATCCCCAGAGAACGAATCCCTCATCAACAAACTCAGCAGGGCAGATCAGGGGCTTTTTAAAACTAGAGGACACAACTCCTATTAGCACCATAAACCCTTCAACACCAACCCACAACGACAGGCAATTCCTCGCACTTTCAATAACGACGGCCTCCACGTTCGGAGCTAGTTGTCACAATACCCAAGAAATAGACAGAGAAAAGAGAAGACAGCTTGCTATACCTCACAACAAAGGGGATCACTCTACCACATCCACCCAACCATCACACACAGCCACTATAACATCTAACTCCCTGAACAGCTGGAGCTCTCCGCCTGATCAAATAAATCGCCCAATAGGACCCTCACAGGGCAGAATTAAAGCTAGAGAAGGAAACAAGGTTGCTTCTGAGATAACTGTCACAGAGAAAACAGACGACGAATTACCATTCAAACCTCAAGTCCACAGAGCTCATCCCTCTTGTTTCCTGCATCAACAGGGATCCCAGACTCCCTGAATCCACAGTACATCAACCTACTCCATACCATCACCAAGGCTATACTCGACCTGAAGAACATCGCACGCCTCACTAAAAATTAACTTTCCAAAATTAAGAATATTCAAGAGATTATACTCTTACTACAGCATATTACAAAGGCGCAATCAATGCTGCTATCAAAGAGACAACATCGGCCATGCAAACACCCTAATTATCTATCCAATGCGGAGAAGCAAGCTCTACATCTCTCCTACGTCCAAACACAGACTATATCCAATCTACCGCTCAAAAGCGAGGAAAATTCAATCAGCTCAGTCCCAATCAACACCTTCAGTGAACACAAATCAAGTAACAGAAAGCAAAACACATATAACCTGAGGAGTATTACGCTATCCACCCTGAATCTTGCCCCTATCCCGGTTATTCAGACACCTATCACAGGTTTAGTAATCAACTGCCGCTCAGCAGTGAGACACACGTCCGACATCGCCGATCTTGTCCTGAGTCTGGAGATAAATGTGGCGATCCTAACAGAAACATGACTCACAGAATCATCCTCACCATGTCTGGATCTATCGGTGCCTTCAAACTCTAACATATTGAGACTAGACTGGCAAAAGAGAAAAGGACCTCATAGTTACCACATTACTGGCCGACCCTTTGGAATCATGTGAATACCTCGCAATTTCCATAAATAACACAGAGAAGCAAGTTCACAAGATCCATGCATTCTATCACCCACGGGCATGAATGAACCTTTTATCGACCAATTAATGGAGATCATCACAGCAAACTCCTTCCCTCACTCCAATGAGATATTCCTAGGGGACTTCAACCTGCACTGGAACGACACAAGCGACCCCCAGGTCAAAATCTTCAAAGACTTCCTAGAGGATCAAAACCTAGCCCAAGCCTGCACCCTGCCAACTCACATGAAAGGCTCCACACTAGACTGGATCATATCCAAAGAAAAAGCGGTGAACCTAACCCCAATCTCGTCATGCGACTGGTCAGACCATCACCTAGTAACTTTCCAAATACCAGGAATTTTAAAGAAAACACCACTCAATCAATCAAACCGAAACAATGGATAAGGGACACTAAGGGTGTGGACAACAAGAAGCTAGCCTCGTTGTGCAGGAGGGATCATCCCCCTCCAAGAAATATGACAAACGTTAGTGAGCTAACAGAGCACTACAATGCAGAGATGTCAGAGATAATAGACACAATAGCTCTGTTAAAATTAAAACAAATTCTGAACAAAGATAAAAAAACCCTGGTTTAGCGGAGCACTAAATGAAGAAAGGCGTAAGCTGAGACTTGCAGAAAAGAAATAGAGACAACTACCATCTTCCACAAAGCTAAAACTGCTAAGAGAAAACAGAAATGCCTACAATAAAAATATTCTTAAATCAAAAAAAGAATATTTCAGGACGGAATTGGCGAACGCTAAAAAAAGACCTAGGAAGCTCTTTGAACTTGTGAAACATCAATCGAACGAAATGGCCAAAACCACACAAGAAGAAACAAAATGTCACATCAGCTGTGAAGAATTCTCTACTTTCTTCACAACAAAGGCAAATACCATGGAAAGTGAGCTTAGGACAGCTGCGGCTACATTAGAGTCATCTCATCAAATCGATCCAACAACACTCCATCAGTCAGTACCAAAAAATGAAGCTTACTGGTCCACCTTTAAATTATACGACTACAAAGACATCTTCAAAACCTTGTTGGTCAACAACCCCTACAACGATCTACTCCCAGCAAAATTTGTGTCGGCCATCGACCATTCCATCATCCTCAGCTGTACATCAATAGTCAATGCTTCCCTATCTCAGGGATCTTTCCCAGATTGCCTAAAGATGGGCCAAGTCATTCCCATCATTAAAAAAACTGAAAATCCTGCAGACCCTAACAATTTTTGGCCGTTATCAAACACCCCCATTTTAGCAAAACTGAGAGAAAAGTTTGTGCAGCAACAACTAAGCCAACAAATATCCAAAGGTAATCTACTAGACATCTGCCAATCACAATTTAGACCTAATCATAGTACTGATACGGCAATACTACATATATTAGACAATGCATTACTCGTCCTCAACCAGAACAAAACATGCCTTTTAATCCTTCTTGACGTATCATCAGCATTCGACACAGTCAACCACGAACTGTTGCTAGATCGCCTGGAAACCAGGATGGGATTCTCAGGGAAAGTTCTAGAATGGTTCAAGTCCCTCTTGAGGAATAGAACACAGAGATATAACCTAGCTACTTCCCCCACTCAAATCGGAGTTCCACAAGGCTCAACCCTCTCTCCATCACTATTCAACCTATACATGGAACCACTAACAGTTATACTGCGCCTTACCAACATCTCTTTCCACATGTACGTTGATTTACATGAAGGTTTCATCTTTGGAGGAGATCAAGTCAATGAACTCGGCATTAAAAATAACAATGCTATGGGTCACCAGAAATCAGCTCAAACTAAACACGCAAAAAATAGAATTCCTCCTTATTTCTCCCACAAAAAATGTGGCTGCTGTAAAAGAATGGACCAGCTCTATACCCACACTTAACTGCACCCCGAACATGGTGGATTCAACTAAATCACTAGGAATTACTATTGACCAGAGGCTGAGCATGCAAGCCCACATCAACTCATTAGCTAAGAATGCCCATTTTCACTTGAATTGCATTAGGAAATTGAGACCATTCATGGAAACAGCAGACCTCAAAATAGCAGTCCAGGCATTAGTAATCTCGAGGATCAAATACGGATGCACTACACTTTCAGGGCTTCCCAAGATTAATAGGGCTTCTATAAAAGCCTGCCTAAACGCAGCAACAAGGCTTATTACAGGGTACAAAACTATTTGACCACATCTCTCCTCACCTAAAGGCTTGAACTGGCTCCTATGCGAAGCCAGAATTCAACTCAAAATACCATGTATTACACACAAAGCGTCATACCTCAATACACCAAGGTATCTAGCTCGGAAACTGGTGATTTGCGGGGGTAACGGATCTGCCAGGGGCGCCAGAGATCTACTACTGTAGCCGCCAATGTTCCAGAAGCAAAAAACATATGACAGAGCATTCCCGGGAGTGGCACCGAGAAGCTGGAACTCGCTACCTCCAAGCATCAGAAGATTAACAAACGCCGCAAGATTCAAGAAAGAAACCAAGATATTTCTAATGAGCAAATTCCTCCCGTAACCTTTTCCGTTCAGTCTCACAGTCTGACTTATTAACTCCCTGTTAATCCTCGCATGAACATCTCCTATCAAAGTCCCATACCACCTGATATTTTTAGAGGTTTACATTCAATGATGTCATCAAACTAATTTGCAGTATGAGATCCGCTAGACTTACATTCTGTGAATGTGCACGAGTCTTTGTTACTGAATGAAGTTAATGTTACGGTTTCTGTATTGCTAAATACTTTTGTGTGAAATGTACGATAGAAACTAAGGGCCAGATGGACGACCATGACAATTTGCGACTCGCAAATTGCGCTCAATTGCGAGTCGCAATTTGTGACTCGCAAAATGCCATGCACAACTGTGTCTGAGACACTGTTTGCGATTCCCAATGGGGTAGCAAATTGCATGCCTCACGAATATTCATGAGGCACTCGCAATTTGCGACCCCATTGGTAATGGCGGGGCCATCCCAGGGGTGGTGGCTTGCTGGGCTCAGCAGACCTTCATTTCTGGGAGTTCTTTTAAATAAAGCAGTTTTTTTTTTAAATGCAGGCTGTTTTCCTTAAAGGAAAATGGGATGCATTTAAAAAAAGCAAAATGAAACGTTTTCACGGCCCCTAAAAAATAGATTCCCTTGCATTTACAAAAGGTAATGACCACCCTCTTGCAGAGGGCGGTAAATTGCGAGTGCTTTACGACTGCAATTGCGGTCGCAAAACATTCATACATAGGGTAGAGAGTTGCTATTAGGAAGGGACTCCCTTGCAATGCCCAAATTCCTATTTAGCGATTCGCAAATACATTTTATGTCAAGACCGGAGGCTCCTATTATGCTTTTCTTATCTTGCATTTATTATACAGCAGCCAAGATAAGTGAGAAAACTACAGTTCCCCGGGGCCCAGGTAAACAAACCGGCCAATGGGGACACAGAAAAAACGAGACCTAGTAACCAAACATAAGATAACTACCAATAAAACGTCACATCTGACTGCGAAGCTTCCTCTTTTCTTGCTTCTCGCAGTCAGATAAGTGACTTATCTTTTTGCTCCCATTACGCTTTGTTATATAATTTTACATGTTGATTATGTACTGATGTTGTATTATATGCTCTTATTATATGTAGCGCTCTCGCGCCCCTGGGCAGTGTTTTTCTCTTTGTAGCGCGGACCCGCTTTATTCCGTTTTACCCCCGCCCGCGGGTGCCGTTTCCGTGTTTTCGGTCGTTGCGCACTTTGCCGCTCCGAGTTTTCGGAGCACTCGCGCCTACCTGCAACGGTTCCTGGCTCGCATAGGCGGTTTTTATTTCCCCTTGTCAGCACTCCTCTGCTTCGGTGCTACCGCTCCTTGCCTCGCGTCTGCCTTTCTGAGCTCCGGTGACGCTTGAAGGCTGAGTCACGCCCCTGGGAGTGTTTTCCCTTTCGTGTCCCTCCCACCTGCCTGCCTTTTAACCCCTTGTTACCTTTATTTTACTTTGCTCTTTTGCAATGGAATTGGACAGCTCTCCTGAACAGGTTCAGCTCAATGAGGAAGGCGAAGCCTTCAAACACGATTTAAATATGTTTATTAATTCCTCTGTGGAGAATGCAGTGGAGGCATCCATGAGGTGCATGTCTAAGGGCATGGAGAATTCCATGTTAAGTATCTTGTCCAAAGCACTGGCCCAGTCTGCGGGGATAGCAGAACAAAAAAGGTGGTTACCTCTGCTTCTTTACATTCTTCAAAAACTGCGTCATTGTTGACCGGCGAGGTTACCTCACATTTGAATGAGAACCAAGTGCCTCCCAGGCCTCCAACTAAGGAGTGACTTTAGGTACCGAGGGCAAGCGTAAACATAAGACTAAACATGCAGAGTTACACAAGAAATTGGTTATTTCCACCATTTTGGACACTGATGACGACATGGATGACGCAGATGATCTCTTTGATCTTTTTGATGTTTCTGACCCTCCCTCCCCTCCCTTCAAAAAATCTAAGTCGGATTCTTTTGCTTTTGATCCAGTCGTCGACTCTGAGGGGGTCCCTATGTTTGATCCTTCATCTATACGTCATCCCAACTCAACTGAATGGTCGCCTGCCTCTCATGTGGGAGAATACATTTCGGCCAGACTGCGCCTGCCTCTGGAGACCTTGGTCAGGTCGAGGTTGAAATCGGAGTGCCCCAAGCCCTCCTTGCCCGAAAAGGTTACCATGGTCCCTTCTATCGACCAACATTTACTTACTTTCTTCTCCAAGTTTGGTAAAGATCCTCGTAAAGGGGTGGACAAAACCTGGTCCACTTGTCAGGACAAACTCCTTGATGTAGTGGGTCCTTTGGTGCGCATTTTCGACATGACCGAAGCTGCTCGCTTAGACAGCTCTGAACTGTCAGCCGAGGACGTCTCTTTGTGGGTCCAGTGCGCCTTTTGTCTTCTTGGAAACACCAATGCTGCCATCACGCATGAACACCGTAAAGGCCTTCTTATCAAGTTACACCCCAAATTTGGCCACCTTAACTCCACAGGATCCGGACAGTAAAGCTAATGGTCTTCTCTTCGGAGAATCTCTAGTTAAGGACCTCAGCAGGTTTGTGTCCACTTTCGCGTCTCTAGACAAGGCACAACAATCCATAAAAAAGGTGTTTTCGCCCCGGGTTTTTGGACGGGCCGGCAGAGGCAGGGGTCCCTCTTCTGGCTGTCCCTACCACAACCAAGCCTCCAGGGGGTCCTCCTCCTCTTCCGCCCAAGAATACAAGCCTCAATTCTACCCTCAGCGGGGTAGGGGATTCCGAGGTCGAGGCCAGAAGAATTATCGCAACAACAACTTCAACCAACAAGGTATGTCTTTCGCACCCTCCCCCTGTGGGAGGCCGTTTAAAACCGTTTCTTCCAAAATGGCAAACGATCAGCACAGATCCTTGGGTGCTAAATACCATTCAAGGCTATCTTATAGAGCTTTATTCGCCGCCTTCCCAAACTGTGTTCCCCCCTCCCCTAGTTTTTTCACAAGAAATTGCTTTTCTGATCTCGTTAGAGATCCGCATCCTTCTCCAGAAACAAGCCATTCAAATCGCTCCTTTCGACCCTACAGGTTTCCTAAGTTCCATATTTCTTGTCCAGAAAAAGAACAAAAAACTGCATCCAGTGATCAACCTGAAATGGTTCAACCAGTTCGTGGTGTACCGCCACTTCAAAATGGAGACTATCCTACATTTAAGGGACACCCTTCGTCCAAACGACTGGATGGTACGATTGGACTTACAAGACGCATATCACACTGTTCCCATTCATCCTTCTCATTCCAAATTTCTCCAATTCCAGTGGTCGGGTGTGACCTACCTCTTCACCTCTCTCCCTTTCGGCCTCTCCTCAGCACCCTGGTGCTTTACAAAACGCTTAAAACAGGTGGTGGCTTTTCTGCGATCCCTCTGGATCAGACTGATCATTTATTTGGACGACACCTTGATCATGAATTCAGACAAGCAACTCCTTCTGTCCCAACTTTGCACCACTCAATCCCTGCTCTTGGATCTGCGTTTTCTCCGCAATCTAGAAAAATCGATGCTTATTCCGTCACAGAACATCGAGTTCTTGGGTTTTCTTGTAGATTCCGCCGCAGCCTCTCTTCTTCTTCCTCAGTCAAAGGTCTCGACGATCAAGGCAGAGATTTCTTCCGTCCTTCGGACCTCTCTCATCTCTCTGAGATCGCTTTCGAGAATAGTCGGTCTCCTTTCTGCGTCCATTCAAGCCATCTTTCCGTGCCCCCTGCATTATCGGGCTCTTCAACGTCTAAAAATCAAACATCTGCATCAAGGCTTGGCTTATGCCGACCTTATCGTCTTGGATCAAGAATCACGCGAAGAACTTCAATGGTGGATCGACCATCTAGAGGCGTGGAACGGGCGCATTATCTTCGCTTCGGCCCCAGATCTTGTATTAGAATAAGATACAAGCCTGTCGGGTTGGGGCGCCCGCTGTGGTCCAATATCGACTGGCGGTACATGGTCTCGCGAGGAGTCGAAATTGCACATCAATTGTTTAGAGATGCTTGCAGGTTCCTTTGCAATCCAAAGCCTTTCAAAGAACAGAGTTTTGTGTTCCATCCTCCTTCGCATGGACAATGTTTCTGCGGTCCGCTACATCAACCATCCCGGCGGTACCAAATCCAAACCCCTGGCAGAATTGGCAAAGAGGGAGTATTGCCTGTCAAACCAGCTTTCCTTGACGGTGGAGTATCTTCCGGGAGATCTCAATTCGGTGGCAGATTGGCATTCTCAATATCTTTGAGATTCCAGCATCTGGAAGCTGCTGCCATCCGTCTTCCTATCCCTTTCTCACAAATGGGGTCCTTTTTATATAGACCTCTGTGCTTCCCGTCTCAACTCTCAGTTGCCCCGCTTCTTCAGCTGGCGTCCAGATCCTTCAGCCCTAGCGACGGATGTTTTCCTTCAAGATTGTCTCTCCACCTCAACTACGCATTTCCTCCTTTCCTCATGATCAACAGAGTACTTTCCCAGGTGCGTCGTCAGTCGACATCCCTGGTCTTAGTAGTCCCGATTTGGCAATCTCAGATTTGGTTCCCGTCCCTTTTAGAAATAGCTGAAGACTTTCCAGTTCTTCTTCTGACGCGCGATGACTTCTTCTGAATCCCCTGGGTCATCCACACAGCCTCATCCTGAACAACTCCCGGGTTTTGTCTGCCTGGAAGGTTTCCAGCCTGCCCCTTCTGACATCCTTATTTCGCAAGAGGCTTCTCTCTTTATCAGCAAGGCCTGGGCCCCTGGGACCTCAAAAGCTTACAAGTCCGCTTGGTCTCTTTGGGCAAGTTGGTGTCTGGAAAGGCATATCGATCCCCTTTCAGCCCCTCTAAATTTTGTGGTCAATTTCCTGGCCTCTGAAGCTAGTGCGGGCAAGTCTTACAGAACAGTTAACTTGTACAGGTCTGCCATTTCCCTCAATCATTCTCCTATCAACGGCCAGTAGGCGCTCACCCTTTGATCTGTCGTCTTCTGAAAGGAGTTTGTTGTTCCAAACCTCCGTTGGCTAAGTATTCCAGTTTATGGGATGTTTCTGTAGTTCTCAAGTTGTTTTCTGACTGACCAGATAATGCTTTTCTCTCTCTAAAAATGTTATCTGCTAAACTTACCATGCTTTGTGCCTTGTTTCCATTAAACGCGTTTCTGATGTTAAAGCTTTGGATATCTCAGGTCGTCAATTTTCTCCAACAGGTGTTGTGTTTCAGATTCATAGACAAACTAAAACAAATTTGAATTCTGTGTTTTACCCTTATTTTCCCTCTCATCCCAAAGGTAAATAACCTTTACAATGCAACTTTTACAACGCAATGCCATTACATCGTGGTTGTTACAACGCAAGTCGTTACAACGACTTGCGCTAGATGGCGCTCTAGGACAAGGAATAGTATAATTTACTATCCAACACCTTCCCTACTGTACGTAGACTGGAGTTGGAATAGTAAATTATACTACTCCTAAGTCCAGCGCCCTCCAACGCAAATCGTTGTAACGACTTGCGTTGTAAAAACCGTGATGTAATGTACCGCGATGTAAATGTATGCGTTGTAACGTCATACATCCCATCCCAAACTATGTGTAGGCCAATGTTTAAAAATGTATGAACAAAGGACTTCTGATCTCAGAGCGCCCTCTCATTCCCAGCTCCTCATTTCTTCCCGTAAACCCCACCTTCCTGTCTCCTCTGCTACCCTTGCCCGTTGGGTTCGTTGGGTTATGTCCCTTGCAGGCATTGATGTCTCCATTTTCGGAGCACATTCCACCAGGGGAGCCATGGCTTCTAAGGCCTTTTGGGCAGGCTCCCGTCTAGATGACATTCTGAGATCAGCTGACTGGACTAATGACAATGTTTTTCGTATGTTTTATTGCAAACCTACTGATACTGTGGCTTCTTTGGTGGTTGATATGCTTTAAACAAGCATAATAGGAGCCTCCGGTCTTGACATAAAATGTAGATTTTCCTAGTTGTTATGATGGAAAGTCTTAATTTTATTAAAGACACGGAGGCGAGTATTATCCTGCCTCTACACCACTAACCTGTGTTCTCGCTCCCTTCAGTGAATCCGGCCTTTTCACCTGCATCTTCGTGATGGTCCGGTTCAACAACGGATGTGGTCTTCTACCCGTTGGAGCATCTCTCCTTCCTGTTTGGAGTCATCTACGGCGAATCCTAATATTCGTTTCCCCTGGATGAATGTGGTTCAAGAAGTTTGTTCCTGGACTTTGGCGCTCTCTATTGTTTTGGCGATTGTTCCACTGTTTTCTGACTTTATCTGATCTGCTCGTCAGCGAAAGAGGAAGCTTCGCAGTCAGATGTGAAGTTTTATTGGTAGTTATCATATGATTGGCTACTAGGTCTCGTTTTTTCTGTGTCCCTATTGGCCGGTTTGTTTACCGGGGCCCCTGGGAACTGTAGTTTTCTCACTTATCTTGGCTGCTGTGTAATAAATGCAAGATAAGAAAAGCATAATACTCGCCTCCGTGTCTTTAATAAAATTAAGACTTTCCGTCATAACAACTAGGAAAATCTACATTGCAACTCGCTAATTAGGACTTGTACATGGCCCTATTCGTTTTTGCATGTGCAAAAGGGTCGCTAACCCGTTTGTGCAAGCAATTTATGGTCGTACAGCTGGCCCTAAGTATATATGGTTTTAATGTGAAGCACTCTGATACCCAACTGGGTCAAGTTTGCACTATAAAACACTATAAATGAATACATAAATAAGGTAACTCCTATGTGGTCCTATGGAAGAGGTAGGCCTTGCATTAATGAAAGATGATTTTAAGAGTTTCCCTACCAGGACATATAAAACTTAAACTTACATGTCCTATTTTTTTAATACATAGCACCCTGCCCTGTGGGCTGTTAGGGTCTACACTAGGGTGACCTTTATGTATTGAAAAGTATGGCTTGGGCATGGCAAAAAGCTAATTTTGCCAAGTCGACATAGCAGTTTTAAAGTGCACACACTGGCTGGAATGGCAGGCCTGAGACATGAAAGTGCTCTTTTAGTGGGTGGCACACTAGTAGCATTTAATGTACAGGCCCTGTGTTCATGAAGTACCACTTTACTAGTGACTTACAAATAAATTAAATATGTCAGTTGGGTGTAAGCCAATTTTACCATGTTTAGTGGAGAAAGTATATGCACTTTAGCACTGGTTAGCAGTCGCAAAGTGCACAGTCATAGGGCTAGCAAAAATTATTTCAACAACAAAAGTGCAGGGTAAAGGCAAAAAGTCTGGGGGTGAGCCTACAGGGAGGGCCAGATTCAACAAAAATGTAAAATTATAGTAGTCCCTTGCACTGAAAGGAACAACTGTGTGTACAGATGTTCTCCTTGTGATGCTGCAGAATGTTGTCCATCACATTCAAGTTAACCAGTGTCGGAGTGGGCTGACTCTTTGCTCCATGCTGAATGCTGTAGTGAGTGGAAGAAAATAGGAATGACACAACAACAGACCAAAGGATGAAGAGGTTTGGCTGCCTGCACTACAAGTCGATATGTTGCATATTTATAATCTTAGTAAAATCAAAGGAATTGGCTAAAACCAGACCTAAAAAGATGGGAGCTTCAAAGTCTGACAACTGTCTTCAGAAAAGAAGAAAGGACTACAGGGGTCTTCCAGGAACCATAGATGAAGCCGACCCATCTATCCAGATGGAATGATTGACTGTGTCTAAAGTAGCAGTGAGGGCAAGAAGGGCCAACCCTTTAACTAAGTCCCGGCTAATTCTGAAATCGTCTTGGATATCCACCAGTATGGGTAAACTTGCTCTGGCAATCAGAAGTTGAATTGTATAATTTCCAAGTTTAAAATGTATAAAAGGAGGTATTTACCACAACTGGTAAATACCTCACCCACAGGTAAGGATATTTACCGTGTGTTGGAAATACCAATGCTGCCCTAAACAACTTGTTTTCAATGTCTTACTGAATAACTTACTTGGGCTCTCATTACTAGTGAGACAATTTCACTGGGAGCGATAGTTACACCTACAATTACAAGTATCTTCAGACCTGGAATTATTAGGTACAGACACTACAGGCCCAATAATTTCAGTATCGGGGACACCGGACCTCACTTTGCTGCTACAGGCTGAGAGCAGCAGCACAGCCTGTCTCCCGCTGACCGCTACAACAGCACAGGGACAGCAGGCAATTCTCCGCTCGCCCCAGACAGACAGAAGCCTGCCCTGTTTCCCCGTACCTCCAAAACAGTCAACCTTTATGCAACGTCCCTTCTGCTGACACTTCCACCTGCTCAGAGCCAGCAGAAAATGTCAGTGGGTTTCTTCTGAGAAAGGGAAAAATGTATCATAAAAGATCTCATATTTATGGGGACATGCATTTATTCCCTATTCCAGGAAGAAAACCCAAAACAGCCGGAATATGGAGTGGAGATACCAGCCAGAATCATAGGTTCAGGCCTTCTGGTGTCCCTGCTACCAATTTTCGCCAGCTTGTAATGAGAGCCTAACTGGTACTGGTAAGCCCAGACTTGGGTTCACAACAAGCCGTTTCACAGCCTCAAGTGGCCCATCATTGGGTTGCATTATAAGGTCTCCGAATTTGTATGTGTAACTTTGCCCCGCCCATAGGTACTGGTATTGTGCCGAAGCTACGGAAGTAAAATGAGATTGACCCTATATTTACTTTTTCTGTTTATGTACACCTACTGTATTTCATACATTTGTATATTCATCTATCTAAGTGCAAATTTTCATTTATAAATGCATGTTGACTTTAGTATTAACTGCACATGTCCAAAAACATAGATCATTTGATAATTTTTTGAATTTGATGGTTCATGAATTATTCATATATGTGTATTCATGTGATTTATACTGCTTGATAGAGTTAAGTGAAAGTGCAACAAGATTAAGATGTTAATTGTGGGATTTGCCCTCATTTGTTGTCAGACTGAAGTATACAACAAAGTGATGGATGGAATGTTTGTGTTAATCACATCTCCTGGTAATTACTCGGGCCGCATCACAGTCCATTATTAATTTGCTCACTGTACCACCTCAATTTGAACAGAGCCACATGGAAAGCAGTCTGGACTCTGCACCAGTAGGAAAAGTCTAGTCCAAACTGTCAGGCCATATCCTCCCTGAACCAGGACCTATTTTGCCCTCATCAGCCGGGCATTGCTTGGTTCCAGTGGCAGAGTATGCACAGGACTCTCAACTGGCATACCCGTACCATTTAGAGATTCACACTCAAGTATAGAAAAGTGATGGATAGAATGCTTGAATTAATCTCAGCCACTAGTAATTACTCTGGTCCCAGACCATCACTATTTTGCACACCATGCCACCTCAGTTTAGACCCAGCTATATGCAAATCAGTTTTGACCCTGCTCTAATAGGAACAGTCTGGCCCGAACTGCTAGCCCAGGTCTTCCCTAAACAGGAACACAAGCAACCCAGGGCTGTTTTTTGTCTATTCGTCTTTCATTAAGTAAAGGCTTTGTTGTTACCTCTTGGTGTATGTTTCTGCAGATGTTAACATATAGCACGAACACAACCCGAAGGTTTTGGAGCACTTTACATGAGCACCAGTTACATTACACAAGGTCACATGCATTGTTTATAGGCATAGGGAGATTAAGTAATATGCCCAGTATCACATGATATTGAGCCGACACCGAGACTTGAACCTGATTCCCCCTTTCACAGTCAGCGGCTCTAGCCTTAACACCACATCCCGGGTAGTGGGAGGGAGGCAGGAGCCACCTGAAAGATCAGCTTGTTATGGGCTCGAGGTTCAAAAAGTATGTCAAACAGAGCCAGGGTTCAGACATGAGCCTGGCCTGCGCTTTCAATGGCTCACTTACTCCTATTAGGGTATACCAGTCCCACTTACAGCATCACACTGAAGTATACAAAAACTTGATGGATAAAATGCTGGAATTAATCTCAGCTACTGATAATTACTTGGGCTGCATCCCTAGCCATCGTCATTTTGCACACCATGCCACCTCAGTTTGAACCCAGCCATATGCAAATCAGTTTTGACCCTGCTCCAATGTGAATAGTCTAGCCCGAACCACCAGGCTAGGTCCTCCTAGAACCGAAACACAAACAACCCAGGACTTCTTCACTGGCAGGCTTCCCCTTTTCAAAATGGTCAGAAACATGTATTTAAGCTTGATACAGACCAGTATTAGTCCAAGAGAAATCTCAGCATCTGGGATATTGTCTCATTCAAGCTGAGTGGCAAACATGCTCAGTAAAGCCCATTGACACCTTCGAGCCAGTCGGGAGTTATCAGGTTGCTTGGGAGCGCGACAGCTGAAGGCACAGAGATAGCACGTGGCCTTGTCGAAGTATGGAACATTAGGCTTGTTGTTTGGCTAAGGTACGCAGGTTAGAGGTCAGCTTACAAAATCTCAGACAAACTTTTGGTGCTAAGACATTTAAGCTTTGGGCAGACCTACACACAAGAGATGTGATGTTTTATTTTGATTGCTTGGGTAGGATCTATACTGTTTGTGCACCATCTCAAAGCACTCAATTTGAGAGGACATTGAGATAGAGGAACAAGAGAGAAAGGATGAGGGATGAAATAGACTTGATATTGAATATATTTGTAAAGCACGACATATACCGAGAGGATTCTTGGCACTGTCTGTGATCAATAAGAAATGCAGTCTTAGTTGGTAAAAAGCCAAGTTTTTAGTGCTTTCCTGAAGACTAGAAGCTTGGTTATAGACTTCAGTGATTGGGGAAGACCATTCCATTTAGTGGCGGTGTTTCTGATAAAGCTCCTGCAACCCCAGGTCCTCCACTTGTAGGAGGGAACTACCAAGTTCTTTTGAGAGCTGTAGCATAGGGATCTAAGTGGAACATACCAATTTAAGTTCTATTTTAAGTAGTCTGGAACCAGTTCCGTGAAGAGTTTTATGTGCAAGACATAGTGCCTTAAAGGTGATACGCTTTTCAATTGTAAGTCAATGCGATTGCTTCAGGGCTAAGAATGCAGATTGTGATATAGGGATATTAAAAAGCATCCTTGCTGCTGTATTTTGCAGTGGCTGAAGTTTTTTCAGTGATGGTTTTTGAAGCCCTTGCAAAAGTCCATTACAAACATCTAGTTGTGCCAAGACTAGTGCAGTGACCACAGTTTTTAACTTCTCAAAGGTGTGCAGATGTGCAATCTTCTTAATTATTTTTAAGATATAAAAAGAGGTTGAGACCACATTATTAACTTGTTCTCTATCGTCACACCCAGATTTTTTTTTTTTTTTGTGTATGCAGATTCCCTAACTCTTGTGGCCACCAGATGGGAGACCAAACAGACACATCATTCCCAAAAAGCATGACCTCTGTCTTAGTTGAATTTAGTTTTAAACAATTCTTGCTCATCCAGTCGCTAATTTCTCTCATACAATTACAGCATTTTTTAACCGTATTTTGAATGTCATTGGTGACTGACACAATTATCTAGGTGTCATCTGCGTAGGTTACCAGTTAAAATCCAAATTACTTTATTAAACTAGCCAGGGGGGAGACATAAACAATAAACAAGGTCGAGCTCAGAGACGAGCCCTGTGTGACCCCCACATGGCAGCGTGAAGGGCATTGAAGTAACACCTTTAAAGGGTACAGATTGAGATCTATCACTCTAAAATGACTGGATAAGGGTGAAAGCCATATCGTTAACCCCAATACCCTGCAAACAATCCATCAAACAACTATGATTGACAGTATCAAAGGCTGTCCACAGATCCAATAAAATTAGAAGTGCCATACCACCTGAGTCAAGGGAGAATCTAATCTTATCTGTAGCTACAATGAGCGTGGTTTCGGTACGATGCCCGTTCCTAAATCCAAACTGAGTTTTGTCAAGACGATGATTAGACTCGATGTATGCTTACAATTGGGTATTCATAACTTTGTCAGCCACTTTGGCTGGAAAGGGGAGCCTAGATATTGGCAGATAGTTAGATGAGTCCTTCGGATCCAAATTAGCTTTTTTTTAATAAAAGGAGAACCACAGCCCTTTTCCACAGCTTTGGAAACACACCTGTGCTAAACATAGAATTAATAACATTTGTCAGGAATTTTGCAATGGTATCAGGCGCAAGATACATTATATGAGGTGGACAGGGATCTAATGGAGACCCAGAATTTATAATAGCAATCATCTGGCCAACCTGACAGGATGAGACTTGTGAATGGATTAAATGTGTCCAAAAAACAGTGATAATGATGGCCAACCTTAGCCGTTTAGTTGGCAAGAAGGACGCAGTAGCAGGAAAGAGATTGTAGTAGAGATTATGAAGTATGATTCAAATCGGACAAACAGAATGAGCAGTCAGGTCCTGATGAAAAATTAGGATTCACAGAGCCTGATACAGAATTTGGGGAAGCATTGGTCCACCCCTCTATTACGAGTCAGGTGGACCATCGTCATCTGATGGTAATACCCCTCTGACTCTGCAGTTGGAAAGCTTACTCTAACAGGGTAGGGGCTGTCGGTGTATGGACATCCGACAGCAAGCCTTATTTAGAGAAGACGGTCTGCTATGTATTTTTTCTGTCTATCATCGCCAGGAAAACATGGGTTGGGGGGGTCATTAGTTTAAAAAAAAATTAATTTGTGTTTTGTAATTATGTTTTTGAAAAACAATTTTTTTAGTGTTGCCGCTAGAAAGACAGCAGCCTCACAGATCCATGACAACATATTGAGGTAAACAATATTGTTTGACACAAATATTGTGTCAAAAATATAACTTACTAAAATATCATGTCCCTATACTTATAATGGTAAGTGTAAAAATTTCAGAAAAATATCGTTAACACTAGTATCATCAAAAAATATATTAAAAAATATAGCTTTTTTATATAGTTTAAAGCAGTAAATGTTAAATATTTTAATATATTTAACATAGTGTAATGTAAATAAATTCCAATAATATTTAATCCTATATATAAATATATAATTATTCCCTGGGGACCCCCTCCCATTTGCGAGCAATCTGCGACTGTTTTGCGAGCGCAAATGTGATCGCAAAACAATGGTACATGACAATTGCACTCGCTCTTAGGAAGGGACGCCCTTGGCACACCCCTACCTAATAGCGAGTCGCTAACCATATTTTGCAAGTCGCTAATAGGTTAGTGACTCGCAAAATAGGGTGAATACATTGGGCCGACGTTTTTTGTGGTCGCAAATGGGCCAAATTCCCCTTTGCGACCGCAAAAAACGGTCGTACATCTGCCCCAAAGTTCCAAACAGTTGTTTAATATTTCTATAGAATATTTTTATACTTTCGAAATAAAAAAAACCTTTGG